>NC_056661.1:155482100-156747933 GCF_018350195.1 Panthera tigris
AGAGTTCAGAGAAAGAATCTGGGCTCCTGGGGAAGCTTCTCCTCTGCATGTATAGCTTCTCTAACTGGAACAGTTTTCTACTTACATCTTGGAGTATTCCAGGTTGCTCCAGGAAGGTAGCTCATCTGTGAGAGAGAAATAATATAATCTGGCAAAAGCCAGTTTTTTTCTAGAATCCAAACTCCTGGGGGGAAGTGCCTGCTTACAAGATGGCTTTCTGAATGTTCTTATGGTTGACTGAACACCAGCTGTGTCTTCTCTGAAACATCTATTTAACATGACTAGGAATACATGCCAAGAGATTAACCTTGAAGGAAGTCAGGTCCAGTTGAAAATGAGCATAAGAACGCAGGGGATTTCCCATTTTCTGCCTGATAATGCTCACTTTTCTTTCAAACATGAAGTGAAACACGATTGATTTTGAGAATAATTTCCTTACTTTACTCCTTCCTAGCTGAGTTGGAGGCTCCTCCTCTATGCTGACACACACCCCTATGCATGATTCTGAGAGGGATCCTATCACAATGTGCTATTCTGTGACTTGCGACTCTCCCTCCTTGCACTGTGTGCTCTTTGATGGAAGAGTCTGGATCTCATCTTTGAATTCTCAGTACTTAGCATAGGGCCTGATGCAGAATGAATATTTGCAGTTTGTGTTTATAAAGGAGGGAGAGTGAGGGGGGGATGGAGGGACAGAGAGAGATTGGAATTTAGAGGGGTAGAAGAGGAGAGGAAAGGAGAAGAGAGAAAGAGGGAAAATGGAGAAGAAAACAGGGAGAAAAAGAGTTAAAAATAGATGAATCCAGTGAAACTACTATGAGATATTTGGATCCAAACTCCATTAATTACCTGGCTCTCACATGTTTCTCTATAGGGAGCATTGCTGTTGCCTCATATCCCTGAATATAAGCTTCAATTCCTACTATATCCCACAGCTCTTAAAATATCTGAGTATTCCCCCTTTCTCTAGTGATGGTTATCCAAGTAAATGGTTGTGGGCTTTAGGGGCAAGTCTGGAGAAATCACATTGAATATACTTGTTCTGGTATTATAGGGTCCTACTTCTGGTGCTTCACACTCTTTTATTTGATGATACTTGAGCTGAGAGATGGTTCAAATCTAGAGATTGCGCAAAGGGATCATGACTCCATTGGAGTAGCTAATCTGAGCCTTCTCATTCATTCTTTCTTTCATTGTGTACACTAAGCAATACTCTTGTTGGTTGCCCATATATCTTGCCCCATGAACACCACGTTCTATTTTCTATATCCAAAGATGCAGTTCTGGCTCCTCCTGTTTGCCATTTTGACCTTGCTGTCTAATAGAGAAAGTATGTGCACTTTGCATCTGACAGTTAAGTGTTGCCATGTGGCCTCTGTTATTCTGGTCACCTATATGCTCTTGCCATTAGGAAGCCCAGTTCTGTAACAATATCTCCTAACAACAGCCTCAGCTGATGTCCTCCCTAACCATACATTTTTATCACCTTCTTGGTCCTCCCTCCCAAGCAACATGGCAAACTGATGGGTTTCTCAGTCTTATATAATAGCCCCATTATACATTTCTACTTTTCTCAGCCTTTTTATTCCTTCCTTCCAAGTCTTCCAAGGCAATTTTTGGCATTTTTACTTAATTTAATGAAGGCTCTCACCTTTTTCAAAATTCTATGAGTCAGAAAATTGCATACATTAGACCTTTTCCCCAGGACCCTTGCCAAGGTTTTAATCCTGCATGATGGGGGAGTGGCTCCATATCAACAGACTCTCTCTTATTCAGTTTTAAGTTCCAACAATCCTTTGATCCCCCACCCTCTAAACTCACTCCTGGGCAGGCTCTTCCAGTGCCTGCTAGTGCATGTTAGTCAGTTCTTGCAGAAACTTTGATGTGTATCTCTCTTCTGCTGGCAGATTTAGCTCTTCCCTAGTTTATGTGGAGATTAAACTTAATTTATGAATCTGGTAGAAGGAGAAGAGATGGATGAAGATCCTGAGGAGGATGGCATTGTCTTATAAGGCCTGTGCCTTATCTGACTTCTTTTAGTCCTAAAGGAAAGGAGGGGGCATGTCTTCCAAAAGGGGAATGTGTCATTACTGCAGATCAAGAGAGTTTAGAGGAATCTGGGGGGTTCAAAGCTCTCATTTGTATCTACCCAGAAATCATCATACTGAGACTGAGAGTCCCACTCATTTCCTATCAGGGCCCTGTCTTTGGAACAAGGAGAATTGGCAAGGTTGAATGAGCCTTCTTTGAAATTAAATTACTTTTATAATTAAATTCTGTGTCTGTTTTTCACTCTGTCAGTCCTCTGACTATACAGAATGAGTGTCTTTAATGTTGCCAAAGAGGGCCCTGGAAGTCTCACACTTAGCTTTAAATAGAGTGGAGCCTACCATTTTCTTTCCTCAATAATGGCACTTCACAATATCTACCAAATTCCATTTTCCTTACAGTTACTATTTTCCTTGAACCTCTCAGATACTAGTCTACCAGAGTAAAAAATCTTAACAATTGCATTTGATATATCCTTATAATCATTCCAGGGTCTATCCAAGCTGTCAGTAATTGACATCTGACCAACAAGTGATCCACCTCCAGAGTCTCCTCATCTGTGTCTGCTTTTAAGACCACTTCTAATACCAACTGTTTTAGATTGGGTTCCTTAGAAATGGCCTAAGACAAGGATTTCTGAGGAAGTGATTTATGGTGGGAGTGCTCTCTGGAAAGGAAGAGTGAGGGAAGCAGAATAGGACAAGGAAAGAAAGCTACTCAAAGACGTGGTCTCAACTGAGGACTAGTTTAGCCTGGTCCCATAGGACTTTTGACAAAATAATTGTTCCATAGAGTTGGTCGCATGTTGAGACAAATGGAATGGTTTTCTGTCTCTCTCAGTCAGTCAGTCTTTCTCTGGAGAAGGGTAGGTTATAAACGTTCTGCATGAGGGGGCTCCTGTCCAGTCAAGGGCAGTTGTCTGAAGAAGGAGCCGTTGGCTGAAGCCAACCCTCACAGTAGCTGGGGGATTGATGCAGTGAGTTGGTAGAGGACATGCTGAGTAGGGGATGCCAACAATCCCATTTCCACAACAACTTCCAAAAAAATCACCTCAGAAAAGACATACTTTTTTTGATCTAGTGAGAGACAGATCTCATATAAGAATGGAATTGTCTCAAGTAACTAGAGAAAATTCCAACAACAAGCGAATTTCAAGGGAGTTATAGATAAATTATGTAATGTGTGTGTGTGTAATGTTAGAACCTGGATTACTCTTTATAAAATTAGAACAGTTTTTGTTGTATTCAGTACAGTTGTTAACATCCTATTCTCAAAAAATGAATAGAAGGTAAAACTAAAAGTTTTAAAAAAAGAGAATTCTAGAAAAGTCTTTATTTAGTGGTGGAGAAGAGAAAATAGATTTAGAACCTGGTCAATTTTCAAAGAATGGTGCTTAGTGTTAACCCTATGGAAGAAATGCTGGAAATCTAGGGAAATAGATCATTTGTATACATGAGTGATTTGGTTAAAACTGTATCTTAAACCATGCACATTTGTGGCCTTGAGATTAATAGAAAATAAGTTTGGGAGAAAGGGCAGTGAAAAAAATGTTTCACCAAGAGTAGACTATCTGAGCATACTGAGAACAATGGCCACAAGATAGGGGATTATCCCTCATACAAACATATCTATGGGTAGAGCAAGGAAAGTTTGACAGTGTCAAAAACAGTTGGAAGATTTAAAAACATTTCACAACTATAAAGTATCAAGGTGATTATTGTTTTCTGTTAAATCCAATAATGCATATACCCAGTCTAGATACTTTAAGACCAAGGCACAGCAGCCTACCACTAAAGGAATTTGAAGCATCTGGTTCACTAAAGGCAACAAAATACCCCCAATCCAGCTCGACTTCCTCATCATATTAACTGAACTCCTCAAACTTACAACTGAACCCAAGAAGAGGTCTGCCTATTTCGAGGCACAAATAATATTTACCTCAGACTCAACTGTTCTACAGAGAGTGTACAGAATTTAATTTAATTTTTTTTAACTTTAAAAAAAATCTTTACTTATTTTTGAAAGAGAGAGAAAGAGAGACAGAGCGCAAGCAGGAGAGGGGATGAGAAACAGGAAGACACAGAATCTGAAGCAGTCAGCACAGAGACTGATGCAGGGCTTGAGCTCACCAACCGCAAGATCATGACCCGAGCTGAAGTCAGACGCTTAACCAACTGAGCCACCTAGGCGCCCCAAGAATTTAATTTTAAAACATATGAGACATACACACACACACATACACACACATGAAAAACAACCCAGTTTTAGTAGAAAAAGTAATGTAACTAAACTCAGAGCAGATCCAGATATTGGAACTATCAGTGAGAGACTTTAAAACAACTATTTAAAAATATTTGAAGTCTCTGGAAATTGTACTAAAGGCATATAGCAAATGAAGAAACATTAATTCAAGAGAATATGCCAAGAACAGCAAGAGTCTGTGGCACTTTAAACATGACCCAACACCTTCCTCCCCCTTCCTAATTCAGTATGGGAAGGAAAGTCCACTTCAGGCAGATATAGCCAAGAACAGTGGGCTCCCTTAGCCCCAGCTCCAAGCCAAGGGCTACAGTATCTTCCCAAAAGGGGCAGGGGTCTGCATTTCTTCCTCTTCCTCCCTCACAACTACATGTTGCAAAAGCTAATTGCCAGGAGAATGCAGACAACAGGTTTGGGACTTCCTGCTCCTGCTCAGTCTTCATTCATAGAGCAGAGGTTCTACCTCAGGAACAGCACATTGAGAATATGAGGGCCTCAATCACCCTCCCTTGCAGAAAGGCAAGCCAAGAAGTTCAAAAACAATTGCTACTGCCCCATCACCCTGAAACTGAAGCAGGGGTGTCACTTGGAAAAAACTGCACCACTGTCCTCAATCCCAGCTACAGAGTCATGTCCCAGATATTTTTCCCAGGGGACAGCCAGCTCTGAAGGAACTGACTATGTGAAACAGTGTGGGGAAGTTCAAGCTTTAGAGTACTTTCAAAAACAATAAAAGTTTTGGTGGTGAGCAAAGGAGGAGTGTGGTAACTTCATAAAGGGGTACAAAGAAAAGTATAGAGCAGCTAGTTTAACAGAAACGGAGAAAGAGACAGCTAAGAAATGCCTCCCTGGGGTCAGAATAAATGTCAAACTCTGACCTCAAAAATTACCTCTGTAAAGGAATCTTAAGTTAGTTGAATCCAACTATGGAGCAATTTATGCCTCAGGACATTGTCAAAAACAGTAGAAGAATTAGCCAGCAATCAGTACAGCCTAACAACTAGGTGTGATAAGGGAAAGAGACAGTCAAAGAGAGTCCTGTTAAAACCACTGTTACATTAGGGAGATTGTGCATATGGTGAAGACTGTGGCCTCTAAGGAGTGACCCCAGAGTGTACACACTGCCAGAGAAATGGACTAAAGTAGTCCAGCCAGGATACTAAACAAATCAACAAGTAAACTGTATCAACAAGCCCCTGAGGTGGGATACCAGCATCCAGAGTGTTTTCATATAATATCTAAAATGTCTAGTTTTCAATGAAAAATTACAAGACATGCAAAGAAACAAAGTACGACATATACACAATACAAAAGGCACACAACAGAAGCTGCTTGTTGAGGGCCCAGATATCACATTTTATAGTCAAAAGACTTCCAAGTAGCCATTATAAATACGAAAGTAGCCATAAAAATATGTTCAAACAACCAAAGGGAAAAAATGCTTAAGGAAGAAAAGGAAGATATGTTGCTAAAGCTTCTCCACATAGATATTCTACAAAGAGATCAAAATTAAAAAAGAAAATCAAGTGGAAATTCAAGACTTGAAAAGCATAAGTGAAATTAAAAATTCAGTGGAAGAGAAGATGGGGTGCTTAAGTGGCTCAGCTGGTTAAGCGTCAGGTCACAATTTCATGGTTTGTGAGAACAAGCCCCACATCAGGCTCTGTGCTGACAGTGTGGAGCCTGCTGAGGATTCTCCCTCTCCCTCTCTGTCTCTCTCTGCCCTCCCCTGTGCTCTCACTCTCTTTCT
Organism: Panthera tigris; assembly: GCF_018350195.1. Lineage (NCBI taxonomy): Eukaryota > Metazoa > Chordata > Mammalia > Carnivora > Felidae > Panthera > Panthera tigris. Next base: position 155,488,159 of record NC_056661.1, read on the forward strand.
CTCTCTCTCTCAAAATTCAGTAGAAGAGCTCAATAGTAGATTTTTAACTGATAGAAAAATAAATTAATAAATTGAAGACAAATAAATAGGAATTATGCAACAAAAAGAACAGAAAGAAAAAAATAATGAAGAAAAAAGGAACAGAGCCTCAGAGAAATATGGGACTCCATTAAGGTCACCAACATATATGCAATGGGAGCACTAGAAGCATAGAAGAGACACAAAGGATAGTAAAAAATATTTAAGGAAATGATAGTTATTTTCTAAATTTTAATACCATTAATATACACATCCACAAAGGTTCAATGAAATCCAAGTAAAATAAATTCAATGAAATCCACAAACTAAAACACAATAGTGCATTTTCTAAAAGGCATAGAAAAAAATTCAAACCAGTAAAAGAAAGACATCTCAGGGAAAAGAGGACCCCAATAAGGTTAAATGCTTGACTTCTCATTGAAACATTTAAGACCAGAAGGCAATGGGATGATATAGTCAGAGTGCTGAAAGAAGAAAGTATGGTCAATAACTATGTTGTACACCTGAAATTAATATAACATTGTGTGCAAGCCATACTTAAATAAAAATAAATAAATAAATGAATAGTCAACCAAGAATCTTATATCCAGAAAAACTATCTTTCAAAAATGAAAGTCAAAAAGAGACATTGCCAGATAAACTAAAACAGACCCCTCTTATAAGAAATACTGAAGAAATCTCTTCCAACTAAAAGCAAATGACCCCAGGAAGTAATTAGAATCCATATACATGCAAAGAAACAGCATTGGTAAGGGTAATTCTGTAATGATGTAAGACAGTATAAATGTATATTTCTTCCCCTGCCTTCTATTAACTGATTTATTTTAATATAATTTATTGTCAAGTTGGCTAACATACAGTATATAGAGTGTGCTGTTGGTTTTGGGGGTAGGTTCCAGTGATTCATCACTTACATACAACACCCAGTGCTCATCCCAACAAGTGCCCTCCTCAATGCCCACCATCCATCTTCCCCTACCGCCCCCCCCCCCCATCCACCCTCAGTTTGTTCTCTGTCTTTAAGAGTCTCTTATGGTTTGCCTCCCTCTCTCTCTGTAACTATTTTCCCCCTTCCCTTCTCCCATGGTCTTCTATTAAGTTTCTCAAGTTCCACATATGAGTGAAAAATATGATATCTGTCTTTCTCTATTAACTAATTTAAAAAGCAATTGTATTAAGAAATAAGTAAATAGTTGTATTGTTGAATGGATAACATAAACAAATGTAATACATTTGCCAATAATAGCACAAAGGAGGTGGATAGAGGCAGAGCTGATCTGGAGAAAGAAAATGACACCAAATGGCACCTTGAATCTGAGGAAAAAGTTAACAGTACCAGAAAAGGTAAATGAGGATAATACAACAAATGCTATAAATATATACTTGCTCTTCTTTCTTCTTCCATGTTCTTTAAAAAATATATAAAGTAAAAAAGGTTTTAAATAAAAAAATATAAAGTAATAATTGTAACAATGTATTGCTAAGCTTGCAACTATATAGACACTGTAAGAACAGTAAGAAAAGAAGGGGAGAGAGCTACATAGGAGTAATGTTTCCCTAGCTAACTGGCATTGTTAGTATACACGTGAAGTGAATTCTAAATTAAGATGTACATGGCAAGTCATAGAGCATCATCAAAAAAAATGAACTTTTAAAAGTTTTAAACTTTAAAATGAAAATAATCAAAGATATCAAAATAAAAAGCCTTTAAAGACAAATATCATATGACTTCACTCATATGAGGACTTTAAGATACAAAACAGATGAACATAAGGTAAGCGAAGCAAAAATAATATAAAAACAGGGAGGGATACAAAACATAAAAGACTCTTAAACATAGAGAACAAACAGAGAGTTGCTGGAGGGGTTGAGGGAGGGGGGATGGGCTAAATGGGTAAGAGGCATTAAGGAATCTACTCCTGAAATCATGGTTACACTATATGCTAACTAACTTGGATGTAAATTAAAATATAAATAATTTTTTAAATTAAAAAATTAATTTAAAAATATAAATAAATAAATAAATAAATAAATAAATAAGAAAGCTTTTGCACAGTGAAGAAAACCACCAAGAAAATGTAAAGGCAACCCACTGAATGAGAGAAGATAGTTGCAAATGATACATTGATAAGAATTATGATCTAAAATTAAAATTATTATTAAATTATTATTTAAAAACAATACACTGAACAGCAAAAAAAACCACCCACAAATAATCCAGTTTAAAAATAGGGAAAGGTCCTGAATAGACATTTTTCCAAAGAAGACTTACAGATAGCAAATAGACACATGAAATGATGCTCCATATCATTCATCATCAGGGAAATGCAAATCAAAACTACAATGAGATATCACCTCATGCCTGTCAAAATGGCTAAAGTTAAAAAATACAAGAAATAACAAGTATTGGCAAAGATGTGAAGAAAAAGAAATCCTTGTGCACAATCGGCGGCAATGTAAATTGGTGCACCCCTTGTAGAAAACAGTATGGAGTTTTCTCAAAAAAAAAAAAATAGAAATACCATATGATACAGTAATTCTACTACTGGATATTTACCTGAAGAAAATGAAAACACTAATTAGAAAAGATACATTCACTCTTATGTTTATTGACAATAGCCAAGATATGAAAGCAACCTAAATGTCTACTAATAATTGAATGGATAAATGTATATGTGTGTGTGTGTGTGTGTGTGTGTGTGTGTGTGTGTGTGTGTGTAAAATGGAATGGTACTCATTCATTAAAAAATAAGCTCTTGCCATTTGAGACAGTATTGACGGACCTAGAAAGTAATATATACTAAGTGAAGTAAGTCAGACATTGAAGGACAAATACCATATGATTTTACTTATATGTGGAGTCTTAAAAAAACATAACAAATGAACAAAACAAAACAAACAAGCCAAAAAAACTCAGTACAGAACAAATTGGTATTTGCCAGAGGAGGCGGGTTGGGAGATGGGTGAAATAGATAAACAGGATTAAAAAGTACAAACTTTCAGTTATGAAGTAAGCACCAAGATGAAAAGCACAGCATAGGGAATAGTCAATCATATTGTAGCAATGTTGTATGCTGACTACACTTATTGTGGTAAACACTGAGTAGTGTATAGAATAGTTGAAACAATACACCATACATCTGTAACTAGTGTAACGTTGTATGTTAATTGCACTTCAATTTAAAAATAAAGAGTACTATAATCCAAGTAAATAAATAAATAAAATATTATACTAGTAAATATTGACTTCCGTAAAAGTAATGTAACTAGGATTAATATGTAAAATGATATAGTGGAAAAGGTGACCAACATGCGTAAACAAGAAGGGTTTTCAGTAGAGAAATAAAAACTGTAAGAAAGAATCAAAGGAAGATATTATAAACTAAAAAATACTGCATGAGGGGAAAAGAACTCCTTTCATAAGCTCATCAGTAGACTCAATAAAGCTGAAAAAACAATCAACAGATTTGAGAATAGGCAATATTATATATGTACAGCATATGTTTACTAAGTTTCCTACTGTCTAATTACTTGGACCAAAATATTTTATATTCCCACCAAAAATATGTAAAAGTTCCTATTCTTGCGCTATGAAAAGCCTTTGTACAAATTAGAAAAGGCATCCTTTCTGCATTACTGAAGGAGAAAAAAATGACAGACCTCAGAAAATGAATGTGGATGTGGGTGAATACCTTTGTGACAACCTTCAGCCCTTTCTCTAGCCAATGAAGTCCCATGACAACCCACTGGTTGGCTAGCAGAACATGGGTTGGATTAAGGCCCCACTCAACACCTCATCTAGTGCTCATATGAGGTGAAATCAGCTAGGTCATATGTGGTGGTCTTCCTTGTCCTCATCAAATGGAAGGCATCCCCACACAGCACTCTTTGCAAACCTATGGAACACCATCATCCACTGCTGGGTGGCTCAATATATCCACCCAGGTCAGGGCTGGCAGGAGGTGCTGAGTGTTATCATTTAATCAACACCTTCCATCAAATCCCTTCCTCAAACATTATGAATATCCTACAACTGCATTGCTAAATAGCCATGCCCTGGAATTCCTGAAGGACTGTGAGTTAAGAGGGTAGCTTCTCATTCCTTTGATGCTCCCCACAGAGAAGATCTATGGAAAGATACTAATACACATGGATTTGGGAGACAAAGAAATAAGGCATCATGAAGCCTGAAGTCTGGGTCTGGGAGCAGTCTCACTAGAAATAGTTGATTTAAGCAGCTGTAGAATGCTAATTCTCTGTAGAATTAGTCATTTAATTCTTATTTGTCTCAATTCCCAAACATCCCAAAATATTTCATATATTTACTTCACAAAGATTTACTGAAAAAAAAAAAGTATTCCAATCCCCATCTCACCAATCTAGGTTGCTTCTGTGGCAAAAAAAAAAATGTATATAACATTTTATTTACTTTGCAGTAGAATGGAACAAGAATAAACCGCATAATAAACCACAAGAGTAAGAGAGAAACACAATATTTAAAATATATGTGGCGATCTTGTCAAGAAATTGGACAAAATATAGAAAAAGTCTACAACAGATAACAATGGTGACAGCAACAACAAAAGTGAGCTTCTCTTCCTTGGTACTCTAATTATTCCAGACCTGCACCCTTAGCCTTCTCCCATATCCTTCCTCCATCAGGATACACATTTTGAGAAAGGGATTATAAGCGAATTAACTGAGCTATAGATTGCTACAAAAATATATGTGCTTCTTTTCTCTACTTCCTCCCACTTCCCAAAGATACGCTTCCATAGTTCAATAGTGGAAGCAGCAGGAACTGATGAATGAGATTCTAGTGAGCACAGATGGGTTTCATTTTCATCTTCTTTGTCTTCTTCCATGGCCTGACTGGAAACTGTACATACCATTTGCTTCTGAAAGGATGATAATGATAAGAGAGGAATTAGGGTTTTCTAGGTTACTTAATAATCCCCAATGATTACTGTGTTTCCACACAAAATTGACATAGAAGAATCAATCCTTGACCAGTCGACAGCAGCGTTTCATACCATCCCGAAGGGCTTCTTTGACTTTGTCATTCCTCAGGGTGAAGATGAAAGGGTTCAGGAAAGGGGTTACCACAGAAATAAACAGGGAAACTATCTTGTACTCAGCAGCCTGTGTTTGCTTAGGTTTTACAAACAGGAACAAGCAGCTTCCATAGCCAATCACAACAAAGATGAAGTGAGAGGCACACGTAGAGAAGGCTTTCCTCCGGCCCGAGGCTGTGGGGATCTTGAGGATGGTAGAGATGATGTAGGTGTAGGAGACTATTGTTGGGGCCAGCGAACCAATGATAATGACAACAGCCATTAAAAAGAGAACAAACTCTGTGAAAAGAGTGTCACCACAGGATAGTTTGAGCAGTTGCCCTCGGTCACAGAAAAAATGGTCTAACAGATTTGACTTGCAGAATGTAAACTGAAATGTGGCATAGACTGGCCATATTTCAGAAAGGAACCCAAACACCCATGACACAATGACCACCCAGATGCAGGTGTGGCTGTTCATAATGATGTTGTACCTCAAAGGGTTACAGACAGCCACGTAACGATCCACAGCCATCGCTCCCAGTAATGCGAACTCTGTGGTCCCCACAGCAAGGTACAGGAAGAGCTGGGTGACACATGCAGCCAGAGATATTGTCTGTATCCCAGGGAGCAGCAATCCCCAAAGCATCACAGGCACGATAATAGTTGTAACCAATATCTCCAAGGCAGAGAGATGACCAAGGAAGAAATACATAGGGGACCACAGACGTTTATCCACACAGACAATCACAATGATGACTGTGTTTCCCATTAGTGTCACTGAGTAGAAGAAAAAGAATATGGCAAAAAGAATGTGGTGTAGTTCTTGGGACCCAGGAAAGCCTAGAAGGCAGAACTCAGTGGCACTAGAGAGATTGTTCACCATTTACTCCTTGTTTCTGTTTTTGTAAAACCTAGAGCTTGAAGACTGGTAACATGGCTCCACATGGTCCTGTTCTCCAAAGAGAAGGAAGACAGGTTAGGATGAGAAACTATCTCCAACCTGAAGACCAGGTGAAAAGCCCCAACTGCAATGCTCTGCACAAGGCCACACCTCAATGTGGTGACCTCCAATCTACCTCAAGATCACCTGTCTTGAAGATGAAGACTCCTTCATCTCTATAGAGGATAAGAACCCTTTCTTGTTTTTTTACACCACTGGATATGCCTTCTTTCAGGGGACAGAGGATAAGAGTGTTAAACTGGCCACTTATGAAGCTGTGTTGATCAGCCACACCAGGCCTGGGATTGTGTCATTTCCTCTTATGTTAATTGTAGCAGATGATACAAAGGTGTTCTAGGTGATGTTCAAAACATGGAATATTGAACCCTGTGCCTCATCCTTACTAGTACTGTCTAGACTTATCGTGGGGGCAGTAGAAAAGCAGCAGAGGACTAAGACCAACACCTCTGCTTTCCCCAGAGTGTAAACTTCCATTGTACAGAGCAGAAACATCTATAAATGAGAACTATAGAACTTGAGATAGTTTCCCAGGGAAGAATCATTCTTCTCTAACTCCATGTGATTTGCAAAGTGCTGGGAGGGAGGAAAAGTGGCACCTGGCACTGACAAGGATAGATATGAGGGCAGTAGGCCCTTAGGATGTCTGCCTGGAACTTGACCTCTCACTTTTTTCATCCTATTACTCAAATGTCATCTCCTCAGAGAATTCTATCCAGTAATCCTACACCAATTAGGAATGGCTTGCTGTTACCATTCTTTGTAGCACTTTTTATTACCTGATTTGATATGTATACTAACTTTATTCCTTATTTTAACATTAAGCAAATTCAGCAGTGGATAGAACAAACAAAAATTCCTGCCCTATGGAGCTCACATTCAAGGGGAGGGTGGATGCCAGATTATATACAAGACAAGTAAGTACAATTATGATGCTAGTCTATTCATCATGCTGGAATAAACATAAGGCAAGGAAGAAGGACAGGAAATCTAATTTCATGTATTCACAGTTCATCTATGATACTAGAATATAAACTGTATGAAGGCAGGACATGTGTGTATATATCTATCTATATCTGTATCTGTATCTACATCTATATTTATATCTATATTATTGTTGAGCTATAAAGTCATGCTGATAAATTTCCCTACATGATAGTTGCTTGGATGTGTGCTATATGGTTAAATAGTACTTGATGTTCATTAAAGCAGCCGGGCCATACCCCGTGGAGCCTACTCTTCTTGATTTGCTTTCATGGCTCACATTACCATTTCCCCTTCCTCCCTTCCCTTACTCACGCCACCTCCTCTAAGCCTCTGAAGGTTGGAATGATGGGAAAACAGGTTAAGAACAGTATTGTGGGGATGGCTCAGTGATCTGCATTGCTAAAATGTCTGTGTATTGGGCACTGGGTGAAAAAATATAGAAGAATCTTAGCAGTGACTGTTTTTAACATTGGAACAGAGGAGAAATAAATCTGCTCTCTGCTGTGTAGAGGGGATTCGGTGATGTCCTCAACCACTCTTTAAGCTCTGGGCCTCCTTTGTTCTAACAGGCAGCCAAGCCCAGAACTCCAATCTGATCTTCTCCTACTCTCTCCTTCCTAGAGGAAAACCCTGAGAAAATACTCACCCCCATGGAGGGGCCTCTCCACCCTTCCCAGACTCTCCAGGACTTGGATAACTTGTCTGGCTACTGCTGATGCATATACAGGGGCCACAGCAACTTACTCAACAGGAGCTGAGCAGAAACTCCAGAAATAACAGCATTGTGGGAACTGAGGGTCTCTTTCTCTCTCCTTCCCTCCCACTACCCTCCTTCCCAAGGGGACTTAGTCACTGAGGTACCTGTTCTTAATTAGCCCAGGTTCAGGGCGTCCCTAAGCAATCAGACTGCGGAAAGCAGAACAAACTTTTAGTTATTCCCTTTTTTGACCAATTAAGGGTCAGAACTTTTGAAACTTTTTGCTTAATGAAGAAACCTGAAATCTCACCAATCACAGGCTTTCAATACCAAAAGTGCCTCCTCAAAGGCCCCAAGTCTAGGATTCAAGAGACATCTCAGACTCTAAGCAGATTACCCCTTCTGCCCTATATCCTAGACTCTTCTCCGATTCTCTTAGCTATTCAGAGAAAAAATCATCCCCTAACCCCCAATAGGACACATTACAATTGACATCTAAAATGTGCACCAGTATCCTAAAAGCATGCATATTGGTCTCAGTCAAAGCCTTAACTTCACCAGAAATCCCCTACAAAGCCTGTTTCCTCCTTCACTCATTTCATAGAGAGGCTCCTGCTCCTAACTCTGAGGACATTCCAGAAAACTGGGGAGAGTTTCTGCCTCCAAATTGTACTTCGCTCTCTGCTACTGTCTCAGGTTTCCACTCTTCTGAACACACATGCATCTGTATGCATTCAAGCAAGATTCTTACATTTATTTCTATGGTGTGTCCATGTTTGCCAGCTGGGCACTTCAAAGTGGGAAGCATAAGGACAGACAATGCAGGCAGTTATATCTACAACCTGAACCAACTGACAAATGTAAATTGTAAGTCTGCTTTATGCTAGAGCAAGACAGAAAAAATGGCAGCTACAACCATGTATCTGGATTTGGGATTTCATTTGAAGTATACCTGTTAAATCTGAGAGGGTCAATAGATGCAGAAGGGTATAATTTGGGAATAATCTTCCTTCCCATTTCTGATGTTGCCAAGCCCAACTAGATTGCCATATAATATTAGAAAAAATTTATAAGTATGTATCTGCATATTCTTTATAGAAAATCCTGTGAAAATCTATTTTAAAACCTTTTCTCTCTCATTAACAATATATAAAAATAGATAAAAATAGATATATATGGGAATGCAAGCTGGTGTAGCCACTCTGGAAAACAGTTTGGAGGTTCCTCAAAAAATTAAAAATAGAACTACCCTATGGCCCAGCAATTGCACTACTAGGTATTTATACAAGAGAAACAGGTATGCTGTTTCGAAGGGACACATGCACCCCAATGTTTATAGCAGCACTATTAACAATAGTCAAAGTATGGAAAGAGCCCAAATGTCCATCGATGGATTAATGGATAAAGACAATGTGGTGTATATATACAATGGAGTATTACTCGGCAATCAAACAGAATGAAATCTTGCCATTTGCAACTATGTTGATGGAACTGGAGGGTATTAGGCTAAGCGAAATTAGTCAGTCAGAGAAAGACAACTATCATATGACTTCACTCATATGAGGACTTTAAGACACAGAACAGATGAACATAAGGGAAGGGAAGCAAAAATGATATTTAAAAAAGCGAGGGGAACAAAACACAAGAGACTCTTAAATATTGAGAACAAACAGAGGGTTACTGGAAGGATTGTGGGGGGGTGGGGAATGGGCTAAATGGGTAAGGGGCATTAAGAAATCTACTCCTGAAATCATTGTTGCACTATATGCTAACTCATTTGGATGTAAATTAAAGAAAAAAATAGAAGCTCCTGTAACAGGAAAACTAAATGAATAAAAATTTTAAAAAATAGATATAAAGCCAAAAAAAATAGATATAAAGCGTATCTATACATGTTGCCCACTTTTATCTCTGCATAGTGTTCCATTATAGGGATGCCCATTCTTTATTAGTTAGCCCTCTGCTGATCATTGCTTATTGTGTTCATTTTATTGTGAAAAATGATGCTATAAATATCTTTATACATCATAACTCCATACACATTGATATTTCTGATAAATCCCTAGACTGGGCACTTATAAGGTAGATATGTTAAAGGTATTGGTTTCTATTAACACCAATTATACTCCAAAGATTTTGGATTGATTCACACTGACACTAAGACTGTGTGATAAGAGCACTCTTGATTTCCTGATCTGCTACTAACCAAAGATATGATCATAATTCATTTAAATTAAAGACAACTATATTAAAATACTTTAAATGAGAAATCAATTGGAAAACCTGCTGAAGTAGAAAATGTTTTGAAAGTTAAAAATTACCAAAACTGATTCAAAAAGAAATTAAACACGTTTCCTAAGTATTCCTAATATGGAAAATAATTGAATTCATAATTCAAAATGCTCCCACACAGAAAACTATACTTTCAAGTGGCTTTACTGGTATATTCTATCAAATTTTTAAGGAAGAAATATTTCCAATTCTACATAGAATTTTCCAGAAAATTGAGTGCAAGGGAACGCTGGTCATTAATTTTATGAGGTCAGAATTAAATCTTGATACCAAGGACACTGAAAGAAAAGAAAACTAAGAACCAATATCCTTTGTGAATATGAAAGGAAAAATCCTTAGTAAAATATGAGAAAATAAAATCCAGCAATACTTAAAGAGAATAATGTGCCATAAAAAAAAGGATGGTTTTATTCCAGATATGCTAGGTTAGGTTAACATTGGGAGATTAATATAATTCACCATATGAACAGAAATAAAGAGAAAAACCACATGGTCACTTAAACAAGAGCAGAGAAGGCATTTCACTAAAATCAACATCCACTGATGAAAAACTCTGATCAAACTAGGAACAAATGGAATCTTCTTTAAACTCATAAATAGAACCCACCAAAAATCTAATTCTAACATGAAACCTAATGATGAAAGACCTAATTTCTTCCTCCAAGATAGGGAGGAAGGCAACAATATCTGTTCTCACCAATTCTATTCAACATTAAACTGGACATCCTAGCTAATGCATTAAGGCAAGAAAATGAAATTAAAAGCATACAGTTAGGAAATAAAGAAAAAATATTTATTTGCAGATTACATAATCCATTATGCAGAAAATCCTCAGAGATCCACAAAACAAAAACAAAAACAAAAACAAAAACAAACAAAAACTTCCCAGAAATAATGAGTGATTACCAGGCCCACAGGACAAAGGCCTCAATATATAAAAATCTATTGTATTGTTACATACTAGCAAGAAACCAGAGATGGAAATAAAAATTATAATTTATAATAAGATGCAAAAAATGAAATACTAAAAGATAACTCAACAAACTGTATATGACTATACACTTGAAACTATAAAACATGGCTGATATAAACTGAGAAATACCTAAATAAATTAACATTGTATTTTCATGAATCAGAAGCTTGAATTTTGTTTAAATGCCTTTTTTTTTTAAATTAGTCTCTAAATTCAATAAAATGTCACTCACAATCCCAGGAAGTTTTTATTTTAATATTGAAGAGCTGACTCTAAGATTTCTATGCAACTATGAAGAACTAAGAAGAGCCAAAAGAATTTTGAAAAAGAACAAAAAAGGTGGGAGACTCACAATACCTTATTTACAACTTAATTTAAGTTACAGTAATCAAAACACTATCTTACTTACATACTATGATTAGATCAACAGACATAAACCAATAAAATAGAATAGAGAATTCAGACACAAAGGCCAACATACATCTTTAATTGATTTTGACCACATGAAGTGTTGGTGAAGGTGTGGAGAAACTGGATCTTTCGTACAATGCTGGTGATATAAACAACAAGTAAACATACACTTACCCTACAAAGCCATAATTCAACTTCACTCTTAGATATTTTCCCAATCTATAAGAAAACACACACCACAAAAGACATCTTCGTGAATGCAATTTTATTCACAATAAACTCGAAAAACCCAAGTAATGCTTAATAAGTGAATGGATAAATAAATGGTACATTCATACAGTGGAACACTACTCAGAAATAAAAATCTATTGATAGATGCACATCATGGATAATTCTGTACAGGGCTACAGTAAGCAAAAGAATCCTGACATAAATATTATTATTTCATTAATAAGCTCAAGAAACAAAAAATCTGATCTATAATAACAGAAAACAGCCTGAGGTTAGGAATGAAAATGGAGATTTATTCAAAAGGAGCACAGAGAAACCTTTAGGGTGATGAACATATTTTATAATTTGGCTGTGATAGCTACATGTATATATACATTTGTTAAAACTCACTGAAATTTACACATCAAATGGCTACATTATTGTATGAAAATTAACATTAAAAATGTTGAAAATATTTTTTAAATAAACCCAAACTATAACAGGAGAGGGCTCATCATTAAGGGATTGATGGGTAGAGAAATGAGGTAAGGTTAAGTGAAGTATAAAGTTATATTAACTATAAAGTATATAAGGCTTTATATACTTTAGGGTATACTGAAGGCTAAAACAGAATAGGTAGACAAAGTAAGGTATGTCGAATATGGTTGTGGATTAGGTGTGAGGATGGGAAAAGTTAAAAGAACACAAGGTGAAGACCAGGCTTAACTAACCCTAATGGATGTCAGAATGTAACAAATTACGTAATTTCCAGACCATTCTCCAAACAGATGTTCTCTTTGACCATGTTCTATCACCTTTTTGAGTAACTTTCTGCAAGCACCTCTTAAGTTTACAAACAAACTTTAGTTTGTAAAATGGATGACAGATATAAACCACCAGTAAAGCTTATAACATGAGAGCACAATTTTAAAATATTCGTCTTTGGTGAAAGTTAAAGGATCTCAAGACAGTGAACAATCGTGGATAAACTATTGAGATTAGAATCAGGAACCTGAATGCTAATTCCTTTTCATACCCACTAGCTATGTTATATTCAATTCGGTGTGTGAGTGTTCAACTCTCTGGCTTTGGTTTTCTCTTCTGAAATATCAGGGCAGTGAGGTACAGGATGTCTGACCTCTCTTTCAGAATCTCTACCTTGCCCAAAGTGAAGGGGCAAGGAGCAGAAACTGAGCTAGTCCTTGAGCCTTGAATTGATGCACTGAGCCTCTCAGCCTCCTGCTGAGGCTCTCCACTCATTACCTTTGGTCATGGAACCCCTCTGCAAAGCTAAACTTTTTGTCAGAATCAGCTCTTTCCAGATAACCTCATGGGCATTCATAGACCACACCAGACTCGGTACCTAAAGTTACCCTTGCTTACTGGATTGTTTATGTGGGTAAAGCTGGTGACTGCCCAAACTCAAAGTTGGCCAAACCTGAAGGCCATTCCATGTCTATATTTTTTCCATATTCCACATAAGCACACTGGAGACACAGGCAAGAGGAGAAGTCAACATGGACCAGAGAAATAAAGAGCCATCTTGATGATCTAGGAGGACAGATAGGGTTATTACCCCAAGTGCTGAATGCCTGCTCACAAAAGAAGGGATGAGAGGAAATTATCCTTACTTGCCTGCCTCAAAAGTCTGCTAACTGACCTTCACGTCTGCCATCACTTCCCTCTTTCTACTCTGTTCTCCCCATAACTGCTTGAGTGATCTTTTAAGACACAGATTGGATCAGGTCTCTCCCCTGATTAAAACCTTCTCACTGCTCATTGGTCACTGTCCCGAGTGCCCTAAGGATCTATATGATTTCTAGAAATGCTTTTCTCTAATGTCGTCTGTCTTTCCCTTCCTTCACCCCATGCTGCCCGGCAGCACTGACATTCTTTTAGTTCCTTCAAGGGCTTTAGTGCATGCTCTTAATGCACTCTTAATGTGCTCGCTCCATTCCCACCCAGCTTTGCCTTGTTCATGCCACACATCAGTTAATGATCACTTTATTTTTTGTAACTTTTTAAAAAATGTTTATTTATTTAATAATTCTTTGAGAGTTATTATAAATAATCTCCTTGAGAGAAGAGAGCACAAACGGGGAAGGGGCCAAGAGACAGGGAGACACAGAATCCAAAGGAGGCTCTGAGCTATCAGCACAGAGCCCAATGCCAGGCTCAAACCCACAAACCGTGATATCATGACCTGAGCTGAAGTTGGATGCTTAGCCAACTGAGCCACTGAGCCACTGAGCACCCCATGATCCTTTCTTATAGGGGCTTTCCCTAACCTCCACAGACATATTCAGGTTCCCTGTCAGGTGTTCTCCAAATACCCTTGTAGTAGATGCTATGTGCCTTCCCCAGACCTCCCTCAGGACCAAGGTACTTGCCCCCCACCCCATAGCTGAGGTTATCCCTAGAAATTGCCCTCAGTTAAGCATAAGTGCCTCCACCAAGATTATAGCCTGTCCTCTAAGGTAGCCTGTACCCAATGACCTGTAGATGCAGGAGTGCAAATGTCCAGCTCCTGTGTTTGAGGTAGGGACACAAGTCAGCACAATTCTAAAGAGCCATCCTAGCTCCAGGGCTCCCGGTGGGATTGGTTCCTCCTGGGGTTGAAGCCTCTGTGGCAACTTCATTACCAGTCAGCTTCCCCTCTGCCCAAACATATTCTCCCCCACACCTTTACAGGAATTGTCTCAAAGATCACTCCCAGACTTAAGACAACCTCACAATTTCTTTCCTGAATGATCCACAGTTTTAATTATATATTGTGTGTGTGTGTGTGGTTTCACTCTGTATGGTGTATCTCTTCACCAAATATGCTCTATCAGGGAAGAGACCATGTCCACTGTGTTTCCCGCTATATTTTCAGCACACTGTATGAAAGGTAACTGTTATTCAAAAAATGTTCTTGCTGAATGATCTGTTCTTAATATTCAATCAAGTTGGACTCTTTCATAGTTTCAAAAACCATTTATATTTTTCTTTATTGAACTTACCAATTTAGAAGGGAACTTTATGCACAAATAAAGCAAAACTTTATTTTAAAAATTAAAAATTGGGGCACCTGGATGGCTTAGTCAGTTAAGCCTCTGAGTCTTGATTTCAACTCAGGTCATGATCTCATGGGTTCATGAGATCAAGCACTGTGTTGGGTTCTGCACTGACAGCATTGAGCTTGAGATTTCCTCTCCCTCCCTCTCTGCCTCTCCCTTCCTCACTGCTATCAGTGCAGGGCCCCCTTTAGATCCTCTGTCCCTTTCTCTGTCTCTCTCTGTCTCTTTCTCTCTGTCTCTCTCTCTCTCAAAAATGAATGAACATTTATTTATATATAAAAAAAGAATTTTTTCATAAGATCATCAGGACACTTAAAGCAGATGAAGAAAGCATTAACATATGAGAATAGGCCACAGTGTACAAGCACAACATATGCTTACTAAGTTTGTTATGAATTACCAGGGCCATAATATTTTATATTCCCATCATAAATGAATAAAAGCTCTATTCATCAGAATTCACATGAACAATAGGATTCTTAGAATTTTGCTTTTCTCCAATCAGATAGAAATGATATGGCTGATGGCTGAGTATATTTTGGCAAGTTGTTTAATGTCTTAAAGTTTTTAATGTTTATTCTGAGAGAGAGAGAGAAAGAGAAAGAGAAGGAGAGAGAGAGAGAGAGAGAGCACGAGCAGGGGAGGGCAGAGATGGAGACACATAATCTGAAGCAGGCTCCAGGCTGTCAGCACAGAGCCCGATGCAGGCCTCGAACTCACGAACCTTAAGAGCATGACTGGAGCCAAAATCAGACATTTAACTGACTGAGCTACTCAGGTGCTCCTGTTAAAGTCTTATTTAGTTTCTATATACTAATCTGTTAAGTGAACACAATACTACTCACCTAACAGCTTATTGCCAGGATTAAATGACAATATACAGAAATTACAAGGTACTTAGTATACAATCAATACTACCTTCCTTCCATCTATATGATTCCAAAACATTCAGCAAAGTTTCTTCTGCAGTAGCTATTCAATGTATAAAAATCAATCAAATTATATAAAAGTTATATTCAGCATCTTTACTGAAAAAACTTCCTCATGTTCATAGGACAAAATAACAAAGACGTTTAAGAGCAAAATTTGGAATCACACAAACCTATTCAGTTTTAAAAATTATTATCAATATTAATAAAACATTGGAGGTATTTCCATTAGGAACAAAGAAAATAAATATTTGCAGTGGCTATGCAAAAGAAATAGAAGTTTTAATTACACACCACTCCTTTTTTCTCCTTATCTCCTAATAAGGAACATTAGTTTATACTAGAATATTTCATATTTTGGGGCACCTGAGTGGCTCAGTCATTAAGTGTTGGACTCTTGATTTGGGCTCAGGTCATGTCCCAGGGTTATGCCACCCAGCCCTTGTCAGATTCCAGTGCTGAGCGTGGAACCTGCTTGGGATTCTCCTCTCTTCCTCTGCACCCCTCCCCTGCTCTCTCTCTAAAAAAAATTTAAAAATAAAAAAAAAGTAGGGACTCCTGGATGATTCAGCTGGTTAAGTGTCCAACTCTTGATCTGGGCTCAGGTCATAATCTCACAATTTGTGAATTACAGCCCCCAATTGAGCTCTGTGCTGACAAAGCAGAGCCTACTTGGGATTCTCTCTCTCTCTTCCTCTGCCCCTCCCATGCTGTGTGTGTGTGTGTGTGTGTGTGTGTGTGTGTGTGTGTGTGTGTGTGTGACAATAAATAAGTAAACATTTTTTTAAAAAAATTTTAAGGAAAAAAACTTATTTTACTTTGTATCCTATACAACAATATTTATGCAACATTTAGTATGAATATAATGAAATACCTGTAGGAAATAAAACAGGAAAAAAGTGAATGTCTTCTCAGATGTATATAACAGACACTATCTAGGATTAGCATTTTCTTTCACCAAGGAACTTTTCCTGAACAGAAACTACTAAAAACTTCCTGGTAAAAGTAGTCTTCTCTCCAGTTTTGTTTTTGTTTTAACTCTGACCATATAACTAAGAATACAAAGTATGTTAAGAGGCACATATTTAAAATAAGTTACAAAGTTGCAACACATCATGTCTGAGATACATCAAATTATACCTAAGATTTGAATATGATAATTACATGTGAATTATGATAACGAGTGTTTTTTAATTCCTTTTTTTAAAGCTTTTACTTAAGTTCCAATTAGGTAACAAATAGTGTAATATTGGTTTAGGTGTACAATTTAGTGACTCACATTTCCATACAAACATCTGGTACTCAATCACAAGCGTGCCCTTTAATCCCCATCACCTATTTAATCCCCCCACCCACCTCCCCTCTGGTAACCATCAGTTTGTTCTCTAGAATTAAGAGTCTGTTTCTTGGTTTGCCTCTCATTCTCCTTTTTTCCCCTTTGCTCATTTGTTTTATTTCTTAAATTCCACATATAAGTGAAATCATATAGTATTTGTTTTTCTCTGACTTATTTTGCTTAGCATAATACTCCATCCGTGTTATAGCAAATGGCAAGATTTCATTTTCTTTTATGGCTGAAAAGATGCTCAACACCACTGATCATCAGGAAAATCCAAATCAAAACTACAATGAGACATCACGTCACACCCGTCAGAATGGTTAAAATCAACAGCACAAGAAACAACAGGTGTTGGCGAGGAGGTGAAGAAAGAGGGACCCTCTTGTGCTATTGGTGGGAATGCAAACTGGTGCAGCCACTCTGGAAAACAGTATGAAGGTTCCTCAAAAAGTTAAAAATAGAACTACCCTATAATCCAGCAAGTGCACTACTAAGTATGTACCCAAAGAATACAAAAATACTAAATCAAAGGGCTATATGCACCCCGATGTTTATAGCAGCATGATCTACCCCAGCCAAAAGATGGAAACAGCCCAACTGTTCAACGGATGAACAGATAAAGAAAATGTGATGTGTATATAGAATGGAATATTACTCGTATTTATATTTAGATATCTGTATTGATTATCTGTGTACTTAGTTGTGAAAAGTAAAGACAAAAAATAAATAGAACAAATGTTATTGAGACTTGATAGTGTATATAGTAGTGAGGAAATGGTGTGAGGAATCTCACTTCATTTGGGGGTAGGAGACAACCGCTGGTTGAGAAATTAAGCCTCAGTGGGCAGACATATCTGTCTCCCAGCTCCCAGTGTGAACGTGGAGTAGGCATTCTGGTTGAGAATAAGATGGCTTGCAGGGCAGGGGCACAGTGACAGTGTTATGGACTGAAGGTTTATGTTCCCTTAAAATCCATATGTTGAAATGCTGACACCCAGTGCAGCTGATTTGGGAGATGGGGACTCTTAAGTAATTAAGCTAAAAGGAGGTCAATGGGTGGGGGCCTCATCACATAAGAATAGTTCTCACCAAAACTAAATTAGCCTGAACCTTGAACTCGGACTTCTAAGTCTCCAGAACTATGAGAAATAATTTTTTCTTATTTAAACCACCAAATGTGTAGTGTTTTGAAATGACAGCCCAGGCAGACTAACATAAACAGTAACTTTCCTTCATTCAGAATCAAAGACCAAACAGAAGAACCTCCCTTTGGTACAAAAGATGTTTCATGCCCCATCACAAATCACTAGACCTGGAACTTTCCTTCCTTCCTCATGGTCAGGGGCATTCAGAGAAGCAGTTTAGAGCACTGCATCCCTGAGATACAGGAAAGGAATGGAATTGTTGATGGAGGACAAGGGGAAGAATAGGAAATGCATTAGCAGTGGGTGATCAGAGCCTGATTCAAGCGGAAAGGGAAAAGAGAGAAAGGGAAAGAAGGAGAAAGAGAGGAATAGGAGAGCTCAAGGACAAGGGGAAAGAGGAAGAAGGAAGAAGACAGGTGGTGGATGAACTAAGGGTGATCAGGACAGGGTGCAGTAGGCATCGGTGATGAAGGTTCAGAAACCAAAGAAACCGATGAGGACAGTGAGGCTCTCTTTTCTGTCCTCCTAAATTGCCTCTACAAGCCCAGAGACAATGCAATCCCATTACAACCTATTGGTTAGCTACCAGAGCATGGGCTGGATTAAGACCCCACCCAACACCTCATATGTTGCCCATATGAGGTGGAATCAACTATATCATGGATGGTAGACTTCTCTGTCTTCACCAAATGGGAAGGCACCCTCACACAGTACTCTGCAACTCTATGGAACACCATCATCCACAGCTAGATGGCTGAATATCTGCCACCAGTTCAGGGCTGCCAGGAAGTGCTGAGCATTACCATTTAACGAACATCTTCCTGGGGCACCTGGGTGACTTAGTTAAGAGTCTCATTTATGATTTTGGCTCAGGTCATAATCTCAGGGTAGTGAGGTCCAGCACTGTGTCACTGATGGCACACAGACTCCTTGGGATTCTCTCTCTCCACTCTCTTCTGCACCTGCCTCCATTCACACAATTTCTCCTTTCAAAATATATAAACTTTTTTTAAATAAAAAATAAAAATAATTTTAAAAACCTACCTTCCTTCAAACCCCTTCCTCCAACATGATGAGCTTCCTACACTTGCATTGTCATAAAACCATGCCTTGTATTCTTGAAGAGCTGCAAGTTGAGAGGGTAGCTTCTCATTTCTTTGATGCTCCCCATAGAGAAAATCTATGACAGGGTACTGAGACAACTGGATTTCAGAGACAGAGAACTAAAGGCATCATGAGGCCGAAAGTCTGGGTCTGGGAGTAGTCTCAACAGACATAGTAGATTTAAGCAGTTGTACAACACAGGATTCTTTCTCTATAATTAGTCATTTAATTCTTACTTGTCTCAATCCCCATATGTCCCAAAATATTTCATATCTTTACATCGTTAAGACTTACTAAAAGTATTCCAATCCCCGTATCTCCACTCTAGATTGGTTCTGTGGCAAAGAGTATATAACATTGTATGTACTTTGCACTAGCAACGGAGCCTGGATAACATGAAGAACCAGCAGAGAAAAGGAGAACCATAGAATATTTAAAGTGCATATTGCCATCGCATCAAGAAATTGCACAAAAATATAGGAAAATCTCTACAACAGTTGATAAAGAAACAATGTGAGCATCTCCCCCTTGGTACTTATTATGGCAGATGCCTCCCCTCCCCTTCTTCCCACTTCCTTCCTCCACTAAGAAATATATCCTCAAAAATGCATTGTAGGCGAATTAATTGAGCTATGGAAAAATACAAGCATGTATGTATTACCTTTACCCAATCCTCCCACTTCCCAAGGATAGGCTTCAATGGTTCAAGTCGGGAACCATCAGAAACTGAGGAATGAGAATCTAATAGGCAGAAAATGGGTTTCTTACCTTCCATGTCTTCTTTGATGGCCCTGATTATAAGTTGTACACTACTGATTTTTGAAGGGAAAATAATGATAAGATAAAAGGTGGGGTTTTCTAGGTTACTGAAAAATGTATAGTGAGGACATTGTCACAAAACTGATGTAGAGAGATTTAATCCTTTACCAGTCGACAGCAGCGTTTCATACCATCCCGAAGGGCCTCTTTGACTTTGTCATTCCTCAGGGTGAAGATGAAAGGGTTCAGGAAAGGGGTTACCACAGAAATAAACAGGGAAACTATCTTGTTGTACTCAGCAGCCTGTGTTTGCTTAGGTTTCACATAGAGGAACAAGCAACTGCCATAGCCGATCACAACAAAGGTGAAGTGAGAGGCACACGTAGAGAAGGCTTTCCTCCGGCCCGAGGCTGTGGGGATCTTGAGGATGGTAGAGATGATGTAGGTGTAGGAGACTATTGTTGGGGTCAGTGAACCAATGATAATGACAACAGCCATTAAGAAGAGAACAAACTCTGTGAAAAGAGTGTCACCACAGGATAGTTTGAGCAGTTGCCCGCGTTCACAAAAAAAGTGGTCTAACAGATTTGACTTGCAGAAGGTAAACTGAAATGTGGCATAGACTGGCCATATTTCAGAAAGGAACCCAAACACCCATGACACAATGACCACCCAGATGCAGGTGTGGCTGTTCATAATGATGTTGTACCTCAAAGGGTTACAGACAGCCACGTAACGATCCACAGCCATCGCTCCGACTAAGACAAACTCTGTGGTCCCCACAGCAAGGTACAGGAAAAGCTGGGTGACACATGCAACCAGAGATATTGTGTGCATCCCAGGAAGCAGCAATCCCCAAAGCAGCATGGGCATGATGATGGATGTGATCATGATCTCCAAGGCAGACAAATGACCAAGGAAGAAATACATAGGGGACTGCAGACGTTTATCCACACAGACAATCACAATGATGACTGTGTTTCCCATTAGTGTCACTGAGTAGAAGAAAAAGAATATGGCAAAAAGAATGTGGTGTAGTTCTTGGGACCCAGGAAAGCCTAGAAGGCAGAATTCAGTGGCACTAGAGAGATTGTTCATCATTTACTCCTTGTTTCTGTTTGTCTTAAAACCTAGAGCTCAAAGACTGGTAACATGGCGCCACATAGTCCTGTTCTCCAAAGAGAAGGAAGACAGGTTAGGATGAGAAAATATTTTCAACCTGAAAACCTGGTGACATGCCCCGACTGCAATGCTCTGCACAAGGTCAGACATAAATGTGATCACCTTCAATCTAGCACAAGTCTGCCTGTCTGGAATAGGGGAAGACTCCTGAATCTCTACTGAGGATAAGAAAACGTTCTCTGTCTTTTTACACCACAGGATAGGCCTTCTCTCCAGGGACAGAGGATAAGAGTGTTTAAACTGACCACTTATGAAGCTGTGTTGATCAGCCACACCAGTCCGGGGACTGTGTCATTCTTCTTATGTTAACTGTAGCAGATGACATAACAGTGTTCTAGGTGATGGTCAAATCCTGGAACATTGAACCCTACACGTCATCCTTACTGGAATTGTCTAGACCCAACTTGGGGTAGTAGAAAAGCAGCAGAGGACTAAGACCAACACCCCTGCTTTCCCCAGAGTGTAAACTTCCATTGTACAGAGCAGACATATCTACAAATGAGAGCTCTGGAGCTCTCTGGAGATAATTTCCCAGGGCAGAATCATTCTTCTCTAAATCCATGTGCTTTGCAAAATGTTGGGAGAGAGGAAAGGTGGCACCTGTCCCTGACAAGGATAGATCTGAGGCCAGTAGCCTCTGTGGATGACTGGATCTTGACCTCTCACTTTATTCATCCCATTACTCAAATGTCATCTCCTCAGAGGATTCTATCCAGTAACCCTACACCAATTAGGAATAACTTGTTCATTTTTGGACTTTACCATTCTTTGTAGCACTTCTTATTACCTGATATGATATGTATACTAATTTCATTCCTTCATTGAACATTAAGCAAATTCAGCAGTGGATAGAACAAACAAAAATTCCTGCCCTATGGAGCTCACATTCAAGGGGAGGGTGGATGCCAGATTATATACAAGACAAGTAAGTACAATTATGATGCTAGTCTATTCATCATGCTGGAATAAACATAAGGCAAGGAAGAAGGACAGGAAATCTAATTTCATGTATTCACAGTTCATCTATGATACTAGAATATAAACTGTATGAAGGCAGGACATGTGTGTATATATCTATCTATATCTGTATCTGTATCTACATCTATATTTATATCTATATTATTGTTGAGCTATAAAGTCATGCTGATAAATTTCCCTACATGATAGTTGCTTGGATGTGTGCTATATGGTTAAATAGTACTTGATGTTCATTAAAGCAGCCGGGCCATACCCCGTGGAGCCTACTCTTCTTGATTTGCTTTCATGGCTCACATTACCATTTCCCCTTCCTCCCTTCCCTTACTCACGCCACCTCCTCTAAGCCTCTGAAGGTTGGAATGATGGGAAAACAGGTTAAGAACAGTATTGTGGGGATGGCTCAGTGATCTGCATTGCTAAAATGTCTGTGTATTGGGCACTGGGTGAAAAAATATAGAAGAATCTTAGCAGTGACTGTTTTTAACATTGGAACAGAGGAGAAATAAATCTGCTCTCTGCTGTGTAGAGGGGATTCGGTGATGTCCTCAACCACTCTTTAAGCTCTGGGCCTCCTTTGTTCTAACAGGCAGCCAAGCCCAGAACTCCAATCTGATCTTCTCCTACTCTCTCCTTCCTAGAGGAAAACCCTGAGAAAATACTCACCCCCATGGAGGGGCCTCTCCACCCTTCTCAGACTCTCCAGGACTTGGATAACTTGTCTGGCTACTGCTGATGCATATACAGGGGCCACAGCAACTTACTCAACAGGAGCTGAGCAGAAACTCCAGAAATAACAGCATTGTGGGAACTGAGGGTCTCTTTCTCTCTCCTTCCCTCCCACTACCCTCCTTCCCAAGGGGACTTAGTCACTGAGGTACCTGTTCTTAATTAGCCCAGGTTCAGGGCGTCCCTAAGCAATCAGACTGCGGAAAGCAGAACAAACTTTTAGTTATTCCCTTTTTTGACCAATTAAGGGTCAGAACTTTTGAAACTTTTTGCTTAATGAAGAAACCTGAAATCTCACCAATCACAGGCTTTCAATACCAAAAGTGCCTCCTCAAAGGCCCCAAGTCTAGGATTCAAGAGACATCTCAGACTCTAAGCAGATTACCCCTTCTGCCCTATATCCTAGACTCTTCTCCGATTCTCTTAGCTATTCAGAGAAAAAATCATCCCCTAACCCCCAATAGGACACATTACAATTGACATCTAAAATGTGCACCAGTATCCTAAAAGCATGCATATTGGTCTCAGTCAAAGCCTTAACTTCACCAGAAATCCCCTACAAAGCCTGTTTCCTCCTTCACTCATTTCATAGAGAGGCTCCTGCTCCTAACTCTGAGGACATTCCAGAAAACTGGGGAGAGTTTCTGCCTCCAAATTGTACTTCGCTCTCTGCTACTGTCTCAGGTTTCCACTCTTCTGAACACACATGCATCTGTATGCATTCAAGCAAGATTCTTACATTTATTTCTATGGTGTGTCCATGTTTGCCAGCTGGGCACTTCAAAGTGGGAAGCATAAGGACAGACAATGCAGGCAGTTATATCTACAACCTGAACCAACTGACAAATGTAAATTGTAAGTCTGCTTTATGCTAGAGCAAGACAGAAAAAATGGCAGCTACAACCATGTATCTGGATTTGGGATTTCATTTGAAGTATACCTGTTAAATCTGAGAGGGTCAATAGATGCAGAAGGGTATAATTTGGGAATAATCTTCCTTCCCATTTCTGATGTTGCCAAGCCCAACTAGATTGCCATATAATATTAGAAAAAATTTATAAGTATGTATCTGCATATTCTTTATAGAAAATCCTGTGAAAATCTATTTTAAAACCTTTTCTCTCTCATTAACAATATATAAAAATAGATAAAAATAGATATATATGGGAATGCAAGCTGGTGTAGCCACTCTGGAAAACAGTTTGGAGGTTCCTCAAAAAATTAAAAATAGAACTACCCTATGGCCCAGCAATTGCACTACTAGGTATTTATACAAGAGAAACAGGTATGCTGTTTCGAAGGGACACATGCACCCCAATGTTTATAGCAGCACTATTAACAATAGTCAAAGTATGGAAAGAGCCCAAATGTCCATCGATGGATTAATGGATAAAGACAATGTGGTGTATATATACAATGGAGTATTACTCGGCAATCAAACAGAATGAAATCTTGCCATTTGCAACTATGTTGATGGAACTGGAGGGTATTAGGCTAAGCGAAATTAGTCAGTCAGAGAAAGACAACTATCATATGACTTCACTCATATGAGGACTTTAAGACACAGAACAGATGAACATAAGGGAAGGGAAGCAAAAATGATATTTAAAAAAGCGAGGGGAACAAAACACAAGAGACTCTTAAATATTGAGAACAAACAGAGGGTTACTGGAAGGATTGTGGGGGGGTGGGGAATGGGCTAAATGGGTAAGGGGCATTAAGAAATCTACTCCTGAAATCATTGTTGCACTATATGCTAACTCATTTGGATGTAAATTAAAGAAAAAAATAGAAGCTCCTGTAACAGGAAAACTAAATGAATAAAAATTTTAAAAAATAGATATAAAGCCAAAAAAAATAGATATAAAGCGTATCTATACATGTTGCCCACTTTTATCTCTGCATAGTGTTCCATTATAGGGATGCCCATTCTTTATTAGTTAGCCCTCTGCTGATCATTGCTTATTGTGTTCATTTTATTGTGAAAAATGATGCTATAAATATCTTTATACATCATAACTCCATACACATTGATATTTCTGATAAATCCCTAGACTGGGCACTTATAAGGTAGATATGTTAAAGGTATTGGTTTCTATTAACACCAATTATACTCCAAAGATTTTGGATTGATTCACACTGACACTAAGACTGTGTGATAAGAGCACTCTTGATTTCCTGATCTGCTACTAACCAAAGATATGATCATAATTCATTTAAATTAAAGACAACTATATTAAAATACTTTAAATGAGAAATCAATTGGAAAACCTGCTGAAGTAGAAAATGTTTTGAAAGTTAAAAATTACCAAAACTGATTCAAAAAGAAATTAAACACGTTTCCTAAGTATTCCTAATATGGAAAATAATTGAATTCATAATTCAAAATGCTCCCACACAGAAAACTATACTTTCAAGTGGCTTTACTGGTATATTCTATCAAATTTTTAAGGAAGAAATATTTCCAATTCTACATAGAATTTTCCAGAAAATTGAGTGCAAGGGAACGCTGGTCATTAATTTTATGAGGTCAGAATTAAATCTTGATACCAAGGACACTGAAAGAAAAGAAAACTAAGAACCAATATCCTTTGTGAATATGAAAGGAAAAATCCTTAGTAAAATATGAGAAAATAAAATCCAGCAATACTTAAAGAGAATAATGTGCCATAAAAAAAAGGATGGTTTTATTCCAGATATGCTAGGTTAGGTTAACATTGGGAGATTAATATAATTCACCATATGAACAGAAATAAAGAGAAAAACCACATGGTCACTTAAACAAGAGCAGAGAAGGCATTTCACTAAAATCAACATCCACTGATGAAAAACTCTGATCAAACTAGGAACAAATGGAATCTTCTTTAAACTCATAAATAGAACCCACCAAAAATCTAATTCTAACATGAAACCTAATGATGAAAGACCTAATTTCTTCCTCCAAGATAGGGAGGAAGGCAACAATATCTGTTCTCACCAATTCTATTCAACATTAAACTGGACATCCTAGCTAATGCATTAAGGCAAGAAAATGAAATTAAAAGCATACAGTTAGGAAATAAAGAAAAAATATTTATTTGCAGATTACATAATCCATTATGCAGAAAATCCTCAGAGATCCACAAAACAAAAACAAAAACAAAAACAAAAACAAACAAAAACTTCCCAGAAATAATGAGTGATTACCAGGCCCACAGGACAAAGGCCTCAATATATAAAAATCTATTGTATTGTTACATACTAGCAAGAAACCAGAGATGGAAATAAAAATTATAATTTATAATAAGATGCAAAAAATGAAATACTAAAAGATAACTCAACAAACTGTATATGACTATACACTTGAAACTATAAAACATGGCTGATATAAACTGAGAAATACCTAAATAAATTAACATTGTATTTTCATGAATCAGAAGCTTGAATTTTGTTTAAATGCCTTTTTTTTTTAAATTAGTCTCTAAATTCAATAAAATGTCACTCACAATCCCAGGAAGTTTTTATTTTAATATTGAAGAGCTGACTCTAAGATTTCTATGCAACTATGAAGAACTAAGAAGAGCCAAAAGAATTTTGAAAAAGAACAAAAAAGGTGGGAGACTCACAATACCTTATTTACAACTTAATTTAAGTTACAGTAATCAAAACACTATCTTACTTACATACTATGATTAGATCAACAGACATAAACCAATAAAATAGAATAGAGAATTCAGACACAAAGGCCAACATACATCTTTAATTGATTTTGACCACATGAAGTGTTGGTGAAGGTGTGGAGAAACTGGATCTTTCGTACAATGCTGGTGATATAAACAACAAGTAAACATACACTTACCCTACAAAGCCATAATTCAACTTCACTCTTAGATATTTTCCCAATCTATAAGAAAACACACACCACAAAAGACATCTTCGTGAATGCAATTTTATTCACAATAAACTCGAAAAACCCAAGTAATGCTTAATAAGTGAATGGATAAATAAATGGTACATTCATACAGTGGAACACTACTCAGAAATAAAAATCTATTGATAGATGCACATCATGGATAATTCTGTACAGGGCTACAGTAAGCAAAAGAATCCTGACATAAATATTATTATTTCATTAATAAGCTCAAGAAACAAAAAATCTGATCTATAATAACAGAAAACAGCCTGAGGTTAGGAATGAAAATGGAGATTTATTCAAAAGGAGCACAAAGAAACCTTTAGGGTGATGAACATATTTTATAATTTGGCTGTGATAGCTACATGTATATATACATTTGTTAAAACTCACTGAAATTTACACATCAAATGGCTACATTATTGTATGAAAATTAACATTAAAAATGTTGAAAATATTTTTTAAATAAACCCAAACTATAACAGGAGAGGGCTCATCATTAAGGGATTGATGGGTAGAGAAATGAGGTAAGGTTAAGTGAAGTATAAAGTTATATTAACTATAAAGTATATAAGGCTTTATATACTTTAGGGTATACTGAAGGCTAAAACAGAATAGGTAGACAAAGTAAGGTATGTCGAATATGGTTGTGGATTAGGTGTGAGGATGGGAAAAGTTAAAAGAACACAAGGTGAAGACCAGGCTTAACTAACCCTAATGGATGTCAGAATGTAACAAATTACGTAATTTCCAGACCATTCTCCAAACAGATGTTCTCTTTGACCATGTTCTATCACCTTTTTGAGTAACTTTCTGCAAGCACCTCTTAAGTTTACAAACAAACTTTAGTTTGTAAAATGGATGACAGATATAAACCACCAGTAAAGCTTATAACATGAGAGCACAATTTTAAAATATTCGTCTTTGGTGAAAGTTAAAGGATCTCAAGACAGTGAACAATCGTGGATAAACTATTGAGATTAGAATCAGGAACCTGAATGCTAATTCCTTTTCATACCCACTAGCTATGTTATATTCAATTCGGTGTGTGAGTGTTCAACTCTCTGGCTTTGGTTTTCTCTTCTGAAATATCAGGGCAGTGAGGTACAGGATGTCTGACCTCTCTTTCAGAATCTCTACCTTGCCCAAAGTGAAGGGGCAAGGAGCAGAAACTGAGCTAGTCCTTGAGCCTTGAATTGATGCACTGAGCCTCTCAGCCTCCTGCTGAGGCTCTCCACTCATTACCTTTGGTCATGGAACCCCTCTGCAAAGCTAAACTTTTTGTCAGAATCAGCTCTTTCCAGATAACCTCATGGGCATTCATAGACCACACCAGACTCGGTACCTAAAGTTACCCTTGCTTACTGGATTGTTTATGTGGGTAAAGCTGGTGACTGCCCAAACTCAAAGTTGGCCAAACCTGAAGGCCATTCCATGTCTATATTTTTTCCATATTCCACATAAGCACACTGGAGACACAGGCAAGAGGAGAAGTCAACATGGACCAGAGAAATAAAGAGCCATCTTGATGATCTAGGAGGACAGATAGGGTTATTACCCCAAGTGCTGAATGCCTGCCCACAAAAGAAGGGATGAGAGGAAATTATCCTTACTTGCCTGCCTCAAAAGTCTGCTAACTGACCTTCACGTCTGCCATCACTTCCCTCTTTCTACTCTGTTCTCCCCATAACTGCTTGAGTGATCTTTTAAGACACAGATTGGATCAGGTCTCTCCCCTGATTAAAACCTTCTCACTGCTCATTGGTCACTGTCCCGAGTGCCCTAAGGATCTATATGATTTCTAGAAATGCTTTTCTCTAATGTCGTCTGTCTTTCCCTTCCTTCACCCCATGCTGCCCGGCAGCACTGACATTCTTTTAGTTCCTTCAAGGGCTTTAGTGCATGCTCTTAATGCACTCTTAATGTGCTCGCTCCATTCCCACCCAGCTTTGCCTTGTTCATGCCACACATCAGTTAATGATCACTTTATTTTTGTAACTTTTTAAAAAATGTTTATTTATTTAATAATTCTTTGAGAGTTATTATAAATAATCTCCTTGAGAGAAGAGAGCACAAACGGGGAAGGGGCCAAGAGACAGGGAGACACAGAATCCAAAGGAGGCTCTGAGCTATCAGCACAGAGCCCAATGCCAGGCTCAAACCCACAAACCGTGATATCATGACCTGAGCTGAAGTTGGATGCTTAGCCAACTGAGCCACTGAGCCACTGAGCACCCCATGATCCTTTCTTATAGGGGCTTTCCCTAACCTCCACAGACATATTCAGGTTCCCTGTCAGGTGTTCTCCAAATACCCTTGTAGTAGATGCTATGTGCCTTCCCCAGACCTCCCTCAGGACCAAGGTACTTGCCCCCCACCCCATAGCTGAGGTTATCCCTAGAAATTGCCCTCAGTTAAGCATAAGTGCCTCCACCAAGATTATAGCCTGTCCTCTAAGGTAGCCTGTACCCAATGACCTGTAGATGCAGGAGTGCAAATGTCCAGCTCCTGTGTTTGAGGTAGGGACACAAGTCAGCACAATTCTAAAGGGCCATCCTAGCTCCAGGGCTCCCGGTGGGATTGGTTCCTCCTGGGGTTGAAGCCTCTGTGGCAACTTCATTACCAGTCAGCTTCCCCTCTGCCCAAACATATTCTCCCCCACACCTTTACAGGAATTGTCTCAAAGATCACTCCCAGACTTAAGACAACCTCACAATTTCTTTCCTGAATGATCCACAGTTTTAATTATATATTGTGTGTGTGTGTGTGGTTTCACTCTGTATGGTGTATCTCTTCACCAAATATGCTCTATCAGGGAAGAGACCATGTCCACTGTGTTTCCCGCTATATTTTCAGCACACTGTATGAAAGGTAACTGTTATTCAAAAAATGTTCTTGCTGAATGATCTGTTCTTAATATTCAATCAAGTTGGACTCTTTCATAGTTTCAAAAACCATTTATATTTTTCTTTATTGAACTTACCAATTTAGAAGGGAACTTTATGCACAAATAAAGCAAAACTTTATTTTAAAAATTAAAAATTGGGGCACCTGGATGGCTTAGTCAGTTAAGCCTCTGAGTCTTGATTTCAACTCAGGTCATGATCTCATGGGTTCATGAGCCTGATCCTTGTTTCAGCGTCTGTGCTGATGGAGCCTGCTTGGGATTCTCTCCTTCTCACTCTCTCTCTGTCCCTTCTCTGTTCACATGCACTCCCTCTCTCAAACACTTAAAAAATTTTTAGTAACACTTTATTTATTCATTCATTCATTTATTTATATTTTTATAGTTAAATATTTTATTCTTATGTGGTTAACTTTAAGTCTTTTAGTATCCTGGGGTCTGTGTTTTCCTCAGAAAAGTCTATGTTCATAATCCAAGTAACTACAAAAGGAGTGAAGAAAAATGAACATAGTTGCAGAGAAATAAGGGTGTCTATTAAGTGCACTAAATACAAGCTGTGGTGACACTAGAATAGGAGAGACAAAGGAGAGTAAGAAATTTTCAAAGAAATGATGATCAAAAACTTTCCAAATTTCATGAGAAACATTAATTTACACACCCAAGAAAATCAATGAACTCCAAGTGAAATGAATTCAAAGAGATCTGCACACAAATACATAATACTAAAATTACTAAAAGACAAAGAACAAATCTTTAAAGCAACGAGAAAAAAATGATTCCTCACATACAAGGAGACTCCATTAATATTAACAGGTGACTTCTCCTGGAAACAGTTAAGACTAGAAGGTAATGGGATGACATATTTAAGTGCTTAAAGAAAAAACATGGTCAATCAAGAATCTTATATCCACCAAAACTACCTTTCAAAACTGAAAGCAAAGGAAAGACACATAACTCCCAGAAAAACTCAGGGCACCAGGGTGGCTCAGTTGGTTAAGCATCTGACTTTGGCTCAGGTCATGATCTCATGGTTCTTGAGTTGGAGCCCTACACTGGGCTCTGTGCTGACAGCTCAGTCCCTGGAGCCTGCTTCAGATTCTGTGTCTCCCTCTCTCTGTCCCTCCACAATTCTCTCTCTCTCTCTTAAAAATAAACATTAAAAAAAAACCTCCCAGAAAAACTCAAACAGAAAATTTGTTGTTAACAGAGTCTTCATACAAGAAATACCAAAGAAATTTGTTCCAACTAAAAGCAAATCATCCCATCATCTACTGCTGGGTGGCTCAATATCTCCACCCAGTTCAGGGCTGGCTGGAGTTGCTGAGTGTTACCATTTAATCAATACCTTCCTGGGGCACCTGGGTGGCTCAGTCAGTTAAGAGTCTGACTCTTAAATTTTGCCCAGGTCAAAATCTCAGGGTAGTGAGGTCCAGCCCTGTGTCACTAATAGCATGGAGCCTGCTTGGGATTCTCTATCTCCCCTCCTCTCCTCTCCTTTCTTCTTCTTCTTCTTCTTCTTCTTCTTCTTCTTCTTCTTCTTCTTCTTCTTCTTCTTCTTCTTCTCTCTCTCTCTCTCTCTCTCTCTCTCTCTCTTTCCCCCTCCACCCACTCACATACATTCTCTCTTTCAAAATAAATAAATAAACTTTTTTTTAATAAAAAATAGTGAAAATACTTTTAAATTCCTCCTTTGTTCAAATACCTTGCTCCAACATGATGAGCTTCCTACACTTGCATTATCATAAAACCATGCCTTGTATTCCTGAAGAGCTGCAAGTTGAGAGGGTAGCTTCTCATTTCTGTGGTTCTCCCCATGGAGAAAATCTATGACAGGGTACTGAGACACTTGGATTTCAGAGACAAAGAACCACAAGCATCATGAAGCCTAAAGTCTGAGTCTGGAAGTAGTCTCAACAAACATAGTAGATTTAAGCAGTTGTACAACACAGGATGCTTTCTCTAGAATTAGTCATTTAATTCTTACTTGTCTCAATCCCCATACGTCCCAATACCAATATGTCCCAAAATATTTCATATCTTTACATCGCTTAGACTTACTAAAAGTATTCCAATCCCCGTATCTCCACTCTAGATTGGCTCTGTGGCATAGAGTATATAACATTGTACGTACTTTGCACTAGCAATGGGGCCAGCAGAGAAAAACCAGCAGAGAAAGGAGAACCATAGAATACTTAAAGTGCATACAGCCATTGCGTCAAGAAATTGCACAAAATACAGGAAAATCTCTACAACAGTTGATAAAGAAACAAAGTGAGCATCTGCCCCTTGGGACTGATTATGCCAGATGCCTCCCCACCCCTTCTTCCCACATTCTTCCTTCCCTAGGAAATACATCCTCAAAAATGCATTGTAGGAGAATTAATTGAAGGATACAGAGCTATAAACATGTGTGTATTACCTTTCTTTAATCATCCCATTTCCCAAGGATATGCCTCCATGGTTCAAGAGGGGAACCATCACAAACTGAGGAAAGAGATTCTAGTGTGAAGAGAATAGGTTTCATTTTTATATGTCTTGTCTTCTCCAACAGCACAGATTGGAGGTTGTACAAAACTGATCTTTGAAAAGATGATAATTATAAGAGAGGAGCTAGGGTTTTCTAGGTTAGTGAATAATTTATAGTGAAGACATTGCCACCCAAAACTGATGTAGAGAGATTTAATCCTTTACCAGTCGACAGCAGCGTTTCATACCATCCCGAAGGGCCTCTTTGACTTTGTCATTCCTCAGGGTGAAGATGAAAGGGTTCAGGAAAGGGGTTACCACAGAAATAAACAGGGAAACTATCTTGTTGTACTCAGCAGCCTGTGTTTGCTTAGGTTTCACATAGAGGAACAAGCAACTGCCATAGCCGATCACAACAAAGGTGAAGTGAGAGGCACACGTAGAGAAGGCTTTCCTCCGGCCCGAGGCTGTGGGGATCTTGAGGATGGTAGAGATGATGTAGGTGTAGGAGACTATTGTTGGGGTCAGTGAACCAATGATAATGACAACAGCCATTAAGAAGAGAACAAACTCTGTGAAAAGAGTGTCACCACAGGATAGTTTGAGCAGTTGCCCGCGTTCACAAAAAAAGTGGTCTAACAGATTTGACTTGCAGAAGGTAAACTGAAATGTGGCATAGACTGGCCATATTTCAGAAAGGAACCCAAACACCCATGACACAATGACCACCCAGATGCAGGTGTGGCTGTTCATAATGATGTTGTACCTCAAAGGGTTACAGACAGCCACGTAACGATCCACAGCCATCGCTCCCAGTAACACAAACTCTGTGGTCCCCACAGCAAGGTACAGGAAGAGCTGGGTGACACATGCAACCAGAGATATTGTCTGCATCCCAGGAAGCAGCAATCCCCAAAGCAGCATGGGCACAGTAGTAGTTGTGATCATGATCTCCAAGGCAGACAAATGACCAAGGAAGAAATACATGGGAGACTGCAGACGTTTATCCACACAGACAATCACAATGATGACTGTGTTTCCCATTAATGTCACTGAGTAGAAGAAAAAGAATATGGCAAAAAGAATGTGGTGTAGTTTTTGGGACCCAGGAAAGCCTAGAAGGCAGAATTCAGTGGCACTAGAGAGATTGTTCATCATTTACTCCTGTTTCTGTTTGTCTTAAAACCTAGAGCTCAAAGACTGGTAACATGGCGCCACATAGTCCTGTTCTCCAAAGAGAAGGAAGACAGGTTAGGATGAGAAAATATTTTCAACCTGAAAACCTGGTGACATGCCCCGACTGCAATGCTCTGCACAAGGTCAGACATAAATGTGATCACCTTCAATCTAGCACAAGTCTGCCTGTCTGGAATAGGGGAAGACTCCTGAATCTCTACTGAGGATAAGAAAACGTTCTCTGTCTTTTTACACCACAGGATAGGCCTTCTCTCCAGGGACAGAGGATAAGAGTGTTTAAACTGACCACTTATGAAGCTGTGTTGATCAGCCACACCAGTCCGGGGACTGTGTCATTCTTCTTATGTTAACTGTAGCAGATGACATAACAGTGTTCTAGGTGATGGTCAAATCCTGGAACATTGAACCCTACACGTCATCCTTACTGGAATTGTCTAGACCCAACTTGGGGTAGTAGAAAAGCAGCAGAGGACTAAGACCAACACCCCTGCTTTCCCCAGAGTGTAAACTTCCATTGTACAGAGCAGACATATCTACAAATGAGAGCTCTGGAGCTCTCTGGAGATAATTTCCCAGGGCAGAATCATTCTTCTCTAAATCCATGTGCTTTGCAAAATGTTGGGAGAGAGGAAAGGTGGCACCTGTCCCTAACAAGGATAGATCTGAGGCCAGTAGCCCCTGTGGATGTCTGGATCTCGACCTCTCACTTTTCCATCCCATTACTCAAATATCTCTTCAGAAGACTCTTTCCAGTAACCCTACAGCAATTAGGAATAACTTGTTCATTTTTGGACTTTACCATTCTTTGTAGCACTTCTTATTACCTGATATGATATGTATACTAATTTCATTCCTTCATTGAACATTAAGCAAATTCAGCAGTGGATAGAACAAACAAAAATTCCTGCCCTGTGGAGCTTACATTCAAGGGGAGGGTGGATGCCAGATTATATACAAGACAAGTAAGTAAAATTATGATGTTAGTCTATTCATCATTCTGGAACAAATATAAGGCAAGGAAGAAGGACAGGAAACCAATTTCATGTATTCTTTGTTCATCTATGATACTATAATATAAACTCTATGAAGGCAAGGACGTGTGTGTATATATATATATATATATATATATATATATATATATATATATTATTGAGCTATAAAGTCATGCTGATAAATTTTCCTACATGATGGTTGCTTGGATGTGTGCTATATGGTTAAATAGTACTTGATGCTCATTAAAGTAGTTGGGCCATACCCCATGGAGCCTACTCTTCTTGATTTGCTTTCATGGCTCACATTACCATTTTCCCTTCCTCACTTTCCTTATTCATGTCACCTCCTCTAAGCTTCTGTGGGCTGGAATGATGGGAAAAGAGGTCAAGGACAGAACTGTTGGGATAGCTCTCAGTGATCTACATTTATATAATGTCTACATAATGAGCACTAGCTGAAAAAAATACAGAAGAATGTTAGCAGTGACTGTTCTTAGTACTGGGACAGAGAAGAATTGAATCTGCTCTCTGCTGTGTAGAGGGGATTTGGAGATGAGCCTCTCAATTCTGCTGCTCCACTATTCTACCCCTCAGAAGCTAGACCTTCTTGCAGGCAGCCAAGCCCATAACTCTATACTTGATCTTCTCCTACTGATTCCTTGGCAGAAAGCAACCGTGAGAAGACACTCACCTTCATAGAGGGGTCTCTCCACCACTTCTCAGGCTCTCCAGGACTCAGCCAAGGCTAACTCCTATCTAGTTACTGCTCAGGAGCCAGAGCAACTTTCTTGGGAGGAGCTTAGGAAAAAGTCCAGAAATAACAGGGTTAGGGGAACTGAGGGTTTCTCTCTCTCTTCTTCACCCTCACTACCCTCCTTCCCAAGGGGACTTAGTCACTGAGGTACCTGTTCTTAATTAGGACGCCAGGTTCAGGGCGTCCCTAAGCAATCAGGCTGCGGAA
Organism: Panthera tigris; assembly: GCF_018350195.1. NCBI lineage: Eukaryota > Metazoa > Chordata > Mammalia > Carnivora > Felidae > Panthera > Panthera tigris. The sequence goes on from NC_056661.1 coordinate 155,523,417, forward strand.
AGCGGAACAGAGTTTTAGTATTCCCATTTTTGACCAATTAAGTGCCAGAACTTTTGAAACTTTTTGCTTAATGAAGAAACCTGAAATCTCACCAATCACAGGTTTTCCATACCAAGACTGCCTCCTCAAAGGCCCCAAGTCAAGGTTTCAAGAAGACATCTCGGACTCTAAGCAGATCACCCCTTCTGCCCCTATATCCTAGACTTTTCCCTGATTCTTTTAGCTATTCAGAGAAAACAAGCATCCCCCAGGCCCCAGTAGGACACATTACAATTGACATCTAAAATGTGCACCAATATCTTAAAGCATGCATGTTGGTCCCAGACAGTCCTAACTTCACCCGAAATCCCCTACAAAGTCTGTTTTCTCCTTCACTCATTTCATAGAGAAGCTCCTGCTCCTAACTCTGAGGACCTTCCAGAAAACTGGGGAGAGTTGCTGCCTCCAAATTGTACTTCACTCTCTGCTATTGTCTCAGATTTCCACTCTTCAGAACACACATGCATCTGTATGCATTCAAGCAAGATTCTTACATTTATTTCTATGGTGTGTCCATGTTTGCCAGCTGGGCACTTCAAAGTGGGGACAGCATAAGGACAGCCAATGTAGGCAGTTATATTTACAACCTGAAACAACTGACAAATGTAAATTGTAAATCTGCTTTATACTAGAGTGAGACAGAAAAAGTGGCAGCTACAAAACATTTATTTAGATTTGAGATTTCATTTGAAGAATACCTGCTAAATCTGAGAATATCACCAGGTGAAAAAGGGTATAAATTGGGGACAATCATCCTAACCATGCCTGACATTGCCTGAGCCCAACAAGATTGCCATATAATCTTCGAAAAATTTCCTAAGCATGTATCTGCATATTTTTAACAGGAAATGCTGTGGATATCTGTTATGGCATTTTCTCTCTCACTTCTCAAAATAATCCATGGGTATACAGTCAATCTATGAGAAAGGAGGCAAGAATATGCAATGTGAAAAGAAAGTTTCTTCAATAACTGGTGCTGGGAAAAGTGGACCTCTCATGTGAAAGAGGGAAGTGGACTTCTTTCTTACACCACACACATAAATAAGTTCAAAATGGATTAAACACAAAATGTGAGACCTGAAACCATACAACCCTTAGAAGAAAACATAGGCAGTAATCTCTGACTTCAGCCTTAGCAACATTTTTCCAGATATATCTCCTCAGGCAAGGGAAACAAAAGCAAAAATAAATTATTGGTACCACACCAAAATAAAAAGCTTTTGCACAGCAAAGGAAACCATCAACCAAATGAAAAGGTATCCTACTGAATAGAAGAACATACCTGCAAATGATATATCTGATAAAGGATTAATATCAAAATATATTTTAAAAACTTATACGATTCAACACCAAAAGCCCCCAAATAATCCAATTTCAAAATAGGCAGAGGACCTGAATAGACATTTTTCAAAGAAGACATAAAAATGGCCAACAGACATATGAAAAGATGGTCAGCATCACTAGTCGCCAGGGAAATTCAAATCAAAACCCAATGAGGGGCTCCTGGGTCACTCAGTGGGTTGGGTGTCCGACTTTGGCTCAGGTCATGATTTCACAGTTCGTGGGTTTGAGCCCGCATCAGGCTCTGTGCTGACAGCTCAGAGCCTGGAGCCCACTTGGGATTCTGTGTCTCCCTCTCTCTCTGCCCCCTCCCTCAGTCATACTTGGTCACTCTCTCTCTATCTCTCTCAAAAATAAATAAACATTAAAAAAAAATTAAAAAACCCACAATGAGATATTATCCCACACCTATCAGAGTGACTGGAAACAAACAACAAAACAAAACAAAACAAAACAACAAGAAATAACAAGTTCTGGCAAGCATATGGAGAAAATACAACCCTGCTGTACTACTGGTAAGAATGTAAATTGGTATAGCCACTGTGGAAAACAGTATGGAAGTTCCTCAGAAGTTTAAAAATAGAAATATGATATGATCCAGTAACCCCACCACTAGGTATTCACCCAAAGAAACCAAAAACACTAAAAACAACACATATGCTCCCCTATGTTTATTGCAGCAATTCTTTAATTGCCAAGATATGGAAGCTACCTAAGTGTCCATCAGTAGATGAATAGATAAAGACAATGTGGTACACACACACACACACACACACACACACACACAGACACAAGCGTGCGCGCGCACACACAGAATATTACTTAGCCGTAAAAAAAATGAGATCTTGCTTTGTTGTTGTGACAACATAGATGGACTTAGAGGATTTTATGCTAAGTGAAATAAATTGGACAGAGAAAGACAAATACTGTATCATTTCACTATGTGGGATCAAAAACAAAAACAAATAGAACAAACAAACAAAAGTAGAAACAGATGCATAAATACAGAGAACAAATAGTGCCTGCCAGAGGAGATGGGGACAGAGATTGGGCAAAATGGGTGAAGGGGAGTGGGAGATACAGGCTTTCAGTTATGGACTAAGTTGTTGGGATGAATGGTACAGCATAGAGAATATAATCAATGGTACTGTAATGGTGTGTAATAGTGTTGTATGATGATAGACGGTAGCTACAATTGTGGTGAACATAGCATAATGTATAGAGTTGAAATCACTATGTTGTATCCCTAAAACTAATATAACATTGTGTGTCTATTATACCTCAATAAAATAAAACAAAAATATACAATTTAACCCAAAATTTAAGAAGATAATTTCTCCTATCAACACATTTGGCTTTCTTTTTTTTTTAATTTTTTTGCATAGTACTCCATATGAATGCCCCATTCTTTATTAGCTAGACTCTTGATCAATTTTGCCTGTTATTTATGTTTTTACCATTTAGCCCATTTAGTCCTTTACCCATTAATTATCCCCCCACCCACAACCCCTCCAGCGACCCTCAGGTTGTTCTCTACATTTAAGAGTCTTCTATGTTTTGTCCCCCTCCCTGTTTTTTTAAATTATTTTTGCTTCTCTTGCCTTATGTTCATCTGTTTTGTATCGTAGATTCCACATATGAGTGAGGTCATATGATATTTGTCTTTCTCTGACTGACTTATCTCACTCAGCATAATACACTTTAGTTCCATCCATGTTGTTACAAATGGCAAAATTTCATTTTTTTGATTACCAAGAAATACTCCATTGTATATGTATATATACCACATCTCCTTAATCCATTCATCTGTCAATGGACATTTGGGCTCTCTCCATACTTTGGCTATTGTCGGTAGCGCTGCTATAAACATTGAGGTGCATGTGTTCCTTCAAAACAGCACACCTGTATCCCTTGGATAAATACCTAGTAGTGCAATTGCTGGGTTGTATGGTAGTTCTATTTTTAATTTTTTGAGGAATCCCCATACTGTTTTCCAGAGTGGCTGCACCAGTTTGCATTCTCACCAGCAGTGCAAAAGAGATCCTCTCTCTCTCTGCATCCTCACCAACATCTGCCGTTGCCTGAGTTGTTAATATTCGCCATTCTGACTGGTGTGAGGTGGTATCTCATTGTGGTTTTGATTTGTATTTCCCTGATGATGAGTGATGTTGAACATTTTTTCATGTGCCTGTTAGCCATCTGAATGTCTCCTTTGGAAAAGTGTCTCTTCATATCTTCTGTTCATTTCTTCACTAGATTATTTGTTTTCCAGGTGTTGAGTTTGATAAGCTCTTTATAGATTTTGGATACTAAACCTTTATCTGATATGTCATTTGCAAATATCTTCTCCCATTCTGTCAGCTGCCTTTTAGTTTTGCTGATTGTTTCCTTCGCTGTGCAGAAGCTTTTTATTTTGATGAGGTCCCAATGGTTCCTTTTTGCTTTTGTTTCCCTTGCCTCCAGACACGTGTTGAGTAAGAAGTTGCTGCGGCTGAGGTCAAAGAGGTTTTTCCCTGCTTTCTCCTCAAGGATTTTGATGGCTTCCTGTATTACATTTAGGTCCTTCATCCATTCTGAGTTTATTTTTGTGTATGGTGTAAGAAAGCGGTCCAGGTTCATTTTTCTGCATGCTGCTGTTCAGTTTACCCAGCACCATTTGCTGAAGAGACTGTCTTTATTCCACTGGATATTCCTTCTTGCTTTGTCAAAGATTACTTGGCCATAGATTTGTGGGTTCATTTCTGGGTTCTCTATTCTGTTCTATTTATCTAAGTGTCTGTTTTGATGCCAGTACCATACTGTCTTAATGATTACAGCTTTGTAATGTATCTTGAAGTCCAGAATTATGATGCCTCCAATTTTGGTTTTCTTTTTCAGGATTGGTTTGGCTATTCAGGGTCCTTTCTGGTTCCATACAAATTTTAGGATTGTTTGTTCTAGCTCTGTGAAGAATGCTGGTGTTATTTTGATAGGGATTGCATTAAATATGTAGATTGCTTTGTGTAGTATTGACATTTTAACAATATTTGATCTTCCAGTCTATGAGCATGGAATATTTTTCCATTTGTGTGTGTGTGTGTGTCTGCAGTTTTTTTCATAATATTTCTATAGTTTTCAGTGTATAGATTTTCCATCTCTTTGGTTAGGTTTATTCCTAGTTTTTTATGGGTCTTGATGCTGTTGTAAATGGGATTGATTCCTTGATTTCTCTTTCTGTTGCTTCATTATTGGTGTATAGAAATGCAACCAATTTCTGTACTTGATTTTATATCCTGTGACTTTGCTGAATTCATAAATCAGTTCTAGCAGTTTTTTGGTGGAATCTTTTGGGTTTTCCATATAGAGTATCATGTCATCTGTGAAGAGTGAAAGTTCCACTTCCTCCTTGCTGATTTGGATGTCTTTTATTCCTTTGCATTGTCTGACTGCTGAGGCTAGGACTTCCAAACTATGTTGAATAACTGGTGAGAGTGGACATCCCTGTCATGTTCCTGACCTTAGGGGGAAAGCTCTCAGTTTTTCCCCATTGAGACTGATATTAGCAGTGGGTCTCTCATATATGGCTTTTATGATCTTGAGGTATGATCCTTCTATCCCTACTTTCTTGAGGGATTTTGTCAAGAAAGGATGCTATATTTTGTCAAATGCTTTCTCTGCATCTACTGAGAGGATCATGTTGTTCCTGTCCTTTCTTTTATTAGTGTGATGTATCACATTGATTGATTTACAGATATTGAGCAAGCCCTGTATCCCAGGTATAAATCCCACTTGATTGTGGTGAATAATTCTTTTAATGTATTATTGGATCCAGTTGGCCAGTATCTTGTTGAGAATTTTTCCATCCATGTTTATCAGGGAAATTGGTCTTCAGTTCTCCTTTTCAGTAGGTCTTTGTCTGGTTTTGTAATCAACGTAATGCTGACCCCATAGAATGAGTTTGGAAATTTTCCTTTCATTTCTATTTTGTAGAACAGCTTCAAAAGAATAGGTGTTAACTCTTCTTTAAATATTTGGTAGAATTCCCTTGGAAAACCATCTGGTCCTAAGTCTTGGGAGCTTGTTGATTACAAATTCAATTTCTTACTGGTTATTGGTCTGTTCAAGTTTAGTCTTTCTTCCTGTTTTGGTTTTGATAGTTTATATGTTTCTAGGAATTTGTCCATTTCTTCCAGATTGCCAAATTTATTGGCATATAATTGCTCATAATATTCTCTTACTATTGCTTGTATTTCTGCAGTATTTGGTTATGATCTCTCCTCTTTCATTCCTGATTTTATTTATTTGGGTCCTTTCCTTTTTCTTTTTTTTCAAACTGGGTAGGGGTTTATCAATTTTGTTAATTCTTTCAAAGAACCAGCTCCTGGTTTCATTGACCTGTTCTAGTGTTGTTGTTTTTTTCATATTTCGATAGCATTGTCTTCCACTCTAATCTTTATTATTTCCTGTCTTCTGCTGGCTTTGGGTTTTATTTGCTGTTCTTTTTCTCGCTCTTTAAGATGTAAAGTTAGGTTGTGTATCTTAGAACTTTCTCCCTTCTTTAGGAAGGCCTGGATTTCTATATACTTCCCTCTTATGACTGCCTTTGCTGCATCCCAGAGGTTTTGGGCTGTGGTGTTATCATTTTCATTGGCTTCCATGCACTTTTTAATTTCCTCAACTTCTTGCTTAACGCGTTCATTCTTTAATAAGATGTTCTTTAGTCTCCAAGTATTTGTTACCTTTCCAAATTTTTTGTGGTTGATTTCGAGTTTCATAGTGTTGTTGTCTGAAAATATGCACGGTATGATCTCGATTTTTTTGTACTTGTTAAAGGCTGATTTGTGTCCCAGTATGTGGTCTATTCTGGAGAATGTTCCATGTGCACTCGAAAAGAATGTGTATTCCTCTGCTTTAGGATGAAATGTTCTGAATATAATTGTTAAGTCCCTCTGGTTCAGTGTGTCATTCAAAGCCATTGTTTCCTTGTTGGTTTTCTGCTTAGATGATCTGTCCGTTGATGAAACTGGGGTGTTGAAGTCCCCTACTATTATGGTATTATTATCAATGAGTTTCTTTATGTTTGTGATTAATTGATTTATATATTTGTGTTTCTTCACACTGGGGGCATAAATGTTTATAATTGTTAGATCTTGGTGGATAGACCCTTTGATTATAATACAATGCCCTTCTTTGTCTTTTGTTACAGGATTTATTTTAAAATCTAAAGTGTCTGAAATATGATATAATGCCCTTCTGTATCTCTTATTATAGGATTTATTTTAAAATCTAGATTGTCTGATATAAGTGTGGCTACTCTGGCTTTCTTTTGGTGACCATTAGCATGATACATGGTTCTCCATCCCCTTACTTTCAATCTGACGGTATCTTTAGGTCTAAAATTGGTCTCTTGTAAGCAGCATATATAGATGGATCTTGTTTTCTTATCAATTCTGTTACTCTATGTCTTTTGATTGGACAGTTTAGTCCATTGACATTTAGAGTGAGTACTGAAACGTATGAACTTATTGCCATTGTGTTGTTTGTAGAGTTGGAGTTTCTGGTGGTGTTCTCTGGTCCTTTCTAGTCTTTCTTACTTTAAACCTTTTTTGTTTTGTTTCATCTTTTCTCCCCTCAGAGAGTCCCCTTAAAATTTCTTGCAGGGCTGGTTTAGTGCTCATGAATTCCTTTAGTTTTTGTTTGTCTGGGAAACTCTTTGTCTCTCCTACTTTGAATGACAACCTTGATGGATAAAGAATTCTTGGCTACATATTTTTTTTTTATGATTCAGCATGTTGAAAATATCCTGCCACTCTTTTCTGGCCTGCCAGATTTTTGTGAATAGGTTTGTTGTGAACCTGATCTGTCTTCCCTTATAGGTTAAGGACTTTCTTTTTTCTTGCTGTTTTATAATCCTTTACTTATCTGTGTATTTTGTGAATTTGACTATGATATGCCTTGTTGATGGTCGTTTTTTGTTGAATCTAATGGGGGTTCTCTGTGCTTCTCAGATTTTGATGTCTGTGTCTTTCCCCGGGTTGGGAACACTTTCTACTATGATTTGCTCACATAAATCTTCCACCCCTTTTTCTCTCTCTTCTTCTGCGACCCCTATGATTCAGATGTTATTCCTTTTTAATGAGTCACTGAGTTCTCTAATTCTTATATTGTGCTCTTTTGCCTTAGTTCCCCCTCCTTTTTTTTCTGCTTCATTATTCTCCTTGTTTGTCTTCTATATCACTGATCATTGCTCTGCTTCATCTATCCTTGCCTCCATTGCATCCATTTGAGATTGCATCTCAGTTATAGCATTTTTAATTTCGTTTTGACTAGATATTACTTCTTTTATCTTAGCAGAAAGGGATTCTATGTTTTTTTTGACCCCAGCTAGTATTCTTATGATCATGATTCTAAATTCTGGTTTAGACATCTTGCTTATATCTGTGTTGATTAAGTCCCTGGCTGTCAGGACTTTCTTCCTGTTCTTTCTTTTGGGGTGAAATCCTTCATTTCATCATTTTGGAGGAAGAAAAAGAATAAAATAAATAAGTAAATTAAAAAAATTAAAAACAACACAAAAAATCAAGTAAAGGAAGCTAGATCCTTGGTGTGTTTTGGTCTGGTTGTTGAAAGAAGCTTGGTAGAATAGAGGAGGAAAAAGGCAAAAAAAAGAAAAGAAATAAAGGTGAAAAACAGTAAGAAAACATTTTTAAAATTTTTGTAATTGTATACAATAAAATAGAGTAAAATTAAATGAAGAAAGTAAAATAGACTAAAAACTTCACACACACACAAATAAAAATATAGTAGGAAAAATGAAGAAAAATGTTTTTTACAAAAATGGAAAATAAAAATAATTTTTTTCTCTTTCTCTATCCAAGAATAAGAAAAGAAAAAAATGGATAGACCAGCAAACAGAATGAAATCTGAGTAAAATTACATCCAGTTTCCCCAGAAGTCAAACTATTTAGCACTTTATAGTCTGTAAACTAAGCAAGTGGAGAGACTTGTGATGGTCCTCTAGGGCTTGGTTGGCACAGTTGGTCAGGGTTTGGTGTAATGGCTCGGTTCTCCATACATGGCGCATGTATGCGTGTATGCACATGCACAGGAGAGGTGAAAATGGCGTCACCCATTTTCTGTGCTATCACCAACCAGCAATCAAGCACCCCTCCTTTTTCTCTGGCTTCCATCCACTCCCCACTTCTACACTGTCCATGACCAAGCCTTCAGCCTACCAAGAAGCCCTTCTCTCCCAAATTTTATCTCATATAGGGCTGTGTTTCTAAACCTCTCACTTCTAGGGCCCTTCAGTTTGAACCTGCTCCGACCCTCTAGAGGATGGTCTCGCCAAGGAATCGTGGGGTGCCAGCCTGCCCCCAGGAACACTCACACAACTGTGCCACTGCAGAGGTCCAGAGACTGCATCCCATTGCCAGTCCACCCCAGAAACATTTCATGCAATCATGTATCAGCAGTGGTTCAGGGATTATGGTAAAGCACAACACACATCTGGCATCAGGCTTCATGGAACCCTAGCATCCTTGTTCCAACACCAGCAAACATGGCTATAATTGGTGATCTACTGGGACCTTTGCCTGTGGGGAGGCTGTGGGGAGACTGAATGCTTTCCCTTTAGGAAAGATGGGAAGGAAGGCAATGATATCCATTCTCACTACTTCTATTCAACATTGTATTGGAAGTCTTAGCTAATGCAATAAAGCAAGATAATGAAATAAAAAGCATAGAATTAGAAAATAAAAATAATAAAACTATTTATTTACATATGACATAACCTTATATGTAAAAAATCCTAAAATGTCCACAAAAAAATACTAGAACTAACAAGTTGTTATTAAGGTCACAGGACAAAGGCTAAGTATATAAAAATCTGTTGTAATGCTATACACCAGCAATAAACATTAGAAATGGAAATAAAATCTATAATATACAATAGTATCCAAAAATATGAGAGACTAAAGGATATATTTAACAAACTATGTGCAAGAAATAAAGTCATAAAACATTACTGAAAGAAATTAAAGACCTAAATAGATGAAGAAATATTCCAAATCAGAAGACTCGATTTTATTATAAAGCCAATTCTTTCTAATCTAGTCTAAAGGTTCAACACAAATTCAACCAAAATCCCAGAGCTGTGGGGCACCTGGGTGGCTCAGTCCATTGAGTGTCTGACTCTTGATTTCAGCTCGGGTCATGATCATGATCCCAGTGTTGTGAGATCAAGTGCCACTTCGGGTTCTGCACTGAGTGCTGAGCATGGAGCTTGCTTAAGATTCTCTTTCTCCCTCTGCCACTCTCTCCTGCTCATGTGGGTTCTCTCTCTCTTTCTCTCTCTCTCTAATAAATTTTTTTTTCAAATCCCAGAACTGTTATTTTGGCTTTAACATTGAGAAGGTGACTCTAAGATTTATATGTAAATGTAAAGGATCTAGAGTAGCCAAATAATTTTTAAAAATCACAAAGCTGGGGGACTCACAAATCTTACTTAAAGACTTCTTACAAAGCTACAATAATTGAGACAGTATGTTATTGACATGATATCATGTAGATCAGTAGACATATACACCAATGAAATAGTACAGAGAATTCAGACACAGACTCAGACATGTATTTTCAATTTATTTTAATAGTATATACTAAGTGTTGAGTGAGTAGCAATATGCTCCTTTCTACATTATCCCCCATTTCTGTCCAGACATAAAATCTTCCTTGCAATCAAAGCTTTGCCCTAAAAACTCAGTTCTAGACTCAGGTCCTACAGAAAGATTGCCAGGCCATCTGTCCAGCTTTGTGGGTCTTAAACTTGGGATCCACTTGTACTGTCTTCATAGGAAAGCTTTTGCTTCATATCCCTTTGTTATTATTTGTCTGTGGGTGGGGCTAAGTTGGGTGGCATCTATAAAGTCTGAACTTCTCTGAGGTGAAGGATGTTACTCAGAGTTAACTGGGGAGCTTGATCCTTTATCTATGCTATGTTGACTTCACCTTCATCCCTCCCTAAGGTGTACATCTTCTCACAAAAGTCAGAGACAGGCCCTTCAGGTTGCTCAGCTCCCAAGATGTTTCTATCAGGGGCCATGGCTCCAAGAGGAGGATATCTCTTCTTAAGCTTACTGTTTCAATTCCCCAACTTCTACAGATGACACTGGAGAGTTCAGACAAGAGCGTGATGTGGTCCAATACCTACATTCCCTACTTCTCCTGATCTCAAAATCCTGGATCTGGGAGGGAGACAAAATCTCCAAATGAAAACTGTATCTAACCCTCACTATCTATCCAGTCTGCCATAATTTTAATCCAGGAAGGGTCAGAAAGCAAGCACTGCCATGGACCAACCTAAGCCATCAGCTGCTTAGGTGTATCTAGGTCTCTATCCCTTTCTTCATTCACATCTTTTTCTCAAATGTTACTTACTCAGAACACAGGAGTTCTCATTATTCTAAAGAAAAACAATAGTGCCTCTTAATCCCCAGAGTATTCCTTGTTTTCCCATCATTCCCCTGAAGAACACTGCTGGAGTCTTTTCCATCCAATGTATGCTTAGCTCTAAACCACATCAAGAAACCAGGGACTAGGAGACATGGTGGGTAGAGAGAATCAAGAACACTTATCGTTGGGAGGAAAGGGGCAAAGACAGCACCTTTCTCCTCTGGTCTCATCAAAGTTGCTGCCCAGGGCTTTGTGGTGACACGGGGTAAGTCTTTAATTAGGAAATCAGTAGAGGACTGGAGATATTGTAGCTTGTGGAGCCACTCACCTAGCAGTACAGAAGCCCCTTACTACTCCTGCCAGCTGTAACACACTAACCAAGGGTAGTGGACCACATATCTCATGTCACTCATGTTACAGAGTGAACCCATTAGGCAGAAATCTCCAGATGTGAATTTCTTAATGTGAGCAGCTCAAGAAAACACTCAAAGTAAGTGGCTTAGGTTTGCATATGGGTTGAGCTCCTGTGCAGCACAGACATCAAAATTGGGTTTCAATTGATCAGTTCTGGATGTAGATTTTAGACCTACTGTTAGGGTTTATTAGTAGGATGGATAGAAGCTAATGGAGGGACAAAGCCTCTTCTTTAAATTGGAAGGCCATTGCTAGTGGCCAAGTCACAGCCAGAGTATAACTATTCACAGCTTTGCTCTTTCCACTTCTGATAGTTTGTATTATAGTGTTTATTTCCTTTGACAATTGGAAAAATTTAAAGGTATCCTTTCAGTGAACTTAAAGTCTAAGGCAGCATAAAGTTATAAAAATATTCACACACACACACACACACACACACACACACACACACACACACACACACCATCTGTTGGCCTTCAGGAAGTGTGGAGAGATGATGGGACAGAAAATTTTGGCAGATCATTGGCAGCCATAGGATAATGATAGCAATGACCATAGTTGTTTGTGGAGCACTTGGTATGTGCCTGTCACTATACTAAGTAGTTCACTCATTTAATCTTCACAATAGCCCTAGAAGCCCTAGAAACCCAGTACTATCATTATCTTCATTTTATAGCTGAGTAAACTGAGGTTCAGAGAGCATGTTATAAAGAGAAGATTTATGTTCCACAAACGAGTTTCAGATCAGAATTCAAACACAGATTCACAGCTTGTGCCCCAAACCACCATGCAAGAATGAGAGGAGTCAGGAGGGGAAGGGACACATTGCAGCAGCAAAACAGCACCAGGAGGTCAGATGCTAATGATCTTCTCATCACTGGCAGGGCAGCCACCTAGTTCTGAGGTTTATCTCCATGACCCTGTATGTCTTTTCTGCTTTCCATCTTGAATGCATATACTAGAGCCCAGCACCACCACCACCACCAAAGAAACCTAATTTATTAACACAAAACTCTGACTTCCCATTAATTTCATGATCATAGCTAGAGAAATGTGAATGAGTGAGAGTCCTCAATAGAGACATAGCCCAGAAAGACTTGAATGGACCCTTTAAAAGGAATCTTGGTTCACAGTCTCTGAGTCATGACACAGACCCCCTCCCCCAGTACCAACCCATACTTAAGGATTTGGGGGTGACTTATACTAATTCTCTCTTTCTTTCCATGTTTCCTCCCCTCCCTATCTTTCTGTTTCTCCCTCTCATACATTTGGTCTTCCTTTCTTAATTGTGTTCCAATTTTGTTTTCTTCTTTCCTTCTCCAGAAATGTTGATGTCTGCTGCTGTGTTGTCTTCCTTAATCCACTCCTCTCTGTTTTTCTCTCTCCATATCAATGGCTTTCAATGCTTTTAGTTCTAAGACTCCCTAAATGTATGATGCTCTCATACTCTCATTCTGTTTATCTCCTTCTTTCTGTTTCTCTCTGTTTATCACTTTCTGTTATCTCTCTGTTTATCGCTGACCATCTACTTGTCTTGCTCTCCCTGTTCATTTTGTTTCATGATCAGTTTCTCTCTCTCTCTCTCTCTCTCTCTCTCTCTCTCTCTCTCTCTCTCTCGTTTCCTTCCCATACAGGCACCCAGCTCCTGGATCATGACAAATCTGAGCCACCCTTCTGAATTTGTGCTCTTGGGCTTCTCCTCTTTTGGTGAGCTGCAAGTTCTGCTGTGTGGGCCTTTCCTCATGCTTTATCTTCTTGCCTTCATGGGAAACACTGTCATCATAGTCACAGTCACAGCCAACACCAACGTACATACTCCCATGTACTTCTTCCCGGGTAACTTTTCACTGCTGGAGACCTTGGTGACCATAACTACAGTGCCTAGGATGCTTTCAGACCTGCTGGTCCCCTGCAAAGTCATTTCCTTCAATGGCTGCATGGCCCAGTTCTACTTCTACTTTTCCCTGGGTTCCACCTCCTTCCTCATCCTGTCAGACATGGCTCTTGACCACTTTGTGGCCATCTGCCATCCACTACGCTGTGGAACTTTGATGAGCTGGGATGTGTATATCCAGTTGGCAGGGGCTTCCTGGGCAGCTCCTTTCTTAGCCATGGTGCCCACTGTCTTCTTCCAGGCTTATGTCAGTTATTGCCATGACAACATCATTAACCACTTCTTCTGTGACAATGCACCTCTGCTGCAACTGTCCTGCTCAGACACCAGCCTGCAGGAATTCTGGGACTTTGTGATGGCCTTAGCCTTTGTCCTCAGTTCCTTCCTGGTTACCCTCATCTCCTATGGCTATATTGTGACCACTGTGCTGAGGATCCCCTCTGCTAGCGGCCATCAGAAGGCTTTCTCACCCTGTGGATCCCACCTCACCCTGGTCTTCATTGGCTACAGGTCTGGCACCATCTTCCTTCATGTCAGGTCTGGCAAAGAACATTCTATGGAAGTCAACAAGACCATAGCCTTGGTGACATCAGTCCTCACCCCCTTTCTCAATATCTTTATCCTTACCCTCTGCAATGAGACAGTCAAGGCAGTGCTACGGGGGCAGATGCAGAGGCTTAAAGGCCTCTACAAGGCGCTATGATGAGCCTGAGGAACCTGGCCAGCTTCAGTCAAGTAGGTCTGTGAGGAGGCAGAGTACCAGACTGGGTGGGAAGACTACTACCTGAATTTCTTTAGGGTTTTTCCTCTGTGCTTCTGTGTGGTAACTACAGTGAGTCCCCAGTGCTACCCTGTCTGGCTCTCACAGGCCACCATGGAAGCGCTCCCCATACTCACTAGTAGCTACAAGAACTCTGAAAGTAGCTCAAAGCCTGGGGAGCCAGAAGTAAGACTTCCAATACAAGGAAGTACCTGGGCTTTCCATTCAAGGACAGCAGCCAAGAAGTATTCTCCGATCAAGAAATATTATCCACTGTGTGTGTGTGTGTGTGTGTGTGTGTGTGTGTGTATGTGTGTGAAATTCCTGAAAGATTTGGGATGAAACATCAGCTCCACTCTCTTTCCCTCCCAACTATAATCTGAAATTTTAAAAAGTCTCCAACTACTTTGACCTCAGACTCATGGTTTTCTCTTAGCTTTTAACTATCCTGGGTTTTGTAAAGCAGCCCCAATTTAAAATATTCTGCCTGTTTCTACAAATACATTTTAATTTACCAAACTGCATTTCTCAGTAAATGATGATGAATGACTTTACTCATCAAGAGAGTACTCCTAGCCCCACTTATTTTAAGACAACAAAAACTACTAATTTACCACAAATGTCCAGAGTTTTACAAGTCTACTATGTGAAAATAAACAAGGCAGGGAATTGTACGCTCTTTTGGTGGACACATAGCGTCTAGCTTTGGAGATGTGGCCCACTTGGTGGCCCTTTGGTTCTCATTATACACTTCCAGTGTCACCTCAGGCTAAGCCCCTCCTAACAGAAGTGTCCCTTTGTCTGACTTTCCAAAACACTCATTTCTTGCTTGCTGAACTGGCCCTCACCCAAATCAGAGAGTGTCTTTAGGTTCCTGGTTTCAGCTTCTGGTTGAAAGTGTTGCATCTCCTCAATGACACATCAGAGCAATGACTGATGTTTGCTGTTGCCCAAACGGATTTATTTTCTCTAATTATCCTCTGCTCACCACCTCAGAGAGTAAATATTTATAGAATAAGTGGAAGGAGGATAAGAAAGTAAGATTAACTTTACCGATAATGACTTAGTTTTTTATATGTGTGTATATACACATATATATTCACACTTTATAAACCACTTTATACATGTTTTCCATTTGGTTTTATCCTCATAGTAAAATTCAGTTAAATAAAGAATCACTGATCACTCACCATGAGCAAAGCACTCTGCTTAGCACTGGTCATTAGAGATCAAAGAAATGTGGATTCTAACCTCAAAAGTTTTCTCCACCTGCGAGAGACAGGAAAAGCTATAATGAATTCTAACACGTTTTGAGAAGGGGTTCTCCCACTTAAAATGAGTGTCATAAAGACAGCCCAGAAGGTAAATGCCAATTCTTGGGCTGCAGCTAGACAGTACTTTGACACACTCAAGAGAAGGAAAAATATAGTTGAGAAAAAAAAGAACTGGTCAAAGTGATGGCAGAGCTAACAGTAGAATCTGTTTCTTCAAACTTCTTTTCCACCTCTTCATCCTCAGAAATTCTTCAGAGTTGGGTTTATTAAATGTTGGAATCTCCAGGATCTGAAGCCACTCCATGTAGACTCCTCCAGCCTCTAATTCAGGGTATATCCGTCTGGTTCCCATCAGGTGTATACAATTGCAATTGCAGTAATTCTAGCAACTCCTTCATAACAATAGTTGGATGTTCCATACCCATCACTTGAAAGAAACATACTGTCAGAAAGCAATTGTAGAATCAGTCACTTTTAAATATTTGTATTCCATTTATTGTAATAGTATCCACAAACATTTGAAAGATAGCAGATAACACTTGTACGTGCAAGAAATAGTTTTATTCAGCCCAGACATTACGTTCATTGCCAGGTAGATTCCCACTTCCTTTGCTACACAGGTTCCCCCTGCCCCACCCACCATCGAAAAATACAGCATTCTTATGAAACCTCTCCTAAACTGAAATGGCATAAAGCAAAGAAGCAATTACCATTAATTTGTATGAACATTTTTTGAGCATTCCCAGAAACACAAAAAATAATCTCATAGGCTTTTCTGGTGTCTTAGGACACATCTTGCTAACAGACGCACAAAGTAAATCGAGAGAAAGCATGGATGCTCACTCAGGTCACAGCTCTGGCAGCTGGATGCTGACACACTGAGTGTGGTTCCTGGGAAAGAAGTTCGGTGGCGCCACGCTCACTGCTTGGGGTGTGCACTACCTCTGCAACAGCTTGTGCAGAACAAATGCCCAGCGCTATTTCTGCTTTTCTCCTTTTCTTATAAAAGCAAAAATCCTCTTCCAATTTCTTTTTTAAAAATGTTTATTTATTTATTTAGAGAGAGAGCACAAGCAGGGGAGAGGCGGAGGGAGAATGAGAGAGAGAGAGACAATCCCATGCAGGCTTCGCATCCAATGCAAATCCTCAAATCCCAAGGCAGGGCTTGACCTCACTAACTGTGAGATCATGACCCCAGCTGAAATTAAGAGTCGGATGCTTAACCAACTGAGCCACCTAGGTGTGCCCCAATTTCTTAAGATTAGTGAAAACAGTTACTAATGTAGGTCTTTTGGAAAAGTGAAGCGGTGCAACAAAAGCTTTCAAAAAGCAGGGAATATCTGTAATACCATGTTTCTCAGGAGATGGGAACAATTGAGTTCATTGTTAGTCTCATAAGATCATTTGCTATAAGAGCATTTGACAGAAGGCAACAGCCTTCCCACTCCACAGAAGTGGTTTCAATGGAACATAATTGCAGGGTTGTAGGAGGACAGGACTGTAACACCCAGAACTGATTTAATTATAGGTAGAATCAAGGCAAGATTTCAGGACTCTACAATGCCTGCCCTACCCCAAGGTACCTCCATTTGCCTGGCATCCCAGTTACAGAGACACCATGTTCCAGTAAGCAACCAGAAGAAATACAGGACTCTGAATGGCTAACATAAGAAGCAATTGTTGGGGCGCCTGGGTGGCTCAGTCGGTCAAGCAGCCAACTCTTGATTTCAGCTCAGGTTATGATCTCACAGTTGGTGGGATCGAGCCCCGAGTCAGCACTGTCAGTGCAGAGCCTGCTTGGGATTCTCTCTCCCCCTCCCTCTCTGCCTTTCTCTTTTCAAAATAAATAAACTTAAAAAAAAAAAAAAAGCAATTGTCACACATGTAAATCCCAATAGGAAGCCAAAAAGCAAAATTATTTCATCTGGTTGGCAGGACAAGGGAGCAAGAAAGAGTATGGGAATTTTGATGAAGGAAGATAAAGGAATTGAATCATGTTTCAAATACAAGTCAGGCTTGGGTCCTGCAGTGGCCAGCAGGTAGCAAGAAGTCCCTGCATACACAGGATTTTGGAAGTTTGGTAAGGTGTAAAACCCTCTAAGGCCAAGTTGGGAAATTTCAGTGTTGTCTATAGGGACCATGTTGACATCAGTCCAGTTCACCACTTATTTATGCTCTCACTTTCTGAATATAAATATGGTCCTTCCAACAATGCCTCACAGATAGATACTGAAGAAAGGTGGCAGTGGTCCAGTGGTCTGCTGGTAAATGTTTAACCACCCTCTCTCTAATTGTAGCATTTTCTGACCTCCAGTATTTACCAATTTCCCTGGTGTCAGTTTCACCCCCATCCAGTCCAGTTTCAAACTACTAACATGAGGCCAACACTTTCAGTAGCATAGATAAAAGTAAAACGTAGTGAAGTAATTATGAGTTTTGAATTCTTGTTACCTTTGTTTTTCACATAATCTGTTTGATTGTAAGATTCTACTATTTAATTTTTAATAATGTTCTGTTACTTTCCTGAAAACTTAACAGTCAGTTCTTGAGAGGGCTCCAGAGCATCACTGTAGCATTCTGCCTCTGGGTTTTCCCTTGGATCCTGTTCCCCATTCAACCCAGAATCTTTGTCATTCTCCTTCCCTTGAGTCAGATACATCCCAAGTCCTATGGAAGCAAACTTCAAGGAACTGTCCTTTCACAGAACTATTCCTAAGCTCTTTCTGAACTTCCTTGGGTCATGTTCAAAACTGCAAACAATAAAATTCCAGCACTGAAGAGAAACAGTACCTTTTGTGAATACAGTATAATTGCCCAAGCGTGCAAAGGTTTCCACATCAATGCCCTCTGTACCCACTCCCAAGTTCGTTGTAAAACAGTTGTGTCCTGTGAGTTCAGTGAGTGCATTATCCTTCAGAGGACACTTACAAATTCCCCCTGAGACACCTGGATCTGTTTTGTGAAAATATCCAGGACCATTCTCCAGAGTCATTCATTAATTCCATCTCCCTGTGCTTTCATTGCCCATGTAACATGCCATTTTTATGTCTACATTATTTTACATATCGGCTGCTTCTCTCTGGAATTCACATTTCCCCTCCTCAGACTGTGAAGTGGCTCTTCATACTTCAAAGCTCAACTCAGATAATACCATGTTTGAGAATACTTTCAATTTAACCAAGGAAAATCAGGCACCCCCTCCCTGTATTTCCAGGGTGCTTTGCATATCTTAGTAACTAACTACATAGTTTTGTTTTCCCACACAAAATTCTGAGCTCCTTAAGTTAGGTCCCATTTCTTACATGCCTTTGTATCTCCTATGCCTAGGACACAGATGTTCAATAAATGCTAGCTGTCTTTGGGAACAAGGTTTGCAGATGAATTTGGAATATGAGTAGACACTGTAACACTGAGGGAGGGGAGGGTAGGTGATGGGCATTGAAGAGGGCATCTTTTGGGATGAGCACTGGGTGTTGTATGGAAACCAATTTGACAATAAATTTCATATAATAATTAAAAGAAAGAAGTAAACAACGCATAAGAAGAACTTATCCCACTGCACTCTATCCAGTTAGCTGTCTATCCTAGTGCCACAACCAGTTCCAAGACCCACTTAACAACAGGGACCAGAGGAAGCAATGTGGACAGCGGGTGAGAGGTCTAGAAATAGTTCAATGGCTGGACATAAGGTTTCATCTTAAAACTGAGACCGCTATAGCAAAGACAGGGGCTGCCTCGCAGCTGGGAGTGCGCCATGCCTAGACTTGGCTCCAGCAGGTCTCCTTGCTGACCTGCGAAGTGTCCCACAGCGGGGAGGCCTGCAGTGAGAGGAGGTGTGCCTGGACGGCCCACACACTGCCTTGCAATTCCAAGAGGCAATGATTTAGTCACATCGTGACTCTAAACCTGGGGAGACTTGCATACACCCACTTTGCCCTAGAACTGGTGTCCTTAGATTCCTTCCAGCAAGATGGAAAAGTCTGTTATCAGTATTTCTTGGCTTAAGTCTAACCAGGCTTATGTCTTATCTGATATTGTGCACACTGAGAGTCCCTGTCACATTAAGACAAATGTATGGAACCAAAACATCTCTAGGTCAAGGCCACACAGAATTCTAACAGCAAATCACAGGCTGGACCATTGGCCTAAGTTTCTCAAGAAATTTAAAGTCATGGGGCACTTGGGTGGCTCAGTTGGTTAAGCATCCTTCTCTTGATTTCGGCGCAGGTCATGATCACACAGTTCAGTTCATGACATTGAGCCACGCCTCAGGCTCTGCACTGACAGCATGGGGCCTGCTTGGGATTCTCTCTCTCCCTCTCCTTCTGTCCCTCCCTCACTCACATGAGTTCGAGCTCGAGCTCTTTCAAAGAAGAAGGAGAAAGAGGAGGAGGAAGTGGAGGAGGAGGACGAAGAGGAAGAAGAAAAGGAGAAGAAGTAGTTTAAAGTCAGACCAGAATAAAAGTCTCAGGGCTTAAATCCTGGTTACCATCTCCAGAAATAGGCCCTGGGATAAAAGTCCTGAAGGGAGGATGGCTCCGGTAATCGCAAGCACATGCCCCCTTCCAGTGCCTTTCACAGTATTGTCACCAAGACAAGGACTTTCGTACACAATTTCCTGATTGAAACTTCCACCAGCAGATTGTCTAGATCAGTGCTCCTCAAATATTAGGGTGCATATAAATCATCCAGGGGGTCTGTTAAAATGCAGATCTGTGGGGTGCCTGGGTGGCTCAGTCAGTTGAGCATCTGACTCTTGGTCAGGTCTGACTCTCAGCTCAGGTCATGATCTCACAACTCGTGAGTTTAAGCTCCACATCAGGCTCTGTGCTGACAGTGCAGAACCTGCTTGAGATTCTCTCTCCCTCTCTCTACCCCTCCCCCCCTCAAAATAAATAAATAAATAAACTTTAAAAAAATGCAGATTCTGTTTCAGCAGGTCTAGGGTGGGGCCCGAGGTTCAGCATTCTGTATTAAGGGAGAGGACAGTGCTGTTCCAAGCATCACACAGGTAATTTTGTTGGGAATGTCATTGATGAAGTTTTGGGGTGATGGGGGTTTCATAGGGACTGGAGTCAAAGGCCAAGAAAGAATTCTTGGAGATGTCTTTGGTGCAAAAAGGTGATTTTATTAAAGCATGGGGACAGGACCCATGGGCAGGAAGAGCTGCACTGGGGTCATGATGGGTAACTCATTATATACCCTCAGGTTGGGAGGGGGTCAGGGATAGAGTATGTCTCTAAGGAATTTTGGAAGCAAGGTCTCCAGGACCTTGAGAGGCTAGCTGTTGCTAGGGAAATGCCATTTATTACCATTTAATACAACCTCGGTCATGAGACCCTTCAGATATATATCAGGGGGCCATAAGCTTGGAGTGTGATTGCCAGCATATATCTTGGGACAGTTGAGATAAAGGAAACTGACTTACAGGATCCTTGATGTTGGGATAATGTTAAGCTAAGGTTCTCTTTTCCCCCCAGCAAAGTGTCATCCTTGAGGCAGCTGAGCTCCTACAGGGAGGTCACTCTGCCGGTTTCAAGGACTTGTCAATGGGCTATAGGCAGTAAGGGAATTTAATTTTTCATTTGTCTTAGTTTCCGGCATTACCACAGCAAGCATTTAAACCCCTTTCCTTTGTTCCTTTGTTCTTGGGTAGCCAGGAGTGTCTGAGGAATATCACAAATATTCTACCTGAGGGGGTGGGGGGCAGGGTGCTAGCCTGTATTTTGCCCTCAGCTTGCCCCAAGCTCCCTCATCATGACTGTGTGATGCTGTATGAGGGGGTGATTACTGTGGAGCCCCAAGGCAAGCTATACCCTCCCAATCTGACCAGTCAGATATCTCACTGCTAAGATCACACCATGAAAAAGAGGCAATAGATGGCTGTAGACTGTTGATTATTTTTAATTTTTTAAGGGAATGTGCAGAAATGAGAGAGTAGCAGCAGGAAGGAATCTCTCAGGAGGCAAATCTGAGCAGATTTGTGTGCTGATTACTTTAGGAGGAAAAGCTGAAGGAAAGTGTTTGCATATCAGAAGGAGATAATTGCTTCCCATTTAGTTCTTAAGTTTTTTCACCAAGTTTGCAAGGAGAGTAAGCAATTAGTCCCTTGAGAGGTGGAGGAGAGAAAGTTCTAAGGATGAAAAACTGTTTTCCCTGCTGCCCTTTACCACAGAATCAAAAGTATCTGCCCCCTTTTGGAGAGACCCACAAATGGTAATTTGTCCTATGGTAGTTAAAAAAAGAGCTTAATTGGATGTCAAGCTCCCCAGTAATAACCAGAGACTCATGCCTCTGGGTGGGGGCCCCCAGACGTGTTCCCCTCCACCACCCCTTTCTCCACAGCTGTGGCTCTACAGCGTGGCCCCTCTGTGGGCCTATCCATGCTACACATTAGGACTACGACCTCTCCTATAGGTATCCTGTGGGCATGATGACGTTTTGGGGTGGTAGTGGGGTTCGGAGTTGATGGCCAAGAAAGAATTCTTGAGATGTCTTTGGTGCAAAAAGGTGATTTTATTAAAGCACGGAGACAGGACCCGTGGGCAGAAAGAGCTGCACTGGGGTCGTGAAGAGTGACTGGTTACATACTATGGATTTGGGGAGGTAAAGGCAAATGAGAAGTTTCCAAGGAGATTTGCATATGTTAAAGAAGACTCACAGGATGCTGGAGGCCAAGCTATGGTCAAGCTAAAATTGTTTTCCCTCTAGCAAAGCATTAACATTAAGACAGTGGGAGTTCCTGGAAGAATGTTTTCCTCTGCCTGCCTCAAATATTTGTCAATGGGCTGTAGGTTATAAGGAAATCTAATTTTTCCTTCTTGCCTTTGTTCCCCATATCACTATGGAGGGGTGACGTTGGGGTTCCAGGAAACTGAGTCCACAGGTTTCTGCAGATTAGGCTATTGATAAGATTGCCTTTTTCTTGTCACTTAATAAGATATTTGTAAACAGATGGAGACCCATGTCCTCTATGACTGTGATCTCTACCAGTTAACCATATGTTTTCTTTCCTTTCCTTTGCTCATAGGCAGCCAGGAGTGCCTGAGGAATATCACACATATCCCACCTACACCTGGTGTGTGTGTGTGTGTGTGCGCGCGCACGCACGCGTCCGCACGCATACGCACACTCTAGCTTGTACTTTGCCTGCAGCCTGCATTATGCTCCCTCATCAGGCAGAACTAGCTTCAGAAGTAGGAAGAAGTTTGCATCTACTCTTTGTCCTGTTCTGCAAATCCCAGCCCAAGTCCAGATTCACCCTGATACGAGAAATCAGACACTAGAGCTACTCCCACTCCCACATCTCCCCCGACTTCCTAAACCATTCCCAAACTGCCAGGGAAAGCCTTCCCCCACCTTGCCCTACCCCCCTGTTATTCATAACCCCAATACCACCCCATTTCTTCCCTCTCAACTGGCTTGCACTATCTTTGCTTTACCACCAGGGCCCTGGTGACCTCCTGTCCGGGCTGCTTCCAGGAAAGCCAAACACAGAGGGCCCTCGCTCTGGGACATGGACCTAAGATTCTGTCGGAGAAGACAGTTGCTAATGCATGTGAAGGAGAAAGCTGCCAGCGTGGGAGCAATGGTCCAGCTTCCCTTTCTTTCTTGAGTGCATAAAAAGGATAAAGTCTAGGCCTGGAGCCCTCAGGACCTCTCTGTGGAAGGTGCTGAGAAAGTGGCCCCTAGAGTCATTTCTGTTTAAAAACAAGGGATTTTGAGGGGCTGGACAGAAGTGGGCCTCCTGGGTATAAGTAGTGCTTCTGCTTCAGGAATAATCCCCAAAGAAACGGTCCTAATGAGAGGCATGGAGTTTCTTCTCTTTGGGGGATGCCAGGCCACTCTGCTCTTCTCAGAGAAACTCCCATTTTCAGAACCCTATCCTACACTCTGAAGCCAGTTCATGAGAAAGAAATACACCCCCAAAGAATTTGCAGACAAAGAAATGTAAAGGAATGTAAACAAAACCATACAGCCAGACTGGGAAGGAGAGGTTTTAATAGCACATTTTTATAATAATAGCCACATCTACAGAGTTTTTACTATGTACCAGACCCAGGACTGAGGGTTTTATTTGGATACTCTCTTTTAGTTGACATTATCATACTGTTTTCACTCCACAGCTCCCTCAAAATCATCTCCTCCTTGTTTATCTCAGGCTCACATATACTTGCCTTGGAATCATTCAGATGATGTAAGCTCATTAGTTCTCTGTAGTGAGTGAGTGGGGGATAAAGGGAGCAGGAGAGATGAAGAAGGAGACTGAGGAGCTCCAGCATGGGTGCCCAGGTGCCCACCTGCAGTGGAGGATCCTTACTCCTGTGATTTGACAGGTGTTCTCTGGCCTTCTCATCCACAGGCTGCTGGGTCTCTGAGGAGGAGACTTTTGGTCATATCTCCAATGACCTCCTTGACCTTCTCATTCCGGAAGGTGAAGATGAGGGGATTCAGGAAAGGGGTCACCACTGCAGTCATCAGAGCCACCACTTTGTTGAAGTGTGTGGAGTGGCCCTTGCCTGGCCTCACATAGATGAAGATGGCACTACCATAGCCTAGAACCACCACAGTGAGGTGGGAGGCACAGGTGGAGAAGGCTTTCTGGTGCCCAGAGAAAGAGGGGATGTGTAGCACTGCAGCCACAATGAGGATGTAGGACACTATGATCAGCAGCATGGTGGCCAGCATGAAGAGCAAGAACAGGAAGAAATCCATGCACTCAACGTGGCAGGCGTCAGAGCAGGAAAGCTTGAGAAGTGGGGCAGAGTCACAAAAGTGGTGGTCGATGACATTAGGGCCACAGAACCAGAGCCGTGTTTTCTGCAGGATCAGGGAGATGATGGACACAAAGCCAACCACCCAGCAGACTGCCGCCAGCTTCGTACACACTGGACCATTCATGATGGTTGGGTAGTGTCGAGGGTGGCAGATGGCCATATAGTGATCAAAGGCCATGACTATGAGAATCAGAAAGTTGGTGGAACCCAAGGAGAAGTAAAAGAGAGACTGGATCAGGCACTCAGCCAGGGAAATGGTCTTCTGAGGGACAGCAGGTCTGCCAGCATCCTAGGAACCACAGTGGAGGTGACCAGCATCTCCATAAGGGAGAAGTTACAGAGGAAGAAGTACATGGGTGAGTGGAGGCAGGAGTCAAGTCATGTGAGGGTAATAATGGCCAGGTTCTCCAGCACTGTCAGCACACACATCAAAAGGATGAATGCAAACAGTAGGACCTGGAACTCATGGAGGTGTGACAATCCCAGCAGTAAAAATCCCCTAACCACACAGAAGTTACTCATCGCACTTGATGCCAGTTCTCTGTACTACCTATGAGAAGCCAGGAAATCTTAGTGGGAAGTCACAATCAACGCCTGTCTTGACTATGCTCTCTGATGGCTGGCCTGGCCCCTCAAGCATACTAACCAGCATGCATGGTTAATCTCAGAGTCCAGAAGATATATTCCCAAAGGGCAAGAACTAACAAGTTCTGATTAACCTGTCCAGGAGTTGGACAGGTGTTATCAAACTCCTACACTCTTTTTGTATTGTATTCCATCAGTCATCATTCCATTCAACACATTTGTTAAACCCCAACTCTGTGTAAGAATTTTGGTGGGTCTTGTAAACACTCCCTAACTACCATATTTAACAGCAACATGCAGAAGAATGAAACTAGACCACTTTCTTACACCATACACAAAAATAACTCAAAATGGATGAAAGACCTGAATGTGAGACAGGAAACCATCAAAACCCTGGAGGAGAAAGCGGGAAAAAAACCTCTCTGACCTCATCCGCAGCAATTTCTCACTTGACACATCTCCAAAGGCAAGGGAATTAAAAGCTAAAATGAACTATTGGGACCTCGTGAAGATAAAAAGCTTCTGCACTGCAAAGGAAACAATCAACAAAACTAAAAGGCAACCAATGGAATGGGAAAAGATATTTGCAAATGACATATCAGACAAAGGGCCAGTATCCAAAATCTATAAAGAACTCACCAAACTCCACACCCGAAAAACAAATAATCCAGTGAAGAAATGGGCAGAAGACATGAATAGACACTTCTCTAAAGAAGACATCCAGATGGCAAACAGGCACATGAAAAGATGCTCAACATCACTCCTGACCAGGGAAATACAAATCAAAACCACACTAAGATATCACGCCAGTCAGAGTGGCTAAAATGAACAAATCAGGAGACTATAGATGCTAGAGAGGATGTGGAGAAACGGGAACCCTCTTGCACTGTTGGTGGGAATGCAAACTGGTGCAGCTGCTCTGGAAAACAGTGTGGAGGTTCCTCAAAAAATTAACAATAGATCTACCCCATGACCCAGCAAAAGCACTGCTAGGAATTTACCCAAGGGATACAAGAGTACTGATGCATAGGGGCACTTGTGCCCCAATGTTTATAGCAGCACTTTCAACAATAGCCAAATTATGGAAAGAGCCTACATGTCCATCAACTGATGAATGGATAAAGAAGTTGTGGTTTATATATACAATGGAATACTACTTGGCAATGAGAAAGAATGAAATATGGCTTTTTGTAGAAACGTGGATGGAACTGGAGAGTGTTATGCTAAGTGAAATAAGTCATACAGAGAAAGGCAGATACCATATGTTTTCACTCTTATGTGGATCCTGAGAAACTTAACAGAAGACCAAGGGGGAGGGGAACGGGGAAAAAAAAGTTACAGAGAGGGAAGTAGGCAAACCATAAGCGACTCTTAAAAACTGAGAATAACCTGAGGGTTGATGGAGAGCTGGGAGGGAGGGGAAAGTGGGTAATGGGCATTGACGGGGGCACCTGTTGGGAAGAGCACTGGGTGTTGTATAGAAACCAATTTGACAATAAATTTCATATAAAATAAACCCAAAAAACAAAAAATAAAATAAAATAATTTATCAATTTAAAAAAAACTACCATATTTAATGGTCATTTCCTTGTAATAATACTTGCTGTGAGTGAAGTTCTTTCCATGTGCTTGGAACTGTGCTAGCAACCTTATATTTGACTTCTTTTCATCTTTTGTGCTCAATCTCATCTTTCTTGTGGTCTCTGTGACATTTCAGGCTATGAATAACCCATTTTTGAAACTACTTCCACCCTTGACTACAAGGACTGCCCACTCCAAGTGCTCTTTGTGTTCTTCTCTCAACTATTTCCTCCTTCAGAAATCTCTCTTCTTCCTTAACTATAACAATCTAGAAAATATAAATGAATCTCAAATCAGCATTCTTATTCTCAACCCACATCTCTGATTGTCTGCTAACTACCACAATATACTCACCATGTATAAAAATACACACATAATCCTCCCCTTCCCCAAAGCCCAGATCATGTTCATCATTCCGCAATCCCCCAGTCATCCAGGCTTGTCATCTGGAAGGGATCTCTGGTTTTCCCTACCTTCTTCTAACCCACTTGAACTGCCATCCTTAGAAATATTTTTTTAATCTGCACTCCCCCTTTCTTTTTCCCGTAGCCCCCAAGTTCAAGAACTTGTTTCCTCTTAATCACTGCAACAGCATTCTTAATGGCTTCCCCTTTTTTTAATGTTTATTTATGTATTGTGAGAGAGACCACACGCACAGGTGGGGGAGGGACAGAGAGGGAGAGAGAGAATCCCAAGCAGGCTTTGCACTGTCAGCACGGAGACCAACACAGGACTCACTCTCATGAACTGTGAGATCATGACCAGAGCCAAAATCAAGAGTCAGACACAACTGACGTGAGCCACCCAGGCACCCCATGACTTTCTCATTTATAGATTTCTCTGTATCTGACCTACCCACATACTACTGTTATATTTATGTTTCTAAGGTATTATGTCCACAGGCTCTTTTTGTAACAATCTAAGGCAATGTGATTTCATTTATACATTACTCTCAAGATCAATTAATCAAACTAGTTAGCCATCTACCTTGTATCCATACAGTAAAAGGCTAGAAGGATGTATTTTAAATCACTAATGGGCGATCTTGGGTGTGGATTATAGACAGTTCAATGTGTATCTATATCTATACCAATCTTTATCTTGTTTGTTTTCCAAATTCTTTTCCTTTAGATGCATATTACTTCAGTGATCAGAAGAAACTTTTTTAAAACCAACAACAACATCTATTCCTTCTCTTGTCTGCTAAATCAGGCACATACTCCCCCTGGCTATCCTAGCCTTACACAGCTCTACCCACCTACCCTTCCAACCTCACCCTTACCTCTTTCTTGCCACACACTTCACGCTATCACCAGACTGGACCACTGGCTATTCTCTAAATGTTAACTCCAACCTGCTTTCACAAACTCTTCCTTATTGTTCTCTATGCTTGGAATACCCTGTCCTGCCATTATTGCCTGACAAATTCTTGTGTTAGTTAAAGAATAAAGTCCCCTTCAGGGACTGTCTCAAATATCCCTCCTTTATGAAGTTTCATCCCCCATTCAGATGTGAACTCACTCTTCCTGGAATTCCCACCTGTGGAAGTTAGCCTGTCTCCCTTGCATTATAGTTATTCTTGTGCCGGCCTTCTTTCAAACACCTGTTTCTCAGTGGCAGCGCTCTCTTGTCATCTTCATAGTCCTCCCAATACCCGGCAACATGTCTTACACAATGTATGTTCTTAGTACATCTTAGCTAAACAAATCAATGAGTACCTCTATTGAGTTTTCATTCCAAATCCTGAGAAGAAAAGTTTGACAAATGGAAATGCATGTTCTTTAATGATTACTCGTGCGTGTGCATTGTGGGCTTTAACAGACAAGCAATGAGGCAATCATGACCTGCCAATTTCTTATCAGAAAAAGGAAAATGTGACCAGGTGTGTTTCAGAATCCACTCCCAGAGGGTCTAGGCAGCACCCTGTGACCAAATACTGTACAATACTATTTCTCCAGCAAAATACATAAATATTCACACCTAACAGAAGAGATAGAGGCTACAAAGAGCCTCAAGTTGGTAAGTTCAGATCAATGATCAGGAAAAACTCTTTTAAACACCACCAACAACACCTACTCCTTCTCTTATCTTCTAAGGCAAGCATATACACAAAATTAGAAAGAACTTTCAGTTGTCAAAGCATTTTGATACAGAATTGTGGACATGGAGTGGTGAATGGGGAGACCCCACTCACTGAGTGCCACCATGCACTGGTTTCTGTGCTGCGACCAAGCTGTGAGATGGTGACTATCTCCGCATCACAGGTGATAAAAACTGAGGCTCAGGATGTTTAAGGACCTCAATCCCAAGTCATGCAGTTAATAAATGTACATCTGGGATTTGAATCCAGGGTTTTCTGACTCAAGTACCTATTTGTTTAATCACAATGTCAAATACACAGAATCTACAAAATTTATGAACACAGTGCCCTATCAATTTCTGGACACAGAATCCAAAGCCTATTACTTACATTTGCAAATGGAAAAAGTATTTAGTAAATGGTAAATTAAGCAATATATTAAAGAGTAAGTTCCCATGATCAGCTGTTGACTAGCAGTGATGAGTAGGAGACAGGGAGGGTGTCCTTTCCCCGCAGAAAGGATCGAACATGATCTCTAACGCTACCACAGGACCAGTCAGAGGTTCAGCCCTCAATACTCCATCTCTCATTGAGAGACAGGGGGCTTGGGCCCCCAGGAGGCTGCTTCTCCACGACAACCTTCCTGATTGTGATCTCTCCCTACGCACTCCCATATTGACATGGCTCATACTCTGCAGGTGTTATAAATGCCTGAGCAAGAATGAGAAATTCAACCCATGGGCCTATTATGGTTTATTCACCATCACTGCCACCTGAAGGGCAACATATTTCTTACCTGACAGGTGTCTGTGACAAAGCATCCTGCAGTTCCACAGTCTAAAACATTTGAAGTCCTGCAATTGGGGATGAAAACGTTGATTCAGAGGTGACTCTGAAGTCAGGAACACTCCGTTCAGTGCAGTGTCCTTCACAAACAGGCCTCCAGCACAGCCCCCATTACTACACCCTCCTCCAAACCCCTCTTGCCTTCCTCCCACCAACCCCTCTCCAGCCTACTGGACATTTCACCTCAGACTTTTCCCTTCCTATTCAAGATCTTGCCTCCCCGCTCAGCTTGGATAACTTGGTACCCTCCCCTTTGTCCATGATGGACTACCATCTCCCTCATGTTGCTTCCAGACTCTGAGCCACCATTCCCCCCCAAGTCCAACTCAGCCATCTGGCCCACAGCTCAGGACAGGCCCCCCGGAGCATGTTTTAGGACCTGATGTACTTATTGAATAATGTTACATCTCAAGTTCTTATTTGTCAAAACTGATTGTTTAACACAGGCAAAACTGACATAAGCAAGGTTCAACTTGAACATAGAACTAGCTTTCCTCTGCATCAGTGTCTGCTGCAAGCAGATTTTCCTCAGTGCAGCTTCTGCGATACCCCTTGGAGCATCCCGCTCCCTCCCTTGCTACAGAATACATCTTTTCTCAGGCCCAGGGGTCCCACATCCTCCTGGTTTCTCCAATCAGAAGACAATGCAGTGTCTCATCAAAGCAGGCCAATGGCAGCTTTAACCTTCACAAAGTAGGCTGGCCAAGGCTTTTGTTGGCTATGCAGCACATGCTTTCGTCTAGGCCACACATTACCTGTACTCGAACGTCTGGACTCCCTGGTATGTTCTGTTTCCCTCACACATTTCTGGTAAAGATTCTCTCAGGTAAGAGATCCTGTTCATCCCTATCCAAATTCTTTGTGCTGTAGATTTTGCTGTTCAGATTTCTGTTACAGTGTCACCTAGTAGAGAGCTCACCTGTCTGTGTATAATAACCCCCCAGAGACATGGCACCTGTTTGAAATCCCCCCTGCCTTGTTATGCATCTTACTGTCTCTCCACATCAACCCTCTCAATTCTTCTGACTGAATTATTCTTATGATTTTTGACTTTTTAAATATTTGTTTGTTTGTTTGTTTGTTTTTGAGGGAGGGCGAGAGAGAGGCAGGGAGAGAGGGAGACAAGAGAATCCCAAGCAAGTGCCACACTGTCAGCACAGAGACTGACATGGGGCTTGAACTCATGAACCATGAGATTATGACCTGAGCTGAAATCAAGAGTGGGATGCTTAATCGACTGAGCCACCCAGGTGCCCCATGCTTTTTGACTTTTGAAACAACTTTCTCACCCTGGAAATAACCCTTTCTTTAACAACTTGGAATTCAGAGGGGTTAGCATACCATCACCATGATTATTTGTACCAGTGGTTTTGGTCACCAGTGTCATGGGACATGCCGAGCTTCTGAAGGGAATGAAAGAGCAGGGGTGAGGAATGGGACAGAGGGGCAAGCAGAGAAAGTCACTGAATATCACCTTATGGTTCACAGGCTTTTGCAAGGGCAGGTGACACAGGGAGGACACAGAGTAAACAGCACACTGGGGCCAGCAGACCGGATGGCAACAAGAATTAAAGCCTCAAAAAGAAGACAGAGATGCATCAAGAAGGAAACTAGACAGAGCTTCCCTTGAATCTGGGTCTCTTAGGGTGGGGCAGAAGGAGTGGGGCTGGAAGAAGACCCCTAGGTCTTCCCCAAGAGAGAGAACAGAATGAGGCCAAGGCAGGGAGTGGGGTCCTGTCATGGGATTCATTGCTGCACTGAAATCAGCAATAGCCCAGTGTGCAAGAGGACACAGGAAACTCAAATCATTCATTCATGCACTCATTCACTCAGAAAAATATGATTGACTGTGTCAGATACTGTTGGTGTTCAAGGGATATGGTGGTGAACAAAATAGTTCCAGGCCTTACAGCCAAGTTGAAAAAAACAGACAATAAATAAGTTTTAAATGACAACCCGTGACAAATGCTGTGATGGCAATGAAAGGAGCATGAAAGAGGCTGAGGGGAAGGTAGGGGACTTACCAGTGGTAGGTCTCATCCTGCCACCCAGGTCCAGACGCAAGATTCAGCAGTGGTGGGTGGCACACAGGGGACAACAAGGCAAGTGAAATGGGTTGAATGGAGCCAAGAGGTCCTCCTCAAACTCTCTATAGGCACAGTTTCCAAACCTAGGATCTCTGGGGCAGTCTGCAGTAAATAAAGATAACACAACACCAGGACGGAAACACTCCACCTTACCTGGGACCCTTTCTCCATATCCCCTTCCTCCTGCTCTTTAGGCACTACTGGTGTTAGATCTGAAACCAAAAGGCACTGGGAAAGGTGGAAGCCTCCAGCCCTTCTCACACACGCTGATGGTGTGCTCCTACAGGGTTGAATAGGAGCACGATAGTGGTTCCCAAGGAGCAGCTGTCTCCACTGGACACTTGGGCACATCCCAGCATTATACTCAGTTTGGGAAACGTGAGCTTGAGGAAAAAGGCAGACTACTGTGAGTCCACAGGGGCCTCCTGGGGAACCCTGACTATTCTCTCTCACTCTCTCCTGTCTCCTGTGGGCATAGAGCTCAGTGTGCCCCAATAGTCCTAGGATCTGGGTTCTGCAGGGGGGGTGGGGTGAGGAGAAGAGAGAGTGAGGACAAGGAGCTGGGCACCAGATGTTTTAGACACAGACAGTAGAGGAGCAAAAACAGTGGGCTAAGAGATCTCCCTGTCTCTGGTCACCCTGGAGGGAAAAACAGGGTCCAAAACAGAGAAATCCTGAAGTAGTAAAAACATTTCTTTTAAAAAAATAGGAATCACCAGGACCTGAGCATCAAGATATTGAGTGGGGTTCACTCTCATGCTTAAGAATAATCTTCAGAGCATCTTCTCTCAGGGCCTCAGTTTGCCCACATATAACAGGGGACTCAAAATCTAAATGTACATTCCTGAGCGGGAGGGGGACCCACTAATGAAGGAATCATGGCCATGGTCACTAGAGAAAGATATTAACTGAAACCAAAATGAAACACTGAGGACCTGTTTACAGTTATGAAATAGTAATTATACATATGCACGTACACATAGTATTTGTAATTTTGTATATTACATAAATTTATGAAGAAATGAAAAACTATGGCAAAGAAACACTAATAGAGTTATGATTCCATTGTCATGAATACCAAAGCCAAAGGTATTTTATATCTCTTTATCAGCAAGACCAGCTTCCCTGGCTTTTCCACTCAGCCAAGGACATGCATCACTTCCAGTGCCTAAGGAATCAGGAAATTACATAGTCCTTCTTCCTTGTCCCTTGTTCTCTCTCATATAGCACTAATACCTTTACCACGTGCTTCCCACAGGCATTGTCTCATTTGATTCTTTAAACAACCCTGTGAATAGCTGTTTCTGAGGTTTTCATTTCTCTGCTGATGGTACAGAGGAAGCCCTTACTCTAGGACACACACCTACTTCGTGGTACCTGGGTTTGAACCCCAAACTGCAAAGAACAGATGATCTTTGATTTGTGTACTTTAGACTTTTATAGTACACGACCTTGTGCACATTCTATGCTGGCATACCTAATTCACCTTTCACACTGCTGAATTCATATATCTGCTCATCTATGAACATTTCAAGTATCACATATGGCATCCCTTGCCACCTAAATATTCAGTTTTGTCTGTGCTATTATTTAAGTATTTTGCTGAAAAATAATAAAAAGTGAAAATTGAAAATGAAAAGTAATGATGCCTGTGTTTTTTTTAAGTATAAGTCTCAGGGGCACCTGGGTGCCTCCGTCAGTTGAGTGTCTGACTCTTGATTTCAGCTCAGGTCATGATCTCACTGTTCATGGGATAAAGCCCCACATCAGTTTCCACGTTGGTAGCATGGAGCCTGCTTGGATTCTCTTTCTCTCCCTCTCTTTCTGCCCTCCCCACTCACATTCACACTCTCTCTTTCTCTCTGAAAATAAATAAACTTAAAAAAAAAAGCGTAAGTCTCATAAATGTAATCAAACAAAACAAAGTTGGTTATCATTAGGTATGGTAAGAATGGGCCATCTTTTAGCCTCAATCCACAGTTCACTGAACCTAAGTTGGTTGATTGTATGCTCAAATGAGAGAAAAGAACAAAATTAAATAATATTTTTTGAAATCTTGGGATACATTATCTGAACAGGGATAAATCAGCTAGAAATAGCTTGAGAGCAGAGAGTATCTCTTGGGTGGATTCATCAATAGAGGTAGAAAGAGAGAAAGATGTCACACTAAAGATGTGCTGAGATGAACATAGGAAAAGCCAAAACCGTGAGTTTTATTGGAGATATATACTGTTGGGGGGTGGGAGGGGTATGCCTGGGAGCCTCAGTCAGTTAAGCATCTGACTCTTGATTTAGGTTCAGGTCATGATCCCAGGATTGTGGGATCAGGCCCTGTGTGGAGCTCTGCACTGAGTTTGGAGGCTGCTTAAGAGTCCTTCTCTCCCTCTGCCCCTCTCCACTCCCACCCTCTCGTGCACATGCTCTAAAAAAATAAATAAAATAAAATCATACTGTATGTGTATATGTTTTTAAATCTGGAATCAAAGGACATACTAAGTAAAAAAAGGATCTCCTAGAACCTTGGTAAAGAGTAGCCAGGTGCTTTTCTTCCTTTAATAAAGAGTTATCAAATGTCAACCATGTACCAGGTGCTATTTTAGGTACCCAACATAGAGCAGTGAACAAGACAAATTCTTCCCTGCATGGAGCTAACAATATAATGAAGGTCACAGGTAATAAGTAACCAAATATATAATAAATTTAAAGTAATGATAAGAGGTGAAAAGAAAATAAAACCAAATAAGGGGAAAGAGTGATGTAGGTTGTCAGGGAGAAGATAACTCAACAGAGAGCTGAATGAGGGATAGTGTCAGTCTTGGGAAGATGGCAGATGAGAGTGATTGGAATCACAAAAGCTTTAACCACTGAATTCTGAGGCAAGTCTAATTGGATTCAATGGCTAAGCGAAGCTTACTCTTTGTCCCCAGATCTCTTCTTCTGTCATCAGAGCAGTTTATTAACTTCTATTATTTGAATTAACTGCTATGCAGATGGAGCCCAACAATAATAAACACTGTGGCCCAGGTTTCAGCTTTTGAAAAGAATGTCCCACATACTTCTTACCTTCCCAGGGGTTAGAAATCAGGAGCATAACTAAGGAGAAGCAGGAGAGTACACTTCCCCGAACCACACAACAAAAGGGGAATCTAATAACATTTTTTTTATTTTTTTTAATGTTTATTTATTTTTGAGACAGAGAGAGACAGAGCGTGAATGGGGGTAGGGTCAGAGAGAGAGGGAGACACAGAATCGGAAGCAGGCTCCAGGCTCCGAGCTGTCAGCACAGAGCCCGACATGGGGCTCGAACTCGTGAACCACGAGATCATGACCTAGGCCGAAGTTGGACACTTAACCGACTGAGCCACCCAGGCGCCCCTCTAATAACATTTTTAAGAAGGAAATGTGTAGACATGATGCTGTTAAGGCCATGATGTTAAGAGGACATACAGTGCAGGAAGCGAAGGCAAGATCACGATATATGCCCATGGGAAGGCTTCTCTATGCTTGCTACACCCCAACCAAAGACTGTAGACCACCCTCAACCCCACCCTAAGAATTGGGGATAACCACTGAGAAGTCATTTATGGATGTCCTCCTCCATTTCATCAGAAGAACAGAGTAGGTTTTCTTTTTTTTTCTTTCTTTCTTTTTTTTTTTTTTTTAAGTAAACTCTACACCCAACATGAAGCCTGAACTGATGACCCTGAGAACAAGAGGCACATACTCTACCCACTAAGCCAGTCAGGTGTTCTCCAGTGTAGCTTTTCAATCCTGGTATTTAACAGCTACTAGAGACTTAACATTTTCTCTTTCTCCAACTTTTCTCAAATTCTTCCTTGTTGATACAGTTCTCTTATTCCAGATCTCTTTGGACTTTCTTGGCAGAATCAAAGAGGAACTTCCAATTTTTCCATTATTAAGTTTTACATATATCCAGAAGATACAGAACGGTTGCACCTAGATATCACCTTCTATACACATACAATGACATGGCTTTGGATTGCAGGTAATAATACACTCACTGATTTTTCACTAGGAATCCTACTTTGGGGTGTACTGTTGATAATCAGAATTCCCTGCCAGGCTTCCCATGCTCCTTGCCTTTTCTTCTTCATTCTCCATCCTCTTTTCCTTTTCCTATTTTGTTTCTCTTCTCTCGGTCCCCTCTTCATCCTTTTTGCTCTTTTAACTCCCCATCACCTGATATAGATCTTCCCATCCAAAGATCTGTTTTACAGAATATGTTCCCCATTTATCTGTAAGGCAAATATCCCAAGCTTGGTGAACTTCTATTTGCATAGTGAATTTACACAAGAATTTTTTGGGAAAAAATATACAGTACATCTATCTCAAAGACTGATCCCAGGATAAAGTCCTATGTACAAGTCTCTAAGTTCTGAAAGAAAGGATATGAAGGTAGAATTTAAAGGAAATATGACAGGGGTGCCTGACTGGCTCAGTCAGAGGAGCATGAGACTCTTGATCTTGGGGATTGTGAATTGGGGGCCCACTTTGGGGGTAGAGATTACTTAAATAATTTTTAAAAAATAAAGGAGGTATGACAGTCATGTTTCTGTGAGATATCTGTTGCTCTCTTTTTCTAGACTTCTCATCCTTTTCCCCAATCTGTGGGGAAAGTAAGTTTATTTTGTGATGGAGTTGCAAATACCTGGTTAAGTTCATGTTAAATATGGTGACAGGCACAACCAACAAAACTTTAATGTTCAAATGATAAAGCGTAGCAAAAATGGAGAAGGGTTTTGAATTTCCAAATCACTTATAAGCAGTTTTATAACATATTTGTATTTCGAAGCTGTCAGTGATCCTTCTGAGACCAAGGGAATAGTGGTAGAGACAGATTGAGGTAGGGTGGAGACACTGGGGGCTTGGAGACTGTGTTTAAAGGAACTAGATTTAGAAAGTCATCACAAAGAACACCGAAAGAGCTGAGTGAAGTGGATGTACTGTGCTAATCATCCTGTAAGAAAAACACCAAACACAGAATGATAGAAGAAATGGAGAAAACCCACCAGAGAGATTCTGGTGTGTGATGACTCAGATAGGGTACTTGGCAACAGAACATAAATAACTGCTCAGAGTGCCCAGAATCTGATGAGACACTGCTCAAAAGTCTGAGGAAACATCTCAGGGCAGAGCTCATGGATGTATTTGCAGCTCTGGCGGGAAACACTTTTTTTCTCATTGATTTGGGAGGAGGTGACGGCTGGGCAAAGAGTGAAAGCAATAGAGAGAATACATGAACAGGTAAAGCAACTCTTCTGAGTGTGAGGGTGAGATGTCCTGACCAGAAAAATGAATGACCCCAGAGCTGCTAAAGGGAGAATGAAATCGGGAGAGTCCACCAGGGACTGTCTACCTCTGCAAGCTTGTACTTAGTAAACAGGAGGCACCTGTAATTTATCCCACCTGTATGTAAACTCTTCCTATATTTTCCTTCTGCTGTTTTCCCTGTGAGCAGATTCTGAGTTTGTTGCACTTCCTGGGGGTTGGTAGATGGTTGGATAACCTGTAGAGAAGAGAAATGGAGAATTGCAGGACATTGTTTTAGGAAAAGAAAATCGCCCTTCTGATGTCTTTCCCCTTTCTATTGTATAGGCAATAGAAAATATCCCAAGCCAATAGGGTGAAAAATCTGCCTGGAAGAGAATCTTGGATTTAGGGCTATTTGGGTATGGTTTGGTCAATCTCT
This sequence comes from Panthera tigris, assembly GCF_018350195.1. Classification (NCBI taxonomy): domain Eukaryota; kingdom Metazoa; phylum Chordata; class Mammalia; order Carnivora; family Felidae; genus Panthera; species Panthera tigris. The sequence continues at coordinate 155,560,234 of NC_056661.1, forward strand.
GGCCTCCTTTGAGGGGAATACTTGGTAGTCAGGTGAACGTCATGGTAATGCTACCTCAGGAATTTCAGAGAACCGGGAATGGTGGAGATAGGCGCATGAATGGGTGCAGTTTTTATGCTCTGATTCTCATGGTGCTAATTACTCTACATTCTGGAGGATTTAGAGCCTAAAGAAGTAGCTGGAAGTAATGATCTTCTCTGAGATGGAACATACCTTTCTATATTCCCCCCTTTTGAAATAACAGTCTCGCCCAATGACCACTGTTCCATCTGTGCATCTGTGTGTGTACACACACACACACACACACACACACACACACACACTCACACACACACGATACTAACTTCCCCTTTGGACCCTAAATCTTTCACCTACAATGGTTGGTTTGACCCCAAGTAACACAGCAGCATCACCATCTCAAAACTGATTTAGGTTCCATATTAGCCCCCGGTCAAATTCACAAACCTCACAGTGGCAGAAGCTCTGTTATATCTGCCTCTTTAACACCCCCTGATTTAACAACATCCCTCACCCGTGCTCCCATTCCACACACCAGCAGAATCTTTCTTGTTACTCAAGCAAATTAGTTACCCTTTGTATCATGACAGCCTCTCTCTCCTTGGACCTGCTACTTAGTCATTTGCTCCCCCCAGGAACGGTGCACCCCGTCTTCCCACACCTCACATCCGACCACACATAAAACAACTCACCAGTCTCTCTCCATTATCATAAAATCCTAACTGCTAATATCATTTCATTTTGATCTTCCATTTAGCATTTAGGACTTAGATTCCACATGAATCAAGCACACTTTATTTTTTTTAAGGAGTTCATTTTTTTTTTCAGTGTTTCAGAAACTATTTATTAGATTATCTTGATTGCACGATGTGATCCGATAAGTTTGTTTTATCATCCACTTGGATTTCCTTTTTGCATTAGCTTCCATGACAGTAATTCTCAACTGATGTAACAATTATTGTTAAGACATTAGGACTATTGAAGTTTGATGTTAAAATAGAATCAAATTATGAAGGCAAATAGGCAAGACTTCTAATTCCCTTTCATTGTAAAGAACTTGATGTGTTTTGAAGATAAAAAGCTTAACCATCCAAATTGATCTACATACAAATTTTCCTCTTCTTTCCTCTGTTTCTCTCCCACCATTTGAAATATTATCTTTGCTGAGGCCTACACATCATTCTTGCCTGATATAATTCTTGATAGGAATACAGACCACTCTCATAGTCTCCATGAATACAAAAGTTAGGCAACTTAGGATCTGTACAAACCAAGTACTGATTATGAACTCTGAGGGCTGAAATGGTCTGAAATATGGAACTTTGTACTATTAGGTATTTATCCAAAGGATACAAAAATGCTGATTCAAAGGAGCACATGCACCCCAATGTTTATAGCAGCACTATCAACAATAGCCAAATGATGGAAAAAGCCCAAATGTCCATTGGCTGATGAATGGATAAAGAAGATGTGGTATATTTATATGATGGAATACTACTCGGTATGAAAAAGAATAAAATCTTGCCATTTGCAACAACATGGATGGAACTAGAGTGTATTACGCTAAGTGAAATAAGTCAGAGAAAGACAGATATAATATGATTTCACTCGTGGAATTTGAGAAACACAACACATGAACATAGGGGAAAGGAAGGAAAAATAAAATAAAAACAGAGATGGAGGCAAACCACAGGAGTTCTTTTTTTGTTTGTTTATTTAATTTATTTATTTTGAGAAAGAGAGAGACAGAGATCATGCGCGAGCAGGGGAGGGGCAGAGAGAAAAGGAAGAGAGAGAGAATCCCAAGCAGGCGCCACTCTCTCAGCATAGAGCCCAACACAGGGCTCAATCCCATGAACTGTGAGGTCATGACCTGAGCCAAAGTCAAGAGTTGGATGCTTAAACGACTGAGTCACCCAGGTGCCCAAGTCAAACTCACTTTAATATAGACTGGGAAGAAAAAAGAAAATACAACTAGAAGGAAATTATAAATCGATGAGAATTAACAAAGGAGTTGGTATGCTGTTGTTCTTAGATATCCAACATTACCCTGTAATGAGAATAAAGTGCTCATTAAACATTTACTCATCCTAAGCAATCCATAGAACCTCCTAAAGAGGCAGACCTCGGCAGCTCTGCACTCTGCTCTCAGGGATCGGCCCCCTGGTACCATTTCTAAAGGAGTGAAGCATCATTATCACCATATATTACAGCCTTGCAGCAAAATTGCTGTAGCACCCTTTCCCAAAAGGGTGCTAAACACTTATCACAGCAAAATTCTGTGTGTCTGACTGTAGCTTCCTAGCAAATAATTGAACATTATGTAGGAAATACACTTAGAAATAAATGGGAAGTTCAGGAATTGAAGGCAATAGCAGCTTTAGTTCAGGATATTTAGGTTCAAACCATACATAAAAGTACAAGCTATGGATAAGAAGACCATGATTGTGAGCAAAATTCACAAATGTCTTATAAATATAAAGGGCCCGTTGATACTCTACCTCCCTAACACATCCACCCTCCTCATGTAGGAGTGGAAATAAAAAATTATCTGACAGTTACCTTTCCAGCCACCTATTTTCTCCTTGCACAGAGGAGCTATGTGTGAACCATTGCCTCCCACCTCCCTACCTCCTCTCTCACCACTTATAGAATTTAGGCATTTTTTGTCACACTCACATGTGAGTCTTTTACCCCAAGCTTCTGAGTTCTGATAGCACTTCTCTTCTCTATCCCCTTTCTATTTGTCTAAAACCACCGAGGTCAAGACCAAGGTGTCTACGACTAATGGTAGTTAACATGTTAACAAGAAAAAAGAAAATTTCTTTTAGAAATAATTTGTGCTTTTTCTGATTACCAGAAGATAGAAGTAAATATGATGTTATACATCTTCCCAAAGAAAATGACAGTTACCGTTTTGGAAAATCATTGGTTTAAAAAAAAAAATTTTTTTTAATGTTTATTTATTTTTGAGACAGAGAGAGAGAGAGAGACACAGCATGAGCAGGGGAGGGTTAGAGAGAGGGAGACACAGAATCTGAAGCAGACTCCAGGCTCTGAGATGTCAGCACAGATCCCGACAAGGGGCTCGAACCCACAGACTGTGAGATCATGACCTGAGCCAAAGTTCGATGTTTAATCGACTGAGACACCCAGGTGCCTACCCCAGGTGTTGATTCCAATTAGAAATGACAAAGAACCTGAGGACTTATCCCCTAGCCCCTTGGACATGTGCAGAAGATGCCTGCAGAGAACCAGGAAATTTCCCATCTCTGCCCTCATTCTCTATTTATTAATCTACTCTTTTCAAAGCATCAGCTTTCAACATGGAAAACTTTTTTCCTAGATTCAATGATTATTCTTCAGTTTTGTTTAATTACAAATGTCATATTAAAAATAGGGGCGCCTGGGTGGCTCAGTTAAGCATCCAACTTCAGCTCATGTCATGATCTCACGGTTTGTGAGTTCAAGCCCCGCATCGGGCTCTGCACTGACAACTCAGAGCGTGGTGCCTGCTTCAGATTCTGTGTTTCCCTCTCTTTCTGCTCCTCCCCCACTCATGCTCTGTCTCTCTGTCTCTCAAAAATAAATAACCATTAAAAAAAACTTTTAAATAGAATATGCTTTCAGTTCAGTTCTAGGTTCACTTAGCAGCTGAGACAGTATGGGGAACTTCACCCCATTCTTCTCTAGGGAGGTGTGGTCTAAATTTTAAAAACACAATTTGTGCTGCCTGTTTATTATTGCTCATCCTTTGATAATTTATTATACATTCCTTTGCCATTTTAACTAGCCAGAGCAAAAACCATTTAAGGTTGGACTTAGGTAAGCAACTCAGAAGATTATAGTGTAAAGAAGTGAAACTGAGGGGTGCCTGGATAGCTCAGTCAGTTAAGCTGTCAACTCTTTATTTCAGCTCAGGTCATGATCTCATGGTTCATGAGTTTGAGCCCCACATTGGGCTCTGTGCTCACAGCACGGAACCTGCTTCAGATCCTCTGTCTCCCTCTTTCTTCTCCTCCCCCCCCCCCAAAATAAATAAACGTTAAAAAAAGAGCTGAAATCGAAACTACCACAGCCCCTACAGTTCACAGATTATATTCCTCATCAACTCCCTCATCTTTCTTGCTTGCAGTATCTAAATAAATGTATGCTTCTGTAGGGGCCACACCCTCAAGCTTCCGCCTTCCTCATAAACCCCTCTGTCCTTCTGCCCCACAGGTACCTGTTTAGAATAATAAATTGGGGGTTCAAAAAAAAAAGGTAGAAGAGGACAGGATCCGAATGGCCAGCTAACTGGCAGCAGGATTAGAATGGTAAATTATACAGACTTGAATCTATAAGTTGAATATCCACCTTTCTGAATACTTAATGACAACAGAGGAAGCAAGTCATTGGAGGGGAGTTTAGGTAGAAGCAAACAGAGTTGCGATCAAGAGAGGCCAAGATGTTTAATGGATTATCGACGCAGACATAGAAGTTACCTGGAATGATGGACGACATAAGCGAGGGTGAAAGAGATAATTCTCAGCTGGACGCCAAAGTCTTCAATGAGTGAAGGGGATTTTTCAGGAGAGCGATCGGTTACAGGGAAAAGGAGTAGTAGAGCAGGAGATAATCAGTGATATCAGCCCCAAAATAGCAGAGATAACTGAGGTCTAAAAGACTTCATTCAGACATCATCTTTTCCAAAAAGCCTACCTGGACTCTTCTCCCATCAATTGTTATTAGGTGAATACTGGAGTATTTCTATGGCACTCTGCAAATTTCTATGGTATCACATACTAAGTGTATCTATTAGTTTACATGTCTTTTAGACTATGAGCTTTACTGGTGCCTGATGGCACAGAAGGGGCCAACTATAAATTTGTTAAACTGAACTCTTCTGTAATATTCAACTGCCTCCATCCAGGGTGATTTATTTGGATTATTTTCTCATCATCCTAGACTATTCCAAATGTTCAAACAAAGCAGAATTAATAGAGATGTTGGATTTAGCATTATAGGCTGCTTATCACTGTATATGTTAAAAAGAAAGCATGAATGTTGAAGTCAGATAGCCTTAAGCGAGTTCAAATTCTGACTTTACAATTTATTACTTTGAACTTCTACTCCTTATTTTGTACAATTGAAGGCAATAAATATTCACAAAGACGTTGTATAAGTTAAAAGTAATATGCACTGGGGTGCCCGGGTGGCTCAGTCAGTTAAGCATCTGACTCTTCGTTTCAGCTTAGGTCATTATCTCCCAGTTCATTGGTTCAAGCCCCGTGTCGAATCCCATGGGATTCTCTCTCTCCCTCTTGTCTCTGCCTCTCACCTGCATGCTTTCTCTCTCTCTCTCTTTCTCAAAATAAAATAAACATTAAAAAAGTGATATGCACTGTAATATGTATACAATTGCCTAACAAGATACATATTAGAATTCTCTGTCTCTCTGTCTCTCTCACACACACACCTTCTTTCTCTCTCACATACATACACATGCACACACTCTTCTCCCACCCTTGAATTTGGGCATGATAATATGACTAGCTTTGGCCAGTCACATATGAATAGAAATGTCATGAGTCAATTGTAGCAGAAGCATTTGAGAGACTCCATGTCTGCTCTTCTCCACATTGACTACGGAGGCATGTAACTGGATGGAGACGCACATTAAAGGTGCCTAAAATGTTGAGCCACGGCCAGAGAGAAGATAGCTGCCCTGGGCTTACAGTGAACTTTACACAGGTGAGAAACTTTTGGTATGTTTGCCCACTTGCATTTTTATGATGTTTGTTATTACAGCATCACCTAGATTATATATCTCACGTATCTTCATACTTAGCCTTCTCAGAAAGAAGATATACTTTTCTAAGCAGATAATTCTGTGTTACTACTTCAGGACAAATACCAGAGGACAGCTATCAGAAGCATCTGCTATTGATGGACATGGTGTTAACTGTATCTCTAAATATACTCTTATTTTTTCAAACCCTCCAGAGATGCTAATAGAAACAGAAAAAAAAAAAAAAACAGATATGAGACACACAGCTAAGGCAGTGTTGAGAGGAAAATTTTTATAACATTAAAAATGAATATGTTAGGTAAGAGGAAAAGTCTTAAATCGAAAATCTAAGCTCCCAATTCAAGAACACAGAAAAGAAAAAAAGTAAAATAAACTGAAAGCAAAAGAAGGAAGAAAATAATAACCTAAGAACAGAAATTGATAAAATTGAAAGCAGAAAAACAACAGGAAAAAAAACCAATGAAACAAAGGTCTAGTTCTTTGAAAAACATCAGTAAAACTGGCAGACTTCTAACAATACAGATAAGAGAGAGAAAAAGAGAAGATATAAACTACCAACATTAGGAATGAAAGAAGAGATATTACTATAGACACTGAACACATAAAAGGATAATAAGAAAGTACTAGGAACAACTCTGCACGCATAAATTTGACAGCTTATACAAAAGAAACCACTTCCTCAAAAGACACAAACTAGCACAAGCCATCCCATACAAAAAGGTAATTTGAATACCCCATTACTATCAAGAAAGGTAAAGTCATAATTTTAAAACTTTCTAAAAAGAAATCTTCAGGCCAAGATACTTTAACTGGATAATTCTACCAAATATTTAGAGAAGAATTAATGTCAGTTCTACATAACCTCTTCCTTTCTATCTGGAAAGGGAATTTGTCTTAATGCATTCTATGAAGCTAATATTACCCTAATACCACAACCAGATAAAGATAATGCAAAAAAGGAAACTACAAACAAATATGTCTTTGAATATACACACAGAAATCCTTAACAAATATTAACAAACAATTCAGCAATATGTAAAAAGAATTATCACCATAACCAAGTGAGGATTATTCCAGTGATACCAAGCAGATTCAGTATTCAAAAATCAATGTAACCTATCACAAGCAAAAGATGAAAAATCACATTGTCATACCAAACAGTGTAGAAAAAACATCTGACCAATTCAACATTCATTTATAATTTTAAAAAAACTCTCAGAAAAATAGAAATAGAATAAAACTACCCCAACTTGATAAAGAGAAGCCACAGAAAAATCCTACAGCTAACATTATATTTACTGGTGAAAGTCTGAATGCTTTGTCCCTAAGGTTGGGAACAAGGCAAGGATGTCTGCTCTCATCATCACTTATTCAACATTAGAAGTTATAAACCAATATAAAAAGGCAATAAAAGTCATGTATATCAGGAAGGAATCAATGAAATTGTGCATGTATAATTTCTTTAAAAAGTAAAATATATAGGTATAAACCTAACAAGATATTTACAGGACTTGTATGCTGAAAACTACACAACACTGATGAAAATAATCAAAAAGATCTAAACAAACAGAAAGACATGCCGTATTCGTGGTGGAAAATCTCAACACAGCAAAGATGTCAAATTTCCAGCAACTCTTTTCTCTTTTTATAGACATCAACAATATTATTCTAAAATTTACATGGGAAAGCAAAGGAATTAGAATAGCTCAAACAATTTTGGATGGACCTACCCAATTTCAGCTCAAACAATGGATCTACCCAATTTCAAGACTTATTAGATACTATAGAAATCAACACTACGTATTAAAAAAAAAAAAAGCCTATGTGATATTGGCATTGTGGTAGACACACAGATCAGTAAAACAGAACCCAGAACCCAGAAATAAATCCATGCAAATATGCCCACCTGATGTTTTACAAAGATACAAAGTGATTTCATGAAGAAAAGAGAGCTTTTTCAAGTATCTGGTGTTGGAGCAAGCAATTGGACAGCCACAAACAAACAAACACAAGTAACCATGACTTAAGTCTCACACCTTATACAAAAATTCATTCAAAATGGATCATAGACTTAAATGTAAAACATGAAACTATAAAATATATTTTTAAAAAGCGGAGGAGATAATCTTTAAGAGCTAGGGCTAGGCAAAAAGAGCCCTTAAACTTGACACTAAATCAAAATCCATAAAAGGAAAAGTTGATAAGCTGATAAATTGGATTTGACCAAAATGTAAAATTTTTACTTTGTAAGACTCTATTAAGAGGATGAAAAGTCAAGATAGGGACAAAGAGAAAATATTTGCAAACTACATATCCGAAAAGGCTATTCTCCAGAATATATAAAGTACTAGCAAATCTCAACATTAAAACCATAAACAGTCCTGTTAGAAAATAGGCAAAAGGCATAAAGAGGCGTTCAATCAAAAAAGGATATAAAGATGGCAAAAAAAAAAAAAAAAAAAAAGCACATGAAAAGATTTTCAACAAAATTAGCTATTGGAAAAATAGAACCACAATGGGATATAAAATCTCATAGATTTACCTATCAGAATGTCTAAAGTTAAAATAGTAACAACACTAAATACCGGTGAAGATGTGGAGAAAATGCATCACTCATACATTGCTGGTGGGAAGGTAAAATGATAAAGCCACTCGGAAAACAGTTTAGCAGTTTCTTTAAAAAGGAAACATGCAACTACCATGGGGCTCAGCAGTTACACTCCTAGGTATTATCCTAGCGAAATGAAGAGATGTTCACACAAAGGCCTGTACACAAATGTTTACAGTAACTGTATTTAAAGTAGCTAAAAATTGGAAACCCAGATGTCTTTCAGAGTCAACTGTTAAACAAATGGTAATCTATCAACACTGTGGAGGACTACTCAGCAATTAAAAAAAAAAAATCTACCAATACACACAACATGCATGAATCTCCAGAGAATTATGTCGAATGCAAAAAAAAAAAAAAAAAAAAAAAAAGCTAATCCCCAAATCCCCAAAGGTTATATGCTACATGATTCTTCCACTTTTATAACGTTTTTGAAATGATAAAAAACTACAGAAATGGAGAACAGATTAGGGTTTGCCAGGGGTTTAAGGAAGGGGTGGAGGAGGATGGAAGTAGGTATGACTAAGCAAAAGCAACATGAGGGATCTTGTGGGGATAGAAATGTTCTGTATCTTAACTGTCTAAGTCAATATCCTGGTTGAACTTTAATGTGAACATCAATTTGAATTTCATACAATGCCCATGGAATTCCAGATATAGTCATAAGAAACCCATAATTGGCTAGGTAGATATGCAAAATATAGTTCCATCTTGACTTCAGGTGCCATGTGTTTACACAACTGCTAATGGAAATGTTCCCTATCCTAACTATGAATGTCAATATTCTAGTTGTGATATGTACTAGTTTCTTTAAGATGTTACCATTGGAGGAAACTGGGTTAAGGGTACATGGAATCTTTCTGCACTATTTTATACAAATTCATGTAAATCTACTGCTATCTCAAAATAAAAATGTTTTTAAGAAAAAATAAAAGCATCTGCATACAAATCATCATTATGTGTTTTCCAAGAACACATGCAGAAAATAGACACTGAGGAGATCAGAGGGACTGCTTGCTGGTAGGGAAGGTGAGGAGAATGGGAGTGAGCCATGGGAATAAAGGACATATTTTGCTAATAGCAGAAAAAGCTTAAATTCTTTTTTAATGCTCTCGGTTCACATTTGTCTGACCAGCCAGTGATGGATTGTAGCACAGAGTCCATTACTCCTTATTGAATGCATCCAAAGTCATAGATCAGGGGTCGCACACAAAAAATCCTTCTATAATATGAGGTTTATAGGATGTCCATGGAGCTCCATATATAGCCACAGGCCTCATGTAATTGGCTCGGGAAGGTAGGCAAAATATGGTTCCCTTTTGATTGCAGGTGTTAAGTACTTACACAACAGCAAATGAAATTCAAATCAAGGCGTCACTATAACAACAGTTAAGTTTACATCTCAAAATCCTATCTTGGGGGCAGCTAGGCTAAATGGCTCATTGTAATTATTTGGATAATTCATTTGTACAGGCATAGTACCATTAAATAACAAAATACGTTCAGTTTATAAACTAATCTTATTCTTATGTCTTAGTTCTCTTAAATTTTCTGTGAAGGCTTGATGTTTAAAGACCGAAGGGGAGAATTTCCTGCTAAGGGTTTTTAGTAGATATTTTACTTTATTTTATTTTATTTTATTTTATTTTATTTTATTTTATTTTATTTATTAGATATTTTACATAAGAATTTACTGGACAAATTCCTTGGAAGTTTACAATCTAGAATTCTAGAAAGATTTTTATGTATACTAACCCTTTTCTGAGTGTATGAGGAAGCAGAAAGTTCCACAAACTCAGGCCCATCTGATCTTTAAGAGTGTATTCAATTAATTCAAGCTTCTATTCACAACTGCTATGTGCCAAAAACTGCATTAGACACTGATGAAAAATGTAAGTCACATACAACCTCTAGCCTCAAAGAGCTCAAAATCTAGTAGAGGAGACAAGGAAGTAGACAATGATAACTCAGCATGGAAAGGAATAAATAAAGGTATGAGCAAAATCTCATTTAAGGGAGCAGAGTATGCATTGTAGCGTGTTCTTGGAGGCCAAGTAGGAATGACATCCAAACTGTTCTTGAGAAAGGATTAGGTGTTTGAGTGACAGAGAGAAAAAGGAAGTGCATTCAAGACAGGTATACGCCAGGCTTGAAGACTTAAGAGGAAACCGCACCCTTCTCACTTAAAATTCTAAATCAGAGTTCTACTTACGGTTCTCCCAGATTGCACTGCAACTGTCTCAGCAAGCTAAGGAGTCAAGGCATCCGTGGGGACTGGCCATCCTCCCCTGCTTGTGTCCCCTGTGTCGTCCTTCTGTTTCTCCAGCTGCTCTTTCATTCTCTTCCCTCCCCTGACCAACCTCCTCCAAGTCTGCCCTACCTGACAAATCTGTGACCATAATGATCCCACGCCCCAACGTGCCCTGAACTTTCAGGTCAGGCATCCACCACAGCTTTTGTGTCCCCCTTCAAGTCCCTGAGAGAGAATATCTAATCAGCCTAGCTGATTAGTTTTTAGACATGTCTACTGAACATTGTAAAAGTGTCACATGGTGTGCAGTTAACCCCGCATCTCACATGGACAAAGGAAACAGTCTCCCTTGTGATTCCTCTTTCAATGTCAGGTGCCTGGTTGAATATTCTGGTTTCATGTTTCTGAACTGAGGGGTTCCAGAATTTAGGTATTCTGCAACCTTGGCTGCATATTACAACCACTTCTAAGACATATTTTAAAATTCTGATGCCAAGAACCCGTCCCCAGAAATTCCAATATAATTGATTGGGTGAGGCTTCCCAGGTGATTTTATTGTGCACACACATCAAAAACCATGAAGACTTCTCCCAGGATCATGTCTGGGGAGTGGTTAATATTCTGCCATCTTCGTAAATGGGAGAGAAAGCGAGCCTTGCAGAGGTACCCATTCTACTCCCAGTTTGCTCAGCAGCTGGAGATTGGAAGACAGTCTGCAACAATGTTCAAGGCCTGAGCAGGAAATCTTCCTTCTAGGACTCAATGATACCATCTCTGCTTCTTTCCTGAAGGCATAATGGCTGCCCTCAGACCTCTGGTGAAGCCCAAGATCATTAAAAAGAGGACAAAGAAGTTCATCTGGCACCAGTCAGACCAGTATGTCAAAATTAAGTGCAACTGGCAGAAACACAGAAGCACTGATGATAGGATGCGCAGAAGATTCAAGGGCCAGATCCTGATGCCCAACATGGGTTATGGGAGCAACAAGAAAACAAAGCACATGCTGCCCAGTGGCTCTCAGAAGTTTCTAGTCCACAAGTCAAGGAGCTTAAGGTGCTGCTGATGTGCAACGAATCTTACCGTGAAGAGATTGCTTACAATGTCTCCTCCAAGAACCGTAAAGCCATAGTGGAACGAGAAGCTCAGCTGGCTATCAGAGTCACGAATCCCAATGCCAGGTTGCACAGCAAATAAAATGAATAGACAGACAGCTTATGTGCACATCACATTTGTTTTAATAAAACCATAAAACTACAAAAAACAAACAAACAAAAAACCATGAAGACTTGCTCTTAGTGCACTGTTGGGAGAATTGATGAGTGGCTTCCTGAGCCTATGACTAATGGCATCCTTCCAGCTTTTGTCATCAGCATCAGCTACTTGCACAGATGCTCTCTGACAACACTCAGCTAATCCTCCATATTTTAGGCCTATATTGCCAAAAACAGACGGTATTGGCTCAAAGGAAGGAAGTAGCTTATTCCCACATACCTATATCTCTCCTTTCAGAATTGCAGAATTCCAGAATGAGAATATACATAATAGGGAATGAGCTCATGGAGAAAGTAAGACAGTGTATAATAAGCTACATTCTCACTGGAATCCCTGGGTTCTATGAACGGGTGGTGACATTGGTATATCGTGTATGCAGTGATCCTGATGCAGCTGACTTTAACAAATAGTACCCTTCTTCTACAACACCGCACCTCCAAGTGTATTCCCCTTTTTTTTGTTCAGAGTCAGTTCCTCCAATGTTCAGTGAGGGGACACCTCCTATCTCGCCTTGTCCCAGCCCCTAAAATGGTCATAGCATTAAAGATACAGGTAGTTAAAAAAAAAAAAAAAACAGATACAGGTAGTCATTTCTCCATCTAAATCATCTGCCTGTTTGGAATATACTATAAGGGTATGTTTCTTGGGGTACATCCCTCAGCAGTTTAGAAAAACAGTTCCTTCTTCAATAGCTGGTGCAGTGACTCAGTCCTGCCCGGCCTAGTCCTTGACCAGCAGTCACAAGGTTAATTTTCTGTCCCAAAGATTCATGTCTCCTGAATCATCCAAAAACAACACTGTAGAATGAGCCCAATGTCATAAGTGATGTAGCCCAAGGCTTTCTGGCCTATGCCAGCAGTTAGATATTTACCCCAGGCTTGGACTTCCAAGGTTATAATAGGAAAATAAGGCAAAGCAGTGTACACACAGTTCTGGGAATGTACGTGTTTGGCACCCATATACTGGAGCTCACAGACCCACAGAAAGACACTGACTTATATTGGAAATACCAACACAGAGACACATGTGCAAAGTAATTCCAGACAGACCGTGGTCACCAGCGCTTGGCTAACATGTGAGGTCACACGCACATGTAACTTGCACATCATTCCCCTTCTGATACCTATGACTCATTATCAATACCTGCAGATATTTACATCCAAGGAGAATATGGTGAGCAGCTAAAACTACCTACTTCCCCTCCTTTCTCATCTCCTTAGATATCACCCTATACCTCCAGGGATATGATGCCTTTGCCAGTGGAAAAGGAAGTGTACTTCCTTAAGGAGATGAGCTAGCCAATCTCACTGCTCTTCTCCATACCAAGTGGAAGAGGGGGAGCCCAAATGTAAATCCACACAGTGAAGGCAGGAAGCAAGGCTTAGACATTTTGATGACGAGAGTTTTTTCTCAAATTCTCATCCCTGCCACTACAGAAACAGCGGTCACTACGGAGGGCTGAGAACACTAGGTCAACACACCTTTCTCCCTTTCACCCTTCTCTTCATATTGCTCTGTTTGCCAAAGGTCATTTCATCCAACCCACTGCTTCTGAGAACTGGCAACTGCTACAATAATTACAGGCAAGCTGCCCTATCCTCTCCTTTCACCCGTCTCCAAGGTCTCCCAGAGATCAAGGAAGTTTACCTGAGCAGGCATCAGTCACATGTCTATGCCTGCAGGCTAGAGCTGGGACACAGCCAAAGTAATTCCAGGAATTGGACTTGGACAATATCCTAAGATAACCTCTCTTTTTCTCCAGAGCCTGGGTGAATTGTGTAGTTTGGGACAGGCTGCCTGAAGTTAGGACTCACTCTGTGTCTCCTACTTTCCACCTTCTACAACTGGTTGCCTACAGTTTACCTGAGGTCCAGGCTGGAGTGGAGAGAATCAGTTCTCAGAATTCAGCACGACTCTTCACAGGTGGCCCGACCAGTGCTGAGTGTAAGAAATTATGATTCAGGTCTCAAATTGTGATGATTCAGGTCTCAAAGTTTTCAATGTTAGAGCTCCTTTTGTTCTCTCAGATTTTCCAATCACAGTCATCTATTTCATAAAGAATTTTGAGTTCTACTCTGTGCCAGAAACTGGAGATAGAAAGGAGAATATAGCACAGAACTTGACCTCCAGGATCTCAAAGTATAATGTAACGTGCATCTCTGAGCTCGTATTCTAATAAGTGGAGTGAGGTGGGTGGGGAATGGGCTAAATGGGCGATGGGTATTAAGGAGGGGACTTGTGTTGAACACTGTGAGTTGTATGTTAAGTGATGAATCACTAAATTCTACTCCTGAAACAATATTACACTATATGTTAACTAACTAGAATTTAAATGAAAATTTGAAGAAAAAAAAAAAGAGGAGAAGCGTCTTATAACAAAGCGATCCCTCTCTTTTTGCTATGGTGTATTTGTTGTTGTTTGTTTTTGTTTCACTGATTTATTTCACAGAGAGAAGAAAGCAAACAAGTGGGTCAATTTTGCCATCTTGAGCTGAAAGTCTCCAATAGCAAAGATTCTAATGGAGATTTAAAGGACAGTATCTCAAAGAAAGAGAGCACTCTGGAGTGGATTACTTTAGTATTTGCTTGGCCCTGTTCCCAGTGTAATAGAGTCCCCTTAAATTATCCCAAGACCTGAAGGACATGCTAATCTAGAAGCTGATGATCTGGAAGAAGAGAAATATGGGTAGTCACCATCCTGACTTGTCAAGAACTGAGAGGTTTCCAAGCTTAAAAGATTTTCAGTGCTAAAATGGAAAGTTCTAGGCAAACCAGGGTACGTTGGTCTCACCCAAAGTGGTGGGATGAAGAAAGTGGGCAGAAATGCCATAGGTCTCATCTTGATTATTTCCTTAAGTTCTCTGAAACTGTGTCCAGGGCTGGGAAGCAGAAATTTATAGGTAAAGTGAGTACAAGCCAGATGGACGAAGCTCCTAGTTTGGGGGGGGGGGGGGGCGGGGAGCAGTGCAGGATGCAGAGGGAGGAGGACAGTATCAGCAACCATTTGCCAATAGAAACAGAGCTCCAAGACTTAACCAGGGAAAGTATCTGGCGTCCAGTCTTTGCAGATACCACAGAGCAGAAGAGAGGATTAAGAGTGAGAGGGCAGGACTTGGATAAGGACAGTGCCAGGCTGGCAAAAGAGAAGTCAGCAACCATTGTTTCATGTGAGTGAAGTGGTTGATATGGCAAGCAAGTGAAGACAGGTCAATTAAATTGACCTCTGATACAAGGACATTATTTAGGCTATAAAACCAGGAAGAACAGCCCATCTCCTGTCCTGGCAATGTAGTCATGACATGTGCCATTGGGCAGATCCTGTTGACTTTTCCTATAGAAGCAGACTCTGTCGCAAAGGGTACCTGGAAAGGTTAAGAGGATGTGCTGGGAAGCCCTGTCAAGTGGCCTTAAGAGACTCACAAACCACTCTTCCTCCTTTCCATCCCTTCAGAAAACCCAGCGGGCAATGCTTACTCATTCTCCTGTACTTAACTGAGCTACCAGGTTAGATATTAGTCCTGAATTCCTGGAGCAGACGTTGGCCACAAAGATTAAACCATAATTTTAAATTGTGAGGGGCAGCACAGTACAATGAGAAGGGGATGGCTTTTGCAAGTCAAGACACCTAGACATTGATTTAGTCTGGTCACTTACTACCTCTGTCAAATTAACTTGTAACATTGGTTTAATAGTAGGTATTACATAAGGGGTTTTGTGAGACAGAGACATAACTGTATGAAAATACCAAGCACATGCCAATACATGAGAAAGGGAACCTCCCTTCTTCCCACACAGAGTGACCCAGCTCCCTGTGTGTGTGTGTGTGTGTGTGTGTGTGTGTGTGTGTATGAATGCATGTGTGATTGTGTATATGTGTGGCTGTGTGACTGTGTATGTGACTGTGTGTGTGTATATGACTGTGTGTATGACTATGTGTGGCACTGTGTGTGTGTGTGTGTGTGTGTGTGTGTTCATGTGACCCTCTGGCTTAGAATTGTAACCAGCGGATAGAAGTCCTCTCTTCTTTCTCATCCTTCCTCGGGAGCTATACTTTAACTGCATGCTGTAGCTCTCATTCCAAAGCCAGAAAGTTTTGACTTCTCCATTTTTTCACAGACTTCCAGCTCAAAAACACACCAGTGGCTTCCATATCATTGTAAAAAGGGCCCTGGAACTTATTTTTTTCTAATTTTGGAGGGACATGAAGCTATCTCTACCTCTGAGATATTCTGCTCCAAAACCCTCTCTCTACCAGGATTGGGTAACTGAGTCAGAAATGATCCCCTCCCCTAATCCCGAAGATAGTTCCTGTGACAAAAACAAACCACAGTGTTTCCTCCAACTGCTCCCAGCTGTGTCTCAATTCTCACCTCTGTCCCCTATCTTCACTTTGCTCCATACACAATGAGCTCATCAGGGACCATGAAAGACCCCAAAGAAAGATGCCCACAGTAGAGGACTAGCATGTGTCTGGAAATGTTTGAAGAATTCTTTAAGAATATAAGCTTCCAGCATAAATCTATGAAAGGGAGGGAACTCTGAGGCCTTCCAAAAAGGAGGAGTCTAGAATTAGAGAACTTTTTAAACAAAAATTTTTTAATATTTATTTTTGAGACAGAGAGAGACAGAGCATGAACGGGGGAGGCTCAGAGAGAGAGGGAGACACAGAATCTGAAACAGGCTCCAGGCTCTGAGCTGTCAGCACAGAGCCCGACGCGGGGCTCGAACTCATGGACCGCGAGAACATGACCTGAGCCGAAGTTGGACGCTTAACCGACTGAGCCACCCAGGGGCCCCTAGAATTAGAGAACTTTATTTTTCCACTTCCTCTTACTTCTCCTGGTCCTCTGGGCTCTTTGTTGCTGAGCAAAGGGAAATGGATAAGACATGATACAGAACTATCTGCTTTATGGGTTTCTAGAGTGTTAAACCTTTGTTCCCAAGTTACTGACCCAAGATACCTAAAAAGAGTGAGAATCTAGACAGGAAGAGGGATGAAGAGGTGGTCATTTCATGACCACCAAAGGTGGCAAGCCAGTCACTTGAACAAGATTAATGGAAGGTTCTATTCTCCTGGGCTGGACTGGCTGGAAAGGCAGGAAACTTCAGGCTTTCCTGATTCTTCCACATTTGTACAGGACCACCTCTCTTAGACTTCAGTTCCTTGTCACTGCTGTCCTCCTTTGGTGTGAATAAATGAGGGGAAGACTGCCTCCCAGCCAAGAGCTGAGCTGCAGGGTGTACAGAGTTTTCAGCAAACACCACCCGGACGTGCTAAAAAGCTGCCAGGTTACACGGAAATTTTAAGATTTACACATTCTTTCTCCCGAACTGAGAAAATTGCTTCCAAGTTTTCAAGAAATTGAAATTCTGAAAGGAATTTATTCACTCATTTGTTCTTTTGACAAATATTTATTGATCACCTATTTGAGAGTTACTGTTCTATGCCTTCTGGATAAAGCAGAAAATGGGAGATAGGAATTCTTTGCCCCTTGAGACTTACATCCTCTTGGAGAGACAAGCAAATCATAAAGAAATATATAGTAAAATGCTGGATTATAAGTGCCATGGTGAAAAATGGAGCAAGCCAGAGGGATAAAAAGAGTCTGAGGGTAATCATTGGAACAAGGTGATGATGGAAGAGCTCCCTGGAAAGGACACATCTGAACAGAGGAGGCTACCATTCAAGTACATTACAGTAGAGGTTACCAAGCAGGAACTGCAGGTACAACTCCTGAGGCAGGAGTTTGCTCGGTGTTTTCAAAGACGAGAAGAAGGCCAAGGCAAATGAAACAGAATAGGGAGAAAGACAATGATAGAAACTGAAATCAGAAAATTTTGTCATAACCAGATCTCTTAGGGCTCCCTAGACCATGAGTGGGGAGGGGCAATGAAATTTATTCCACAGATAATGGAAAGCCATCAGGAAGGGTTTTGTTTTGTTTTTGGAGGCGGGAGTATAAAATCTGCTTTGTTTTTAAAGGATCGCATGCTGCCTGCTATCTGTAGCATAGGTTATATAAGGGTACAGGTGGAAACAAGGAGAACAGTTAGGAAATGTGGCAGTGGTCCAGGTGACAGGTGCTTGGGATCTGACTAAGGGATTGGAATTAGGGATGGGAAATGAGATAGCATTATAAATACTTTTTATGGTAAAACCACAGGATTTGCTGGGAGATTGGATGTGGGTTGCAAGAGAAAGAACATTATCATTGATGACTCCAAAGTTTTGACCTAAGCATCTGGGTACTTGGAGATGCCATTTGCTAAAATGTGTGGAAGGCTGTGGGAGGAGTGTTTTGGGAATGCAGAGAATCAAAAGTTTTGACCCGGATGTGTGAAATCTGTGATGCTTTATGACATCCAGTGAACTGTTATGCAGGCTATTAAATGAACATATCTGGAATTCAGGGGGAAAGGTCAGGGCTGGAGATACAATTTGGGAGTCATTACCACATAAAAACCATTAGGATAGAAGATCTTAGCAAGTGAGGGTCATCCAAGATTGAAAGCTTAAGGACGAGGAGGACCTGCAAAGGAGATGCAATTATCATACTCAAGCAAAGAATAAAAGTCAGAACACAATTCATGGCATAATGTAATGTAATGGGGAAAAGATGGTGTTTGTTGTTTGAATTAATCACTCTCAATGTGGGTAAGAATGTAGGGTAACTGGCAATGCAATACATTCATTGTTCTAGGAGGTGTCATTTTGGAAAAAGTACTTTGGAACTGGAACTTCTTAACCTAGTAATTCCACAACCAGGAATAATGACTTACTTATTCTTTTATCATCTACAATTTATTGAGACTTTTTCACTCTGATCACTGCTCTAGACACTGAGAATATGGCAGTGAAATAAATACACACACACACACACACACACACACACACACACACACACAAACTATATCCACCCTCATGGTTCTTATATTCAAGTCAGGGAATTATTACAGTATTCCTTGAAAGAGTTACAATTGAAGATAACTAAATATTTAAATAAGGGGTGGGGTGCCTGGCTGGTTCAGATGGCTAAGGGTACGGCTTCAGCTCAGGTCATGATCTCCCAGTTCATTAGTTCAAACCCCGAATTAGGCTCCGCACTGACAGTGTGAAGTCTGCTTGGGATTTTCTGTCTCTCTCTTTACCCCTACCCAACTCATGCCCTCTCTCTCTCTCACACACACACAAAATAAAGAAACTTAAAAACTTTTTTAAATGTTTAAGTAAGGGATTGGTTAAGTAAATAATTTCTGTTCTTATATATTAGGTAGCCTTTAAAATATGAAGAAGATGGGCCACCTGGGTGGCTCAGTCGGTTAGGCATCTGACTCTTGATCTTGACTCAGGTCATGATCTCATGGTTTGTGAGTTTGAGCCCCACATCGAGTTCTGCACTGACAGTGCGGAGCCTGCTTGGGATTCTGTCTCTCCTTCTCTCTGCCCCTCCCCCACTAGTGCTCTCTCTCTCTCTCTCTCTCTCTCAAAATAAAAATAAACAAACTTTAAAATAAATAAAAGGGCGCCTGGGTGGCTCAGTTGGTTGAGCGACTGACTTCAGCTCAGGTCATGATCTCATAGATTGTGAGTTTGAGCCCTGCGTCAGGCTCTGTGCTGACAGCTCGGAGCCTGGAGCCTGCTTCGGATTCTGTGTCTCCCCCTCTCTCTACCCCTACCCTGCTCACGCTCTGTGTCTCTCTGTGTCTCAATAATAAATAAATGTTTAAAAAATTAAAAATAAATAAATACAATTAATTAATGCAGAAGAAATCCAATTATAGTGGCAAATATTTCTAAACTACTGCACAGCAAACAGTGGTAATATGAACAAGATATACAGTATGGATTCATTTATAAATCATATGTCATGTGTATATGGGCACATGCACATGAGCACACATGTGCCAAGACAATTCAATGAAATACTGGTTTGTGAGTTTTTATTGTTGCTTTTGCTGCTATAGGAAGAACTACGAGATATCATTCCCTCCCCATTCTTATATATGTTGGTGTGCTGAGTCTGAGGCCACAAATTATGTTATCTCTTAGGGATTCGACAGATCAGGGCATAAGAGTGAGTGTATAGACCCAAAGGAGGCTGGTATACTGGGGGAGCTACATAATAGGAATCTAAGTTCATCACCAAAAAGGAAGATTAGCTAGGAAGAAAAGTCTAGTAGCTAGGATGTATTTCCAGATATATTTGATTTAGAGATATTAAAAAAAATTTTTTCCCTCACATATATATGTATATAGATATACATGCATATGTATATGTATATATATGAAAATCATAAATTTATAAAATTTACAGAATTATAAATTTATAATTATATTTTGGTCAATAAAGAATGAGAAAGAAAAATAGAGTTGAAAGCTGAACTAGAATGAGAACAGTGGTCAAATTATGATGATTTTTGTTTTCTTTTGTTTGGCTACATTTTTTTCTACAATAAGCATTTATAATTTTGCAATGAATTTCAAGTACAGCGAGACCCCAGAAGGAAGAGGGATCACTTTGGCTAAGACCATCAGGAAAGATTCTCTGGAGAAGATGATATCTGTGCATCAGAGCCCTGTGGGTGGAAATGGGGGTGGGTGTAGAATCCTGGGCAGGCAAACATTCACAAATGCAGCAGGTCACAGGGATGTGTTCAGAATATTACAAAAATTTGCCATTCTGTATATGGCACATGCACAGCCTACTCCTCACTTCCCAGGTAGTTGTCTGAGGATGAGGTCTATGTGTGGGATAGTGGAGGAAAGTGTGTAAAAATGCTTCCCTCGTGGGGCACCTGGGTGGCTCAGTCAGTTAAGCGTCCAACTTCAGCTCAGGTCACAATCTCGCGGTCTGCGAATTCGAGCCCCGCGTCAGGCTCTGAGCTGATGGCTCAGAGCCTGGAGCCTGCTTCTGATTCTGTGCCTCCCTCTCTCTCTGCCCCTCCCCCGTTCATGCTCTGTCTCTCTCTCTCTGTCTCAAAAAGAAATAAACGTTAAAAAAAATTTTTTTAAAAATGCTTCCCTCGTTACCCTCCCTACATCTCTCAGCGTCTTGTTTCAATAGTTTCCTCCAAGATCATCAAAATAATGCAATAATAATGTTCAACTATCTCCTTAACAAACAGTATACTTATTTGAAATATAAGTAAAATCATTTAAATTTTAAAATGCCAAAGCCCTGCCTACCCAGAGATTTTGATTTGGGATTTCTAAGATGGACCCATTATTTTTGTTTTTGTTTTTTACCTGTTCAAGCAGTTCTTATTTACATGGGGGTGTGAGAAACCATGGTCTACTAAATTCTAAAGCTCCAAGCTCATTAGGGCTTCAGCTGAAATTCATTACTAAAAATTCTTGAGGAGGAGGAGCCAAGAAGGCAAAACACCATGGAAGTTTTTTGTGTCTCACGTCCATGAAATACAGCCAGACCAACACTAAACCATCATGCACACCTAGAAAACTGATCTGAGAATTAACACAACAATCTGCACAATCTGAACCACAGAATTCAGCAGGTACGTGGTGCAGAGAGGAGAACTGGGGGAGAGAGAAGCTGCAGAGGGCAGGAAGCTGCCTTTGAATGCAGAGAGAGATGGGGGCTACAGAATACGGGAAAAGCACCTCCACCAAAGCAGCTAGAGAGAAAATGGAAAAGTGGAAACAGCCACAGGGGCTGAACTAAAAGGCAGAAAGGAGAAAAGAGAAAGGAGAGGGTTTAAATTCCACTAGGACTATAAACAGGGGGAGCACAGAGTCTAAAAATCCACAGCTCAATACCTCATGGTGCTCTGGTGAGAAGGGCGAATCCCCAGGAGCAGAGTGGAGTCTGGGTTCTTCAGGCCACACAGGGAGAGGTGGTTCCCCTGCTGGGAGGACACCTGGTAGAGGCTGCGTGGTCCCCCAAAGGCAAGACCCTAGTGGACTCGGGAGAACAACCACATTCGTGGGTGCTGGAACAAGGTCATTAAGGGTGAAGCCTGGTGCCAGGTGTGTGCTGTGATTTTCCATAATCCCTAAGGCACTGCTGCTACACTATCTCATAAACTTTTTCTGGGGCAGGCTGGCACCCAGCCGCAGTCTCTGGGCATCAGCAGTAGCACAGACCTGCAAACATTCCTGGGTGTGGCTAGCACCCGGCCATAGCTCACTGAGACCCTCCACAGGGGGGGCGGAATGGGTCAAAGCTGCAGTCCCTCAGAAGTAAGGGGTCGGGAAAAACAGCCACATCTGAGACAAAACTCAGGAGAGAGGTGCTGCTTGGGGCTTGGTCACGGACTGTGTAGAAGTGGGGAGTGGACGGAAGCCAAAGACAAAGGATGGGTGCGCGATTGCTGATTGGGGAGAATAGAGTTCTGATACTAGAGACTGGGTAGCTGGGAGACACCATTTTCACCGCTGCCGGGCATACACACACCTACAAGCACCACAACAATCCACCCCAGCAAGTATTAGCACCATCTAGTGGAGAATGGAGCCATTACACTAAGCCCTGCCCAACTGGGCCAACCTCCCTCTTCAGGAACACAAGTCTCTCCGCCTGCTGAGTTTATGGACTATAAAGCGCTTCATACTTTGACTTCTAGGGGAAAACAAAGTTATTTCAGTTATTTCAGTCATATTTCAGTCTGTTCGCCAGTCCTTCTATTCAATTTTCTTTCTTTCCTTCTTTTTCTTTTTTCTCTTTTTTGTTTCTTTTTCTTGACTACAGAGAGAGAAAAATTCATTTTTATTAAAAATATTTTTCTTTAACATTTTTTCTACTATTTTTTACTTTTGTGTAAAATTTTCAAATTCTATATTACCTCCATCATTTCAGTGTATTCATTTTTTCAAATTTTCAAATGATTTCCTTTTTTTCTTTCCCTTTTTTTCTCTAATCTATCAAGCCCCTTTCAACACCCAGACCAAAACACACCTAGGGTCTAGCATCATTTATTCGATTTTTTGCGTGTGTGTGTGTTTTTAATTTTTTAATTTTAATGTTTTTAATTTTAATTTTGTTTACCTCATTAATTCCTTTTCTCCCTTCAAAATGACAAAACAAAGGAATTCATCCCAAAAGAAAGAGTAGGAAGAAACGACAGCCAGGGACTTAACCAACACAGATACAAGCAAGAGGTCTGAACCAGAATTTAGAATCCCGATAACAAGAATACTAGCTGGAGTCAAAAATAGATTAGAATCCCTTTCTGCAGAGATAAAAGAAGTAAAAGGCTAGTCAGAATGAAATAAAAAAATGTTATAACTGAGCTGCAATTTCGAATGGATGCCATGGCAGCAAGGATGGATGAGGCAGAACAGAGAATCAGCAATATAGAGGACAAACTTAAGAAGAATAATGAAGCAGAAAAAAAGATGGAGATTAAGGCAAAAGAGCACGATTTTAGAATTAGAGAAATCAATGACTCATTAAAAAGGAACAACATCAAAATCATAGGAGTCCCAGAAAAGGAAGAGAGAGAAATAGGGGTAGAAGGGTTATGTAAGCAAATCATAGCAGAAAACTTTCCTAACCTGGGGAAAGATACAGACCTCAAAATTCAGGAATCACAGAGGACTCCCATTAGATTCAACAAAAACTGACCATCAACAAGACATATCATAGTCAAATTCACAAAATACTCAGGTGAGGAGAGAATCATGAAAGCAGCAAGGGAAAAAAAGTCCTTCACCTACAAGGGAAGACAGATCAGGTTTGCAAGAGACCTATCCACAGAAACTTAGCAGGCCAGAAAGAAGTGGCAAGATATATTCAATGTGCTGAATCAGAAAAATATGCAGCCAAGAATTTTTTTTATCCAGCAAAGCTGCCATTCAAAATAGAAGGAGAGATAATAAGTTTCCCAGACAAACAAAAATTAAAGAAATTTATGACCACTAAACCAGCCCTGCAAGAAATATTAAGGGGGACTCTCTGAGGGGAGAAAAGATTAAATAAATAAATAAATAAATAAATAAATAAATAAATACCAAAAGCAGCAAAGACAAAAAGGACCAGAGAACACCACTAGAAACTCCAACTCTACAAGCAACATAATGGCAATAAATTCATATCTTTCAGTATTCACTGTAAATGTCAATGGACTAAATGCTCCAATCAAAAGACATAGGGTAACAGAATGGATAAGAAAACAAGATCCATCTATATGCTGTTTACAAGAGACCCACTTTAGACCTAAAGACACCTTCAGATTGAAAGTAAGGGGATGGAAGGGCACCTGGGTGGCTCAGTTGGTTAAGCGTATGACTTCAGCTCAGGTCACGATCTCGCGGTCCGTGAGTTCGAGCCCCACGTTGGGCTCTGGGCTGATGGGTCAGAGCCTGGAGCCTGCTTCTGATTCTGTGTCTCCCTCTCTCTCTGCCCCTCCCCCGTTCATGCTCTGTCTCTCTCTGTCTCAAAAATAAATAAACTTAACAAAAAAATTAAAAAAAAAAAAAGAAAGTAAAGGGATGGAGAACCATCTATCATGCTAATGGTCAACAAAAGAAAGCTGGAGTAGCCATACTTATATCAGACAATCTAGACTTTAAAATAAAGACTGTATCAAGAGATGCAGAAGGGCATTATATCATAATCAAAGGGTGTATCCACCAAGAAGACCTAACAATTGTAAACATTTATGCACCAAATGTGATAACACCCAAATATATAAATCAATTAATCACAAACATAAAGAAACTCATTGATAGTAATACCATAATAGTAGGAGACTTCAACACCCCACTCACAGCAATGGACAGATCATCTAATCAAAAAATCAACAAGGAAACAATGGCTTTGAATGACACACTGGACCAGATGGACTTAACAGATATATTCAGAACATTTCATCCTAAAGCAGCAGAATATACATTCTTCTCCAGTGCACAAGGAACGTTCTCCAGAACAGACCACATACTGTGAAACAAATCAGCCCTCAACAAGTACAAAATGATCGAGATCATACCATGCATATTTTCAGACCACAACACTATGAAACTCGAAATCAACCACAAGAAAAAATTTGGAAAGGTAACAAACACTTGGAGACTAAAGAACATCCTACCAAAGAATGAATGGGCTAACCAAGAAGTTAAAGAGGAAACTAAAAAGTTCATGAAAGCCAATGAAAATGATAACACCACAACCCAAAACCTCTGGGACACAGCAAAGGCGGTCATAAGAGGAAAGTATATAGCAATCCAGGCCTTCCTAAAGAAGGAAGAAAGATCTCAGATACCCAACTTAACCTTACACCTTGAAAAGCTGGAAAAAGAACAGCAAATAAAACCCAAAAACAGAAGAAGACAGGAAATAATAAAGATTAGAACAGAAATTAATACTATCAAAACCAAAAAAAAACCCAAAAAAAACCCAGTAGAACAGATCAATGAAACCAGAAGCTAGTTCTTTGAAAGAATCAACAAAATTGATAAACCACTAGCCAGTTTTATCAAAAAGAAAAAGGAAAGGACCCAAATGAATAAAATCAAGAATGAAAGAGGAGATCACAACCAACACAGCAGAAATAAAAACAATAATAAGAGAGTATTATCAGCAATTATATGCCAATAAAATGGGCAACCTGGAAGAAATGGAAAAATTCCTAG
Source organism: Panthera tigris (assembly GCF_018350195.1). Lineage (NCBI taxonomy): Eukaryota > Metazoa > Chordata > Mammalia > Carnivora > Felidae > Panthera > Panthera tigris. The sequence continues at coordinate 155,585,765 of NC_056661.1, forward strand.
AAACATATACACTACCAAAACTGAAACAGGAAGAAATAGAAAATTTGAACAGACCCATAACCAGTAAAGAAATCAAATTAGTAATCAAAAATCTCCCAAAAAACAAGAGTCCAGGGCCAGATGGCTTTCCAGGGGGATTCTACCAAATATTTAAGGAAGAGTTAATACCTCTTCTCTTAAAGCTGTTTCAAAAAAAGGAAAGGAAAGGAAAACTTCCAAACTCTGTCTTTGAAGCCAACATTACCTTGATTCCAAAACTAGACAGAGACCCCACTAAAAAGGAGAACTATAGACCACTTTCCCTGATGAACATGGATGCAAAAATCCTCAACGAGATATTATCCAACTGGATCCAGCAATATATTTAAAAAATTATTCACAACGGGGGCACCTGGGTGGGTCAGTCGGTTGAATGTCCGACTTCAGCTCAGGTCATGATCTCACAGTTTGTAGCTTTGAGCCCCACATCAGGATCTGTGCTGACAACTCAGAGCCTGGAGCCTGCTTCAGGTTTGGTGTCTCCCTCTCTCTCTGCTTCTACCCTACTCATTCTCTGTCTCTCTCTTCCCTCAAAAATAAATAAACGTTAAAAAAAATTTATAAAAAAATTTATTCACCACAACCAAGTGGGATTTACACCTGGGATGCAGGGCTGGTTCAATATCCACAAAACAACCAATGTGATTCATCACATCAATAAAAGAAAGGACAAGAACCATATGATCCTCTCAATAGATGCAGAGAAAGCATTTGACAAAATAAAGCACCCTTTCTTGATAAAAACCCTCAAGAAAGTAGGGTAGAAGGAGCATACCTCAAGATCATAAAAGCCAGATACAAAAGACACAATGCTAATATCATCCTCCAGGGGGAAAAACTGAGAGCTTTCCCCCTAAGGTCAGGAACAAGACAAGGATGTCCACTCTCGCCACTGTTATTCAACATAGTATTAGAAGTCTTAGCCTCTGCAACCAGACAACACAAAGAAACAAAAGGCATCCAAATCAGCCAGGAGGAGGTCAAATTTTCACTCTTCACAAATGACATGATACTCTATATGGAAAACCCAAAAGATTCCACCAAAAAAACCCACCAGAACTGATTCATGAATTCAGCAGTCACAGGATATAAAATCAATGCACATAAATCGGCTGCATTCCTATACACCAACAATGAAGCAACAGAAAGAGAAATCAAGGAATCGATCCCATTTAAAACTGCACCAAAAACTATAAAATACCTAGGAATAAATCTAACCAAAGAGGTGAAAAATTTATACACTGAAAACTATAGAAAGATTATGAAAGAAATTGAAGAAGACACAAAGAAATGGAAAAAGATTCCATGCTCCTGGATAGGAAGAACAAATATTGTTAAAATGTCGATACTACCCAAAGCAATCTACATATTCAACGCGATCCCTATCAAAATAACACCAGCATTCTTCACACAGCTAGAACAAATAATCCTAAAATTTGTATGGAGCCAGAAAAGACCCCAAATAGCCAAAGCAATCTTGAGAAAGAAAACCAAAGCAGGAGCATCACAATCCTGGACTTTAAGTTATACTACAAAGCTGTAATCATTAAGACAGTATGGTACTGGCACAAAAACAGACACTCAGATCAATGGAACAGAATAGAGAACCCAGAAATGTACCCACAAACGTATGGCCAACTAATCTTTGACAAAGCAGGAAAGAATACCCAATGGAATAAAGACAGTCTCTTCAGCAAGTGGTGCTGGGAAAACTGGACAGCGACATGCAGAAGAATGAACCTGGACCACTTTCTTACACCATACACAAAAATAAACTCAAAATGGATGAAAGACCTCAATGTAAGACAGGAAGTCATCAAAATCCTTGAGGAGAAAGCAGGCAAAAACCTCTTTGATCTTGCCCGCAGCAACTTCTTACTCAACATGTCTCCAGAGGCAAGGGAAACAAAAGCAAAAATGAACTATTTGGACCTCATCAAAATAAAAAGCGTCTGCACAGCGAAGGAAACAATCAGCAAAGATAAAAGGCAACAGACAGAATGGGAGAAGATTTTTGCAAATGAAATATCAGATAAAGGTTAGTATCCAAAATCTATAAAGAACTTATCAAACTCAACACCCAAAAAACAAATCATCCAGTGAAGAAATGGGCAAAAGACATGAATAGACACTTCTCCAAAGAAGACATCCAGATGGCCAACCGACACATGAAAAAATGCTCAACGTCACTCATCATTAGGGAAATACAAATCAAAACCACAATGAGATACCACCTCACACCTGTCAGAATGGTTAACATTAACAACTCAGGAACAACAGATGTTGGTGAGGATGCGGAGAAAGAGGATCTCTTTTGCATTGCTGGTGGGGATGCAAGCTGGTACAGCCACTCTGGAAAACAGTATGGAGGTTCCTCAAAAAACTAAAAATAGAACTACCCTATGACCCAGCAATTGCACTACTAGGTTTTTATCCAAGGGATATAGGTATGCTGTTTCAAAGGGACACATGCACCCCAATGTTTATAGCAGCACTATCAACAATAGCTAAAGTGTGGAAAGAGCCCAGATGTCCATCGATGGATGAATGGATAAAGAAGATGTGGTATATATATACAATGGAGTATTACTCAGCAATCATAAAGAATGAAATCTTGGCATTTGCAACTAAATGGATGAAACTAGAGGGTCTTGTGCTAAGCGAAATTAGTCAGTCAGAGAAAGACAAATACAATACGACTTCATTCATATAAGGACTTTAAGACACAGACCAGACGAACATAAGGGAAGGGAAGCAAAAATAATATAAAAACAGGGAGGAGGACAAAACATAAGAGACTCTTAAATATGAAGAACAAACAGAGTTACTGGAGGGGTTGTGGGAGGGGGGATGGGCTAAATGGGTAATGGGCATTAAGGAATCTACTCCTGAAATCATTGTTGCACTATATGCTAACTAATTTGGATGTAAATTAAAAAAATAAAATTATTTTTAAAAAACCCTTGAAAACCCACTTCAGTGCAGGGTTACCATATCTTTAGGCTTGTTTTCAACCATCTTCCTGGATATCTCTTTAGCATTCAGGTTTCACTCAAACTGTTGATCCCCAAGAATTTAGCCTTTAACCAATGAATTTTATGATCTCTATACCATTGATGGCATCTCAGAATTTCCTACAGGGCTTTATAAAAATACCACATTCCTATGTCATTTCATGAAACTTCTAAATCAAAACTGTTGGGTCCAGAGTCCAGCAATCTGTTTTATTTTTATAGCTACACCAGAGATTTGGATACAGCCTGCCTAACACTGGCCTACTGGCCTACACTGGCCTACATAGAGGTCACCAGCTTCTCCTTTGGTCTACAAAGTCTCTGCCAGACTTAGGTTCTTCTGGGCCTGAGCCATTCAGACTTCTTCCTTCCTGCTATGACCTAGTTATACCTTAAACCTCTGCTCCAGGCTCCCCCACCTAGGTACTCTCCAGGTTCCCATCCCCATGGATAATGTAGGTCTGAGGTTTTCATTCATTCATGAACAGATACCTCTGTATAACTCAATGTGAGGAATAGTTTTCTCAACCTTGGGCACTAAAATCTCTGCTAACTGGCTGATTAAAAATGTGGCTATATAAGAACATCTTTGTAACATCAACATTGGAGTACCATATGTGATGGAGGTGACGAAAAAAATAATAATTTGAGAGGAATTTGAACACTGCCAAAAGATATGTGTAAGTATAATGGCCCAGAGAGGGGGAAATGTTAGCCAGTCAAAAAATATGGCATCCTGGGCAAGGAGCAGCACAGGGCTTATGTTAAACCCTTCTGACTCTTGCATCACTAACCCAACAGCAATAGCACATGAATGGGAGCTGTTGTTACTCCAAGGGAAGGTCAAGAAGATTTAAAATCATCCTGAACCAAAATATAACACGTGGCAGTTTAAATTCCTTCTTAATAATTGAAGAGTGAACAGGTGTAACATAGTCTGTGGAGTGCGAAGGTACCCTATTCTCACACAGTACCAGACATAGAATCCTGAAAGGTCATTGCCACACTCAGGAAAATGTAAATCCTTGAAGCAAACCAGTGCCTTGACTTAGTCAATAGCCGGGTGGAATGTTTTAGTCTGTGTGAGTCAGGTGCGTTGAGAACAACAGCTTACACTCTTTTAAAAAATCTGCAAGAAGAAATCTTGCTGAGTCTAGTAAAATATTCATAGAAGCACAAATTTCTACTGACAAATAAGCAGATACTCCTGATTTCATTACCAAGGGACATCTCCTCATTATTCAGGCCTACAAACTCCTTCCCACTTCGGATCCTGTAACACCAGCCACTACTAAATATTTGACCAGGGGCGCCTGGGTGACTCAGTTGGTTAAGCATCTGACTATTGATTTCCATTCAGGTCATGATTTCACGTTCTGTGAGATCAAGCCCCGAGTCGGGCCCCGCACTGACAGTGCAGAGCCTGCTTGGGATTCTCTGTCTCCCTCTCTCTCTCTCCCTGCCCCCCACTCCATTCATGTGCTCTCTCTCAAAATAAAAAAATAAACTTAAAGAAATAAAGATTTGGCCAAACATCCAAATTTGAGAAAGGCTCCAAAAAACCGTTTACTATAGTAACTATTCTGGTTCCAACTTCAGATAAATTCCCCCAGTATATTTTCTTCATGAAAATTAAGCTACATCCATGTGATGAAAGTACATGCTTCAGTTGAAAATAGTAATAAATGCCATTTTTGAGCACTTAACATGAAAGGCAAAGAAATTAGTACAGAATCACACTGCTTGCTAGAGGCACAGCTAGGCTTTACACTCAAGTCTACCTGATGTTAAGACCTGTGTTTGCGACTACTCTGCTACTTTGCCTACTTCCAAATGAGGAATAATTTATAATTACATGGAAAATAATTACATAGGTATTTCACATTGGGTGTATATAAACAGGAAATAAGCTTGTGAAAATGGCCTCATTATCGTTAGTCCTTAGGTAAATACAAATAAAAACTACAATGAGATTCAGTTACACACATTCCAGAATAACTAACAACAACAACAGCAACAACAAAAACAGACAAAATAGAGTTGTGGGCGAGGATGCAGAGTGACTGGACTTCATACATACCGCTGGCTGGATGAATATCGGAAGATTTTTTTGGCACTAGCTAAAGATGAACAACTGGTACCCTATAAACACTGGATGCCTCATGACCAGTCAGTTCCATTCCCACTTGCAGTCAATTCTGCAATAACACTCATTTTGAAAATTTGAATTTGTTTCAGTTTGATTGATTTATTAGGGAACAATTTGCACGTTGTTCCCCAATGGGTGGCTCAGTCGGTTGAGTGTCCGACTCTTGATTTTGGCTCAGGTCATGATCTCATGGTTCATGGGATTGAGCTCAGTGTGGGGATCTGCACTAACAGCACAGAGCCTGCTTGGGATTCTCTCTCTCCCTCTCTCTCTGCCCCTCCCCTGCTCACACACACTCTCTCTCTCTCTCTCTCTCTCAAAATAAGTAAATAAACATAAAAAAAAAAAGAAACACAAGATGGAATAATAGAACCTGTACCCAGCTGAAACAATCCACAAAGTAATACCCAAAATACACTCAAACATCCATGAGGTACCTCAGTCCACTGGGTGTGTTATCCTACAAAGTTGTATTTTATTATCTGTTTGTAACTACAACCTTTTCTGTATAAACAAACACACACTCAACATCCCAAATATATCTAAGTGTCCTGGTTCAAAATGCCAAGGACTACAAACAAAAAAAGACAATACTATTTATATGTGAGGACCTTAAAAGAAATCACCAAATCCTGTATAAGTGGCTCCTTTTAGTGCTCTTAGTTGCTGGTTTAGTGATTTCAAACATCACTATAATTTCCAAAGCCTTCAGCCCTTGGGGGAAACCACAAGTGCAGATGAGAAAGCCACAAAAAAGTTTCCAGCCATGATCCTAAAGTTAATTGAGGAGGAAAGCAACACACTGAAATAACAATTGCAATTTTGATGAAAACCTTGAAAGACCCACAATCCAAAGGCAAAAACAAAACAAAACAAAACATGCCCAAGTATTTAAAGGTTGTGGAAGATCAGAGGCCAATATCAAAGCAAGGAAAGTCACACCTACTCATATCTGGTGTTACAACCTTTCACCTGATTTCAGATAATCCTCTGCCCACCATTTCACAATAACCCACAAGCTACTACCTTCCACGTTGAAATGTCATGTCTTCTTCAAGGTAAAGTATCATATTCATTAGTGTTTGTGTAATTATCTGACATGTAATATTACACTATTTTTTAAACATTAGGTCCTTCTTTTTATTTTTTGTATCACTGACAATATTTTTTAGTATTATGTGCTCTTTCAAGCACACACATAACTTCATAGAAGCTAGAGGGCGAATTATGTACCATACATTAGCTTCCAATTGCTGCTGTAACAAATTATCATAAATTTAGTGGCTTAAAACAACACAAATGGATTATCTTACAGGTCCAGAGCTCATAAGTCCTAAATCAAGGTGTCAGCAGGTCTCTGTTCCTTCTGGAAGCCCTAGGGAAGAATCTGTTTCCTTTTCCAGATTTTAGAAGCCACCTATATCTCTTGGCTTGCAGCCTCTTCCTTGTATCTCTCTGACTTCTGCTTCTGTCATAATATCTCTTCTCACTCTAACTCTCCTGACTCTCTCTTTCTCTTATAAGAATTTTTATAATTACAATGGGCCGACCCCAGGTAACCCAGGATAATCTCCCCATCTCAAGACCCTTAATTTAAAGATATCTAGAGAGTCCTTTTTGCCATATAAAGTAACATAGAGGCTCCAGGGATTAGAACACAGACTATCTGAGGTGCCATTATTCTGTCTACTACTCAGAATATATCCTCCAAACTTAATATAAATAAGCTAAAATCAATAATTTTAAAAATCCTATATTTTTATCTTGATTATTGTGATAGTATATCACAGGTATATGCATATATCCAAAACTCATCAAATTGTGTGTTTTAAATATGTGAAGTTTTTTTATAGATGAAACATACCTCACTAGAGCAGTTAGAAAAATCTTATATTTGGAAAATAAGGCCTATTTCTTTTTTTAATTTTTTTTAATGTTTATTTATTTTTGAGAGAGACAGACAGAGTGTGAGCAGGGGAGGGGCAGAGAGAGAGAGGGAAACACAGAATCTAAAGCAGGCTCCAGGCTCTGAGCTGTCAGCACAGAGCCCGATGTGGGGCTCGAACTCACAAATCATGAGATCGTGAGATCGTGACGTGGGCTGAAGTTGTTCGCTTAACCGACTGAGCCACCCAGGTGTTCCCAGACTACTTGATTTTTAACCCCAGCTCTGCCAGTTACTAACTTTGCAACCTTGAGCAATTTACTTTCTCTCTCTAGGCCTCAAATTCTTCATCCATAAAATGAGGATAATACTTAAGTTATATGATCTTTTTAAGCAATAGATGAATTAATATGTTAACCACTTAGCAGAGAATCTGACTTATAGTAAGCACTGTATAAATATTTGCTCTCATTGTTGTTTTTGCTATTTGAAGAAGCTGTATACAATAATCCTAGGGTATGTGATTCTCAAGGCAGTAGGAGACAAAAGGAGCAGAGCTCTACTTCTGCATCTTGTATAGCAGAAGGGAGGGTCGTATGTCAAAAGTACTCAGTGTACAAAAAGTGTTGAGAATGGGGAAACACCATGGTGTTGAATACAGTACACTGACAAGAGAGACAGGAGAAATCTCTAGTAGCTACCTTTAAGAGGAAAATGTGGGGATCAAGGAAGACACTAAGAAATGTGTCTGTGGACTATAATGTGTAAAACTTCTCCATACCCCCAAACTATAATTATAGTAAAGAACTTTTATATTATTCAAAACTTCTGAATCAAATTTGTATTTTTTTCATTTTTAGGTGTGTTTGCTTGGATGCTTTTTTTTTTAATGTTTATTTATTTTTTAGAGAGAGAGAGAGAGAGAGAGAGCAGGGAAGGGGCAGGAAAAGAAGGAAAAAGAGAATCCCAAGCAGGCTCTGTGCTGACAGCACAGAGCCTGACGCAGAGCTTGAAGCCACAAACCATGAGATCATGACTTGAGCCGAAATCAAGAGTCAGACGCTTAATTGACTGAGCCACCCAGGTGCTCTGGATGCTTTTTAAAATCTATGAGAAGACAGAAATAGGTCTCATGACTGCCTGCTCCATTTAGGTTAACCCTATAACATACTTAGTTGTCCTCAATAAACAGAAACTAATATTAGAATTCTGATCACAGCCTATTAAATTTGTTATTTTGACTGCCTCCCCCATTATATTCTGTCTCATTCATTTCTGTATGCCCATCACCTTAAGCCTCTCTGTAAAGGTAGGTGCTTAATCAATATTTGTAGAATACATCAACTGAAGGAACTAGGTAGATGATGGGTAGAGAGATGAATTCATAAAAGAAAGGATGAATGCTAAGATTGTTACATCAACTTTATGGGAAAACACCCTAGAATGGTCAGCCATAGAAGATAAATGTGTACTTAGAGTAGGCCTTGTACTTACCTACTTTGGGACTCTATTAGTATTTGGGCATGCCTCATTGTGGCCTTGTCCTCACTGGTAGGCAATGGAGTAGTTAAAAGCTCAGGTTCTAGAGCCAGACTGCCTGCATTCAAATTCTGGTTTGTCCACATGTACCATAAAGTTAGTGATGTGAAGTCTTAGGGCCCCTTACTTACAACCTCTTCCAAAGCCCTGTGTATGTATTTCATATTTGAGAATTTGCATTCTATTTCTGAAACAGGCTCCCAATATTGTAAAACAAAACTTTCAGATTCTACAAAACGTGGATCCAACATTGGCTCCACCACTTACTGGCTCTGTGACTTGAACTCAATATATTTATTTGCTATGTGCCTCCATTTCTCCATTTGTAAAATGGAATAAGCTGGCATCTACTTCATAGCATTGTTTTGAAAATTGAGTTAATACATGTGAAATGTTTAGCACAGTGTCAGGCACATAGTACACGTTCACTATGTATTGGCTTCTTTAACTCCCTTTTGTGGTCATTCCTTATCTCCCTCTTGTGTGAGCCCTGTCAGACCTAGGATCACCTTTCTCTTCACAAATTTAGCCTGTGGCAAGTTTCTCTTTAATCCTTAATCCCTTCCCCTTGCTCCCGTACATTCTCTTTTAGGAGCTTCTTGAATTGTTTACAATCTGATTTTATCAATCTCTATTTGTTTTTTGAAACCTACTGGACCTGTTCATTACTTAGAGGACACGACAATTTCAGCTTCATTTTTCTCCCCCTGGGAGCCATCTGCTAGATCAGTTTCCTGAACAACAGCATGGAGAAGATGATATTATTCTCAAGCTTTTATCATAAATAACATTCTAAACACTTCCCTGCATACCATCTATAGAACTGCAACAATTACTTACTTACATTCTGTCTTCCCTCAGAAAACTTGGTCTTTCCAGATATATTAAACCCCATGAATACTGACGCCTCTTTGTCAACTGGGGAGACACATGGATTTTTGCTGGTGGACTTGCTTCATTCCTAAAACCAAGTTAAAACCAAGGTTTGCCTGATACTGTTCATCTCCATCCAGATCTTTGATGCAATGTGGGTAGGCATTGAAGAAACTATGTTACAGCAATCTATTGGCTTATTGGCCCCCAAATCATATCAGTTTCTAGAATAAATATCTATTGCTGATTTAGTCAAAATTACTTAACCAATATCTGCATACATTTACATCAAGCTAAAATACCCTGGAGTCCTATATTTGGACATACATGATGGAGTGAAAGATAAAATGTGGTCATTCCTACTAACCCTTAAGGCAGATTCACCATGTTCCATTATTCTGTGGATATCATTTTCCACAATACCCTTGACCAATGTGACCATCACTTTAAAAAATAATGATTTTTAAACTAATATATACTTAAATATCATCATGAAGTGCCTCTCCAAATTATGTTCAATAGACAATAATCTGTCTTATACCCCGGGATATTACCACCTAGTGAAGTGACACCAAAGAATGTTGAAGCCCAGCAAAAATGACATTAAGAATTCAGTACAACTTGCCTAGATGCCATATCTTCTCTACTCCACATTTGTCCTTCCCATCTGAAATGCCTGCTATATTGTGGGTTTAGAACCTGATTTCACCCCAAAGTTTCAAATACACTTGCAACCAATATGGGTTCCAACCCTTTCAACATTTATTGCCCTTTCCCAAACACCAGCTGTATTAGGATTCTCAAATAGAACCAATAGAGTGTGTGTGTGTGTGTGTGTGTGTGTGTGTGTGTGTGTGTGTGTGTGTTACAGTCTCTGAAATTAAGGACTCAACAATCACACACATCTTCATGTCACCCAGTTATATGGCCTTAATTCCCCATCATCCAGAGCAGCCCACCTCTAGTTTTCTCCTCTCTTATGATTGGTGGTAACCCCTAGGAGAATCCTAATCACCCTAGCAGCCCTACAAAATTTTTTGAAGAACATCTCCTCTTGAACTTACCATAAGGGGATAGCAAAAGTTTCCTACAGCTGTGATCTGAAACCTGCTACCCACAGCTGGGCTCTGCCTCTAGAGACTAGGGGAGCAGACTGTAGCTAAAGCTACATACAGCACGCATATGATTATGAGGGAAAAGAAAACATTTGCATAAGAGGGAAGAGCTTTTGAGGTCTTTTGAGGTCCTGGACACTCTGTGAAATTCTGACATACCAAGTAAACGAGGAAGGATAATCTCTTTTCTCAGACACTAACACTGTGGACGAATGTTGACTTTTTCCATAGGAAAACAAACTTCAGCTCAACAAGGAAAGATCATGAGTGGGAAGGGTATTTGGGTAGTTGACCACAGGGATCCGCTTGGCAGCTCTGTCACTTGCTTGATCTGCATATAAGGAGGATGCTGGGCACCTGGGACTGTGTTCTCTAAGACGTCACATTCTGTCTCCTCCACCATGCACTTTCTCCAGCTCCTGTTCAGAGCCAGCTCTGCTGCCCTGCTCCTGGTTCTCTGTCTGCAGCTGGGGACCAACAAAGCTCAGGAAAACACGTGAGCCAAGCCTTTCTCTTCCTCACAAAAATCCTTTCAGGGAAGGATCTTATCTTAGCCTGAAAATCTCTATATCCTTTCCTGAAAACTTTTCAACTTTCCAGAACTCTGGTCCCAGAGACTCTCCTAAACCCCATTTCAAGTTCCACTTCTCTCCTCTTAGGAAGTCTCATAAACTATACTCATATTTCCACTGGGTTCTTCTAGGTTGTTCATGGAAATAAGTCTCCCAGTGTGCATATAGGCTATAAGTAACAATCAGTCTTGCTCTAGGGCTCTCATCCACATCCTGTCCATAGTCTACACCTTTGTCAGATTTCTGGCCAGTAAGCTTTACATTCTCACACCTTGCCTCCTAGAACAGCAGGTTTAGCAAGTCTGTGAGTTCTAGCGATAGCTTTAAGCAATGTTGGTAGGACTCACTAAAGGATCAGAGGCTCTGATCACTGATCCTTGACCCCATGGTCCAAGGTTGAGCCAGCCAAACAGCTTAGACATTCTTCCTATTCTGAAGCTCAAAGACAAAAGCAAGTACACACTCACCTACCACCTACACTAGGACCTGGGAACACAGGCTCAGAAGCCAAATTATTGAGGGTACATATTTGAAGGAAGCAGGAAAATTGGGGGAAATGAAGTAGGAAATGGAGCCAGGGTCTGGGAGAAGCAGGGACACTCAGCAAATCTAGGGGGTTTTCTCAACAAGAACAGGGTTTTGAATGCTGGGTTTTGGGACTGTGATTCTGATGGTACCCTCTGTGGCACAACCAGATGTCCTGTCCTGGAGTAAAACATTCAGAGTTTTGACAATTTGGTAGAATGGAGCCCAATGTCCTAAGAAATTTTGAATGGGGACAGGTTCAGACACAGATATCACCCCATGTAGCCCTTTAGGGGGCAGCAAGTTGGTGAAATAAGCTGCACTAATTAGGGTGATCAGAATCCCTGTCTGCCCAGAAATTTCTCAGTGTTAGCACTAAAAGGCTGTCATCCCAAGAAGCTCCTCACTCCTGGGCAAGCTGATCTGATCACTCACTCTAGCTAAGCTGGTCATCTTATCACTCCTAAATTCATTTACAAATGAGAGGAATTTTGGAGGAATTTTGGAATTCCTGTACACTGAGCACTAGAGCAACTGGCACAAGAAATGCAATATCTCCAAAATCTGAGATGATTTACCATAGGAAAATGGGACTGTGAAGCATTGTAGCCAAAACCGTAAATTCCCTCCTGTCCCACCAATACCAAGGAGTTCAGCCAGGAGTTTCTGGGAGAAAGAAAGTAACTCTCCTAGTCTTGAACCCAGGTCTCCCTGATGAAGAAATCCTTGACTTCTCTCTGCTTCCATTTCCTTTTCCCATCAGATTGTGATATGTGGCTTAAAAGTAGGGTGGCATCTAAAGGCCTCAAACATGGCCATATGTCCAAATTCTCTGCAGTGCTAAAGAAATACAAATACCTAGGCCCCACCAGGAATCAAAGAAGGATGATCTCAAGGATGACTCTAAAAATTCCTCCAGTGCATTGAGATGTTTTTGGTTTAACACGATTCTGTCTACATGGAATTTTCTACTAATGATGACTTGAGCCTCCCCCACCCCACATTAGTGGACAGTCAACAGAACCCGAAGGATTTTATTAAGAAATGACATGTAATATTATACTTTTATTCCTTTTTTTTAAATTCATTTTTTGTCAGTGGAAAGAAAGACAATGCTCAATTTTAAATAAAGCATCAAAGCTGCTATATTAAACAAAACAAAGTCTTGTAGAAAACAACCAAAGCAAACAAGGATCAAAAATTTCCAGGGGTTCTTCATTATTGCACTATATGCTAAGTAACTTGGATGTAAATTAAAAAATAAAAATTAAAAAAAGTCCAGGGGTTCTGACGCTCAGCAATTGATTCAGCTCTCATTATCCCCTTTGCTTTACACCTTCCCTGTTGCTTACGCTCTGCTCATTGTGTGCTCCTCTCGTGCACGGGACAGATCTCTGATCTCTACCCTCCTTCCCTGTTCCCCAAAGCGGTCGAAAAGTGATAAAAATGGAGGTACAGATGCCCCGCAGAGCAAACGCAAGTGAAGAAATCACTGTGAAGATGAATGTTAAAACAGAACTGCTAGAATGTATGGTGGTAAGTAGAGGCCTGGAGTAGGGGGTGAACTCAAGACAAATCTGACTCCTTAGTTATGAATACAATTAGATTAATCTCTCCCTTTAATATCATGCATTATACTTAATAATATGATGAACTGCAATCCTCATGCTCCCAATTCTCATATATACTTGATCCTCAGAACAATCATCAGACCTCGGGGCAGATTACTATTCTCATTTTACAGATAAAGGAATCCGATCCTGAGGTGTAGGAAGGAAGAGAAGGAAAGAAGGAATGGGTAGTGAAGAAAAGCACAGCTAAGAGGGAGAAGAGAGGAAAAGCTTATGAGCTGGGAGAGAAGTGGTAAGAGTTCCTCCAAGGTCCGGAAGATGATTGTTTGAGAGGAGAGGTGGGGATAGGGGGTTCTCACAAGGAAAACTGCAACCCCATCCAGTGCATTGAGGCAGGTGGGCAGAAGAGATATGTTGCACAGAACACAAGGGATAAGATTTGCTCCTTGGCAGTGAACTCTGAGCAAAGGCTGCGTTGACCCCCCTCCCTCTGCCCTTTTGCTCTATCGTCAGAAGTTCACTCCTGTTCCAGCCTCCTCTCCCCAACAAGGAGCCCACGCTGTCTTCTCCCCTTTCTCCAATTCGCAGTTGTGGGAGGGAGGTCCAATCCCTTTATTACATCAGAGGTTTTCAAATGGAAATGAGCATAAGTCTCACCTGTGCCTTATCACCAGCTGCTCTGGGCCACAAGGAGAAGGGACCCATGCAGGTTTAGGGCTTTTCCCCAGGGAAGAGTGTGTCCTTCTCTTCCCTGCCAGCAGTCTCCTCTCGTGTTGTCCCCCACACGCAATCTGCCCCTTGTTAGCTACCTCTGTTCTATGGCCAAAACCCAGGCGTTTCTCCCCTGCCTCCTTCTAGAAGTACACTCTCTCAGGCAGCGCATACATGAGTTTCCTAACTCAAATTAGATTTAAGTACAATGATTAAAAAGAAAACAGAATTGGAAGTATGAGAATTGTTATTCCTTAAAATATATTCTAGAAATGGCCCCATATCTGTAAGAGAAAGATTTCTGATCACTGAGCAAAGAACAAAATGGCTGCTTTGTCAAATTTGTCTGTTCACAGTCCAAGAATGTGAATACTGCATGTTAGCTGGGGGTGGGAGGGAGGCCACATCATAATTTCTCAATTTTGTGTTTTGTTTATCATAACGACTGATGACAAAAAGAATGAGAATGTGTGCATAAAGGTCTTGTGATAATGGTAGTTCCTGGTAATGATAGATAATGAAAGTCTGTTTCCACCCCTGAAAAAGTGATAGGTGTAAAAAAATGTGCTTAATCAACAAAATCACACGTGAAATAATTTTTTGCTACTGTGATTCATAGGACTATGTTTTAAGAACAATGCTAATACATACAGAGAAAGACAGATACCATATGTTTTCACTCTTATGTGGATCCTGAGAAACTTAACAGAAGACCATGGGGGAGAGGGAGGGGGAAAAACGTTACAGAGAGGGAAGGAGACAAACATTAAGAGACTCTTAAAAACTGAGAATAAACTGAGGAGTGGGGGGAGGGGAAAGTGGGTGATGGGCATTGAGGAGGGCACCTGTTGGGATGAGCATTGGGTGTTGTATGGAAACCAATTTGACAATAAATTTCATATTAAAAAAATAATAAATAAAATAATAAAAGAACAATTTTTTAAAATAATTTTTAATGTTTATTCATTTTTCAGAGAGAGAGAGTGCAAGTGGGGGAAGGACAGAGAGAGAGGGAGACCCAGAATCCAAAGCAGGCTCCAGGCTCTGGGCTGTCACCACAGAGCCTCACACAGGGCTCGAACTCAGGAACCAAGAGATCATGACCTGAGCCAAAGTCGGATGCTCAACCAACTGAACCACCTAGGCAATCTTTTTAAAACCTACCCAAGTACAAGGAATCTCATAGAATACATTGCAAATTAGAAAGAATTTTGTTAGTTCTGGTCAACCAATTTTTATTTGTAGCTTCCAATATAAAAAAATGTCTGGCTACAGAAACATCTTCAGATTTTTTTTAATTTAGGAAAATATAATTTTTATGTGTGAAGATTCTAATACCTAATCTTCATTTTCTAACAATTATAATGTTTTGCAAGTAAATTTTCGATCAAGTGAGGTATTAGGATCACAAATTTAAAATTAAAATAGATTATACCCTCAATCATGAATATAAAGGTTGTATAATCTTTTAAGGTTGAAGAGAACTTGTAGCAAACCATAGTGCTTTGCTTAAACATTTGTGGTATGGGAGTGCCTGGGTGGCTCAGTCAGTTAAGTGTCGGACTTCAGCTCAGGTCATGATCTCATCATGGGTTTGAGCCTCACGTGGGGCTCTGTGCTGACAGCTCAGAGCCTGGAGCCTGCTTCGGATTCTGTCTCCCTCTCTGACCCTCCCCACTCACACTGCCCCTCTCTCTCTCGCTCTCTCTCTCTCTGTCTGTCTTTCTCTCTCTCAAAAACTGAATAAACATAAAAAAAATTAAACATTTGTGGTATGGACCATTTTGTTGATCTCTTGAAGTCTAGGGAATGCTTATGAGGAAATTACTTTTAAATGTGTGAATAGGGGCACTTGGTTTGGCTCAGTCAGTTGAGCATCTGATTCTAGACATTAGCTCAGGTTGCAGTCCTGGGGTCGTGGAATTGAGCCCTGTATGGGGCTCCATGCTGAGTGTGGAGCCTGCTTGGGAT
Source organism: Panthera tigris (assembly GCF_018350195.1). Classification (NCBI taxonomy): domain Eukaryota; kingdom Metazoa; phylum Chordata; class Mammalia; order Carnivora; family Felidae; genus Panthera; species Panthera tigris. The sequence continues at coordinate 155,601,729 of NC_056661.1, forward strand.
TATTTCTCTCTCTCCTCTTGCCCCTCTCCCTGGCTGGTGCGCTTGCTCTCTCTCTCTCTCTCTCTCTCTCTCTCAAAAAAAAAATAATAAATAAATAAATGTGTAAATAAAATGCATTGGACTACACAGGAAAACTACCATATTGAAAAACAAGTGATAATGATTATTAAAAATAAACTTTTGACACGGTACTGTTTACATTATTGACATATTAGCTAAAAAGGCAATACATTTAAAATATAGACAAGTTAAAATTTATCTTATAAAGATGATCTACATAACGGTTCTTGTTGCTCAGCCTGAATAAGTAGCTCCAACTGTACATTGGTTTTGACAAGTGAATTCCAGTGGCCTCTGACTTTTTGTTTTGAATATTCAAGTGTTGAAAATTCTGACTCATTAGGATAAACTGTTGTAAATGTCATAAGATATAAACCCCCAGCAAGAGTTTGTTTCTTGAAAGAAATGCCAGGATCTCCAAAATATTCTGAGTAAAATTCCAATGGGGAGAAAGCTGGAGTTCACCATTTAGAGCTGACAAGCTATTTTAGTGCACAGTTTCCAGTTACCTGGGCAAGCTTCAGGAGATGGGCAGATGGCCCCAGCCATGACCATGCAACCCCGTGATATAATGTCCCTGTGTTCAAGGTAGTGATGGATTCAGATAATAGTTTGAGATATATAAACCTGTAAAATGGTATGAACACATCTGTTTCCCTTCGTGATAAAATCACACACACTGCAAATGCCACTGAGGATCATTGATGACATAGTGGGAGGAAATGTTCAATTTCAGTGAGAGGTTAATAAAATAAAGATACAATTTCTTTCCATCTGAGTTCACAGACTCAGTGAATTCTATCCACAGACCCCCTGGGTCCATGGACTCCAGGGTAACACCCCTTGCTGAACACTAACCAGACAAAAGCTTCCTGACGCTGCTGAAACTTATATATCAAGTTGCAAAGCCCTCTCAAGTTAAAAAAGGAAAAAGGAAATTTACCTTCAAGATTTCATCCGTTTATCTAACAGCCAAGTCTGGTAGGTGACTGTTTTCCTCTCACAACTGAGGAAAGAGAGACTGAGAGATGTCACTCCAATCATCAAAGGTCACAGAGTTGGGAGGAGCATAGTTCCAGGAGCAAGGTCCGGTTTTGGCCTCCACACCCAAGATCCAAGCTGTGGTAGCAGGCCATTCCTGAAAGCCCTAGCCAGGAAACCACAGCAAGCCTGCTCCTCAGATGAAGGCTGCCTCAGAGTGAGTTCTCCTTGTCCTGTCAATTCACTTACCTCTTCCCTTCGGAGCCCAGACCCATAGCACTAAAGCAGGACATGTTGCCAGAAAACCTTCTAACCTAGGCTTTAGCTCCTGAAAATGATAGACAAAAGAGGACTCCCCAGTGCTTCTGGTCTACATCTGTCCCTGCTCTTTGTGCATGAAAGATGTTCTCCTCCTCCTCCTCCTCCTCCTCCTCCTCCTCCTCCTCCTCTTCTGCCTCCTCCTTTTCCTCTTTCATGCTCTCTTGTCTTTCTTTCCCTTTCCCACTCCCCAGACTAACACTGGGTCCTCTCTGCCCATTTCTTCCTCCCCAGATTACATCTTACCTCAGAAGCAACATTACAATCCAAGGTCCTTTTAACTATCGTTTCACCACCTGCCTCTGTAAGAATGCTCCAAGAAATTTCTACTGGGACTTTCACATCAATGGTAAGTATAGGGTGGGGCACCTGGGTGGCTCAGTCACTTGAGTGTCCGACTTGGGCTCAGGTCAGGATCTCACTGTTTGTGGGTTCAAGCCCCGCATCGGGCTCTGTGCTGACAGCTCAGAGCCTGGACCCTGCTTTGGATTCTGTGTCTCCGTCTCTCTCTGTTCCTCCCCTACTCATGCTCTGTCTCTCTCTCAAAAATAAATGAACATTAAAAATTTTTAAAAAATAGTAAGCATAGGGGTCATCCAAGTGAAGAACTATCTACTAGGGTAGGGAAATCATAAAGAGAAATGTTACTCCAGATATGAAACAGAATGTCAGGGCAGAAGGGTGGAGGGAAAGGAGGGAAGGAAAAGGGAGAGTGGATGGGGACTATGCCCGGGTCTGAAAGGTGAGGGGTTGTATGAGAAAAGCTAACAAGGGAGATATATTTGCAGATGACTGGGGGGAAACTGGGTCCCAATAGAGAGGTTCCTGAAACTAGTAAAAAAAGCCAGAAAACTGGAGGTTACAGTGTTATCAGAGAAGATCTTTGTCCTTGTCTCTTTCAGAAACTGCAAAGATAGCAGCAGTGGCCCAAATTACTGCACAACTAGATATCTGCCCCAACAATGAGGCAGTGGTGCCCTTGGGACAAAAATATATTTATACCATTGGGACCATAACCGTAGGCTGATCTTGGTGGAAGCCCTTGTCTGCCCCCGAGGATGGTTCCTCTACAGAAATTGGGCTGGAGTATCTGTTGTGGTCTGTAAAATAAACTTCTCATAAGCTTCTCTGTTTTCTGTGTCTTCCCTTCCAAATCTGTCCCAGAGGAGCCTCGGAGCACCCAGAATATCTGGAACTTTGTTCTTTCAAAGAACTCTTACTGAAGAGAGTTTATGGTTTCTCATTGTCCATTGGTATGAAGAGGGAGAGATGAAGAAATAGAGACAGGTCACAGAATCAGAAATTCCCTGGGCTCCCAAATATGATGCCCCTTCCCTGTACCCATGCCCTGTGCTTCCTTACTGTAGGGAAAAACTCAGAAAGCTAGGGAATGCCAAATGTTTGTGGGAAATGAGGGTCAATGGGGCCATTAGGCACAGCTGGTTAACACAGCACCAGGGTAAAAATGTGAATGTGTATGAATGCCTGCCCAGCCAGACAAACATAAACTACTCTTGATCTTTTCTTTCTCATTGATTTTTCCTGATGAAAAAAAAAGGGGGGGGGGGCATTTATCATATCAATAGCCACAGAGCAAGTGTCAGAGACTATGCTCATCTATTCTTGTAAAGATACCACATCTGACAAAGCAGCCGTCAAGGGATTTTTTGTTTGTCTGTTAGACGATTCCAGGGTCCCACCCTCCCAATAGCACATTCCTTCCTGTTTTACCAAAGGGTATGTCTTCAGATCCAGGAGGCATGAAGAGCCCCCAACAAAATCACCCCAATAAGGTCCACACAAAGACACATAGTAACTAAAATGACCAAAGTAGTGATAAACAGAGAAGTTTAAAAGCAGTAAGAAAAAAGAAAAACAGTTACGTACAAGATAAACCCCATCAGGCTATCAGCTGAGTTTTCAGCACCCCGCAGGCAAGAAGGGAGCGCCATGATATATTCAAAGTGCTAAAAGGAAAAAAACCTGTAGCCAAGAATACTCTATCCAGCAAGGCTATCATTCAGAATGGGAAGAGGGCTAAAGAGTTCCTAGACAAACAAAAGTTAAAGGAATTCATGACCATTAAACCTACGAGAAATGTTAAAGGGGACTTTTTAAGTGGAAAGGAAAGACCATAAGCAAGAATGAGGAAAATAGAAAGAAAAAAAGCAGTGAAATTAAGTATATCTATAAAAATCAGTCAAGGGAATCACAAAATAAAAGGATGTAAAGTATGCCACCATACACCTAAAATGTAAGGAATGACAATTTAGTGTTTTTAGAATGGTTTTACACTTAAACAACCATAAACTTTATAGACTGCTATGTGCATAATATGTTATATATAAACCTAATAGTAACTACAAATCAAAACTTGGTAATAGATATGCCAAAAATAAAGAGAAAGGAATCCAAGAAACTAAAGAAAGCCAGCAAACCATGAGAGAAGACAGCAATAGAAAAGAATAGAGAAGAACTACAAAAACAACCATAAAACAACTAACAAAATGGCAATTAGTACATACCTATCAATAACCACCTTGAATATAAATAGACTAAACACTCCATTTAAACTCCAATCAAAGAACACAGGGAGATACAATGAATAAAAAAAGCAAGACCCTTGTATATGCTGCCTACAAGAGACTTATTTCAGATCTAAAGACACATGCACATTGAAAGTGAAGGGATGAAAAAGCATTTATCATGCAAATGGAGGTGGGGCAGATTTCAAGACAAAACATCCATGTTAGGTACATGGTCTCTAGGTAAAAAAATTTTGCTCTTTTCTAACAAAGTTCAGAGGTTCAGACTTATCTTGAGATCAATGTTTTCATTTGTATCTACATAAACTCTCTATCCCAAGTCTCAGAATCTGTTTATTCCTTATGAGGGTCCTGACTTTATCATAGGAATCTTGCTAGTGTTGTAAATCAGTCCTTTTTAAACCTGCCACCATTGCAGTGAAATCGCGAGCCTGATTCTCAGTACAGCTGATTTTCTTTTTTTTTTTTTTTTAACTAATTTATTGTCAAATTGGCTAACATACAGTGTGTAAAGTGTGCTCTTGGTTTTAGGGGTAGATTCCCATGGTTCATTGCTTACATACAGCACCCAGTGCTCATCCCAACAAGTGCCCTCCTCAATGCCCATCACCCATGTTCCCCTCTCCCCTGCCCCCCCACCATCAACCCTCAGTTTTTGCCTCCCTCCTTCTCTGTAACTATTCTTCCCCTTCCCTTCCCCCATGGTCTTCTGTTAAGTTTCTCAATATTCACATGTGAGTAAAAACATATGATATCTGTCTTTCTCTGACTGACTTATTTGACTCAGCATAATACCTTCCAGTTCCATCCACTTTCCTGCAAATGGCATGATTTCATTCTTTCTTATTGCTAAGTAGTATTCCATTGTATATTTAAACCACATCTTCTTTATCCATTCATCAGTTGATGGACATTTGGCTTTTTCCATAATTTAGCTATTGTTGAAAGTGAGCACAGCTGATTTTCATTAAGTATGCTGAAAATTGCAAAAGAAGAGGATGTCTTTATGCTGCACTAAAGACTTTCTCATATTGACACCAATCCTGAGTTGGTCATTGACCTGCCTGACCTTGTTGTTTCTTCTGGGTTTTTTTCTAGGCCAAGAGCTCCAGGTATCCAATGCCACAACCCTTATCATTACTCTTATCCACATATTATTCAAACATGACCTACATCCCATCTCAATTTATCAAAAGTTAAAGTCTAAATATTTTTTTAATGTTGATTATTTATTTTTGAGAGAGGGACAGAGTGCAAGTGGGGCAGGGGCAGAGGAAGAGGGAGACACAGAATCCAAAGCAGGCTCCAGGCTCTGAGCTGTCAACACAGGTGCCCAACACGAGGCTTGAACCCACAGACCATGAGATCATGACCTGAGCTGAAGTCAGACGCTCAACCGACTGAGCCACCCAGGTGCCCCTAAAGTCTAAATATCCTGTTACTACAGTGTGCCGGGAGCTATCCCCCACCTCACTTAATACCTGCAGTGGAGTCTTTGTGACTCTATAGTATATGGACTGATTCAACTCTGGAATCCCACTTTCAGTCGGGAAATACATGAAAAAGAAGAAAGTGCAGGGTGAGCTAATGATGGGTTTCCACTGTGGATAGTTGGAACCCAAGTATTCTGGAATCTCTGAGGTTGTCCCCCTTGAAGGAGTTGGGGTATTTTTCCATTGGCTCCCCTCCATTATTGTTTGGTAGCTGTTTTCCCAGAGGATTGACTCCCAGGCACACGATGCCATGTGTTTCAAGAGATACTCCAAGGATGAAGTTGCAGGTGTCTGAAGCAAAAAGCCTTACATTTACCTGTCTTGTCCCTATCCCTCAGACTTTATTTCTGTGTGCTCTGAACAACTTCACCAGCCATTATTTATGTGTTGGAAAAACTCGATTTTTCACCTACATAGGAAAAAAACAGATTTTCCCTACTGTGTTTTCCTCCTGTATGTCTTCTTTACTTCTACACTACTACCACACTCACACAGAACACTTCTAGTCACCAAATGTGGAGAGGGGGGATTCCCCCCACCAAGAAATTCTCTGTAACACCGGCTGGGTGCTCTACAATTCAACTTAATTCTGACACTATCTACCCAGAAATAGCATCGAAGCCCATACGTCAAGTGACCAGTCCCAACAAGGCTGCCCCCTCCACTTCAGATGCAGTCACAAGTTCACGTTGTCACCTGGGCTCCTAAGCAAGCAGCTGTAAGTCAGAAATCCCCCATGACCCCCTTCTCAGGTTCAATTAATTTGCTAGAGCAGCTCACAGAACTCAGGAAAACACTTTACTTATACTTTACCGTTTATTATAAGAGCATACGTTAAAGGATAGAGATGAACGTCCAGATGTTAGAGGTGTGGAAGGCAAGGTATGCGAGAAGGGGCACGGAACTTCCATGCCCTCTCCGGAGTGCCTCTCTCCCAGAACCTCTACATGTTCACCAGCCTGGAAGATCTCCAAACCCTGTCCTTGTGGGTTTTTATGGAAGCTTCACTACATAGTCATGGTTCATTAAATCATTGGCCATTAGTGATTAAGGGCCTCTCTCCCCCCCTAGAGATGGGAGGAAAGAGGGAAGCTAAAAGTTCCAACCTCCCAATCACAAGGTTTCAGTTCTCCTGGCTACCAGCCCCCCATCCTTAGAGGCTTTCCAAACATCACCTCATTAACCTAATAAAAGACCTTTATCACTCTCATCACAAGAAATTCCAAAGGTTTGAGGAGCTGTGAGCCAGAAATAGTGGATGGACAAAGACAAAATATATATTAGAAATACATTTTGGTCATCCAAATGGCCAAATATATGTTTCTTATAAATCACAATATCGTGATCTGTATCTCTTTGCTGGTGGTCTTCTTTCAGAAATATGGAAGACCACTCTGTCCACACACATGGCAGGTTGGAAAAGCAGCGTGGGGATGGGAGCACCAAAAACCTTGAGGAGCAACCCTCAACCCATGACATGGAAATTGGCATGGATATACCCAAGTTATTACGTCTCTGGAGTGTAATACTTATGAGGCATGCGTTTTAACCGTCTGCCAGAGATCTCCCTCAGGATTAAGCTTGTCTTCCACTCTGACAACTTGGCTTAATAATGTACCCTTTATTTATTATGTTCCCCTGAGCATATCAACACACACACTCTCCTGCCCATGTTTCCTAAATTTTTCAAAAAACCAAAAAACACTTCCATTCAAATCTTTGCCTCAAAGTCTGCCCCTGAGGGAACACAAACTAAGATGAATTTTTCCGGGTGTTTAAGAATAGTGATTGCTGGGGCACCTGGGTGGCTCAGTCAGTTGAGTGTCTTTTTTTTTTCTTTTATTAATTTCATTTTTTTAAATATAATTTATTGTCAAATTGGCTCATGCTCCCAGGGTCGTGGGATCAAGCCCCGCATTGGGCTCTGCACTGAGCTTGGGGCCTGCGTAAGATATTCTCTCTCTCTCTCTCTCTCTCTCTCTCTCTCTCTCTCTCTCTCTTGCTTCGGATTCTGTGTCTCCCTCTCTCTCTGCCCCTCCCCCACTTGTACTCTGTCTCTCCCTCTCTCTCTCAAAAATAAATAAAAATTTAAAAAGATTTTAAAAAAAGATTCTCTCTCTCTTACTCTGCCTCTCTCTCTCTCTCTCTCTCTCTCTCTCAAATTAAAAAAAAAAACAACAGTGATTGCTGAGGAAATACATCTGTAGCACCAACAGCAACTCCCACAGAAAGGAAGGGAAGAAAAAGAACACTGTTATATCATATCAGATAGCAATGGCATAAAATGGTTCTAAAACATTTTGATATATCTCTTTTGGTATAGCCACTTTAGCTAAGGTCATATTTTAATGGGACCTAACAACAAAATCGAAATAAAACACTAAACTTTTTGTCAAGTGTTAGGGTCCAAAATGGGGTGAGGGTTAAAAAGGAGATATCATCTTGAAGGAAAACTACATGCAACCAGCAGCCAAATGGTTACCCAAAATATACACATTAGAAATGGCCACAAATCACAGAACCAAAGCACCTGCAATACCAACAAAATCAACACCAGGCAACAATTGTAGTTCTGGATTGGGAAATCAGAGGACCAGGAAAAGGTGACTTAAACACCACATGCTAGATGGGGAGTGGGGGATCATGGAGAGAGGAGAGATTCCCCTGGTTCAAGATGAAACTGCAAAGCCAAACTGCAAACACATAAAGAAACTAATCATCAGGCTTAGAGTTTCAGTTAAGCAAGATGAGTAAGTTCAAGAGTTCTGGATTGTACCTATAATCAACAATACTGTACCGTACATTTAAAAATTTGTTAAAAGGTTGATCTCATGTTAAGTATTCTTGCTACAAGAAAATAAAAAATTTTTAAAAAGAAATCTAATGACAATCTACTATTGAACTAATAGAACAGTCTTAAAAGAGGCAAAAAATTTTAGAGGCAGAAATGAAACAATGAGAAATAAATAGAAGTAACCAATTAGAAACCTTGCAAAGGAAAAATATACTCACTGAAGCATTTTAAGGTGCAAAGAAAAATTAATAAACTGAAATGGACCCAATGAATAAAATATTTGTAAATTAGAAGATAATGTTGAAGAATTCATCTCAAGTTAGAGAAGAGCTCTATGAACATATTAGTTCGTGCCTTTTGCTCCAGAGCCCTGTGCAATTTATCTTTTGTCCCATATTTAAAATTTTTAATTAGTTGCATTAAAACATGCCAGGATGGGTTTGACACTTTCACTTAGTACTCCAACTTCTGCCCAGGTCTTCTCTAATAGTATGTGAGATGCTCCACTAAAAACCCAGCTGGCTTTTCCCCACACATTTCAGAAACCAGTGGATCTAATACTTACTCTTTTGAAGGACAGTGTCCAGGGAACTTACTGCAAAAACAAGGTGCCCTCATTAGTGAGTGGCTTGGGCCCCCTGTCTCCTTCCAGCCTCAGAAGGTACTAAAAAGGCAAAAAAGATGCCATTCTTGCCAGCTCCACCCACAAGCAGGGCAAAATTTGAGATTTGCATGAAGCCTGTGGGTCACCAGTTGGTGAGAACAATGAGGAATGCAAGAAGTTATAGCTTAGGTGAAAAGTGTTTAAGAAATAGAGACTGACCAGTCCTATCATAGAGTATGTAGAGAGTGGTCTGAATGAATGTTCCTGATACGGTACTTTGCATTTGTTTGTGTGTGGTGTAAATCTACAACTACTTATTTGCTTTATAATTTGAACTTTTAGTGATAAACCTGTTGGCCTAAGTGGACTCAGAAAAAAAATGTATGATAATAAAAAAATTAAGTACTCAATTTTTATTTCTCAAGAAAGTTGATGATGAATATGCTTGTCGTCATTTACCATCTATTGTGCAGACTACAATAATATTGGTGACCACATGAAAACCCTAGACCTAAGTCTACTTCAAAAGTTAGTTGTTACTGGGCACCTGGATGACTCAGTCAGTTAAGCCTCTGACTTCAGCTCGGGTCATGATCTCACGGTTTGTGGGTTCCAGCCCAGTGTCAGGCTTCCTACTGACAGCTTGGAGCCTGGATCCTGCTTCGGATTCTGTGTCTCCCTCTCTCTCTGCCCCTCCCCTCCTCATGCTGTCTCTTTCTCTCAAAAATAAATAAACATTAAAAAAAAAAAAAAACTAAAGAACGGGTTGCCTGGGTGGCTCAGTCATTTGAACATCTGACTTCGGCTTGGGTCATGATCTCACAGCTGTGAGTTCGAGCCCCGCGTCGGCTCTGTGCTGACACCTCGGAGCCTGGATCCTGCTTTGGATTCTGTGTCTCCCTCTCTTTCTGTCCCTCCCCCACTCACCCTCTGTCTCTTTCTTTCTCAAAAATAAATAAATATTAAAAAAAAAAAAAGTTAGTTGTTACTTTTAAAAGACTAGACCTAAAGATGACATTAATGTACTTCTGTAGAAGGTGCATTTCATTCATATCTCTCAGTAGAGCACGACCTTTCATTTTGGTCAAATGCCTTTAGCTAGATTAAGAAAAAGAGACCAAATAAAATCAGAAATGAATGAGGAGATATTACAGCTGTTACCACAGAAATACAAAGAATCATAAGAGACTATCATGAACAAGTATATGCCAACAACCTGAATAAACTAGAAGAAAATGGATAAATTCCTAGAACCATATAATCTATCAAGGCTGAATCATAAATAAATAGAAAATATGAATGGGATCAATAACAAGTAAGGAGATTGAATAAGTAATCAAAACAAATAAAAGCCCAGGACCAGATGGCTTCACTGGTGGCTTCTATGATATAAAGAAGAATTAATGCCAATCCTTGTCAAACTCTTCAAAAAAACTGAAGACGAGGGAACACTTTCAAACTCATTTTGTGAGGTTAGCATTGGTCTAATAAAGCCAAAGACACTATAACAAAACTATAAGCCAATATCTCTGATGAACATAGATACAAAAATCGTCAACAGAACACTAGCCAACCAAATTCAATAACTTATTAAAAGAATCGTACACTATAAGCAAATGGACTTATCCTTGGGACGCAAAGATAATTCAACATAGGCAAATCAATCACTGTGGTACGCCACATTAACAGAATGAAGGATAAAAATTATATGATCATCTCAATAGATGCAGAAAAAGCATCTGATCAAGTTCAACAATTTTTCATCATAAAAACACTCAACAAATTGGGTTTAGAAGGAATGTATCTCAACATAACAAAAGCCATACATGACAAGCCCACAGCTAACATCATACTCAACAGTAAAAAACCAAGTTTTTCCTCTAAGATCAGGAACGATACAAAGATTTTCAACTCTCACGACTTCTATTGAACATAGGACTGGAAGCCCTAGCCACAGCAATCAGGCAAGAAATAAAAGGTATCCAAATCAAAAAGGAAGAAGTAAACTGCCAACATCTACATTTTCATGTTTTTTGTGCATATACCAAAAAGGAATTGAAAGCCATTCATGCTGAGTCCATTAACAGAAGAAAATTCCCAGTAATATGACCTTAGTTTTACAACAGTTTTATCAGTCTTTCAAATAGAGGCATCGGTTAATTCAAACAATAGATTGTGTTCACCCAATTCATGAATTAAAAAAGTGAAGCTTTTGGAAGTTCTTTCTGTTTGAAGATGAAATAGCTGACATGTTGGTGTGTGCTACAAACTCATTTAGAAAGGTAAACATTGAAAATAAAAATTATTTGTTTGGTAGTTCACAATATGAACACAAATTTTAGTAGAGGACAGTGTCACATTAAAAGCAAATATTCTCAGGATGCCTGGGTGGCTATCAGTTAAGCCTCCGACTTCTGCTCAGGTCATGATCTCATGGTTGGGTCGTGAATTTGAGCCCCACATCAGGCTGTCAATGCCCACTTCAGGTCCTCTGTTCCCCCTCTCTCTCGGCATCTCTCCCACTTGTACTCGCTCGCTCTCTCTCTCTCTCTCAAAAATAAACATTAAAACATTTTAAATAAAAAAAGAAATCTGTGAATCAGAAAGATAATTGGAATTGTTTGTGGTACAAGCATAATTTAAATAGCATTCAAAGAAGCAGACCTACTTTACCAATCAAAATAAAAGCTGTAGCTGACAAGCTTTGCAAATATTTTCTTATACAAGCAGAATAACTGACCTACAAAATTTCCATGATGTGTCTCCTATTGGATACCAAAAAGTACTTCGGCATGGCACTACACACTTTCTCCCATCGCTTCTTCTCATTAGTCGTACTTCAGGTATGTTCAAACCTTTGAAAAACTGTTTTATAGATGAACCTAACTAAGTTTCCCACAATTATATTGAACGTTTTGGTAAACAGTTCCTGTCAGTTCTGATTACAGTAGCCTCCCCTTATCCTTGGTTTCACTTTCTGTGGTGATATCAAGAGTCAGGCGCTCAACCGAGTCACCCAGGTGCCCCAATAATCCAAGTTTTAAACATAGGGAGCAGAAAACATTTCAGTTTTTAAAACTTTTAGTAAGTTACAATGATTGGAAAACAACTCATAAATAGGAAAACATTGACATTTATCCCTACACAAGAAAGGACAGAAAGAAAAAGAAACTAAACAAAATAAACTATGAGTGCTCAATGGTACAGAAAATTTAATTTTAAAATTTAAAAATTGTGCTTTAAAACACCTCAGTTTCAAGGTGCCTGGATGGCTCAGTTGGTTAAGCATCTGACTACAGCTCAGGTCATGATCTCACAGTTCCTGAGCTCAAGCCCTAAGCCCCACCCCACCCCCACTGGGCTCTGCGCTGACAGCTCAGAGCCTGCCTAGAATTCTCTGTCTCCCTCTCTCTCTCTGCCCCTCCTCCACTCATGTGCTCATTCTCTCTCTCTCTCTGGAAAATAAATAAACATCTATAAATAAATAAATAAATAAATAAATAAATAAATACCTCAACTTCTAGAACAAATATTTTGATAGTTATTATTTTTAATTGGGTAAATGTACATTCTGTATTACAATGTTACAATGAAATAAAATTGAGAATTATGCAGGATTTAAAACTGGTAAAATATTCAGAAGAATCATGGACATGGAAAATGTATTTGAGTTTCATCTTGTAAAATATTTTGAAGAACGATTTTTTGAATGGAAGCTAAAATATTTACAAAGTTCTAACTAAAAAAGTTAGTATTGAGAATATCATCTGTTTAACAAAATTTTCTCAGCATGTACTAATTATATCAACACCTGTGAAGACTATTTTCTTAATAAAGAAGAGTCCATTGAAGAGTCAACAATTTCAAATGCATTAGCCATAAAATGCAACTATGAATAACACTGCAGGTAATTTTATGAAGATAAGAGCGATAATAAGAGGTATTGAAAAACATGTTATTCAGAACACTATCAGTGATATGGTATTGGAAATAAATGTGACTAAAAAGTTTATTAAAGTACATGAATTTATAACAGAAAAGTTGTCTATTTGCATTTTTTTAAATGTTCAGTCAGTACAAGAAAGTAGTTTTAATTTTGCTCTAGAGATCAAGGATATATGGTTTTGTTTTTGTTTTTGTTTTTGTTTTTTTTAATATATGAAATTTATTGTCAAATTGGTTTCCATACAATACCCAGTGCTCATCCCAAAAGGTGCCCTCCTCAATACCCATCACCCACCCTCCCCTCCCACCCCCCATCAACCCTCAGTTTGTTCTCAGTTTTTAACAGTCTCTTATGCTTTGGCTCTCTCCCACTCTAACCTCCTTTTTTTTTTTCCTTCCCCTCCCCCATGGGTTTCTGTTAAGTTTCTCAGGATCCACATAAGAGTGAAACCATATGGTATCTGTCTTTCTCTGTATGGCTTATTTCACTTAGCATCACACTCTCCAGTTCCATCCACGTTGCTACAAAAGGCCATAATTCATTCTTTCTCATTGCCACGTAGTATTCCATTGTGTATATAAACCACAATTTCTTTAAAGGATATATGGTTTTTAGAAAGACTTTTAATTGAAGTATAGTTGACATGCAGTGTCATATAAGTTACAGGTTTACAACAAGGTGATTCGACAATTCTACATGTTGTGCAATGCTCACCATGAAAAGTATAGTTACCATCTGTCACCATATAGAATTATTACAATGTTATTGACTATATTTTTTATGCTGTATTTTTCATCCTCTTGACTAAGTTATTTTATAACTGGAAGCTTGTACCTTTTAAACATCTTCGTCTATTTTACCAATCCTTCTACCCCCTTCCCATCTGACAACCACGAGTTTGTTCTCTGTATTTATGAGTCTGTTTCTGAAAGTGAAATCATATGATATTTGTCTTTCTCTGTCTGGCTTATTTCACTTAACATAATATCTTCTAGGTCTATCCATATTGACACAAATGGCAAGATTTCATTCTATTTTATATGGCTGCATTATATATATATATATATATATATATATATATATATATATATACACACACACACACACACACACACACATATACACATATATACACGTATATATACTGTATATGTATATATATGTGTGTGTATATATATATATATATATATATATATATATATATATATATATGTATATACAATATATATACCCATCCATTGATAGATATCTTGGCTACTATAAATAATACTGCAATAAACATAGGGAAACATATATCTTTTCAAATTAGTGTTTTCATTTTCTTTGGTAAATACCCAATAGTGGAATTACTGGATCTTACGGTATTTCTAGTTTTGATTTTTTGAGGAACCTCCATACTATTTTCCATAATGGCTACACCAATTTACATTTCCACCAACAGTGCACCGTATTTTTATTATTTTCTTAATACTTACTTATTCATTTTGAGAGAGAGAGTGAGCAGTGGAGAGGCAGAGAGAAAGGGAGAGAGAGAATTCCAAGCAGACTCCATACTGTCAGCAGAGAGCTTGACCCAAGTGTTGATTTCACCAAATGTAGGATCATGGCATGAGCTGAAATCAAGAGTCAGACACTTAACCAACTGAGCCACCCAGGCACCCCACCACATTTAAAAAATATTTTTCGAATAGATCTATTTTACCAGTCTACCAACAAATAATAAAAATTTTCAGCCAATAAATTCAGATTTACTAACTGTATAATCACTGTAGTGCCCTTTTTCATTCCCAAAACTGTCTCATTTGCATGATAAATTACACGGTTACCCTAAATGGAATGCAGAATAAGGAGACAGAAATACTAAAAACTTGCAATAATTATAAAGAAAACCAGGTTTAATATGAATTCCAGGGGAGCCTGGGTGGCTCAGTTGGCTAAGCCTCTGATGTCAGCTCAGGTCATGATCTCCCGGTTCATGAGTTCGAGCCCAGCGTTGGGCTCTGTGCTGACAGCTCAGAGCCTGGAGCCTGCTTCAGATTTTGTGTTTCTGTCTCTCTGTCCCTCCCCCACTTGCATTCTATCTCTCTTTCAAAAATAAATAAACATTAATTAAAAAAAAAAAAAAGGAATTCCAGATGAGGAGAATGAAAGAAAAGTCTGAAAGACATTTTTAAATATTTAAAGATATTGCTAAAATTTACCAGTTTTTAAAAATGTATAAAATGTCATATTTAGGACCCTTTCTGAATGCCAAGCAAGACATATTTAAAAGTAATAATAGGGGCACATGGATGGCTCAGTAGGTTAAGCATCGGACTTCAGCGCAGGTCATGATCTCACCATTTGTGGGTTTGGGCCCCACATCAGGCTCTGGGTTGACAGCTCAGAGCCTGGAGCCTACTTCGGATTCTGGATCTCCTTCTCTCTCTCTGCCTCTCCCCTGCTTGCACTCTGTCTCTCTCTCTTTCCCAAAAATAAATAAACATTAAAAATTTTTTTGTAATAATAATAATAAAAGTCCAGTTTAGCCACATAGTAGAAAAATACAGAAAATTTAAAAATATAGTCTTTTTTATTTTTGCAAGAGTGAAAGCGAGCACACAAGAAAGTGCAAGCAGGGGAGGACAGAGAGAAAGAGAGAGCAAGAATCCCAGGTAGGCTCTATGCCCAGCACAGAGCCCTATGGAGGCTCCATCTCACAACTGTGAGGTCACGCCTGAGTCAAAATCAAGAGTCAGATGCTTAACAACTGAGCCACTCAGGTGCCCCTAAAAAGAGATAATCTTAAAACTCTCAAAGATACAACAAAAATGATAATATTAAAGAATAACAGTATATTTCTCATCAACAATAATAAATACCAGAAATAAGAAACTAACAAATCCAAATATTCAAAGTGCTGAGAGAAAATCACTGTCAAACTAGAATTTTTTACCTAGTCAAAATCTTATTAAAATAAGAGCAAAATAAAAATATATTCAGACATCCAAAAACTAAGAGAACCTCACTCACAGAGAAACAGTCATCCAAAGATTAATAGAGAGGTGCTGAAAGTCTTTACCAAGAAACACAAGATCAAATCAAAGAGAAGGATTAACTTAGAGGAAATAGACAGTATGTCAGAAGATGAAAACTTCAAAAGACAATTAAAAACACCTTCATACATATAGCAAGAACAGGGCATTATTAAAAAGGAATATTAGAGGGGTGCCTGGGTGGCTCAGTTGGTTGGGTGACTGATTTCAGCTCAGGTCATGATCTCACAGTTTGTGAGTTCGAGCCCCGCATCGGGCTCTGTGCTGACAGCTCAGAGCCTGGAGCCTGTTTCGGATTCTGTGTCTCCTTCTCTCTCTACCCCTCCCCTGCTCACGCTCTGTGTCTCTCTGTCTCTCAATAATAAATAAACATTAAAAAATTTTTTTTAATTTAAAAAAAGGAATATTAGAGGGGAGAAAGAGACATATGGAAGTTTAAAAAACAATAGTAGAAATGAAAACATTCAATGGAATGGTTGGAAGAAAAAGTCAAGGAAATCTCTCAGAAATTAGAATTGAAAGGGCGGGCCTATGCCCTCCGACTCCATCTTGTTCTGTGTCCTTCACCTTGACCACGCCTCCTCCCCTTGAGTAACCTCCCGCTCACCCGTTCAAACTTCCCAATCAAAACACGCCCGGCGACCTGCGTAACAGGACTCCGACCCTTCCCCAGCCAATTGGCTGAGGCCACAGCCATTACCTCACCAACTGCCCCTAGGCCCCAATAAAACCTTTGTCCTTTTGCAACTCGCTCTCTCTCCCCGGTATCTCACCGCTGCGTCGGTGCAGGTAGGGGATTGAGCTCGAGCTAGCTCGAATAAAGGCTCTTTGCTTTTGCATCGGACTCGGCTCCCTGGTGGTCTTTGGGGATCACGAATTTTGGGCATAACAAGAATAAAATGCTAAAGAGATGAAAAAAATGTTAAAGTCCAACCACAAATATTAGGAATTCAGAAAAGAAAGAAGGGAGAAAAAAAGTAAAAGGAATCAATAAATTGATAATTGACATACTGCCCAAATTGGAAGATGTGATTTTCCAGATTGAAATCCCAATCCAGTTAGTAAAATAGACATCCAGCAAAAGATATCATTATGAAAATTCAGGATAGTGTAGACAAAGAGAAGGTATTTTGTGCCTCCAGAGAAAGAGACGTTAAGTTACATGTAAAGGAACAAAATTGTGATTAGACTCTTCAATGGCAATGGCTGAGGAATTCAATTCACAGCCATAACATTCATTGGTTGGGAAGTTAGAATAAAGATATTTTTTGACATGCAAATTTAAAGAAGTGCTCCACCAAATTAAGGGAGTAAACCAAGAAAACCAGACAACAGGGAATTCACCATAAGACAAAAGTAAAGAGACTCACCAGGATAATAGAGAAGGGAGAGTCTAAAATAGCGAGAGGGCAGCAGGCCTCCAGAGGTCTCCAAACCTGTCCAGTTTGGAGTAGATAGAAAGGATCAACTAGTTATGTCTACAAGACATAGAATATCTGATATGGCTGAGCATATTGAAAAAATATTTAGAAAATCAGGATCAAAGTTGGGATGAGTTGATGACAAATACGTAAAAAACTAAGCAACAAATTTTCTTTCAATTGCTCTAGGGAGAACAAAAATCTGCATATAAAACAAAAAGTAATCACAAGGTATCACCTGAGGCTCAACTACAAACTTTATTTGCATTGTCATAGTGATGTAAATATCAGACATTGTATTAACCACTTATTATATATATAATGTATGGGAGGCATGAGGGACCGGAAGAATGTGTGAGTGTGGGTGTACGAAGCTGCTATGTGGAGAGTGAAATAGAGCTAAACCCTCATCTTGCAAAGTGGGAAGTCAAAAGAAAATGACCAAAACTAGAAAAAAAAAAAAATCAAGAGGTAGCACAATAGGTATGTTATTTAGAGACATGGAGAAAAATATCAAATGAAATGGATAAACGAATTGAAAATGACTTCCTCTGAAGAGGGGAAATGAGATGGGGAGGGGAAAGTAAACAGGGTTATTTTTCTAATAAATATAATAAAAAGTTATGTAGGAATACAACTCTTTAAGCACACAGTGAATAAAAATGTTTGACCTAGTTGCATTACTTTTTCCTGTGTCAGGGTAACTGTTTACAAGATCAGTAACTGAGATTAGCTGTACCAGGAACAAAAAGAGGCTGATTTATGGGCACCTGTACTGAACATTAATCTTGGCCTCATTCATCTGAGCCCTTTACTTAACCATTGCAGTCAACTTGCCTACTTACCATCCAACATACTAAGTCATTGAGAGAAAATACCTTTTACAACTGTAATACCTATGGGGCACTTGGGTGGCTCAGTCAGTTAAGCGTCCAAATCTTGATTATGGTTCAGGTCATGGGTTTGTGGGATCAAGTCCTGCATCGGATCAGGCTCTGAACTGACAGCACAGAACCTGCTTAGAATTCTCTCTCTCTGCCCCTCCCTGCTCATGCTTTCTCTCTCTCTCTCTTTCAAAATAAATAAGTAAACTTAAAATAAAAAACCTTAAAAAAAAAAAACCTATTGTAATACCCATAGGCACTAATCTTTAGAGTTTCTTGAGATAGGATCCCTGTGTTTCACTTCTGTATCCCAAGTGCCTGGTATATAATATGTGCTCAAAAAATTTATTAGTATGTACATGTTTTACCCATTCAAAGAAATTCTTTAAAAGGAAATCATAAGGGAGGTTACAAACATAGTTGGAAACATATGACAATAGAAGTCCTACACACCAAATTTCACAGGGCTACTATAACATAGTACTTAGCAGTAAATGTATATACTTATTTATTTAAAAAAAAAAATAAGCAGGGCGCCTGCGTGGCTCAGTAGGTTAAGCGTCCGACTTTGGCTCAGGTCATGATCTCACAGTTCGTGGGTTCAAGCCCCACATCGGGCTCTGTGCTGACGGCTCAGAGCCTGGAGCCTGCTTCAGATTCTGTGTTTCCGTCTCTTTCTGCCCTTTCCCCGCTCGTGCTCACTTGCTTGCTCTTTCTCTCTCTCTCTCTCCTCCCCTCAAAAACAAATAAACATTAAGAAAAATAAGAAAAATTGAAAACCAGTTGTCTAGGCATTCAACTAAAAAAAAAAAACCTTAAAAAGTGACAAAATAAAACTAAAGGAAGATGTAAAATTATATTAATGATACATGAAGAGATAATGCAACAGAAATGAAAGAAACAATGAAAGATAAACAAAACCTAGAACTGAATCTTCAGGGTAGGAGATGGGATATCTAGCAAAACAAGAAAACTTCTAATTAGAAAACAATGAGAAAAGACACAGACCATACTAGAAAAAGAAAAAAAAAGAGGCAATAACTATAAAATAAATAGTGGGGGTTTACTCCAAACTCATAGGTGTAATTTTATGCTAAAGAAGGCTGAAAACCCACATGAAACAGACATTTTTCTAGAAAAAATATAAATAATTAAAATCACTCCCCCGCAAAATTGACAAACTAACCAGGTAACTATTTAAAAAATTGAATTTGTAATCAAATGTCCACCCTGCTGCTTTACAAGAAAATCCTCTTTATCCAATGTAATTGTACTTTGGATCAGACACTATTACCTCCACACAGATTGCATTTCCAAGCCTCTTGTGAGAATAAATGCTGCTCTATGACTAACATCAGCCAACAGTATGCAAGAAGAGCTGCTTCTTTGCGGTTTACGGGAGTCTTACTTGAGGGTCATTTCCCTGTCTCGCATGGTGTTCTTTTGTCCCTCCTCCACACTACTTCCCTCTCCTACCTTGTTTAAGCGCTGTTTGCTATTGGTATTGTTGTTACTATGTGAAAAATGACTTTAGATGAATTGCTTTCTTTTGTGATACCATGTTTATTCATTAAAATGATACTATAAGGGGCACCTGGGTGGCTCAGTCAGTTAAGCGTCCAACTTGGGCTCAGGTCATGATATCACACTTTGTGAATTAGAGCCCCGCATCGGGCTCTGTGCTGACAGCTCAGAGCCTGGAGCCTGCTTCAGATTCTGTGTCTCCCCCTCTCTTTACCCCTCCCCTGCTCACGCTCTGTGTCTCTCTGTCTTTCAATAATAAATAAACGTTTAAAAAAATTTTTTAATAAAAAAATTAAAAAAAAATAAAATGATACTATAAAAGAATACTTAATTACAACGGAGTATTACTCAGCAATCAAAAAGAATGAAACCTTGCCATTTTGCAACTATGTGGATGGAACTGGAGAGCAATATGCTAAGTGAAATTAGTCAGAGAAAGACAAAAATCATATGACTTCACTCATCTGAGGACTTTAAGAGACAAAACAGATGAACATAAGGGAAGGAAACAAAAAGTATATAAAAACAGGGAGGGGGACAAAACAGAAGAGACCCATAAATATGGAGCACAAACTGAGGGTTACTGGAGGGGTGGTGGGAGGGGGGATGGGCTAAATGGGTAAAGGGCACTAAGGAATCTACTCCTGAAATCATTGTTGCACTATATGCTAACTAATTTGGATATAAATTTAAAAAAATTAAAAATAAAATTAAAAATAAATTAAATAAATAAATAAATAAATAAATAAATAAATAAATAAAAGAACACCTAACAATGTAGAAAAATGGTCACAATATTGTTGTGGTAAAAATTTATATAGAGAGTATATGCCAAGAGGCTAGTACATTTTTAGAAAGTTTTTTTCATATACCAATAATTTTATTTTTTATTTTTATTTATTCTTTGTGAATTGCTTTTAAGATTAAAACCATAAAATGTCAAAGGGCAACTGGGTAGCTCAGTGGGTTAAGCGCCGGCCTCTTGATTTCCGCTCAGGTCATGATCTCATGGTTTCAGGAGTTGGAGCCCCACTTCGGGCTCTGTGCCGACAGCGCCTAGCCTGCTTGGGATTCTGTCTCCCTCTCTCTCTCTGCCCCTCCTCCACTCATGCACATGCTCTCTCTCTTTTTCTCCCTGTCTCTAAAAATAAATAAATCAACATTTGTTAGGAAGTGGAACTATAAAATGTCAAAAAGAAGATATGTTTTAACAGCAAATCTGAGCTGAGTGTAAAATACAACAAAGGGTTTGTTGTCTTTTGACGTATAGTTAATATACAATGTTATGTTAGTTTCAGGTATACAACATTGTGATCTGACAAGTCTATACATTACTTAATGCTCTCCATGATAAGTGTAGCCACCGTCTGTCACCATACAATGTTATTACACTATTAATGACTAGATTTCGTATGCTGTACTTTTCTGTGACTTACTTATTTTGTGACTGAAAGTTTGTATCTTTTAATCCACTCCACCTACTTCATCTCTCCCCCTACCCCCTTCTTTCTGGCAATCACCAGTTTGTCCTCTGTTTATGAGACAACTACAGGTCTTTTATTTGAAGCAAAATGTTTATTATCATATCATTGCTTTTACAACTAATTTTAAAAAATTTTAATGTTTATTTATATTGAGACAGAGAGTGAGAGACAGAACATGAGTGGGGGAGGGGCAGAGAGAGGTAAACACAGGCTCCAGGGTCTGAGCTGTCAGCACAGAGTCTGACACGGGGCTCAAACCCATGAACCGCGAGATCATGACCTAAGCTGAAGTCAGTTGCTTATCCAGTTGAGCCACCCAGGTGCCCCAATATTTTTAAAATAAAATATGTAGAAATTAGATAATTACAAAATATCAAATACAATAGTCATTGCTGAGATGCAAACTTTAGTCTTTTTTATAGTTATTTAAAATATTCTACACTTTTCAAATGAAAAATAATTATTAATATCAAAACTATAACTACACAAAATATTTTCATAGAATCTCTGTAAGTAAGGAGAGTCATAAGCATGTGCACGGGGGAGAAAAGAAGCACAGAGCTTACTACATGATGAAAGGTAATTGTGCCATGAACAAAACAAAGCTATCTTAACAAAATCAACTATAGGGATCTCTAGAGTATAACAAGTATGAAATGTAAATCTTGTGATCTTATAATACTCTGTATAGATTATCATTTGCCTCTGGATTTAGTATGATAAAGATTTTTTTTTAAGATTTTATTTTTAAGTAATCTCTACACCCAGGAGTGCCTGGGTGACTCAGTTGAGTGACCAACCTTTAATTTTGGCTCACGTCATGATCTCATGGTTTGTGAGTTTAGCCCCACATTGGGCTCTGTGCTGACAGTGCAGAATCTGCTTCAGATTTGTCTGTCTCCATCTCTCTTTGCACCTCCTCCCACTCACACTCTTTCTCTCTCTTTCAAAATAAATAAACATTAAAAAAAAAGTAATCTCTACACCATGGTGCTCAAACCCACAATCCTGAGATCAAGAATCACAAGGTCCACCGACTGAGCCAGCTGGGTGCCCCTAATAAAGATTTTTTTTTTTTTTTAATGAAGAAGGGAGAGACACCTGGGTGGCTCAGTTGATTAAGCATCCAATTTCAGCTCAGGTCACAATCTTGCAGTTTGTGGGTTTGAGCCCCTCATGGGGCTATCTGCTGTCAGTGCAGACTCTGCTTTGGATTCTCTGTCTCCCTCTCTCTCTGCCCCTCCCCCTCAGTGCATGCTCTTTCTTTCTCAAAAATTAGTAAACATTAAAAAAAAAAAAAAAAAAGAGGTGTGCCTGGGTGGTTCAGTCAGCTGAGTGTCTGACTCTTGATTTCAGCTCAGATCATGATTTCACAGTTCATGAGATTGAGCCCCACTTTGGGCTCTATACTGGCAGCATGGAGCCTGCTTGGGATCTTGGGATTCTCTCTCTCTCTCTCTTTCATTCTCTCTCTCTCTCTCTCTCACACACACACACACACACACACACACACACACACTAAATAAATAAATAAATAAATAAATAAATAAACAAACAAACAAACAAACATTTTTTAAAAAAAGATAAAAGATAAAAAGAAAGAAGGGAATGCCCCTCTACTTTTTACTTCAAGAGACTAGTGAAAGATGTGGCAGTTTCTGTGGTAGGAAACAGAAACCAAAGGAAGAAAATGTTCCTGTGAAATGCTATGATAGTTACTGCCGAAAAGAATCTGCTCAAAGTTTTTGGGTTCCCCCCCGAGAGGCTCTACTCATAGCAAAACAACTCTGAAAAGCATGAACAAATTCAGAAGATTCAATTTCAAAATCTATTACACAGTTACAATAATTGGTAGTAGGAAACAATCAACAAAACTAAAAGACAGCCTATGGAATGGGAGAAGATATTTGCAAATGACATATCAGATAAAGGGTTAGTATCCAAAATCTATAAAGAACTATCAAACTCAACACCCACAAACAAATAATCCAGTGAAGAAATGGGCAAAACACATGAACAGACACTTTACCAAAGAAGACATCCAGATGGCTAACAGACACATGAAAAGATGCTCAACATCACTCATCATCAGGGAAATATAAATCAAAATCACAATGAGATACTACCTCACACCTGGAAGAATAGCTAATATTAACAACTCAGGAAACAACAGATGTTGGCGAGGATGCAGAGAAAGGGGAACCCTCTTGCACTGTTGGTGGGAATGCAAACTGGGGCAGCCACTCTGGAAAACAGTGTAGAGGTTCCTCAAAAAATTAAAAATAGAACTATCCTACGATCCAGCAATTGCACTATTAGGTATATACCCACAGGATACAAAAAAGCTGTTGCAAAGGGGGACATGCACCCCAATGTTTATAGCAACACTATCAACAATACCCAAAATATGGAAAGAGCCCAAATGTCCATCAACTGATGAATGGATAAAGAAGATGTGGTATATATATACAATGGACTATTACTCAGTGATCAAAAAGAATGAAATCTTGCCATTTGCAACAACATGGATGGAACTAGAATGTGTTGTACTAAGCAAAATAAGACAGAGAAAGAAAAATGCCATATGATTTCACTCACGTATGGAATTTAAGAAACAAAACAGATCAGCATAAGGAAAAGGAAAGAAAATAAGATAAAAACAGACAGAAAGGCAAACCATAAGAGACTCTTAAATACAGAGAAGAAACTAAGGGTTGCTGGGGGGGTGGTGGGTGATGGGCTAACTGGGTGATGGGTACTAAGGAGGGCACCTGTTGGGATGAGCACTGAGTGTTAAATGTAAGTGATGAATCACTAAATCTACTCCTGAAACCATTACTACACTATATATTAACTAACTTGAATTAAATAAATTTTTTAAATGAAAAAAAAAATTGGTGGTGTTATTCACAAAAAGACACATAGATCAATGGAACAGAAGAGACAGTTGAAAAGTAGACCCACATAAATATAGACAACTGATTTTTGACAAGGGCACCAAGGCAAGCCAATGAAGAAAGGATACTTCTATCAATAAATGGTTCTGGAACAACTGATTATCCACATGCAAAACAAAACAAAACAAAATACCTAATACCTTGACACATTCCTCACAGTTCATACAAAAGTTAAATTGGAATGGGTCATGGACCTAAATATAAAAGATCAAATTACACAACTTCTCAAAGAAAACAAGAGAAGGTTTTTGTGACCTTGGATCTGGCAGAGAGCTGTTCAATATAACAGCAAAAGCACAGTCCATTCAAGAAAAATTGATAAATTGAAACTTATAAAAGTATCAAACTTTCATTCTGTAGAAGACATTGTTAACAGAATAAAAGACAAGCCATGGGCTAAGAGAAAATACAGTAAAACCTTGGATTGCAAGTAACTTGTTCTGCAAGTGTTCTGTAAGACGAGCAACCATTTCTAATAAATTTTAACTTGGTAAAAGAGCAATGTCTTGCAATATGAGTAGTACATGATGCAGAGTATCACATGATCACAACTGAGCCAATGGTTCTTTTCTCTCTCTCTCTCACTCTCTTGTTGTGAGATTGTGGGTGATCAGCTCCCATGCTGGGATGCTCGGTCTCAGGCCATGGTGTTTGGCAGAAATCAGTGATTTTTCAGAATGTTGGAAGTTTCCCATGACTGGCACGAGTGTATTTTGTCACTTGGCACATATGGACCGTCCTTTGCTTTTCCATACAAGAGTAAGCTTAGGAATGCTTTGCTTCATTCTAGGTCGGGCTGCCTGCAGATATAGACCCTTTTCTCTGCCGCCTTATTGCCAGTTACATTAAATACAGTATATGACTAGGCTTATTACTACTGTACTATAGTCAACATCCATGTGAGTGTATACAATGGCCCCCATGCAGAAGAAGATTCCATTAAGCCAATAGACGGCAGTGATTCTGTTAGTGATAGTGATGGAAGTGGTTCTACACAATAACCCTCCTGTCTCTTGTGTCCCTCACACCAGCCATGAAGGTTTTCAAAGAGAAGTGTAAGTTATTTTTCCTTATATTTTTTATTATTTTGCATTAGATTACAGTGTTATGATCATTCTTATATGAATATTTTTGGGTTGTGGAACTAATCATCTGAATATCCATTATTTCTTATGGGGAAATTAGCTTTGATATACAAGCGCTTTGGATGACAAGCATGTTTCCAGAATTAATTATGCTCACAAACCAAGGTTATACTGTATTTGCAAAGCATACAGGTGATAAAGGACTCATAACTATGATAAAGGATTTTAAAAATTTGGGGTGCTTGGATGGCTCAGTCAGTTGAGCAACTCCCAGAGTTCTGGGATTGCACAACATGTCAGGCTCTGCCCTGACAGGGATTCTCTTTCCCTCTCTCTCTGCCCCTCCCCAATTCACATGCATGTGCACTCTCTCTCTCTCCCTCTCAAAATAAATAAATAACCTTTAAAAAAAAAAAAGAATTTCAAAAGTTCAACAATAAGCAAACAACTTGATTTTTTCAAACTAGGCAAAAATCTGAGAACATTTTATCAAAGAAGATAAATTTATGTCCAATTAGCCTATAAACAGATGTTCAACACCACTAGTCATTAGGTAAGTGCAAATCAAAATCGCAGTGAAATACCACTATACATCTAAAATGACTAAAACAAAGCAAACAAAAACAAACCCCCCAACCTCCCACCCTCCCTACCCACCACCCCCTCCCGCCCCCACACACATAACACTGACAATACTAGGTACTAGGTAAGATGCAGGGCAACTTGAACTCTCACACATTGCTAGTAAAAATGAAAAACAGTACAACTACTCTGGTAAAGAGTTCAGCAGTTTCTTTAAAAGTTAAGAATTTACTGTACAACTCAGAAATCCTACTTTCAGGGATTTGCCCAAGCGAAAAGAAAACTTATACACATGATGTTATTCACCATTGCCGAAAACTGGAAATGTACTTCAACAAGAGAATGGATAACAAACTGATCTATCCATACGATGTCATACTACTCAACAATAAAAATGGCTGAACTATAAATTCATTAAATGGTTACATCTTAACGGCATTTTGCAAAGTGAAAGCCAGACCCAAAAGGCTATATACTGTATAAAACCATTTATATGTTATCTGGAGAAAGCAAAAGTATTCAACAGAAAACAAATTAGTGGTTGCTAGGAATTTAGGGATTGGATTGGAGCAACAAGGATAATTCTAGGGTTAGAGCAGGATGACCGGAACATCCCATAATGCCTGAAAGTAAGAAAACAAAAACAAAAATGGAGTCATATCAAAGACATAAGAGCCTACATGAAAGAGTTCCCAGTTACCAAAAGCTTAACCAATCTGAGCAGCACTATAAATAAAAATAGTATTAGACCATAACAGAATAAATACAAAGTCCATAAGTATATAGTAATGCAAATTAATGTTTGATTAAATAAATAAATGATGGGAAAGAAAAAACTCTTCCTTACAGAAGAAATCTAATTAATACAAGTAAAAGGAATGAAGAAAATAAAAAATTACAACAGCACAGCAATGTAATAATTGTTGCAGTTGGGGCACCTGAGTGGCTCAGTGGGTTGAGCGTCTGACTTCGGCTCAGGTCATGATCTCACTGTCCGTGAGTTTGAGCCCCGCGTTGGGCTCTGGGCTGACAGCTCAGAGCCTGGAGCCCACTTCAGATTGTGTCTCCCTCTGTCTGCCCCTCTGCTGCTTGCACTCTGTCTTTCGTGTTGTCTCAAAAATAAATAAACATTAAAAAAAAATTTTTTTTAATTGTTGCAGTCAACATCTGCTAATGAATGCTGACATTAGCAGAGAAGGGTTTAAGGAAAAACAAGATATTTGCATAGCTTCAAAGTATCCCCTCCAGAATATTCCTGTGGAGGTTTTCAAATATGTCCACAAATTCTTTGAGATTCCTCCTTCCAGGAAGCAAAGCTTAATTCCTCTCCCCCTGAGTATGGACCAGATTTAGTGACTCACTTCAAATGAATAGAGTATGAAAAGAAAAGAAAGAAAAAAGTAACTTTATGGTGGAGAAAACTGGTAGATGTCATGTTAACCAAGCATTCAAGTTTCCCATCACCGGTAATAAGATGCTGGCAGGGTGTACCCCTTGCAATGAGAAGGGCACCTCACCTCTGGGGTATTCCTCAAAACCCGTAACTCCCCTATAACCACGAGAAAACATGAGACAAACCCAAGCTAAGCACTACTTCACAAAATACCTGACTGGTATGTTTCTTCAAAGCTGTCATGGTCATGAAAGAAAAGGAAAAAAGACGAAGAATCTGTTACAGATTGAAAGAGAATAAAGATACACAATGATTAAACACAAGGTGGTACTCTAGACTGGATCTTGGAACAGGAAAAAGACATCAGTGGAAAACTGAAAAATCCAAACAGAGCCTACAGTGTAACTAACAGTATTTGTAACAGTACTAAATTCTTAGTTTTGGTCATTGTGCCACAGTTATGTCAGATGTAAGCATTAGGAGAAGCTGGGTTAGGGGTATAAATGGGAATTCTCTGTAGTATCTTTACAGTACATCTCTATGTCAAAAACTATTTCAAAATAATAATTTAAAGATATAGCAAATAAACTGAACTGCTTGAAGCCATTTTCTCTGTCATTAATGGTTCAACGTCCTCTTAATGAGATTTCCGTGGTTAGACATACACTTGAATACATCCAGGATACATCAAACTAGATTTATCATTTAGGTTCTACTAATTCCACTAGTTCTACTTGAAAAGGTCATCTCTTCAGGGCCCCTGGGTGGCTCAGTTGGGTAAGTGTCCGACTCTTGGTTTTGGCTCAGATCATGACCTCCTGGCTCCATGATTTTGAGCCCTACATCTGGCTCCACACTAACAGTGCATAGTCTGCTTGGGATTCTCTCTCTCCTCCTCTCTCCTCCTCTCTCCTCCTCTCTCTCTCTCTCTCTCTCTCTCTCTCAAAATAAATAAATAAACTCTAAAGATCATCTCTTCACCTAGAAAAGTTATCTCCTCCCACTTCAGACTGTCCCTGGGAGTTCCTGTCAACAACAACAATGTTCTTTCCATTGTAGGAAGCAACTCTGCCGTTGGCTGTGACAAGCAGAGCTTCTTCTGAGGTGCCTCTCATGATGGCTGTGGCCCCTGCTCCTGCCCACTGCCTCTGTGCGACCCCTGAACACTAGGAAGCCCAGCCACAGGCTGAGGTCGTTGCCCCTTCCTCTAACTTATCCCCACCCACGCCCCCACCCCATACTCTCGATCTCCCACCAGTGTTCCTCTCACAGTATTAGACCGTAATACAGAGAACTGCTGTGCTCTCACTCAGCCTTGTTATTCACACTCCCACACTCAATTTGGGCATCAAACCTGCAAAAATTCTAGATTTATGGGGTGGTTGAACTGCCTTCTCTGGATGCCAGTCATTAGGAAGAAGTTCTCTGGGCCATTGGTAAGATCACTCATTCACCAGCAAGTATCTGTACCGCCTCCCAGGGCGTCAGGCACTACAGGTGACAGAGCTGAGAGTGAGACACTGTGATTAGCAAAGAAAGGAGGAGAGAATCATCAGACTCTTAACAGAGCTTGTCCCCTTCTCCCTTACTGTCGGCGACCTGGGTGGGCAGAGCTGGGGAAGAGCCAGTGACAAGAAAAACCTCTTCAAACCAAATCAGAGGTCCTGAGCTGCTTGCACAAGTGTGTGGAAACAAGCGGAGTTGTTTACAACACTGTATTTGAAGGAAATATCTGGAGTTCAAAAACAGGGATTTAAAGACAAGATGGTAAAATCCATAAAAACTTGTCTCAAACAGTTTATCAGGCCGGAAAACCTTCATAAGCTTTTTGCTTTTTTAAAAAAGAGGCCTTAAGTAAGAAGAAAACAAACGTTGTGAAGATTTTCAGAGACACCTCACTCACCAACCTTCTCTTTGTTAGAATTACTTGTCATTACTTTAATGTTCATTCACGAAAGTCTATTTACTCTGAATTGAGAGGTCAATTTTATCATCATTTGTCCCGTGCATACATTTTAAAATTAGAAATGAGCACCTCAATTGTGGTGGAGGTAGAGCCCCTCCCTAAGGAATGTGGTGGGGGCCTTCTCAGAACAAAGGAAGGCAACGTGCCCAATCAACTCCTATACACGTATGCATAACTCTGACACAACTCTGAAACTTGGACTGGGTTCAATCAGACTATGTGTGTCACCCTATATGGGAGACAAAGAAGCTGCAATTGCGCAAAAGGCTACACCCTGCTGCGCTCAGGGCTCGGTTTTTCGGACACAAACCCATTGAGCCCATGCTGACACGACAAATAAAGTGCTTCCTGGAAAAGAAAGCCTCGCGGCCCCGTCTCTCTGTGTGAGAATCCTGCTATACAACGGCCATCTCTTTTAGTTTTAATATTCCAAAAAAGATTGAGTGATTCTGGTGCTGTTTTTACCCTACTGTTGGTTAGCCTATGTTGTAAAGGAACAGGGAACTTTTCCTCTGTTAAAAAAAACAAAAACAAAAACAAAAACAAAATTCAACCAAGTAAATTTGAAGATCTAACTGGCTTTATTCAACAAGCGATGAATCGGGCAGCACCTCATCTGGCAAGTAGCAAGGCCCTCGAAGAGTTGTACAAAATGGAAGGTTTATAGGATGGAGGAGGGGCAAGGAAGTTACTAGGGAAAGAAAAGAAAGGATGGCTCCAGGAAGGTCACTTTCTTTTAGGGAAAAGGGCAGAGGATCTTACCTTGCAGTTTACTTCATCTCTTGGGGGCGACTGAGAGAGTCCCAGTGACAGATTACTTCTTTAGTGCTGGCCAGAAAATTCCAATTAGGGCAATATTTCTGGGGGAGATTGAAGTTGCAATTAGATTGAGTATTAAGCCCCGGTTTGGGAACTTGGTCTAAGTGGCATCATTTTGGGCCTGTGGTTTTCTTTCTTTTTGTTTTTAAGTGTATTTATTTATTTTGAGAGAGAGAGAGAGGGAGGGAGAGAGAGAGAGAGAGAGAGAGAGAACAAGCAGGTGAACGGCAGAAAGTAGGAGGGAATCTCAAGCAGGCTGCACACTATCAGCACAGAGCCCGATGTGGGGCTTGAACTCACAAACAGTGTGATCATGACCTGAGCAGAGATCAAGAGTTGGACACTTAACAGAGTGAGCCACCCAGGTGCCTCCAGTTTTCTTTTTTTAATACCTTCGACCCTCATTTTCATAGTGTTCTATTTAAATGAAAGGTAAATGTTGTGTAGGCCTTTAAATATTTATATGTAACAAAAGAAGTTTATTATCTGTCAAGTAATTCATTTTGCAACGAAGTTCTATCTCTTGAAAATTAGTGTCTTCTTGTTTTACCATTGTGATATTGTATATTATGGTATGATTATGTATATTGTATCATATCATATCATATCATATTATAATAAATACATTTGGTCTTGTTTCTCTAGCAGAGCTCCTAAAACCCTTGGAATTTCCGAAGAGATGAGTGTTATAAAGGTGTCTTTGGTTATGTTAATGATGTGGCTTTCCAATCGATCGCACATAAGCTGGGGGCGGGCTGCCAGGAGAGCCAATCATGTGATTAGAGGTTTGGAACTTTCAGTCCCACCCCCTGATTTCTAGACGGGGGTGCTGGGCGGGGGCGGGTGATAGTTGACACTATCACTGATGGCCAGTGATTTACTCAATCCCGCCTATGTGATGAAGCCTCCATAAAAATCGCACAGGACTGGGTTCAGAGAGCTTCTAGGCTGGTGAACATGTGAGGTGTTTGGAGAGTGGGGCCCCTGGGGAGGGCGTGGACATACTCTGCCTTCTGCGTCTCTTCCACCTGAAGAATCATCCGTAGCCTTTAGCATATCCTTTTATAATAAACTGTTATTAATAAATAATAATAAACAGGCAGTTAGTGTCTGAATTGAGGTAAATTGTAGGACACCCAGCTACTATCACAGAATGGCCTGGTGTGGGGAAAACAAAACAAAACAAAACAAAACAAAACAAAACAAAACAAAACCACACACACGTTCGATGACCAGAAGTGTCAGAAGTGAAGTGTTCTGTGTGAGTAGTAAAGAAAGTCTCACAGGTAGAAAGCTGGATTACGCTTTTTTTTTTAACTCAATTATTCTTCCCTTAAATAGTGAAGGCATCATAAAAGACTACCAGGAAAAAAATGTTACAGTCAAGTCAACCCTGACTTTGGTCTTTGGCGCACACAAAAGGATCCACACATGGGTGTAGGAAATATAAAGAGTGGTAAGAAGATGGTCTCTGGAACCAGGTAACCTGAGGTAGAATCCCAACACTGTCTCTTTCTAGATGTGTGACTTGGGACAAGTTATTTAGCCTCAGTTTCCTCATCTGCAAAGTGTAGGTAATAAAATACATTCTTCACTGAATTGCTGTGTGGCTTAAATTTGATGATATATATAAAAGTATTTGAACAGTGTCTAGCATACGCGCACACACACACGCTATACATAGCATACATTGATTTATATATTATATTGACTTTGAATTTATTATTATTATTTCCAATCAGTTCCCTGAGGTCACAAGTGAAACTAAGTTAAATGGTGACTTGGCAGGCAGATGTTCTACTTAACTGGCATTAGTAAAGGCCATGGTTCTCAATACCACATTAGTGGTTTATAAAGGAGCATGTACTCAAGTGAAATAAGTCAGCCAGAGAAAGACAAATGTCATATGATTTTACTCATATGTGGAATTTAATAAACAAAACAGATGAACATAGAGAAAGAGAAGGAAAAATAAGATTAAAAAAAGAGAGGGAGACAAACTGTAAGAGACTCTTAAATGCAGAGAACAAACTAAGAATTGCTGGAAGGATATTGAGTGGAGGATGGGCTAAATGGATGATGGGCATTAAGAAGGGCACTTGTTGGGATGAGCACTGGGTGTTATATGTAAGTGATGAGAATCACTAAATTCTACTTGTAACATCATTATTCCACTATATGTCAACTAACCTGGATTTAAATAAAATTTAAAATTTTTTAAAAATATACAAAAGATTGGGGCACCTGGGTGGCTCAGTCAGTTGAGCGTCTGACTTCGGCTCAGGTCATGATCTCACGGTTCATGGGTTCAAGCCCCGCATCGGGCTTGACTCTAGTCCTTCCTGGGCCCCATAATTGAACTAAAACCAACAAGTCCAAATGGACATGGAAGAGGATTAGAAAGCAAATCCTTCCATCATTTGCATCTCCAGATTTAGAGCTAAGAATTCTGAGATAAACAAATGGAATGAATTTGGAAATGATGCATCAAAGGCTTCCTCCTATGACATGAATAGTGGGAGCTACTGAGGATCTGCCTATCAAACGCTAGAGAGACATTTTCCCCCAGACACCAAACAGGGGTAACAACTCAGGATGACAAAAACCTGCAATCCTGCAGATAATGAATTTTCACCATTTCACATCCTCTCAATTTTAACAATTATAGCCACTGAATGCATCATTGGTATCGTTGCAAATGGGTTCATCATGGCTATAAATACAGCTGAATGGATTAAAAATAAGGCAGTTTCCAATAAGCAGGATCCTGTTTTTCTTGAGTGTACCCAGAATACCTCTCCAAAGCTTCATGATGATAAAAATTACCTTCAGCTCAACATCCCCACATTTTTATAATGAAGATGTTATATATGGTACATTCAAAGTAACTTTCATGTTCTTAAATCATTGTAGCCTCTGGTTTGCTGCCTGGCTCAGCTTCTACTTCGTGAAGATCGCTGATTTCTCCCACCCCCTTTTCCTCAAGCTGAAGTAGAGAATTTCCGGGACGGATGCCCTGGCTCTGTGGCTATCAATGTTTATTTCCTTAGGCTACAGTGTGCTCTTCTCCAATGACATCAACACCATGTATTGTAACAATTCTTCTATCCCTCTCCCAACTCCTCTAAGAAAAAATACTTCACTCAGACCAATGTGGTCATCCTGGTTCTTCTCTATAACCTGGGGATCTTCATTCCTCCGATCGTGTTCATCTTTGCAGCCACCCTGCTGATCATCTCTCTCAAAAGACACACCCTACACATGGAAAGCAATGCCACTGGCTCACATGGGGACCATCAAAGTTACCAGCTACTTTCTCATTCTCTACATTTCCAATGCAGTTGCTCTATTTCTTTATATGTCCAATATCTGTGACGCCAACAGTTCCTGGATTATTTTGTGCAAATTCATCATGGCTGCCTACCCTGTTGGTCACTCCATTCTGCTGATTCAGGACAACCCTGGGTTGAGAAGAGCTTGGAAGCAGCTTCAGCCTCAAATTCATCTTCACCTAAAAGAGAACCAGAATACCACAAAACAAGCCCAACCAGCTCTGCCTCCCCCTTACCCAGACCCCTCTCCCCCCACCTCCTTTCTTCCCCAAACCTGACCTGATCCTTCCACCTGATGTGGTTTTTTATACAGAAGGTTAATCTTCATTTCTCTCTTTTGCTTCTTGGGCACAGTCTTAGTGATGTTTGACATATTCTTTACCTAAGCCTCCTATTTTACCTCCACTTGCTCTATGTAAAAGCAGCGGTTCTACACATTAGAATCTCTGGGGGAGATTTTTGAAATACCAATGTCGAAACCTGACCCTAAATCAATTAAGTCAGAATTTTTGGTGTTGGAACTTAGATAATTCTTTTTAATTTCTTAAGGTGATTGTTTTCCAAAACCTAAAACAAAAAAGTTTAAGATGCTCAGCCTGGCTTATATCAAGAAGAAAATGAAGACCACTTTGAGATATAATTTTTTACCTATTAGATAAGCAAAGATCAAAAAGTTTGGTAACACACTGTGTGTGATCATGGGGACAAGGCAATCTCATAAATTTATGGAAATGTTAATTGCTGCTTCTTTAAGTACAGTTTAGTAATACATATGAAAGTACATACTTTTATTTGACAATTATACTTGGGGATATTTATTTTATAGATATTCTTGAGTACATAAAAATTGACATATGTACCAATTATTTGTTGCAATATTTTACATCCAAATGGCTAGATTCATTATTAAATGGAGCCACACTGGGGATAGCAACTAATGTTGAATCACCAATCTCTAGAACTTAATATTTGAAAAATTCACCAAATAAAACTTATTCTACTTTCTCTTCCTATCTGGAAAAAATTAGGTTAAATTTCTCCTGAAATAGAGGAATTGTTTCTTTTTCTTTTCAAGAAGATAGACAGACTCTTCTTTAAAGGTCTCATTTTCTGAACTTCCACGTCCATGGGCTTGCAAGATAACAAATAAAAGCAAAAGAGCAAAATGTAAAAACAACTTTGAAATTTTGAAATTTTCAGTCCAAGAGAGAGATGCAATTCAAGACCACTTGAATCTATTCAGGATAGGTTCTGGACTTCAGGCTGCCTCGTTACTCATGTCCTGGAGTGGAAAGGGCTACCATCCTGAGAGAAGAAAAGGTGAACTACCTTCCCCCATTTCATAACCAGACTATAGAACAATCTGTAAACATGGACACCTCAGGGGGAGTCCTCACTGGGCTGAAGATTTAACTGTGCTAGCCAGTACTCCTCACATGTGCCATCCTTAAAACCTACCGGAAAGTAAATATGACTTGACACCGTGAAAGTCTTCAGAGAAGGAACACGACTATTTCAGGTGTGAGTGTTAGACATACATCACTATTTGTCATTTAATCCCTATCAAGGATTTTGTTGTTTAAAAAAAAAGTATTTGATATTCAAAATGATAGCATGCTTCCTTGTACCTTAACAAATGGATTCTGAATAATATACTGGATGCTAAGAAAATTCATAGATGTGCTTTGTAAACATTCTCAGAGGCTAAAGACATTAAGTGAGTGACTATCAAAACACACAGTCAGGGGCAGCTGGAAATAGAGCATCAGAGCCATCACCTATGACAAAGTATTGATGGAAATGGTTACATTTCTCATCGAGCAACTCCCAAAACCAAGTAACAGACAATTGGGGAAGTATATATCACATGTCACATGTCACCATTGTTTGTCACTATTTTCTGGTTAATATGGTAAGATTTATTTTCTTGTGAAATAGCCTGATTGCTACAAAGCTGTCTATTAAAAGCATCTTCCCTCCAATTCTCACATATAGCTTTTTTTAAATGAGATTGTCAATACTTACAAAAACATAACACTATTACTCATTTCTAAATCTCCACCCAAATATTACAGAAGTGAAATTAGAGTTGTTTCAAGTTGATTGTCATCATCATCATATTCAAAGTAATATCAGCTTTTGGCCAACAAATAAGTAAACAAATGCTGAAAAGGTCTTTTGTGAATAGTAAGTCTCCTGCCTCACCCAAAATCTCACTTCCCCAAAGCAACATTTCTATTATTTCTGACTCTAGTTTTTGTGGTGGTTACTTTCATAGCTCCGAACAGGTACACATAGACACGCACATTGTATTATCCATCTGTAAACACCTATTGACTCATCACTGTAAATGGTGAGGACTGAAGTGTCACTTACATTGCCATCAAATGCTGCCCTGTAGTAATTGCATTACTACTTCTGGCTCTTATTCTCATTGCTTTTAAATTTTTGAATGATCATTTTAATGTGTATTTATTTTTGAGAGAGAGAGAGCATGAGTAAGGGACAGGCAGAGAGAGAGGGAGAAACAGAATCTGAAGCAGGCTCCACACTCTGAGCTGTCAGCACAGAGCCTGACGCGGAGCTCAACTCAGAAACCATGAGACCATGACCTGAGCCGAAGTTAGGCGTTCAACCAACTGAGCCACCAGGAGCCCCTTGAATGATCATTTTAAGTTGCAATGTCTTATTCTACTATTTATAGTCCATGCCTACCAACTCCACATTATATAAAAGAGTATGTTAGTGCCCCATCCTTCTTTTTACTACTTCTCCCTTTTCCACCTGCTTTTTAAAAAATATTTTTATTTTTGAGAGAGAGAGAGAGACACACAGAGAGAGAGAGAGCACAGCGGGGAGGGACAGAGAAAGAGAGGGAGGAAGAGAATCCAGAACAGGCTCTGCGCTGACAGCAGAGAGCCCGATGCAGGGCTCGAACTCAAACTATGAGATCATGACCTGAGCCAAAGTTGAACACAACCGGCTGAGCCACCCAGGTGACCCCCTTTTCCACATTCTAACTGCTGAAAGCAACATGCTCCTTTCACATTGTCATATGCTATTCTGTAACTATCGTTCAGTCTTCTGTGCTTCATCTATGAATTTATTTTAAATGTAGAAGATCAATAAATAGCATTTCTAATATTCTTAGTAAAACTATTATTACTGGACTCAAGACCAAAAAGTGCTTTTCATTAAGTTCAATGACACAATCCATAAACCCAGGTAAAAGGAGATTGTTTCCAGCATAAAAATCAAATGCATTTTTTTTTTTACACTCCATCATTTACTCAGCAACATGAAAGAATTTAGTTTGGGTTTATGATAATCCTGCTCAATTGCCTTCCTTTATGTTGTTATACCAGCCCTGCCTCCCAGAGAGATAAGTATATTCCTTATCACCTACTCAAAGGAATTCAGTATTTTAATCATGGCACTGTCAGTTGGATGTAATCCACTTTTTTTTTTTTTTCCAGTAGCAACTTGATCAATGCCTTTCATTCTCGTTCCCTTCTTGATAATTGGCTCCTAAGCCTGATTCATGTTTGTCATCCACCCGGATGTCCGGGTTATATCCATCACCTATTTTCTAGACCACATGTCTTACTCTTCCTTTTCTTATTTCCTCCCTTACTTACCGGAACACATCCTTAAGTAACTTCCTCGGAAAAGTCCTTCAGAAATGGGAAATGTTTTTATTTTGCCCTCACTCTTGATTAGTAGTTGATAGTTGGTTGAATATACAATTTTAGGTCTAAAATAATTTACCTTAAGTTTGGAAGAAATTTCATTCTTTTCACATTTGTTGTTACTAATTAGAAGTGTGAAAGCAACCTGTGCCTTTTTCCGTTCTAGGTTTTTGTATTCTTTCTTTAGACATTTTTAAAATCTTCTTTTTATCTTTCATGATTCACCAAGACTGCACTACAACTGCATATAACAGAAATCTGATTAAAGTGACCATATAATGCTATTTTTAAATGTAACATGAATTCTAGAGGTTGAAAAAAATGCTCCAGGAAGTCACTAATGACTCAGGATCCTTCTAGCTTCCTTTCCTACCACATCATGTTGCTGAGGCAACATGAGACAGAGACAGAGAGAGAGAGAGAGAGAGAGAGAGAATGAGCTGGGGAGGGGCAGAGGGAGAGGGAGAGAGGGGAGAGAGAGAATCCCAGTAGCCCCTACGCAGGGCTCAATCCCACGACCCTAGGATCATGATCTGAGATGAAATTAAGAGTATCACCTCTACATTCTAGGCAGAACTAGGTCACATGACACCTCCACAAGGAAAATTGTAGAAAGAATTATTTTTAATTTGTAATTGTGCACACTTCCACCCTAATCCACTCTAAACAAAATTAGGGTACTTATATTGAGGAAGAGGGAAGAATGATCATGGGTTAGGCAACTAGTATCAGATGCTCCATTTGGTGAAAATTGTGTAAGACCAAGTGAGGGTTTATCAATCAAAGACCATGTCTTTGGGGCACCTGACTGGCTCAGTCAGTTGGGCATCTGACTCTTGATTTCGGCTCAAGTCATGATCCCAGGGTCGTGGGATCGAGCCCTGCATAGGGCGTTGCATTGAGCATGGAGCCTGCTTGGGATTCTCTCTCCCCTACTTGTTCTCCCTCTCTCTCTCTCAAAAACAAAAACAAAAACAAAAAAACATGCCCTTCATCAGCACTCATAAAGTTTCTTTTATTTTTTAAAAATAATTTCTTCCTCTTCATTTTCTCTAAATTTGATCCTTAAAATTCTTTTTGGTCAGATTTTAGGCCTCCTAGATTAAATATCTGTGTCTCTTATCTTTTTCATCATTGATTTATGCTGAGCATTCAGAGATATTATCTTGAACTCATCTTAATTTTACTGAAATCATGTTAACAGTATGTAATTTTAAATATTTTTAATCTCAAAGTTTCTTCTTGTTTCCTATTTCTTTTTAATAGCATCTTTTTCTTAATTTATGAATTCAGTATCTTTTCTGCCTTCTCTGAAGATACAAGTTCAAATTTTATAAGTATTCTTCTTTGATCTTTATTTCTCCAGGGGTCATTTATTCTGAATATTTATCTTGGTCTTTCTCTTTCAGGCTGTGAATTTTGCTCCTATTTCTGATAATCCTTGATTACTAATTCATGAAGGAAAATGAAAGGCTGTTTTGCATAAGTAAGAATTATTCCCCAGCAGGACATTCTTCTGAATGGAAAGGCTGATTGGGACCTCTGTTTTGTAACTGGGCCATCCAGTTCGTCAGGATTGGCTTCTGATGACTTTTTTTTTAAGGTATGTGGGTAAAAAATCAGATATTAGCCTTGAAATTAAAAATGTCATAATAAGAAAGAATTTAATCTCTGTGCAAACATCACACTGGAAGCCCTGCTTCTTGGAAATGCATTCAATTTCTCTACAAAAGCATTGTTGATATGGGGGTTGTCAATGGTTCTGTGTGCAGTGATGGAGAAAAGGTTGGAAGGAATCACTGAAGCAGCTATATGGCAGACAGAATTACAACAATTACTTGGTTTTACACCCTGCCTCACTCCTACTAGCCAAAGCTAGGAAACACACATCAGGGGACCTCAAGTCTTTCAAGCAAGCTTAGCAGCCGCCACACTGCCAGAGGACCACCTTGTGCATATTCTGAGCATCCTCTGTGCCACTTCATCCACAACACGCTTTCATGGATGGTCCACATCCAAGAGATGGGATGAAATCTCTAGTCTGCCCTCACTCCTCTCTCTTAATTATTATGGGATTGTTTTTCTCAGTGGAGTCTCAGAAGAAGGGGGAGTCAAGTACATTTGTTTGGTCTAAAATTTAAAATCAGAAGCCTTATACATAATATTTCTTTTTATTACACAAGAACCTGTAAGCCTGTTTCAGTTCAGTCATTGTCAAGCTCATGACAGTGCTTTACCATGGACAATTTCAAATTGTCCAAAACTTAATTTGGGGTCATAAAAATCCCCCAAACTGGTTTTCTACAGAAAATTTCTCTTTTTTTTTTTTTACAATTTTTTAAGTTATTTATTCATTTTGAGAGAGAGAAAGCGCACGCGTGTGCACGCATGCACACACGCACACACACACGCACACACACACACACGGGGGAGGGGCAGAGAGGAGAGACAGAATCCCAAGCAGGCTCTATGCCATCAGCTCAGAGCCTGATATGTGGCTCAAAGCTGTGAACTGTGAGTTGGTAACCTGAGCCAAAACCAAGAGTTGGATGTTTAACCAATTGTGCCACTCAGGCATTCCTCTACAGGAAATTTCTAAGGAAGTTTCTGAACTAGAGCATTAACTCGATGACAGGCTTATATTATTTTTGTTTTATGCTAGTGTTTTTCTCATCTGTTAACAGACCTGCTAATTTCATTATGTGACTGACCTCTTGGAAAGTTTATCAAGCCCTCAAACTGATTAAACGATAGCAGCAATTCCCCTTTCTTACTGATTTCATAGAAAATTTCCAGAAAGTTTAAATTGGCAAAAGCTGATTACTGGGCTAGAAATGAGAGATGTTCATCAATAAACTGAGTGGTCAGGATACTAAAATAAAGGAAAACATCTGTATGGGGCCTCTCCACTTGCAATCCACACAGCTGTGTGCATGGCCTCATCAGCTTGAGAATTTTCTCATAAGAGCATAAGAACAAACACAGAGAAGAGAAAGGCAGGATTTAGCCCATCCCAGCCAACTCTGACTTGCCTGCCAAGTAGATAAAAAGACATGGCGGCCGATTCCCTGGGAAGACTAGTGCCTGCATCACCATGGAGACAGCTATTCTGCCCATCGAGTAGTGGGATTCTGTACAACAAACAGAGCTGAACACAAAGATGGAGATGCTAGCACCAGGAGAGTGAGTGAGAGAAGGGGCAGGCGAAGCGAGAAGTAAAGGTGCCACACCGAATGCAGCTGTCACAGTGAGAGGAAAGAGCGTTGCGGGCAGTGACTCTCTAGATGGGAAAGACACAGCTGGTGCCTGGACATCTGCCTTAGAGACCAGCCCAAACCACCATCCTTCCGCCTTTAAGTAGCTCCAGGCTCAAAGCAGGAGAGAAAATCTTGAGTGGGCTGAGTGTAACACGAAATGAGTGCGTTTACCCAGAATTGTGTTTTCACCCACCAGGTGGATTGGGGGAAGGGAGGGCTATGCAGATATTAAACTAATTACCTTTAAAATGTAAGTTGTTCTTCACACACTCGATTTGCAAATTTTAAAATTCATTCCTACTTTACGTGGGAGCTCACCTGGGATTTTGAAATATCCTCACAGAGCATACATCTGCACATAAACTAATTCTAACCCTGGACTGGAATTTGGAATAAAATTATCTCCAGGTAGGGCCCAGCACCAGCAAGAGACAAGAGATTGAGAAGTGGTGGGAATAGATGAGATAGACCCTCAGAAATCACCATTTATGTCAGAAACAGGGATGAATGCTAATAAGACTGACTCTGAGAGAAGAGCAGTGTGTTTAACATGCCCAGGTACACCTAACATGCTCTTTTCTCTTTCTCCTTGAATGCTCTCCCTGAACAAGCCCCTCCATTCTTATGGTTTAAGTCCCCCAAAAGCTAGTGTCTTCCAAATTTGTGCCTGTCCCCCATCTCACTCCTGAACCCCAAGCCTTCTCTATCCCCAGAGTCCCTTCTCCTCAGCCCCTTTTTTGGTCCGAGATTTTTGCTAAACTAATGACTCTGTCTCTAACTGTCCTCTGCCTTGTAAACGAAGGCTCTTTCGGTTTTAAGAACTATTATGGACTGGCATTTATAGCTGAGATTAAAAATAACCCCCACCAGACTGCCTGGAAGATGTGATTTCCTGAGAACCTGCAGGACTTGGGAATGCAAATCAGAAAAGGATCCGATTGCCCCAACACTTACCAGAGAAAACTGCCATTTGCATCTGCGCTCCAGATCCCGGATGGCTACAAATACATCAGTGGCTCATTCAAACCAGAACCAGGCACAGATTGAAAGCCCAAGTGGAGGTGGATTTGGAAGGAGGAGTGAGAAGGACGCAGCTCTGGAAATTGGGGCTGATGAGTCGGTGTCACTGCCAAAACAGGAGGCTGGGCCTTGCGTTCCCAGGTATCTGACCCTCAGCTGACTCTGGATGTCTTGGACAGCACTCCTTTCTCCAGCTCCGTGAGCGTTGTTTTCAACCACGAGCCCAGAGAGACGCCCCTACACTTTTATTAGCTACACGCTTCTCAATGTCATCCTTACCGGTGGCCTGGATACATTTTTAGGCCTGGAGCAAAACAGAGGTGGTTTTACTGAAAACATGGCGATAGAGTGTGATAGTAATACCCACCGTGGGCGCAAAGCAGAAACAGGAGTCCAGGTTTACCTTGCTTAGGAAACAGATTTTCCCGAAAGCCCTTCTCTCCACACGACTGAATGTGGTAATTCCCTTCCCATCCACCTTTATCTGGCTCCCTAAATACCATTTCATATCATATCAAAAAATATCGATTGAAGAAACAAAAACCTGTTTCCTTTAAGATTCTAATCTCCCCAATTCTAAGCCGGTTTCCTCGAAAGGGCTGTTTGGCCCCTGTTTGGCCTTCCACTTCTTGTGTATCAAACCTTCCATGCTCAGCAGTGCCACAAAGGTTGTCTGTATCAGTCTAGAATAAGCTAAGCTAGGTGGCAGAACATAGGACCCTAACGTCTTCCTTTTTAGGGGACATACCTAAGTATTTAGGGATGAAGGGGCATCCTATCTGCAGCTTCCTCTCAAACAGTTCAGAAAAAAAGTAATAAGTATGTATATATATCGAGAGAGAGAGAAGAATCAAGCAGTGCAGTGCAATGGTAATATCTGGGCAATCTGGGGGAGGGGTGTGCGGGAATCTCTATCCCCAGATAGAGCTGTTCTTGCAACTTTTCTAGAAGCCTGAAATTAAGTCAAAATAGGAGTCAAAAGAAAGGAAAATTACCTTAGGAGTATGGTGAGCTTTCAATGAAATAATATCTACGAAAATATGCTCTACAAATTACAAAGTGCTGGTAAATGTTTTTAAACTAAAAATTATACTACTTAAGGTATCCACTTAAATTCATTTTCCCTAAAAATTAAAAAAAGAAAATTTCAATGGCTTAAGAAAACACAGGTTTCTTCCGATCTCATTCAAAACCCTCTACGGGCTTTGAAAAAGCATTCCAAGAGTAGCTGTTCTCCACACAGCATCTCAGGGATCCAGGCTGCTTAGAGCTAATGCACCACCATCTGAAATGAGGACTCGGGGTCACCTCAGCAGGAGAAGGGAGCATGTGGAATTGTCTGCAGTGAGGAGGGTGTCACACATCCCCCCCAGTCACAGCCCACTGGCCAGACCTGACCATACAGCCCAACCTGGGTGTAAGGGGGCAGGCAACACAGTGACCACATTGCCAGATTTGTGGAGCGTTCCTGTCTCAGCTCCAGGATCTCCTCAATTTCTCATTTTCTGCTGAACTAAAAACACTTTCTTGGGGCGCCTGCGTGGCTCAGTCGGTTGAGCATCGGACTTCAGCTCAGGTCATGATCTTGCGGTCCATGGGTTCGAGCCCTGCGTCGGGCTCTGTGCTGGCAGCTCAGAGCCTGGAGCCTGTTTCAGATTCTGTGTCTCCCTCTTTCTCTGACCCTCCCCTGTTCATGCTCTCTCTCTGTCTCAGAAATAAATAAATGTTAAAAAAAAATTTTTTTTAAAAAACACTTTCTCTTTCTCAGAATATGTGAAGAAGAAGGAAAGGGGGGAGAAGAGTACATGTCTTCCTATCAGTTTCCCAGTGCTCCAACTTAGACTGTCTACCTGACTGCCAGTCACGCAGAGAGGGTGGCTCTGCACTCTCTAGGGATCACCCAGATTATGTGACCCCTCCTCAGAAACGTGGTGGCTTATACTTGTCAAGTCAGAAAATGTCTCTCTTGATCATAGAGACCAAAGACTTGGGGTCTTGGTTGAAGAACAAATAATGACAGCATTAATGACAAAGAAATGCATTAGTAAAGAAGAAGCATTTGAGTGTTTTCAAAATCCACAAATATTGATCAACGCACTCTACACCTAGATTCTTCACATTTAATATTTGTGGCATCTCTTACATCCGTCCAAGTCCAGCCACCTTAGAACAGCCACATTTGAAAATCACAGTACAGAACCAAAGGTATCTGGGAAATGAGAGAAGACCAATCTCTTCGGGGATCACACGATACAGACAACCAGCCCCTCAAATAAAACCCAGTGTACAGCACAAGGCTAATAATGCCCAGCACACATATGGGAGAAAACAGGCTTCCAGTGGCCTAAAAAAAAAAAAAAAAAAAAAAAGAGGGACACCTGGGTGGCTCAGTTGGTTAAGTGTCTGACTCTTGATTTCAGCTCAAGTCACAATCTCCCACCATTATGAGATGGACCCCCGCGCCAGGCTCCAAGCTGAGCATGGAGCCTGCTTGAGAATCTCTCTCCCTCTGTCCCTCCCCCCCTAAAATAAATAAAATAAAGTAAAATAAAATAAAATGAAATAAAATG
This sequence comes from Panthera tigris, assembly GCF_018350195.1. Classification (NCBI taxonomy): domain Eukaryota; kingdom Metazoa; phylum Chordata; class Mammalia; order Carnivora; family Felidae; genus Panthera; species Panthera tigris. Next base: position 155,645,489 of record NC_056661.1, read on the forward strand.
AAAGAAAGTGACTTTAAGGCAGGGCAGTAAATGAAGAAAGCACAGGCTCCTTGGGTTTGACTGTATTTGTGCCCCCAGAGACAGGTGACTTGGCAGCTTTTGGGGAAGATCCACATTCCTAGGGTCCACGAGCTCACAAGTCACAGCAGCATTTCTCAGACTCACTCGAAGAATAAGAACAGCTCAATCCCTCCCACCACACACCTTGTAGATCTGGCACCGAAGTAGCCTCCCTGCTTTTTCTGTCACAACCCAAAGGCTTGGAGCGCTCCTCACAGAGCTAACCTTCTCCATGATCTTCTGTGCCACTTCTGGAAGCACACACACAGAGAGGCAAGTCTTGATTTCCTCCCTCCTTCTGTCCTTCTGTCCACCCCTCCCTCCCTCCTCCCATCCCCCCCTCCTTCCTTCTTTCTCTCCTCCCCTTTTCTCCTTCTTCCTCCTTCCCATCCTTCTGATTTGCCTTCCTCCTACCTTTCTGCCTCCCTTCCCTGTCTCCTTCCTTCAACAAATTACTTATAGAGAGCCTAACATGTGGCCAGGCACAGGCTTCTTAATTTAGAAAAATAAGACTTTACTGCATCCAACTGAAAAGTAAAAAGCACCAGTCCCCAGGTAGCTCGCTACAAATACACAGAGAGAGATAGAACCCAGCTTCAGTTGGATACTTCTGCCCACCTACCTAAGGAAAAAGGAGAAATCCCAGGTCGTTTTGTTGCTGGACGATCGTGGGTAAGACTTTGGGCATGAAGACCGCATGCAGCCACAGAAGTAAGCACAAAAACAACATCCTACTTCCAATATGTGCCATGCACCTGCAATAGCGTTGGAAAAGCTCATTCCTACTTAGAATCTAGAGAAAGGTGAAGCCTGTTTAGGGCCCCTCCCTGCCCCTGCCTCTCCCCTGGTCAGTCTGGCGCCTTCTTTCTGGACCCTTTACTCCGTTCAGGGTTGGGTCCTCTTCTGTAGCTCCCCCGCATCCTGTACCGGTGTGGAAATCACAAAGTACCTTCATCATCCGCCCCACTCTACCTCGACTAGTCCACTCCACTCAGACACATCAATGACTCTCTTCCTGCACAAAACACACATCCATTTTCAGTGCTCCAAAGTCTACCCCTCTTCCCCAAAGTTTTCCTCACCTCAAATCATTATATCTCTCTTTGTGGAAAAAAATGTTGAGGACTATACTTGTCATTTTGATGTTCTTTAAATGGTCATTAAAATTATATATAAATACACCACATACAATACAAAACTAGAGGCAATTTTGGTTTTAGCCTATGGATTGCCACTCACCATTTTTAATCTTTGTGAGTGTGGCCTGCTCTGCTGTGTTTCCATGTTCCAGAAGGGAAGGATGCAGGCTCATCCAGCCAGGACGGAAGAAACGTGGGCTTGGATTATCTAATTGGTGTCCCCAAGAAACCCATGAAAGTTTTCCAGTTATAGTTTTAGGGTTCAGGCAGGCCATACACTGACACATTGGGAAGCGTTTTCAAGTCTGACTCAGAGCCATGGAGCCGCAAGCTGCATCCCTCCCCGTGCGAGGGGCCATATGCCCCAGCTCCTCCTGCCAGCACAGATTTGAAACGCTATCTGCTTGCTCTTCCCCACGTGAATGTTGGTAGTTATCAGCCCAGGTCTGTCTACCTTTTTCCCATTCTTCTCTCTCCTTCCTCTACCTCTCTCCCCAAATTTCTAGGCAAGAGCAAGACCATCCAGCGTTCCCAGGAGAATCATGGGCCTCCCGATGCCCCCACATCTCTGCAGCCGGAAGTAGACGCACTCAACACTCCCACCTCTCCCTCTCTGGGGAGAGGGTCTTCCCAGTTGTGGGGTGACACAATAGAATTCTGAAATCCTCTCTCCACCAAAACCTTCTTGCACCGGGTTTATTCAATGTACTGGATTCTATGAGGGACCAAGAGCAGTGACTTTCTCTCTCCATCACTGCCTTCAGGTTTACTGTTTAACAGCCTCCTTGCTCGCTATCCTTCCAGGTAGAGCCTGTCGCTTTCCAGACAAGTGGGGAATCAAAATAGCATAATTTTCCATTAAAAAAAAAAAAAAGTTCAGGGGCACCTGAGTGGCTTAGTCAGTTGAGTGTCTGACTCTTGATTTCACTCAGGTCAGGATCTCGCCAGTTTGTGGGCTAGAGGCCTGCATTGGGCTCTGTGCTGACAGTGCAGAGCCTGCTTGGGATTCTCTCTCTCTCTCTGTCTCTCTCTCCTCTCTCTGCCCCCCCAAATAAGTAAATAAACTAAAAAAAAAAAAAAAGTTCAGTCCCATTGTAATCAAAACCATTATCTCCCAAATGATTTCAAGGTCTCTGCAGCTAGGCCCGAGCACACCTCCACGCTGGGTTCCAGCGATGCGGAGGGGAGGTGAGATATCTCTTTCTCACCCTCTTTTCCCACTTGGCTCAGCTGCTTCCAGTTCCTGGGAGGTGGCAGAGGGAGAAGGAAGTAGAAAGCACGAGGTATTACTTAACTAGTGCTGGTGCATCTGGCCACTCAGTGTCCTCTGGCTAGCGGGAGCCCACGTGTGGTACACAGAATGTCCTCCCCAACCATGTCCACCTCCTAATCTGTGAAGCCTTCCACGCTAAAAGGGACTTGGCAGATAGGATGAAGTTTAGAACCTCCAGATGGGAAGATGAACCTGGGCTGTCCAGACGGGCCCAATGTAATCACAACGGTCTTTTATCAGAGGGAGGCAGGAGGGTCAGAGTCAGAGAAGATGTGATGATGGAAGCAGATGGAGGTCAGCGTGAGGCCATTACTGGCCGGGAGTAGGGCACCAGGAGGTGAGGCAGCACCGTAAGCTGCCAAGGAAAGGAATTCTCCACCAGAGCTCCCAGAAGGAACGTGGGCTTGCCGACACCCTGATGTTAGCCCAGTAGGACCCAGCTTGGACTTCTGACATCCAGAACTGTGAGATCAGAAATGTGTTGTTTTAAACCACTAACTTTCTGGTAATCTATTAGAGTAGCAATAGGAAGTAGCTGACTTGTGGGACTCTTTGTGGGGTTTCCAGACCTCCACAGAGGGACTCTTGGCATTTATCTTTCCCAAAAGCAGTACTTCTCAACCAGGGTCAATTTTTTATATCCACTACCCCCCCCCCCAGGGGAGATTTGATCATGTCTGGAGATATTTTGGATCATCACGACTGGGGGGAATGCCAATAGCATCTAGCAGATGGAGGCCCGAGACGCCAACTATCCTACAACACACAGGACAGGCTCCTACAACAAAGAAGTATCAAGTCCAAAATGTCAGTAGTGTCAAGGTTAAAAACCCTAATCTAAAGCAAGCAATGAACTTGTTGGCCTCTTGCAATCTCTCTCCTGTCCAATAGCCAGCACCTCTCTTACCTTCAGGAGGGTCCTTTCGGAACAGCTTGAGCCTGACTCACTTCTACAGTGTGTGCGTGAAGGGAAAGCATTACCCTTCTTTGCTCCACCAAACACTGGCAGTCAGGCAGCCCCTACACCGCCCACCTTTTCTCTGTGCTGCACCATTAGTGGCAACAGTAGGCAGCCTCTTCCCTTCTCATTTCACCAAGCAAAAGTCAAGCATCAATCTCTAGATCGCTACTGCCCTCTAAAACTGGGCAATGGTTCTTAGCCGGAAGTAATTTTGCCCCCCACCCAGGGGATGTTTAGCCATGTCTGGAGATGTATTTTGGTTGTCACAATTGTGGGAGGTGGGGACATGCTACTAGCATCTAGTGGGTGGAGGCCAGGGACACCGCTGAACATTTCTACATTTCATGGCAAAGATTTATCCACCCAGAATGTCAATAGTACCGAGGTCTAGAAGTTCAGCTCCAGGAAGTCCAGGTGAACCTCTCTGAAGAACATTCTTGCTGTCTCCTCTGACAGCAACAAGGGCAGATGGTGAGTAAGATGCTGGTCTCCCTTTCTGCCAAGGGTCTTGATTCTACCAGTGATGCCCTGGCATCTCCCAACCTCCCTTGTCTTTGTTGGGGGAAGCGGAGGACAGCATTCTAGGGACACAGACAGGAAAGCTGCATGATCTCCTCTTATACAAATTCCCTTTGAAGGATCCTCTCTTATGTAAATTGAAGGCAGAAGATGAATTAAGGATTCTGTCTCTAGATTATGTGGTCACATATCACTGACTGTATCCCACCTAGACGGCTTAGCCAAAACTTTAAAACCCTCATTTAACGTCCTGTTACACACCTTCCATAAGATGTTCAAGGCATTGTTAGGACTTAGAGATTTCCCTGTTAATTCTTCAGGGAAGGAAGCACTGTAGGCAAGCATTTTCATCAAATAATGACTTTCATTTTCTTAATGTGTCTTTCACACAAATTTATGGCACAGGAGTGGAGACATGCTCTAATAATGTAAGTAACAGAGAAAGGACATATACAAACAAAAGAAGAGAGAACAGAGAGCACAGTGGGGTTTGTGGGCTTCATCCATTCATTCATTAATTCAAACGGTCTGCTGAAATGTTGCCTTCCTGTTGAAAGCCTCCCTCATCACAGTGTTTAAATAATCTACCACTGCCTTTTGCCCACTTTCTCTGTCCGATCATTGTACTTTTTTTATTATGATGTAATCCTATGCCACAAAAATTCACTCTTTTAAGTATACGATTCAGTGGGTTTTAGCATATTTACAAGACGTATGCAACAATCACCACTATATGATTGTAGAACAGTTTCATCACCCCAAAAAGAAATGCTATTTATTTCACAGTTACTCCCGATTTCTCCCCTCCCTAGTTCATATCAACCACAAATCTACTTATCTTCTATCTGTATCATTTGGCCTGTCCTGGACATTTCATATGAGTGAAATCACATGATATGTGGCCTTTTATGTCTGGCTTCTGTCACTTAGCATTTCCCTAATGACTAATGGTGCTCAGTGTTTTTTCATGGGCTTATTAGTTATTTGTATATCTTATTTGGAAAAATGTCTATTCAAATCCTTTGCCCACTTTTTAAATTGGATTGTCTTTTTATTGTTGAGTTGTAAAGGTTCTTTATACATTCTGGATACTAAACTCTTATCAGATATAGAATATGCAAATATTTTCTCCCAGTTATATGAGTTGTCTTTTTGTTTTCTTAATAGTAACCATTGAAGCACAAAAGTTTTTTTAATTTAGATAACATCTAATTTCTCTATTTTTTCATTGCTTATGCTTTAAGCGTCATATCTAGGGAGCCAGTGCATAATCCAAGGGCATAAAGATTTACACCTGTTTTTTTTTAATTTTTTTTTAATGTTTATTCATTTTTGAGAGACAGAGTGCAAGTGGGGAAGGGGCAGAGAGAGGGAGACACAGAATCCAAAGCAGGCTCCAGGCTCTGAGCTTTCAGCCCAGAGCCTGACATGGGGCTTGAACCCACGAACTATGAGATCATGAGCTGAGCCAAAGTTGGATGCTTAACTGACTGAGCCACTCAGGTACCCCTACACCTGTTTTCTTCTAAGAATTTAATAATTTCAGTTCTTACATTTCAGTCTTTGATCCATTTTGAGTTAATTTTTGTATATGGTGTGAGGTAGAAGTCTAACTTCATTCTTTTGCACGGAGTTAGTCAATTGCAGGTATTAGTTTTTTAAAAGACTATTCTCCCCCCATTAAATAGTCTTGGCATCCTTGTTGAAAATCAATTCTTTACTTTTTTATGGAAGCTATCATCTAAAATTATATCATCTGTTAACTTGTTAATATCTACCCTTCCCAAATTCCCAAACTCTCTCACTCCCCTCTGTCTCCCCCACCCCCCAAACTAAACTGTAAGACGAAGACAGAAAGTTGTTTGTTTACTATTTATCTCTACTGCCTGGGACATAGTAGGCACTTATGTATTTGTTGACTGAATAAATGAGATTCCAGTTTCCTTTAGAAACAAAGGTCATTGTGTGTATCTATACCATTTAAGTGCAGGAACTCATTTAATTTAAGGCAAAATATAAAATTAAATTAAATTAAATTAAGTTAAATTAAGTTAAGTTAAAAAGTTGTTGAGCCCTGTGTTGAAGTGAGCTTTCACGAACATTTCTTGGATTGGATACGAAGAGCCTAATAAGGCAAGTAACTACCCATTAGTAAAGAGAGAGCCTGCAGAGAAGTTAATAGAAATCCAAAGGCAAGTTTAAAGGGACCACCAAGACCATTACCTGATACTCCAGTAATGACCTCAACAGGTGAGTGGCCCCAAGCAATTTTCTTGCCTGCTTAAGGCCTCAGTTCTCATCCCCAACACCAGCTCTCAGGTCACCTGCAGTACTAGCATTCTGATAATCTGGAGTCTTTAGAAACAGGCTCTGTAGTCAACTCAAGTTAATCTTTTTAAGGGACATAGTTTTTATTTGCAAGCTGTCTTTAAAAATAATTATTATTTAAAAAATAAAAAATAAAAATAATTATTAACAAAAAAGATGCTTTATTAAGAGACAATATGAGTTTCCTCATGAAAGCTGTCTGACCATGACCACAACTCTAACCATGAATATAAAGATTCAGAGCTCTCCCTAAAAGTGGGTAGGTAAAACTCTTAGCCAAATGCCTAAAAGAGAAAAAGATTTTCCAGAAGCTCCTGTTGAGAAAGAAAGAGCATGCCCGCCCACTAGTGGACAAATTAAGTAATTGCCAGATTTTCCAAGAAGGATTCCCAGGCTCCACCTTACCGTGAGTGAATGAATACTGTCAGCTAAGCTCTAAACTATCACATAACTGCCCGCACAAAACACTCGTTGAAGAGGTCACTGAAAACTCCAGGGTTATAAAGGTCTATGGGTGAACACGGAAGAGGTAAGAAAAACTAACCAAGTGCCAGGAGCATAATCAAACTTTATTTTTCTGAACCAGGATTACAACCATACCACATAATGCATACACATGATATTGACAATGGTAACTTAAATTCAAAATTGGAAAAAAAAAACATAAAATAGAAATATTTTACTTTTAACATTTTCTTTCACAATTTGTTAACTCTTGTTTTGGAACCAGAAATCTGCGACTTTTTCTTTAGCAGATCATTATTTAAATCTTGTACCAAGTTCCACGCGAGCACGGAATTCAGCTTTGACTGGTAGCCTTGACTTCAATAATTGAGAAGAACTGTTCACAAACGTAGGCATTTTCAAAGAGTTTTAACAATCTTTGCACAACTGTTCAGATATTTGCAGGAGGTTGGGGCTCTGGTGTCACTGTGCTAGATGTCCAGTCCTGTGTTGCACCGCAGATCACCTTTCACACTGCAAGTATGTATGAAGAGATAAAGGAGCACTGAGCAGGGGAAGGTTACCTTCACAGTGCTGAAGTCAACGACAAAGTCAGCTTTCAGCATCACGGAATTTCCATCACAGGGCTCTGACCATCAGCTACAGTTCTAGAGCTAATTCTAGCACAGAAAAGAGGACCAAATAACGCTCTGCCAGATCACTGTCTCCATAATGTTTCATAACTCTAATGGATGACTTTGCAGGGCGTTCAAAGTGTTTGCCAACCCAAAAGGCCAATTCTGTGATAACAATCTTTGCTGCTTAGCATAAACAAAAATTTCTTTTCCTCCGTGATGAGGAACGAGTTCATTTCAACAGTTCAACACATCTCCTTAGCTTCAGTGGTGACTGAGCCTCCCAACCTACGTGCAGTGAGCAGACCTCTGTGTTATGTGTCCAATTCATTCAACGGCGCCTGAGATGCTCTGTGGCCCAAACCCCAGGGGGAGACCCAGCTTACAGGTGGTGAGCTCTGGGTCTGTGATGCGTTCCATTTTTAACTTCCAGCAGAAAGCAATTCCTGCTGAGTAATGCAAATGAGTAGAGGTAAAGCCTGTGTCCTTGCATAACTTGCCACATGGAACTTAAGTGTTACCGCAAGTCCAATATTAGCACCATCCATCCCAGGATCATCATCTATATTAAATTGTTTGAAAGTTTCCTCTTGTTACAGAAATGAATTTCTTAATTACTTCCTAGTGTTGTGCCTGTCATGGGCACACTGTCTAAAATATTTTCAGTCGTATAAAAATTCTCAAACCCACGGTGAATAAATAGAGCTAATTATTACATCTAAGTATTACTAAATATGTCCCCTCATCAGCTGCAGAAGCAAATGTCACAATGTTTAAAACTTTTTTCACACAATTTTTCTTTTAGTTTCCTAGCCATATTTCTAGTACATTGAGCAACAGTGTTTCTGGTTACACTTCTATTTTCACACGTCTGTATCTTCTCAGGACATACAATTTCTACCCCATTCAATAGACACTCCTTTACAACTTGCTATCTGTGAAGAATTTGATGGCCCAGGCAGATTTTTCACTAAAATATATAACTGCTGATTGTATTAAAAATCAAAACAAACCTTGCTGGCTTTTCAGTTCTCTTTGCAGCTCTTAGGATTTGATCAGACATCTTTTCCACATCCTTGGTCTTTTTTCTTACAGTGGTTTGTTTCATCACGCCACCTAGGCTGTTGTCTTAAATTACATCCTTTGCCACATAAGCACACAGAAGTGGCCTTCAGTTTACAAAGTGGAACATAGGACTCTCTACGTCTATGTTCTACTTCCTCCTTTTCACAGAGATGTAAGAAATATTCGCTTTTCTAACACGATACAGAAGTGACCTTCACAAAGCACAACTCAGTTTTGCAAAATACATCTCTTCTCTGTAATTCAACCTCTGGATCTGATCTCCCTCCACCTGATGGAAGAACATGTCCTCAGTCTTGTCCAGGAAGGCATTCAGTCTCTTCCATAAGAATGCCCACACCATAAACCATGCCAGTAAGTACCCCTTGCCTGTAGTGGTTCTCAACCCTCTCTTGCTCCTACTGGAGCCACAACAGGGAGCTTTGGAAATGCCAATGCTTAGCTTTTCTCGAGCACGGTTACTCAGAATCTTTGAGGATGGGACATGGGTATGATGTCTTTTAAAGACCCACAGGGTTAATTCAGGCAATTCTGGCATATAGACAAGGTTGAGAAGGACAGATGTGGAGCAAGCAGACCTCACATGGGCTCCTCACAAGACAGCCGGTACATGATGCCTGACCCCCAGAGGCACGGATGGCCAGATGATGTCAGGGCAGTAGCAGCAAGCATAAGGGGATGAATTTACCATAGCAGCCAATGAAATACAGCTACCACCCGTCCCCTCTCCCACAGCAGCACCCTGGAAGAAGAGAGAGAGACAGGTGTCCCAGACCCACCCAGTCCCCCTCCAATCCAAGCAGATGTGGTCTCAGCTCAAACTGTGCTGGGGGTGGGAGGAGGGGAGATGGTAAGGTTTAAACCAAGCATGAAACTAAACTGGATTGAATATTAATAACCAAAAAAGACTAGGAAAGATGAAATCTGCGCAACATGTCACCATGGGATGGGAAAGGGAGAGTCAGAAGCATGGAGTTGGGCACTACGATCGAAGGAAAGAATCTTGGTCACGTTTATCCTGCTTAATGACTTGACACCACTTTATCAATGAATCATACTTCAGTGTTTTCTCAGTCACACAGGTTTAAACACTATGATTATAAGATTTTCTCAGGATTTCTTCTTCCTGTCTTCTGGGAAGTGACACCCATGTTCTGTGGGCATCAAACAGACTTGGAGGGAGGTGGGGAGTGGGGAGCCTCTTCCATGGCCATTCCTTTGTCTTTGCATTGGCTTCATCTGAACCCAAGCTTGCAAAGCCTCCTTGATAAGACCACCAGACCCCTTTGGAATCCACTAACTCCCGCAGCAAATTTTTAAGCCTTTTGTGTGAACACAAGGTTTAGTGGCTCTCTCAAGTGTGCCTGGGGAGACTCTGGAGCAGTCCTGCAGCCCCACTTTGCCTTTGCCACCCCCTGCAGCCATGAGCGGTGGGCAGGATCCTAGGTCTCTTTCATGGAGATGCTTACCTCCTCGGACTCTTCCCTGCACTTCTCATTCCTCCCCAACTGGGAAAGCATCTTCTAGTCTGCATGGTGGTGTTTGAGAGAGAAGTGGAGGAAATGGTTCCCCCAAACACATAGTCTTCCAAATCTGATGTATCTGACACCTGCACCAAAGCTTTTGAACCCAATAGCCAGGAATATGAAACCTTTGGTCTTTGCTTCCCCCATGGACCTCCTCCATAGTCTCCTCCAAAGGAGACTCCATTCTAGCTTCCTGAATGAGAAAGGATCACAGAATAAAAACCGAATTGGCCCCACATCCTTATTGATATGGCACCAGTCATATCATCAGCCCCCACTGCTCTTCCTATTAAGATCAGAGAAAAAGGTGAATAAATGCCAACAGAAGATAGTACTAGAACAGTAGAAAACAATTGTGTGCAAAAAATTTAGGGGGATATTATTTATCACAAACTGATATAAGTTGGAACAAAATACACAAAAAGATGAGTTTGGTGCATTGGAATTCACGAAAGCTGATGATAATTACTACTCTATTAGCAGAAGTAACAGAAGTTAATGACTCTCAACAGATACGCAGAACTTGTCAAGGAACTTTTTTTTTTTTTTTTTTTTTTTTTTTTTTTTTTTTTTTTTTTTTTTTTTTTTAGAGAGAGAGCACACAAGCAGCGGGGAGGGGCAGAGGGAGAAAGAGAGAATCTTAAGAAGGCTCCATTCTCAGCCTGGAGCCCAGTGAGGGGCTTGATCCCCTGACCCTGGGATCACGACCTGAGGCGAAATCAAGAGTCAGAGACTCAACCAACTGAGCCACCCAGGTGCCTGTCAAGAAATCTTGTTGTTTCCTGTTTCTGGCTATTATGAGTAAAGCTTCTATGAACACTCTTGTCCAAGTCTTTGTGTTGACATGAATTTCAATTTCTCTAAACAATGCTTTCCTAATTTTGCAATATGTTGCTTTTTCTGGTGCTATGTGTATGCAACCATGATTTAATAATAAGAGGCAATTTTATAATAAAAATAAATCTCTGAGTTTAATTTGAGATAAAATTAATTTGGAGATGGAGAAATCCATTTTCATCATCTCTCCATTTCTATTAGAAAAATTACAACAGGGCCATCACACTGGCATGAAGCCTCAGAATCAAGAAGATTCTAGGAGTTGGTGAATACTGTGACAAACTGAAAAGTACATACATAACCTTGTTTTAAATGTGCAGCCACATTGAGGGGGGCACTCATTGGGTTGAGCACTGGGTGTTGTATGTAAGCAATGAACCATGGGAATCTACCCCAAAAACCAAGAGCACACTTTACACACTGTATGTTAGCCAATTTGACAATAAATTATACTAATAAATTATAAACATTTTTTAAAAGTTTAAAAAATAAAATAAAAAATAAATGTGCAGCTACTATTCTTCCTCAACCAATTCACTATGCGGTCCCAATGTTCCCCAATCTTCTAATTTTTCAAAGGCAGACAGACTTTTTGTGCATATATGCAACCTCCTAAATTTGAACGTTGACCAGCAGAAAGTAGCAAGCACTGGCGGTGGGCCTAATGCCGTCCAGTCTCAGGCTGTGCAGGATAAAACACAATGGCAGGCCAGATTTGGCCCCAAGACTCATTAATCTGTAGCTAAGATTTTGGTTCTCAGTCTGGCTTTGAGCAATATGAACTTTTAACTTTTTAAAAATACATGTCTATGGGACGCTTGGGTGGCTCAGTCGGCTCAGTCGGCTGAGCATCTCACTTCAGCTCAGGTCATGATCTCACAGCTCGTGAGTTCAAGCCCTGCGTCAGGCTCTGTGCTGACAGCTCAGAGCCTGGAGCCTGCTTCAGATTCTGTGTCTCCCTCTCTCTCTGCCCCTAACCCACTCTCATTCTGTCTCTGTCTCTCTCAAAAATAAACATTAAAAAAAATTTTTTTTTTAAATACAACATGTCTGGGCCCTAGCTCAGATTCTGACTTAACTAGATCAGGAATGAGGCCCGGGCATCTGCATATGACTTTAAATTTCAAGTTAACAGTGTCTGGTCACATTTCTCAACTTCAGCACTGTGTTCAGAACACCCCACCACTTGCCCAAGCTAATTCTAACCTGATTCTGAGTTGAAATACTGATGTGCATCATGGTGTAAATTATAATCAGTGATAAACACACAAACAATGAAACTGTCACAAGGCAGTTTTTCTAGTCTCTAATTAACCCAAATGGCATCAAATTTTGGCTCTTCTGTGTCTGAGGACATTATAACAGCTGACCTTTCTGGAGGAAACTTGGGTCTAAGTAAAAATGTTTGCATACAAACTGATGGGAACTTCTTATTCATGAACATGCTAACCACAGGATAAAAACGTCTCTGCAAATAAGGGAGACAAAAAGAAGCAGGAGAAGGCAGATCAAAGGAGCTGTTGTGTTTTTACAATTTGGCAGGTAACAGGTCTTATGAAATGAGCACAAATGCGTGAGCACAAAGACTCCTAACGTGGGACTCTTGCCTGTCAGGTGTATATGGGCTTAAAGTAACTAAGGGAGAAAGATGCCATGATAGGAACCTATCTCAAATTTTTTCCAGTGAGCTTCTGCAAGCCCGAGGCAAACGGGTCTTTATGAAAAACAGAGACATCCAGTAACAAGATCCTCCCATCATTTGCCTTTCAAGCCTCTGACCTGTAGTCATGGGGCAAACAAATGAAGAAAAATTGGAAATAACCATTAACTGGGGAAAAAAATTATAACAACATTGAGCGAGGATCAGAAGACTGCATAGCAGGTACCAGGCCTTGGCATGGTACTGGGCCAGGGCCAAAGAGAATGGCGACAGTGAACACAGATGCCATGGATAGAGACACGTCCAGGTTTAAAATCGTCCTCACCGGTGCTCTCTGGAGTAGAGTGCATGACTGGCATGATTGGGAATGGCTTCATCACTGCCATCCATGGGGCTGAGTGGGCCAGAGGCAAAAGGCTCCCTGTGAGTGACTGTACCCTGTTGAAGCTGAGCTTCTCCAGGCTTTTGCTGCAGATCTGGATGATGCTGGAGAATATTTACAGCCTATTCTTCCTGGTCACTTATAACCAAAACACAGTGTTTATAACCTTCAAAGTCATCACCATGTTTCTGAACTATTCCAACCTCTGGCTTGCTGCCTGGCTCAACATCGTCTCTTGCCTTCGAATTGCAAACTTTGCTCACTGTTTGTTCTCCATGATGAAGAGGAAAATCAGAGAGCTGATGCCTCGGCTTCTGGGGCTGTCACTGTTCATCTCCTTACGCTTCACCTTTTGCTTCTCTAAAGATATCTTCAATGTGTACATAAATAGTTCCGTTCCTATCCCCTCCTCCAACACCACTGAGAAGAAATACTTCTCTGAGACTAACATGGTCAACCTGGTTCTTCTCTATAACCTGGGGATCTTCATTCCTCTGATCATGCTCATCTTTGCAGCCACTCTGCTGATCATCTCTCTCAAGAGATACACCCTACACAAGAGATACACCCTACACATGCCACTGGCTTCAGGGACCCCAGCATGGAGGCTCACATGGGGGCGATCAAAGCTATCAGCTACTTTCTCATTTTCTATATTTTCAATGCAGTTGCTCTATTCATTTCCATGTCCAACATCTTTGACATCAACAGTTCCTGGAATATTTTGTGCAAAATCGTCATGGCTGCTTACCCAGCTGGCCACTCAGTGCTACTGATCTTGGGCAACCCTGGGCTGAGAAGAGCCTGGAAGAGGTTTCAGCACTGTGTTCATCTTCATCTATAAGAGCAGACCCTGTGATGGAATCCAGAGTGCCACAGGACCGGTTCAACCAGCTCTGCCTTTCCCCCACCTAAACCTCTCTCCTCACCCCTCTTTTCTGCTTAATCTTATTTCTCAGGTAACTGGGATGTTCCATGAATGGGACACTGAGTTTTTAACTTGAGATTCTAAGCTGAAGTAGCTAAGCAACTCTAAGATGGATTGTGGAAGCTCCTTGATCTATGTTCATTCATCTCCTGCCCTGAGCCTTAAGTAAGGAGAGGATGGCTGGACCTCTCCATTTGCCGGGGATGATCTCAGTGTGTGCCTGTGGTCACCGGGCACCCTTTAATTCTCAAAGATATCTTGGTCTGGATGAAAACTTACATGGTCACCCTACTGAAGGCACCCTACTAACCCACAGTTAAGAAAAAGGAGGGCTAGTGACAAGCATTGTATGCAGTCCAACAGGCAGAAGGGAGGCTAGCATACCTACAGGGAAAAGGGACTAAGAGAAAGCCTGGCCAGAATTACCAGGTGCTGCAGAGGTTTCAAGGAAAATGGAGGCTGTGTATACTATTAGTGCAGTGACAGGTAGCATTCATATTACAGAAGTTTCCAGAGTAGGTGATGAAAACAGTGAGGGAGTTTGTAAAGACCAATAATTTCAGGAGGTTGTCTGGAGAAAAACATGAAATACAGGGCGGCAGATGGATAAGTGGATGGTCAATTGAATGCTTTATTTTTCCAAATGGCAGGGGGGCGTGGGGGGAAGAGTGGCATGTGCAGCCCCAGGAAGAAAACAGGAAGAGTCCAGAGCAAAGGAACATCTATGTTGCTGTGCTCCTGTGTTGGGGGCAATGCAAATGGCATCTGCCTCTGGCGATAGCAGTTCTAGGTTCCCTTGATGTGACCATGGTGCCAGCGCAGGTTACCTGGCAGGGGCTGTTTGACAAGAAAGAAAATGTCACAGTTCACTGCCACTCTTCACAATGATGGCATCAGCACCGCCTCAAACAGCCTTGTACAAAATAAGACACCACTCCTAGACATCTTGGAACTAGAAAGTTAGGAACTTGGGGTTTTCTTGTATTTGGTGTTTTCAAAATCAGAATTACTGAGGAAAGTATGAAAAGAACGCCACTCACCACACCAAAGCTTCCAAATGAAAATATAAGGTTGGTAGCAAAGACTAAATGCTGAGCTTCTGGGCTCTCGAGCACATTTTTCAGAAAGAGCCCTTTATATCCGTGAACAGAAAAAAATCACACACACACACACACACACACACACACACACACACACACACACAGAGGCATGTACACACTCTCACATACACCCCTTTACAGTTCCAACAGCATGGGATGTATTCAATTAGAAGGGAAGCTATATTCATGGAAACACACATTTTTCATTGTTTTCCTAATTGATATTTACTTCTATGACTATTTGAGGTTGGTATAGTTGTTATGGTGGGGCAAATTAGATTTTGAAGTTTCATTCCAGTACCTAAAGAATAGAGAAATATACATTTTCCCAATAATACGTGCACACCCATCCAATGAAAAACAGAAAATTGATTTAGAGCCAGCATGTGATTAATATGAACCACACCAAGATAACAAACTATGTAATCCCTCTCTGTGCTTATTATGAAGAAATAACATGTCATTGTTTGTAAAAGCCAAAAGCAGCAGAGAGCTAACCAGAGCTTCAAGGATGATGACAT
This sequence comes from Panthera tigris, assembly GCF_018350195.1. Taxonomy (NCBI): domain Eukaryota; kingdom Metazoa; phylum Chordata; class Mammalia; order Carnivora; family Felidae; genus Panthera; species Panthera tigris. Next base: position 155,660,885 of record NC_056661.1, read on the forward strand.
TAATAGTGTGTGTTGCCTTACCTTCAACTAGGTAAAGTTCCCTCCAGTTCTCTCTCCCTCCCCTCCTTCTTTTTTTCCTTCCTTCCTTCCTTCCTTCCTTCCTTCCTTCCTTCCTTCTTTCCTTCCCTGCTTCCTCCTTCCTTCCCCCCTTCTTTCCTTCCTTCTTTTCTTTCTTTCTGTACAACCCACCTAGATTTCTATAATGGGCACCCTACCTTCCAATTGGTTGGCTTTAGACAGAAATCAGAAGTCCTAAAGGATCTGCTTTGCAAACTCTACATGACACCCCTGTACCCTGAGAGAGGTCTGAAAGTTGGTATGAAGGGTTCCTTTACTCACAAAGTCACTCTGGACATTCACCCACCACGTGGAGCTGCTAGGGGGACTTGGGTTGCCACGGGGACTCCAATGTGGAAGGCCCAGTACAAGGCGGGGTGTCTCAAACCCAGCTGAGTCCTAGTGAAGGAAGACTAGAGTAGAAGCCAGGGTCAATCTAAGGGCTGGGATTTGTGGGCACCAGAGTGCCCCACAATCCAACACGATCTTCACCTTTTAATCTGCTAAATGCCACCATGGTTCCTGCTTTTCTGGGAGTGGACTCTGCAGGAATTCTCCTTTACTATTCTCTCAGACATCCTTTCCTTTGGGCTGCTAGGACAGAAACATCTATTGAATAAAGGGAAAGGAACTGTAAATTCAACCAACCAATGAGTCTTGAGTTGGAGGGGGAGAACAGAAACCAAGGGCAGAAAGCTGAAGCAATCATGGCAGGATGGACAGAAATGGACTCCTTAGAGGAGAGGTGAGAGGTATGGAAATTCCTTACATGCTCGGGAAGGTTGGTTTTCAGGAGAGAAAGGAGGAGTAAGCAAGCCAGGGCACCAGCCCTTAGTGTTAGAAGGCTGGGGGAGCTCCCTGGACCCCTTCGCTGCACTGGAGACAGGTTGCCTCAGAGAGCAAAGGTGACAGTCAGAAGGAAATGCTCATTTCCGTGTCCTTTTGGGGAAGGTAACATGCTACATGGCTAGAAAGTTGTTGATGGAAGCAGGACAGAAGCCTCTTAGAGCCTGGCATGTGGCCCAGGAGGTGAGGCCAGAGCAGAGAAGAGCAGCAAGCACAAGAGGTGTGGGGTGGGAGGCCAGGGCAGAAGGATTGGGAAAGGGAAGGTGTGAAGGTGCTGAGTGCTTGGCCAGGCTCATCTGGGGAAGCAATCTGCTTACCGCTCCTGCCTGGCCTTTGGGGGCAACAAAAGATCTTCTAAGAGCTTTCCAGAGGAATATTTCTGGGTGGGACTCTATACTGCACAGGTGCCCTGTGTCTGCAAAGCTAGCCTATCAACCAGCCTCACTGGGGAGGAAATGGATTTGGGGGGTGGGGGTAAAGTTTCTTGTTTCTCTCATTTGGTTTCCCTTAGTTTTTTAGCAAAGTGTCTTAAAAATGTTCTGTCCTCCCTCAGTTGTATCAGGATAAAATCAAAGAAAAGCCGCTCTGAAAACAGTTCAAAAAGAAAAGGAATCAACAATCCCCTGGGTTGGGTTGGGTTCAGATGTGGCAGCAGCGAAGGGAATCCAAGGAGAGAATTCCAAGGTGGAAGATTAACGGGAAAATGTCACGTCGGGTAGCTGCCTTGCCCCTCTGGCCACGCAGTTCCTGGAGTCCAAACGACTTCAGTTTGGGTCCTGGCTCTGCTACTTACTGCTTTTTGACGCAGGCATGTTATTGCAACTCTCTGAACCTTAGTTTCTGTACCTGTAAAATGGGAATAATGATAATAATACCTCCCTCCTGGGATTACCTATCTCATCCTAAGAAATAAGTGAGATAAAACTTATTTTTGGTTATCTCAACTTATTATTGGTTGAGAGTAAGCTCTCAACCAATGTTAGCTGTTAATATTCTTAAGAGAAGGGATGTGAGGCTGAGGGGCCAGGAGTCTAGAATGAGGATATACAGGGGCGCCTGGGTGGCTCAGTTGCTTAGGCATCTGACTCTTGATTTTGGCTCAGGTCATGATCTCATGGTCATTAGTTCCAGCCCCGACTCAGGCTGGGCTCCTCGCTGAGCACGGAGCCTCTTAAGATTCTGTGATTCTCTTTCTCTCTCTCTCTCTCTCTCTCCCTCTCTCCCCCTCTGCCCCTCCCCCACTCTCTCTCCCAAAAAATTAAAAAAAAATTTTTTTTAATTGAAAAAAATTTAGAATGAGGATATTTAGAGCAGGCCAGATGTGAAAAGGCCGAGATTGGGCTGGACACACACAGAGGGGTGAGCCTGATCCACAGAACCAGGCTCGATCCATAACAGCTCATCATCTGAAGTGGTAGGTGGATGTGTGGGGCAGGGGTGCAGGGGTTGGGGAGGCATCCTGAAGTATTTGGCTCCCACACACCCTTCTGACAACATCAGAAAGACATCTACTATTCCAGGGTTTAAACCCTTGGCAATTTTGAAGGAAGGGGGGCACTATGTCACGGGTCAGCAAACTCTGTCAGGGGCCACACACAATAAATATTTTAAGCTTTGTGGGCCACATGCAGCCCCTGTCACATGAGCCATCTGAAACAACACATAAATGAATAGGAGTGGCTGTGCTAATAAAGTTTTCTTTACAGACACTGAAATGTCAATTTCATATAATTTTCACATGTCATAAAATATCTTTTGATTTTTTTTTCAACCATTTAAGCATGCAAAAAGCATTCTTAGCTTGTGGGCTCTACAAGACCAGGAGGTGGGTCACATTTGACCCCCAAGCCACAGTTTCTCCAACTCAAGGAGGCACCAAAACCCACCACAAACCCCAGTTACCTTTACTGTAAACCAGAGACGCATATCATGATAATTTTGCCATGTCGTGAACACAGCAACTTTCTGAATATTTCTGCCACTTTCAGTTTGTCCAGCTTGGGTCTACCCCTTGGTGATCCCTAAATCACAACTCTTTAGTTCTTTGTGAAAAACAATGAGGACCCTAGTCCCTCTCCTACCACTGCCACGCTGTTAAAGACAGACACAGGGCCCCCATATAAGTTTGTATCTAAAATTTTAAAAGATACCACCTTCAGGGGTGCCTGGGTGGCTCAGTTGGTTTTGGTTTCAGCTTGGATCATGATCTCATGGTTCATGGGTTTGAGCCCCCAGTCGGGCTCTGTGCTGACAGTCAGGTGCCTGCCTGGGATTCTCTGTCTCCCTTTCTCTCTGCCCCTCTACTCATGCTCGCTCTCTCTCTCTCTGTCTCTCTCTCTCCCTCAATAAACATTTTTTTAAAAAAAAAGACTCAAGACTTCACTAATATAGTAAGTGGATGGAATTTGAAGATAAAATATTATAAATAAATAAATAAATAAATAAATAAATAAATAAAACCACCCTGAATCTATTCAGTCAGTAACAAGGAGTAAAAATCATTAAACAGGTTCCTACAGGGTCCTCATGAATGTTTTGAAAGCTATGTCTCTAGCTCTGAAATGATCATGCTCCTACAAACTCCCGCTGTGAGACTGGACTGGATGGTAGGCTGCAGTTCCCTGTGTGGTTCTGACCCATCAGGGCAATGTTTATATCTTTGTGTCTTTTTCAGCTGGTTTACTAAGACAATGATGGGAAACATCTAGAGTCAGTGTGGCACACGGGAAGAACCTAGACTTTGGTGTCAAAAAGTCTAGATTCGAGGGGCGCCTAGATGTGGGCATCCAACTCTTGAATTTGGCTCAGGTCATGATCCCAGGGTAGTGGGATCAACCCCTGCATCAGGCTCTGTGCTGAGTGTGGAGCCTACTTGGGATTCTCTCTCTCTCTCCCTCTCTGCCCCTCCCCCTGGCTCACTCGTGCTCACATTCTCTCTCTCTCCAGAATAAAGGGAAAAAAAATTTTTTTTAAACAGTTAGATTTGAGTGCCCATTCTAGGTGATCTTTAGAAAGTCACCAAACCTGTTTTGCCTTCAGTTTCCCCATCTGGAAAAACAGAGATGATCAGAATATCCATTTCACAGAGTTGTTTTGAGGTTCAAAGGAAATAATATATATGTGCATAATAAACTAGAAATCACCATAAAAAAGTGAGTGCATTTATTCATTCAACACACATGTACTGAGAGGACTGCTCATTAAATGAGACACAGAATTCAAAGGTTAACACAGCTAAACTTTCAGCCTCCAAGGGCTCAGAGGCTGGTAAAGAACAAGAGGTATAATTACAAGGTGGGAAACACTTCAGTGTAGGTCTTTGTACTATGGGGTCAGGGATGTACCTCACACCTCAAATGTTCACAATTAAAATTCCTCTCCAAAAAATAAAAAAATTAAATCCTGAAATTTCCTGCTTTATTTCCTTCTGTGACAGAGAAAGGAGAACTCGGGACAGCAGAGAAGCATGTTCCACTGACTATCCTTCGAAATCCTCATCACAGCCTGAAGATGCAAAAAAGAAAGGGGTCCCATCACACCCAGACTTCCCTACGGAAAGCTGCTGTTTGCATCTCCTGCCAAGAGCTCTTGGAGACTGAAAACAGATTTGTGATTTATTCAAACCAGATGCTGGTTGCCCTGAGTGCAGCTGGGACCAAGAATGACAGAAATGCTTAGCCGGGACAGGGTGGCAGTCTGACTCTCTGAAGACAGGAGACCTCAGAGGATCCTAATCTGGTTTCCTGTTCATCTTACTTCTCAGTGGAATAGGACCTAATATTCACATTCTATTCATGAATGCACAGAGCAAAATTTGCTTGCCTTTGGACTCAAAGGCCAAGAAAAATACCTTGAACAAGTCAGTCTAGCCACTTGGAGGTTGTGGTTGTGTCTGTACAGGGCCTGCACCCACCCTCCATTTCCTCCTGGCCACGACCTGCTCTCCAAGGAACAATGGCAGATGTGCCTGGAGGACTCTATGGGGACAGAATGAGAGAAGCTAGGGTTTGTATCCTATGCTGAGGTTGGAAATAGGAGGAAACATGGCCTAACTCCTATCTCCACCCCCTCTCTCCCCACCAGCCACCCCCAATTGTCTGCTCTTACACTGGACGGATACCAGATTCCCCACCCCACCTGAGCAGGTCCTGATAGGCAGTGGCATCAGGAGTTAGGACTGGGGTAAGCATACATTTTCTCTGCACTCATGGAGTGTGTTCAGATAACAAAGGGAGTAGATTAAGCCAGAGGTAAGCTCTGGACATAAAATGATTGAAGTATAAGGAAGGAAAGGTCATGACACAAGAACAAACACTCAGATCAATGGAACAGAATAGAGAACCCAGAAATGGACCCACAAACGTATGGTCAACTAATCTTTGACAAAGCAGGAAAGAATATCCAATGGAATAAAGACAGTCTCTTCAGCAAGTGGTGCTGGGAAAACTGGACAACGACATGCAGAAGAATGAACCTGGACCACTTTCTTATACCATATACAAAAATAAACTCAAAATGGATGAAAGACCTAAATATAAGACAGGAAATCAAAATCCTCGAGGAGAAACTAGGCAAAAACCTCTTTGATCTTGGCCACAGCAACTTCTTACTCAACACATCTCCAGAGGCAAGGGAAGCAAAAGCAAAAATGAACTACTTAGACCTCATCAAAATAAAAATCTTCTGCACAGCGAAGGAAACAATCAGCAAAATAAAAGGCAACCGACAGAATGGGAGAAGATATTTGCAAATGACATCAGATAAACGGTTACTATCCAAAATCTATAAAGAACTTATCAAACTCAACACCCATAAAACAAATAATCCAGTGAAGAAATGGGCAAAAGACACTTCTCCAAAGAAGACATCCAGATGGGCAACCGACACATGAAAAATGCTCAACATCACTCATCATCAGGGAAATACAAACCAAAACCACAATGAGATACCACCTGACACCTGTCAGAATGGCTAACATTAACAACTCAGGCAACAACAGATGTTGGCGAGGATGCAGAGAAAGAGGATCTCTTTTGCATTGCTGGTGGGAATGCAAGCTGGTGCAGCCACTTGGGAAAACAGTATGGAGGTTCCTTAAAAAGTAAAAATAGAACTACCCTACAACCTAGCAATTGCACTACTAGGTATTTATCCAAGGGATACAGGTGTGCTGTTTCGAAGGGACACATGCACCCCCATGTTTACAGCAGCACTATCAACGATAGCCAAAGTATGGAAAGAGCCCAAATGTCCATCAATGGATGAATGGATAAAGATGTGGTATATATATACAATGGAGTATTACTCGGCAATCAAAATAATGAAATCTTGCCATTTGCAACTACGTGGATGGAACTGGAGGGTGTTATACTAAGTGAAATTAGTCAGTCAGAGAAAGACAAAAATCATATGACTCACTCATCTGAGGACTTTAAGACACAGACCAGATGAACATAAAAGAAGGGAAGAAAAATAATATAAAAACAGGGAGGGGGACAAAACATTAGAGACTCATAAATATGGAGAAAAAACTGAGAGTTACTGGAGGGGTTGTCGGAGGGGGGATGGGCTAAATGGGTAAGGGGCACTAAGGAATCTACTCCTGAAATCATTGTTGCACCAGATGCTAACTAATTTGGATGTAAATTTTAAAAAATGAAAAATAAAATTAAAACAATAAATAAATATATCCAATATAAAAAATAAAAGAGAAGAAATAGAAAAAAAAAAAAAAAGGAAAGGCCATATGACTTTTCAGATCTCTAGCTGAGGTGTGTCTGAGAAGACAGGTCAATTCTCCAGTGAATCAGTGCCTACACAACTTTGGTGAATAATCCCTAAAGTTCAAACTGCAAACCCCACAGACTATACAGCCTGGGGGATCTCTCTACACTGCCAGATACAGCCTCCTGACAAAAAAAAACAAAAAAAAAAAAAAAAAAAAACAAAACAAACAAACAAAAAAACCCATCCACAATCATATTGAAAGACCCTAACTCATCTTTCTATTCCCCAAAACCCTTAGTGCCTGGGTGGCTTAGTCACTTAAGCATCTGACTCTTGGTTTTCACTCAGGTCATGATCTCACGGTTCATGAGATTGAGCCCCATGTCATGCTTTGCACTTACAGCGTAGAGCCTGTTTGGGATTCTCTCTCTTCTCTCTCTCTCTCTCTCTCTCTCTCTCTCTCCCTGCCCCTCCCCTGCTCATGCTCTCTCTTGCTCTCTCTCTGTCTCTATTCCCCAAAACCCTTGGCCAAGGACCTCATTCATAGTGCAGCATAGCCAATGTCAAGTGAACTCAGTCAATTAACTAAGATTAGCAAGCAGGGTTAAAATTACTTGCTCTGGAGTATGTAAGTTTGCCACATGTTTATGTTTTATATTTATATTTTTAACAAATATTTGTTCAGCTTTCTGTGAAATTTATTTTAATATAGTAAAATATATATTACAAAAATTAAATACTGTGAGATTGCCTTAATCTTTTTATGAAAGAATCAGAGTATTAAATGATAAAATGCCTCTGCCTTTGCAGTTTACCTTTTCATGAGTTACTTAGCTAATCAATTTCTGAATCTGTATTCTAACATCTAAAAGTACTAGTGAGACTACATCTTTGGCACTGATTAGTTGTATGTGCTGTGAAGTGAGGTTTTGGTTTTGGTTTTTGGTTTTCAAAGGCTGGGTAACTGAAGAATATGTCTGGCAAATCCTGATCTAAAGAGGTCATCCTAGAACATCCGATTCTGTGGTCTGAGTCTCCTTCCTCTCGGCTCCTCCATGGCCTGGGGCAAGGCTGACTACCCCCTTTTTATAAACCCTCCATTCCGGCTTCTGTTATCTGTTCAGCTGCCTGTCTTTATCCTATTTCCTTATCCATCAAGCACCCTTTAAACAAAGAAGTCACACTCCGCCACCACCTTTGGGGTTTAAAACCCCAAATCCCAAATCTCAGAAAAACCTCAGTCCTGGGCAAACCAAGACAGTTTGTCACTTGAGCACCACCCAAATGACTGAGACTATATTCAGATTTTATTCATTATTGTCGTTCAACTACAGCTATGATATTCGTTCGTCCCAATCCTTTATGAACAGACATACACAGACTTGAACTTCGAACACATACACACCCATGCCCAGGCACACATACCCCTGCTTAAAAGCCTCCAGTGGCTTCCATTACCTTTAGATTTTCAGATGGGCTTGCAAAGCCCTCCGTTCTGCGTGCATCTCAGACCTACCTCTTCTGACAGATTTTGATCCTTTATTTTATTCACTGTACTGAATACAATCATTTGAAAAGTCTGATGGCTTGGGTTTGGGTTTTTCTTCTTTAATTATGGAAAAATTCAAACATACAGAAAAATAGAGAAATAGAACAGTGATCCCTTATGTATTTTGGCCTCAACAAATAACATTCTGCCAGGACTGTCTACGGAAGGCTTTTGAGTAGGGTTATTGTATGATTCAAATACTTCTAGGAGCTTCAGCCTAAAAGGTTTTGTTCTAAAGTGGGTTCTAAAGTGGGAAGTTATGGCAACTTTGTGTCATTTCTCCTAAATACCATGGCCATTCTGTCTGTGATTTGATTCCCTTCAAATCGGCATACATGTGTTTGTTCCCTGAACTTTCTAATTCTACTTTGCCCATTTGACAGTCCTTAAGTTAGTCTGACTGTATTTAGCTTAAGTTCCTCTAAAAATGGTTCTGCTGGTTCTTCCTGACTCATCTGTTTCTTTGGCCATTTTTTAAAGTAATTCCTATGACCAACATGGGGCTCAAACTCAGGACCCCCATATTAAGAGTCACGTGCTCTACCAACGGAGCCAGCCAGGTGCTCCTCTTTGGCCATTTTTAATGTGTGATTTGCAACAGAGACCCTGCCTTCCTTCCTCATAAAGTGGTTGAGCAACTCAACATTACTCTCCAATAGACCTTCACTTTAAAGAGTTCTATACTAGTCATAAACTACCTGTTTCTATTTTAATACCAAGAAAATCAAGAAGAAAGGTCTTAAAACCTCTTTCTCTTTTTTCCCCCCAAAACTGGGTTTTAATTACTTTTCAAATCTCTTGCCCAATTTCCCTAAAGAAAGCCTAGGGCTATGTCTCTGAATTTTCAGTCCTCCTCACCTAGGGTATGTTGGCAAACCAGTTCTCTGGGAAAAAGAGAGACAGAAAGAGAAGGAGGGAGACAGAGAGAGAAAGAGAGTAAAGCTTTGATATGTGGAGTATTCTCATTGTGAATTTTCATGGTGTAAATACTCCCACCATGATGTCACTAAATGGGAAGTTGGGAAGAAATGCACACCATCCATGCTTTCTATCTGGTGGCAGCCAACTCCAGCACACCACTCCCTCTTCCTCTTAAGCAAAAGAACAAAAAGACTGAGCATACCAATTCTGTAGCCACACAGTCTAGATTTCAACAGAGTACTAGCTCTGTGACCTTGGGCAAGTTGCTTAATTCCTCTGAGACTCAATTTCCTCATCTTTACGACACGGGTAATAAATACCTCTGTCTTGTGGGTTTTTCTGTGATGTGCAAAATTCTTACAACAGTGCCTAGCTTCCTGTTGGCATCATAATATTATTTCCTGCTATTACCCAGGACGTTAGATCAAATGGTGCTGTGTGGATTTATTGCCACTAGATGGCATCCTCCTCATTTCTGTAGCACAAACCCTTTCTACAAAGGTATTTGCAACTCCACATTCAACACTAACTGGATCAAATGAATTAACTGACACAACTTTTCCTCTCTCTCATATCCTGGCTTAAGCTTTATATTTTCCTTTGAAAATCCATTAGGGATCCAGCTATTGACCCTTGTCTGCAGCCACCTCGAAAGCTCGACGCAGAAGTTATTTTCAACCAAGAGGGTCTAATCTTATTTAGTAATTATAGGAATCAAAACAAAAGCTACAACTGTCCCTGTTACAAAAGGGGTCAGTTCCCTAATCTTTGCTTTCCTCATCTCTCTCCTCTCACTCAAAGGAAGGCAATATGGTTTTAAATGTGCCCTCCATTATCACATCATCTGTTTACTGCCCAGTCACTTTGAAAGGGGACACAAATCAGTAGAAAAATAGATCAGTTCTATAAGTATTTATTCAGCCACTGTATATGTAAGCTGCTGTGCCAGGTTGTAAGGATATAATGGTAAATAAGAATCACATAGAAGAACTTTGGAAAACAGTATGGAGGTTCCTCAAAAACCTAAAAATAGAACTACCCTATGACCCAGAAATTGCAATACTAGGCATTTATCCAAGGGATACAGGTGTGCTATTTTGAAGGGACACATGCACCCCAATGCTTATAGCAGCACTATCAACAATAGCCAAAGTATGGAAAGAGCCCAAATGGCCATCAACGGATGAATGGATAAAGAAGATGTGGGATATATATATATACAGTGGAGTATTACTCAGCAATCAAAAAGAATGAAATCTTGCCATTAGCAACTACGTGGATGGAACTGGAGGGTATTATGCTAAGTGAAATTAGAGAAAGACAAAAATCATATGACTTCACTCATATGAGGACTTTAAGAGACAAAACAGATGAACATAAGCGATGGGAAACAAAAATAATATAAAAACAGGGAGGGGGACAGAACAGAAGAGACTCATAAATATGGAGAACAAACAGAGGGTTACTGGAGGAGGTGTGGGAGGGGGGATGGGCTAAATGGGTAAGGGACACTAAGGAATCTACTCCTAAAATCATTGTTGCGCTATATGCTAACTAATTTGGATGTAAATTTAAAAATATAAAATTAAAAATCATGCTCTAAAAAAAAAAGAATCATATAGAAGGAACTTGCCTATCAGTAAATCTAGATCTTTCCAGAAATAAAATATTAATTTTTTTATCAACTCAAACAACTTATTTTAAAACTTATACAGATGAATAAAGGTCCTTGAATAACTAATCTCTTCCAGATATTGAGGCATGCTACTAAGTTATTGTTAAACTAATATAACAGGAAAATGAAGGGGCGCCTGGGTGGTTCAGTTAAGCATCTGACTTGGGCTCAGATCATGATCTCATGGTTCATCAGTTCAAGCCCCGCACCAGACTTTCTGCTATCAGCACAGAGCCTGCTTTCAGATCCTCTGTCTCCCTCTCTCTCTGCCACTCCCGGCCCCTCAAGAATAAATAGACATCAAAAAAATAGGAAAATGAACATAAAAATAGACTCATTTATACATAGGAACTTAAGATATGATAAAAAGGGAACCATATATGAGTGAGCAAAGGATAGAATATTTATTAAAAAATACTGGGCGGGGGAGGGGGGGGTGGGTACCTGGCTGGCTCAGTCAGCGGAGCATGCGACTCTTGATCTTAGGGTTGTGGGTTTAAGCCCCACATTGGGTGTAGAGATTACTTAACAAAATAAGATCTTTAAAAAAGTAAAAATAATAAAAAGTACTGGGAATGATGCTCACTGTTTGGAGAAAAATAAAGTTGAATCCTTTCCTCTTACTTTACACAAAGGTAAATCTAAACAGATAAAAGACCCAAATGTGAAAGGTAGTATTATAAAGTTAATAGAAGAAAATTTACAATTTTGTGACTAAAGAATAGAAAATGCCTTATTAAACAAGATCCCAAAAGCTCAAAATTGATTGCATTTCCATTCAGTGAAAGGTAGTGATGACAGTCAGGGAGAAGGCGTTTACAACATCCAAAAGCGACAGGAGACCACTAACAAGACCGTACAGGAAAACTAACACACACACACACACACACACACACACACACACACACACACACACAAACACACACACGCACACACATAAAATACAAATAGGTAGAGGAAACTCAAATGTCCAACAAAAGGTGCTCATTCTCACTTGTAACCAGGAATATGCAAATTAAAACAACAATAAGGTATTATTTTACATTAGTCAGAATAACCCAAAATTACCAAGCGTTGGCAAGGATATGAAGAAAGGGAAACCTTGGTGCTGCTGGCAGGCATGTGAAATTGTACCGCCATTTCAGAGACCAATCTGTCAGCATTGGTGAAATAAAATACTCACATGCACTTTGACTTAGAGATCCACTCCTGGGTACATCCCCAAGAGAAACTCTAGCACAGGTTCTTTAGGGGACTAGACAGGGTGTTCCTTAAAGCATTGCTTGTGGAGGTAGTGAGCTGAAGGCACCCAAACAAGAATGGGTCATAAGGTGTGGTGGGTGCCCAGTGCAAACTAGCACACAGCAGTCAGAAGCTGTGCACTAGAAGTACAAACAGCACACTGGATATTTTCAAGAGGAAATACAAGAAGCAGAGAAAACAAAACAAAACAAAAGAAATCGAAGCAGAATAAGACCCATAGCTGAGCCCCACTTATGTATATGAAAAGCACACATCAAACAGCACTGCACATCTGAGGAGTGATATTCACGTTCAGGGACATCATCCATCACAGCAGCACATGTACCTGGGAGAGCACATCGCACAGTAGTTAAGAGCATGGCTTCTAGCACCAGACCACTTGGGTTCAAATCCTGGCTCTGCTGCTTACTGGCTCTGTCACCTTGGGCAAGTCTCTTAACCTCTGTGTTTAGTTTCTTCACTTGAAAAATGGTAGATAATAATAGCAAGGACTCTACCGTGTGGTGAGGATTAGCAGAGTTAATAAAAGTACTTAAACAGTGCCTGTCAGTAAATGCTCCCTAACTGTTGTTGTTTGCTATCATTACCCATAATAATATGAGAGGGGGATTAAGAGTAGAAGAGAAAAATAAAATGAAAAAAAAACAAGGGTGGAAACTTGTGTGTATGATAATAGTGAGCTATGGATTGAAGGGAATATTTAATTCAACTCTCTCTGCACCTGAGATTAACACACACACACACACACACACACACACACACACACACACACATTTCCTCCCTGTACAAGCTTACAGAACAGTGGGAGATACTGAAAATTTCAATCTACTATGATAGGGGCCATGGTAAGAGAATGCACAGGGCAGCACAAGAACCCAGAAGAGAGACAGGTTAGCCTCCAGGTTCACAAAAGGATTCTGGAGGATAGGCATGTTGGGGGACAGGATGACTTAGAGTTTAAGATTTGGGATCTGAGTTAGGATCACAATTTGCCTTTCACTATTCTTTATGATTACTGGCAAGTTACATTCCCAGAGTAATCACTGTTAGAAAACACTCAGGTTCTAAGAATATACTACTAGAATTCAAAGACCCCAGCAGGACCTGGCATAATCTTAGCTATGATTAAGCCTCTCACAAGTAGTTCCTATCTCTTTAAGAACAATCCTGGAAAGTGCATATTGCCAATCACGTATAAGTTAATCTAAAGGCCTAAAGATGGCATCTCCTCAGTGGTTGTAGAGCAAGCTGTTGCCTTTTTTGTAATTCTCAGCAAAGGAAGGGTGCTAAAGGGGGTGATCACATCGAATCTTGGAAGCAGAAGGCGGGTGCTGACTTGGCTGGCCTTTAAAATCAGGAGGTAATTACCAGTCAGAGCCAGAGGGTCTTTTGAGCGACTGGCCCATGCATGGCTACCAGCCCACAAGCTATTATTGGCATGTGCACTGCAGGGCACTGCTGCTGTGTTTAAAGGAAATCCACCAGGCACACACTGAATCAGTAGCTATAATGGTATTTTGTCCTAAGAAGGTGGTTCTTGGCCCAAGAAAGGGGATTTGCTCACTGGAGAGTTTATAAATCCCAATTGCAAAACACTCACTAGGTTTGTTCATTTTTCTCACAGAAGAAACACAAAAATAAAAATACTTGAGTGCTTGATATTTGCTTAGGGAATGACCTTGGAAGGAAAGAAGAAAAAGGACATCACAGACATGCCTTCAGGCAAAATTCCCATGGATAGAGCTGAAAACAACATGTTCTCCAGCAGTTCTTAAGCCAACATCAGGTGAGGGAAAGCAGACAAACCTCATTCTTTGAAATGGAGAACAATTTCCAACCCAGAAAGTGGCCAACGAAGTTTAGTGCCAGGGTCACAGAGGCAACTCCAAACCACACAAGTTCAATTATCATTCCCACCACTTACAGGCTTTATGATTTTGTGCAAGTTTCTGAATCTCTCCATGCCTCAGTCTTCCCATCAGCAGAACGAGGACCAACGTGATAATAGTACCTACTGAACAGACACTTGGGAGTATAGTTTGTCAGTTTCTTAAAAAGTTAAACTTACCATTAGATGGAGAAATTCCACCCAAGAGAAATGAAAACATATGTCCACACCAAGACTTGTCTGCAAGTATTCACAGCAGAATTGTTCCTAATGGCCCACAACTAGAAATAACCCAAATGCCCATCAACTGGTGAATAAACAAAATGTGGTACATCCATACACAAAATACTATCCAGCAATAGGAAGTAAAAAACTACGATCCAGCAAATACTATCCAGCAATACAAAATACTATCCAGCAATAGGAAGTAAAAAAGCCACCTGGGTGGCTCAGTTGGTTAAGCATCCAACTCTTGATTTTGGCTCAGGTCATGATCTTGAGATCCACGAGTTCAAGCCCCATGTCAGGCTCTGCGCTGACGGTGCAGAACCTGCTTGGGATTCTCTTCCCCTCTCTGCCCTCTCAAAAATAAACAAATAAACTTTAAAAATGGAAAAAAAAGAAAAATTACTGATATATGTTACAACATGGATGAATGTCAAAAATATACAAAGTGAAAGAAGCCAGAAAAAACTATATATTATGTGATTCCATTTATATAAAATTTCCAGAAAAAGCAAATCTATGAAGACAGAAAGTAGACCAGTGGATTCCTGAGATGAGGGCTGGGAGTGGCATTAATATTCCAAGACAGGATCATGGTGATGGTTGCACAATTCTACACATTTAATAAAAATCACTGAATGGTATGCTTGTAACGGGTGAATTTTATATATGTAAACTATACCTCAACAAAGCTGCTAAAAAAAATAGCAACTACCTGGTAGGGTTGTCATGATGAGTTAATTTTCATAAAGCACTTTATAACGGCATCTAACATGCAGTAAGTAATGTGAGTTCGATGTGTACTTCCTAAATAATAAAAATAATTATTTGTGGCTATGTGATTCATCACCTGAGTAAATTCCTGACAGTTCTTATATGTTTCCCCATACCTCAAGAGGCACAACATCTGAGTACTTAAGCAATGGAATTCCTGCTCTTCTATAAAATATGTTTTAAAAACTATACTAAGCTTGAGGTCATTCAAGTAGAGACTTTGAAACTTGTCACATGACCTGGCCTCTACCTGCCACCTTCCCAGGCCACACTGCCTTCTTCGCCCAAAAGAACTTTGCTCAGTTCCTCAAGACTCTGGGCCACACTGCCTTTTTTTGTACCTGTTGCTGGCTCTGGGTGCAAATCTACCTGTGCTCCCTCTCAAGGGTCTAACTCCTACTTAACCCCTACCCACCTTTCAAGTCTTCATGCAAGGTCACTTTTTCTAGGCAGTTTTTTTGATTCTTCCTCGTTGCCCCCAATGCACCCCACCCTAACACACACACACACACACACACATTTATTTTTTATATCATTTTTTGAAAAATATTTATTTTTGAGAGAGAGAGAGACAGAAGGGGAGGGGCAAGGAGAGAAGGGGACAGAGGTTTTGGAGCAGGCTCTGTGCTGACAGCACAGAACCAGACACAGGGCTCAAACCCAGGAACTGCAAGATCATGACCTGAGCCAAAGTCAGACGCTCAACCCACTGAGCCACCCAGGCACCCCCACATACACTTTATGTTAGACCAATTTTATGCCTTTTGATTCCCACATCAACGGATGAATAATGCTTGTATCCATCCCCACAGTATGGATGGGCACTCCCAACAGTATGTGGGACGTAAGGAGCCTTCAATAAACACTAGTGCAATGATTCTCAGCCAGAGGGGATTCTGATCCCGCAGAAGACATCTAGAAATTCCATCACCTCAAATAGTCCTCTTGTACCAATTTTCAGTCACTCCCCCTCCCAGCCTCAGGAGAAACCACTGATCCACTTTCTGTTTTCTCTGAAAATTTCATACAAATGGAATCGTACAATGTGGAATTCTTGGCACCTTATTGATTTCATAGCTCTTTTTACACACGGATAATTAGCTTTTTGACTATGAAATGAACCCAGATATTTTTCCCAGTTATTTTTTGACGTAATGGAGTTTGCCAAACGGATTTTTAAAGTTATGTATTGAATGTTAAAATCTTTTAAGGTTTCTGCATTTAGTATCACAGCTAGCAAAGCGGTCTCTACTCCCAGATTTTTTTTTAAGGTTTTTCCATAAATTCCTCAGGTACTTTAGTGGTTTCTTTCTTTAACCTAAAATATTCTAGGGGTTCCTGGGTGGCTCAGTCAGTTAAACCTTCAACTTCAGTTCAGGTCATGATGTCGGGGTCCAGGGGTTCGAGCCCCGTGTGGGGCTCTGTGCTGACATCTCCAAGCATGGAGCCTGCTTTGGATTCTGGGTCTCCCTCTCTCTCTCTCTGCCCCTCCCTGGCTCGCACTCTGTCTCTCAAAAGTGAATAAATGTTAAAAAAAAAAAAAAAATTAAGAAATAGCCCTTAAAAAAAAAACAAAAACAACAAAAAAATACTCCATCAAGCTAGAGATGTTCCTTGTGTAAGGTGTGACGTATAGGTCAAACTACGTTTTGCTTAAACCTCCCAGTTGTCCCAATACCACTTATTAAACAATCCATCTTTTACTTACTTGGAAAGGCAATTTGTCTAAAACATCTGTGGTTTCAAATACTTAACTCCAAATTACATGATTAAAGCTCTCGTGATGTTTTGAATGCAGACAATATTACTGATGAGGATTTGGTTTACATATACCAGCCCTTCTTCACCCCTCCAAAGTTTGATAATTACATCATATTTAGTTCCTTTACTAGTTATTTTTGCTACTTTAAATAATTGGCTTACATCACAATTTCTTGTTCCAATAACTCTAGTCAGTGCCTAGACACTCCCCTCAACAATATGAAATAATGGTGTAAAGAAGTGTAAATATTTTTGCTGTTCCCACTCTGTATTATCCACAGGGCCCAATATAATAATAATATTAATAATAACAGTGTATGGAGACAGGATATAGAGACTCAGATTATGTTTTACCATGCTATGATTTGTAAAATAAATATCCATCAGTCCATATGATATAAACGAATGATTGAGTAAATATATACACAAATACATAAATGGAACAATTCTCTTTTCAGAATTTCAATTAATAATTGTAAAAGAAACAAGGGAAATAGAAAATCATCATTAGAACACCACAGTAATAACTGCTGCAGGCAGAATCTACTGATGAATGATAAAACTGGTAGGTGAAAGTTTAAGGAGGAATAGGACATTTCATACCTTCAAAGTATCTCTCCCAAAACATGTCTTAAATACTATGGTGGTTTTAACATACATCCACAAGTTCTTTGATGTTCTTCACAACCAACCCCACCTCCAGACTGGGCTGCACTTAGTGACTCCCTTCTAAAGAATAGAGTAGGGAAAGGAAGAAACAATGATTTTTACAGTAGAGAAACTTGACAAGTTTTCTCCACCTTACCCAAATGGTCAAGGTTAACATGGGTAATAATAAGTCATGTTGGTATCAGGAACCCCCTGACACAATTCAAGGAAAAGGGCACTTCACCTCTGTGGTATACTTCCAAAAAATGCAGAATTCCAGCCTAGTCATGAAAAATCATCAAACCGGAAATTGAAGGACATTGTACAAAATATGTGACTAATGGTCTCCAAAAGTGTCAAGGTCAAGAAACACAAGAAAAAAATCAAGAAACTTTCATAGATACGAGAGGAGACTAAAGAGACATGACAACTAAATGCTAGGTGGTACCCTGGAACGGATCCTGGAACAGAAAAAGGACATTAGTGGAAAACATGGTGAAATCCAAATGAAGCCCATTATCTAGTTAATAGTACTGTACCAATGTTAATTTCTTAGCTTTGATCATTATACCAAGGTTATGTAAGTTGTCCACGTCAGGGAAAGCTGGGTGAGGGGTATGCAGAAACTCTCTGTACTACTATCTTTACAATTCTTCTGTAAGCCTAAAATTATTCCTAAAAATTAAGGTTTTTTAAAATATGGGATATTATTTAAAATAAGATATTATTATGGAGCTAAATTTGCTCTTGGATACTTTTAAATTAATATTAACTGAAGAAATGTGTAATTTTTCAGTTTCAGTGATTGCAAAGCAATTAGTTCAATTTTCAAGTAGGTGAAAATAACATTCTATCTCATTTCATTTCATACTTTCTACTCTAGGTAAATGTTTACACTGCCCTTGTATTCTGATGGCTTAGGGTTGCTTTTTCTCCTGAATATGCATGAGAAGTAGAATCTTTATTGTTATGTGTTTTCCCATTCATAAAATCAGAAACATTAAGAATAATTTTAATAAAATTAAATGGAACTTTAAAAATTTGTTTCTTTGGGGGGCCTGGGTGGCTCAATCTGCTGAGCATCCCACTTTGGCTCAGGTCATGATCTCACCGCTGGGCTGGTGAGTCTGAGCCTCAGTTGGGCTCTGTGCTGTGACAGCTCAGAGTCTGGAGCCTGCTTCTGATTCCCTGTCTCCCTCTCTCTCTGCTCTTTTCCCACTTGCACTCTGTCTCTCTCTCAAAACTAAACATTAGAAGGAAAAAAAATTTTTTTAACTGTTTCTTTGCAGTCAATGTAATCCCAATATAAGACAATATGACATATTCAGGAATACAGATAGGACACACCATTCCCCATTATTCCTCTTATTATTGTTGCAGGGAGGCCTCCTTCTCTCCTGCACTCACTCTCAGAACATGCACTGATTGTCAAATATGTTCCAGGCTAAGCTCTGAGAAATGCAAAAGAAATGTATAATTTGGGCACTTCTTACTCGGCCCTGGTCCCAGGAACTTCCTGCAACTTCCAGGTAACACAAATAACTAACACGTATCAGCCCTTTTCTTCTCACAAGGCTGTGTGAGGTAGGAGTTATCATTATGCATCCCCATTTTTTAAAAAAAAAATTTCATTTTATTTATTTGAGAGAGCACATGCGCAAGCTGGGGAGGGGCACAGAGAGAGAGAGAGAGAGAGAGAGGGAGGGAGGGGGAGAGAGAGAGAGGGAGGGAGGGAGGGAGAGAGGGAGAGAGAGAGAGAGAGAGAGAGAGAGAGAGAGAATCTCAAGCAGGCTCTGTGTGTTCAGCGTGGAGCCCAAAGCGGGTCTTTATCTCACAAATTGTGAGATCATTACCTGAGCCGAAATCAAGTCTTGACTGACGGAGCCACCCAGATGCCCCAAGCAACCCCATTTTGGGGAGGGATGAGGAGGGGGTCCTCTGTGTGGCTCCCACAGGTAGGCTGACGGGCAAACGTGGAACTCTTGATTTCCGCTGGCGTCATAATCTCAGGATGGTGTAATCCAGCCCCGGCTTCTGGCTCTGTGCTGGGCCTGGAATTTACTTGAGATTTTCCCTTTCCCTCTGCCCCTCCCCCACGCTCGCAGGAGCTCTCTCTCAAAAAAAAAAAAAAAGAAAGGAAAAAAAAGGGATGAAGAAGAAAGTGAGGTTCAGAGACGTCAAGTGGCCTGCCAAAGGAGCACAGCTAAACGAGAAACACAGTCCACATCTCAAACACCCGCCTGGGCCGTAGACTCAGGACCAGGCCAGAGACAGCCCCCCCTCACGCGCCAAGCGCTCCCCAGGGGGCGGTGCCCACCCGCTCCCGCCAGACGGCCCCGCCCACACGACCTTCGGCCAGACTTGGCCCAGGGCTGTCTTCCTCGCGCGGCTGCGCGGCGGCGGGCGGAGGGCGGAGGGCGGAGGGCGGGTCTGCCATAGCACGCCTGGAATCCCTACGCGAGCTCGGCGCGCCAGAGAGGACCTCGGCTGCTGCAGCATGACGCCCGCGCCGCGCACTCTGGAGCTCTTCTACGATGTGCTGTCCCCCTACTCCTGGTTGGGCTTCGAGGTGACTCTGGGAGCCCCCTCGGCCGGGGCTTGGAGGGCAAGGGCGGAGGCAAGGGCGGGAGCGGGGCGCGGGGACCGAAGTCTCGTGAAAGGCCTGGCGCTGCCGGACGGGGTTTAGGACACGCGATAGAGAGGTGAAGCGCTGAAGGTCACTTTGTGTTTTTAAACGGGATACGGTCGCTGGGTCCAGGTCGAGCCTTTATATTCTAAGGCAGTGGTTTCCCACGGCGGTTTGGAAGAAGACGGGTAACTCCAAAGTATCAAAGA
Source organism: Panthera tigris (assembly GCF_018350195.1). Taxonomy (NCBI): domain Eukaryota; kingdom Metazoa; phylum Chordata; class Mammalia; order Carnivora; family Felidae; genus Panthera; species Panthera tigris. The sequence continues at coordinate 155,681,054 of NC_056661.1, forward strand.
GAATTCCATGGCACTGCCACCACTTTTGGGGGGCTGAGAGTGAAAAGTATGGAAGCCGTCCACAGGAAGATCCTGCGATCGATTTCTTGGGACGGAGCAAAGTTCATGGGATCGATTTCTAGCAATGAAATTTAGGGTATCCACAGAACCCCTACTCTGCGCTTAGCCATCTTCACTCTCTCCATCTGACACAGTGGCTCCCCATCTCTGCCTCTGCAGGTCCTGTGCCGATATAAGAAGCTCTGGAACATCAACCTGCAGTTGCGCCCGAGCCTCATTGCAGCGATCATGAAAGACAGCGGTGTGAAGGCGGTCGCCTTTGGGACCGCGATTTGAGGGAGGGATGGCTTCAATTGGGTCTTTACATTGGCACCTGTAGCTTGTAATCTGCCCTCTGGTCAAAACCCAGGTAGCCGGCCCCCAAGCCTGGGACCCTCACGTGGTCTCTCACCAATGCCCCCAAATTGCCATTTGCAGGAAACCAGCCGCCAGCTCTGCTTCCCCGCAAAGCCCAATACCTGCAAAATGACATCAGGCTCCTGGGACAGCATATCCAGGTTCCCATCCAGTTCCCCAAGGATTTCTTCTCTGTGATCCTTGAAAAAGGTGAAGACAGTGGGATACAGAAGGGGTATCTAGTGAAAGGCAGCGCATTTGGAAACTAGTGGCAGGAAGTAAGGGCTGGCAACCACATGAAACTGAAACAAACCTGGGGGAAACGCAGGTCAGAGTAGAGTCAGCAGAAGCTTATGGGGACAGAAGGGGAGAAAGAGCAGGTCAAATTGGCTATGAGAAATTTGGGTGGGAGGCTGAGGGCAACTGAGCTCTGGGGATGTCAGAAGCATGAAAGAGCTGGTCCTTCATCAGAAACAAGCCAGGAGAGCCCACCTCTGAGTACCTCTGCCCTGCAGGAAGTTTATCAGCCATGCGATTCCTCACCGCTGTGAACCTGGAGCACCCAAAGATGCTGGAGAAAGTGTCCAGAGAACTATGGATGCGCGTCTGGTCACGAGTGAGGACAGAACTCTGGGAACCTGCTTGGGAGACCCTGGATGGTGTTCTGACCCTCCCCCAGAACCATTTCCAGCATCCTGGTCCTGCCTTTCCCTCTTGTTCACTGGCCTACTTGTCCCCCATCTCTGCCCTCTCCACCTCCTTCCTGCTGAGTGTTCTCTTCTTCTCAGGATGAAGACATCTCGGAGCCCAAGAGCATCCTGGCTGTGAGTATCCTGGCTTGTCCCCACTCCTCTCATAGCAAAGCTGAGAACAATTGGTGTTTAGGGGCAGAGAGGGCACAGATTTCATATTCAGTGCAAGAGGTCATAGTTATTAGGGGAGAAAGCAGGTCTGTGTTTGGGAAGCCAAATTACTGAAAGGTTGGAACTAGGAGGACACTCAGAAGATTATCTCATGGTTGAAAGGGGAAGTGCAAACTTCTGCATGGGTAGAATTTATCTCATGAAGGAGTCAGTGGGAGAGAGCTGTTAAATGGTGGCATCCCCAGATGGGGAGGGATGAAGCATTGGCAATCTTGGCCCCAGAGACTCCCAACACAGACCACACCAACATAGCCAGAGTAGAAAGCAAGAGACTTTACAGACAGACTTTAAAGAGACTAAAAGAGATAACCGGCTCAAGCCAGAATTATACAAAAGCCTGAGTGAAAACAAATAGAAATAGCTCAAAACATTGGAATGTGTGCCAGCCATCGATGAGGTATATAAAAACTTAAGTTTTTCATTGGAATTAAATCGGGAAATTCAAAATAATATTTTCCCTGCAGTTTACAAAATGGTAGTCGAAGCATATTCAGATTTAATACATAAGATGGCAAATCACCAAAAGTACACATACAAAGAATGGCCAATATATTCCTCCACTGTTTTTATTCCTGCAGAGTATATGCCCAGGCTTGCCTTTCCACTTATGAACAATCCTTTCCCATGCCATCATAAACTCTTTGAAAGTACCATTCTTAGTTTCTACGTAGCATTGCATTTAGTGGGCAATTTTGTTTTTTTGTTTTTTAAGCATTTTGTTTACTTAACCATTCCCCTGTTGTTGAACATTTGGTCTGGGACACAATTCTCTCATGTAGACAAGTACGAGAAAGATAGTGTCACGTTAGAATACACTGCATAACTTTGTGTTTCCTCCTCCAGGTTGAGGAGGTCAAGCAGCAGTGGTTCTCATCCTCAGCTGTATATTTAAGTCCCCTAGAGCACCTGGACACTGCCTACCAAAAGTTCTGATGTAATTGTTCCAGGGGGTGATTTGTGAATGGGATTTTTTAAAAGCTCCCTCGGGAGATTCTAACGTGCAGCCAAAGTTAAGAACCCCTAATCCCAAACGATACCAACAAACCCCATACTGAAGCCTTTGTTATTGTTAGCCATGCAGGAAGCTGTATCCCTGTGCTCTGCTCAGAAGTCCTCCAGAAATTCCATGAGAATTTGTAGCCTAGCCCTTGAGTCAGAAGAGCACAAGATATTCAAGAATTCTGAGAAATAAGAAGGCAAGAGCCCAGACTTACTGTCAGGGGACCTGGATTCTAGCATTGGCTCTGCCACTAACAAGCTCTTTAATGCCAACCAAGTCATGGACTACCTCTGGATAACAGTCCCTTCACTGGTTTCTAAGATGCCCCCTGGCTTTAAATTTCTACAGCTATGACTCTGCCACCTGTTCTTTCCACCAGTCTCAAGATTTTGCCCCTCTTAGCAAAGCTAGACCTCCACTTGTGGGTGGACAAATGCCTTACCATGAAGATGGGAGCAGAAAATAAAAAGACCAGAATTTTCTGGTCCCACTAATTCAGACATAGTTGTGTTCCCTACCACATGCCCTCAGGCTGCAGAGAAAGCTGGCATGTCTACAGAACAAGCCCAGGGACTTCTGGAAAAGATCTCAACACCAAAGGTGAAGAACGAGCTCAGGGATACCACCAACGCAGCCTGCAAATACGGGGTGAGCAACTCCTGATGTGGGTCCCCAGCCCCAGTGCTGGAGACAGGATGAGAATCTGCTGGGTCCCCATGCACCTGCACCTGTCCCTGCTCCCAGCATGAGTCCTCCCAGCTCCCAGTCAACCCTCATCCTCTCCCTTCCCAACCCATAGTCCATGGAGAAAAAGGGAGGGAGCTGGATGGCAAGAAGAAAGACAACATCTGAGAGTTAAAACCAGAAAACTCCTTAGAGCCAAGGAACTTCTTAGCAATCACATCTTTGGCTACTTTGCTTCTATGACCTCAGACAAGTATTGACTCTTAGCCTTTGACCCCAGCCTAATAAACACCTGCTCCATCACTGCTTTCTCCAGGCCTTTGGGCTGCCTGTCACCGTGGCCCATCTGGATGGCCAAACCCACATGCTGTTTGGCTCTGACCGGATGGAGTTGCTGGCACACCTGCTGGGTAAGTTACAGGTTCGTGGTGAGCTGCCCTTGACCCCAGCCCCACCCCATTATATCAGTGGACCAGAATGACAGATGCAGAGCAAAACATATTCTATGCATTTCCAACAATGAAGCCTCATACACAGGGGTCCTCAAAGTTGAATGGGGAGAGGCCACCTTCACCCCCACAGAAAAGAAGGAAACCAAGCAGAGGTCTCCTTAGAAAACCCCTGAGGCTTGTGGGGCCAGCCTCTAACATATGTGATTTTCTCCATCTAGGAGAGAAGTGGATGGGCCCTGTGCCTCCAGCCATAAATGCCAAAATTTAAGGATGGCCAAGGGAAGCAAAACTACTGGAGTAAAAAAGTAGATAATCTGCTTACGCTTCTTCCACTGTGTGACACTAGCATTCTGGTTTTTCTGTCTGACAGCGGTTCCTCTGTGGCCCTGGGGATGCCGGGGAGGGGGACTGCGTGTTACATCATCTACCTTAGTCTCATGACTGCTTTTACTTGCGTGCCTCACAAGTGCCTTTCAAGAGCCCCAAACTCTACTTTCTCTCAGAATAAACCTAACATCATCAGGCAGAATATTTCTGTGTCCTGTCTGGTGTTTGTGTGTTCTTCCTACTGTCATATTCTGTCCACTCTGAGTGTTTCTAAACAGCTTTTTCCGTACTGCCAGCCTCACTGCTGCCCTCAGGGCAGCTTGTGTGGAAGGAGCAGGAAACCATCCCTCTTCAGGGACCGAAAACTAAATAACCAGTTTGGTACCTACTGCCTTCTAACCAGTCATGGTGCCTGAGAGGGAGCCAGAGCATGGCTGAGCTTCTACCCAGATATTTGAACAGCTCCAGCTACACTGACCAGCAGAACAAGGGCAAGGCAGCACAGGGAGACAGGCTGGAGTTGCCATGGCCTGGGCAAGGTGCTCATCCCACAGAGTTCCCTCACCCACAAAGCAGATTTCGAGAAAATCCCAGGGCCTCTCTCCCTGGAACCCCTGTTCCTTCCCATACAAACCTATAGTTTTCCCACTCACTCAGTTATTTATCCAAAGGCCCGGCTCTGTTTGTGCCAGCTATGCAGTAATCAGAATACCTTGTGTTTCAACAATCTTTGGACTTCTTTGAGAATACTCTTTATTCAAAGCTGAAACCACACTTAGGCATCTGTTGGAAACCAGGTGTGGAGTTTTTGATGGCTCAAAGGTTGAGAGGCTTTAAGAGGGGATGCCTTGTTCCCTCCCTCTGGCTCTTTCTAATCTCCAAGCTCATTTGCCCCTTTTATTCCCCATCATTTTCTGTTTTCCTCCTCTCCCCTTTTCCATTATTTCAGCATACTCTTGGATTTCAAGTTATCCTTACTAGGCTTAGCTGCTAACTAACCAGAAGTACATCTCCAAGTACACACTCCATCTTTCAAAAGAGATATCATGACATGTACATCTAATATTAATTTAAAATACGGGGAAATGTCCAATAGTAAGAAACCTAAGAGCAAATTAAAATGTTACGTCTCATGTATTTATGTTATATATTCAAGTATATAGAAGTTCTCATCTATGCTGAGAGGACAGTAGTGGAGACAAAGTTTTATGAATAAAAGTGCTGATCTCAGCATTGTTTGTGATATCAAGTACCTTAAATATCTAACAATAGGCAGATGCTTGAATAAGTTATGGGACATCCAGGATGTAATGTTTCATAACTATCAAAAATTACACTTGTAAAGAATTTTAATGCTGGAAATTCTTGGGATATATTATTAATTGGAAAAAAAGATTAAACTACATGCTATGATCTCAATTACATGTTGACTTATAAAAAAATATTACAGAGGAAATCAATTTATTAATCCTGGAATAAAATATGCCAAGATGTTTCCATTTCATTTGTAGACTTTTTGAAATGATCATCTTTTCTGGCAAACAAAAATGTATATATTTAATGAAAAAATACAAGAACTTCTGGATTCACATTTGGCTACAATTGTGCATCCTTCCCATTGTTTTTGAAACATTATCAGTTGCTTAACTTAATCCCAAATTTTATCCCAGGCTAATGTGAACTAATCTCTTACTGTAGACGGGCAGGCATTTCCCAGGTCTGCCCAGTCTTCCTTCAAAGAGTCTAACATCCTATTTTCCTAATCCAATAGTAAATGTAATCTTCTCTGGAGAAATGAGACAATTTCTAGACTAAACCTTACAAACACGCTCTGGATTATAATGTCTGAACTTCTGCCAAATAGAATCCGAAACAAGTGTATTAGGGTTCTCCAGAGAAACAGAAACAGTACTACCCCTGAAATCATTGTTGCATTATATGCTAACTAACTTGGATGTAAATTTAAAAAAATAATAAAATTTTTAAAAACATAAAAAAAAAAAACCCACAGAAACAAGAGTGTATTTACCCATGTATATAAAAGAGATCTATTATCAGGGGTTGGCTTACATGACTGGAGGCTAAGAAGTTCCACGATCTGCCATCTGCAAGCTGGAGGCCTGGGAAAGCGGGCTGGTGGTGCAGTTCCAATCCAGAATCCAAAGCCTGAGAACCAGCAGCACCTGTGTCTGAGGGCAACAGAACATGCATGTCTCAGTTCAAACAGAAAGAACAAGTTTGCCCTTTGCTTTTTTGTGCCATTCAGGCCCTCAATAAACTGGATGATGCCCACCCACACTGGTGAGGGCCACCTTTACTCTTACTCAGTCTACCGATTCAAATGCTAATCTCTTCTAGAAGCACCCTCACAGGCACACCCAGAAGTATTGTTTTATCAGCTCTCCGGGCATCCCTTAGCTCAGTCAAGCTGACACATGAAATTAACCATCACAGTGAGAAAGGGGAAAGCCCCCAAATGCAGCTGTATTTTTATTTATTTATTTTTTTTTTTTAAACGTTTATTTATTTTTGAGACAGAGAGAGACAGAGCATGAACGGGGGAGGGGCAGAGAGAGAGGGAGACACAGAATCGGAAACAGGCTCCAGGCTCCGAGCCATCAGCCCAGAGCCTGACGCGGGGCTCGAACTCACGGACCGCGAGATCGTGACCTGGCTGAAGTCAGACGCTTAACCGACTGCGCCACCCAGGCGCCCCGCAGCTGTATTTTTAAAATAAAGGAACACTCTTCTAATCCAAAAAGCTTCATACTTAGTTCCTTCCTCTCCTCCCCTTCTGATCAATAGTTGTAGTGTAATATAAAATTCATAGTTATGTCAATACTTAGAATACTGAACCACTATCTTGCACTGGAGTTCAAATTCCAGGCTTACCAAAATAACATTATACTTCTAAAACAAACTTAGGTAGAACTTCTAGAATGGTATTTTTTGACAGACTCGAAACACAAGTGTTAACAAACAACAAAAAGTATCACATTCATGTGGTAAAACAAAAAAAAAACCAGCAAGCTATCAAGTGAAGAGTCTCCCCTTTTTCATTTCCATTTGTACTCTCTGGTTTTTTTGTGTGTACCCAGAAATGTTTGTATTTTTTAACACATGAATGTCAACCATAAGTCAGTGATTCAATATACCCTTCATCCAGTTTCCCCAATGGTAACATCTTGCACAGCTATAGTATAGTGACACAAACAGAACATTGACATTGACGCGATCCATCAACCCTATTCAGATTTCATCGGTTTTTCGTGCACTCATTTGTGTATATTTAGTTCTGTATTATTTTATTGTGTACGTGACCACCATCACAAGATATGAAATATTTTGAGCATAAGGGATCCTCATGCTCCCCCTTTTATAGCTAGGGCCACCTGCCCTCCCCACTTCTCTAAGCCCTACCAATGACCAATCTGTTCTTCGTATAGTTTTGTCACTTCAAGAGTGCTATATAAATGGAATCAGATTGGCTTATTTTCACTCAGCATATTCCCTTCAGATCCACACAAGGTGTTGCGTGTCTCTGGTTCTTTTTATTGCTGAGTAGTAGTTCGGGTATGGATGTGCCAATTTGTTTAACCTGTTGAAGGACACTTAGGTTGTTTCCAGTTTGGGGCTATTACAAATAGACCTGGTATGAATATTCTTGTACAGGTTTTTGTGTGCACACAAATTTTTGTTTTTCTGGGGTAAATGCCCAGGAGTACAGTTGCTGAGTCATATAATAAGTGCATGTTTAGTTTTATAAGAAACTGCTATACTTTTCCTAAGTGGCCATGCCACTAGAAATGCACGAGTGATCCAGTTTCTCGGCATCCTCACCAGCATTTGGTGTTACTGCTATTTTTTATTTTAGCCATTCTGATAGATGTGTAGTGATAGCTCACTGTAATTTTAATCTGCATTTCCCTAAGGGCTCATGAACATCTTTTTGTGTATGCTTTGCCATCTGTACATCCTCTCCAGTGAAATATCTGTTCGTGCCTTTTGCCCATTTTCTAACTGGATTGACTGTTTTTGAAATGTCAATATTGTTCTTAATAGTATATTTTAAAAGAATGTACATTTTAAGACAACTGAGGGAAAGTAACAGAGACTGGATATTAGGTGATACTAAGGAATTAAGTGTGATAATGGCAGGGTGGCAGGCACGAGTAAGTTCTCATCAATTGGAATTGCATTCTGAAACATTTAGGGTAGAGGTGACGTGCTGCCTTTTAAAAAGTTGGGGAGGTGGGGCGCCTGGGTGGTTCAGCTGGTTGAGCATCCAGCTCTTGATTTCTGCTCAGGTCATGATCCCAGGGTTGTGGGATCAAGCCCCAGTGTTAGACTCAGTGCAAGTGTGGAGCCTGCTTAAGATTCTCCCTCTCTCCCTCCCTCCCTCCCTCTCTCTCTCTCTATCCTTTTGCCCCTCCCCCCCAAATGAAAAAAGTGGGGGAGGTGGAAAAAATAGATGAGACGATTATTGGAGCTGAGTGATGGGTACATGAAGAGTTCATTATACTATTCTTTCCTCATTTATGTGTGTTGGGATTATTTCCATAATAATGTCTTGAAAGTGTACTGAGGGGCACCTGGCTGGCTCAGTCAGTGGAGCTTATGACTCTTGATCTCAGGGCCATCAGTTCAAGCCCCACATAGGGTGTAGAAATTACTTTAAAAAAGCGGGGGAGGTGCCTGGGTGGCTCAGTCAGTTAAGCATCCAATTCTTGGGTTTGGCTCAGGTCATGATCTCACGGTTCACGAGATTGAGCCCCACATCAGGCTCCATGCTGACAGCATAGGACAGCATGCTTGGGATTCTTCCTCTCTCCCTCTCTCTCTCTCTGCCCCTCCCCTGCTTGCAAGGTCTCTCTTTCTTTCTCTCTCTCTCTCAAAGTAAATAAATAAACTTAAAAAAATGTACTGAAATTTAAATTCTGTGATATTACACATTTTCACATATCCCCATAGTACTGTGCACACAAGGTCAGCCTCAAGGACTTGCATCCTGTGCACTCACACAGGGCCCATGACTGGTTTGATGCTCTGCCAGCACTGTCTTGCAATCCTTCACAATTTGGAGCAAGCGGCCCTGCATTTTCAGTTTGCACTGGACCCAACAAACTATGTACTGTATGTAGCTGTTCCTGTGAGCACATGATACATGCTGAGTAAATTCTTACCAAACAAATGGACCAAAGAAAAGAGGAGAAAGTGAGAGAAGGGAAAAAGAGATGGGAGGTGGCAAAAGAAGGAGATAACAAGGTCACAGAGGAGATGGGGGAAGTCTCGAAGTAGAAAAGGTGAACAGGGATTCCAGAAAATGATGCTGCCGGGTAAGTGCACGGAGAAAGTAGGAGTCCCACTGGAAGACAGGGACTTGGGGCCCATTATTTATCATTCTCCTTCTCAGAGGAAGCCTAGTCCTTCATTTGACTACGATTCCCAGGTATAAGCAGAAGTGAAAGCAGAAAGAAGTAGCCACTTGTACCCCAGGGAATTGGCGGCAGGGAGGCCAACTGGATGCTGTTCCTCACTCATCCCGTGACCTTAATCCCAGAGAGTTCCTTCAATGTGTTCACAAACGGGAAAACTGAAACCCCTGGCTTGGATCAGACTAATTCCCTCTTCCGCCAAGCCCATGTTCAAGGGTATGGCTGGCGCTAGCTGATGCCAGACCAAAAAAGACTGGAAAAGAGGGGGAGACAATTGAGGGAGGATCAAGGGATCCAAAGATCATGAATCACTAAATCAGTAAATATTTACTACCAACAAATGATACAAGCATTTATTGTCTACTCCACGCATAATGATGAGATGGACATAAAGAGAGTGTAGGGGCACCTGGGTGGCTCAGCGGTTAAGCATCAGACTCTTGATTTAGGCTCAGGTCATGATCTCACAGTTCTCAGGATCAATCCCAGAGTTGGGCTCTGCTCCGACAGTGTGGAGCCTCCTTGGGACTCTCTCCCTCTCTCTCTGCCCCTCCCCTGCTCACAAGTGCACACATGTGCGCACACACACACACCCTCTCTCTCTCTCTCTCTCTCTCTCTCAAGATAATAAACATTTTTTTTAAAAAAGGAGTGTAAACAAACCCCCTTTATATCCGTGATGTATTCCTGATCCCCACCTTTGTCAGCACCAAGTTTCTGCTCTCAGCAGCACTTTGTACCTTGTCTCTTTGTATCCTACCCTACGGTTAGTCATGTACACGCCTTTCCCCTTAGGGACAGTAAGCTCTTTGAGAGTGATATTCCTGTTAGATCTACTGAATATGCCTTGGAGTGTCCTGTGTAGCAAGTGAACAGTAAAAATTTATTGAACCCAAGTTTGATAACTCACTGTTGATCAGGGTGTGGGCCAATAGGTAACCCTGCAATGTGAGTAGGAGTATGAATATTTGCAACTCCTTTCGAGAGCACATGGTGGTATCTATTAGAAACTTCACTTTCAGGATTTTTTCTGAATCACACATATGAATAAAAACACGTATAGGAATATATGAGGGCAACTGGCTGGCTCAGTCTTGATAGAGCATGTGACTTGATCTCAGGTCTTGAGACACATTGCATGTGGAGCCTACTTAAAATAAAATTAAAAAAAAAGAAGAAATATATGAATTGCAAAATCCTGGAAACAAACCAGCTGGTTATCAGATAATTAAATGTTTATGGTTCAATAAATTGTTGTTCCATAAAACAAACCATTTTTAAGAATATAGTAGATGGGAAAAAAAAGCAAAACAGTGGTTGCCTATGGGGTTGACTGAAGGGGGCTTGCAGGGAACTTTGGATGATAGTAGTGTTTTGTATCTTGATTGGAATTTGGGTTACACAAGTATAAGTCTTTATCAAAACTTATGGAATTGCCCACTGAAAATTTGTGCATTTTACTGTAGACCAATCTTATTTAAAAAGAAAACAAGTTAACTAATATTTAACTCTAGTTACTTTTATGCATGAAAAAAGGTTAAATAGCTTATCAAAGGTCAAACAGTTAGTAATTGGTAGAAATGAGATTTGAAACCTGGTCGGGCCATCTCCAAAAATATGTGCTTAACCGCAACCACGATACCTTCTTGTCTTCTCTTATTTAGGGACATATTCATGTGGGACATTTTTGCCACTATCTACAGACACCTTTTATAAACACAATGTATTATTTGTACTGGGCAACAATTACACTCAACTTCTCAAATTTGAGAATCACTTTTGTGACTTAGTGCTGAACATCTGAGCTAGAGGGACAGCCTGAACCTCATATTCACTCATCACATTGCCAGTGAGCTTTGTGTGGTATTACAACTAGTTGCTGAGTGATAACGTGTATTTATCCTTACATACTTGAGAATTTATGATTTATCGGAAGCATTTCCATTCAAGAAATATCAATGATGCTGATACAATTCACATTAAATCATTTATCCCCTTCCCTACACATTTGAAAGAGCGGTGGGTAAGGCAGCTAACAGAGAAAAACACTTTCAACTGAATTAGAAGGTCAAGATTCTGAGTTTGATTCTAACTAAATAAATCATGTACTTTCTCTGAGCTGGTTTCCTCCTCTGTAACATGAAAATGATAATCAGACTTACCTACATGACTGTTATTAAGGATCAAATGAGATCGGACCAAATTGTTTCTACACATACACATTCCCACCTACACCCTTTAAAAAAAAGTCACCCGCACATTGGGCTTCTAGAGCTATTCAGGTAAGAGCCTTATCTTTTGTAATCACTCTTAATTAGCTCCTAAAAGATAAACATATACTGCTACAGAGCCTGAAATCTTAATTTCCATTCTCGCCTTATATGTTGATAACCTTACTTAATCTTCTCATAATCTCTTTTGCTGCCTTTGCTGTCAGAAGGTCAGCCTTTTCTTAAGATGCCAAACAATGAGGAAAATAGCATCTAACCACTCCTCCATGGAAACCCCAGAGTAATGATCTCAGAATGTCATAAGTATGGGGGCGCCTGGTGTCTCAGTCAGTTAAGTGTCCAATTCATGGTTTCGGCTCATGTCATGATCTCACAGTTCATGGGATTGAGCCCCATGTCAGGCTCCATGTCAGCATGGAGCTTGCTTGGGATTTTCTCTCTCCCTCTCTCTCTGCCCCTCCCCTGCTCACTTGTACACTCTCTCTCTCTCAAAATAAATAAATAAACTTAAAAAAAAAAGAATATCATAAGTGTTTTGTTAAATTATCATTATTAAGGTGGCCAAAAAACAGTGTTTATAGTCATGACATGGCAGTTAAGAGCCAGGTTTCTGCACTGGGACTATGGGTTCAAATCTTGACCCCACCCTTGATTAGCTATATATTTTCCTCAAGTTTCTGACCTCACCTATAAAATGAATATAATAATTATAACTACCTCTTATTACACTATATTTTAAATTAATTTGTATAAAGCATCCAGCATAGTGAGTAGTACACAAAAAACACTCCACACATGTTGGCTATAAGTATAACACAGACCCACATTCAGAAACACCAAATCACAAGTATATGGAGACACAGAGAAGCACAGGGCAGGTAGACATCCATTATCGTTCACAGGAAGTCTGTCAGTTATCTCTGCTTCTCCCTCCTTCCCTCACCTCCCACTTCTCTTCACCATCGTCCCCCAAAATGGCACAGTGGGCCAGCCTAGAGCGGTAATCCAACTGCTCACAAGATGATTTGCAGAGGCAGGCAAGTAGAAAACAAAATGACTAATAGTATCCTTAGCACTCATACTAAGTTGGTGAAGGAAAAGAGGAAAAGTAAAACCTTTGGAAAGAAGTTTGGCCATACGTATTCAAGGCAACAAAAGCTTTCTTTCACGTTGTCTTGATGACATTTCTTAGATTGAACCGGAGTAAATAATCCAAAAAGAAGGTAAAACTATATGTAAGAAGATGTTCATTGTAGCATTTTTTTTTTTTTAATTCTGAGAGAGAGTACGCATGCACATGCAAGCAAGTAGGGGAGGGGCAGAAAGAGAATCCCAAGCAGGCTTCAAGCTGTCAGCACAGAGCCCAACGTGGGGCTTGAACTCACGAACGCTGAGATCATGACCTGAGCTGAAATCACGAGTTAGACACTCAACTGACTAAACCAACCAGGAGCCCCATTGTAGCATCATTTTTAAAACAGATTTATAGAAGCATAATTCACCCTTTTGAAGTGTAAAATTCAGTGGGTCTTTTTTTAGTATATTCGCAGAGTTGTGCAAGCAACACTAATTTTAAAAGCTTTTCATTACCCTCAGAAGAAATCCGTTAGGAGTTACTCCCCATTCCTCTCTCTCTCAGCTCCTGGCAATCATTAATCTCCTTTCTGTCTCTTAAAGCAGTTGATGATCAACAACAACAACCAAAAAAAATAAATAAAAAATAAGAAAATAAACTCATTGTTACCAAGTAACACAACATAAAGGTATGCTAAATTATGGTACATCCATTCAGTATTATGTGGCTGTTAAAAATTACCACAACAAAGACTGTACCAAAAGGTGAAGTATATACATGATATAATGTTTAGTATTTTTTAAAGATACAAAATTATGAATACACTCTAATTTCAACCAGTGTGTGGACAGACTAGAAGAAATGTGTAGAAATTTTAAATGGCCATGTTAGAATAATGAGATAGTGGGTGTTTTTTCTTTATAGTCTTTAAATATTTTTGCAAGATTTTATATTTAAGAAGTAGAATTTTTAGGAAATCTACTTAATGTAGATTAACGTAACAGAGAATACATTGAAAGGCCCAGCCAGCCAGCCAGCCAACAATCCAGCCTTTCTGACGTGGACCCGGTTTTTAACTAGCAAGCCTCTCTAGTGTAGGCTCCTTCTGGTAACCAAGAGCCTCATGCACAAAGATCTCATTCTCCCAACTGCAAAGCCTGTAAAAGCCTGAACTGTAGACATTCAGTCTCCCCCTTTGACTCTCTTGCCTCTCAGCCTACGCTCCCTGCCATGTCCCTGTCCAGGGACTCACTCCTTAACAAAGCCCTCTTACTTATCACACATACCAATGACTCTTGGCCAATTTCCTTCTATTAATATATTAACTGCAGATGCAAATCCTTCTGATCACATACTTTCCTTTTATGGGACCAACAGTATGGAAATTGGTGTAAACAAAACAACCAGCTCCCCCCCTCCCACTCTCCATTCCCACTTCCTGTAGAGACACAGCTCATTTAGACTAGCACAGCCTTCCCATTACATCTTCTCCCTCCCTCTATCTGTGGGAGAGTCATCATTGATAGCCCACCATTGTACACACCTGCACTCCACTCCAGGCCCCTCGTCCTCATCTTCATCCTTCTTCCCTCCTCTCTCCCTCTCTCTCTCACTCTCACACACACATACATACACTTCATACATCCTCTGATGCAGCAGTCCTGGCTATGCCCCACAACTGTCCGTGGGATTAGATTTGTGCCCCACTATCTCCTACTTCTTTCAGTTTGTCCAAAGGCCCGGAACCCAGCCTCCTCTGTCCTGCTCTGTTTCTCAAGAAAAAAGTGTGCCTCCATCCTCTCTACACCTCCCAACACCTGCCTCACCTTGACTTATTGTCAGGGTTCCCCTTAAAAGACTGGGTCCTTGGGGCTCCTGGGTGGCTCAGTCAGTTAAGTGTCCAACTTTGGCTCAGGTCATGATCTCACTCACGGCTTGTGAGTATGAACCATGCATTGGACTCTGTGCTGACAGCTCAGAGCCTGGAGCCTGCTTCAGATTCTGTGTCCCCCCCCTCTCTCTCCCCTTTCCCTGCTCATGCTCTGTCTCTCTCAAAAATAAATAAGCATCAACAACAACAACAAAAAAGAGTGGGTCCTGGATCTCCAATGGGTGGTGAGGCCAGGCAAAATGGTAGCCTTCTAATGAGAGCATTCGACTTTGTTTAGTGAGCACCTAACATGTGTCAGAAACCAATGTCAGTTGCAGGGATTCAGAAAGTATTGAAACTAATCACTCACTTTGAAAAGCTCACAGTGGGAGCACCTGGGTGGCTCAGTTGGTTAAGCGTCAGACCCTTGGTTTTGCCTCAGGTGATGATCTTGAGGTTTCGTGAATTCAAGCCTAGCCTTGGGCTCTGCGCTGACAGCCTGCTTGGGATTCTCTCTCTCTCCCTCTCTCTCTTCTCCTCCCCTACTTGTGCTGTCTCTGCCTCTCTCAAAATAAATAAATAAACTTAAAAATTTTTAAAGAAAAGCTTACAGTGGAAGAAAGGTATGTAAACAGAAAATTACTAAATAAACAGCTAAAGGCTTAAACAGGGGTAGGAAGGAATGCTCTAGATACACTGTGGAGGCAGCCTCCACAGTAGGCATCACCCTGGATGTGGCTTTTGAAGAATCAAGAGTCAAGTGGGCCAAGAAGCATACACCAAAATGTCTTACAGGCCTGCAGAAAACAAGTTCACAGAAACGGTACTTTGGCAGCAGCTGAAGCAGGACACGCCATCCCATGCCCACAGCAAACCATGCAAAGCACTATGTGATCTAGAGAGATTAAATAAATTGTGGCCTCCGCTCCTAGGCATTAAATACATTACCTAAATATAAGACAAACTATTCAGAATACAGCGTGCTTTGAGCAGAGGTGGAAACTGAATATAACTCTGGTCCTAAGTACAAAGATCACTGAGGTGGGGGTGGGGGTGACAGGAGCACTCTCATTAACGCACGGGTACGGGGTGGGTGGAGTAAAAACCAAAAAAGAAAAAAAAAAAATCAAGGTGGGGCAATAGCAGGTCAAGTGGAAGCAGAAAGAGGAGGAAGCCTACGCCAGGAACTGAGGGATTGGAACAGAAAAGTGGGTGGAGCCAGTGGGCTCCACCCCCGCCTCCTCCGGCTTGGCTACAACCTACTTTCTGCGGAGTCGTTCCAGACAGGTGAGAGAGGAACTTCTAAGACCGGTGAGAAGGGTAGGGGGGGGTTGGGTTCAAGAAGGGGGATTGGAGTTAGGGTTAAAGAAGGGGGTCTGGGCCCTACCTAGAGTCTTTGGCTTCTTGATAGCAGAGTTCAGGGAATTCCTGATGGGTTGGTTTTGGGGTGCTGCTAACCAGGTGTTGCTGCTTCTCCCCACCAGCCTCCCAGTCCTTGTGGTAACTTCAGACAGGAAGTTTGAAATCTGAGCTTACGGAGTTAAGGCCCATAGAGGATGGGGTACCCTGGCAGGTGCGGAGTATAGAGAGATCAGGAGTTATCTGGGCCTCCAGTTATCCGGGCTCCATCTGGGCCTCCAATAGATGGAGGCCTTTGTAAGAGGCCCTCTCATATAGTTGTGTCCCTGTGGCTTTGTCGGGTCCATGTACATTTTCTCCATCCAACCAGAGCACGGGCTGAGTAGAGGAAATGGGAAGATGGAGTGAGACAGGGTAATGGTGCTCCTTCCCAACTTCTCTCCCCAACAGGGTCTAAGTGGGGAGACGGGGAGGTAGGGTGGAGGTCCAGTGCAGAGCAATTATAGAGAAAAGGCAGGGTTTGCCTCATTACCTGGATTCCACAGATGCTGGTGAGCACCAAAGCCCCAGGCAGGGCCAGCCAGGACTGGGTCTTGGATGGTGTAGAAAGATACAGCTGGAAGAGACACTGCAAGGAAGAAGGAAGAAGGAAGGAAGGCAGGGCCATTACACAGTAAGTTGCATGAAAGATCCTGGGTTTATTTCCTGGCTACTCCACACGCACTGATACCCTGGCACTCTGATTGATCCTAGAGAGAATTACAAAGCTGAAGGGAACCCTGAAGGTCCTATATTTTGGCCATTTGTTTGATTGGAGACTGAAGAACCTGAGACCCAAAGTTGTCTGATATGGTTACTGCGGAATCTGACCTGGCCGGGACGCCAGTTGCTAGTTTAGACACAATACCTGTGTGTCTTTTTGCAGGAGCCTGGGGAGGGGCCATGGTGCCAAGACAGTTTTGGGGGAGACTGGAGAAGCCGCTTCTCTTCCTGTGCTGCGCCTCCTTCCTCCTGGGGCTGGCTTTGCTGGGCATACAGCCAGACATCGCCCCTGTTGCTTATTTCTTTCTCACCTTGGGTGGCTTCTTCTTGTTTGCCTGCCTCCTGGCCTGTATTCTGGAATGGGGGTTCCGATCAATGCAGACCGAGAATTCGGGGGCCTCAAGCAATGCACGGTGAGTTAAGGGGCGGGCAGAATTCTAGGAATACACGATGGCCCCTTTTTCCTGGTGTCCCTCTAGTCTCTCAGGCATATAGCTCTGCTTCCCTGTTACTAGTATCAATGAGGGGGTGGGGGGTGGGGTTAGTGGAAGGTTCTTTTGCCAATAGAAGACAGTAAAGCGGAAAAGGACTCCACACAGGAGGCCACCAGTGATTTTATTTCTCCTCCCTCAGCGACAACGAAGCCTTTGAGGTGCCAACCTACGAAGAGGCTGTGGTGTTGGAATCACAGTGCCGCCCCCAAGAGCTGGGTCAACCACCCCCCTACAGCAGTGTTGTAATCCCCCCAGTACTTGAGGAAGGACAGCCTGGCCATCCAGAAGGGCCCGAAAGAGCTAGACTGGAAAGGCGAGTGGGCTCAGAGGGATCTATGACCTCAGGAAACCCTGGAAGAGCTCCAATCAGCCTTCGGCTTCGGGGACCCCGAGCTGTGTCCACTGCTCCTGATCTGCAGATCTTGGGGATGCCCCCCAAACTGGAGCCTCTTACCCCACCCCCTGACTATGATGTCAGCTTTGGTCAACCTGATGATGTTTTCTTTGAAAACAACCGGACACCCCCCTAAAAGACTATGCCAGGATATATCCTCTCTGCGCCAGACTCATTCATTCATTTGACCAACATTTCCCAGTGCCTGCCACGTATCAGGAACTCTGTTTCCACGTGGGGAACTTAACACAGAGGGGAGTCAGGCTATCCTAAGCCTCTCCCAGCTGAGATGTACATAGCACTGTTGGAGTCTTCGAGTAACATTCAGTGACCTACCCCATATCCGATATTTCCAGAGTTAGATGAGTATGAGAGGAGTGACCCAGAGAATCTGGAGAAGGAAGAAAAGAAACATCTGAGTGACAGCTATGTTGCTTCTGTTCTGGGTGCTTCATCTCTGTTAGCACAAGAAGACTTTCCCAGCCTTGTGAGGTATTACTGCCCTCATTTGAAAAATAAGGATCCCAAGGGTCAGAGGAGTTTGATAATTTGCACAGGGGCACACTGCTAGTAAATAGCATAAAAATGTTTACTCTTCTGATCCCAAAGCCTACTGTATTTTCAATACAAGGTCATCCACAAATCTCTCAATGTCTATCTTAAGCAACTGCTGAAGACAGGTGGGAGCCTTCCTAGGGACAGAGCGGTGGACCAGTTGTGTCTGCGGGCAGTGTGGGCTGATTGTGACCAGGAGTGTGCCCTCTCTCCTAGATGAGCAAAGCTAATCAAACCCGTGATAGCCCCTGCTCCAGGTAAGGGGCAATTTCTGCCCTGGGGCTAAAGAGCAGTCTCCAGGGCAGGGTCCCCACCCCATTAGGAAACTGGAGTAAACTGCCCCGGGGGAGGGACTTCCGATTTTAAGACGAGTGGACAAGGATCAGAAAGGATGACAGGGGCTTGCCAGGGGTGGCGGAGTACCTGAGGGTCACTCTTGAATCACCTGCTATGAAGCGCTGGAGCCACATGCACGGTGTCTAACCGCTTAAGCCTCACCCCTGCACTCGGACCGCAGCATTTTACCCCCACCCCCACCCCCGGGTCCTGCTCGCTAAGATCCCAACAGAACACTAGATTTTCTGGAATCGTGCTTCGGCTGTAATGTAGGTTTTAGCCACTGGGAGCTGCTCGGCCATCGCTGACCCACCTTCCTCAGGGGTGCGCTCCCCACTCAGCCTTTCATCCACTGTGTGGTATCTGTGTAACGCCTAGTGCCCTCTATCTCCTCCTTATCCTGGCCCCAACAGTTCAACTTCAATAAAGCATAAAGTCCGGCCAAACCCGTCTCAGTAACGTTGCAATAGGCGGGTGAGACAGGGTGGGAGGCGCCGGAGAGGCACCCGCGATTTCCGCGGGAACCGACGACCAATCGGATTCCCGCGTAGGACGGGGTGTTTCCTCGCCTTCCCCCGCCCCTTCCCTTTCCGCCAAGAGCGCTCTCTCACCCCATTGGACGGCGTTTCTAGCGCGAGGGCTCTGTGCCTGCGCGCGCACTGGCGACGGCAGAGGCGGGGCAGCTCTCGCGTGGGGGTGGAGCTAGAAGAAGCAGCGCGCAGGCGCAATGTGCGCCGGCGGACGGGGGGAGGGATGCTGAGGGCGTGAGGGTTTTCCGTTTGTTTGGATTGTGGGCGGTACGCGCACAGCCCGGGAAAAGCGGTAAATGGCGGCGCGGAGCGCGGCCTCCCGGCCCTGTCTGCACCGAAAGGAGGTAATGGCCGCTGACAGAGGGCGCAGGTGAGTGAGGGAGGGTCGCACAGGTCCTTAGTTGGGCCCAGGGAAGGGAATACGGATCATGGCCCTGGCGCCTCTGGAAGCAGCCGTGTCCACCCGTGCAGCCAAGGGTGGGAGGCCAGGCGAGTCCCCGAGGGGCGCGCGAGCGTTGGGCTTCCTCTCGGCCCTGTCCCTCTTCTGACTGCCCCAGCCTGCTTTGACCAACCCCAGGGGTCTCTGGACATGAGGAGCTCTCCGGTACTGCCGAATCTCGGCTTCTCTTAAAGATTCTCCATCCTTTCTGTCCCTCTACTCCTGTATGAGGAACTTTGCCCCCTTAAAAGCGGATGACATCTGCAGACCTCGCAGTCTTCCCTGATGTACATTTGATTTGGATTGACTGTATCATGACACGTATTGCTTTGGGTACAGTGATCAGGTTTTCAAAGCAGTCGACACGGGCTTTAGGGGTTGAGTACTTTGAAAGGACGAGGTGGTTCCGAGACTCCCAGTGTGTCTCCGCCTCTGCCCCAGTTATATCATTTCATGGCAGGGATCACCCTGGATAACATTTTAATGCCTCGTGATCCAGACCCAGAAGATTAACTTCGGGCTTTGGAGCCAGAACCTGCAGAAAAACATAGAATCCAGACTTAGGAATTCCTTTTGTGTCCTTTTCTCCTTTTCCTCCTCCCTTTCCATCTGTGGCCTGGAGTTCTAGATGATTATGATTACTTTGGGAAAGTCCACAATTGAGACTTTGGCCTAAAGTGGAATGCAGAAAGCAGCAGGTGTGTGGAGAATGGATAATGCTTCTGATTAAACCTAATGAGTTACTGATTGACAATTTAAGTCTAGAACTTCAAAAGAGTTAAGAATTGTGAGTCAGTTAGTGAATTGTGAGTATGGGTGAGATTGAATAGGGAGAGGCTCTTTGAGGGGGTTCCTAATGGAATGTCAACATTCAAGGGTAGGCTACAGATCTTGTGAAGGAACAGGAACAGTTGGCGGAGGGAGGTACTGGAGAGAAAGTATCAGGGAAACCAAGGGAGGAGAAAGTTTGAAATGCTGCTGGTAAACTAAGGGAAGAAACTTGAGGAAACCTGCTTCACCAGTGATAGGTATCTTAAGGAAATACCCAGCATCTCCAGCTGTGATGTTGTCTTGCAGTTGGCCTGATAACATTTATTTTTACCAGTTTCATATACGCCATCATTGTTACTGGCTTGGTGTTTTCTAAGGTGATTCTTTTATATATATATATTTTTTAGATGTCTATTTATTCACTCACTAATTAATTTATTATTTAAGAGAGAACAAGCACGAGCAGGGGAGAGGGGCAGAGGGAGAGAGAGCATCTCAAGCAGGCTCCACGCTCAGCACAAAGCCCCATGCAGGGCTTGATCCCATGACCCTGGGATCATGACCCAACCCGAAATCAAGAGTCAGACACTCAACTGAGTCACTCAGTCACCCTAAAGATTTTTTTATTTTAATTTTTTTAAAGTTTATTTATTTCAAGAGAGACAGCACAGGAAGGGCAGAGAGAGAATCCCAAGCAGGCTCCACACTGCCGGCTGAGCCGGACATGGGGCTCAATTCCACAGCTGACTCTGAGATCATGACCTGGGCCAATATCAAGAGTCAGACACTTAACCAACTGAGCCATCCAGGTGCCCCACTTTTTTTTTTTTTTTTTTTTTTTTTAACTAATCTCTGCACCCAACGTGGGGCTCAAACTCACAAACCCGGGATCAAGAGTTGCTCACTCTGCTGACTGAGCCAGCCAGGCGCCCCTAAGGTGATTTCTTAAATAAGGTTTTTGATTTCTCCAGATCTATTGTAGCAGGTTTCTACTGAAGGTTTGGGATCATGGGAGTATTTCTAATAAACAGAAACCCGAAGCTTAAATGGAGTTTCAAACATCACTGTCCCAAACCCTAAACTTAACCGAAGTTGGCTGCTTCCAATCTTGGGAATGTTTTGCTGACCACTTCCTCTGCCTTAAGGTCCACATGCCATCCTCCTCTTGGGTCTCTCAGCTCTTCCAGGACTCTGCTTTTCCTTCCTCTCTGTATCTCTAACCTGGAGTTAAGCCAAGTGCATCCTATAAATGCATGGTATTTAACTGATTGATTCTAAGATGCAAATTCCTCATCCCCCCTCCCCCACATTTTAATGTCTTTGAATCAGTGTGCATCTTTAAATAGGCTTTAAAGTTATAAACTGAAGCTGTTACCTCATCCCTTTCCCGCCGTCAGACCCTTACTGTTGTCATCTTCTTGGGAACTAAGCAGGCTGGTGAGCTCTGGGTTTATGTAAACTAGGCACAGAGATGATATACATTGGAAATGGGAATTTTAAAATTCATAAACAGAAGCTGGTCTCTTTCCAAACCAATAGCAAAACCAAGAATCCTTGAAATAGACATCTCTATTAAATTACCAAAAGAATTTAGCCTTTATGTTTTAACTCTTTAAAGTGATCTCAAGTTATGTTGATTCTGTTTGTCGTCTGTATTTACTGTGACTTTCTGTCATACTTTCTACTTACCCAGTTCTTATTTCTAGCATCATTTTGTCACAGGAACTTAAGTTTTAAAAACCATAGGTATAAGTGGGATAGAGAGTACGTGCGTGTGTGTACACCTATCTCATTTATTTCATGTTAAAGCCAGTGATTGGCTTGAACTTTTGCCGTTGTATTAAATTATTTTATTCCTCACCCGGGATCATTTTAAACATACCATTTATAGCAGCCTAGATAAATAATGCAAAAGGTTTTCTGGAATAATCTTTTAATTTTTTTTTTTTTAATTTTTTTAATGTCTTTATTTTTGAGAGAGAGGGACAAAGCACGAGTGGGGGAGGGGCAGAGAGAGAGACAGACAGACACACAGAGTGGGGAAGCAGGCTCCAGGCTCAAAGCTGTCAGCCCAGAACCCGATGCGGGGCTCCAACCCACAAACCGCGAGATCATGACCTGAGCCACCAAAGTCGGACACTTAACCAACTGAGCCACCCAGGCCCCCTGGAATAATCTCTTAATTGAAATTGGTGTGTCAGAGGAATATTTCTTCTCATAAATATATTTGTGCTTCTGTGTGTATCATTTTTTCAAGATAGGTATTTTCCTCCCCTAGACAGACTAATTCATCTCAGAGGATGGTCTCAGTTGAACATACTCCATAAAAAATTATACGTTATTTCTTTATGACCAGTGTGTTACTGCTGAATACTGCTTTGATTTTAACCAGATTCAATAAAATATGCTTAATATTGGTTATTGCAGTCCCATCCTTTGTGTTCTGTCTACCCACAACTGTTCCACTCTACTCTTCTGTGCCAAATCTTGTACCTGACAGCCTTTCCCTCTGCCTTAAATCTGTAGGATACTGGGAGTGTGTGGCATGCATCCTGACCATCAGGAAGCACTAAAAAAGAACCGAGTGGTACTGGCCAAACAACTTTTGCTGAGTGAACTGTTAGAACACCTCCTAGAGAAGGACATCATCACCTTGGAAATGAGGGAGCACATTCAGGTATTTGGAAGCGAAAGAGAAACGCCAAATAAATAAATTGGTCGTGGGAGTATGACAAAGGATGTAGAGCCTTACTAAGGAAATGAAAATGCCCTTCTACCCTAAAGCCTTAAACAGAAAAGACATATAATTTAAAAATAATAGGAAAGACTTCCCCCCATACATGTATTTTTCCTGTAAAAGGATTCTTGAGATTACTAGGAATGTCATCTGGAGAGAGAAGATTATAGCTGGATAAGTAAATATGATTTCATGTTGTTTTTTTTTTTTTTTTATCTTAGGCCAAAGTGGGCAGTTTCAGCCAAAATGTGGAACTTCTCAACTTGCTGCCCAAGAGGGGTCCCCAGGCTTTTAATGCCTTCTGTGTGGCCCTGAGGGAGACCAAGCAGGGTCATCTGGAGGATCTGTTGCTCACTACCCTCTCTGATCTTCAGCATGCAATCCCACCGGTATGGAGCCCTAGACATGTGGTGTGTTGAGAAGGATTCGTTTGGTGGGAAAGGAATTTTTGAGATGGGGCTGGGGAGACTAGATGATGGTTCTATTCAGACAGGATCATCTCCTTAAGACCTGGTATGATGGGTCCTGGTTTCTTACAGTTGAGCTGTGACAACGACTGGAGTCTCCCCTTCCCGATGTGTGAGTCCTGTCCCCCTCACAAGCAACTCCGCCTGTCTCCAGGTGAGAATCGATGGCATAACACGTCCCACAGATTGACTTGTTTCTTGACTGGTATCTGACTTTGCCCTAGCACGATTCCTATTTATATTCATACTGGGAACAGTTTCCTCGGTGAATTTGTTAGGGACTAGCAGGAAAGTTTAGATGGGGTATTGGTTGGGCCTGCTTCCTTCCATCACAGATGATTTTTCCACAGTATTTAGCCCTTAGCTCAGGTATAGGTAGGAAATTCCTACCCGAGTGGCCTGGCTCCTTAAAGCCACTACTTTAGAATGAGCAAAGACTACATTTTGGGCCACTAGCCTGCTGACTGAGTAGCCTATTGATTAGAACAAGGCTTTTATCAGATACCCCATTCAGTACGGTATGTGGGAGGGTAATCCAGCAGTGAGCAAAAGCACATAGGGTCTCTGCCCTCCTGGATTTGACAGTTTTGGGGAGTGAGCAGAACCACTAATTATTAAAACCCCAGTTCAACAGGGTGCCTTAAGTTACAATGAAGTACTAGGATTGACACAGATTGTATACTAGTGTTTTTGGCTCTCTATGCCACAGATGCTGTGGAACACTCCCTAGACAATGGAGATGGTCCTCCCTGCCTTCACGTGAAGCCTTGCACTCCCGAATTTTATCAAACACACTACCAGCTGGTGAGTCATGCAGAATGCAAGAGGAAGAGTTGGGAAATGGGAGACCCTTCCTGGGCATCTGAACTTAGATTGCGTATATATCTCCTTCCTGCTTTATTAGTCAGAAAGGCATTACTGATTGGTTATCTTCTCGGAGCATTTCTCTGTATTGATCTGGTGGGGTTAACAAAAATAGGATGGCTTTGTTTTCTTGAAATGTGTCGGATTTTTTAGTTGGGGAGACATAGTTTGTGTCCATAAGAAGCTCTAATTGGCCTCCCCCACACCCCCATCCCACCCCAGGCCTATAGGTTGCAGTCTCGGCCTCGTGGCCTGGCACTGGTGCTGAGCAATGTACACTTCACTGGAGAGAAAGACCTGGAATTTCGCTCTGGAGGGGATGTGGACCACAGCACTCTGGTCACCCTTTTCAAGCTCTTAGGCTACAAAGTCCATGTTCTACTTGACCAGACTGCACAGGTACATCTAATGTGTGCATTGGAGGGCTGGGCAACACTTTGGGCCAGGAACATTCACTGCTCTTCCACTGCTGGATAGATGTTACTCAGGTGTTACTCAAATTATGGTGGGTTTTTTGTTGTTGTTGTTGTTGTTTTTTAATGTATATTTTTGAGAGAGAGGGAGACGCAGAATCCAAAGCAGGCTCCAGGCTCTGAGCTGTCAGCACAGAACCCAGTGCAGGTCTCAAACTCACGAGCCGTGAGATCGTGACCTGAGCCAAAGTCGGACACTTAACTGACTGAGCCACCCAGGTGCCCCTCAAGTTCTATTTTCCTTTGTACCTTTTTACTCATTCTGTTCTGTGTCTTGCCTTGCAAGCTAGTTAAAAAAAAAAAAAAAAAAAAAGAATTCAGGCCAGCCAGCAGCTCCAGTGTTAAGCTTAGGGTCACTGTGCTCTCCTGAGCAACACCAGTCCCAGTTTGGGTTCTTCCATGTTCAGAAACTTGGTTCGCAGTCACTCAGGATGTGAGGAGACACTGAGATTCTCCCAGCCAATCAGGAAAGATACTTCTAAGCCATGATGACACAGGACATTTACTTCTTGGTTGATATTGTTGCTTACAAGTCCAGTTATTGTTGAAAAGATTACTTTGGCAGATAAAATTCTTGCAAGTGAAAGTTTGCTAGAACTGTCCTTGGCAGTTTCCATGAATTAACATGGAAAAATTCCTTACCCTTACCAGTTGTGTGACCACAAGACAGATCTTAGAGTAGATTACTTCCGGACTAGATTCCTACAAATCGCAAGCATTTTCATTGTGTGCTATTCCCTGTTTCCCTGTTAACCCCAATTACTGAGCCGTACTGCTGACTTAGTTACCTTTAGGTTTTTCTCTTCTGGAATTGATGATAGCCTATTGGTAAATAGATATTAATTTTCATTTTTTTTTCCCATTTCCATCCTTTTGCTCTTTTTAAGTTTTTATTTTAATTCCAGTTAGTTAACATACAGTGTTATGTTAGTTGCATGTATACAATATAGTGATTCAATACTTCATACATCACCCTGTGCTCATCATGACAAGTGCACTCCTTAATCCCCATCACCTATTTAACCCATCTCTCCACCCCTAATTCTTCATTTTGATTCCAGAATAATAGTACTTTCTCAAATTTGCTTTTGGTAACATCAGTGGTAAAATCAAAGTTTCTAGGAAATTCACTTTGACTTGTTGAGATAGGAAATCTTTGTCTTCAGCATTGTCTGTGGTCTTCATTTCTGTTTCTCAGCTATCTTCAATGAGAATGATTGTATACATGCTGTACTTTTGGTAAGGCCAATTTCAACAGTAGATACCTTAGTGTTATTTACCTGCTCTTTTCACCACCTTTGCAATAATAGCCCATACAGAGAAGTAAACCCATCCATGCTTCAAAGCCATGGCTGGAACAGCTTCTGTAGTAATCAAGTGATATTCAAGTAGGTTATATGCTCGGGGCACCTAGCTGGCTCAATCAGTAGAGGCTGTGACTCTTGATCAAGTGGGTTATATGCTTTCCTAAGAGGTCTACTGAGCGTGAAGGGAATGAGGGTAGGACATCAGCCGTAATTCCTACCAAGAGACCACTTAGAAGGCCACTTAACAAAATGAATGTTTATTTATGTTTCTCTAGAGCTTTTGGTCTAGCCTTTTTTTTTTTCTTTTTTAAATATTCTGAGAGAGAGCACATGCACATGTAAGGGAGGAGCAGAGGGGAGAGAAAGAATCCCAAGCAGGCTCCATGCTGTTCAGCACAGAGCCCAAGGAGGGGTTCGAACTCATGAACCATGAGATCATGACCTGAGCCAAAATCAAGGGTCAGATGCTTAACCGACTGAGCCATCCAGGTGCCCCTCTAGCCATTCCTTTTTACTAGGAAGCTATTATGTCATAGTTTTCCAAATTGTATGCAGTTGATAAGGGATTTTATATGCTTGATAATTAAAAATACAGTGCTGGGGTGCCTGGGTGACTCAGTTAAGCATCTGACTTTGGCTCAGGCCATGATCTCATGGTTTGTGAGTTCGAGCCCCACGTCAGGCTCTGCTGTCAGCACTGAGCCCACTTCTGATCCTCTGTCTCCCCCTGTCTCTACCCCTCCCCAGCTTGTTCTTTGTCTCTCAAAATAAAAATAAATAAATAAATACATACATACATACATACATACATACATACATACATACAGTACTGAGTCACCAAGTCAGCTATATACTACTGTTTTTCAGAGGCATTCAGCAGATTTGGTGTACCCATAAGCCCACTTCACAAATACCATTCCCATTTATGCTAAAACTGATGTAGATTCAAGTACCTATTAGATTCTAATTCTCTGGTTACATTGTCCTAGGGGCTCCTGGCTGGCTCAGTTGGGAAAGCATATGATTCTTGATCTTGGTGTTGTAAGTTCAAGCCCCATGTTGGGCATAGAACTTACTTTAAAAATTAATCAGAGGCACGTGGGTGGCTCAGTTGGTTAAGCATCCTACTCTTGATCTCAGTTCGTGTCTTGATCACAGGGTTGTGAGTTCAAGCCCCACGGTGGGCTCCACACTGGCCATGGAGCCGACTTTTAAAAAAATAAAAATAAATAAATATTAATTTTGAACACTTTACAATAGCTGAGGCGGAACTATGTTTGCTTCTATAAATTTACTAGAAATTTTTTTTAATGTGATTCTTGAGTTCACGGGACCTCAGATGAGGTAGTCTTGACATCAGCAAAAAAAGAAGTACTTCCCTTATATTCTTAAGGACCAAGCAAGAGTAGACAAGTCTTCTACAGTAGTTAAGATAAAGAAACCATCCCCTCAGTAGATGTGGTCAGAAAGATAAATGGATTGTGTGAGACTTGAGCTGGCCTTGAAAGATAGAAGCCCCTGAAGCACAGAGGAGTGGGGGAGGGGTCCTAGGCAGGGAGAATAGCCTATAGATAGAAATGTGTCTGTGATGTTAGGGAAATAATGGGTAAAGCAAATGTGCCATGGCAAAAAAGTGCCAAAAATAAGATTGGAGATAAAGGGACTAGAATCCCAGGCCCTTGAACTTCCTTGTTTTACAAAACCGTTAGTAATTTTTTTAACAGAAAGGTGATACATTCACAGTGATGATTCGGGCTACCATTGGGAAGAGTGAAGTAGAGACCAGTGGCAGGGAATCCAGTTTGGAGTTAATATACTGGGAGTACAAGATGTTGGGATCCTGGACAGAATAGTAGACCAAGAGGGAAAGAATGTGTGTGGAAAATAGCGTAATGGCATGACTGTACTGTTAGTGCTCGGTGGTTAAATGACTGCATATAGAAAAAGATAGAAAAATTAAGTAAGGATTTGAGGGTCTCAGAGAAATCAAGACCAAACATTTGGGCATTACCTGTGCAGGAGAAATACTTTAAGTGATAAGAATATGAAATCTTTGAGAAGGAGGTTAGAGTCAGAAGACCAAAAGGCATAGAACTAAACCTTGGGGGATAGCCCTCCTTGTAGCCTGGTCCTTAGCTCTGGAGACTCAGAAACAGGAGGACGTTGCACAGTCAGTTTCCAACAGTGGCCAATCAATCAAACTCTCAGTACAGTTAAAACCAGGTAGTTACAGTGGTTGTGATAATTTGGTTCTTTGGGCATCTGCACAGAATATTTTATTCCTGGTAGGACTTCTCAAGAGACTCAACTCTTTTCTCATGTAATTATTTGGCAAGCAAAGAGAACCAAAAAAAATTAAGATCTTTTTTTCTCCCTATTATACCTTTTTGACTTTAGAAATAATTGCATTTAAAAATTTGAAATAGTATAGTCTTAGAGAATCCTCTCCACTACATGGTGCTGGACAGTACACTGGTATTCTCACTGCTCGTGGAGGTTTTCAGTTTTCCTCCTGGTCATCAAAGTCTTCTGTCACTGCACCTCCCATGAGGCTACTAGTTCTAGAATTAGTTATCGTATATTAGGAAATGAGATACATTTTATTTTTATTTATTTTTTTAATTTTTTTTTAATGTTTATTTATTTCTGAGACAGAGAGAGACAGAGCATGAATGGGGGAAGGGCAGAAAGAGAGGGAGACACAGAATCAGAAGCAGGTTCCAGACTCTGAACTGTCAGCACAGAGTCTGACGCGGGGCTCGAACTCACAAACTGTGAGATCATGACCTGAGCCAAAGTCGGTCGCTCAACCGACTGAGCCACCCAGGCACCCCAAGGAAATGAGATACATTTTAAAGTGGCAGATTTCCTTTTCCCACGTGGTATTTATTTTTTAAAAATTTTTTGTAACGTTTTATTTATTTTTAAGACAGAGACAGAGCATGAGTGGGTATGGGGCAGAGAGAGAGGGAGACAGAATCTGAAGCAGACTCCAGGCTCTGAGCTGTCAGCACAGAGCCCAACACGGGGCTCGAACTCACGAGTTGTGAGATCATGACCTGAGCCGAAGTCAGACGCTCAACCGACTGAGTCACCCAGGTACCCCACCCCCCGCTATGTGGTATTGATTTTTAACTTACATTTGGGTCACAGACTGCTTTGAAAATGTAAGGACATGCTATGGCTCATTCCTGGAAAATGCAGCTAGCCGTAAAGTTTTGCATATCATTTCTGAGGGTTTATAGGTTATTCTCTTGTGTCCCCCAACCTCTGGTTAAGAACTCTGCTATTTTTAGAAGTACTGTAATTTTATCAGGAATAAATCTAGAGATCCTATTTTAAGCTTTGCTGCTTTCAGAAAATTTTACCCAAATGATATAACCCCCATTTATCCATTTAGTACTATTAAATTCAATTACTAAGTGTGTGTTTTTACTTTGGGCTCTGTTGTCCACTATTTACTGACCTAATAGTCTCACTTAAGTTCAAAATGCTCTTGAGTAGGTGCCAAACATACATTTTTACAGCCTTCTTCCAGCAAAATGAACTTCAACTACTCTATGTTACAATTCTATTATGGTCGACTCAAGAAAAACATTCATACTCATGTATTCTCTTAAGATTATATATTCTAGAAATAAATGAATTTTGGATATCTTTTTATTACCGTAAGATTTCCAATATTATGATTGGCTTCTCTTTGCCCAGAAAATGAACATACTTTTCAATAAAGCCAAGTTCTTCATATCCAGTTTAAGTTGCAGCCTTTCAAGGCTTTTGTATAATTGTCTCCATTATCTGCAAACGGAAGTATTCTGAACAAATAGATTAGTAGTTCTCAAACTTTAGCATGTCAGAATCACCTGGAGTTTGCTAGGACCCAAGACTTTGCCTTTCTTACAACTTTCCAGAACTTGTAAGAAATATATTATACGAGTGTGCTTTTTATTGGGGGCTGTACATGGTAACTAATGTGCCTAGATAGCATATTCATTTTCATTATATTAAAATTCATAGTCAAAATGAACTTGCTTTCTCCCTGCTCATCTCAAATAGGAGGGACCATTCAGACTTCTCTAGTTGTAGAGGGAGACCTAGATTTAATAGTTTAAATTGGATTATTAAACTATTTTGTATAGCTTGCCATTGGATGGGCCAAGTGTTTAAGGTAGAGTGATACTCACATGTGGCAACCTGGTGCATGACAAATAAGGTTCTTAAGTTGGACTACAAGGTTGACCAGTAGTAGGTTTCTTTGAGAAAATGACATCGCTACTCTTTGTAAGATATGCACATTATAATAATGGCAGATCTGTGCAGTAGGTGCCAGTTGTAATTCTAAATCCTTTCTATGCAGTATCTCATTTAATCTTTATACAAACTTGGAAAAAATTTACTCTTAATTACCCTCTTACAAAATGAGTATTAGAGCTTTGAGGGGCGAAATAATTGATTCTAATTTATGAACTCAGGGATCAAAGCTAGGTCTGTCTGATCCTGTAGCCCATGTATGTAGCCATGGCCCTGTGCTTAATTATCTTTACAGCACACTCTTCCCTGAAGTGAGCATTTTGTACAGATATCGTCATTGTTTCTGGGAGCTTAAAATCTCAGACAGAAAATCGCATAAAAGTGCTAGTATTCTTTATTGTCATGATCCCATTAGCCCTTAGTGAGAACAGCTTATTTCCTTATGGCTGGGTAAATATTTGATTCACTCATAACTCACCTGGTGGTCCTCCTTGTGTCATTTTTATACAAGGGCATTTGCTAGAAGATTTGGTTGATGACTGGGGAGTGGATAAAGTTAACTATCTCATGATTAGCTTCATTAGTAACTTGCTTTAGTCCAGGAGTTCTTAACGTATCTCAGTGAGTCTGAATTTTGTGAAATTATATTCAGAATTGTGTGTCTGAAGTCATGCATTTTTGTGATGAGTCCATAGCTTTTTTTTAGCCTCATAGGGTCTCTGACATCTGTTATCGTTGGCCACATAATATATAGAACGCATCAGGTCTTCTAATAGCTCAGGGGTTCAGACACCAAAGAAAGATGACATTGGCGCAGACTACAGTGAACGACACTAACCAAAAGGTATTTTTCCTGCAGGAAATGCAAGAGAAACTTCAGAATTTTGCCCAGTTACCTGCCCACCGTGTCACTGACTCCTGCATAGTAGCGCTCCTCTCTCATGGCGTGGAGGGAGGCATCTACGGTGTGGATGGCAAACTGCTTCAGGTGTGTGTCATCTCGTGTCCGACAGCTGTCCGAGCTCGGTGACTTCCCCTCCTGCCTACCCATCTCTCCTGTAATGGCTGCTGTGGCCAATACAGGACTCAGGAGGCCCTGCGGGCTACTTAACCTCCCTTCTCTTTCTTTCCTTTCTGGCAGCTTCAAGAGGTTTTTTCGGCTCTTTGACAACGCTAGTTGCCCAAACCTACAGAACAAGCCGAAAATGTTCTTCATCCAGGCCTGCCGTGGAGGTGAGTGCTCTAGCAGACCAGCACCCGGGTGGTGGCTCCTGGGCAGCCTCCCACCAGCTCTCACTTTCCTGTTTGCTCCTCTCAGGTGCTATCGGATCCCTTGGGCACCTCCTTCTGTTCACTGCTGCCACCGCCTCTCTTGCTCTGTAAGTGTCTCCCGATGCATGGGGTGTGCTGGGACTTGGGCAGCCCATGGCTCTCAGGTTGGTCAGCTCTCTGTGCACCACCATACCCTCTTCTCAAGACTCTTCCTTCGTGAGAACTCTGTCACCTCTGCACTATTAACTCTGCTGCGCTTTCTTTTGTTACTCACTGCAGTTGAGGCACTTCTGTCTGTCTCTTCTGTCTCTCTTCCACTTCTTCTTTTCCTTCCTGCATCCCTCTTCCCCTCTCGTCTTTTCACCTGCGCTCCATCGTTGCCTCTTCGTCATCCTTGTACCGGGCAGGGTTGCAGTGCAGAAGCCCCAGGTCGGGCTTTGTCTCTTACTTGTCCCTGAGACACTTCTGTCCCTCTTCTTTCTCGCCTGCAGCCAGGACTCCAGGACTAGGCTCCGAAGACATGCGGGCATACTCTTCATCCTGGAGGGCAACTCTAACTTTGGAGTCACATTTTGACTTTACCACTGACCAGTTCTGTCAAGTTAGAGAGGTTACTTGATGTCTCTCCACCTTAGTTTCCTGCATACAAAATGTAGATAATGATCAGACCTACTTCGTAAGGTTGTTGTGATCATTGAACAGAATCATACACTTGAAGGGCTTACTTAGCACAGGACCTGGCTCATAGTAAATCCACAGAAAATGCCAGCCATGACCATTATTACATGGTTAGTGCCCTCAAGGGGCTTATAGTTTGGCTTAAAGGTCACTTTGTCCTAACATACAAATAATTTTTTTTATCTGTTGTGTATTCAACAGATGTAAATGGTTAATACTGTTAATAATGTCATAATATCACCAAAGGAGATAATTTTATTAAGGTTCTACAACGTGACTACACTAGGCACTGTCACAAAGGCAAAAGAAAATGTGTGGGCTCTCTAACTGCTCCTCTTTAAAAAAAAAAGAAGAAAAAATGTGGTGTCTCTCTAAATAGCCTACCGATGACTAGAAAGAGAAAGCAAATGTACGTGAAGTAGCTTGAGAATAATTCAGAGGCCTCAAGCAAGGGTGAAATTAGTGAGATGCAAACCATATGTGTGAAGGAGTAAGCAGTAGGGAATAGATCGTTTTAAGTTGGCTTAGTTTGAACACATTTGGTAGAGACTTAATTTAGTAAGGCTTAATTTGGACCCAAAATGATAAAATCTGCATAGGTGTGGAGTAGTAAATAGGGGCTTCCAGACGAAACAGGAATACAAGACCACAAGCACACCAGGACTAAAAGGACAGCCCCCACTCTTCCCCAGATGTTGTGCTGGGCTGGAAGTCTGCCCGGATCTGATTTAGAGACTGGGTATCTATGTGGGTGTGTAGTAAGATAAGGTAGGCCGCTGATGATAAATCTTTAGTCAAACAGATTTTGGACTTCAACAGATCATTGTGTGGAGCTGTTGGTAGCTTAAATAATGTGATGAATTCTTTTCCAGGACGATTACCGTGTTAGGGAACTGCACTGAGGAAAGAGTACGTGAGGACAGGAACTTAGTGTCTGTTCAGCTGGATGCCCAGCCCCAGAGCACTGCCTGATATATGGTAGTACTTAATAAATATTGAATGAAGGGATGAAAATTAATCTCCTTAAAAAAATAGCAATAATACAGAAAACAGATGGGATATTGTGTTATTGGAAGAAGCAATAACACTTATTGATTAATAGATCTGAGACACCAAGGGAGGAAAGGAGCTTCTTTTTTCTTGAGGGAACACAGTTAGCTTGGCCTATTTCCTTTAGGAGGTATTACTGGCAAACTGAAATGAAGACACTCGTGATCATTTTCTCCTCCTATATTCAGAGATCTGTGTACAGGATCAGAGCTGGATAGGGAGAAATTGCTCTTTCCTAGGGTAATCCAAACCTTCTCTCTCAGAGTAAATCCTTCAAGAGATGACCTTTGAAGATTTGAGCTCACCTGTCTTCTCCTGTACTTAGTTCGTGTAATTGATGTCTGTGAAATTACTCTCCCTTCCCCGGTTGACCGGCTCCCAAAGTGGAGTGTGAGCTCCGTAAGGGCAGGAGACTCTCCTTCACTACATCCCTAGGGCTTAATGCAAAGCAGTACCTGGCACATGGCAGTTGTTCGATAACTGTTTGTTGGATCAGTGAATTTTGGTCATTTCACCATAGTTCTTCAAGCTTCACTTGCCTTTTAGCCTCTTGAGTGTTGCATGGAACAGAAAGTACTGGAAAGGAGCATACTCTCTTAGCTTAAGTGTGTTGAGCTGGGTGTCCTCGCTCTCTGTCTCTACTACTGACCTCACCCCACTCTCCTCCAAAATAAAAGTGCAACATCCAAATAAGACTATGTCTGGGCACAGATGAGGCCTGCATCAGGAGGTTGGATATACTCAGGGTATGTTGAGGAACTGCTAAAATTGAATAATGGTGTTCTTTTTCAATTATCTAGAAGAAAATAGTCAAATTACCGCAATTTTAAGTTTTTCCTCTTATAAATTTCTCTCAGATCTTCGATGCCTGCTACAATTTGGCTTATGAAATTAAAAATACCAAAATACCTTGGAAACTGAGCATGTTCAGTTTCATAACATAGATTTGAGGTGGTTTTTACATAGCCTACATGTAATCATATTGATTTATTAACTTGTTTTTTTGATACAAAGCTGCATTATCAATATTTGTGTTTTGCAATAAAAAGCACTGTGACTGGCAGGTACATTGCTAATTGAACAAGTAAATCATGGGCATATGATTTTTAGTTCTGTTTACAAGGAGTATTTGATCAGCGCTCTGTGACTTACACAGCACGGATGGAGCTCAGACCCTGGACCTTGCACATGTGCAGGTGCTTGAGCGTGGTGCCGGGCCTCTGGGTGCTCCCCCGAGGAATGGACGCGTGCTGGGGCAGGGATGGGAGTAATGGTTTTGTTGTTTTGTTTTTTAATTTCAGCAGCCAGAAGTCGGAGGCAACAGCTGGAAATGGCTCTTCTCAGTCAAGGCCATAGGGAACTCTGGCTTGCCTGTGGCAGGCCCCAGAGCAATGGGAGGAAATAACGTTTGTCCATCCTGTCTGCCGTTGCTACAGATGAAACAGATCGTGGGGTTGACCAGCAAGACGGAAAGAACAGCGCGGGGTCCTCTGAGTGCGAGGAGAGCGATGACAGCAAGGAGTTGCTGAAGACCCGACTGCCCACGCGCTCGGACATGATCTGCGGCTATGCCTGCCTCAGAGGTATCCTGAGCCCCCAGCCGCAGTCCAAGGCTGCACCCTCTTAGACGTGCTCTTTCGCATGCTGGGCTCTCTGACTGGGGAGGGTACAGGGTACCACGGAAGTCTACTTTGGGACACCCAGCTGCGTGAGGTATCCCGCGACCTCCACAGTGTGGTTAATACCATCCCGGTTGCAGGCACCGCTGCCATGCGGAACACCAAGCGGGGCTCCTGGTACATTGAGGCCCTCACTCAAGTGTTCTCTGAGAGGGCTTGTGACACGCACGTGGCCGACATGCTTGTTACGGTGAGTAGCCTCTGTGCGGTGTTCCGCCTTCCTCCTCGTCCTCCCTTGCACCATCCTTCATAGCCTCCTTACCCTTCTTCTTGTGCCGGGACCGTGCAAACCCCAGATTCTCAGACTCTGGACTACTGGTTCCTGTCTTTCCAGGTGAACGCACTTATCAAGGAGCGTGAAGGCTATGCACCCGGCACAGAGTTCCACCGGTGCAAGGAGATGTCTGAGTACTGTAGCACCCTGTGCCGGCACCTCTACCTGTTCCCGGGACACCCTCCCACGTGAGGCCGTCCTTGTCGGCCCGGAGGCACGGAGGCCACCGGGCCTTTTCTCTTCGGACACATGGTTTCTGTTCCCCCTCAGGGATTGGGAATCTCCCAGGCTTGTGGCACACCACGCCCCTCATCGGCTCCTCCCTGTCTTCTAGCACCAGGGACCATAGGCCAGCGGTCTTGCTGAAGCTCCCTTCCTGTAGAGCGGGCTCTGGCTGGCCTGGCTGCCCGGAGTGTCTGGCTACTGTAGAGGCGCCTGGCGGATGATGTTGTGAACACAGGGTCTTGATGGGGAGAGGGCATGTGGGTTGCCTCGCTGCTGGTGTTTGGTTCCCGCCCCCAGGGCTTTTACAGACAGCACTTTGGTAATTGCTTTTATTAGTTGTTTTTATTAGTTAAGATGTTTCAGAGGCCATCTCCTGTCTTGTCTTTCTTTCATATCCCAACCCCGTTTCTCTCCGCCTGAGAGTTTGGAAGGTGTCCTGATTCAACGGAGGCATTTTTCATTTAGCCTCAAGAGGGCAGGCAGGACTAAACGCACACTGTGCCACTGCATGTGTGATTGTGACCTGTGCGCCCCTTGCGGCACCACGGGGCCACCCAGTGGAAGGCCCGTGTTCTCCACTGTTGGCTCCTTGAGGCTCAAGGAACCCAGCCTCTTGGCAGAGGCTACAGCTTGGATGCCGTGTACCTAGAACTCGTTGATCTTTGCCCAGGGAGATTCCAAAGATCTTTTAATCGGTTATTCTCTCTCTCTCAGCTTTTTTACTGAAATGAGCCTCGGGGAGAGTGTTAGCAGAGGCAGATAAGAGTGGTATGCTTCCTCATACTCCATAACCTGTCCCCTTATCAACTTTTTCTTCCTCTGAAATGTCCCTTTTAAAAAGCGTCCTAGTTGTTATCTCCCTACTTCCTGTTTCTCCCCTTTTCTCCTCTCTTCCTTTCATGGCTGCCACCAAATCTGTCTAAAATACTACTTAATTGGATCATTTGGCCCCTCCAAGATGTCATGTAGTAGTTTGTTCCTGCTTTCTGTTTCAGTATCAAATCCCCTTTTGATTTTATATGGCCTGTTTCCCCTTGCCATATGTCTCCATTTTAGAGAGACTGTTGTTACATGCGTTGTTTATCATGTGTGCCATATGAAGCTTCCCTGTTCTTCAAGGCCTCTTCTTGTACTTCCATTCTTGCCCCCTCCAATCTAATCTCTATATGGCAGATTTTGGTTTGGGGTCTTTATAAATCTGATCAGGTCACTCTCCTGCTCGAATTTCTGTTACACCTCAAGTAATGTCCAAACTCCTAACCTTGGCCTGCAGGGCTCCTACTCCCCCACCCCCCCCACCCCCCCCCGCTTGGACCTCACAAAATGCTGATTTCCCTCTAAGTGACAGCCCAGCCCCTTCCTCAGTTTCTCAAACATTCTGAGCTCTTTCCCTGCCCTGGACCATCGCAGACACTCTTCTGGGGTCTCCTGAGCTCCACTCCTCTCAAGTCGTGGCCTAAATGCCACCTTCCCAAGACCTTTCTATCTCTAAATAATCTTCCATGTTTCCTTATTACTGTATCCTGTTAATCCCCTCATTGCACTTAGCACAATTTATAATTACGTGTTTGCTTGCTTCACTTCATTTCTGTCTCCCCAACTAGGTCATAAGCTCCCTGAGGGTGGAAACCTTGTCTCTTTTGTTCTCCAGTATGTACCCAGTGCCTGGCACAGGATAGGTCTTCAATAAATGTTTTGGGACAAAATTTCCCTTTAAAATATACACAAGTTTAGTATTTATACTCTAGATTTTTCCATGTGTTTTGTTCACTGATACTGTTGGCTCTTGAAGACAGATGCCCTCTATCTCCTGTGGTACCTGGCATAGTGCCCAGCCTGTAGTAGTTCAGGTGCTCAATAAATACCTGTTCGGTGAGCCAGGTGGTTTGGAGACTTGTTGCGGAGTTCTACCCTTGGGTCGAAATATGGAAGTATTCGGGTGATAGAACCTTTCCACTTCCCACTGCCGGGATTTTATATGCCTTCAGGTGCCAAATAAACGCTCATATTTATTACTGATGTATGCCCGACATCTCTGTTTCCACAGATAATCTTCTAAAGCCCACGTATTCTCATTTCCTTAGCCCCTTACAGCATTCCTCACCACCTTACGAGCTGGACACAGAGCCGAGCACCTTTTGTTACTCTGCTGCATGATCTTTATTACATACGCAGATGTGGGCCCATCTGAGTTGTCTTGGCCACAGGCAACTGCCCAAAATGTAGTGGCACTGGGATTTCTTATTGTCAGATGAGACCAAAGAGTCATTAAGCAAGCATTGTTGCTTCTGGATTATGTAGATTATGGGATGAAAGCTGGAGAAAGAGATTGGACTGGAATAGGAGGATGGTCACGATTATAGAATTTACATGGTCCCAAGTTGGATTTAAGGCTTTGTAGCACGGACACGGATTTTAAGAGAATTCAGGGCAGCATGAAGGAGATCTAAGCACTGGGCTCTGTAGGTTAGAAAATTCTTGGGGCGCAGTGTATCTAAAGTGTGTGCCTGGAGAGGCAAGTGTGCGAGTGCATATGGGCCCAGTGAGAGATGAGAGATTCTGCAGGAGCCTCGTGGTGGGAGGCATCAGTGGGACCTGGGGGGAAGTGATGAGGGATATGGAGGGGAAAGAGCAAAAAGAGTTGAGCTGAAGCACCTCACCAGGGGGAGGGCGGGAGTTGGCTGAACAACAGGGAAGGGCATGAAAAGCCTGCTGACCCTGGTTGGCTGCACCCCAAGGGAAAAGGGGCCGTTCTCAAGAGAGGAAGGGATACAAAGTTTCAGAGAGGCTAGGAAATTACTGGAACAGTGGGAGTAAGCAAAGTACCCATTTTCAGCAGGGGAGAGCTTCTTTGTGGGGGTGCTACATTTGGGAATTACAGCGCAGTAGCAAGGTTTCTGACCTGGATTGCATGTCCTTCCCGCCCCGCCCTTGAATGAGTATCAGGTTGAATTTCACAGCTCCCCTCCCTTCCCCCCTGCTTACCTCTGCCAGGGATTCTCTGCTAAAATTATCCCCTCCCTGAGCTGGGGGCTGCCCTTCTCTGCAGCTCTCCTCCATCCAGCTTCCTCTTAAGGGGGAAGAGGAAATTGGGCCATGAGAGCAGAGTCGTGATATTAGGGGAGGGCAGGGCAGGCGCCTGGACCGAAGAGGGAGACAGGAGCACGTGCACCTTCACAGGCCACCCTCCCCGCGGGCACATGAGCTGGTCATTTTCCACTTGTTTTCTCAGATGGGGAAAATGAGGCTCAGACTTCAAATAACACAAAAAAGGGAAGAAACGTAGCTTGAAGGCCATGAAGTCTACAATTAAATAGATTTTGAATGCTGGCTCAGCCTTTTGAGGTATTGGAGACCTTGGCTAAGGTACCTAGCCTCCTGGAACCTCGGTTTCCCTTAGCTGAAAATGAAAAGTGTTCTCCCTTAAAAGGTCCCCATGAGGATTAAGTATGATGTGTGGTGACACAGTATTAATGCATTACAAATGCTTGAGAATTGTGAACTCTGGCAGAATGAGCTTCAGTTGAATAATATGCATTCATATTCAGTGCTTGCTATGAGGGCAAACACTAGAAGTTTTTTGCATGCATTCTCTTATTACCATAACCCTCTAAGTTACTGCCTTTCTAAAGAAACTGAGGTCAGGATGTGAAACAAAATGTTAGCTTTAATGTATGCTCTTAACTAACAGTATGACTTCTGTGACTTCCTAGCATGAGATTTTTTTTTTCCTCTTCACTTTTTTGGGTTATAGATTTTTCCCACTGGGCTGGGAAAATAAGCCTGAGACCAGAGACTATCCCATCTTTGCACTATTTTAGGTAGAGAATAGAGAACAAGTGTATCATGTTTGAGAAACCAGAAGAGAAAGAGACCTCTCCAGTGCTATCAGGAAGGCCTCATGCAGGCCTTGGAAGGGACCAAGTATTTGTAAAGATCTGGGGGGGCGGGATCCAGTGGGGAGTAGAGAAGCTACTACTACCAGCGAGTACAATTAGAAGGTGTGTGCGGCTTGGGGGGTGGTGGACGCAGAGTTAACAGTTGCCTAGGTGAAACAAAAGCATGTGGTCATGGGTTTGATGCTAGACTAGATGTGCAGAGGGAAAGTGATGTCTGGAGGCCGTTAAAGACAATGTAATGGTGCATTGTCCAGTGGGCTGGGGGGCTGGATTTGAAGAGGTCTGAAAACAAGGGTGTAACCCAGAGAGAAAGTTCATGCTTCAGTTGATGGGAAGCTGTTGGGTGAGGGGGCGGGCAGTGGCTCGTTCACACCCACCTGTACTCCAACACACACTTTCCCCTGCACATGTGTCCCATATGGTCATTTTTGGCAACCTCCCTTCAAATAGCAATTCCATAAGCCTATAGGTTTTACTTTTTAGTATCGTAGACCCCAAGAAAATCTCTTCAAGGGGCACCTGGGTGGCTCAGTTGGTTAAGCGTCCGACTTCAGCTCGGGTCATGATATCCCAGTTCGTGGGTTTGAGCCCTGCATCAGGCTCTACACTGATGGTGCAGAGCCTGTGTGGGATTCTCTCTGTCCGTCTCTCTGCCCCTCCTCCACTTACTGTCTCTTTCTCAAAAAACAAAAAAATAAGCTTAAAAAAATATATTCAAAACCCCAGAATAATTCATTCCTTACACAGTATACATACCTTCTAGAATGTGT
Organism: Panthera tigris; assembly: GCF_018350195.1. Lineage (NCBI taxonomy): Eukaryota > Metazoa > Chordata > Mammalia > Carnivora > Felidae > Panthera > Panthera tigris. The sequence goes on from NC_056661.1 coordinate 155,721,033, forward strand.
GCATGCTTATAAATTTGTTTCCAGATTGTGGAGCTTTTCACAGAACTCCCCAGAAACCCATCTTCTAAATAAGAACCCAAGCATTGTACCTATGGGTAGGGGGTGGTCATAGTTTACATGTTCTTTTCTCCGTTTTAAAGACTTTAGTTAAGTATTCTCTACAGTCAGCATGGGGCTTGAACTTACAACCCCAAATCAAGAGGTGCACACTCCCCCAACCAAGCCATCCAGGCACCCTGACATTTTATTTTCTTGTTCTCTTAAAGATGGAACCCATGAGATATTAACAATTTCTGATGTCAGACTCAAGTTACTCACAAATCCCTGCCCTCAGCGTTAGCAGCAGTAGGTTGCCTTGACTCTCCCAGTTTCAGAATCTGGTTTTTCTACTTCACAAGCTGGTGTTTCTACTTGGCTTGGTGGAGTGTGGATTTTCCCAGTCCCACTGATCTCTCTGCCTTCAAATCCTGGAATCTATAACCAGGTCCTGATTTTCTAAGGAAGCATGAAGAAACAGTAATTGTGTTAGATACTTGTTTCTCAGGATTATTGAGTGTCTATAGAAACTGGCTACATTCAGGAGAGCCCTTCTCAAACGTGACAACGTTTTCTGTTTCTAAAGTTCCCGCCTCCCCCAAAGAACCTACTTTGACTTTGGCACTCTATTCTTTCATCTTACACCAAATCATTAGATCTCTTTCCTTACGTTCTGCCTGCAGAGAAGGCATCTGTCAGCCTTCAGGCCCTCACACCAGCACACATTTGTAATCATTGGCGGTGGATTATAAGCCTTCGAGCTCATAGGGTTGGTGTTAGAAAACGTGCTTTTAATGGCATCCACCTCCCCTGCTTTGGACAGTGCCATTTAGCCGAGGTCAAGGTTTAATTGCAGAGCAAGTGATTGGTGTCAGTACCCTGCAGTCCCTGAACTTGGAATACCCTGGGGCGGACCCCACTTGGTGACAAATTCTAAACTATGCGTTGGCTCATGTTTGTAACTTTTCTTCTATAGTGAGGAGTTCACAGGGGAAGGAATGTCCTAGGAAACTTGGCTTAAAAAAAAAAAAAAAAAAAAGACACCAGATAGGGTAGTTGGGCCTTGGCCAAAACTTATTGACCCGAAAAAGGAGGAGTAGCAGAGAACTTCCCCGTCATCCTTTTTGTTTGTTGGGCTCATGATGAGAGACACTCCCTTCCCCCCCCCCCCACCCACCCCATGCCCCTGACCCACTTCTCCTTCTCCCGTGTTATCTAACCTGCCCTGACAGACCTAGGCAGGTGCTCCATAGTCTACATGGAGGCTCCGTCCCTCCCCGAGAGTCCAGGCTTCTGGTGTGACTGACATATCTGTCTGGGAAGTGGGAGAAAGGCCAGAACCCAAGGCTGTTACCCCTGCTTCCCACACCCAGTGGGTAATAAGAGTGGCGTCACGGGGATGACACCAAAGCATTATTAGTGGCCTCTGGCAGATAGAAATAGCAAAGCTGGAGGGGCAACCTGAAAACTGGCCGGGATGGGAGAGTTGGCCCCACAGATGAAGACTCAATCTTGGGAAGATACTGAGCTGGGAGCAACTGGACAGGGAAAGATGGCAGAGAGGCACCAGTTACTCTCTCACGTGAGTTATCCTCCAGATCCCTCCATCCAGCACCCACCCCTCACCTTTCCTCGGGGAAGCGAGGGCAGGACACCCTAAGGGTGCAGGTCCGGTGCCCCCGGGAACACACAGGTCTGAGTGTGCAGAGCCCCTCTCCATGCTTGTCTGGGTGATGTTTATAGGGGGCCCAGTGGCTTGGGGCTGGAAGCCTCCTTGTGACTATGGAGGGGATAGGGCTGCTGGCCCCCGCCGAGGGAATTCCCTGCGGGCTGTCCCTCAGGTTCTTGTCCCAACCCCTCCCCCGCACCCCTCTCACACCTGCTTCGACCCCAAGCAGATCAGATGTGGCAATGGGGGGGTCATGTGACGGAGAGATGGCTATAAATAGCTGGGGGTGGGCATGCTGCCCCAGACGCCTTGGGGACAGGCAAGAGGACGGGCTTAAGGAGCTGTACTGGGGGAGGCCCCGGGGCGAGCAGGCCAAGGCCTGGCCCAGGGAAGGAACATGGAGCGGTCGGAGTCCCAGCGGCGTGGGGGGGAGCAAAGCTGGTGGGGTAGTGCCCCCCAGTACCAGTATATGCCTTTTGAGCACTGCACCAGCTACGGACTACCCTCCGAAAATGGGGCCCTTCAGCACAGGCTCCGGAGGGACGCAGGCCCCCGTCCCAACACCCGCCCCACACAGGTAAAGTCCAAGGGGGAGGGGGTGGTGGAATCCGGGGGACAGTTGTGTGACAGCTGGGGGTGGGGGAATGAGGAATCAGGTGAAAGCGGGAGAAGTGTTGTGTTAACTTTAAAAAGTACACGGTGATGTGTTCAAAATACGAAAATCCTTCAAAGGGCTGAGCTCAGCTAAGCGTGCATTTATAGAGATCCCATCCCCTTTTTTTATATAACCCTGACTAACAGGACACCCGAATCCTAGGGGGGAAAGGCATAGCCACACAGGCTTGACTAGCCCGTGCTTACATAACCTGCCCAGAGTGGTTGGCGTGGGAGCCCACACCTCTGTGTGAAGCTGCCTCTTACTCCCTCACCCCCACGCAGACACCACCAGCTCTCTCCCTGCTGACCCTCTGCAGTGCGCGCACAAATAAACGCTTCTGCACAAGGCAGAAGAAAGGTGCTGGGGTAAGTGGAGAAAACGAACTGGATTGCAGATCAGTGATCAAAGGTACACCAGGGTCAAAATGAGCAGAAGAACCGCAGCCTAACTTTCGGGTGGGAAGGTGGATCAGGTAGGAGCCCATCAGGTTGCAGGTGCCCCGCCCCGGGGAGGTAGAGGTGTGTGTGCCTAGTGAGCTCACTGCGGGCGTCTGGATGGGTGGGCTGTGGACATCTAGCACGGAAAAGGGGACTGACGGCACAACTATGAAGGAAAGCTTGCGAGGTTGCCGCAGATAAACAGGCAGGTGATCTGTGAGGAAGTGTGTGTGCACGTGTTTTAGCTAAAGATGGCGGGGAGGGGTGGGTGATGAGGGGATGCAGACAGGGCAGGGAACCAAGGGGTGGCTGTGCAGGTGATGTCAGCACTGGGGGACGAGAGGATCCACGCAGCAGTTGGCATCATCCCGGAGATGGAGATGGTTACTAAGGGCACCCCTGGGGAATCAGTGGGGGCGGGGACACAAAGTCAGGAGAGATGGGAATGGTGAGTGCGGGGAGAGGGGCTTCCCGGAGAAGGTGGGGCCTGGCCTGGCCTTGCAACACCAGACGGGATTGGACAGAAAAGCCCCTCCTCAGGGCCCTGCTCCTCTCACCGGTCACCACATGCCACCACATGCCTCCGTGGGGCGAGTGAAATGCCGTCAAGGTGCGGCGACAAAGTAGCAGGAAACTTCCTGATGGAGAAGAATGGTAAATTAATTTCAGAAGTAGAGCTGGCCTGAAAGTAAAGAAGAGAGGTTTGGACTTAAGTTTTTCTTTGTTTCATTTTTATTATGGAAAATTCCAAACTTAAAAAATAGACCCGTGTAATGAACCCCCAAATGCCCCTTACCCAGCTTTCGACAATCACCGATATTGTGTCTACACTGCTTCACCTCTCCTTCCCATTCCCAGCCTCACCCCTACACACCCGTGAATCCCAGCATCCCCCTCACACTTGAGCTGTCCCTCCCTTCCCCGAGCTCTGCTCTGATGCGGTGCCTCGCCCTGAACCACCCGGCACAGATTTGGCTCTCTCAGGTGTTTCCCAGCCAGGGTTTGGTCTGGAGCACCCCCTTCCTCACCTCCACACCCCCTTCCTTGCCTCCACCAGCCTGAGACCCCAGACAGCTGAAACAGCAGGTGGAGGGACATGCACTGAGCCACAGGGGGAGTGTCTGCTCTCTGGGGCCAGGTAGCGCAGGGAGGGACACACTGTCTCGCTCAGTCACCCATCTCATCCCAGAAGACAGAACAGCCATGAGCTGGGCAAAGAGTGTGCTCCTGTCCAGAACTGGGGCGTAAACTCTGCTGCTCATATTGTGAAATCAGATCTCTCCCACCCAGGCTCTCCCAGAACTGGCAACACGACCTGGCCTGACCCTGGCCCCAGAGGACGGAGCTAGTGAAGGGGGGAGGACAGACCAAAAGCAGTGAGAGCCCTTGCTCCCCTTGCCCCAAACACACGTGTTCTCCATGGGGATGAGAGCAGAGGGCTCCCAGATCTGAGGGGCGCCGCTCTGTCCTCTCCCCGTAGTGTGAGCGTCTAGTAATCCTGCCATGGGAAGTCTCTTACCAGGACTGCTTCCTGTTTGTGCACATGAGCACAGGGAGGTGAGGCGGGTGGGCTTCCTCTGAACTTGAGAGAGCATCTGAGGGGCCTCAAGAGAGGCCAGACACACCAAGGCAAAGAGAAACCAAGAGTCCCCTGCTAGTCTGTCCTTGCTGGTCCACATCAGGATTCCTAGGAGGGAGGCCAGGCAGAGAAGGGGGGTCTGGGATAGTAGGGAGAGGCTGACACACAGTAAGCTGGGTCACACATAAAACACCTGATTGACACGGATGCCCCGTCTTAGCAGAGTTCCTGTGTCTCCACTTTAGAGTAGAAGCTGGCCTCCTTGCCATCCATCAAGATGAGGACAGAGATGGGGTGAGGATGGGTACAGGGGTAAAGGCGTCCAGAGTGGGAGCGTGTAGATGGAGCACTGAGGGCAGGGACCACCACAAGTGACCCTACGTGAGGCTCTCAACGCCCAGGAATTTAAAAAGCTGTTTGTTTCCCCTGTGGGTCTGGGTGCTTCCCTCCGTCTATTCCTTCGGACTCCAACAAAACAGACGTTTCCCATTCCCCCCGTGTCCAGATTTATGGCCATCACAAACAGCAGCCCCCGCACAAGGAGCAGGGCATGGGGATGCCCCCGAAGACGGGCTCCAGTGACAGCCTGGACAGCAAGGATGAGGATCACTCTTCTAAATGTCAAGGTGACGGGGACTAAGGAATAAAGGGATCTGGAATGGAAGGAGGCGCAGGGATTAGGAGAACTGGGACATCCCCACCGCCTGTAGCTCACTCTCTGCCCTCCCCTCACCCACACCCAAGTCCCCCTCCAAGCAGTAGGGAAAGGCATCTCTCTCTGCCTCCTCTCACCCTGCCTGGCTCCCTCTTCTCCCTCCCAGCCACCCCCAGGAAAGGAGAGTTAGAAAGAACTCAGGTAAACCCATGGGCAAACCCAGTGAATGAGGTGCAGAGATAGACAAGACCCCAGGGGCCCAGCTCCTCCGCTCCTGTCCTCAATCACAGCCCAGAACAGTGACCGGTTAGCCGCTCTTTTTGTCTTTCCCTCTTCCCAGACTGTATGCGCCGCCTGGGACACATGGTAAGAAGGAAATTAGGAGAAGACTGGATCTTTCTGGTGCTCCTGGGACTGCTTATGGCTCTGGTTAGCTGGAGCATGGATTATGTCAGTGCCAAAAGCCTTCAGGGTAGGTTTAACCTGGTCCTTTACCCTCAGCCTCTCTTCGCACAGCGGTTCCTAGAGTTTCTAGAGTTCCTGCCTAGGATAAGCTGGGCGTGTTTGGGGGAGAGGGGGGCGCTGCACAGAGGAGGTCTGGCCCAGGAGAAGACCAGACCCGGACCCAGATCCACTTCTGCCCCTTCAGCTGCTGCCATACAACCTGTGGGTGCCCCTCTAATAGGGTGACCAGCTCATCCCCATTTCCCCAGGGCTTTTCTGGTTTGGGCACTGACCACCCTGAGTCCCAGGCACCCTCCCCCCACCCCAGGTTCTGGGCAAACTGGGGCAGCCTGCAGTCCCAGCACTCAGAAGTGGGGTTCGCAGATTCTACCTCCTACAAGTGGTGGGAACTTGGACAGGTCACGGCACCTCCCACAACTCGGGCTCCCTTGTGTCCAGTGAGAACAATACCGTGTGGTGAGGTCAGACGGGATGGCCAGGCCGTGAGGACGCTCCTTGCACACTGTGATGTGCTGCACCGTGGGGGTGCGGTGACATCCCGCCACTCTGGGACTGAGCTCAGGCACGTGTCTCTGCAGCCTACAAGTGGACCTATTACCAGATGCAGCCCAGCCTGCCTCTGCAGTACCTGGTCTGGGTCACCTTCCCGCTAACTCTCATCCTCTTCAGCGCCCTCTTTTGCCACCTCATCTCTCCCCAGGCCGTTGGTGAGAACCTCCCCCCTCCATCCGCTCACCACCCTACCCCTGTCGTGTCATCAGTGTTATCTCTTTAGCCTGTAGACCCTTCCAGTGCCCTTCCTCCCTCGCTCAGCCCCTCAACCCGACTGACGGCCCTTTCCCCTGTCTTGCCATCGTCTCCCCACCCACGCCCATCACCACGTCCACCTGTCTGGATGTTTGTCTCCCTTTTAACCTCTAGCTGGAAGCGGCACATAATCACTCTTTGAACCTTTTAGGCTCCGGGATCCCTGAGATGAAGACAATACTCCGTGGGGTCATCCTGAAGGAATATCTCACCGTCAAGGCCTTTGTGGCCAAGGTTGTGGCCCTGACTGCAGGGCTGGGCAGTGGCATTCCTGTGGGGAAGGAGGTAAGTCCACTGGTGCTCCGGCAGAGGGCAGCACTGAGCCCAGAGGGAGCTCTGGGAGCCTGAGACCAGGGGCGCTGGGAGAGCCCGCGCCAGGGTACGTTAGGGAGGGGAAATACTAGGGAAGGTCCTAGTCCTGGAGTAGAATAACAGAAGTCTGAGCCGGTAGGGCCTTAGAGCAGTCTCCCAGACTGGGCCCTGTTGACATTTTGGGTCGGGTAATTCTTGGTTCTGGGGGGCTGCCCTGTGCATTGTGGAAGGTTTAGCAGATCCCTGGCCTCTACCTCCTAGATGTTGGTAGCGCCCCCTAGTTTCGAGAATCAGAATGCCTCCAGATACTGGCAAATTTCCCTGGGGGGTGGGGAGAGGGATCTCGCCCGGTGGAGGACCACTGCCTTGGGGGCACTTCAGACCAGTTTCCTTGTTTTAATATTACGGAAGCTGAACCCCAGAGAGAGGCTGTGTTTTTTCAAGGTTATACTCACGTGCATTCTTGCCCGGCCACAATCGGGAATCCACACGGCAGCCAGAGTCTTTTCAAAATGGAATCAGTACTGGCAGAACCTCTGCTTAAGAACTTCTAATGGCTTTCCAGTCTTCTAAAAATCAAGTACAAACGTCTCTCTGGGGCCTAGGAGACCTGTGCTGATCTGGCTTCTTTCTGTCTGGTCTTCTGCTCTCCCAAGCTTCCCTTGTTCACTGCGTTGGGGTGACAGGGTCTTCCTGTCCCTCAATCGCACAAGCTGTTCCCATCCCAGGACCCAGCGTGGAGCGTTCTTCCTCCTGACACCCACGTGGCTCACTGCCTCATTTCAGTGGAGACACTACTCAATTGTGGCCGTCCCCGAGTGCCTTCTCTAAACCCACATCACACCCTAGTCTGTCTGCCTCTCTCTAGCCCCTCACCCTTTCTCATTTTCCCCACCTGTAGCCTGATTGAAATGCTGGTCCATCTCCCCACCCCTCACCCCCCACCCCCTTCCCCTCTGGAATGAAGTTCAGGAGGGCAGATCCTCTGTCGTGCTCACTGCCGCATTTGTGGCACCCAGCTCAGTGCCTGGAGCCATAAAGCTCGTCCAGTGAAGGACGCACAGCCTCCTGTCTGGACCCCTGCTGCTGACCCCTCACCTCCCTCTCTCTCCCAGGGCCCATTTGTGCACATAGCCAGCATCTGTGCTGCTGTCCTCAGCAAGTTCATGTCAATGTTCTGCGGGGTATATGAGGTAAGGTTGAGAAAGAAAATGAGGGATGGGCTGTGTGTGCTTAGGGCGTCGGGAGGGCTGCCTTTGCTCTGGGCTGGCCATGATGCTGAAAGGGGGCGTCGCGCTAACCCACGCTCCTTTATTCTACACACACACCAAGCCCCCCCCCCCCCCCCCCCCCCCCCCCGCCGCCGCCACGTACCCCAGCCTTTTCCCGGCCGCCCTTCTCGATCTGCTCCCCGGCTCCTCCAGGCCTGCAGGCCCACCAGCTCCCATGCGGCCCCTCGTCAGTGCCCCCCCCCCCACGCCCCCACGCCCCCACGCCCCCACGCCCCCACCCCCTTGCCCCATCCAAGCTCCGCCCTTGCCTCCTGTACCCACCCTGTCCCTCTGTTTTCCTGGTCCTCCCCACCCCATCTCTCACAAGCACTGCTGCTGGCCCTAGCCCTCCACCTTCCTCGTCCTGCGTGCTTCTCTGTTGCAGACCGTGTCTGGGCGGCTTGATCTCCTGGTGCCGGCCTGTGCGGTGGGCGTGGGATGCTGCTTTGCAGCCCCTATCGGAGGCAAGTCCCACTTCCTCCCTACCCCGGAGCACGACCTGGAAGGGGGTTTGAGTGGCTGCCTAAGCTTTGGGGTGGAGAGGGTGCTCGCTGAAGGGACTGGTGGGTGGGCATTCAAGGAGTGACCCCGGATCGCAGCCCCTGGGTTCCAGGCACCCACGCTTTTCCACCAAAGGGCTATGTGTTCTTTCGCGGCTGGCGGCTGTTTTATGCAGGCTTTTATTGGTACGGTCTGTCTGAAGTCCTCTCTGTTTCTCTTCCTATTGACACTTCTTGCCCGGGTTGTCCCCATCTCCAGCCCCTCTCTGATGATCATTTATTGGCTTACCTGCCTTGCATATATTTACCTTTTATTTCTAAGTTTGGCTTGCCCTATGAGGTCACTTCCTGTTTGCCAAACTAACTGAGTATCTCTTGACCTGGGAATCACTGGGGAGATGGGACCACTGTGAGTCTCTGTGACTTAAGCCTCTCTTTCTGCCTTATTCCCCACCCTTGCCTGTTCTCCGTTCCTCTCTGCTCCCCTTCCCTGCCCCACCCCCCATCTCTCTGTCTGTCTCTCTCTCTCCCCTAGTAGCAGCCATACTATTACACTGACATGCTGACTGTGGGCTGTGCTGTGGGAGTTGGCTGTTGTTTTGGGACACCACTCGGAGGCAAGTGATTTACCCCCTCCTACATCAGTCCACTGCCTGGCCCTGCTCCCCAAGTGCGATACTGCCAGTTAAAACCAAAGTATGACAAGAACAGCAAACTTTAGTGAGCATTTACCATGTGCAGGTGATGTTCTAAGCACCTTACTCCTGCTAAAAACTGTATGAGACCGACAGCACAGAGGAGAGGGAGGAGAAAACTGATCACAGAGAGGGTAAGTGACTTGAGCAAGGCCAGCCCATTAGCAAGAGGTAGAGCGGGGAATGAAAACCAAGGCAGTCCCCCCAGTCCCCCTACTTGTAACCAATAAAGCCTGTCGAAATTGTTGGACACCTTTGCCCTCCACTTATTACGTCCTCTAACAGGGGACCTTATGTAGTGTGTTCTCCACGGGAGAGCTTCCATTGTGCGTGTTATCAAGGACACGGGGGTCTAGGTGTGGTTATTCAGACTAATGGTCAGCTTTAACGAGGGCTGCGGACAGGAATTAAAAGCACCTTTGCTCCCTGACAGCAACATAAACCTGAGATTAGTTCTCCCCGCAAATGAAAGGCAAAGGGCAGCTTTTCAGACTGTTTTCTTTGTCCTGGGTCACTAACAAGTGGGCTCGGACAGAGAAAGCAGCCATGTTTACTTAGTGGTGAGTCCGTTGTAACAAGATTAACACAGGAGGGACTACATGGATCATTCATTCATTGGATTCATTGGTGATAAAAAGGGCACCGAGTTGACACTGGGGAAACAAAATTGCCGGAAAAGCATATGCTCCTTAAACGTTAGAGGTAGCTTTTCAATTATGAAAATGTAATCAGTCCCTTCATAGAGGAGTGCGCAGGTAACTCCCACGTCTCAGCTCAGGAATGACTTACGAGTAAGCGTTCAGAGGGAGCAGAAAGTGTGTCATACCCGTTTGTCCTGATGCTGTGCCCAGCGTAAGATCAGCTAGCATCCTGTCTGTACTTCTGGTGTCAGCTCTTGTCATTAGACAAGTCACCAGTCTCCACGAGTGAGGGGTGTATTTGAGTTTCTGTACACACTTCAGTGCGTTTGAATTTCTGTACACGTTAGACATTCACACTTAACATTTGTACCCATTTTCACCTTTACTTTCTCTTTTTGCCTTACAAATCCAGAAGGTCTGAAAAGCATTTTCAGACAGGTGGGCTTTTTAATTTTTTTTTTTTAATCAGCCAGATTATTTTAAAATGAAGAGAATGTGTATTTTTTGCATAAAACTGGAATGTCTAGGATGAACGAGGAAGGTTTCTCTTGGTCCAGTGTAGAATATAGGGAAGGTGGTAAGGGAGCGACAGGTAAAACATGGCTCTTGACCCGAGAAAAGGTTCAGTACTGAAAAATTAAGATGCAATTTTCAGGGGGCGCCTGGGTGGCTCAGTCAGTTGAGCATCCGGCTCTTGATTTCAGCTCAGGTCATGATCCCAGGGTCTTGGAATCAAGCCCAGCATTGGGTTCTGTGCTGAGCATGGAACCTGATTGAGATCCTCTCTCCCTTTCTCTGCCCCTCCCCCACTTGCGCACGTATGCACACACTCTTTCTCAAATTTTTTAAAAATTAAAAAAATAAATACCCTGGAAGGCCGGCTTATTTGATTATTTTTCTTTTTTTAAGAACATAGAGTAATTCTGAAAGAAAACATTAGTAAAACGATAATTTATTCATTATATAGCCAACTCTTAATTCCTTACACTGATGAAAGAAATCTGCTTCAACAACCTGCTAAAACGACAAACATCTTTTTGCTTCTACCGTGTGCCCTCTGTGCTGTGTGCCCTCTGGGTGTGCTGGATCCCATACTCCCAGGGGCTCACAGCTGACGGGGTGGATGGGCAGATAAACCCATCATCATAGCCCACCCAAAGAAGTGTCTTGATGACAGTTTGGGCAAAGTGCAAGGAAGACAATGAGGACAGGGTACTTTGGACAGAAGAGACAGCATTGCAAAGTCAAGATCTGGGGGCTGTAATCACAGTAGATGAGAGCATTGTTAAGAGAAACAGGAACAGGAAGTGAGTCTGCACAGGGAAACCATGAAGGAAGGAAATCATGAATCGTGAAGGTCCAAATGTGTTTTACAGAACATGGTTCTCCATGGCATTAATAGAGGTAACATGTGAAAAGTGTTCCAAGGTCAAATAAGTTGGAAAAACACTGTGTTAAACAGCTAGTTCTTTAAACTGGAAGAGTTATCAGAATGTTGGATATGCTGGCATGCTTTGTGAATATGCAAAATGTGGCTCCAGTACAGCATTTCCCACAGAATCCCTTCTGCAAGGAACTTCTCATAAGACTCAAAGGACCTCACAGATCGGGCTTTTGGAAATGCTGTCACGGGGGAAGGGGAGCCATGGAAGAATTCAGTACAAGGAAGGGAGTGACACACGACAAGCCCAGCACATCCATCCAGTCCCTCCAGCAGATGCGTGCAGAGTTGGACCAGCCTGTGGATTAACAGGATTAAGTCTAAGATTAAGAAGAAGGCTATTGTCAAAGCCCTGATGCCCCATGATGAGAGACTGAACTGGACAGAGGAAGAAGAGAGAAGAGGATGATACATACGGATGATAGAAAGTAAAATTGATGTGACCTGGAGGTTGATTTTATGTGAGGCTATAAAGGATGAGACAGAAAGAGGAATCTGGGCCAACTCCCAAAGTTTATTCCAAGGAAAATTGGGTGGACAGCGGTGCTGGTCAGCAAGACAAGGAATATGGGACGTGAAACGGGTCTGGAGGAGTTGATCCATTTTACTTTACATCTATTGAGTTTGAAGATCCAGTGGCATAGCCGAGTGATACCGACCAGACAGCTGGACTGTTGAGTCTGAAGTCCAGGAACTGAGCTGAACACATGGCTTTGCTAACAAGTAGCCTGTCGGTGGCAGTTGAAGCCATGAAATCGAGAAAGTGTGTCTGTGAGTAGCAAGAGCAGGAGACCAAGGTCAAGGCCCTGGCTTGGGCAGGGGCAAAGGAGCCAGAGGGGGAGAACAGGGAACATCCAGGGGGGCAGAAGAGAGCTGTGCCACGGAACAAAAACCAGAGAGTTTCCAGAAGCTGTTTGTGTTTTTAATGCTTTGTTTGCTCTTAGCGGCACATTTTCTGCTTGGCTCAGACTAATAGTAAAATCAGTTCTCATTCCTGAGTATAGAGTGACAGACTGCTGGGGAAAGCATTCCCAGAACCACATCATAGGAAAGAAAATCTAGCCCGGGGTTTCAAAATATGGTCGTAAAATATTCATAAGTTGGATAGCTTACACCCCAACAAATCAAAGCTGACTTTGTTTTATTACTGGTAAAGAAAAGGAGAGAGACTTCCTCCACCTGCTCCCCACACTGTGTCAAATCCTCCTTTCAGCCCGAGGAGACGGCAGCCTTACCGGCCGTGATTTGAGGAGCAGGGGCAGAAAGGGTGGCTGGCAGCTCCAGCTGCCCCAAATTCCCCCTTCCCTCGCTCCGCTCTCTGAAATTTCACCCGTTCTGTTCTCTCTTGTTCTCTCTCCTCCCCTTCCTCTCCCGTTCACCCATAGAACAGACAGAAAGCCCCGACGATGTGTCAGGCATTGTATTAGGTGGTGGTTTCCAAGGAACTTTTGATCCTAGGGGGAACTCAGAGATGGAAACACATAACAAGTGCTCAAACAGTCCAAAATTCTGAGACAGTCAGCTGTTTCCACCTGACGAGGGGCACCTGGAATGCCTTCCCAGAGAAGGTGACTTTTGAGCTGACCCCTAGGGACCCTCACCCAAAATGCTGCAGCTACTCTGTGAGGGAGTAACCGGCAGGCCACTATCCTCTTGGCGCAAGTAACTTACTCAACTATTGACTGTCACCTGTGAAACAGAGCGGGGCAGTCCCGGAGGAGTCCAGAGTTGTGACTTTGCATGTAGAACAGGGAGAAAAACATTGACTCGGACGGAAGCTGCTACCTGAGGGGTCTCAGGCCAGCAACCGTTCACCGTGGGGGGAAAGGAGGAGACGCACCTTATCTGGTTCCTGGTTGCTCTTGGGCCCAGGCCCCTCCTCCACTCATCTAGTTACATGCTGCATTTTTCTGGTTTCTCTTCCTCATTTTCCATAAAGATGAGGCTTAGCTAGCTACTTCTTCTTGCCATCAATTTTTATCCTGCATCTAATCAAAGTCCACTCCCGTATTCTTAATACGTTCAAAGGTTATTTTCCTTGCTGTCTCTTGAATCTCGCTTTTAGGCCCTCATTAGCGTTCCTCACTTTGTCCCTCCCTCTGCTTGCTATCGGTCTGTGTATCGACCTCCTCATTTTCCACTCCAGCATCTCCTTAGAAACAGTGCTATATAGGCCTTTTAATTAGCTTTCCTTCTGCCCCACTCACCTTTCTGAAACAAAATTGTTTTTGACTCCTAGCCTCTTGGTTTTTCCCCTTGTTTTTGTTATTTTATGTCAAGTTTTTAATGTTAACTTTTTTTTTAATTTGAGAGAGAGCACGCACAGGGGAGAGGGGGAGAGGGAGAGGGAGAGGGAGAGAGAGAGAGAGAGAGAGAGAGAGAGAGAGAATATTAAGCTGGCTCTGCACTCAACGTGCATGCACAGGGCTCAATCTCATGACCCGGGATCATGGCCTGAGCCAAAATCAAGAGTCAGACACTCAGCCGACTGAGCTGCCCAGGCGCCCCTAATATTAATTTTTAAACACTTTGATGAATCCTCTTCTTTTCTTGGAATATTGATTATTGTCAGCTCTCATGAAGGCTTCTCATGTTCATTTTTCTTATTTGTTCCTTATAAAGTTGCCTCAAGGTATGTGGTACCTGGGAGGAGGGAGTAGAGATTGGAGGGAATGTGAAGGAGAGTTCCCATGGGTCCTGAGCTCTGCCTCACAGCTCTGCTGAGCACCTGCTCTGGAAATGTTTTCTCCCATAACTTCCCTGCAGAAACTTTGCAACAACCCTTAAGTCCCTGTGGCTGACAATCGTGAATCCCACCCAACCCTACTTTCTAAGGGAGAGAGAGGGTGGGACCACCTGACCCCCTCGGTCTGTGGGTTGAGGACCACACTCCCCATCCCCCACCCCGAGCTCCTCTCTGTATCTTACTGGACCACATCCCCGGCCTGCAAACAACCGCCAGCGTGGGCAGGTGTATGTTTTAGAGCGTGAGGTTCCAGGAGACCATTACTTCCCACTGCTGCTTCCCCTCGTGATTCAGGTTTCAGCAAAAGCACCTCGGGGCCACAGGGTGGGGGCTGGGGGAGAGCCTCTTACTCTGTCTGGCCCTGACCACCCCCACGCCCCTGCAGGAGTGCTGTTCAGCATCGAGGTCACCTCTACCTACTTTGCCGTGCGGAACTACTGGCGAGGATTCTTTGCGGCCACGTTCAGTGCCTTTGTTTTCCGCGTGCTGGCCGTGTGGAACAAGGATGCCGGTAACAGGGAAAGAGGGAGGCTGGTAATGGGGCGTGTAGGGAAGCTCCTTAGGGCGGTTTAGAAAAGGAATGGATGGCATTATTTCGGAAGTGGGCCCGAGGATATAGAGCAAAGATATAGGTCCTGGATCACGGAGTAGAAGGGCAGTGTTTGGCCATAAAAACTGGAAATTCAGTGGAAGAGGTGACATTGGCCTCGGAGGAAGGAAGGAATTGACCCTCGGCTGATGACCCTGGCTTCCCCTCGGGTCTCTGTGGCGCTCCCACCATGCCTTTCCATCCCGTAGTCACCATCACCGCCCTCTTCAGAACCAATTTCCGAATGGATTTCCCCTTTGACCTGCAGGAACTCCCAGCCTTTGCCATCATCGGGTCAGTGGAGTGCCCTGGGAGTGGTTAGCTGGGGGTGGGGGCAGGGCAGGGTGCGGCTTTGGGCTGGGAGGGCCTCAAGCTGAAAGCCTGGGGGCAGGCGTGGGTGAGTGTGAGTTGCTGGGGGAGGGTGGGCGCCTGGTATTTGTTTCCCTGCCACAGCCAGGTCTGGGATGAGGGTTCCATTGCTGTATGACTTGCGCCCTCAGGATTTGCTGTGGGTTCCTGGGAGCTGTATTTGTGTATCTGCACCGCCAAGTCATGCTTGGTGTCCGAAGGCACAAGGCCCTCAGCCGGTTTCTGGCGAAGCAGTGAGTCACTGCCCTTCTGTGTCCTACCCATTTACTTTCTGCTTTCTCCACGAGCCCCTCCCTTTTAATCTTTCTCAAAGGCTGTAAATGCCAATACTTGACTTGTGATAAAATATAGGAGCCCTGATATTCCACATAGAGAACACGGTGTGGTTTGCCCGTTAAAGATTGCTTTTTGGTGGCAAGAACATTCTGTGTTTAAAGAGCTGAGGATGGGATGCCTGGGTGGCTCAGTGGACTGAGCATCTGACTCTTGGTTTCAGCTCAGGTCATGATCTCACAGTTCGTGGGCTCTCTCTCCTCTCTCTCTCTCTCCCTCCCCCCACCCCACCCCTCTCCCTCACTCACTTTCTCTCTCTCCTAAAAAAATAAAATAAAAACAAAGAGCTAAGTCTGCAGTGGGCTACTAGGACCCAGCTAGCCAGCTCAGTGTGACATCCACTGTGGCTAACTTGGGGGGGCTTAAATCTGTGTCTTTTTCAGTCGCCTGCTGTATCCCGGAATCGTCACCTTTGTCATCGCTTCATTCACTTTTCCACCAGGAATGGGTCAATTCATGGCTGGAGAGGTCAGCTCCAAAGAGTCTGGGGAGGGAGGTGGGCATCAGGTCACTGAACTGGGACTAAGCCAGGGCAGGGCCACAGCACAGACATCCCTCCAGCTTCTGAGCACAAGTACTTTTACCCAAGTGTAGAATCTCTCCCCAAGAACAGACAAGAGAGACCCTTGAAAAATGAGACGAGAGAATCCACTTGTATATTTGTTTTTTTTTTTGGGAGAGAGAGAGGGAGGGGCAGAGAGAAGGAGAGATAGAATCCCAAGCAGGCTCCACGCTGACAGCAGAAAGCCCGATGCAGGGCTCGAACTCATGAACCATGAGATCATAACCTGAGCTGAAGTCAGATGCTTAACCGACTGAGCTACCCGGGAAACCCCAGGAGAATCAGTTCTGTACAAAGTGCTAGCACCAAACATCCTTGGAGACCTGCCCCCTTTTGCTTCTTCCTCTCACAGCTGATGCCTCGTGAAGCCATCAGTACCCTCTTTGACAACAACACGTGGGTAAAGCATGTGGGTGACCCTGCAAGCCTGGGCCAGTCGGCTGTGTGGATCCATCCACAAGTCAACGTCGTCATCATCATCCTCCTCTTCTTTATCATGAAGGTACCCCTTCCTGCACTCCTGACCCCCTAAGCTTCTGTCTGTTTTCAACCTGGAACCCATGGTTTGCATAGGGTAGAAAAGAGTAAACTTCATGTGGACCTAAAAACAAGTAGCTGGAAACCATAGCACAGGTAAGCTGCCCATCTATAGGAGTGAGCCAGTGTCTATTCATGTCAACTTAGTGATGTTGCCATCATTACCATAAGCCTGCTAAAAGTTCCATTTGCTAAGTGCTTAAGATGTCACAGCAGCCTGGTAAACAAGGACAAGATGGGGTTGAGCAGTATAGATGACTGTGGGAACACCTAAGATAAGCTAACCAAATCCCACCACATATTAGATAATTGTATACTTCATTCTCCATGCATCTGATTATCCATTTTTGGATGATTTGCATATCCATTTTCCCCCTGTCTAGTGGGTAATCTCTTTTCTAGAATTGCAAAAGAGATAAAATATTTAAATCAATTTTATTAGTGACTGTATGTAATTTTTATACATGGTATTGTTCCCTAGTTAGGTAGCAAGGCCATGAGGATTTTACCACTCTCAAGCCTTTTTCTCCTACTTTCAGTTAGGAAACCACAACTGGTCTCTTACATCCGTTCTCTTCCATGTCTGCCCATCAAGGACCATGTATTCCTAAGCTTCTCAGTCACCGCCTTATACAAAGATATTTTTATTTCCACCCCTAGTTGTGACATCTCTTCTGGCTGCTGCTTGCCTTTCTTTTTTCTCTTTTGATGATTGCCTTATTACTGACGGTGCGTGTTGCCTGTATGTTCCAAGATTTCCTCTGTATATTAGGGTTCTCAAGTAAAAGACTGTCCACACTGAACCTTCATGCTTTTGAATACCTTGCTATTAACTTATTCGTGATAATTTTTGTGAATCTATATTTTCGCAGGATATGAGTCACTAAGTTATATATGCTTATGGTTGAAAAAAATGTCTTTGTTTTTTGCTGCTCCTTTAATGTACTTGCCAAGGATCCCATGATTAAAGATACCAGGTGCTTGACGCACCAGGTTCCAAGTCTGTGACTTACATTCTCAGGATTTGCTCTGGGTTTCTGGAAGCTGTATCTGTGCATGTTCTTTCCCATTCCACTCCATGTGGGTTCAGTGGGTCAACAGCTTCCATATTTTGCACACCTACTTTATTAATTAGGTCTGTTGTTGTTCCTTCAAAAGATTTGATATTTTTATTGTAAAAGTAGTCTCGCTGTCTTGTTAGGGATTTGACTTTTGGACTTCCAGTACAGCATTCATCTTCTCTCACTTATAAATCCCAGCTTCCTGTAAGTAACCGAGGCCAAGTTTTGATAGCATCTCAGAATTTATTGTTCAAGGAAAATAATATAGACTGAGCTGTATGGTAACTTTGGGATCATATATACTTTTTTTTTAAATTTTATTCAAATCCAAGTTAGTTAAAGTAGTGTAATAATGGTTCCAGGAGTAGAATTTAGTATAACACCCAGTACTCATCCCAACAAGGGCCCTCCTTAATACCCATCACCCATTTAGTGCATCCCCCCACCCAAGCCCCGCCTCCCATCAACCCTCAATTCGTTTTTTGTACTTAGAAGTTTCTTATGGTTTGCCTCCCTCTCTGTTTTTTTTTTTTTTTTTAAATTTTTTTTAATGTTTATTCATTTTTGACAGAGAGAGGGAGACAGAACGTGAGTGGGGGAGGGGCAGAGAGAGAGAGAGAGGGAGATCCAGAATCCAAAGCAGGCTCCAGGCCCCAAGCTATCAGCATAGAACCCGACGCGGGGCTCAAACCCATGAACTGTGAGATCATGACCTGAGCCAAATTCAGACGCTTAACCGACTGAGCCACCCAGGCACCCCTCTCTGTTTTCATCTTATTTTTCTTTCCCTTTCCTCTATGTTCATCTGTTCTGTTTCTTAAATTGCACATATGAGTGAAATCATATGATATTTATCTTTCTCTGACTTATTTCGCTTAGCATAATTCATTCTAATTCTATCAATGTTGCTGCAAATTGCAAGATTTCATTCTTTTTGATAGCCAAGTACTATTCCATTGTGTATATATACCACATCTTTTTTATCCATTCTTCAGTCGATGGACATTTAGGCTGTTTCTATAATTTGGCTGTTGTTGATAGGATCATATATACTTTTAAAATGTCAAGGTTTTGGGGCGCCTGGGTGACTCAGTCAGTTGAGCATTTGACTCTTGATTTCAGCTCAGGTCATGAGCTCATGGTCATGGGATTGAGCCCCACGTCAGGCTCTGTGCTAGCTGTGGAGCCTGTCTAGGATTCTCTCTCTCCCTCTGCCCCTCTCCCTTGCTTGCATGCACCCTCTCTCTCTCTAAAATTAAAAAAAAAACAAAAACAAAAAAAAACAACTTTTTTTTTTAACAGGAGAACAAATCTACATCTTTATTTATTTACTTTTCAGTTAGTTTAAATCCTTGAGGGGTACAACGTCACACAGATTCTGTGGCCAATGGCTTTAGTAGGAAGGTTGCTTTGGAATTTGGCACGAACCATGCCACTGTTTCCTGGAGCATGAGTTACTTTTCCTGAGTATTCTGGTTTTGTTCGGTTTGCCACCAGGAGTCACTGTGTTGTTCTTTGCCTTGTACACAGAAGCACATCTCTTGCCTAGATAGAATTCAGTTTCATCTCGAGCATAAACACCTTCAATTTTAAGAAGAGCTGTGTGTTCCCTGGTTCTGGAGACCCCGCTTATAGCCAGCAAAAATGGCTTTGGACTACAGCCTTCCAGACATACTTGTCATTTTCAGGAGTCCTGTTCCCAGCAGGCCTCCACAGGTTCCAAGATAGTAGAAGGAGCAAAATAATAATAATAATAATAATAATAATAATAAAATAAAAAAATAATTAAAAGAAAATGTCAAGCTTTTGAAAAGTTTTGAAGAAACAAAATACTGTATATTTTTCAACATTTCCCCTACACCTCACTTCACCTCATCTCAGATTCCCAAGTATATATCTGTATTCAACTTCACAGATTAAAGTTTATTCTAAGAAGCCTAATTGGATTATATAGCAGGACTCAACTGTATGTCACTATTATTAATTTCTCACTGAATTACATCCTTGATAATGTGTATATCATAAGTGTGTCAGGGGGAGAAACTCATATACTTCCTGGGCTATGTTTCAAGCCCCACAGTATGTAGCAGGCCTGTGCTATTCTATAATATTTATACACATAAAACCACTCACTGCTATAAATCTGATATTGTCTGATTGATTATCATTGCTTCCAGCATTTTCACTGTTCTGCTATTGGACACATACACATCCCTTTATTCTGAAGTGTAGGTAATGGTCTCTCTGTCTTAAAAATAAATTAAAAAAAATTTTTTTAAAAAGGGTGCCTGAGTGGCTCAGTTGGTTGAGTGTCCAACTTCAGCTCAGGTCATGATCTCACAGTTCGTGAGGTCGAGCCTCACGTAGGGTGTGCTGACAGCTCAGAGCCTGGAGCCTGCTTCGGATTCTGTGTCTCTCTGTCTCTCTCTGTCTTAAAAAAAAAATTTGGGGCGCCTGGGTGGCTCAGTCGGTTGGGCGTCCGACTTCGGCTCAGGTCATGATCTTGCGGTCCGTAAGTTCGAGCCCCGCGTCGGGCTCTGGGCTGATGGCTCAGAGCCTGGAGCCTGCTTCAGATTCTGTGTCTCCCTCTCTCTCTGCCCCTCCCCCGTTCATGCTCTGTCTCTCTCTGTCTCAAAAATAAATAAACATTAAAAATTAAAAAAAAAAATTTAAAGTGTAGGTAGTAGGTTACCTATACACACACACACATATATATACACATACATACATACATACATACATACATACATACATACACAGGCAGTATCCATACAGGTAGATAAGGTTCTCAGCTAATGATGAAAGGAACTTCTGTATTCCTCAGTCTTAAGACATAGAAAGTATCACCATGCTGTAAGTCACCAGCTCCCACAATGGGTATGAATATTACAACTTCTCAGTTTCCCTTTTTAAGAGTCCAACATCATTACCTGGTATCACTGTTCAACATAGCCCAGGGTTCAGTAGAATTCTTCATAGCACTCCTTCTTGTGGAGGGTCTAAATAAAGTGACATCTGTCATAACGGGTGTCTAGTTTCCCAG
Source organism: Panthera tigris (assembly GCF_018350195.1). Classification (NCBI taxonomy): domain Eukaryota; kingdom Metazoa; phylum Chordata; class Mammalia; order Carnivora; family Felidae; genus Panthera; species Panthera tigris. The sequence continues at coordinate 155,741,439 of NC_056661.1, forward strand.
TTCTCTAGAACTGGGTGTTTAAATTCTTGGGAGTTATTTGTGTTCCACATTACTTACATTGCTTCTGGATCCTTCCTTTCATGTGCTAATAGCTCAGAAAGTTTGCTAACCTCATATGTCATTCTTTGTGCTACAGGGCTTGATCACTTCCATGTCCTCTGATCCTCATCTGTTCTTACACATATCTTGGGGGATAATCCAAACTTTGTCCTCTGAATTCAGCCCTATTATCCACATATTATCTGTATTACTGGAGCGTTCAGGTAAACCCAAGCCAACAAAATTCTATATGGCTTTCATGTGCTTATTCCAAAAAGATGGCACAGAATAGTTCAAAGGGTCTCCAATTGTCATATGTCAGAATCACTTATGAAGGTTAAACTAGAAGGGTCTAGAACTCCATGTCCAGACAGACTGACATGGTGTCTGGTCATCTGCGGTTTCAACCAGTTTACCAGCGAGCATTTCTGTTGGGTGTTGCAGCAAATATTAGCTCTGAGAAGCCTTTTCTGTTTTGTATGGACACTATTTGCACAGACACTTGCATGGACCAAGCAAACTCTCTTCTTTCTTTCCTTCCTCCCTCCTTCCCTCCCTCCCTAGTGACCTACCTACATCTGACTTGCATTTATGAGCACCATGCCAGTGCTGAGAGCAGGCAGAGAAGAGGCATGCGGTTGCTTTCTACTCAAGGAGTTCTTAGTTTATATCTCTTCACTTGACTTTGCAGTTCTCAACTGTTTTACCCACTCATATTCTGACCTGAAGAAGTATGTATGCATTTTGCATCAACTCAGAGCTTCTGGAAAGAAACCTTCCCAGAGTTTTTGTCATGGCTCTTGACACCAGCCCTGTCTCAATGGAATCTTTTTTTTTTTTTTAATTTTTATTTATTTTCAGAGAGAGAGAGAGACAGAGAATGAACGAGGGATGGGCAGAGAGAGAGGGAGATAGAGAATCCCAAGCAGGCTCTGTGCTGTCAGACACAGGGCTCGAACTCACAGGCCGTGAGATCACGACCTAAACTTAACAGACCGAGTCACCCAGGCACTCCTCAAGGGAATCTTTCTAAGGTTCAGAATATTAAGAAATTTATTTCTTACCAGCTTACAGTAAATTTGCATAGGTTTTTAATTGTAAATGTTTCATCCTGTCAATTTGTTTGGACTTAGCTGCTACCATCTTTCACCAAATTAGTTTGAGATCCTTTTGTAAGATTAGCTGACGTATTTTGGAAGTGATACGTAAACCTAATTCACATGCTATGTCTCACATTTTTATTTCTTTCACAGATATTTCAAAAGCTCAACCAATACTCTTTTCTCCACTCTTATTTCTCAATTCTTCTGCATTCCTTGCCACAGAATGTACCTATTGCTTTTGCTAAAATTGTTCCAATTTCTGTTGGAATACTTCCCGACAGAGTTGGCCTTGGAGATTGGCTAGGTTTCTCAGTGTGCCCTTCCAGGATGGCCAGGACAGATCTGATGTGTTTTGAATCTCTGCTTAAGGTGATTTGATGTTAGGAAATGGCTCCGGCAAGACAGGCTTCACTCCAGACTCCCTTGTGAGGTTTACCATATAAACAGCTTTGTAAATGACCACCTCAAAGCTACATTAGTCATGTAGTAAGTCACTAAGACTTCAAGGTGTCTGCCACTTAGAAATGGGCTCTTTTTCAGAAACATAATCTGACTGGGAAAAGATATCTTCCAGCTTCAAGACTTTTAGGCTGTTCAGCTGAGGTGACCTTTTCAGGCTAAGAGGGTACAGTATAGGCCAGGAGCCTTCTGGAGCAGGGACAGGAGCCTTCAGGGGCTCCACTCTTCCTTCTAGATTGCCTAAAGGCAAACACAGTCACTCCAAGTCAGAACGATTTGAGTTAACGATCAGGAGGAACTTTCTTATAATGTTGTCTTTGGTTGTCTCTTAGACTGAGCACTCCACGTTTTTTTTGGTTCTGGAGGAAGGGTGCAGACAAAATGGCTTCCAAAAGGATTTGCTATCCCAGGGTTTCTGTGACTCTCAAAGCAAGAAGGAGGGTTGGAAGTGGGGAGAGGGTGGAGTGTATGCATGTGTATTGGGCAGGGTTGAGAGGGTGTCCTGATGCCTCTTTTTACCCCAGTTTTGGATGTCCATCGTGGCCACCACTATGCCCATACCCTGTGGAGGCTTCATGCCTGTGTTTGTGCTAGGTAAGTTCTGGTGGGAAGCCTGGGATCTTACTGAGAGCTGCAATCTAGGGTACTGGGAAATCAAGGAAAGGTCTGGATGCTTGGGGCTTATGTTTGGTCTTAGTGCCCAAGCAGGGATTGGCTCTGAAAATATAGAGGATCTGGAACTTGGATCTTTCAATACCTTCGTTCCTTTTGTCTTTCCTCTAGGAGCTGCATTTGGAAGACTGGTGGGAGAGATCATGGCCATGCTATTCCCTGACGGTATCCTATTCGATGACATCATCTACAAGATCCTACCCGGCGGCTATGCAGTAATTGGTGAGACACATTCTACCCTCCGGAACCCCTAATAGCCACACTCAAACTCTCCCATGACATCTTTATTCCAGGCTCCACAATGAGGTTTTAATTTTATGCTATTTGATTCAACTTTTGTTCAAATAATCAGCCCTTGGCTCTGACTCTCATTAGCTCTTATTGAACGTCTTTGAGCCTTAGTTTCTTTATGTAGAAAAGGGATTATTATGGGGATTAAACAAGATAAGAAGGAAAGCACCTAGGATTGTGTCTGAATGTTTGGTGAGGGTTTTTCTTTGCTTCCAAAGAATCAGAGAAACAGCAGTGCAGGTGACTTGCTTGGATACTCCCAACCTGCAGATGTACCAATATTGACGGGACTTAAGAGTACATGACTAAGACCTAAGAAACATGGGCTCTGTGCTCATCCCTGCCACTTGTCACCTGCATGACTACAGAGCAAGTTAGCTACCTTTCTGCACCCCACTTTCTTTGCCCTCACGTGACTTCTGAGATATCTCACGGTCCTAACATTCTGATAATCTGTGATAATCCAACTGAAACCATCCAACTGAAACCATGTCTAACACAGAAGCCAGTGTAATCCTCAAAATTAGTATGCCTCCTCCCTCCTATATTCTTCACCAAAATCCCATAACATCTAAGGCCATGCCTCCCTTAAATATAGAAGCCTTAACCGGCTTTACATTGCATATGGCGACCTTACTCCCCGATCACAGTCCTTTACAAAAGCCTCTTTCATCAGTAAGAGTCATCTGCTCTTATTCCCCATCAAGTAAGCTGTACACCCAACATGGGGCTTGAACTCACCACCCCGAGATCAAGAATTGCACGCTCTACTGACTGTGCCCCTCTCTTTTGTAAATTTTTCTTGTTCTCTTTCCATGTATACCTTCTAGCAACTATTTCTGTTGATGGGAAAACATAACTAAAAACAAATAAGACAGATTCTGTTTTCAAAGAGTTCACAGAATCATAACATTGTAGGTCTGCAAGGGCCTTACAACTTATTCAATACCTCATTTACCTCAGAGATAAGAATATGGGATTCCAGCAGCATCAAGTTCTGTTCTCACAGTTGAGAAACTGTAGAACCAGGATCTGACACAGGTGTCATGTTCCAAGTCCACAGCCTGAGTCCTGGGTTTGACCCTCTTCATTCATAAATTGTTGACATCAAAACCTGAGGCCCAAAGTAAAATGCTATCACTGGGTTTTAAAATGCTCAGTTAAGAACAGTCCAAACTTCTGGGGCGCCTGGGTGGCTCAGTCGGTAGAGCATGTGACTCTTGATCTCAGGGTTGTGAGTTCAAGCTCCACACTGGGTGTAGAGACTACTTCAAAACAAAACAAAACAAAACAAAACAGAATGATCCAAACTTTCTAAAGCAAGGAATAGATAGGACATCACTGTCTTCATTTTATAAGTGAAAATCCGGGCACACACAATGATTTTGCAAATTGCCAAAGGACATCGAGTAAGATTAAAATGGTTTTCTAATACTTGAGCATTCTCACCACTACTCTTGACAGATGATTATGTCAGGAGTGTTGGTACTGACTGGGGTCATGTCTCCCCATTCTACATCACTCCCATGGCATCCTCACGTGCCCTCCATGCCAGGAATGGCAACCCTAACCCACCGCTTCCTGTGTGTCATTCTAGGGGCAGCAGCGCTGACTGGCGCAGTGTCCCATACGGTCTCCACAGCTGTGATTTGCTTCGAGTTAACGGGTCAGATTGCCCACATCCTCCCCATGATGGTGGCTGTCATCTTGGCCAACATGGTGGCTCAGAGCCTGCAGCCCTCCCTCTATGACAGCATCATCCAGGTCAAGAAGCTACCCTACTTGCCTGACCTTGGTTGGAACCAGCTCAGGTCAGGGGCACCAGCTGGAATTAGTTCAGACTTGATGGGGTGGGGGTGGGAGGTTCTGAGGTTGAGACCAAGGCTAGGGTCAACATTTGGAAACACTGCTTTTTACTTACTTTTATGTTCCCATGTACTTGATGAATATTATGAGTGATAGAATGCCTGGGATGGCAAAGGAACAAGTGTATGGTGGGGCTAACCCCCATGCTTTCTTCCTCCGTAGCAAATTTACAATCTTTGTTGAGGACATCATGGTGCGTGATGTGAAGTTTGTTTCAGCTGCCTGCACGTATGGGGAATTGCAAACCCTGCTCCAGACCACCACAGTCAAGACTTTACCACTGGTTGATTCGAAAGGTCAGTGGGAAGGAAGGAAACAGACTTCTGAGCTAGCGACCTGAACAAGGGCTCCACAGAGGTGGAAGAGACACTGTAGTGTGGGCTTGTCATTAGGGACCATGCATTTGTGCCACAGCATACCCAGCCTGTGTTCCTTAAGGAACACGATCATCTTTGAGAAGGAAAAATACAGTCCTAACACAAGCGCAAGAAGATAGTTAAAAATCCAATTAGAGAACTATAGCTGATTCTCATTAGTCATTGTAGTTATGTTCTCTAAAGTTGCCATGAACACTGAATTAGGGATATGATACTGAACCATTGCCCTGGAGGAAATACAGGGTTAGGTTCCTCTGGTCACATTTTCTTCGACTAATCAATGCATAAACTTGTTTTATGTGTGTTTCTCTTTAAAGACAGCTTATTTCATGTATATAGTGTTGATTCACTAACTAGAATTCATGGCCGACAGGGCTATAACTCAGGCCTGAACGAAGCTTGCCTAGCACACGGATGTTCTCCATAAGGCCCATCACAGCCTTCTTGCTTGGGGAGGGGGAGGGGTGGGGTGGGGTTTAAGCAGCAAAACCACCAACACAGAACCAACAAAAATGTGAAAATGTGGCATTAAACAGACCATGGAAAGAATGCTCGTTTACAATATGGGAGCTGAAACAAGAAGCAGAGCATTGCTTTTGCAGCTTAGCTGGGAACACACGCACAGGGAGGCCCCCGGTCATTCGCCGCTCTGTACAGGTCTGTGAATGACGGCGAGGGCACCTTGAGCACTGATCTGGGGGTTACAAATACGCCCCCGTATTTGAGACAGGAGACAAATTTGCAAACAAGGAATCCATGAACACTGAGGCTTAGCCCCTTACGTGGTTCTCTTTGCTACTTCACTAAACGGTAGCTGTTCTTTAGTGCCCGACGTGAGGGGCAGAGGAAACCGTTCTGTATGAAGGAGTGAATGGTTTATCCTTTTTAATGTTTGTTTATTTATTTTGGGGGTGGGGGCAAAGAGAGACAGGGAGAGAGAATCCCAAGTACTCTCTGCACAGTCAGTGCAGAGCCCCGCTCAGGGTTTGATTTCACGAACCGTGAGATCATGACCTGACCCAAAATCAAGAGTCCACACTTGGGGCATCTGGGTGGCTCAGTCGGTTAAACGTCCAACTTTGTCTCAGGTCATGATCTCACAGTTAATGAGTTCAAGCCCCATGTCGGGCTCTTTGCTGACAGCTCAGACCCTGGAGGCTGCTTCGGATTCTGTGTCTCCCTCTCTCTCTCCCTCTGCCCCTCCTCTGCTTGTGCTCTCCCTCTCTCTCCCTCTCTCTCTCCCTCTCTCTCTCCCTCTCTCAAATAAATGAACATTAAAAAAAAAGTCGACACTTAACCGACTGAGCCACCCAGGCGCTCCGAGGAGTGAATGGTTTAAAGCAGTGATTTCACACACTACTTTTTTTCATCATCCTTTGGCACTTAATCCTGCTGTGTATTATTTCTTGTGTAGTTTATATATCTATGTCTCACTAGATTGGGAATTCTTTGAGGGCAGGCACTGTAACTTCTATCCCCTTCAGGCTGTCTCCCTGTAGGTATTTACTAGATATTAAATCAATACTCGCCTAGTGCTTGAATTAGTGTAATTAAGAAGAATCATGTACGGCCATTTGGAGCCATTAAATTTGTTAGTTCCTGATTTCAGATAATCAGAGTATCCAAATTGTTCAGGTTAGACTCATTTTAATATTTTCCCCAAATCCCAAATACTTTTTAAGTCGCCTCTAAAGCAGTGGCTTTTCATTGGAGTCTGGGTACAGCCAATGAGATACAAGGTTTTCATAATAATGACAAAGACTTAATGGTAAGATTTATCTTAATAACACTGCTGCAATTTTATGGGCTTACAACTTAATGAAAAGGTTCATTATGGTAGCAGAAATTTCCGTATATGAAACACCTTCCCAGGAAAAGTAGGCGTTTTGTTTATATCCTAGAAGGACCCAGAGTCTTTAAGTGATTAAGCATCAGATATCCTTGGACACTTCTTTCAAAGTATATTCACATCTCAGCCTATATAAGTGGATTTTAAAGAGTTTTGGTGTTGTTTTTTTTTTTTTTTGAGACAGGGTTGATTAGCTATTTTGATGCCAAGTTCACCTATTTACAAACAGCCTGTATAAGGAGGGCTGCATTCAAATAAGTACAAATTAGCACTAAGTAGGATAGTATCAATTGGGTCTCTAAGTGCTGAATGAGTGAAATAAAAGGGATTGGGTGAGGTCAGTCCTGGCAGATGTTTGAAATGAGTTTTCAGAAAGAGAGGGTAAAAGCTGGGAAATGAAGCAGGGGTGCTGGGCTTCTGTCCCAGACTGGATCCTGCGGAGCGGGGAGTGGAAGGAGCGGGCCCTCAGGCTGTGCTCCGCTCTCCCCCAGATTCAATGATCCTGCTGGGCTCCGTGGAGCGGTCAGAGCTGCAATCCCTCCTGCAGCGCCACCTGTGCCCTGAGCGGAGGCTGCGGGCAGCCCAGGACATGGCCAGGAAGCTGTCTGAGCTGCCTTATGATGGAAAGGCGCGGCCTGCTGGCAGGGGGCACCAAGGCATCCCATCCGAGGGCCGGAGGGAGTCCTTTGCCTTTGTGGATGAGGATGAAGAGGAGGACCTCTCTGGGAAGCCCGAGGTGACCAGGCAGGGGTGGGGCTGGGGGAGCTGGATAGATTGGGGCAGAGGACAGAGAGGACATGCTGATCACCGAGAAGGTCAAAGAGACCAGTGTCCCTGGGGGCCAGGGGCTGAAGGAGATAAGGTTGCTGGTGATGGTACCAATGAGAACCCAAAGAGACACAGGAATTCTGAAAGGGGAGAAAGAATAGAGGTCGAGAGATTTCCCAGGACACCAGCTGATAAGGGGAGGAAAGTGCTAGGCAGCCTCTTCCCCAGGACTGAGAATTTTTACTGTTCCTTACAGCTGCCTCCTCTCCCCGCTCCTCGCTCCTTTCCTGCCGCTCCATTGTCCCCAGAAGAGCCCAATGGGCCCCTGCCCAGCCACAAACAGCAGCCAGAAGCCCCGGAGCCCGCAGGTGAAGATTCTCCCAGCATGCACCCGCATTCATGCCTGTGGCTTCTCTCTGGGCTCTCCTCAACCTAACAGCTGCTACTATAAGGAGGGGGGCGGGGGGAAGGGATTCCTATTCATTGAGTCTCCATATTACCATCCCAGGGAAGGGCAAGAGCTGATTTAGGAGGGTAGGAGAGAGGGTGTCCATGGAGGTGACGCATCCGGGAAGTACACACCTTGTTTGGCAAAGTGTCAGGGGTCCCTCAGAGCCTCCCCAGCCGGCCGTTTCCTCCTAGGACAGATACTGCTCTGTTTCCGTTTCCATCCACCTGCCACTCCCCTCAGGTCAAAGACCCTCTGTCTTCCGGTCCCTGCTGCGCTGCTTACTGGGCAGACCTCGCCCCACGAAGAAGAAAACAACCCAGGTGAGAGCAGATGTGTCACGGAGGGTGGACAGGGAAAGGGGCATGCCTCTGCGAACTGAGACATCCATGGTCCGCAAGGCAGAAGTGAGAAGGCCCCACCATGGAGAATGTTCATATGGAAGGAACCATGACTAGGAAGGCAAGCATCTGTGGCCCTGGCCTGTGAGAGATGGCTAATGGCCAAAGGAACCATAACTGCCATGAAAAGGGAAAGAACTTGGACCTATGTCTTTCTTCTCTAGGAGTCAACGGATTTGGTGGACACCATGTCACCTGAAGAGGTAAGAGAAACAGGAACAACCTGGGGTGGACTGTTCTGCCAAATGGAGACACTGTTCCCTTTCTTCATTATGTTGTTGTAAGAATAAGATGCGAGTCTAGGCCAGAAAGCATTGTGCGAGGTTGGGAATGAGATACGACTATGGAGGGAGGGCTGGGCACATCGCTCAGAGGTAGCTGTTCTCAGAGGGATCAGAAGAGGGAAATTTTGAGCCTCCAGGCATGGATGGGACCGTAGTGCTCAGATGAGTCTTAGATCTTATAACATTTAGACATTCGGGATATTGTGGACCAGGCAGAGACTGTGTAGGAAGCATGAGCTTCACCTGAAGTAAAATGGCAGGCAGCCAGCAGTTACACATTCCAGTGCAGAACAGCATGGAAGCTAAAATGGTCCATGCCTGCTGGAGGTTACGATGCTGGATTGGTCAGGGTCCTGAGACAATGGACTACAAGAAAATGCCAGTAAACTAGATTGGAAAGAACCAAAAACCTAGGGCAGATATTGACAGCAGTGCCCCACTGGGACAAACACCTATTTCCTAAAAAAGGTAGTTATTGAGTCTGTGGGAGAGAAAATCCGACCCTGAATAAGCCTGGCTGTGTGGAGTGGACAGACGGGGAGCAATGATCTGGAGGAGAAAGCTGAGCAGTACCAGTCCAAACAGACCCTGGGGTTGCAGAGACACAACAGGGTCCATTAGCAGCCATTCCATTTAGCAAAAGAATGCAGGCCCACCATGGAACTGAAAAGGTAGAGTTTTTTAAAAGTAGGTAGATGACAACCATAATGGATATTATTTTAAAATAAGCGTCTTTTTTTTATAAAGTTTATTTATTTTGAGGTGGGGGAGGGGCAAAGAGAGAATCCCAAGCGGGCTCTGAGCTGTTAGTGCAGAGCCTGACACAGAGCTCAATCTCACGAACCATAAGATCATGACCTGAGCCGAAATCAAGAGCTGGAACACTTTAATCGACGAGCCACTCGGGCACCCCTAAAAGAAACATCTTCTTGGTTGTCCAGACTATATGGGGGAGGGCATGGGACATCACAAGAGAGGAGGGAAGTCTGTCCCTTCTCTCCTTGTCACCCCTCAAAACACACACCCTTCTGATCAATGCCTTATGGACAAATGGAATAGATGAGCACAGAGGAGAGAACAGCTACAGCTTTTGCCCCCAGGCAGGAGTCAGATGGGTCATGACAGTGGTTGAGGAGGGTTTCGCTGGAGTTCAAAACCAATAATAATACTCTTCTAAAAAGTACCCCAGAGGGAAAGCTAGCTAGTTGATCAGTGGGGCTATTTAATGACCACTGGAAATAAAGTGCCACCAGGAAGCATGTATTTTTAGCTTATGTCTTTCCCAAAAAAGACTTTAGGGATGTAAACTCCCACATGACCCACTGGGCCATTCTAGGAGGATAAGATCCATAGGAGTAAAAATTCAGGATATTCTGAACATGGTTTTCGGATAAGATCAAGAAGGCACTCTTGGCAATATCAAGGTGACACCTTCGGAAAGAGCGGAAGAATTCACTAACAGGTCACCAGAGGTCATGTCTATCTGCTCCTCTGTTAGGAGTACACACAGTTAGAGCCCCAGTTTGTTACCGGGACTGAGCCTTTACAAGTAGTGGGACCCCAAAGCAGAGATCCCCTGCCCCTTGGACACAAGCTGGGGGTTCCTGGAACTTGATCAGCAGTCAAGGTCGGAAGCACTGCTCTACCTCTGTGTCGTCTTGGGCAGGCAACTTATGCACCCTTTTCCTCTATCTCCTCATCTGTAAAATGGAGGTAATGATAGGTCGTTGGAGAGGATTCAGTGAGTGAAGACACATAAAGCCACCCGAATGATGCTTGGCACAGAGGGAGTGCTTGGTGCATGTATGCTGGAAATGGTTCTGTTACTGTTGTTGTTCCTTAAGGGAAGACAAGAATGGAACCAGGGAAGGCAGGAAATGGTCGTAGAAAGATCCAGGAGGACAGGATCAACCAAACCAGGGTTGGCAAGGGCCCTACAAATAAATCATGTCTCCAGCACACCTGCTAAGTGGTCATCCATCCTGTGCTGTGAGGACCAGCCAAACCCTGTGTGAACCTCCCGTCAGGAAAGGGGGGGCCTGGAGGAGGTGTGGTTGCGGTCCAGAACAACCAGGAAGGGACAGATGGAGAGCACACCAGCCTGGACCATACACCCGCCACGAGAACCGGGACGTGGCCTTCAGAGACCTTTTCCGGAGCTTGAGACATGGGGACTTGGACAAACAGAAAAATAAAGGAGCACAGCTATCGGAAGGTGCTGACTGAGAAGAGATTTCAGGAAATTTTAGATTCCATTATAAAAGTCAGAGCTCTCCTGGATCATTTGGAATCTTGGGGATTTGGGTGCGCGTATCTAAATCAAGAGGAGATTAGGACCTTCGTGCCTTAATGCTTCTGTGATAGACAAAACAAAACAAAAATGGTTTGACTCCAGCCAGTCACATCGGGTGCCATGTGAGTTGGTATAGCTCTTCTTCACGCCCAACAAACAGTCCCCGCAATCTGGAAGAGACGAATGTGCTGGTTTCTGCACAACACGCGGTGGGCAAACGCACGTAACACTCCTAGGAGTTTACGTCCAGGGCGCCTGGGGGGGCTCAGTTAGCTGAGCAGCCAACTTCAGCTCAGGTCATGATACCGTGGTTCCTGGGTTCTAGCCCCACACAGGGCTCGCTGCTGTCAGCGCAGAGCGTGCTTCACTTCAGACTCTCTGTTCCGCCTCTCTTTCTGCCTCTCCCTGCTTGCACTCTGTCTCTCAAAAATAAATAAACATTAAAAAAAAAAAAAAAAAAGAGTTCTTCATCCCTGTCCTGTAGGCAGAGGTAAGACAAACGCCAGTAAAAGACTGAGCATGATCCATGTCATCTCTGTAAAGGAGGGCTCAGTAATGTGCTATAGGAAACGAAAAACCTGCTCCTGGGAGGTCAGGAGAGCCTGTGCAGGCAGGGTGGGGGCAGTAAGGGGAATCCAAGGGGCGAGAACAGCAAACGCAGGTTTGGGAAGGCACGTCTGGTTTCCCTGAGCAATGGGTATCACAGGAGTGGTGGAAAATAAGACTGGGCAGTTGGGTTGGAAATTACAAATGTATGGGGCACAGGGAGTGGGGAGGGGAGGGGGTAGAAGACAAGAAGACAGAGAGGTGCTCTTCGTGCCTGAGAGACAAGGTGATGTGGGGCCTGATGAGGGAGGAAAGGAGAGGGTGCTGGCCCCTGGTGGGAAGGGAGAAGGGCTAGTATGGGGGGGGGGTGTGGTCAGTGACACTCCATTGCGTATTTCAGGGTCTGGGCTGGCTAGGAGGGCTGTTTGGGGCCCGGCTGTAGATCTGAGGCTGAAGGGGGCCCCGTGATACTGAGCGACGGCCCTACTCTGCCCAACAGATTGAGGCCTGGGAGAAGGAGCAGCTGAGCCAGCCGGTGTGTTTTGACTACTGCTGCATTGACCAGTCTCCCTTCCAGCTGGTGGAGCAGACGTCTCTGCACAAGGCGAGTCCTCGCCCACCACCGCTCGGGGCTGCTGCGGGCAGGGGAGGTGTGGGGCGGCCGCGCACTGACCTGCAGCTCTCTTCCTGCAGACGCACACGCTCTTCTCGCTCCTCGGCCTCCACCTTGCTTACGTGACCAGCATGGGGAAGCTCAGGGGCGTGCTGGCGTTGGAGGAGGTAATGACATGTCCCACTGGAGCAGCAGGAGGAAGAAGGGGCACAGGATAAGAGGGTGGGGAGGGGGTGGCTTGACATCTGGGGGGATCCTCCAGACTTCCCACTCTGTTTCTCATGCGGAGACTGGAGGGGGTGGGTGGCGCAAGGGGCAGGTGGAGAGGACCGCCCCCAGGGTCTTCGTGGACTGCTTGGGTTTGGGGTGAGGGTTCAGGGCGTGAGTCACAGTTCCATGTGTGTGATCTGTGGGAAAATGGGATGGGGTGGGATGTGGCTGAAGGAGGCCTGAGGGTCACCAGGAAGGGGCCCAGCCAGAGGAGCTGGAGACTCGAGGCCCCGCGGGTGCGCCTCTTCCCCAGGCCCCGTCTCCTGCCTCTCCATGCGTCCCGTTCCTCCTCCTCGTGCGGGTCTGTTCTCTCGCGCCCGTGTCTCTCACCTGCCCCATCTTCGTCCTCTTCCCGACCGTGTACCCTCTTTCCCTCTCCCCGCAGCTGCAGAAGGCCATCGAAGGGCACACCAAGTCCGGGGTGCAGCTCCGCCCGCCCCTTGCCAGCTTCCGGAACACGACGACAGCTCGGAAGAACCCTGGGGGCCCGCCCCCTCCCACGGACACGTGGAGCCTGCCTGAGGACGGAACCAGGGCGGCCGGGGCGGGGGACGGGGCTCCCGCCTCCCCAGAGACCCCCGTGCCCTCCCCCTCCCCGGAGCCCCCTCTCTCGGTGGCTCCAGCCAAGGTGGAGGGCGAGCTGGAGGAGCTGGAGCTGGTGGAGAGTCCCGGGCCGGAAGAGGAGCTGGCTGATATCCTGCAGGGCCCCAGTCTGCGGTCCACCGATGAGGAGGACGAGGACGAACTGATCCTGTGACGCCTCCAGGACCTCCTCCTCAAGACTGTCCAGAGGCCCCGGCCCCAGGCTGGCTTTGTGTGGGAGAGGGTACGTCCTGAGACTGGAGGGATCAAACCGATGTCCTGCCCCCTCCTGGGAATTGTGAAATGGGATAGTGACAGACTTAGAGGAGGGTTCCTTGCAGCAGAGAGTAGCCTTGATCAGTTATTTAGGCCACGTCCCCCCATCCAGACAGGCAGGGGCTTCTAACCCCAGCGGAGGGCCTGATAGTCCGTGGGGTTTCCCGAGTCTCTCTGGTGTGTGGGGTGGGACATACCCTGCGACTTTCAGGCCTCCCCTTATTCTCCAGGAGCCCCCTGATGTTCTTGTCCCAACACCTTCCTGGCTCTGCCTGTGTGTCTGCCAGTCTCCATGGCGGGGACCCACATGACTGTGGCCTGTGGAGGAGATGGGAGGCCCTCATGACCTCGTGGACAGATGGCCCCGGAATATACCCCAGAACAGTCCGCACCCCTCTCTCAGAGCCCCCCACCCCGTTCTCCCACTGGCTCACACCGGCTCCCTGAAAGTTGCCCCCTACTACCTGTCACGAGGCAAGGGTCATCACTAGGGCACTGAAAGGCCGGTCCCATCACCTCCTCCTTTGCCTCAGACTTAAGCAGTGCAATGTGGATAAAGGAGGGGCAGCCTGACAGAGAAAAGTTCTCTGTGGAGGAAGCAGGGTCACTCCTACCTCCTTCAGGCAGAAATCAATCCCATACCAGTTTCCTCACCCTCCAGTTTCCAGGTCACTCCCTGGAAACATACATCCCCCTCCCCAGTGTCGTCATTGATCTGTCCTGCCCAAGGGTCAGGTGTGCCCTCCCGCTGCTGTGGCTGTGGTTCTTCACCCGGCACCAAGGCTCAGGGCAAGGTCACTGGGTCACTCAGACACCAGCCTTTAGACTGGTTCTTTGTGTTCCTCTCCTAGAGGTGGAGAGAGGAGGGTTCAAAGTCAAGATGGCAGATGTCTTTGATGCTTCCCACACTGGGGAAGTCAGATCCGTACCCTCCCCCAATCGGCAACAGGGTGTCTGCTGTTAGCCTGTCTTTCTTATAAGTGGTCTCGGGTGCTCTGAGCCTCCACACCCAAGGCTTTCCTCCCTCCCTCCTTTTATGCCTTGTCTGGTTCTGCAGTTTTACCCCTTTCCGACATTTCTCCTTCTCCTCCCCTGTGCCCAGTCTCCGTCACCCCCCAAATAAGACACTCATAGTCAGATGTGCCACCACATTCTGTTTAGTGCCATTGAACACAGCCTGTAGCTCTCTCCAACGTCACGTCCCTTCCACCTCCCCAGGCCGAGAGAGAGAGAGAGAGAGAGAGAGAGGGCACAGCCTGGGGAGGGGGTTGGCAGTGGGCATGTGAGCCCGTGCCCATGTGTAAATAATCTATAATATTTATATATATATATTTATATATAATTCTCTCTGTAATATATGTCATAGAATCTCTCTTGGGCCTGGGGTGGGAATGTCACATTAAGAAAACATGCTAAGACTGGCCATAAAAAGGAATTATTTCCCAGACCTGGAAGACACAGAATGGGATGTAGAAGTGGGGGCAAAGAGAAGGGCATACACTCATTCACCAAGAGCCCCTCCTCAGCTGAGGGGCAAGAAGGAAGGCGTGGGGGGCAGTGGGGCAGTGGAAGGGGAGGAATGGGAGATTTGGATTTTTCTTTAATAAAGTGATTTGAAAATGAAAGTGCACCCCCCTCCCCCCCCAAAGGAAAATCATTGAGCAAGAGCAGTTTCATTCACAAGAATATAAAAACAGCCCTGTTCCAGGACTGTCGTAAAACGTGCCGCACAGCCTTTAACCCCAAAGGAAAAGCAACCCCCCCGCCCCCCCACAGCCTCTTCCTGCACATGCCCCTCCCCTCCCCCTAGAATAGGCTATAAGCAAACCCCATGCACCTGCCCCCAGCACCGGAGAGCAGTTCCTCCCTCCACCAGAGTCCTAAGAGGGTCCCAGGGCAGGTCCTTGGTTCTTCTCCCTCTTCAGAGTGGGAAATGCAGGCCCCCACCTGACCCCTGGTCTGCAAGCCCCCTCCTCGTGCAAAGTCTGCTAGACTCCCTCCCAGTTCCAGCCACTGTTTCAGGGACCATCTGGCTTCCTGGGGGAAGGGAGGGAGGAAGGGAGGACGGGGAGAACGCCGCTTCAGTCCACCTTTCCCGACTCCACAGGCCCTGAGCAAAAAGGAACTGTAATGAACGAACCCGCTGGACTGGATGGCCGCCGCGGTCCGGGCACGGGGGCAGAACATAGGCACGAAGGGGGTGAGGCTAAGAGGGAAAGGTGGTGCGCTGAGACGGCAGGTGGCACAGGCGAGGACACAGGGACTCGCCAGCATGCAAAACCCCGAGGACCCGCGGCAGGAGTCTGGCGTGAGGGTCACGCGAGGCCACTTCCAGAGCTCCCAGCTACTGGTCCTGCCGCCACCTGAGGCAGGTCACATTTTCAAACACGCGAGGGGTCTTCTGTTGAGACAGTTGTAGAAAAGGTGACTTCGCTTACGTGTGCTCACCGTGCCCACTCCTGGGTCCTCCAAAGACCGACCCCAGGAAAACCATTCTCCCCTCCCCTGGAGGACACGGGCCCTTGTTCTCGGCTGCATTTTAGGAGCACAGATGAAAGGGTGAACTCCGTGGGGGTGGGGTCATGGATGGACAGAAACACCCCGACTCGCAGCCTCCTCATTCGAAAGAAATAGAAGTCTGGGGCATGGGGGGGGGGGGGACGCAGTTCTGCCCAGGGTCTGGGACGGTGCTCCCTTCCTGGCAGAGGAGAAAGTGGTAGGACCCCTGACAAACTTTGGGTGGGACACAAGGCCTTGGACCCGCAGCCTTCGTCGGGCATGAGGAGAGGCAACAAGGAAGCTCTCAGCTTCTCTCTCCTACCCACAGTGTCCCTGTGTCACTGCAGCAGGGAGGGCAGTGTGCCGTCCAGCTCCACAGCTGCAGCGGCCTTCGCTCTACCCCCGGCCCCTGCTGTCAGGATCTCTCACAGAAGTGCCACAGAGAGGTCCCCACCACAGTGGGAACTGGGTGGGGGAGGGCACGCTGTTCCAGGGGCGTATGCCTCACTGTCACCTGTCCTGGAAGGAGGAATACTCTGATTCTCCTCTCTTCCTCCACAGGAGGCCTGGGGAGGGAGGGAGAACACCTGTGAGGCCCTCTTTGGAGTCCTGGGAGCAGCTGAAGAAGGGGCAAAGGAGCCATGTGCCCACACTGCTCCTTCACAAACAGCCCACCCTGGCTGGGGCCTGACAGCACCGGCCTCCTCCCTCCACCCCACTCAACCCTGAGTCCCCAAGAAGTTATAAAAATGTAGAAAAGGCAAAGAGAAAAGTGTAAACAGCTCCAGAGAATTAGAGGGTGGATGGAGGGAGACACAGCCCTCATGCTTCCCCGTTTGGCCAGGACACCTGCATTCTGTGTCACCCCCTCAGGGCCAGGGTTCCCAGAGCAGGAGCCAGAAGGTGGCAGAAAAGGAAGCAAGAGCTGGAGCAGCCAGCCCCAGCCCCAGATCCTTGGATCCTCCTTCCAGCCCTGGGATAGTCAAGGTCCCAGAACAGGCGGCCATGTTTGTTCTTGGTCTCATCAGTGACTTTCTGGGCTGTGGGCAGGCCTTGATGTAAAGAATCGTGTTCGAGTCCCTGTGCATCCCAGCTGCCACACGCACCTCCCCCATGACTCCCGATCTCAGAAGCCAATTTTTCGCCGAGGGCAGATTCTCCACCCTCTAAGGACCTGTGCCTTTCGGTGGCTTCCCCTGTGCCTGTCAAGCCAAACCAATAGCCCCTGAGGTCTGTTCCTCACGGTGGGGATGAGCTGGGGCCACAGCCAGAGAAAACACAGAGTCGGGAAAAGCAAGAGTGACATGGAGAAAGGAGGCATTCCCACAGCCACAGTCAGGGCTCCTGGAAGACGAATCAGAAAGTGAAGAAGTGAGATCCCCATCGATGGCTACAAGCCGCTCTGTGCTCCCGACCTCGGGAGACGCCCTGGAGCTTCATCATCACAGACCCGGAAGCCCGCAGCCAAGCAAAGTTCACGGCCATCTGGTTGCCTTGGCCTCAGTTCCCGGACCTGTGGTTCTACAGCATATGCCTGGATTAAATCCCACCCTGGCTCTCCATTTTCCTGGCGAGGACAGGCAACTCCTGGGTTCCTCGTGGTCTTCTGCCCGGGTCTCAGCTGTACTGCTGGGGGAAGGGAGGGTGTTGTTGCAGCCAGGCCCCTCAGCTGGGAGTGGAAGGCTGGGCGTGGAGTGGGTGGAAGCTAGTTGTTAGCCTCGCCCTCCTCCTCATCAAAGGACTGCACACCTGAGGACGTGACATCAGACACCTTCCGGCTGAGGGCAGTGGCCATCTCAGGGTCTTCTCGTGGGGAAAGTGACTCCAGGTCCCGGCATCCTGCATCCTCTTCCTCCTCGGGGGCCAACGGCCTCTTCTCCTCCTCAGCAGGGCCCCTAGCCAGGTCCACCCCACCGCCCCCCGGAGCCCAGTCAGCGTCCGCCCCCAGCAAAGGTGGAGGCTCCTGAGCAGAGTACCCGGAAGCAGGTTGGGAAGGCCCCATTTCATGCAAGCTAGGCTGTGAGTCATCGAATGCAGGGCCAAGATAGGATCCTGTGGCCGGGGAGGCGATGAGGGACTGGTCACTGGCTTCCCAGGCATCTGACGACCCCAGACAGTACATGCCCTGGGACACATAGGAGTGAGGCCATCCATCCATGGGGGCTTGAGCAAGGGCATCTGTGAAGAGAATCACGGAGGTCGGCAGGGTTACAGAATGTCAAAGGCAGTAACAACAGCACAGAGGATGAGAGGGAGACCGCGGGGAGGAGAGTAGGAAAGCTGAGATGAACAGAAAGTCTCAGAAGAACAGAGAGGAACAGAGGCAGCCTAGATAGCAGAGGAGGCCTCCTCGGCCTGAGAGGAACCATCCCTCACCTTGACTCTCCATCAGCTCCTGGTAGTTGTCACTGTAGTTGCAGCCCAATGGCTCCTGGGCGGAGTTGACGCTCATGTCCTCACCATCCATGGAAGACCAGGCCATGAGTGTGGCCTCGGAGATGGCAAACTGCTCCATGACACCTAGAAGAACAGTGGTTGGCACGAGATACCTCTGGGAACCCTTAGACACATGCAGGGGGTAGAGGGACAGCGAGGCAGCGCCATTCAACAGAAATATAATGCAAGCCACTTTGGTAATTTAAAATGTTCTAGTAGCCATAGTAAAGACACTTTAAAAGAAACAGATGAAATTAATTGTTATAATATATCTTACTTAACCCAATATATATTAGATTATCTTCCAACACTTAATCCACATAAAAATGATTAATGAGATCGTTTACATTATTTTATTTATACGAGTCTCTGAAATCCAGTGGGTATTTTATACTGACGGTGCATCTCCATTCAGACTGGCCACATTTCAAGTTCTCAGTAGCCACCATGTGGCCAGTGGCTACTGTACTGGACAACACAGACTTTGCATATGACCCAAAATAGGGCAAAACCGCATGAGATTTCCCAGAAGGTCAGATTAAGAATTCCTAGAGTTGGGGCACCTGGATGGCTCAGTTCGTTAAGCAACTGACTCTTGATTTTGGCTCAGGTCATGACTTCACAGTTGTGAGATCAAGCCCCACGTCAGGTTCTGCACTGAGCATGGAACCTGCTTAGGATATTCTGTTTCTCGCCCTCTCTGCTCCACCCCCATTCCTCCTCCTCCCCGCCCCCCCCCCCCCCCCCCGCCAAATAAATAAATAAACTTAAAAAAAAAAAAAAAGAATTCCTAGAGTTAAGGGGTCTTCTGGTAAGATATCCAAAGGGATTGAAATGAGGAATTCCCAGAAGTTTATCTTTGGAAGATTTTAAGAATGTTAGCTAGTAGTCAAAGACAGAGGAATCTAAATGAGAGGGTTCAGGTTCAACAGAGAATCCTTGAAGGAGTACCATGGGCTTGTAGGTCCATAGTAGTATTAAGTGGACAGGTCAAGAGGGGTACCTGGGTGGCTCAGACGGTTGCATGTCTGACTCTTGATTTAGTCTCAAGTCGTTTGTGGGATCGAGCCCCACATCGGGGGCTGCACTGACAGCATGGATTCCTCTTGGGATTCTCTCTTTCCCCCTCCCCCACTCACACATATGTGTGCACTCTCTCTCAAAAATAAAAATAAAATAAACATTTAAAAAAAAAGTGGAAAGTTCAAGAAATTGGAAGGAGAAGGGAGGGAGAATAGACTAGGGAGGATGGGTAGACTTGGGAGTCCCCATCCCAGTTAAAGTCCTAAGTTGAAGTTTACATTGCCAGCTGCCCTAAACTACTCCCTACCCACTACATGTTTGGCTCCCCTCCTCATGGAGAGTTCTTCCACCATCCACACCACCAACACCGAGAGCCCTCTCTTCTCTTCTGGATCTCATTCTTCCTACATATCTATGGAGACATGTTAGAGGGGCTTGGTCACTGTTGTAGGTATGCTATATGCCTGTCTTGTAGCAATACCACTTTCCCGGAAAGAAACCTCTTCTGTATACGACCCTCTCCTCACCCAGGCCTCTTGACCTAGCAGCTGTCACAAGTAATGAGCCAAGTAAGGGAATCCACTACTGCAAGGTGCTGAGGAGCAAAGGCTAGAAGGGATCCCCACAGCCTTCTGTTCTTTTTCCTCAAGAATCATGGGTAGAGGGGGGCCTAAATGGTTCAGTCAGTTGAGCGTCGGACTCTTGACTTCGGCTCAGGTCATGATCCCAGGGCTGTGGGATGGAGTCCTGCATCAGACTCCACAGTGAGCATGGGGCTGCTTGGGATTCTCTCTCTCTCCCTCTGCCCCTCTACCCTGCTCTCATCTGCTCCCCACCCCCCTCCTTCTCTCTCAAAAAGAAACAAAAAGAAACAAAAACAAAGAACATGGGTAGAAGGAGAGCCTTTCAGAGTCAGAGGCCCCTGCCTTTCCTTCAGGTACTGACAGTCCTCCCATGTAGAAGAGAAGGCATCCGGAACAGGTGGACCCACAATCCCAGGTAATTCTTCTTAACTTCTGAGATGATAATGAAAATAAGTTTGAAGACCCTTATCCGAATCAATTAAGTCCAAGAGCCTGAAATCAGAGCTGATTGGGAAATTAAGTCTTATGGTCACGATATGGATAGAGCAAGTCCTGCCAGAGGGGATCAGGTTGGAAGGTCAGTCTCTGGCCATCCTGAACACGTGTCTCTTGAGGGTCCCAAGAACAAGTACCTGCTAGGAAGCGTGCCTCCTTCTCGCCATCGCTGAGGTCGGAGTAGGCATCGGTATCCCTGCGCACCGCCTCGTGGCTGTGTTGCGGCTGAATGGCTGGTGCCTTCCCCCAGCCCTGCCACTCAATCATGTGGGCCACCCGGCCTTGCCCCATGGCTGTGGGCTTCGTCACATGGTCCTTCATGCTGCGAGAAATCCCTGAGGGGCCAGACATTCCCCACATCCTCCAGAATATCACAGGATGCCCATACAAGACCCACCCGGTATCCCCACCCGAGTCCCATGGGACTCCGCCCGATGAGGGAAGGGATCCCTTAGGCCTCCATATGAGGGGCAGCCTGGACAGGAGGGCATGAAGGAAAGGGCAAATAGGTCAGGGGTGGGGGTGGGGGTGGGGGTCTTCTTTAGATCCGAAGGAGCAAGGAGATCGAGACCAGGAGTCTGTAGGGATTCTCCTCTCTGGACACATCCCCAGGTCGGGAGTCTCACCTGAGAATGATGATTTGGCCAGGGCCCCAATGCCGTAGGCATTAGAATTTCGCTTAAGCTTCGGCAGAATGGAAGTGGTGTCCTCCATGGAGAGCTGGGATAGAGAATGTGGGAGGAGGGGCAGAGGAGAGTTCACGGTTTCCAGGAGGAAGGAAGGGCCTAAGCCAGGGCAGGTGATAAGGGAACCATTCATTACACCCAGGAGTCCCAAGGAAGCTCATCCCCTAACTGCCCTTGAAAAGCATGGCAGGTCGGTAGGGAACCTAGAACAGCTGTGTTCTGTAGCCAATCTAAGGGAGAATATAAGGGAGAGGAGCTAGAGAAAACCGGGGGGGGGGGGTGAACTCACATTGATGCCATCCCAGGAGAAATCAGTTCGGGTTTGCTGTGAGGAGAGAGAAAAGGGAGCGGGGATCACAGGCACTTCCAGAAATGCAAGCAGCCCCCCACCCCCACCCCCACCCCCAGGGACTTCCAGAAGTGTGTGAAGTAGAGAGGTTTTTTTTCTACCCTCCCCCCCCCCCCAGCTTAACATAGGGAATTAGGATCTCAGAGTAGAACATTTGGCCTGTGTTTTGAGGAAAGGAAATGTTCTGTAAAAGTGTCAGTCTGAAGGAGTGTCTGGGATGTTCTCTTGGAATTTAGGAAGATAATTCAAGGATCGGGCAACCGGGTGGCTTCGTTCAGGATGGTCTCTGGGGTCTTCTAAAAGTCCTTTGGTTAGGGGGGCAGCAGGGCACGGGGCCTCACCTCGGTGGACGGCCGGTGGAGGCTGCTCCCGTGCAGCGAGCTGGTGCTGTCCATGTTGATTTGGTCGACATCCTTCAGGCCCTTCCAATCCACCGCAATCACCTCATTCCCTGCAGCGGCCACAGGGTTACTTGCTTGACCTTCAGCCTCCCTAGGTCCCAGCCCACAAGCCCCTCTTGGGTCTCACAATGCTGAGGCCACACAGGGGCAGCCCCTCCAGACCCCTCCCTTCCCTCCAGCCACTGCTCCGCACGGGCCCTTTTACATCCCTCCTCTCCCCCAAATTTTTGGTAGGGACAAACTGTAAGGTTGAGCCAAAATATTCCCTCCCAGGAAAGTGTTATATGGCCTTATTTGTTGTTGTCAAAACGGAGGGGGTCCGTGGTTGGGTTTTAGCAGGAAAACAGTTCTTTATTCTGTCCTGAGGAATCCTGGAGTGTTTCTAGATGGGAGAGCATGAGAGCTATGATGTTCCTACAATTAAGGGCAGAACTTCTTTAGGGGTGAGCTTCCCTCCAAGTGGGCTTTACGGCTTGTATCTTGGAGTTGGCGAATTTGTCTGACAGGGAGGGGATGTGGTGGGGATAGAGGCAGGAACTGTGTGTGTTCACCAGGAAACGGTGACGGGAGAGGAGGCCAAGAGTGAGGTATGATCGTTTTCCCTCGCGGTTGGGAGGCAAGTGATGGATGGGAGAGGAGCAAAGGGGGTCGGAGGAGGAGACAAGGGAACTTTTTAAAACTGGACCTAAAAGGATAGGCATTCAAGTCAAAGAGAAGGCAAAGACAATGGGAGGGGTGGACAGGGTCTGAGGGCTGACTGGGAAACTGATGGTAATTGTTCAGGTGAGAGCATGTGGCCAAGGCAGACGCTGGCAAGAGGGCAGGGTGGTGCCTCTCTGGGGAGGCAGGCGGGGGAGGAACCGCCTGAGCAGTTGGAAAGGGGCTCAGGGATCAGATGGCTGTGGAATCTGACCTTATAGATCTTTCCTGCACGCGAGTTTTGTGATTCTGAATTTGGGGTTAGGGGCCCAGTCTTGGGAAGGAGTGAAGGGAAGGGAGTCTGGAGCAGGAGGAGGCATTCAGCATGCATCCCCACCGCTAGTGCAGAGGGATTGTGGTTAATGGGTGGGAAGGAGGCAGGACCCCTCCTAGGTGAAGCCCTCTCCCTCAGGGCTACAGGGGAGTGAGGAGATGGGTCAGATCAGGGCCTGTGGCCGGCAGGGAAGAGGAAATGAGCCTCTGGGCGTAGAGAGCAGGAACAGGGCGGACAGAGAGGAGAGCAGGGATGAAGAGGGCAGAGCAAGAGACAGGGGAGGGGGAGGTGGCCTTTGTAGAGGAGGGAGAGCTGAGTCAGAGCCCTGGGGGGGCAGGGAGGGGGAGAGAGAGAACCCTGGGAAGAGGTGAAAGCAGAGGAGGGGGGTATCCATGGAAATAAACCGGGTCTCAGAGAAATCAGGCTTCCGGAGAGTGAGTTTGTTTGTAATAATAATACGAATTATTCTCTCAGCCTGAGGTCACTGGGTCGTGTAGGCGGGAGAAGTGGGGGAAAATTGGGGGTTTGGGGAGAGGGCTGGACTCATTCGTTGAGCCGTGAGCGTGGAGTGGGTGCGTGGGCCGGGGGACAGGGGGGTAGAAGCGCGGCAGAGGCTGAGGGGAGCGAAGACTTAGGAAGCGCCCGTGCCCGCCCCCAGTCCAAGGTAAATAAAGAGACGGCCCCGCCCCGCCAGCCCCCGCCGACAGGTGCAGGTCCGGGCTCCTCGGGCCGGCCCCACCCTCCCGGGAGCCGGCTCCCGACCCCGGTCCGTCCCCCTAAACCCCCGCCTCCTC
Organism: Panthera tigris; assembly: GCF_018350195.1. Classification (NCBI taxonomy): domain Eukaryota; kingdom Metazoa; phylum Chordata; class Mammalia; order Carnivora; family Felidae; genus Panthera; species Panthera tigris. The sequence continues at coordinate 155,764,816 of NC_056661.1, forward strand.
CCCGCGCCCCCCAGCCCTTCCCTCCAGCCCGGCCCGGCGCGGCCCCATTTTCTCCGGGCGTGGACCCCGTTCCCCTCCCCGAGGCACCGGGCGCATCCCGCCCCCGCCCCGGAGGGAAAATGCACGTGAACAATGCGAATCGGGGGAGGCAGGAACGACAGAAAAAGGCAACAGAGAAGCAAAGAGGTGGGAGCAAAACACCCAAGCCAGACGGAGGCGGTGGGGAGGGGGGGGGGGCGTGAGAAGGACTCCTGCCGGGGCGGAGGCCGGGGGTCCTCGGGAGGGACTGCCCCAGAAATGGAGGGGGAGAGGCGCCGGGGAGGGCAGAGTCGAGGCGGAGGGCTTGGAGGTGGCGGGCGAGGGGACGCGGGAGTAGGGAGAGCGGCCGCGGAGGGAGAGGAGGCCGGTGGAGAGATGATGGAGAGGGACCGCGCCTGGGGGAGGGCGGCGCAGGGAGGCCGGAGGGCGACGAGGGAGCGGAGGAGCGGAGAGGGCGGCCGGCCCTGAAGGCGCGAGGGGCGAGCGGGCGCGGAGGAGAGCCGAGCGCAGGGAAAGTGCGGGAGCCAGGCCGGGCGGGGCGGGGGGGGGCGCCGGGAGCGGTGGGGGAGGGGGGCCGGGGACCGGCGCGGGCCGAGCCCGCCTCCGCCCGCCCCCGCCCCGCCGCGGTACCCACCCACGGTCCGGGAGCCGATGCAGCCCATGGCTCCGGCGCCTCGGTGGCCGGGCGCTCACCGCCGCGGGGCGGGCGCCGGGGGCAGCACCGGGAGCCGCGCCGCCGCCCCAGCCGCTCTGCAGCGCCGCGGCTGTCTCCGCTCGGCTCCGCTCCCCCCTCCCCTCTCCATCCCTCCCCGCGGCAGCCTCCGTCGCCGCCGCCGCCGCCGCCGCCGCCTGGCTCCCCCGCCCCGGCTCGGCTGGCGGCGGCGGGGAGGGGGCGGCCCGGGGATTGGCTGCGCGTGGCGCCTCCCCGCCCCTGCCCCCGACCCCGCCGCCGCGCGCCCTGCGCACCTCGCGGCGCTCCCCTCCGCCGGCCCTGCTCCCGGCGCGCGCGCGGGGGCTTCTCGCCGACTCCCGGCCGGGCTCGCGCCCCTGGGGGTGCCGGAGACCCGGGGGACGCCCGCCTCGGGTCTCCGGGAGCCGGGGAGAGAACCCCGCTCCTGGAGGATGGATTTCGAGGGCCGCGGTTGGGGATGCCCGGGGAGAAAGGCGGGGCGGTGCAATAAAGCCCGGGTGGAGGGCCGCGGCCGCCAAATTCCGCAAACACTTGTTTTCTTCCCGGGGCGGCAGCTGGCACGCGAGCGCGAGCGCGATAGGATACGGCCACGGTTGCTCTGCGCTTCCTGTGCGCTGTTTAGTGCACCCAAACAGATCGCGAAGTGTTTGCGGGTGTGCTGGGCGCTCGCGGGAAACTCGCGGATGGCTGTGGGGGTGGGTGCAGATCATCTCCGGGCCCGACTGGGGCTGGGGGAGTGGAACGGGGCGATTCGGTCCCAGCTAGAGGGAAGTGAAAATCGGGACTCGAGACCGACCAGAAGGCATAGTTTTAAATCCCGTTTAACTTTCTGAGCCTTGGTCTTCGCTGACAAACGAGAGCATGGATGTCAGGAAGGAAGCAGTCAAGAGAGGAGAGGATTGCCCCCTGGCTAGCCAGAAGGGGTCAGGTAGGTACCCAGGGCCTCGTGGGTAAGAGATGGAGAGAGATGGGGCGCCTGGGTTGTGGCCCAGGTCATCTCACGGGTCGTGAGTTCGAGCCCCGCGTCAGGCTCTTTGCTGACAGCTCAGAGCCTGGAGCCTGCTTAGGATTCTGTGTCTCCTTCTCTCTGTGCCCTCCCATGCTCACGCCCTGTCTCTCTCTCTCTCTCTCAAAAATAAGTAAACGTTAAAAAAAAAAAAAAAAGACTGAGAGAAAGCGTGATGTACGTGGCAGGGGTCAAGTGGGCACCACAGTTAAAGCAGGCAAGAAGTGAAGTCTAGGAAAGTCACACAAGAAAGGGCAAGGAGACTCTTTTTGTTTGTGGGTCTAAGCAGCACCCACAAACCTGAAGTGTGAGACAGCAGACAAGGTCAGCACCAATGACAGAGCAAATGCTAATCCAGGGGCTGTTTGCTCCTCACCGGCTTTCATGTCCCTCCTGAGGTTGGGCAGGAGCAGGGCACCTGGCCGGGGGTCCGCTGTGTGGGTGTCCCCAGGGCAAGAGACCAACTCTATCTAATAGATGCATCTTTTTAACCTTTAGAGTCTGAATGGAGACTAAACTCTGGGGTGATAATCACTACATTCTGTGGAATCCCAGATGAGAGATGGGAGAGAAGAGGCTAATAATCTAATTGCAGATCTGGGAGATGGGATTATGGAGACAGAACTGATCTTTGGTCTCTGTGCATGAAGAAATAAACCAAATCTGCATCTACAAAACCATGAGAGAGAAGAGAGAGCGGTCAGTAAGTCTGCTGAGATTTCAATCATCCGGTGTGACTGTGGCAAGACCTGATACCTTATTTTGACAGAAGAATTCCCGAGTATCTTCCCCCATATCTACTCTTGTTGGTTTTACAAAAGAAGCATCACATGGCTTCTGCCCTCCTGGAATATACTGTCTAGCTGCGAAGGAAAGAAAATGGAAAGAATGCGGGGGGTAGGGGGAGAAGAAGGAGAGGAAGAAGGAGGAAGAGAAGGAGGAAGAGAAACAGCCTTCTTTACTACAGCAGGTGCCAGTCAACCCCTATTTTCCGGTGGAGAAGCAGTGCTGATGGGAATGTCCAGGTCAGGAAGTAACAGACAAAGTGGCCAGCTCTGCTCATGCCTTCCCCCTCGAACCTGCTCTGCCTCTGTCTGGGGTGCTCTCTGATTCCAGTATTCTCACTATTAGTCTGGTCCAAACATGGATACAGACCACTCCCCTTGTTCCACGAGGCTGGGTTTATCCAAACGATCTGCATCAAGTCAACACAAGGGACCCCAGGCCTTGAAGACTCAGTCCTGGTCCACATTCTGCCTAAAGGGCATTTCTAGCACCAGAGAAAAGCAGAACATCATAGGCACGACACTGGCCTGCTTTCTTCCGGCTTCTGCTACAGGATCCTCTGCTCACTATTTAGAGGCATTCTCCCGGTCTCTTTGCCATCTTCTGAGCCAAGGTCAAAGATTCCAGTTCTGATACGAACAGGAACAACCTTTCTGGAGGACGATTTGACAGCACTGATCAAAAAATCTTTAAAATATGCATTGCTGTTGTTGCGACATTACTAAATTGTGACACAGCTATTCCATTTATAGAAATATTCCAAGGAAATAAAAATAGACCGTGGACAAAGATTTAATCTACAGCACCCATCAGGGCGCTATTTACATAATAATGAAAGAACTCACATGCTCAAACCTGGGGGTTAATTAAATAAATTATGGTATATGCTTAGAACACTATGTAGCCATTGATCATATTTTATAATTGTATTTGTTGACCTACTGTGACGATATATTGTGACATTATATAGAGAAGCAGGCTGTAATATAAGAATTAGAGTATTTCAAGTTTTGTTTACAAATCGCATACACACATTCTCCTGCCTTTTGTCAGACTTTCCATCCCAAGTAATTTATGGGATTCCCTGTGGGAAGCCTGTGTCTTACAGGAGTCCAAGCCCACTCATCAGTTAAGTTTGGCCCTCAATGATATCACAATATTAACCAGTCCATTACCAAAGTCTAAAACTAAAGCAGTTTGGCCAAATGTCCCAGAATGGCATTGGTACGACATGGTGAAGTGATGTTTCCACCCTCTCCGTGGTTGCTACTTCATGCTCCTAATCTCCTATGGATAGCTCTTGGACAAAAGGAACAAAACCACGTTCAGAAACAGTACAACCTAAAACAGGGACTCCTGGGGCACCTGGGTGGCTCAGCTGATTAAGCACCCAACTTCTGCTCAGGTCATGATCTCATGGGTTTGTTAGTTCGAGCCCCACTTTGGGCTCTGCACTAACAGGGCAGAGCCTGCTTGGGATTCTGTCTCCCTCTCTTGCTGCCCCTCCCTTGCTCTCTCTCTATCTCTCAGAGATAAAACACACACACACACACACACACACACCTTTAAAACAAAACAAGATAAGACAGGAGCTCTTGACCCAGAATCCGTGGGCATAATCCAGAGTCCATAACCTTGGTTGGGAAGACTTAAGTCTTAAATTTAAAAAAAAAAAAAATGTTTTTTAATGTTTATTTATTTTTGAGAGAGACAGACTGTGAGCGGGGGATGGGAAGAGAGAGGGAGATACAGAATCCGAAGCAGGCTCCATGTTCTGAGCTGACAGCACAGAGCCCGATGTGGAGCTCGAACGCATAAACCGTGGGATCGTGACCTGAGTGAAGTTGGATGCTTAACCAACTGAGCCACCCAGGCACCCCAAGACCTAAATCTTTATGTTCACTGACTTGTACCTAAAATTCCCCATGTCCTTCAGTTATGCATATAGGCAGCAAAGCACAGTGGTGTTACAGCTGTTGTACTGTGTCTTCACTGCCCATAAAAATCGCAGATGTTTCCATTATACAACAGCTGCTGCAGATTTCTTACACCAGCCTTCATGTTCATCACTACTTTGAAACTATGGTGGTATTTACCTGTGTGCACGTTTTCGCATTTAATGCTTTTATAAAGAACCAGACATATTACCATATCACAATTTTATAATAACTTTTTTTTTACATTAGTGGTTCCCTTTGTGTTTTATTTGATGCATTTAGTATTATTCTGACAGGGAAGCCGTGGATTTCCCAGATTGCCAAGGGATCCAGGGCAGAAAAATGTTTAAGAATCCCTGGCCTCCGGGGCACCTGGCTGGCTCATTCGGTAGAGCATGTGACTCTTGATCTCCGGATTATAAATTCGAGCCCCATGTTGGGTCTAGAGATTACTTAAAAATAATTTTAAAAATCTTAAATAAAAAAAGAACCCTTGACCTCTAAATATATTTTTGGTAGTGGTGGTGGAGTGGAGAACTCTCTAATTCTGCAGGAGCTTAATAATCCTGTTAATAGTACCAACTTAAATGACCAAGCAAAGCAGATGACATCCCATTTTGAAGCCTGGGTCCCCCAAAATAAAGATATGTCCCTTTTATCCGCAGGACGAGAAGAGCCACATCCTAAGCTTCATGCCTGTCCCGAACAAACGGAGAGGCAACTCTAAAAACACAACGGCTTCGGGCGCCTGGGTGGCTCAGTTGGTTAAGTGTCCGACTGTAGCTCAGGTCATGATCTCCTGGTTCATGGGTTTGAGCCCCACTGTGCTGACAGCTCAGAGCCTGGAGCCTGTTTCGGATCCTGTGTCTCCCTCTCTCTCTGCCCCTCCCCTGTTCACGCTCTGTCTCTCTCTAAAATAAATAAACTTAAAAAAAATTTTTTTTAATTTAAAATCACAACAGCTTAATAAAGAATTTATTTTGTTGTAATGGGAGACACTAGATCACCGTTAAGGGCAGATGAAAAGATCCAACTGAGAGGGGGAGGTTCAAAGTACAGGAGAGGAGGACTCAGCCATGCTGAACGTGATTTCCTAAGGCAGCCACGAGGGATGCCCACAAGGCTGAGGGAGGGGGACTGGGCTCAGATGGAGGAGCCCAGCGATTCTAGCAGATGGAACGATGGAGCAGATGCCAGTAGGTTGCACGTTTGGTGTCGGCAAGATGAGGGATTCCAGTCTGATGGTGTCTGTTTTCTCCGAGAAGTGGGAAGTGAGATCATCTACTAAGAGGGGGAGATACAATAAAATAACAATAAGTAATAGGCAACTATCACTTAGCAGTTGACAAAGCGTTTTCAGCGTCTTCTTACAACAGTCCAGGAAGGAAATCATTATATTTGTGTTGCAGTTGAGAAATCTGGGCTTAGATGGGGCGCCTGCGTGGCTCGGTTGGTTAAGCGTCCGACTTCGGCTCAGGTCATGATCTCACCGCTTGTGAGTTTGAGCCCCGTGTCAGGCTCTGTACTTTAGAACCTCTCTCTCTTCCCCTTCCCTGTTCACTCTCTCTCTGTGAGAAGTAAATAAACGTTAAAGAGAGAGAGAGGGAAATCTGGGCTTAGAGGCCTATTAGCTTTCTTTTCCCCAAAATTACCCAGCTGGAAAGAGAAGAAGCTAGAGCATAAACTCAGCCCCTCAAATAGAAAATTCATCCTGGATGCGGTGGGAGAGAGCTTTATTTATGTGTTCGCTCCTCTGTTTTTTAAAATGACTAGAGTTACTTGGTTCAGGGTTTTATCTGATACACATTCCTTCAGTCTCGTCTTTCTTTTTTGAAGGTGGGGCCGTAAGCTGAAGAGAGGGCCAAATCTGTCTACATTCCTACGTTTTGAAATGAAAAGGCAAGGATCTTTCTTCAGGGACACTTGCAGCCACTACTATGGGTCTTTGATGCTGTCCTGAGGCACTGATGACTGGTGAGTCTCAGTTCCTATGTATCAATGCCGGTGTTTTGTATCAAAGTCTCTATCTCAGGGTGACAGCAGGTGATTCAGGCCGCCCCCACGTGTAGTCAGCTTCGTGGCAGCCCTTAGTGGCTCACAGGAGGCCGTGTTCGCTGAAGGCGCCAGAAGTAGGCCTGCAGATCCTGGAGAACTTGGGGAACGTGCTGCGGTAGGTCATTTGGTGACGGTGTACTTGGGAACAGCACGGGCATCTGGGTGGGAATCAGAAGAGGCTGAAGCAGGGCAGTGATGGAGGTGGGTATTCTTTTTTATGGGAGTAATTGACTTAATCCTCAGGGAACAAAGACAAAGAATGGAACTTGGGGGTTAGGTTCCTGACACACAGGTGCAGACCCAGAGCTAAGTCACGGATGGGCAGGGGTGTTGGCAGTGTGCAGATTGTATTTCCATGGAGTAGGAGGCGGCCACCTCCTCCGCGCGTTTGCCCTCAGAAGAGAGGCGGCTCCTGTCAGGGCCGCAACTTATACAGGCTGACGCGTTCCACAGCAGAACTTCTCTGGCTTCCTTGTTGGTGGTGGAGGCCAAAAGGCCCCATTTGACCAATCTCTGATCTCCTGGACATTGAGGAAGATAAACCCTTTTAGACCAGCATGGGTCATTGCTGGTTTGACTTTCAGATGATGTTTGAAACTTCGAAGAACTTTACGACTCTACGTAAGGTGAGCTCACTCCAATGTAGTGAGACAAGGAAGCTTGGTAGCTGGGGAGTGTTAGCGCCCTCCCCACCCCCCACCCCCCACCCATGGTGCAGCCTCCCAGTATGGGGCAAAGTCTCCTGCACGGGCAGGTCAGCATCACTGAATCCACATTTTAAGGATCCTGTGGATCCATTCGGCAGAAGAGAGTACCCAAACCACATTAAGATGTCAAGGCCATGCATTTGCCCTGTCTTCTCTTTGAGAAGCAGCTCTGTGGGAAAGGCTGAAAGAGAATCCATTCAGAGTTGGGGGTTCCCGCCAAACATTCCAATGAGAAAGGCCAGGCCAGAGGTTCTAGGCCAGTGGGATCCTACCTCCCTCATAGAAGGGAAGGTTTCGTCCAGAGGGCCCAGAACGATGTCAGGGCTTTACTACAGCTTCCAAGTCAGGCCCCAAGTATATTTAAGGGCCTCGGGGGTATCATTCTCATCATGTCCAGGTCACAGCCAGTAGCGGATCAGGAATGATGCCAGAATCAAGGAAGCAGGCCTGGAGTTTGGGCAAGCACGTGTCAGGGGCCGGGTAAGCAATAAAAAAATGGAGTTTATCAATCGTAAGAGAGCCAGACCAGACGGGACCTTCAGACATCAAGCAAGTGCTCAGCACTCACACATCCCAGAGCCACTGACAGAAAGGGAAGAATCAGATCGGTAACTCCAGACAGTCACTTCCTCCAGCCTAGTGCCAATGTGGTGCCCCCCTCCCTCCGGAGAATCAGTGAGAATTGGGAACTGGAATTGGGAACTGCTCCGAGCATCGCATCGTCGATAGCTGTCTGGCCAGTATGCACTAACTCAGGGGAGAGGAGCAGCCCTGTCACATCATGCCTGCGGAGCCCTCTCACCTGCCCCCTGCTGGCACCCCCTTAATGCCCAGCTCCCCCCGGCGAGATGCTTTCCTGTGCTTACTCCCCTGGTCTTGCCTCTGAATTACGAGCCTTGTGGCTGACGCTCCATTACTACCTGCCAGCTGACAGTTGACAGCCCCCCTTTCGGATTCCTGAATATACCCCCATTCTGGGTTCCCAACCCCCTTGCCTTCCCTCGCTCTTGGGATGTCCTGCAATCTCAGCATGAATTCCCCTTGCAGATGCTTTCTTGGTTTTGCTGCAATGTCTAACTGCCTGGAATCTTGTCTTCTTTCCTGCAACTGGTCCTGGATCTTAAGTGGTGTGTGTTTAATACATAACGGGTCAGCGTAGCTCCAGGACTCCACCCTTCCCAGTCTGCTGTCTTCTTCTATAAGCAAGCCAGCCAGGTCCAGAGAAGACAGCAGAGGTGTCTTCCTGACAGTGGGAGAGCAGTGGATATACAGGGCATTAAATACAGGGCTGTGAGTGTTGGAACTGGACAAGACCGTAGACATCAAGTCTGTTGCTATAGTTTCACAGACAAGGAGGATTCATTGCTCAGATCTTCACAGTCCTATGGCTAAAAAGTAACAAGTGAAACCAAAACTCACGTTCTCCATCTCTCTTCTAGCATTCTTTGCCCTATCCCATGATGCTACCCTAAACCGACATTGGATTATTTTTCTGATTTTATTGTGTAAAATGTGTGTAACACCGAACACTGCTGAAATATGCTCAGATCCCATACTCCTTTGGCTCACGTAGACTGATCAGCTCCTTCTGGGTAAAATGAACATTGTTCTGAAAGTGTAGATTTCATGCTAAGTGTCCTTAACACAATAATAATGATTTAAAAAAAAGAACATTGTTCTAGCTTAGGAGTTCCAGAGCTTTCCTCTGGGTGTGTAATGGGTGTGTAATCTCTGTGTCTATGTGCAGGTCATCGTTTGGTTAGGGGTTTTTTGCGGTGATAAGCTGATGGGGACAAGGCTTCACTCTCCTGGGTGGTGGGGAAGGTGAGGGCTGTTTACCGACCGAATCAATCGTGATTGTCCTGCCAATGGGCAGTGGACCCACCTGGACGGGAAAGTCCAAAAGAGATGGGAGGTTTTGAATTCTGGGTGGTGCAGACATGTTTTTCTCAAGCAATATGTACTCGTTTTGGAAAAAAGTTATTATTGTAAGTAGGCTCCACACCCAACGTGGGGTTTGAACTCAGAGCCCTGAGATCAAGGGTTGCACGCTCTACAGACTGAGCCAGCCAGGAGCACCTAGAAAAAAAATTGTTAAATACACACAAGCAGAAAGAAGAAACCAAAGCCATCACCTGTTATTTACACTATGCACGTTTTGCAACATTTCCTTTCAAACTGACTTGTGCATACATGCATATATATGTACATATGTATGTATATACATATGTACATATATATGCACCAGTGTGTGTATATATATATATATACACACACACACACGTATAAATATATATACACATATACATATATATACATGCGCCGTGGCAGCGGGTGGTAACGGAGGTTGGACTTTATTACTGACAGTGGAGAATCGAGGTGAGGAGGAGACGGGAGCAAGTTCTGCATTCTAAAGTGGGAGCTGGAATTTGCCTCTTGGTCTTTCACTCCCCATGTCTCCAGTTTCCTTCACAGCCAGAGGGCTCGGAAGAGCTGCTAATACTCACCCTCATTTCCCTGCTTCCACCCACTCCTCACCCCACTCCAGGGTGGCGTCTTCACGGAAACAGCTCACTCGGTGGGCTCCTATATCCTCCGGCAGATCGTGTGCATTTCTAATGCTAACCTGACATATCGGGAGCATTCCACAGTTGACCACTCCCTTGTCCCTGAACATCCTTTCCTGGTTTTCCTCCTGCCTTTCTGGCTGCTCCTTCTCTGCCTTCTTTCTTTGCCAATTCATTTCATTCATTCATTCATTCATTCATTCCATATTACAAGTATTTATTGAGCATCTATATGTCAGTACTATTCTAGGTGCCAGGGGCCAAAACTCATACCTTCATGGGGCTCGCTGTCTAGTGAGAAGTAGTGAGGAGGAGTTAGCGATAGAGAAGTGAAATGAGTAATATACATTTTTTTTGGTGTTGAAGCCCAGGACCTACCTATATAATATATTTAAGGTCATTAAGTGCTTTAAAGAAAAATGGAAGAAAGGAGGATAATGAATAAAGGGCATTGGTGTATGTAGTTTTTTTTTTTAAGTCTGTTTATTTATTTTGAGCGACAGAGAGAGAGAGAGAGAGAGAGGTGAGGGGCAGAGAGAGAATCCCAAGCAAGCTCCCAAGGACAGAGAGGAGCCTGACATGGGGCTTGAACTCATGAACTGTGAGATCATGACCTGAGCCGAAACCAAGGGTGGGACACTTAACTGACTGAGCCCCCCAGGTACCCTGGTGATGCGGTTTTAAATCGGGTGATCAGGGATGGCCTCACTGAGAAGGTGGTATTTGAGGAAGAGTATGGAGAAAATAGAGTGATCTATGCAGATGTCTGGGGAAGAGCCTTCCAAGCAGGGGGACAGCAGGTGCAAGGCTCTGAGGTGGGAATGTGACTTGCATTTTGGAGGGATAGCAAGGAGGCCAGTGTGGTTGGAGCAGAATGAGTCATAGGACATGAGCTCAGAGAGTACGTGGGACTCATTTGGGCAGAGCCTTGTACTCTGGCTTTCATTCCGAGTGAAAGGAGAAAGGAGAGTTTTGATTAGAGTAACATGATGTGAAATCAGATGAAGGGATAACAGTGGCAGTTACATTTAGAGTAGGGTGTAGGGAGGCAAGATATTGCAGTAAATCGGGGAGATGACGGGGGCTGTGAACAAGAGGGTAGTGGTAGAGATGGCAAGAAGTGGGCAGATTCTGGAAATGTTTTGAAGCCAGAGTGCGCAGGATTCGATGGATTTTGAGTGCCAAAGAAAGAGAGATGTCAGAGATATCTCCAAAATTTTTGGCCTGAACCAAAGAATGGAGTTTTTATCAGCTGAATGAGGAAGATTATGGGTAGCACAAGTTTGGGGGGGAAAGAGTAGGAACTAAGCTTTGGACGTATTTAGTTTGAAATGTCCACTAGATCATCAAGTGGGAATTAAGAGTAAGAGGCTGGATGTGTGTGTTGTTGGGCCATAGAAAAGATCCGAGATACAGGTACAAATTTGAGGATCATTAGCATAGGGATGGCATTTAAAGGCTTCAGACTGGGTATGGTCAGCCAGAAGAGTGGTAGGTGGAGGCTAAGAGATGCAAGGACTCCTTCCCAGCACTTAGAGGCTGAGCAGATAAGGTGGAGCCAGAGGAGAATGAGAAGAATGGACCAGTGGGGTTGGGGGAAAAGAGATTGTGGTGTGCAGAGAAGCAGATGTTTCATGCAGAAGAGAGTAAACAGCTGAATCAAATATAGCTGATGTGTCAAAAGTAATTGACTTTGGCAATAGGGAGGTCATTGCTGATCTTGACAAACGTACTGTCAGTTAAGTGGTGGGGGTCAAAGATGGTTGGAGCAAGTTAAGAGAAAATGGGAGAAGAGGAATTAGGGCTATCAAGTATAGAGAAGACATTTTGCTGCAAAAATGAGCAGAGAAATGGAGTGGTAGCTGGACGGGGAAATGGGGTTAATTTTTAAGTTGGGGCCTAGCTGTATACTGATGATAATCATCTAGTAGAGAGGAAAAAACTGAAATTCAAGGGAGTGCATTAATTGCGAGAGCAACAATCCTAGGGCAGGTGAGAATGAATAGAATCTAGGGCAAGAGTGGTGATGGCAGCTGAAAAATGACTGTTGGGGGGTGTGTGCCTGGGGGCCTCAGTGGGTTAAGTGTCAGATTCCATTCAGGTCATGATCCAGTGAGTTCAAGCCCATGTTGGGCTCTCAGCTGTCAGCATGGAGCCCACTTCAGATCCTCTGTCTCCCTCTCTTTCTGCACCTCCCCTACTCTCTCTCTCTCTTTCTCTCTCTCAAAAATAAATAAACGTTTATTTTTTTTAATTTTTTAATGTTTATTTATCTTGAGAGAGAGAAAGAGAGCGAAAGAGAGACAGTGTGAGCAGGGGAGGGGCAGAGAGAGAGGGAGACATAGAATCGGAAGCAGACCCCAAACCCTGAGCTGTCAGCACAGGACCTGATGTGGGGCTCGAACTCGTGAACTGTGAGATCATGACCTGAGCCAAAGTTGGATGCTCAACTGACTGAGCCACCCAGGCGCCCCTAAATAAACATTTAAAAATGACTATGGGTGGGGCACCTGGGTGGCTCAGTCGGTTGAGCAGTTGAGCATCTGACTCTTGATTTCAGGGAAGATCATGATCCCAGGGACACTGGATTGGGCTCCACACCAAGTACCGAGCCTGCTTAATTCTCTCTTTCTGTCTCTCTCTCTCTGCCCCTCCCCTTCCCAGCTCTCATGCACATGCATATGCACTCTCTAAAATAAATTTTCTTTAATGTTAAAAAATAAAATAAAAATGACTGTGGGGAGTCCACTTTAGTAAGGGGGAGGAAGGCAGAGTGCAGCAAAGCAGACTCAGGTGGGAGGGTGGATGTCAGGGGAGCCTGGGCAAGATCTTTTCAATTTCTTCAGTTTTCTCAGTACAACAGGAAGCAAGGAAGCAAGGTCATCAGCTATGGGTGTGGATGGGGAAGAAGTTGAAGAGAGGAAGATCTAGAAGTCTTTCAAAAGAGTGGGAAGTGAACGGGCAAGAGAAATTGCTATGCTTACCGGGAAGTAGAATTACTGAGTGGCACCTAAAGGCTTGTCATGAACTTCAAAATGAGACTGGTCAGAAGGGCTGTGTGCTTCCCTCCAGCCCCCCTGAGCTGCCCGGCTGCAGGGGTGCCTTTGGTAGAGCTGGGTGGAAGCCAGGTTTGGGTTTTGCCCAGTGAGTACCACAAAGTGAGAGGGAGGGACAAGGGAGTTGAGGGCAGATGCAAGGGACTAGCTCTCATGATTGCCCAAGGCATTTCTTTCTTTCTTTCTTTCTTTCTTTCTTTCTTTCTTTCTTTCTTTCTTTCTTTCTTTCTTTCTTTCTTTCTATGTTTATTTTTGAGAGACAGTGAGAGATAGAGCATGAGCAGGAGGGGCAGAGAGACAGAGAGAGAGAGGGCCCGAAGAATCCGAAGCAGGCCCCAGGCTCTGAGCTGTGAGCACAGAGCCCGATGTGGGGCTCGAACTCACAAGCCATGAGATCATGACCTGAGTGAAGTCAGATGCTTAACTGACTGAGCCACCCAGGTGCCTCCCAAGGCTTTTAAACTGGGTAGGGAGGCAAGGGATACAGGAGTACTGATGCATAGAGGCACTTGTACCCCAATGTTTATAGCAGCACTCTCAACAATAGCCAAATTATGGAAAGAGCCTAAATGTCCATCAACTGATGAATGGATAAAGAAATTGTGGTTTATATACACAATGGAGTACTACATGGCAATGAGAAAGAACGAAATATGGCCCTTTGTAGCAACGTGGATGGAACTGGAGAGTGTGATGCTAAGTGAAATAAGCCATACAGAGAAAGACAGATACCATATGTTTTCACTCTTATGTGGATCCTGAGAAACTTAACAGAAGACCATGGGGGAGGGGAAGGAAAAAAAAAATGGTTAGAGAGGGAGGGAGCCAAAACATAGGAGACTCCTAAAAACTGAGAACAAACTGAGGGTTTATGGGGGGTGGGAGGGAGGGGTGGGTGGGTGATGGGTATTGAGGGTACCTGTTGGGATGAGCACTGGGTGTTGCATGGAAACCAACTTGACAATAAATTTCATATTAAAAAAAAATCAACTGGGTAGGGAGGGCACGATGCAGGGGGAGGTAAACAGAAAAGCTGACATAAACTGTAGTTCCCGGTGGGTCCAAGGATTGTTAAGGTAAAAGAAGGGAGTAAACTGGAAAGATAGAAGGAGCTGGTGGGAGAGAGGGTTGCTTTAAGCGGTTATTGCAAAGGGCTGCCACATGGTCTTCTAGAGCTGGGTTGTCCCCTGCATAGTCAGGAGTCATTAGTGACCTGTGGCCACTGAGCACTGAAATGGGCCTCATCCGAGTCCAGATGTGCTGTAAGGGTAAAATGCATGCCAAATCCCCAAGACTTAGTAACAAAACAATAAAAAAGAGTGTAAAATATTTTATTAATAATTTTTAAAATATTGATTACATGTTGAAATGATAATCTTTGGATATGCTACATTAAATCTATTATTGAAATTACTGTCACCTGTTCCTTCTTTTCTTTCTCTCTCCTTCCTTCCTTCCTTCCTTCCTTCCTTCCTTCCTTCCTTCCTTCCTTCCTTCCTTCCTTCCTTCTTTTTTAATACTGCTTCCCAGGCTCTACCCTCAGAGATTCTGCTTGAATGTGTCTGGGGTGAGACCTGAGCATCATACTTTTTGTTTTTTTAACATTTATTTTTGAGAGACAGAGACAGAGTGCAACCAGGGGAGGGGCAGAGAGAGAGGGAGGCACAGAATTGGAAGCAGCCTCCACGCTGTGAGCTGTCAGCACAGAGCCTGACGAGGGGCTCAAACTCACAAACCGTGAGATCATCACCTGAGCCGAAATCAGATGCTCAACCTACTGAGCCACCCAGGCGCCCCAGTTTCTTTTTAAATTTTTAAAAAATACTTATTTTTGAGAGAGAGTGAATGAGCAAGAGCACAAGCAGGGGAGAGGGAGACAGGATCCAAAGCAGGCTCTGCGCTGACAGAGCCCAATGGGGGGTTTGAACTCAGAAACCTTGAGATCATGACCAGAGCTGACGTCGGATGCTTAACTGACTGAGCCACACAGGCGCTCCTTTCTTTTCTTTTCTTTTTTTTAAATGTTTTTATTTATTTTTGAGACAGAGACAGAGCATGATCAGGGAAGGGGCAGAGAGAGAGGGAGGCACAGAATCTGAGGCAGGCTCCAGGCTCTGAGCTGTCAGCACAGAGCCCGATGCGGGGCTCAAACTCACAGACTGCGAGATCATGACCTGAGCCGAAGTCGGATGCTCAACCGACTGAGCCACCCAGGTGCCCCTAGTTTCTTTTTAAATTAAATATATGGCTCACATCACATTTCTGTTGGTCAGTATTGGTTTAGGGTATTACCATGGGGATAGTGGTTAAGGCAGAGCAAAGAGAGAAGTTCATCTTTGTGATGTTGAAATGACCAAGACTTACTGGCAAAGTTGTTTTGGAGAAAGTGCCAGTGAGCTAGGACAGAACAGTGTTTGAGAAATGAGGATGAATGGCCCAGGGCAATAGCCGGCTGTGCCTCTCAGAGGGCAGTAGGTGGTGTAGTTTGATGACAGGATATTCAAAGCTGGGACTTTAGGGAGGAGGGAAGGAGAATAGTGTGGAAGTAGTAACGGGGATCAAAAGGGATATCCGTGCCACATCCAGGGCTCCTGGTAAGAAGTCCAGGGGGACACATTTTGCTGCCACCTGACAGGGCTGCAAAGGGAGATGTGTCCTCAGAGGGGATCCAGGTTAGAGCAGGTGGGGAGAGTTGCGGGAAGAACAGGCACATTTGCTGGCAGTGTCTGTGAGTTCTGGTTGCGGGAGGTGGGCAGAGGAGCAAAATGTGGGGGGAGCTGGGCATCTGGGGCTTCCTGCGGTGACTGACATATGGGGTGAAGGGGCTTAAGCAATCAGAGCAAATGGAGGCCAGGTGCTGAGTGTAGGAAGCGCAGGGGAGGAGGGGGTCTTTCTTCACTCCTATTGGAGGGGCGGAGGGGGCCGGGGGTGGGGCTTCCTTCCAGGGAAAGCACGCCTCCCTGTCCCCCTGCCCCACAAGTGCTGTAATGCATCAAAACCCAGCCTAGGCCCTCTCAACCACTCGCTAGGTGATTTTTTTTCAGCCAGTAACAGCTTCAGATGACTACTTGGAGGCAGACGACTTGTAAATGTGGGTACTCAGAGTTCTCTGCCCTCTGCTCCGGGTCGGGATGGCCCACTGCCCACCGTACCCCCTCTCATTCTTGGAAAGTCCAAAGCAAAGCACACAGCCTCACTCCCAGACCTGCACCTCACAGCCCTGAGCACCACACTCTGGGTAGGTACCAGCCAGAAGCTGGGCTGGGTCCATGACTCTCCTCAGCACCCGCCCTGCCCCCGCCCTCCTCCCCCCATGAAATGCAAACCATCCCTAGGTTCTGCCGATGATTTCATGCCTGAACAGCCCTCAGTCTGTCCACTTTCGTCCGTCTCCACAAGCCTCTTCCTCGTGCATGAGTCTGTCCACATCTGTGCTCTTGTGTTCTTCTCCACATTGCCCCTACAGTGAGATTTTCAACATTCCCACCTTTTCATGCATTCTTTTCAACCTGAAACCCTGCAGTGGCTCCCCACTGCTCTCAGGACAAAATATGGTCTGCATTTCTGCACCCCCCCACTCCCCCCATCTTCCCAACCCCCCCCCACCTCCAGCTCTCCCAGGTCACGCTTCTGCCTCACCCTCAGTGGTCCCCCACGCCGGGCCTCCCTCTTCTCACGTGGCCAATAGCCATCAAGGGCTTTGCACTTGCTACTACCTCTGCACAGAATGCCTTCTCCCTCCACTTCACCTCATTAACTCCTACTTCTCTTTCAGATCTCAGCTCGGCCATCCCTTTCTTAGGCTCCCCCACCAGATCACATCTCCTTTGGGCATCACATATCTTTCCCTTTACCTGCAGTTTTGCATTTATGGTTATTTGATGGGTATTTATCTCCCCTAGTAGAGTACCCAAGGACGTGGCCCCTTCATAAGGGCTGGCATCATGTCTGTTACTGCTCAGTATTATATCCCCAGCACCTAACAAAGTCCTGCACATAGTAGCTACTCAATAAATGTTTGTTAAATGGATGAATGAATGATTCAACATGATTCAAAAGCCCTTAAACACAGGGCCTTTCTGATCTAGTATGAGATTTCCACGGCTCTGAACTCAGCCGCAGTCAGTAAGTGTGTTCATCGCCCTGGGTTGGTGGCAGGCACTGGCTAGGCCGCCTACGCCCTGCTGCCACAGAGCATACGGACGCCTTTGCTGGAATTGGCTAGGTTGCTTGTAGCCTAGGCGAGTCCTCTGGTAGCATCTCACACTTGGGTACCAAGACTTGTCTCTCGGCTAGCTCCAGTAGGTGGAGAGGTCTCCACAGGAAGACCTCAGAGTTCTGGGCGGATCCCCTCTTTCCGAGACTGAGGGTCCATCTGCTGTGTTCAGCGTGGCTTTGGATGGGCAGGTAAATAGCAACAAGCCCAGGGGGGAGAAGGCGCCCCAGGAAGCGCCAGCACGCTCTGTGGCTTTGCTCCGGAGCTCAGAGCTCGTGCTCCCTTTGTCGGTGTGGCCTGGTACGGTTTTTCATATTAGGCCCATCTTATTAAAGGGGGCGGGGGCGGTGGGAACCACCAGAGAAACATCGTGCTTCTTGTCTGGAGCAGCTAGGTTCTCTCTCTATAGTTCACCCCCCTGGCCCCTGAAATGTTTACTCCCTACAGTCACTTAATCTGCAAGGTACAGTGACGAAGACTCAATCTTCGAGGCCAGACTGTCTCCGATTTTGGCTTTCCTGGGTTCAGGGAGAAGGAAGGCAGCAGACGCTCCACTAGGAGCTGCCTTGGTGCCAGCAACCCGCCTGTGCTGCTGTTGGAGCCCTGGGTCTCCTTTCCTGTCTGCCCTTCCCAGTTCTCTCGGCTGCTGACTCCTCGCCATCTGACCATCTGCTTACTCTGCCCCCACAACCACCGCGCATTTCTGCCTTGCTGATGCTTGCTGTGCTGTTGGGGGCCCATCTGGCTTAGACCTTGGGATGTACGGAGCCCTGCCTCCCTCCTGCTCCTCTGACCTCTGCTCCCTGGATGCCCCCTGCAGGCTCTGCTCGCTGCTGCTTTGGACCTGGCAGGATGAGACTTAAGGGGCGCCAGGGTGGCTCAGTCGGTTAAGCATCTGACTTTGGCTCAGGTCATGATCTCATGGTTCGTGAGTTTGAGCCCTGCCTCAGTTTCCGTGCTGACAGTAAGGATAGAGCATGCTTGGGATCCTGTCTCCCACTCTCTGCCCCTCCCCTACTTGATCTCTATCTCTCTCTCTCAAAAATAAATAAATAGGGGCGCCTGGGTGGCTCGGTTGGTTAAGCATCCGACTTTGGCTCAGGTCATGATCTCACAGCTCCTGAGGTCGAGTCCCATGTCAGACTCTGTGCTGACAACTCAGAGCCTGGAGTCTGCTTCAGATTCTGTGTCTCCCTCTCTCTCTGCCCCTCCCCTGCTCACGTTCTGTCTCTGTCTTTCTCAAAAATAAACATTAAAAAATTTTTTTTTTCTAAAGTTACACTACCAAGATATATCTTTTTTTTTTTAATGTTTATTAATTTTTGAGACAGAGAGAGACAGAACATGAACAGGGGAGGGTCAGAGAGAGAGGGAGACACAGAATGTGAAGCAGGCTCCAGGCTCTGAGCTGTCAGCACAGAGCCCAACGTGGGGCTCGAACCCACAGACCGTGAGATCATGACCTGAGCCGAAGTCAGACGCTTAACCGACTGAGCCACCCAGGCGCCCCTAAAAAATATTTTTAAAAAACACTTAAGAAAAGAGCTGGATGCTTAACCTCCTGGAAATGTTCTATTATACAAAAGTATGCTTATATATGAAATACATATAATTTCATATATAATCTCCAGAAGAATGTAGATGTAGTGTGTGTGTGTGTGTGTGTGTGTGTGTGTGTGTGTTACATATACAAAACGTGTATATACACACATGCAGATGGACAGACAGCTAGGATTTGATGGCATCATGTGATGGAAAAGAAAACAGTGGCCCCAGTACTCAAGGTGAGGGATGGAGTCGGCGGCTGGCCTGCAGAGGGTGTTTGATGCACCAGACTGGGGCTCTTAAAGGGAAGAAATGATAGATGCAAGGGTGTAAGTGGAGGGCAGGAGTGTCTTCAGATAATAAAGTATTTGCATTGCAACTTTTTTTTTTAGTTTTGAAAGTCAACAAAATCCAACATCCAGTTGGCTTCAACTTCCTTAACTGAAAAATGGGATAATAATGTACATTCCTCATGGGTTTATTGTAAGAATAAAATGGGGTGATATGTTTAACACTTATTTATTATTGAGAGACAGAGAGAGACAGAGCATGAGCAGGGGAGGGGCAGAGAGAGAGGGAGACACAGAATGTGAAGCAGGCTCCAGGCTCTGAGCTGTCAGCACAGAGCCCGACTGGGGCTTGAACTCACGAACCGTGAGATCATGACCTGAGCCGAAGTCGGACGCTTAACCCACTGAGCCACCCAGGCGCCCCAGGGGGGATATGTTTAAAGTGCTTAGTTTTGTGCCTAGCTCCACACACTGAGTTTTATCCAAGTGAGCTATTATTATTGGTGGTGGTGGTTATGGTAGTTGTGTCCCTGCTGCTGCCACAGTGCCCAGCCCCACGCCAGGCACGCTGTTGACCCTCTGTCCATCTGCAGCCAGCATCCGGAAAGAACCTCATGATAGCACCCCTTGTTTGACTGCCTCTAACTTCTTGGTTTATGTTGTGTGCCCTTGAAGCAAATTTTCTGAGACCTGGTGAATATAAATCCTTGGAGGTGTGTAGAGATGTTTTAGGTAGCAAAGGTCCCTGTCTATTTTCTCACCTCCTCTCTCTTGCCTGGCCCCAAGCAGTTGGAAATGATCGGGTGGGAACATCTACTTACTTGCTACACTTTACACATACATACTACCTGAAAAAGCCAATTAGAACTGCTTACTTAAGAAAATCCCTAAGGGGTGCCTGGGTGGCTCACTCGGTTAAGCACCCAGCTTCAGCTCTGGTCATGATCTTGCAGTTTGTGAGTTTGAGCCCTTTGGCTCTCTGCTGTCAGCACAGAGCCCAGTTCAGATTCTCTGTCTCCCTCTCTCTCTGTCCCTTCCTGCTGTGCTCTCTCTCAAAATAAATAAATAAAAATTTAAAAGAGTCATTAGGGCTTCTCCTGTTCATTGTGTGCATTTTGATAGCATCAACCCTGCAGTTATGCTTGAGACATCCTGGCCTAGTGAATGTGTCCTTCTGGGATGCTCTGAAGTGTTTCTACTTGTATTTAGAAAAGCTGGCTTAAAACTCGTAGGTTTAATGTTCGGCATCCCAAATGCTATTAGTTGTCAGTAAAACTAAGCCTGCCTACGCACTCTTCTATTCTTGATATATAAATAGGTTCAGCTGCCTAACAATTAAACGTACTATATTTTGCACATGCACATTCCTCAGGGAGACATTTAGAGGGTAGATGGCTTTTACTTTTGCGATGCTATCTGGAAACCATCTTCCTAACTTTCTTCCCCAAGTGGGTATATGGTTGACCCTTGAACAACCTGGAGGTTAGGGGCCCTGACTCCTGTGCAGTCAAAAATCTGCCTATAACTTTTGACTTCCCCAAACTTTATTAATAGATTATCATTGTCTGGAAGCCTTACCGGTAACATACACAGCCCATTAAAACATGGTATGCTATATGTATTATATACTGTATTCTTACAACAAAGTAAGCTAGAGAAAAGAAAATGTTCATTTAATCTTAAGGAAGAGAAAAATACATTTACAGTACTGTATTTCTAAAAAAAAAAAAAAAAAAAGCATATAAATAGACCTGCATAGTTCAAACCAATGCTGAAGGGTCAACTCTATTTTGAAGGGTTGGCAATGAGACTTTTGGTCTGTAAAGCCCAAGACACAATCTCCAACATGCACAGGAAATCCAGTATCAAATTTCTAGCTGATCTTCATAGGGACAGGCCCAGGACCAGCTCCTACCTGTCAGAAAAGGTCTGCACTGCATGCTTAATATCATACACGGCCACACATACTTGTGGCTGTGAGAAATGCCGGTGACAAAGACAGTAAGATGCCAGAGAAAAGAAAAGATCAGTGGGGTCTGAGAAGATGAAATTGTAGTCTTAGGTAGAATTAGTCGTTTAATAAAGTTGAAGGAAGGAGCAGGGCTTTGCATATACCAAGGCCCCTGAGAGGTCTGCCTGCCAACCCTGAAGGGGAAACCAGCCTTCGATGAACCCTTCAGAATTTCCCTTCTGGGCAGAACTGGGACTTGAATAATAACACCAAGCATTATATGGTACTTTCAGATAAAAAGTTTTATTTATTTTTCCATACGATGCAATAAGGGAGGTGGACTAAATATCACCACTCTTTTACATAGAAAATGAAGCAGAGAATGAAGACACTTTTCACTTATTTTGGGCACTCAGGCTGGGTCTCTGAACCCTGACCTCACTCTGCTCTCTTGTATCCAGGGTTGCTTTACCTGACACCAGGGTGTAGGGGAATATGAAGTCTCACATTACAGCCCTCAAGATACCCAGCTCTAGTCTAGACCCTGCAGCTTACCGGGTCTGACCTGGCCCCATCTCCTAAGCTCCCTGCTTGTTTTCTCATGGTAAATGTGAGGACTGCGTCTGGATGGTTTCTAGAGCATAGCCCAGAGGCTCGCTGACCAAGCAGGGGATAGCTCATTTGTAGGGCCAAGAACCGGAGATAAATACTGAGTATGGTGTGCCCGAGGGCACTGACTGCCTTAGATGGCAGAGAAGGCTGGCGGCACAGCAAGAGAGAAAAGGAAGCACCCGCGGGTAGATATAGTGGCCTTACAGGCCGAAATGTCATAGGTCTCCATACTTTGCAGGTAGTGAGTGTGTTGGAATTCAAGCGGCAATTTGGTAAATTTCCACGTTCAATTAAAGGTAAAAAGAGCCTAGGTCTTTCCCTTTGGCATAGCCAGGGGCACGGAGTCCAGGGCAGAGGAATCCGGTCGGACCAGTGGGGGGCTCCACCGAACGCAGGCTCCGTTTGCCCCGGGGCTGCCCCGCCGCGCAAAGATTCTCAGATGGGCGGGTCACGGTGGGCGCCGACGTACGGTCCGCGTCCGTCCTCCGGATACCCCCCAGCCCCAAGTCCGCCGGCCGCCCTCGCCTCCACCCTGCCCCCCACCTCCGTTCCGGGTCTCTCCCTCCCGTGAAGCTTAACTGATCTGCAGGCGGGGGCGCGGGTGATGGGAATTCCTAGAAGCCTTAGGCGGCTGCCCAGGATTTAAAGTTAGGATCCTCCGAGGACACAGGAGGTTGGCGCTCACACCCCGCCTCCAGGTCACAGAAAGGCCCAGGGGGGCGTGGGCAGGGAGAACCCCACTCACCATCCCCGTCCACCCCGGATCCCGTTTCCACCCAGTCCTGCCAGTCCGGGCTGAGCCGGAGGGGACCGGGGACGAGGCTGGGCGCGGGGGGGGGGGGGGGAGAGGGAGGAGCCCCGGGAGGTGGCGGGGGCAGGTAGCAGCAAGGCCGGGAGAGGAGGGGGCTGGGCCGCGGCGGAGGCGCAGTAGGGCCGCTTCGTCGCCTCTGGGGCACCCGTCGGACCTCCGCCGGCTCCGCCGGGAGTGGGGATAGTGAGTCAGATCTCGGGCACCCGCGGGTCGGGCGGGTAGCGGGGTGGGGGTGGGGGGGCGAGTCAGGAAATGACATCAGAGGCCTGTGCCTGGGGAGGGGAGGTCTGAGCCGGGCCGGGGCGGCGGGGGCGGCAGAGCGGGGGCGGGAGGACTTCGGCTGAGCCTCCGGCCTCAGGGCAAGAGCCGGGCCTCTTCCTGGGGGAGTTTCCTGCCGGGTCCGCCCTCCCCGCCTCTCCCCGCCCCCTCTCCGGGCCGCTCCTTGTATGGTCTGAGCGCCGCTCTCTCCCCGCCCCCTCCTTCCCTCCCTCTTCCCTGCGTCCCTCCCCGCCAGGCTGGAGGCTGCTCGGGACCCGGACGCAGAGTCCGCGCACCCGGCTGCGAGGCGGCCACCCGAGACGCGGCGCGCACGCTCCGGCCCGCGGTGAGGCGCGGGGAGCCGCCCGGCGGACGCGCACGGGGAAGGGCGGGGGCGCGGGCGCCGCGCGCGGGGGGCGGGGGGGGAGCCGGGCCGGCGAGGGGTCGTCTGCCCGGGTCGCGCGCCGCGTAACCTGGCCGCCCGCCCCCAGCAGCCCGGCCCGGCCATGGCGGCCCCCCGCCCGCCTCCCGCGATCTCCGTGTCGGTCTCCGCTCCGGCTTTTTACGCCCCGCAGAAGAAGTTCGGCCCGGTGGTGGCCCCAAAGCCCAAAGTGAATCCTTTCCGGCCCGGGGATAGCGAGCCTCCCCCGGCCGCCGGGGCCCAGCGCGCGCAGATGGGCCGGGTGGGCGAGATCCCCCCGCCGCCCGCGGAAGGTATGCGGCTGGGCTTGGGGGCTGGACCCCGGCAGGCGCCGGGCCGGGGACAGCGGTGTCGGGAGTTTGGGGGTGTCTGGAAAGGTTGCGGCGAAGGGGGCTGGGCGCAGCTAGCCTGTCCCGAGCAGATGTTCTTACCTCATCGCGGAGCTCATGGCTGGGAGCCAGGGCTCCTGGGACCGTTCCAAGTCCCCCGCCTGGGGGGTAGGAGGCGGGAATGTGGGGCACGAATCTTCCCCTCTGGGTCCGTTTTCCCAAGTGTAACGGGAGCTGCATCACTCCTGGGTCGAGCCCCCGCCTTTACTGACCCCGTGCTCCCAGGGCGTCCTGCGTCTTCCTTTGCTTCCCACACGCTCTCCGGCGAAGGGGGGGTGGGGGGCGAGAGGTCTTGGGTTAGGGGTTAGAAGGAGAGTAACTTGGGGAAGGGGTAGTGGGGGCCCCGCTGACTGTCCTCTCCTGTCTTCTCTGGTCTTCCTACCTCAGACTTTCCCCCGCCACCCCCTCCCATCCTTGGGGATGGCGACGACTCGGAGGGAGCTCTGGGAGGTGCCTTCCCACCTCCCCCTCCCCCTATCGAGGAACCGTTTCCCCTTGCGCCTCTGGAGGAGGAGATCTTCCCTTCCCCACCGCCTCCACTGGAGGAGGAGGGAGGGCCTGAGGCCGCCATACCTCCCCCCCCACAGGTATGGAAGCTTTGGAAGGGCGGCTACACTGGGACACCCCCAAAGGGAGCAGAGGAGAGTCCTTACCTCTGATCTCCCCTGCATCTCTGGCCTGATTGGGGTGGGGTGGGAACGAAGACCTGGGATGGGTGCTCAGACCCCGGACTCTCCAGCCCAGGGAGAAGGTGAGCAGTATTGATTTGGAGATCGACTCTCTGTCCTCACTGCTGGATGACATGACCAGGAATGATCCCTTCAAAGCCCGGGTAAGGGACTGGAGAGGGGGAGGGTGGGGGGAGGGGAGGAGGAGGGCAGGCCTGCTCCTCTAACTGAGCTTCTCTCCTCTCCCGCTACCTGTGCAGGTGTCATCTGGATATGTACCCCCACCAGTCGCTACTCCATACATTCCCAAGTCCAATACTAAGCCTGCAACTGGGGGCACAGCACCCCTGCCTCCTTGGAAGTCCCCTTCTAGCTCCCAGCCTCTGCCCCAGGCTCAGGCTCAGCCTCTGAGCCAGACCCAGTTCCACGTGCAGCCCCAGGTCAAGCCTCAGGTCCAGCTTCACGTGCAGCCCCAGCCCCAGTCCCAGCCCCAGCCTCAGCCTGTGCCTTTGGCGAACACCCAGCCTCGAGGACCCCCAGCCCCATCTCCGGCCCCAAAGTTTTCTCCAGTGGCTTCCAAGTTTACTCCTGTGGCTTCCAAGTTCAGCCCTGGAGCCCCAGGGGGACCTGGGTCACAGCCTAATCAGAAGTTGGGGTCCCCTGAAGCTCCCTCTTCCAGTAGCACAGGCTCCCCTCAGTCCCCCAGCTTCACCTATGCTCAGCAGAAGGAGAGGCCCCGAGTGCAGGAGAAGCAGCATCCAGTGGCCCCACCAGCGCAAAGCCAAAATCAGGTGAGGGAGGGTGGGGAGGCCAGGCTGAGACCAGGGGGCCAGAGAATGAGGGCGAAGGTGGTCCCAGTGAGGTGGGCGGCGTGGTGGGATAGGAGTTTGGAGCCTCTGAAGTTGGCCAAGCGGGTCAGTGGTAAGAGAAAGCTCTTCTGAGGAGGGCCTGGCAGGGTCTGGGTCTGGGTCTGGGTCTGGGTGGGGCCTGACTGGGCTTTGGGGGAGCAGAATAGGCTGTGAATCAAGGGAAGGATTTGGTGGACCCTCCCTTGCACCCTGCCCCCTAGAATGTTAAAGGGAGGGATGAGATCATCACCAGTTTGACCTTGCTTCTTCCCCCTTCTTAGATTCTTGTGTACATCTCTCTGCTCCTCTGAGCCACCCTCACGGCCCCAGCGCCCACCCCAGGGCCCATCTGGTGATAAGAGTCACAGTGGCAGTAAACACTGGCTGAGCCAGCATTTGCTGGGTGCCAGGCTCTGTGCTCTGTGCTCTGGAGGGAAGAGATCTCAGAGGTTAAGTCTGAGGGAGTCAGATGGGCCTGGGATAGAATTCCTGGCTCACAAGACCCTAGGCAAGTTAGGTGAACTTTCAGCCTCAGTTTCCCCATCTTTACCATAACACCCCACACAACAGTTTTGTGAAGATTAAGTGAGCTCACTCGAAGTAGAAAGTGCTGGGGTCTGTATCTAGCTCTTGAATGCTCAAAATAGAAAAGTTATTCCTGTCTGACCATTTCTGCCTTCTGGTTGGGGGGATTGAGGTCTGAGTAGAAGGGCCCCTGAGGGTCGTCTAGTCCTACCAGCCATCAAGTTAACTGACGGCGTGGGGGTGTGTGTTTGTGTGCAGACACAGTGGAGGAAGAGATACTAAATGCCAGTGAGTTTTGCAGAACCTGGTGTTTCAGAGCTCCGGACAGGCGTCAAGATGGGGGCCTGTGGGTTAGGAAAGGCATCATCGCACCTGAGTGCCTTGAAGGATGGTGGGACTTGAGGTTGGAGAAGAGCAGGAAGGGCATTTGGGCAGGAAGAGCATGAGCAAGACTCAAGGGCACAAGCATGCCAGGGTGTTTGGAGAACACACAGTAGTCGGTTCCTGTGGGAGGATTGCAGAGCTGTACCGAGGGAGGGAGGGGCTGGCTGGAGGGAGGAGGAAATAATAAAATAGCACACCAAGGGAGCATGTCCGTCCTGGAGAGTCACGAATGGGTTCTGAGGAGTTGCATGGCCAGGCTGGAGGGCTGGCGACAGCCGACAGCCCAGCCGTGCTTTTGGAAGCTTTGGGAAAAGTTTTTTGGCAGAGGTGCAGGCTGGAGGTAGGAGGTCAGCAAAGTGAGGGAGAGTTCATTCCTGGGCAACTGTAGTGTTAATGGAAAATAAGGTCGAGATAGGAGAGCTGTTAAAAAGGAAGAGCCTCCAGGCTTGGTAGCCGATAAGCCTTTGGAAGAGGAGGGGTGTGTTGGGGAATGACAGTACTGCTGACCGAATAGAGAAGTCCAGAAGGGGAAATGGTTCGGACGGGAAGGGGAGGGGTCCAGCTGTTAGCCTGTTGAGCAACAGGTTCCAGGAGGGCTTGGCCTCAGCTGGGACTGTCATTCAGTTAGAAATGGAGGCCTGGGTGTCAGGTGGGGGCGGCAGACTCGAGGTGTGGGTGTACATGGTGTAGTGTGTGGTGCCCCGGGCGTGGCACGGGCTGCCGAGGGGCCCAGGGGATGCCGAGCAGGAGGAGCTGAGGGCCTGGGAGGAACCTCGGGTGATGCTCAGGTTGACCACGAGGGAGGGGGGCAGGCGGAAGAGGGGCTCCAGACGGAGTGGGGTCTCGTTGGAAGAGAGTGTGATGGCTGAGGAGTTCTTCAGTGGTGCGGGCGAGGACTGAGCCCAGAGATTTGACTATTCAGAAGTCCTAGATGGCTGTGGGGTGGCCTGTTGGTGCCCTGTGGTGGGGAGGGTGTGTGTGCGTGTGTGTGTGTGTGTGTGTGTGTGTGTGTGTGTGTGTGTGTGTATGCGTGAGAGAGAAAGAGAGGGAGAAAAGCAGAGGGAAGAAGCTGATGAAAGAGGGGTTTATGATGCCTGAGAGCAGGGGCTGCTGCTAGGATGGAGTCCTGGAGGGAAACACGGGGTCACCCCCGCCCCCAGGCATTCCCAGAGAGCAAGGGCAGTGTGGCCACAGGGTTTTCTGGGAGAGGAGGGAGCTGGAGCTGGCTGGCTTCCGTCTTCTCGGTCATGTAGGAGGTGAGGTCATCGGTGAGCCGGGAGCGAGGGGAGGACGCAGTTGGGGGCTCGAGGAGATGGAAAGGTTTGGAACAGCTGCTGTGGGGAAGGCGACTGGGAATCCGCAGGAGCCAAATACCAGACAGCCGGGCTGAGGCTGGAGGGCGCAGAGGGCGCTGCAGTGTTTGGAGAACCCACTCTGCAGTGTTCAGGGAGCCCTCCACCTACTTCCTGCAGCTTGGAGTCAGAAGCAGGAAGCAGGCAGTGGCATGACCCAGGGTTGAGATGGAGCCAGATGAACAAGAGATGGTGGCTGAGGGTGGCCTTGTAGAAATGAATGGTTAAGGGAGCAGACTGGGTGGGGAGGCGAGCCAGAAAGTTTCGATGCGTAAGACGCAGGGGGTGGGCTGGGAAGCAGAGGAGCCTTTCTGATCGGCTCATTCGGTTGGTGTGAATGGGGAAGGAGGGCGGAAGGTAATCATTGGGAGGTCAAGCCTAGGATCATGGCGTAAGATGAGCTTGACCAGTGAGTGGCAATTTCGAAGTGTTCCGTGGTGGAAGGTACCTGAGCTGGAAGCACGTTTGGAGCCACTGAAGTTGAAGAGCTAGAGGGCCGAGGGCCACGGGTGTTGAAGCTGTGGCAGGCAGAGAGGAAACTGTGGCTGCACTGAGTATGTCTTGAAAGGGTTGTGCATACCTGCGGGGAGCTGATGTCCGTGAATGGTTCCTACTTCCAGAGAGCGGGACAGGCGTCTAAGTGGTACCAGAGAGCAAGGGCCCTTCCTCTGTCCCCAAGACGCCAGGAAGGGAAGATTGGGAGAGGGAGGGGTGGAGCTCACATTGTGGGAAGGGGCTTACAGGGGACGCTCTATGTGGAAAACGCCTGGAGCTCTGGATGCACACGGGTGTGAGCACGATGGAGCCGGGGCCGAGGGGAAGGTGGCTGTGGGAGGAGGTAGCTCGGAGGCTTTGGGGTTCCAGTGTTACAGGAACCGAGGCGTTATTGGCAGGCGGCAGGTGGGACATTCCATTCTGCGCGGGCCGCAGTCCTGGGAAACCAGCCCCATGTTTCTATGGGAGCCTCGTGGAAGCACTGGTAGCCCCTGCGGCAGCTCCCCCTGGGACCGCTCGGGGTTCCTGGCAGTGCCCCCCACCCCCGGTCCGCAGCTCTCCCAGGACCCTCTTAATAGAAAGGGGAGGCGGGTGGAGGGAATGGTCCTACTCTGAGGCCTGCCGGGGAGGCCGCTTGGGGAGCTGTGGGCTGGGCTCCCAACGACAGCCCTGGGGGTTTAACCTGTGATTCCCGCCTGTGTTGTATCCGCACGCTGACAGGGGCCGCTCAGAGCAGGCGGGCCGGGTAGGTGTGTGTGCACACGGGTGCACACGCCATCACGCGCCGACCTCTTCCGTGGGGGGCCATGTCTGCGCATGCTCTGTGGAGTTGACGCGTGGCCGGGTGTGTTGGCTGCTTCGGGGACCTCAGCTGCTGTGTGTGTGGCCTCTGTCCGCTCAGTTGTTCTGGCCTGTCCGTGACTGCCCGGGGGGATGGGGGGTGGGGGGTGGGCAAAGTGGGTGGAAGGTTCATCCCCTTCCCCTTATTTGCGTGGTGCTGGGGGTCAGGGAGGGAGAAGGAGGAGCTTTCAGAGTCCAACGTGAGCGTCTGGGAAATGCGCGGGGAGTCAGCCCTCATTGGAAGAAAGTGGCCAAGCTGGCTGGGGAGAGTTCTTGGAGGAAGATGACTGTCGAGAGAGGATGAAGAGAGTGTTGGGGTTTCAGGTCCGCTCCCCTGGGGCCCCCGGACCTCTGACTCTGAAGGAGGTGGAGGAGCTGGAGCAGCTGACCCAGCAGCTGATGCAGGACATGGAGCACCCTCAGAGGCAGAACGTGGCTGTCAACGGTGAGCTCACCCGCTGCCCCGCGGGCTCCTGGGCTCCGCCCCCCGCCGCCAGAGCCTCCGATCCCTTGCCCCGCTCCTTCCTCCTATTGCCTTCTGTGTTCTCTGGCCTCTCCAGAGTCCTGTGGCCGGTGTCATCAGCCCCTGGCACGCACGCAGCCTGCAGTTCGGGCTCTGGGGCAGTTGTTCCACATCACCTGCTTTACCTGCCACCAGTGTGAGCAGCAGCTGCAGGGACAGCAGTTCTACAGCCTGGAGGGGGCGCCCTACTGTGAGGGCTGCTATACCGTGAGTCAGGGCTGGGCCGAGGGGCACGCCGCCGGGCTCAGTCAAGGGCCGGGTGGGGACTTGGGGCCGACGCACCTCGGCAGCTGCCTTTTGGGTGCCAGTTCCTTGCCGATGTCCTGCTGCTACCTCCTTAGGACACCCTGGAGAAGTGCAACACCTGCGGACAGCCCATCACTGACCGCATGCTGAGGGCCACCGGCAAAGCCTACCACCCGCAGTGCTTCACCTGTGTGGTCTGCTCCTGCCCGCTGGAGGGCACCTCCTTCATTGTGGATCAGGCCAACCGGCCCCACTGTGTACCCGACTACCACAAGTGAGGACCCACCTCCTGTCTTCTGGGCTCTTCTCTGGCTGCCAGTCGCGGTCGTCTGGGAGCTGGGTTGCCTCCTGATTCTGAGACAGCCCCCAACCCCTGGCCTTCCTTTCTGGCCCCACATCCTGTGTGTAGACAGCAGAGACCAGTTCATCTGGATTTAGCTGTCCAGTGGCCTCAGACCTTGGTAGCAAGTCTTGGCTGCTGGCAAGTGCCCTCTGGCCTTTGGCTCGCTGAGGCTTCTCGTGGGTGCGGTCTTGCGTTCAACAATGTGTGCTGGAATGACTTCATTTCACGCAGGCTGGGTTCTAAAAGTTCTTTCGGAAATCAGCTTTTTGGAACTCTGGTTTTTCCCTAGAAACAGTGTTTACAAGGTGGCTACTTTCTGAGGCCAGTGGCAGAATCCCATAGCTCAAGGGCGGTGCAGGGAAGCTGCAGAATCCGACTCCCACCTCTGACGGTGTGTCTGAGGTGTGTGTTGTTAAGAATTCCACCTTAGGCGTCTAGAACTTCACATCCCTCCCTCCATACACCCCAGTGGTCTGGCAGAGAGACACCTGTGTGGCCGAAGGCTAGGGTCAAGGGTCCAGGGATGGGGGCTGGAGAAGGATGCCTCTGACTGCAGTGTGGATGACAGACGGAGTCAAGACCCAGTGGCAGAGGTTCCTGGAGTGGGTGAGGGGAAAGGTGGGAAACCCCTTGACAAGGGCCAGATAAGGTGGCTCGTCTCAGGACTTTGTGTGGCGCAAAATGGGCTAAGTCTGCCCTGTTGCCACGCAACCACGGTCTCCCTCCCCTGCGCTTTCACGGGCAGCCCTGGGTACCCCTTGCCCCGTGCTGACTCCTGCCCCGCTCTCGGCCCCTCCAGGCAGTACGCCCCCAGGTGCTCGGTCTGCGAAGGGCCCATCATGCCTGAGCCTGGCCGCGAGGAGACCGTGCGAGTGGTCGCTCTGGATAAGAACTTCCACATGAAGTGCTACAAGTGTGAGGTTGGCCGGCCCCCAGGGCTGGGAGGTGGTGGGACACTGCTCGCTACCAGGTGGTTGGTGGGCAGTGCCAGCCTGGAGGTCGCAGTTGCAATTTTGAGGGGGCGCGGTGCCCATACCTGTCCCCACCCAGATGCTCCCATCACTGCCCATGACGCAGGGAGGGGTTTCTGTGGGGTTTCACTGAGCTTCCGCTGTATTTCAGATAAACCAAGAAAGGGGGCAGCCAGTGGGAGGAAAGGGTGTGGGGCTTCGCTATTTTGGGGAGGGGGGATGTGCTTGGTGAGGCTAAAGGAGGAAGTGAGGGCAGTTGAGGCAGGTGGGGGAGGCCCCACATCTTTTATTGGGTGGAGGCCTTGGGAACAGCTCTTCCCACTGCTCGCCTTGGGCAGGAGAGGCCTAGGGACAAGAGTGAAAATGGGCAGTAGAAGAAGTGAGGATAGGGCTTAGGGGTAGGTGTGACTGGGGACACAGGCAGTGACGCTGGGCATCAGCCAAGGCATGGAGCATTTGGTCTTCCTAATTTAAAGGTGGAGGTGTCGGGGGTGGGGGGGCGCTCGGGCGGTGCACCGGGGCCTTCCCAATGGCGGACTCTTCCTTCCTTCCAGGACTGCGGGAAGCCACTGTCCATTGAGGCAGATGACAACGGCTGCTTCCCCCTGGATGGCCACGTGCTCTGCCGGAAGTGCCACACTGCCAGAGCCCAGACCTGAGTGGGCACCGGCGAGTCCGTTCCTTCCCCATTAGCGGACCATCCACACTGAGACCACCCTGCCCTCCACCTGCCCTGCCCCCCTTCAGTTATCTTCTGATGTTCAGCCTCTCCTTCCACACCAGTCCCTGCCCCGTATCCCAGGTGTCCTGTGCAAAGCCCCGACATGGCCTAGGGCTGCAGCGTCCCAGCTCTGGGTTTCCAGTCCACCCCCGTCCTGCAAGGACCACCCCCCCCCCCCAGGTGTGCCCCACCTGAGGGGGCACCAGGTTGAGCGCTGCTGCTTTCACTGCTGCACCGATGCCCTTGGCTGGTCCCCTAGCAGCCGTGCATTCTGCTTGCTGAGGGCCTGGAGACCCCCTGACTCGGGGAGGCTGGGCTGGGCTGGGCTGGGTTGACTGGCCTGGACACCCCCACCCACCCCCATGCTGCCGGGTTGTGGCTACAGCTACAGATAAAAAAAACCACCTGTTTTCCAGAATTCTCAGGAATCTTTCTTGTGTGTACAGCCCTCACGGGTGGGATGGAGGAGATACAGGGATAAAAAAGCCCGGGGTAAAGGTGAAAACTCCGTTCCTGTTTATTTACAAAAATATATATGTATATGTATATATATTAAACCCTCCCCCAAGTCCCTCCCCCAATTACCTTTTCACTTCTACCCCCACCTCCCTTTTTAAAACAAAGGCTCCTGGGTCCAGAGGTGAGTTCCTCAGGCAAGGGTGGGCAGGAGCAGCACCGAAGGCCTACATCTTGTAGGATGAGGGGAGGGCCATGGGGAGTGACCATGGTCCCATCCTTGCTCTTTGAGGCCAGGGTAGGTGCAGGAGGGGCTCAGTCCTTGAATCCCTGAATACTGCAAAGGATGCGCTTCTGGTGTCCCGGCAGCGTGATTCCCATCTGTGCCAGGTCCCTGTGGGCGACGAAAGGGGACTGTGAGTCTGGGCTCAACCCCCAGCAGCCCTCCCTGCCTGGGGCCCCCTCTCCCCCCGGGGTTCTCACTCGGCCGTCAGCTCCAACACACACTCCATGGTGTCCAGCCCAGCCGAGCGGAAGTGCAGAATGTAGCGTTTCATTCGTATGGATTCCAGCCACTCAGGGACGCTTCGATAGGGGATCCCATCGGAGCCACTCAAGCTGGGAAGGCGGAGCGTCACCCTGTGGGACAAGGGGTCCCTCGGTTGCACGGGACGTGCAGGGGCTGTCCGCAGCTTCCTGCCCCAGCTTTTCTGAGATCGGGGCTCAGCCTCTGAGCATCTGCAGCCAGCATTCAAGTTGGGTGTCTGAGCACAGAGATTATCTGGACTTTGTGGATTAGCCTGGCCATTGTCTGCGAACTCATTTCCTGGCCCAAGTCCTGGTGTGCTCACGGCAACAGGCAGGCTGACGGTCCTGTGGCACTGATAGACTCAGGGGAGGTGACAGCCCTGGGAGCCCCCAACAGAAGCATGCCATCAGCCCATCTCCCACGGGAGTGGCCAGTCCTGAGTGACTGGTGGCTGGTTAAGACTCAAGCGTCAACCACCACAGTTGAGAGGAAGCAGACGGCAGGAGAGCGGAGGCTTTAGAAGCTAGGCATGGTCCTGCCGTTTTCGGGGCGGCCCCCTGACTTCTGGGAGCAGCCACGGCTTGCCCCCTCCACCTCGGCTGTTATTCTTGCACTCCGACACCCTCAAAGACAATGAGTGTTGCTGTGCTAAAGCCAGCCAGGGCCAAAACCATTAGCAAAGTAAATCTGCTGGGGGAAAAATACTCAACATTCCAGAAAGATTAGCACACGCAGTCTCCAGTATACGAGGGAGTTGTTGCTCCAAAAGATAGTTTCAAAAGCCGGAGCTTGGAGCATATTTTCTCCCAGAAACAAGGTTATATATGGTGGTGTGATATGGAGGCCAGCATGCCAGGGCTGGTTCACCCGATCCAGCATTCAGAGTCCAGCCGTGCCCATCTCCCCCACCTCACTCCTGCCACCAGTTCATTCTCCACATGCCGGCAATGTTTCTGGTAAAACACGATGCTGACCATGTCCCTCCGACTTACAA
The DNA here is from genome assembly GCF_018350195.1 of Panthera tigris. NCBI lineage: Eukaryota > Metazoa > Chordata > Mammalia > Carnivora > Felidae > Panthera > Panthera tigris. The sequence continues at coordinate 155,798,048 of NC_056661.1, forward strand.
GCTGGTCAGCGGTTCTCTGCGCTCAGGGTAGAGTCCAAACTTCTCAGCAGAGCTGGTCCCCCTTGCACTGACCCCACCATCTCTGCTGGGACCCTGCGCTATTTGTAACCGGTCTTCCCTAAGCTCCCCGACCCAGGCTGGCCATGTGCTCTGGGAGACCCCACGAGGCTGTCCCTCCCTCGGCCATGACATGCACACATCCCACTGTCTAGCACTTGCCGGTTACTCTATCTCCCCCACCCCAATCCCCACCCAAGTGAACAAGCTCTCTGGAGTAGTTATTGGGTCGTAGGCACTGTTTATATGTGCTTTCCATCTCTGTGCTTGCTTTCTATCCTACCAACCCAGACTTATCAAGGATGGGACGGCGTCTTCTGCCCAAGGGCAGACGCCGCACTCTGTCCACAGGTCCACAGGCCTAGCACTCGGTGAATGTTGCTGAACGCCCATTTTCCTTCTGCCAGATCTGCCCTCTGAATCCCCTTGCCCTCTCCAATGTGGTTACCTGGGATCAAAGTTGGCAATGGTCCTCAGGGGGTGGGGGTTGGCAAGCAATTGCTCCAGATGTGCCTTCAGCTGGTGGAAGGAGGGCCGACGGGCTCGGTCATAGGCCCAGCAGTTCTTCATGAGTTCATAGAGAGGGGCAGGGCAGTCCACGGGAGGGGGCAGCCGGTACCCATCCTCAATGCTCTTCATTACCTGCAGCAGGGGAGCAGGGAGGGGCCCCATGAGAAGCCTCTGTGCACACAAGATCACTGCGATAGAGCCTCTTCCCACCCCCTGACCAGTAGGAAAGAGAACAGGGAGTAAGACAACGGGGACAGAGGAGCAAGAGTGCAGAAAGGCTGGGTCACGGAGAAAGAATAGGATGTCTGCAGGAAGGGGCCACGGGAAGGTTTGGGGAGATGAGAAGTCAGTCAGGGGTGACATGGGGAGGACTACCCCAGGCTTACCTCCTGATTGCTCATCTCCCCGTACGGTTTGTCCCCAAAACTCAGAACCTCCCACATCACAATCCCAAAGCTCCACACGTCGCTGGCCGTGGTGAAGGTGCGATGGGCAATGGCTTCGGGGGCTGTCCAACGGATGGGGATCTTTCCTCCCTAACAGGGCATGTAGAGCAGAAAGGTGATGTGTTTCAGGGCAAGGAGGGGCGCGAGAAAGCACCTGTGCAAAGGGATGAGTCATTACTGTGTCCACAAAAGCGCGCGTCCCATACTCATACGTGTGTGACTGTATGTATGCCACACAGTTGCATGAGAGTATAGACGCAGCGAGCACAGGGCTCTAACCTGGGTTTCGTAAGTGCCATCAAAGTTGTCCAGAAGGCGGGTGAGGCCAAAGTCAGACACCTTGCAGCACAGGTTCTGACTCACTAAGATGTTCCTGGCGGCCAGGTCCCGGTGGACATAACTGTGGTCGCTGAGGTAGTTCATGCCTGACGCGATGCCCTGCAGCATAGCCACCAGCTGCCCAGGGACCAGCTGGTCTTCCTGCTCCTGTAGCAGGGTGAGCGGGCCAGTTAGGCACCGGGCAGGGTCTCCTCCTCCCAAACCAGGAGCCCAAACCCAGGCATCCATGGTGCATTCCCCTCCCCAGCATTCCCCTCCCCAGCTGGCTGTCCACCCTCCTCACCCTCAGGAAGGCATCCAGGGCTCCGTTCTCCATAAACTCCGTGATGATCATGATGGGCTTTCCTGAGACACAAAGCACAAGTCGGCCTGGCAGCCTCTACCCATCTCCTCCCAGAACCAGACTTCCTGCCCTTGGCAGCAGATCTCCCCTACGCTTCCGGTGCTCTCATGCCCTCCCTTCCTCCTCCTTCCCTCCCCATGCTCCTGGAGACCACTGCTCCTACTCTTGGTGACGACGCCTTCCAGATGCAAAATGTGTGGGTGGCTGAACTGGCCCATGATGGTGGCCTCTCGAAGGAAGTTCCACCACTGGCCGTCTGGAGATGTGTCTTTCAAGGTCTTAATGGCCACAGTCTTGCAGTCCTGGCTGGGGATCCTCAGGGTCCCTCGATACACTTCTCCAAACTCTCCTGGGTGGAAAGAAAACAGGCCATGGCCCGATGCCCCTGGGGGGACAGGTAGCAGTATCCTCTAGCACCCTGGTTCTTTTCTTCGCTGGATCAGAAAAGTGGCTTGCCCTTTGTGGGACAGGGGCTTGGGCCGTACTTCCTAGGGAAGGGGCCAGGAGTCTGGAGGAGCGGTGCAGCCACACAACCTGTTCGGCACAGTGTCCCAGGTGAGCAGAGTTCTCAGCTAACAGTAGGTGCTCGGTAAATGCCAGGTGAGTGCGTGCTGTGCAGTGGCACCGGGCTGTGTTTATAAAGGGCGGGGTGGGCCGGGGCCAGTGCGCCAGTGACTGGGGAGGCTAACCATTGCCTCCTCTCGCGCGAGCTCCTCCGGTCACAGCGCAGCTGGCTTGGCTGCAGAGCCAGCAAGGACACTGCTGAGCTTTGTTCTCTGCTCAGATCCGTTTCCTCTAGTGACCCAAGGGATCAGGGCAGCCCAAGGACACTGGGCCCCTGGTGGGGTGGAATGCGGGGCGAGGGAGGCTCTGAAGCTCTCCCACGTTTGGGAACCATCTGAGAAGAGCCTGAGCCTGGGGACGACGACCCCTCTGCTGACAAAGATGATGTGTTTAAGGCTGTTCATCAGAAACTCCATAACCACCAAAGCAAACTGTGTAGGAAGCAGGGGCTGCTTGAGGACATCTGATAAAGGGGTTACAGCATGACCACAGCAATTCGAGGAAGATTCAGGGTAGAGCAGAAAGGAAACTCATCTAGGAGCTCTTGGGTCAACTGACGGGCCAGCCGGCTCGCAGCTCTGTGCTGCCACACACAGGGGACCTGCGGGGCTCACCTTCCCCTATGACAGTGTCCACAATCAGCCAGCCTGGATCAAGCTCCTGGGTGAAGTCCAGGGCTCCCTGGGCAGGGTCCTCATATGCTTGGAGGTCCACATACGGCTTAAGCCACAGCTTGTCCTCTGTAGGCAGAACGGGGGGCGGGGGGCTCACCACAGGAACTCGAACTTCAAGGCTCAGGAGTTTTTTTGTTCCCATAAGAGTCCTGTTTTGGCTAAAGTGGGAGAAAGTCTCCGTCCTTAGCAATGAGGTTCTTCCTCTGTCTACGCGCAAAGCTCTATGTCCTCGCCCCCAGAGTCCCAGAGCTGCAGGCAAGAACCTGGGGCTGAAAGCTGTTCACAGCCTCGAGTTACCCAATCTTTCCATGGCTTGCTGACCACACTTCAAATCTCTTGCCCTTCCTCCTCACCCCTGCTAGCCATACTCCTCCAATCACTCACACCTCATTCACATTCCCAGACAAGCCTCGCCCTCACCCTGTTACTCGGAGGGACCACTGCCTCCCCCTTTCGTGGGGGCACCTAATGAGGTGACCGGTAGGAAGTCCACATGCCTCGGAGGACTTCAGGGAGCCTGCCAGCAACCCCCTTCCCACCAAGCCTCGGCCAGCAGACCTGGCCAGCCAGGGTGTCAGAACAGTGGCACCAAGAGCTGACAGGTAATTGCACAGAGCCTCTGGGGGGCTATCAGTACAAAGTTAATTAACCAAAGTTAATTAGGTAGCAAAACAGAAAAGCTCCAGAGACCATGGCCCCGACTCGTGCTCCCAGAGTTGGCTTGGCAAATGTGGGTTCTTTGGTTCTATCCCAGTGGCGCCTCCCAAGCCCACCCCCCCCCCCCCCCAAACACACAGGTGCCCTGGACTCACCTCGGTTCACGTCAGTGACGCGATCACGGGGCCTCTGCTGGTGTCGCCGCTGAGCTTTCCTGCAGGGGTGAGGGAGCATTGCTTTAGAGTCCTGGGACTGCCGCAGGGGCCCAGGGAGCTCTGGCTGGGTTTTACCCACAAACCACAGGGGCTGGGGGCACAGGACGGGGTGGGGGAATGCTGGAGGGAGCTTTCATACTAGCGGAGGGGAGGGGTGTTGGGGCTGCATTCCAGGGCTTCTGGGGCCCTGGGTGGCAGCCGGCAAGGGGCAGGAACAGCACCTTGAGCGGAAGAAGAGCATCCCCAGCAGCAGAGCTACACCCAGCAGCAGCCCAAAGATGATGGCCACAATCTCTCCTCCAGTCAGGCCCCTGGAAACTGTGGCACAGGGGGTGAGGAGGGCTGGAGGGCTCAGAGTCCACATGGACGATGAAGGCTACAAGGGCACACCCAGGGGCAGGTCCCTCAGTGGGCCTCAAGTGTGTGTCCCCTGTGCGAAGAGATGGGGGAGTGTGGGGGGGGAGCATGCGGAGAGGCCTCACCCTGGGGCCCCTAGCTTTGGGCTGCCTGGTGACAAGCACGAAACTGGGGGGCTAGGAGGTTTGGCAGGATCCTGGCTGGCAGTATCCAGCAGCAGCAGGTGTTCTGAGGAGGGGCGCCTGGGTGGCTCAGTTGGTTTAGTTTCCCATTCTTTTTTTTTAAGTGTATTATTCATTTTTGAGAGAGACAAAGAGAGTGGGGGAGGGGCAGAGAGAGAGAGAGAGGGAGAGAGAACCCCAAGCAGACTCCATGCTGTCAGCGTGGAGCCCGATGTAGGGCTCAGACTCACAAAACATGAGATCATGACCTGAGCTGAAACCAAGAGTCAGTCGCTTAACCACCTGAGCCACCCAGGTGCTCCCGGTGTCTGACTCTTGATTTCAGCTCAGGTCATGATCCCAGGGTCGCGGGACTGAGGTCCCAGGTCCTTGCTGAGTGTGGAGCCTGCTTAAGATTCTTTCTGTCTCTCTCTCTCTCTCTCTCTCTCTCTCTCTGTGTGTGTGCCCCTTCCCCTGCTTGTGCTCTTAAAAAAATGTCTGAGATTACTATGGGGAGGGGGCTTTGTGGGAATCCATGTGGGGCTCTCTCCGCTGAGGCAGTTCCTATGTGTACGTGCATGTATGTGCATATGCACATACATAGCGGAAGAGGAAAGGTCACTGATTGGAGCAGTGTTTGAGAAGCCTCAGTGGGATGACGTGTGCATGTGTGTTTGGGGCAGAACACAGGATAACCCACCCACCTGGCGGGCTTGTCCGGAACTCATGATCAGGGGAGAAAGGGCCAGGCCCTAGAGGGGTCAGCATTCGAACTCTGACAATGTACGTGGTGTCTGGCTGCAGCTCGGTCAGCAAGACCCTGGGTTCTAGAACCATCTGGTGCCTTTCTTCGTCCTGTGGATGAGAACCAACGGAAACTGGGCTGTGCAGAGAGAGACCTGGTGGAGGCGATGGCAGTCTTGGGATCATGTGGACAGGGGTGGCTTGGGGAATGGTCAGGGCAGGGCTGTTTGCAGGCTTTGTCCTGAGAAAGCCACACCGTTCACTTCGGCCAGTTCTCCCTCCGTCCCATCACCCAGGCTAGGAATGGCGAGTTGTGCCCCAGAACAGACACCCAGACACCAGGGACTGTTTCTCTGCCTCATCCTCACCTGATTCACCACATGCAGCTCGTAGCTCAAGTTCCCCCCTGGACTGCGGGGCCGGGACCCTGCCCAGGTCAGTTCCAGCTGCCGTGGCTCCTTCTTTACCAGCCTCAGGGACAAGCCTGACAGTGACTCTGTGAGTCAAGAGGGTTCCAGGGGGTTTGGGAAGAAAGAAGAAAGAACCTAAGTCGCTTTTTGATTGCTTTCTGCCCATCAATCTGTCTCTGTGGTCCTGAGCCCTTCTGGTTTCCTTCAGTCCTGTCCTGGCCCCTGCCCAGGTCACTCACCTGCGTGCCCCATGCTGATGCTCAGTGAGGTGCTGGCATGCGTGGATGCGCCAAACCCCGACACTCCATTCTGGGCCTCAACGTTAAAGGTGTAGTTGGCGTAGGGTTCAAGGCCGTTGACACGCACGGCCGGTGCCGTGAGCCCGCTGGCTCCCGGGGAAAAGCGCACAGTTCCCCCGCAGGGTTGGCAGGGTCCCCCGTCCACTGCTGCTCCCCGACACTGAGAACACCCCACACTGTACCTCACATCCTGGCGCCCCCCCATATCTGCTGGGGGTTCCCAACGCAGGGAGAGCTGAGTCCCCAAAACAGAGAAGCTCAGGTTTCGGGGAACTGAGGGGGGCCCTGTAAGGAGAAGAGGGGCCATTAGGTGGAACCAGCTTTGCTCTCATCTAGCCTGCTGGCCCCTGCCTCCTCCCACCGCTGAAGGCCTTGCTGGGAGATTGGATTCAGACCCAGCTCAGCTCTGCATTCTTCCAGGAAAGTGGGGGGAGGGGGAGGAGCTCTAACGTCTGGCACTTTAAATGGTGCTCAATTTCTGAAAAGTTCCGGAAAACTTCGACCTTAACATGGGCTCACCAAAAGTCCTGCGCTTTCTCACAGATGGCCAGGCCCTCCCCCTTGGACTCACGCGTGCACGCCACTTGGGGGCCCTCCCCCAGGGCTCGGAAATGGCCGCTCTCACAGGTGCAGACGGTGGCCCCCTCCGGCTCGGCTGTGCTATGCTCTGGACACTTGAGACAATGTGGTGCATCTGTGTCTGCCCGGTAGGAGCCGCTAGGGCAGGCTGGAGGGAGAAAGCAGCAGAGCCATGGTTGGCCAATGTGTTTACAGGCAGAATCATCCCCATTCGCCACCGCCTCCAATCCTCTGTACCAGAAGCACCCTGCATGTGTCTCCTGGGGTGCTCAGCCACACAGTCAACACTTCGCGGAGATGGAGCGTGGACCTCCTCCCCTCCCTCGGCACCTGGAGGCCCTCCCCCGAGTGGCCCCTGCAAGTGCCCACCACCTCCTCCGGCCTCCTTACCCAGGCATCCTTTACCGCTGCTGCCTTCCTCGTAGCCAGGCTCACAGTGGCATCGGCCCACGGGCACCAACCACTCACCCTCCGGACTGCAGTGCATGCGTGGTGCACCCGCCGGACCAGGGCTGGCCTGGGCATGGGGCAAGCAGGTCCCTGCCACTTCCACCAACCCGCCGGGTCCGGGCAGTGTGTCGGGGAATCGGGCCAAGCCCTGCACGGCCTCAGGACAGCGCTGGTAGAACACCCTTACAGACACCAGGGCCACGCAGGCACCTGGGTTGTGGAAAGCGAGGTAGAGGCCTCGGCGGGTCAGGCGGCCCAAGGAGCAGCGCTCCACGTTCAGCTTCACGGCGCCAGACGCGAGGTCTCGGATGGTGAAGCTCTGGTCTGCAGCCACAGTGGTCACCTGGGAAGGAGAGGTGTCCGAGAAGGGGATGGTAAAGTTATGCTTCACTCCCACGGAACAGAAAACAGTTGTTTGCTCTATACTTTATAGTTCAGGGGCGCCTGGGTGGCCCAGTGGTTGAGCGTCCGACTTTAGCTCGGGTCATGATCTCATGGTTCATGAGTTCAAGCCCCACATCGGGCTCTCTGCTGTCAGTGCAGAGCCTGCTTTGCACCTTCTGTCCACCCCGCCGCTCCTCCCATGTTTGTACTCTCTCTCTCAAAAATAAATAAACATTAAAAAAATACTTTAGGGGTGCCCAGGTGGCTCAGTCACTTAAGCCTCTTACTTTGGCTCAGGTCACGATCTCACGATTTATAGGTTCCAGCCCCATGTAGGGCTCTAGTCTGACGGCTCAGAGCCTGGAGTGTTCTTTGGATTCTGTGTCTCCCTCTCTCTCTGCTCCTCCCCCACTCATACTCTGTGTCTCTTTCTCAAAATAAATGAACATTAAAATATAAAATAAATAAATAAATAAATAAATAAAGTATAGTTTACACAACTGTAAACCAAGGGCTTATTACTTGTGAGCTACTGGCTAAGTGTCTTATGTGTGTTATGCTGTTGAGTCCTTGCAGTAAACCTATGAGGTAGGATGGATTACCATCCCCACTTAACAGATGAAGAAACTGAGGCGAAGAGAGGCTAGAGACCTTGGACAAGATCACACAGCTACATGATGGGACTGGTAACCAGGCAGTGAGACGCTATAGCCCATATAATTTCCACTATTCGAAGGTGTTCCCAGCGTCTGTGCCAATGAGGTGATCAGTTATGAAGTGCGTCATCATTCATTTATTACTAATAACAAACTTTACAACATCTTCTCTTTGGGAAAAAAAAAAAAACAAAAAAACGAGAGCACGTCCTATAATAATATGCTTCTTACGCTTTTGCATTCCGGTACGTCTTCTTGAGTAGGAAAGAGAGGGATAGTATTAGAGAGATAGCCTGCAGAGAAGTGTCTCCCTACACAGCTCTAGGTAGACCCACGGGGGTGTGTCACTCGCAAGCAGCCTGGGTGCTGATAGCAAAAGTCCAAATACCTCCACCAGGGAATGCCGTTATCTCAACGGAGGCAAAGCCGCTGAAACAGATAAGGCCGGCACTATTGTCATCACTATTTTAAGACAAGAAAACCTCTCAGAGGTTAAGTGCAGAGCGCAAAGGCCGGACGGCGCAGAAAAGGCAAAGTAGTTCCTCCTTATCCGCGGTCCGGCTTTCGCGGCTTCAGCTTGGCAGCTGTCAAAGACCGCAGGGCTGTCAACCACGCCTACGAGCAGAGACTCCTCCTCCTGACCTTGCGTCAGAAGGTCAATAGTAGCCGGGTGCGCCGGCTCCACGCCACGCCACGCCACGCCACGCCACGCCACGCCACGCCACGCCACGCCACGCCACGCCACGCCACGCCACGTCACGTCACGTCACGTCACGTCACAGGCTGACGACAGGACTCAGCGGTGCTTCGTTCCTCGCTCCCTCTCCTGGAGAGGCGTTTTGTCATCTTGCAGCGCCACGAGGAAAGGGGTGAGTACAGCACGTGAAATATTTTGAGACAGAGGGAGAGGGAAAGAGACTATACTCTGATAACTTATATTACAGTGTACTGTTATCATTGTTTTATTTTATTACGAGCCAGTGTTGTGTCTCTGGCTCCGTTCTGATTTATACGTGAAAGCTTAACCGCGGGAATGTACGTATCGGGGTTCAGTACTGTCTGTGCAGGCATCCCGGGGGGGGGGGTCCTGGGAGGTATGTCCCGCAGGTCAGGGGGCCTCTACGCTACTCAAATCCACCTCTTCTGATTGCTAGTCCCGCATTCTTGTCCTTATTGGACGCCTAGATCCTCTTTCTCTTTCTTCTGCCACTGTCTCTTTTCCTGAGCTGAGCGGGGGCAGGAACCAGTGTTAGGACCAAGGTGGCAGGGGTGGGAGGTGGGGCGGGGTAGAAGCACCTTCTGGAACAAGGGCCGTCGGAGCTGAATGCCCACGTCCTGGTCGCTCTCCATGTACAGGAGGTTGAAGGTCTCCTTGCAGCCCAGAGGCCTGGCTCCCCCGGGGAAGCTCTTACAGTCCCTCACGGTGAATTGCAGCTCCACATGGACACGCGAAGCTTCCTCCCCCCGGTAAATCCAGTTGGAGCGCAGCCAGTGGTCAGTGTCCCCGCCATCTTGCAGTGGGCAGTCCTGGTACATGTAGAGGGGTGTCCCATTCAGTATCTGCTGCACTTCACTCCACTGCGAGAAGGAAAAATCCGAGTTAGGCTCCATCCAAGTCATCACCTGCTCCCTAAACTCTGGTTTTCTAGAGCTGATGATGGGGAAGCTGGTGTCAGAGCTCCCCCAGTTCACCTGCTTGTCCTGCTCTCTTTCCACCCCCCCCCCCCCCCCCCCCCCCCGGGCTCCAGGAGAAGAAGCTAAATGTTTAGAGTCAGGATTTATTTGGATACAGGATGGGCAAAACAATACCCCCATGCGATCTGCAGCCAGCCCCGAACTCTTCAGTGAGCCCACTTCAGCTGCAGAAGTATGAGCACCGCTTTTTTACCTCTCTCATCAGTCAGGATTGTCAAGTGCCCCAAAGGCCGACTTTTATGGCAGAAACTCATTCACAAAACCTTTCTGCCTATTTGTGTAGAAAAGAGGATACTACCTTTAACATTAAGGCCCCTAAGCTTTTGGAGGGCACGAACAAGCATAAATCTCTTCTGTATGGAATGAACTCACCCTCTCCAATATTCCCTCCAGTTATGGTCACTATCAAAATCAACAATGGATGGGGTTGCTTGGACTCGTAGACACCATCTAGTCCACCCCTGTTAACTGCTTTTACATGAAAAGCATTTTATTTTTATTTATTTATTAAAATTTTTTTTTAATGTTTATTTATATTTGAGAGAGAAAGTGCACAAGCAGGGGAGGGGCAGAGAGAGAGATGGAGACAATATGAAACAGGCTCCAGGCTCTGAGCTGTGAGCACAGAGCCCGATGAGGGACTCAAACTCACGAACCGTGAGATCATAACCTGAGCTGAAATGGGATGCTTAGCCGACTGAGCCACCCAGGAGCCCCAAAAGCATTTTATTTTTAAACTTAGTAATAACAATGGCTAGCACTAATACAGGACTTACCACGCACCAGTCACTGTTATAAACACTTTCCATGATGGACACTGAGTCACAACGAGGTTAAGTGACTTGCCCTGTGCACTCAGTCATTAGGAGGCAGAGCTGGGATGTGCACCCAGGCACTCTAGGCTCCAGAGTTTATGCTCTCTTTCTTTCTTTCTTTCTTTCTCTTTTTTTTTTTTTTTAAGTAGGCTCCCTGCCCAGTGTGGGGCATGAACTCATGACCCTGAGGTCAAGAGTCACATGCTCCACTAAGCCAGCCAGGTGCTCCTATGTTCTTGATCATTTAATTTCTAAGGGCTAATTATTAAAGTCAAAGAAGGGGCATCTGGGTGGCTCAGTCTGTTAAGCGTCCGACTTCGGCTCAGGTCATGATCTCAAGGTTCATGGATTGAAGTCCCACGTAGGGCCCTGAGCTGACTGTGCCCAGCCTGCTTGGGATTCTCTCCCTTTCTCTCTGCCCTCCCCCCCGCAACATGCACACACTTTCAAAATAAATAAGTTTTTTTTTTTTTAAGTCAAAGAATAAACATATATAATATAAAGTGAAAGTCCTCCCACCCGACTACCTCTTCACGGGAAGTTATTCTTAACAATTTGGAGTGAAGCTCCCCAGACCATTTTCAGTGCCTCTAGAGAAACGTTTGAATGTTTTTCTGTGTTTTTAACATAATTTTTTAACCTGTTATTTTGTAACCTACTTTTTGTTTTTAACAAATAAAAAGTCTTTGAAAGATGTTCACGAGAGTATAAAAAGATCTACCTAAGTCTTTTTAGCAATCCATAAAATAGTATTCCATTGTATGGATGTACTGTAATTTATTTAATTATTCTATTGTTGGACATTTAGGTAGCTTCTAGTTTTTTTTTTTAAGTAAACGTGTAGATTTCTATAAGATTTCTGTAGAAGTGCTGTATTAAAAGGTAAATATTATAAACTTTGTAAGAAGATACTGTCAAATTGGCCTCCAAAAAGGATTTATCAATTTATACTTTCACCAACAATGCATGAGGGCTCATTTTTTTTTTTTGAGAAACTGGATATTGAAGATCTCTTTACTTTTGGCCTCTCTTATGGACAAAACACAGCTTCCTGCCATTTTAATTTACATTTCTTTTGAGAAGGAGGCTGTGCGTTTCTATTTTGTTCATTGGCTATCTGTATTTTTATGTAATTATGTGTTTGTAAACTTTGCCTGTTACCTTTTGAGTGTTCATTTGGATGAACCTTTTTTTTTTTTTTTTTTACATCATAGATGCTAATCGTTTGCTTGAAATATGTTTCAAATGTTTTCTTCCTGTCATGCCACTTAATTTGCTATTGATATCTTTGATGTTGGCCTACATTTAAAAATTTTACATAGTAACGTCTATCTTCTCTCCCTTTATGAATTCTAAGTCGTGTATTTTGCTTGGGAAGCTCTCTCATCCCAAACTTACAAGGATCTTGTGTATTTTCTCCTCATATTTCTGTGGATTTCGTTTTTAGGTTTAGATTTTAATCTCCTTAGAATTTATTTTTTGGTGTAAAGTATGAAATGGAGATGTAACTTCACATTCTTCTTCTTCCTTGTTATTTTTAAATTAACTTTTTTAAAAGTTTACTTCTTTATTTTTGAGAGAGGGAGTGCATGTGAGTGGGGGAGGGGCAGAGAAAGAGAGGAGAGAGAGAATCCCAAGCAGGCTCTCTGCTGTCAGCCCACAAGGGGCTCAAACTCACGAACCCATGAGATCTTGACCTGAGCCTTAAAGAGGAGTCTCAGGCCCTTAGAACATCTTCTGTAAGGGCCTTCATTGCTACTCTCAGCTCTGGGAAAAAGTAGGGGAAAGCACCATCAACTGAGAACTGGGTGGGGTGTGGCAGGGGCAGGAGTATATGAGGTACATAATTTTGCACTGTGTGAGGCAGTTCAGAGATTGGGCAGGGGGTGTCCAGCAGTGAAGGCATCCGGGGCCTGTTCTTAGCAGGAAACTGTGATGAGGAAGCCCAAGGGGAAGGCATGGCGTGGAGGTCAGGTGGAAGGGTGGTAGGCGGTTAATGTGCAGCTCATTAGCTAGATTGTCATGGCTGCAGCTGGAGCCCGGAGGAGCAGATGTTCCCAGCTGTGACTTGCCTTTCCCAGTTCCAGCGGTGACAGATGGGGTAGAACCAGCTGCCCGGGATCAGCAACAAGGATCCTTTCACTTATCACTCGGGCTGCTGGCTGCTACATGGGTACATTCTGGTGAGCCTGAATCCAAGTGCATGTGTGTGAGATGAGGGGAGGGGACACGGCAGACATTGGGAGTCTGTAACTGCTCCCGTCTTCTTGCCCTCCCGGTGCAAATATATTATATATGTATGTAATGCACATGTATGCATATGTATGTGCATGTATGCATTACATATGCTGTTTGACCTGAGCTGCACAAGGGGCCTTGCTTCCACTCCAGCCCAATTAGGGAAGAGTTATTTGGGTGGGGGTGGCCGGGGCACAGCGAAGGCCTGTGGGAGCCAGCTAATGGACCTGCAGCCCTCATTGTGGAGTGATTAGCTGCTTTATGAGATGAGGCGCCTATTACGGCTGGCCTAATCCAGGATTTTCCAAGCAGCCCCTCCTGTAGGATACATTATGGTTTAGTCTATTAATTCTAATTATAGGCCACTCTGTGGGAGAACTAAGAGTAGAGCCAGGACCCTAGGACCCAGAGGGAAAGAAAGCAGGTGACCCCAATACCAGAAATAGAGGCTGCGTTCCTACAGGAATAGGAAGGCCAAAGGGGTCCAGGACCAGAGGGAAGGAGGCCCTGAGGCCAGACTCCAGGAAGCTGAGACAGCGAGGGCAGCCTCCTGGGGTTCTGTGGCCAGCTCTGCTGAGTGATGGAAAGGTGTGCTTTGGGACTCACAAGAACGTCTCTCTGCTCACTAGGTCTTAGGAATATCTGTGGAGGGAAGGGACTTGGAGCAGGTTCAGACAGCTGGAATGCATGCTGTGCCTGGGCTGAGGAAAATGGACAAGGTGCCAAGCGCTCAGGGACCTCTAGTGGGAGGGCAGCTTTGAATTTTGGGGAGGCAAACACCCTTTGAAGAACTTGCTGAAAACTTTGGCTTTCCTATCCAGAAAAGAATATCCCCATACATCTATACAATTTAGGATCCACTTTTATGGGGTTCCTTGACCCTTGACCCTCTGAAGTCTGTCTGTGCAACTCTATTGGGATAGATGGACCTCACATTGAAGATACATCTGGTGTTTTGGTTCTTAGCCCTCAATGATTGCATCCCTGGTCCCGTTCATCCCCTGCCTGGGGGATTGTGGTCTCATCACCTCCCAAGTCCTCTCTCTGTCTGGGGCAGGGAGGGGAGGAGCCAGGCATTGAAGCGTTCTTCTGGGGTGAAGCCTGAACCCCCCCCCCCCCAAATGTCCCATTCAGGAGGCTCTGACTCACCTCCCTTCCCCCTCCCTGAGGAGACACTTCCAGTTTTTCCTGCTCTTTTCTCCGTTCCTCCACCCACCTCTCCGCCCATTTCCCACTGGCCTGCAGCTTTGAGCCTTCCCCTCCCTTGACACTTACCCCATCCTCTGGGGGATCCAGCAGCCAGCCCAGCTCTCCCTGTGCTGTGCTCGTGTCCATCAGAGTGACTGAAGTGGTGAGGAAAAGGTCGGTCACCCTTGGGGGAGGAGGACCCACACGTGCAACCCACATTCCTCATTCTGGGCCCCCAGCCCCAAGGCTTCAACATCCTGTTCCTAACAGCTGTGACTTCCTGAGGTTTAGCTGGGGAAGGAGGAGTGAAGAGCTCAGGGATTAGTCTGTCTTCCTCCAGAGTGTGAAGGGAGGAAGGCAGAGTCGGGCAAGGGTTGGAGGGCTGGATCCTTGACCAAAGTCAAGGCAGGAAGTGTTGGGAAGCGCAGCCCCACGTAAGACCTGCACCCTCTCACTCAGCAGTGGCTGGTGCTGGCTGGGGGAAATTCAGCAGCTGCAGAATTGGAAGAGTGTGTGGGCAAGAGAGGATCTCAGCCCCTGGGGGTCCTGAGTGGGTAGGGTGTGGTCAGGGAACCTTACAGGGGGTTCCTGAGTGGGGAGGCTCCTTCCTACAGGCAAATGGCCTGCTCTGCCTGTGGTTGGGGGTGTGCAGTGACGGTACCGGGCGTAGCTCTTGAGCCTGGGAAAATGGGGGTAGTAGGGCCAGAGAGGGTGTACAGGCCTTCACCATTAAGATTTGATCTCTACATCTGGAAACTCCTGCATCCCGAGTTCGAATCCATTCCCCCCAGTGGCAGGTCCCTCTGCCCACCCCCACCCCGCGCCCCCTCAGGCATAGGATGGCATAAGGGGACTTCCCACCCCTGACTTCATAGGGTCCGGATCTTTGGGTTGGGCACCTGAGACTGAGACTGCCTGAGAATGAGGGATCCCCACGAGTGCTGGGGGGGGCGGGGCGGGAGTCTGGACGCCGCTTCCCCGCAGCGGTCAGTAGGTCCCTCCCCACCACCAGGCGCAAACTGTTGATCAGGGCGACTGACCAGGGCCACCAGTTGTTTGGGGGTCAAAGACCAAAGACTGGCCTGGCCAGTCGATCGCCTGGCGGCAGGGCAAAACAAGAGCGCTGGAGAGGGGCGCGCGCGGAGAGGGCCTCCGCAGGAATGCCGGCTCCTGGAAAGGGTGCCGGCCGGGCCCCTGGGGGGGGGGGGGCGGGGGCGGGGGCGGGGCGGGGGTCGGTACCTTCCTTGGCGCGCGCCCCGGGGGGCAGCGGGGCGCAGAGCAGCAGCAGCAGCCCGAGCCCCAGGGGCCAGCGCCGCTCCATGGCGCCGGCCGGGACCTGGGACCTCGGCCCAGACGGCTGGGTCAGGTCGCGAGGACTGCGCGAGCTGGGAGGGCCGGGCGGGGGCGGGGGGCGGGGCCGGCACCGGGGGCGGAGCCGGGCCTCACCTGGATCACCTTCTTAAAGGGACAGTAGAGCAGGAAGGAAACTTGTTAGACAGGTAATAAACTTCAAAAACCGGAGGCGTCTGGACCGGAATGAGACTGCGGGCGCCGCCTGGTGGGTGGGATTAGGAATCGACTAACCCAGTTCGAATTAACCAGAATTAACCCAGTTCTAATTCTAATCCTAAACTCAACCTTTAACCTAATTCTACCTCTGACTTGAACTACACCTTTGTGTTTCTCCCTCTCTCTTTCTAAAGAAAGCAGTTCCTAGCAATGTAATAGCCACGGGGGAAGGCAGGGTTTTATGCTGCAGTAGGGGAGGCTTAGACGACCATAATGCAAGGTGGGCTACAACTCTGAGAGAAACACCTGGAGACTCAGAAGAGGAAGGAAGCCCAGCCTTCAGGGCAACAGTAGGTGAGTCTTTAGGGAGTAGGCCGTGTGAGCTGGGTTTTCAGTGGCAGAGATTGGGAAAGGCATGAGCAAGGGCCTGAGGCAGGGAGCCCCAAGGTGCGCTCTGGGAGTGGTGAATGGACCAGTTTGACTGCTGGGGCACAGGATTTGTCTTGGGAGTGGGGCAGAGAGTCAGGTGTGTCCAGAGCAGGGAAGGTCTTAGTAAACATGTTACCATGAGCTTTACAGAGCAAAAGAGAGGAACCTGTGAGGGGTTCTGAGCACAAGTGTTAAGTGGGAGCAGGTCCAGCCTGCTTGAGTCCTGTCTAGTTGGAGACAACCCACGTCCCTCCCACCCTCTTGGAGACCTCCTTACGTTATATTTAATAAATGTTTATTCACTTTCTACTTTGCATGCATCAAGCTCTGAGAGACTCAAAGAAGAGTAAGACAGTCCTTGCCCTAAACAAGCTGTTGGTCGGAAGAGGGCATGAAGCCAACACATTTGACTCAAATGACAGATAGGAGTAGACCCCAGCTGAGGTACAAAATGGGGGCAACAGTGGCTCAAATGGGAGCAATACATCTATTTAGGATGGTGGGGGCTCCGCTCCTGGGGCCTCTCCTTCCTTTACCCTTCCCTGGGTCCATCTCATTTGGGTGAATGATTCGTAGTCTTTGTATCATTTCAGTTGTTGCATTTTCAGTGACTGTGGTACATTACAGGTGCTTACTTTATTAATGAAAAATTAATACTTCTCGGGGTTTCTATTTGTTGTACAGATTAAGAATGAGAAGAAAATGGCTTGTAATTTTCTGGCCCAGACTGTCCTCGTTGGCATGAATAAATAAATGTAATCCATGGATCTTGGTTGGAAAATTCACGTTGAACAGAAAAGAAACAAAATGGAAAGGAGAGTCCTCCCTTCTTCCACCCTCTAACTCCTCTCCCCAGTGTTAATGGCCACCAGTTGTGTCTTGAGATTCTCCCAGGATTTTCCCCCTAAGCACACACACATGCATGCTTTTAGAATGTATACAGAGGGGCCAGTGGATACACACTGTTCAGCACCAGGGGCCTCTTTCTAATGGTAAGTACTTTGGGAAGGAGGCGGAGGCTCCTGCAGGCCCACTGGGGTCAGAGCTTTGTGATTTCAGCAGGGAGGAATGGGCAAAGGGTGCACAGCCAACAGAAGGGGGGAAATGGAGCAAGCTTTGGACAATTGCTGCTAGGAAATAAGCCAGACTGTGGTGAGGTAATGCATGTGTTCGTTGCTGTGGTTTGTTAAAGTTACAAGACCCTTGGGACTGAAGGGGGTGGGGTGGGGGCTGCTCCTTGCGGGGAGAGGTGGCGTGAAGAGGGCTGGAAAGGAGCCTTGCTTTTGTTTTAAGGTTGCTTCTCTGTCCAGGTTCTGGAAGTGACACAGAAGGGGAATGAAAGCCCACCTTCTACCCCCATTCAGGATGCTCCCAGCTTGACAGTTCCTCATTCTGTTTGTGTGGGCTGAGGCAGGCCTTCGATTTCGGCCTCTGCCCTTAACTAGCACTGCTGCTTTGGTCAGGCTGTTTACACTCTCTGGATCTTAGTTCCCTTACATTCGAGTGATCTCTGAGGCCGGTTCCAGGAAAAATGGCAGGATTCGGAGTGAGAAGACATAGGCCAGCTCATTTAGCTATTCTGTGTCTCTGTTTCCTTAGCTGTAAAACTAAGGGGGGGGGGGCGGGTGTGAGGATCAGAAGAGGAGAAAGCTCTTGCTAGCAGTAAGTTACCATACAGACACTGATGTGCTGGGACAGTGTTGGGGGTGCGGCCTACTGAGTTTCTCCTGCAGGGAGCTCCTGGAGTAGAACAGTCTCTGTGACTGAGGCATCACATTTTTTTTCCTTTTAAAAGCAACTTTATTGAGGGATAATTTGCATAAAATGAATTTCACCCATTCCAAGAGCACAGTTCAGTGGGTTCTGACAAAGGCATCCGCCCTCGTAACCACCACCTCACTCAAGATCCAGAACACTTTCATCACCCAGAAACGGTCCCTCATGCCCTTTGCTGTCAATCCCACCTGGGCTCCAGGCTTCCTGTCAATATAGACAAGATCCCTCCCCCGCCTGCAGGGGCCAGAATTTCCTGTAGTCTTCCGAGTCTGGCTTTTCCTTTCAGTACCATGCCCTGAGGTCTGTGCAGGTTGTGGGCATCAGCAGTTTGCTCCTTCTGGTTTGTCGACCACTGTTCCCTGTGTGGATGTTCCCTGGGGCATCATTTAACAATCCAAAAATCAAACCCAAACAGTCTCCCTCTGCTCTGCTTCCCCAGGAACTCCGGGCCCCTTACCTGACGAGGCTTCCCAGAGGGACACCCGTCTTCCCTCTTAGATGGAGAGAACCCAAGTTTTCTGACCCTGTAGTTCTCATTCTGTAGTCAAGAAGGATGGAAAGGAAAGCCTGCTCATCCCTGCAGCCTCAGACTTCCTGGCTTCTGGCTTCCTCCTGCAGCCCGGACCTTAACACTCCCTTGTTCATATTGTCCCATCCCCCGCCTGTCCCTGCTCCTCCTCTCCAGCTCCACCTGGCTCTTTGCTGATCTGGGATAAGGTGAAATTTCACCCAGCCTAGGTCGAGGCCTTGTATGGCCATAAGACTCTGGTTAAAACACAGCCTAACCAGCAGGGTAACCCAGTAAGCTGCCAGCAACACTATGAAAGCATCAGTGCACGTTGGTTTATCAGATGAATATCAGGTCCTGAGCAAGGGCCTGTGTGGATGGGACCAAACAGCTTTGTTTTGGCTGCTGCGGGCTGGCCTGCACTTGCAGGCAGCACGATCCAGGAGACTGTGTGGGCAGTGGGAAGCGAAGGAACAGCTCTCTCAATGCATCCGGGTGAATTCCGCACATCTTTGATCACAAGGCTAATTTGGTCCTTGCCTTCCCTTCTCCTCTGTGCTCTTACCTATCTGCTCTCTGATCCTGGTTTACCATCAGGCAGCAGGGGTGGGGATAATCATAGTTACCATTTATTACCGCACCTACGCATGCTGCCAGGGCACTTCACATACATTATTTCATTTACTTCTCACACCAACCCTTTGAAGAAGGTATTATTAGTTCTATTTTATAGATGGAAAAACCTGAGGCACAGGGAATTAAGTTACTTGTTCAGAGTCACTCAGTTGCAGAATCAGGATTTGAACCCAGGTCTGTTGGACTCTGGGGCCTTTGGCCTCCAGTTGAGATTCCAGAAGCAAAAGAAGTAGGCAGCGCTTAAATTTTGTTTTCCTACCTCCTTCCCTCTGTCTCCCCTGCCTTGAAACAGCATGGATTAAAAAAGCCTGTTTTCAAACTTTCTAAAATGGAATCATGTAATATGCATTCTTTGGTGTCTGAGTTCTTTCATTTACTCTTATGTGTGTGCGTAAGAGTGTGCTGTTATTGTGTGCTATTTCGATATTCCCCTGTATAAAGAACAGCTTATTGGGGCACCTGGGTGGCTCAGTGGGTTAAGCGTCTGACTTCAGCTCAGGTCATGGTCTCATAGTTCATAGGTTCAAGCCCTGCATTGGTTTGGACTCTGTGTTGACAGCTCGAAGTCTGCTTGGGATTCTATGTCTCTCTCTCTCTCTGCCCTTCCCCCGTCCATGCTCTGTCTGTCTCTCTCAGAGATAAACATTAAAAAAAAAAACAAAAAACAAAACACCTTATTTTTAAAGACTTCTTGACTTTGTGGTTAAACATTCTACACTTAAATTGCCACACCAGGCCACTCCCATGGTTTATCTAGGTCTGGGTGTCTCTGGGTATCTGAGAGATGTTTGATCTTCCCAGAAGGTACTTCTGTTTTTGAAGGGGAGTTCTTGCTAGCCCCATGGTTCCTTTATTGATTAAATCTATTCAGGGGCAGCCTGTGAGCAATGCCACACTGCCGGATTGTCCCCCTTCCTTACTCCTTTGTATGGCCCTCCCGCCTTCCATCTCAGTTTGACAAAAGGAAAGCACCTGATTTATTTAAGTAGCCATAACTCTTCATATCAGAAGTAGGACTGTTTTGTGACAGAAGCAGGTGGAAGTTTTCCCCGAGATGCCGTATTTCCAAAAATATCTATTGGAAAGTCCTATTAGGGCTCCAAGGTGGCTCAGTCGGTTAAGTGTCCGACTCTTGATTTCAGCCCAAGTCATGATCCCACGTTTTGTGAGTTTGAGTCCTGCATCGGGCTCTGTGCTTATGGCAAGGATCCTGCTTGGCATTGTCTCTCTTCCTCTCTGCCCCTCCCCCATGTGTTTTTTTCCTCTCTCTTTCCCTCAAAATAAATAAAAAAACTATTAAAAAAAAATCCTACTTTTGTCACTGAATCATGTGATTCATCCTGTGATGACCGTGGGCATATCATCTGACTGTCTTGAACCTCAGCTGTCTCATCTACAAAATGGGGGAAATAGTGGTAATGATGCTGGTCCTCAGCACCTACATCATGGTGCATGAGGCGGGTACAAATATGATAAAGGATGCGAGCATATGCTCCTGGCTCTGTCGTGTAATGTAAGGGTACATCTTTTTCCTTTTTGTGTCCTGTGTACAGGGCTGTTTGCAAGATGGATTTGGAGAATCAGGGAATAAGTCTGCTGAAGGAAGGGGCAGACCTAAGTAGTATCAGTCCCTGAATTAAAAGGGTTGGTTGTTTGGTTGAAGCTCAGATCTCAAAAAGAGGCAAGAGAAGAATAAAGCAAGAGCTAAGAGAAGTCACTCTTGATCCATTTAGATTATGAGGCATTATGGGACTCAATATGACACACTTTTGGGACATACTGCAATTCTGCTTGTACTTGTTTTTCCTAAAATTCTATTTCCCTTTGCAATGTGAAAATCCTGCCAAGCATTTTGTTTGTTTTAGAGGCAAGCAGGTAGTGAAAAATCCATGAGCCTGTGCTGCATGCTAGCATGGGCCACGAAGAGGAAATTCAAGGATGAATTCAAGGCTGGGTGGTAGCAGCCACAAAGGAGATGGGGTGACTTCTGGTGTTGATGGGAGAGGCAGCGGGGGAGGGGTGAGGTGGGAATTCCGTTGGGGTTATGCATTCGTTCCGTCCAAATGCATATTTAGGTAGAGCTTACCTCAACACCTTCCTCACCACCCCCCCTCAACCCCCCCATTCTTAACCGTTCTCTCTCCAGAGGAAAAATAAAACCAGTTTACAATTATCCTATTATTTCATTGATTTCTGGAGTGGCGACAGGAAACCTTGGACAGGTCAGTCGTGTGAAGAGGGTGTGACTCAGAATTCCTTGTACTAATATTTGTGTGCGTCTCACGACAAACCCCATGCTTCCACCTGAACTTGTTTGCTTGACCGCCTGAGAAGATAGCATTGCTAACCTGAGAAATTAATACGCTCCATTAATGCTTGGGCAGGTAGAAGGGAGGGAGGGAGAGGGAGAGAACAAATGTGTCTCAGTGAACGGGGACAGGTCAGAAATTTAGTAAGAACAAGTTGAGACAAGTGTTAAATACCAGAACCGCCCCCCCCCCCCCACCCGGGAGAAGAGTGAGAGCTTGGTCCTTGTCAAAATGTTTATTGCCTAGACCACAGGAAGAGGAGAGGGAGTGGAAGACTATGTTTCAAAGTCCATTTTAGTTTAGCTAGTATGAGAGAGGAGAGGGCTGAAACAAACTGTCAGCTTTGTCTTCTGGATTAGGCTAACAGTTTATTTGAAAAATTTACAATTTTATTGCTGGTCTAGGCTGGGAGTTCTGGGAAACTAACCCCTAGAGAGGGTTGGGATGTAGACTGGCAAAATCCACACTTTCAGTTTTAAGCTACTGGTCCTGTGGCCCAGAGATAATGTTACATTGTTGTCCTATAAAAGAATTATTTGATAAGTGTGGATCCTATTAATTGGGCAAAAATTTGATTCCTTTTAAATTTTGCTTTGAAGAACTTTTTTTTTTTTATTTTTTTTAACATTTATTTATTTTTGGGACAGAGAGAGACAGAGCATGAACAGGGGAGGGGCAGAGAGAGAGGGAGACACAGAATCGGAAGCAGGCTCCAGGCTCTGAGCCATCAGCCCAGAGCCCGACGCGGGGCTCGAACTCACGAACCGTGAGATCGTGACCTGAGCCGAAGTCGGTTGCTCAACCGACTGAGCCACCCAGGCGCCCCGAAGAACTTTTTAATAAAAGGGATTCTAACAGGGCAATCCATACTTTTTTCTAAGTTCCAGTTAGAAAGTTACTGTTATGAATGCATACACACAGAAACGTGCATGTTTGAACATACAGATACCACCACTTGTGTTAAAAAATGAATGTACCCTTCTCCCAATAGATCCCCCAGTTTGGAAGGTATTCAGGCCATGGGTCATAAAATATGAGCGCCACCTGGTGAGGAGAAGCAGGTAACTGCATCTGTATCTTCAAGTATGCCATCAACAGGTATATTTATCCCATATGAAATCTTAGAATATCACAGGAATAATAATCAGCACGACATGAAAGTGACAGTGATTTTCATGACTGTGAAAATGGACAGCCCGCAGCGGCGTCCCCGCAGCGACAGCCTCTGACCGGAGGGGAGGGAAGGTCCTGGTGGGAAGGAAGGGAGGGAGGGGCTAGTGATGGTGTGATGAGGGCGTGTCCTACTTTCAGGCTTTGGTTCTGGACACAGGGTGGTGGTGGTTGGGGGTGCGGGTGTGGAGAAAGCAGAAACCCAAGTTGCCTAGGAGGTGCCGGCTGGGAGGAGAGGGACCATCATTGTTTGCAAGGTGTCTGTCAGGTGCAAGCTGGAGAGAGATGTGTCTCCACTCCATTCAGCCATCTTACTCTGGAGCTGCTTGTGCCATCAGAGTGGCAACTGTTTCTTTTCATTTTTCTTCCTTTTTTTCCTTCTAGTCTCCTTCCTTCCCCTCCCTCCCTGTCTTCTTCCTTTTTGTTAAACAATAATTCTCAGGAAGAACCGTTTATTAGACCAAAAACAAAACCTGTACTTATACTACTGGATGTTTCATTTACTTAGAGAGTTGTTTTTTTTAAAGCCAGAATTTATTTTTACCAAAAAATGCTCAACAGCCTTAAAAAAAAAAAAAAAGGTCCAAATGCCCAAAGATGCCCAGATTTAATTGAAGATAATATGAGGCGGTGTCTGTTGGTTTCTCCATTGCTAAAGCCTCAGTTTGATCCCGGTTAATTATATACCCGAGTAATTCTTCTGGTTGGGCAGTGAGAAGTTCCTCTTTATTTTGGGGAGGCACTGAAGGTTAACGGAAAGGAGTTTTAGGAGCCTTTAAATTCATATTGACTTGCAGTAGAACTCTAGGTTTCTGCCTCCTAGATACAAGACTGTGGGCATTTTTCTTACCTCTCTGAGACTTAGACTTCCTCTCATGCAAGCGGTTCATTTGCCTTCTGGGAGCACCTCCGTGTGTCGGGAGAGGGTGCGCCCAAGTGGAAGGCAGCTCCCATAAAACCTCAGGTGGAGGCAGAAGCAGACAGCCACACAAATACAGGAGGCTGATTTTGACAGGAACAATGTCCTCCTGCCACAGGAAAAAGTGGTCTCTGTGTTGGGCCTAGTAGAATGACTTCAATAGCGTAGTTCATTCATTCATCCAACAAAAATTTATTCTGCCTTTACTATGAGGTAGGCACTGTTCCAGGTGCTGGGAAATACCTGTAAACAAGGAAAACAAAAAACCACCTGCGCTCACTGAGTTTACATTTTAGGGGGAAGAACCAGACAGTACACAAATCAATAGGTTTTTCAGATAGAGCTATTGGGAGAACTAAACAGGGAAGGGGATATGAGGAGGTCTCTGTGTATCGATGAGGTGAACTTGGCGCAGGGAATTGAAGGAGAGGAGAGAATGTGCCATACAGATTCAGATCAGAGGGAAGAAGAACCCATTGTGGCTCCAAGGCCCTGGGTGGGCACGAGCTGAGAGGTTCAGTGAAGGTCAAGGAGACCAGTGTTTCAGATGAGAGCAGGCAGCGGGGAGAGTGGGGTTAGGGACTAGAAGGGATCAGCAAATGTAGGGCATTTTATACCATTTTAAAGACTTTTTGACTTTTCCTTTGAGTGAGATGGAGACCCTGAGAAGGGGGTCAGTCAATGAAGATTCACACTCGGACTAAGCTTTTCAAGGGGCCACTCCGGCTAGTGTGGGCGGGGGCAGGGCAGGGACAAGTTAGGAGGGTCGGTGTTGGCCCATAGAGAGATGGGAGGGCTTGAAGCAGAGTGCAGGGGCTGGCAAAAGTCACAGAGCAGCAAAGGTTGTTTCATGCCAGGCTGGTGGCCGCCATTTTACTGTACAGGGTGGGAAGATGGCAGGCTAGGAAATGGGAGGCTGTGTGGTGTGATAGGCTCCTCTGGGGTGAGGAGAGAGAAATGGGAGATAAGCTCAATTAAGGCAGATTGGAATTGGCCTTGGTGATCAGCTTAGAGTTTGAACTTTTATTCTCTGCGTAACCCAGAGGCAGCAAAAGTAAATTTTGAGCATGGGAGCTGCGTGATCAGAGATCAGGGTTTGAGCTCTGGTCGACAATGGAGGAAAGACTACAGGTGCAGAAGGAGGAATTAGAAGTAATGGTCCAGATAATGTGGTATATCTCTCAATCGAATGGGGACCCCCAAATGTGGGACAACTGATCGAGTGGAAGCCAGTGGTGTGGGCAGTGAAAGAATTCACCCAACACAGAACAAAAGAGAAGGTTATTGAATACATCTCAAGGGAGCTGAGGGCTGGATAGCAAAGGAGAGACTGTGAGGCAGTGGTGAGGGGCCACAGGTAATAGGGTGGAGTGATGGGGTAAAAGAATGTATTGAATTTCCCCCATTTTTGGTAATCTTCGGAACTGTACCTGGTTGTAATTGGTCAGTTAGGGCCTATGGGTATTTCGAGGTGGGTTGCTTAATGAGCCTGTTTGCATTCAGCTCGGTGGTCCCTATGGACCCTTTTGTCTTGATCCAGTTTCCATTGCTCAAGCCTGTTGCCTAAAAGTGGCCTCTGCAGGTAAGAAACAATAAGGGCTCAAACTTGGGCAGTGAGTGGAAAGGCTATATGAGTGACATTTTACTCACAGAATAACAGAGTGTGTTGGCCAGTTAGTCGGGGAGGTGAGGGAAGTTCACCATTTCATACAGACTCAAAGTGGCAAGAGTCACATTTTTGATTTTAGAAAACTGTATCTCTGTGGGAGTAGGTGTGCTGGAAAGAATGTCCGCCCTCTGGAAAATGCTTTAGAGAAAATGATCAATCAGTATGATATTGCTATATATGATAAGAAACATATATTTGGTCTGGCACACAACTCCTAAAAACTTTGGAATTTCCTGTGCTAGGGGTGATAAAGGTATCTTTTGTCATTTTTTTTATTTAAAAAAATTTAAAAAAATTTTTTTTATTACCTTTATTTTTGAGAGACAGAGACTGGGCACAAGTTGGGGAGGGGCAGAGAGAGGAGACAGAATCCGAAGCAGGCTCCAGGCTCCAGGCTCCGAGCTGACAGCACAGAGCCCGACATGGGGCTCGAACTGACAAACTGTGAGATCATAACCTGAGCCGAAGTCAGACACTTAGCTGACTGAGCCACCCAGGTGCCCCCCCCCCCAATTTTTTTTAATGTTTATTCATTTCTGAGAGACAGAGCACGAGCAGGGGAGGGGGAGAGAGACACAGAATCCAAAATAGGCTCCAGGCTCTGATCTGTCAGCACAGAGCCCAACATGGGGCTCAAACCCACAGATCACGAGATCATGACCTGAGCTGAAGTCTGACGCCCAACTGACTGAGCCACCCAGGCATCCCTGTCTCTTGTCATGTTAGCGAGTGACATTTGGAAAGCTCCTAGTTCACCTGCAAGGGCTGGTTGCCAGGGGAGCCAATCCAGAGATCTGACTTCTAGTCCCACGCTGACTTCCTGGGAGGAGAGAGGGCCTGGTGGTCGAATCGATTGATCTAATCAATCATGACTATAAAACCCAAAGTAAAGGGCTTTGTGAGCTTCCAGGTTGGTGAATGCGTGGAGACGCTGGGAAGTGTGTCCAGAGACAGCATGCGAGCCCCTTCCCACACACCTTGACCTCTGCAACTCTCCCGTCTGGCTCTTCTTGAGTCATACCCTTTTATGATAAACTGCTAATCTAGTAAGCACACTGTTTTCCTGAGTTCTATGAGGCGCCCCCTGGCAAGGAGGCAGGAGAACCTCTGATTTACAGCCCATCTGTCAGGAGTACAGGTGACAACTTGGCCTTGCTTTGGTATCTGGAGTGGGGGGCAATCTTGTGGGACTGAGTCCACAACCTGGGGGATCTGACACTATCTTCTGGTAGACTTGCCTGGTGGTGTGGGGGAAAAGCCCACACATCAGAGTTGGGTGCAGAGTTATTGTTTGAATCAGAATGATTAGTTAGGATTTTGTTTGGTGGAGTGGGGTGTATGGCTGAGAAGACTGGGAAAAAGAGTTGGTGGTGGTAGGTAAGAGGTAGGAAACCAGGGAGGCCAGGCAGAGGCTAGTGTGGAGAGGACAAGACAGGAAGTCAAGACATGGCAGGTGCCTTCCGGAGTAGAACATGGATGAAAAATGGCCCAGACGCTTGAAGGGGACATTTATGAAGATTAGCAGTGAGGGAGGACTTGGGGTGTGGTCTCCTTCTCTCGGCTCCCCACAGAAATTAAGTCCTTATGTGGTGCTTTTGGATTCAGATTCTTGGTTTTCTTGGAAGCATAGGATGCTATGGACAGTTCCCATGATCAGGTCAATCTTTTTGTTGGCTCTGATGCTCGGTAAGAGAATGAAATGGATGAAAATTTCAGCTATGCTGATTATTTTTCTTTTTCTCTATTTAATGTGTTCTCTTCCTGCTGTCTGCTCTTCTGAGCCCCATGTTTTGCTCTGTGCTCCTGCTCTGTGACGTAGGTTTTGCTTTCTATCTCCCCACAGTCTAGCTGGGTTGAAAATAAAGGTCACTGTCTGCCGCTCCTTTGCTATCCAGCTCTCTCCCCGAGTGCCAGAATCTTCAAAGTCCTCCCTGTGGGTCTGGCCACCTGCCTAAAGGTGGTATTTGTCTGGAAGAGGTGCCCCGTTTACTCAGTTCTTCCCCTGTCTTTTATTTCCCGGTGAGCATCTGTTGTGGTACCCTCTTCCTTTATCACTTTTCCAGCTTGAAATACAGCTCTTGCTGGTGTTTTGCAATTCTCAGAACCAAAGAGAAAACCAACAGATTGACAGAAAAATGGCATTAACCTCGTCATTACTGTGGTTTTTGTTACCTTCGTCGGTAAGTTGTGAGGAAGCATCGAATTGTAACTGGCCTGTAGGAACAGCAGTGAACAAGCATAATTATTGTCCAGAAACTCTCTTGACCCTTAGGGAGTCGAGAGTTTGACACCAAGAACCTTGGAGGTTCACACACCATGGAAGTGACAGAATGTCCTCATTTAATTGGGTAATCCTGACTCCCTTCTGCCTTTGATCCCCCATCCTTTCCTAGCCAGTCGACTCTAGGCAAGTCTTTGGAGGTCTCTTGGCTTTGAGCAGGTGGGGCAGGACCTTACCATGATCTCCTCACCACCCCTCCTGTATCTTCAGTTCTATGAACTCTATTTATTAGGTCCCAGAAACAAAGTTACGGTCCATCCAGCATAATGTCAGAAGTCCCACTCTTCATGGAAGAATTCTGAGATGCGAAGGCAATACTAAAGAAATGAGACCATATAGAAGTCAGAATGCAGCTCTTCGACATTGCTGCGTGGGAGAGTTGTGGGAGAGGTGCCGTTTTCTGCACACCTCTCCAGGTGGCCCACGGGCAGAACACCGATGGCTCTTGGAGTTCTTATATGACCCGGAACTGTGCTAAGCACTTTCCGTGTATTTCCATATAGTCTTTGTAAGAAGCCTGTGGGAGACGTTCATGTGCAGATGAGGAGGCTGCACTGCAGGAGGCCTAGTGACCCGCTCAGGTTATACGGTTAGTCACGGTGAAGGTGATCTTCCGACGCGGGTGGTCTGACACCACAGCTCATGCTCTCTGTTTAAAGCCTGTGTATCTGTGTAGACGCCAGAAATTATTTGTGTGAAGAGTTTGTCAGTGGTGGTTAGGTTCTGGGGACTCTGCGGTTTGCATTGTGTAAAAAATCAAGGAGCAGTAAAGAATACTACTAGCTGGACACCTGGGAGAGAGGGAAGGGCAGCTGTCATGGCACACTGGTCTTGTCATCAGGGAAGCTTCTCCAGGTGTCCTGGCCCCGAGCTGCCCGTCTAAAGCATGTCTCCAGAAGGAAAGAAGGTTCCGGGCCATCACTTAAAAGCTTGACGTTCTAAAGTTGAGGGAAAAAGCCTGTTCCTTGGAGATAGGACCCTCCTCTAAGTCTGGGAGCCACAGGGCACAGGTGGTGATGTGGGGACGTGGGCGGGCGCAGCAGTGGCCGGGATGGACAGCAACAGCAGGGAGCTGAACCCTGCACAGCTGTGTGGGGGCGGGGAGGCCCGTGGGGGGCCGGGTGTGGAGATCCACAGACCAGACTGGCTGGCAGGGCACGCAGAGCCCAGTGCCATTGAGATGCGTCATTTGTCCCCAGGCCTTTGCGACCTGGAGAAATAGCTGTTACTACTCCATACAAATGTGTTGTTTTTTTTTTTTTAATTTTTTTTTTAACGTTTATTTATTTTTGAGACAGAGAGAGACAGAGCATGAACGGGGGAGGGGCAGAGAGAGAGGGAGACACAGAATCGGAAGCAGGCTCCAGGCTCTGAGCCATCAGCCCAGAGCCCGATGCGGGGCTCGAACTCACGGACCGCGAGATCGTGACCTGAGCTCAAGTCGGACGCTTAACCGACTGAGCCACCCAGGCGCCCCCAAATGTGTTTTATTTTTTTTCCTGTTAAGAACACCTCCTAAACTGGGCTGTGTAAACGTGCTCTTCTACTGCCCTGGCTGCCTTATCGAAGGGTGAGTTAAACATTTTTTTGTCGTACTTATTATTGACAGTGGCCTGTGAGCTCTGGAGGGCGGCTGTTTTTGCTGACCATCACCACCTGCCTCAGGCGGCCCCGCTTCTTCACAGTGCCTCAGGCCCTCTACCTTATCGTAGGGAGAGTTCCCCCCAACTCTCCCGCCCCATCTTGTTCTGTGTCTGGGGTGTCCAAATGCTTAATCCAGTCTTGGTCTGGAACAGGAGGGAGCCCAGTCTGGTTCAGCACTGCCTCGACGGCTGCCTAAAATTGACCTTTCTATACTGAATGGAAGCTTAGGACCTCCTTCGTGGCTATTGGAGATAATGTGGTGCCGTCCCCCGGAGAGGCACACTGTTGACTGGAATGCCCAACCTGGGCCAGGTTGGACCCAAGTCAGAGCTTCTGTCCCCGTTTCTTGTGCAGAAGGATGCAGTGATCCAGGTGTGGCTGACCAGTGCTCAGGGGGTCAGGGCGTCACAGGCTGGGCTCAGAGCACTGGGAGCGCCCGTCACCTGTGAGTCCCTCCAGCTGATCGTTCACAAGGGGCGCTCTGAGGTTCAGGCCAGGAACACACGGGTGACGGCCAGGACAACTTGGCCATCACTTTTTTCTTTAGGAAGTTCTTTTCAGAATTTTTATTGTACCACGTTTTTTAAAATGTGTATTTATTTTTGAGAGAGAGAGAGAGACAGAGAGACAGAGCAGGAGTGGGGGAGGGGGCAGAGAGCGAGGGAGACACGGAATCTGAAGTAGGCTCCAGGCTCTGAGCTGTCAGCACAGAGCCCCACGTGGAGCTCGAACTCATGGACTGTGAGATAATGACCTGAGCTGCAGTTGGAGGTCCAACCGACTGAGCCACAAAGGCGCCCCTCTACTTTACCAATTTTTAACTATTCTATGGCTACCTGCATTCATTCTCTGTGTACACATTCAAGCATTACAAATAAAATGGAAACCTGCCTTGATCACCATTCCTGATTCTGTCCCCTCGTTATAGGCTCATTTTGTAAACTTTCAGATGTTTTTTCCATGTGTTTTTCTCTATGTGTGTATATCATATATCATCATACATGGTTTTGTGGTTTTGCGTGTATGTATATTTATATAAATTGGTATCAACAGTACATGCTGTATAAATTTCCCTGAAACAGCTTTCTTCACTCAGCTGTCTTAGAGATTCCTCCATATCAGCTTGTATAGATGCAGCTAATTCTTACAACTATTGCAGAGTATTCCATAGTATAATGTGTCATTTTATTTAATTAAAGATACTCTGTCTGGACCAATGTCCCCTTTTTATAAAATAGTTTAGTTTAGTTTAAAATGTTGTTTATTTTATTCCCTTATTATCCTGAAATGAAATTCATAAATAATACGACTTAAAACATGACTTAAGATCTATACAATGTTCTAACTGTGATATAATGCTATTAATAATCGCCATTTATAATAAAGTGATATGTTGACATGTAGATGGCTCGTGTGCACTGCCGATGACATCATAAAGTAGACAGATGCACCACGTATAGACTCAAGTGAATGCTACAGCCCCAAATGCAGACAGATTTAGGTGTGTTTGTTGTTGATTTAAGTACTTTGGGTGATGTTGCCATCGATTTCAGAATTTTTGTGAGATGACGAACAACTTGTGGTAAAGATTCAAACTTAACAAAGTTCCCACATGTCAGTTTATTTGGTAGTTCCATTCTTAGAAGAAAAGTCATCGCATATGAAAAATTGTGCAGAAATTACTCTGTGTTTATATATAGCCGAGTTAAATTCTCGGCTCAGATATTTTTCACCTACATGAGTGTCTGGCGGGACCCCGAAGTTCTTACTGGCCGGGGGACATTCTTCATTGTGTGGGATACATCGTGGCCCCCAACAGTAAATGCCAGTAGTAACCCCAAAGACGGTACAAATCAAAACACCCACACGAGTTTCATAACTATCTTTTAGAGAGGGTCACAGTGTCCTCAGTAAGAGCTACTGATCTCTTGATGACTTTTTTCTCTCTAGATTTTTGCTGTTGTCAACAAAGCGGTGAAGAGTATCCTTATCTATGTATTTTTATGCACATTAGAACAGTTCTTCAGGGAAAGATGAATTCCCAGGTCATTTCAGCCCAGGTGCCCTCACACGCCAGCAGGGGCATCAAGTGCAGCTTCTCTAGAAGATGGCTATTTCAGTTTCACCTCTTTCCCGTTTTCCAGGTGACTCCCAGACATGGCTCAGAGCCGGTTCCGGTTCCTGGCTTCCTCTCCATCTCCAGGAATGCAGCTTTCCTGTGGTGTCGGTCATTGGTACCTGTCCCTCCGAGGTAGGTGGCACACTCATGGTTTCAAAGAGCCCACCTTCCTCCTCCAGAGAGGCTGTCCTCTGTACGTGCGTCTCGTCTACCATAATTTACCTCACAATTTCTGCTGTGAGGGGTGACCTCTGGTGGGGCACCCTGCTGGTGGGGATGCCACCATTTGCCCAAATGTCAAGTTCAAAACAGGAGTAAAATATCAAGAACTATTATTAGGTTGATTTTTTAAAATTAATGCATTTTAACCGTGCACATTGAAAATTATGAATAGCTTGAAGATGTTTCTCAGGGAGCTGGTGAAGCGGGACTTGTTCCCAGAGAGACTGACGGGGAAAAAAAGGAGGTAGAAGATCCCAGATAGTGACTGGGAAAGAGAGAGGAGGGCCAGAAATGTGGACGTTCAGGCTGGCAGGGCACTTTGAGGACACGTCGTCTAATTTTTAATGCCCATTCCATGAGAGAGACCCCTCTGAAAAGCCTCAGGTGCAGCAGGTGCGGCTGCCTGTTCTAAGAGAGAGAAGCAGGGTTCCAAAACGTGACAAGAAGCTGTTAAAAGACTTGGGATTTGTTCATAAGTAAGGGATAGAAAAGGCAGTTTTTTTGTAAATGAGGAAAGACTTTGGGGCAGGAGTGTTGTGGGAATGAGTTTCCCTTCAGGAAAGGAAACGAGTAGACCGACAGCAAGGAGTTTGCGTTGTGTTTCTTTTGCTTTGTCTGCGTTATCTTTCCTGGGTTGTGCCTCTGTTACTAAATGACTGATATATAGGGCTTAGTATTGGACAAAAATGTTTTTGTATATATTGCCTCATCTAACGTTCCACATATTTGCAAGTATTTATTATTACAGTCGTATATACCAAGGTGGAAAAAGAGGAGGAGACAATTGTGGGTTACAGGTTGAGAAAGTGACAGAAATAAAATCAAGCCCAGGGCTTCCAAATCTAAAGTATATGCCCTTTACAACAAACCAGGCCTGAATTAATTTAAACTTGTGGAATGTTATGGTGAGCATTGTATTTTTATAGCTTTCTTTGGAATGTCATGATGTTTTCTTAGATTCTCTGATGTTTACCTGCATGGGTATATTTACTCATTGTCCCTGTTGGTAAATAAGAAATATTATGGGGAAGAGGAGGAACAGGAAGATGAGAAGACACTTGTTCAGTACTCCACACAGCAATCTTGATTCAGAAATTTGAGACTCAGTCGCTGAAAAATGGCAAGGAGATGGCTTGTTTGGGTTGTTCCTTTGGCCCCACCAGGCGATGGAAATGTGGCGCGATGATGTGGCGTCCTGATCTTCCATTCCGGGCAAAGGCTCGGTGGCAACAGCTTCGCTGTGTTTTTCTGAGGAAAAACACAAAGGTATAGACAGTGAATCTAATAATAGAGAGCAAAATCTAGAGCACATATGGTATCCTCGAATAAGATGAGATGAGAAAATGATGTATGCAAATATGCTTAGCATAATGCCAGCCACATAATAGGTTTTCAGTGAATGTGGTTCAATATGAGATTGTATTTCTTTCCTAGAGTTCCCTACTTCATACCTTGTTGATTAAAAAAAAAAAAATCTCTCCTCTGACTTTTATTACCATGGTCTGATGGGGAAAAATGAACCAATCTACTAAGCTACGTACCTGGGAGCCCAGTACCCAGCCCCTCCTGGGTCCACATCCCCTCACCCAGTGTTCCTGCAGCCATCCCACAGTACTTCCCTAGCTCTACCCAGTTGGAAACTCTCCACTGCAATCCCTCTATTTCCTTCACTTCTGCACACGCAAAGTGATTGGAGCTTTCTGAGGGGATTGTCAGGAGTTGCTGGATCATTGGGAATGTGTTTTTTAAACACCTCTATTGAGTTTTTTTGTTTTTGTTTTTTTGTTTTGTTTTTTTGTTGTTTTTTAGTTTTATTTATTTTTTGAGATAGAAAGAGAAAGGGAGAGAGAGAATCCCAGGCGGGCTCTGCGCTGACAGCGTGGAGCCCGAAGTGAAGCTTGATCCTGTGAACCGCGAGATCATGACCTGAGCTGAAACCAAGAGCCGGACGCTCAGCTGACTGAGCCATCCAGGCGCCCCTTCCTTTATTGGGTTTAAGAAGAAACCTGTGAGATCCCATATCGTGGTGGGAGCATAGTGGGTGTTATGTTCTTCATTTGCCTCTTTATTTTATCCACCAGTTCCCAGGACTGTCGCACCCCTGATCGTGGTATATAGGTCAGCACATTTTGGCCTCCTCCTAGGAAGCGTTTCATAATCTGCTACCACCAACACTCCCTTTATCCCTCATGCCCTCTGGAAGGTGTATGATGAATGCTGGGTGGGGGCTGTTTGAGGATCTCAGGAGGGACGAGATGGAGGGATGTGAAGAGAGAAAAGTTAGAAGAATAATCACCGTTTGAAAAATGGGAAATCTGAGATGATGATTTTTTCTAGAAGAATGATTAAGCCATTTTAGAAACATGACTCATATTTGACTTCTGCCCTTTTTCCTCCAAATGATTATGAAAAACACATACTTGGAAGATTTTAATAAGATTATGAGTAATATTAGATCATCCTAATTCCTGTTTATGGAGGACAGCAGTCCAATACTTAACTGCAAGAGGAAAATGAATCTGTGCTTCTAGGAAGCACTGCTGTTTACAAAAACCAAGGAGGATTAGTTTGGGTATATTCACTCGTAGGCCTCTGCTTGTTATCTTCTCTCATTTTTTTTTCTTAAGATTTCATCAAAGTTGTATATACATCTAGTTTAAAGAGCTAGATATTTCCACCATTTGTTTTAAGTTTATTTATTTATTTTGAGAGAGTGCATGGGAGGGGCAGGGTGAGAGAGAGAGAGAGAGAGAGAGAGAGCGAGAGAGAGAGAGAGAGAGAGAGAGAGAGAGAGAATCCCAAGCAGGCTCTGCACTGTCAGTGTGGAACCTGATGCAGGGTTCCATCTCACAAACTGTGAGATCATGACCTGAGCCGAAATCAAGAGTGGGATGCTTAACTGACTGAGCCACCCAGGCACCCCTCTGCCAGTTGTTTTGAAAAACAGTGGTTCTTGTTCCCATTCTCTTTCAAACCGCTCTTTCCCAAAGCAGCTGCTTTCACTGCCTTTAGCTGTGTGTGTGTGTGTGTGTGTGTGTGTGTGTGTGTGTGAATTATATGCTTGTACTGCTACTTTTGATTTCTCAATCTCGGGCATACTTTCCACTATAGAACATGAAAACATAGTTCTTCTTCACCCTGTTTCCATGGCAGACCTTTTCCGTCTCACTTTTCAATGTAGTTTTATTGCAGTGTTGGCTAAATCGATGTTCAGTATTTGAAGTGTTATGACTGTCACATAATAAGAAATACACATTTGGTCCCTGCCTCTGGTTTCTGACACAGACCTACTAAAACCCTTGTAATTTCCTGAGTGTAGGGGTGCTAGGAACATCTTTTGTTCCAACATATAGTCTTTGACCGCAGTTCCTGAGCAAGAGCTTCTAAGACCCTTGGAATCTCAGGAGCGATCGGAATGTTCTTTTGATGCAAATGACAAGACTGTTGGCTGGCAGCCCCTACCTTCAGAATATGGAGCTGGTGCCAGAAAGACCCAGACTCCTCTACAACGTTGGCACTTGCAGCCCCACCTCAAACCTCTGGAGACTGAGTCAATCACTGGTGGTCCGTGATCTAATCAGTTGTATCTCCATAACTAAACCACCATAAAAACCCTAATCAAGGAGTTTCTGAGAGCTTCTTGGTTGGTGAACACACCCAAATGCCAGGTAGTGAACCCCAGCTCCACAGAGACAGAGAAATTCCTGCACTTGGAACTCTTCTGGGTCTCACCCTATATATATTTTCATCTGGCCATTCATCTAAATCATTTGTAATAAATGAGTAAATATAAGAAAGTATTTCTGAGTTTTGTGGTATCCTAAATCAAGTTATTGAACCTGAGGAGGATGTGTGGGAAACTCCAATTTAGGGCTGGTTGGTCAGATGTACGAGTGACAACCTGAGGCTTGAGACTGGCATCTGAAGTGGGGTGCGGTCTTGGGACTGAGCCCTTAACCTGTGGGTCTGCATGAACTTTGAGTAATTAGTATTGGAATTGAATTGTAGGCACCCAGTTGATGTCTGGAGAATTGGAGAATTGTGGTATGAGAACCCCCCCCAACCTCCACCCCCAATTTGGTGTCTGCTGTGCGTAGAGAAACAAGTTTTCTTTTAAATGACGAGGTAAATGCTATTCATGGTGGACCTGTGGATTCCACAATTACTTTTGCTGTCCCTACAAACTTTTTAAAGAAATTTTTGTGTTTATTTATTTTTGAGAGGGAGGGAGAGACAGAGCGTGAGCAGGGGAGGGGCAGAGAGAGAGGGAGACACAGAATCCGAAGCAGGCTCCAGGCCCTGAGCTTTCAGCACAGAGCCTGACGTGGGGCTCGAACTCACCGACTGCGAGATCATGACCTGAGCCGAAGTCGGACGCTCAGCTAACTGAGCCACCCAGGTGCCCCTTTCCCTACAAACTTTTGTTTTCTGTTGAGTTCATAATTGCCTCATTACATTTGCTTTTAGCTTTCAGACTTTTCATCGGTGGTCTAAATCCTTCTCAGCAATTTTGGAAACGTTTAGTAGCCTAAGATTTTATTTGCCTGAGAGCGTCTCTCGTGGGGCCTCTCGTTTTGTTCCAGTTTGGAATTGCCCCTGATGCTTGGTGCACCTCCCTTCCCCCTGAGGTCAGCCCTTCCAGTTAGTTGTCCTGGGGACCCCCTAGGCCTGTCTCCCTTCCTGGACCTTTATCGTCTGTACTCCATGCCTTCCTTTAATCGTGATACTTCGGAGGAGTGGTTCCCAGGGAAGGATTACACAGAAAGTAAACTGTGTGAGACTTTGCTTATCTGAAAAGTCCTTATTTTTTCCTTGTACTTGAGTGTCCAGATAGGAATTTCTAGGTTAGAGATGATTGTTGCAGTGCCTTCTAGCTTCCAAAGTTACCTTTTAAAAGTCTAAAAAATACTCGAATTGCTAATATTTTGAAAGTGGTGTCTTCCTTACTTCTTGCCCTCCCAAGAAGCTTCTAGGATCTTCTCTTTGTTTTGTTTTTATTATTTTTTAAAAATATTTTTTAAGTGTATTTTTTTTTAGTTAGAGTGAGCGGGAGAGGGACAGAGAGAGAGGGAGAGAGAATCCCAAGCAGACTCCACACTGTCAGCGTGGAGCCCACCTTGGAGCTGGAACTCTCAAACCCACGAGATGATGACCTTAGCCGAAACCAAGAGTCGTCCGCTCATCCGACTGAACCTCCCAGGTGCCCCAGCTCTTCTCTTTATGTTCGGTCTTCTGAACCTTTATGGTGACCCAGATACTTGGAGGGCCCTTTTAATAGGAAAGCTTATGTCCTGTAGTTCCGGGAATTTTTCTTCATGGTTATTTTGTTGACGGGGTTTTCCCTTCCAT
Organism: Panthera tigris; assembly: GCF_018350195.1. NCBI lineage: Eukaryota > Metazoa > Chordata > Mammalia > Carnivora > Felidae > Panthera > Panthera tigris. The sequence goes on from NC_056661.1 coordinate 155,834,369, forward strand.
TTATTCTTTCTCTCCTTTTGGAATCTCTGTTAGTTGGATACTGGGTATCCTGGATTAGCATTCTCTTTGTTTTTCACCTACAGTTTTTTTTTTTTTTTTTTTGGCTCTGCTTTCTAAGATATTTTATAAATTTTATCTTCCACTTTTTTAAATTTAATGTTTACTTACTGATTTGGAGAGAGAGAGAGAGAGAGGGTGCGTGAGTGGGGGAGGAGCAGAGGGAGAGAGACAGAGAGAGAGAGAGAGAGAGAGAGAGAGAATCCCAAGCAGGCTCCACGCTCAGTGCTCAGTCCTGAGCTGGACACAGAGCTTGATCTCCGGACTGAGAGATCACGGCCTGAGCTGATACTAAGAGTCGGACGCTTAACCGACTGAGCCACCCAGGTGCCCCTTATCTTCATCTCTTATGTTGAGTTTTTTAAAAAACTTTTTGAATGTTTATTTATTTATTTTTGAGAGAGAGAAAGAGAGACAGAGTGTGAGTGGGGGAGTGGCAGGGAGAGAGGGGACAGAGGATCCGAAGCGGGCTTTGCACTAACACCAGAGAGCCTGTTTTGGGGCTTGAACTCACGAGTCGTGAGATCATGACCTGAGCCGAAGTCGGACACTTAGCTGACTGAGCCATGCAGGCACCCCTCTCATACTGAGTTTTTAATTTCAGATATCATGTTTTTTATTTGAGAGAAATTTTAAAAATTAAAAAAATATTTAATATTTCTTTTTAATAACATCTTGTTATATTGTATGGTTGTGTTGGAGTCTCTGAGAATATGGATTTTGGGGAGGAAATGTTTTTTTCCTCCACGCATTGATGGTTTCCCCACAAATAGCTTTTCTGTTGCTTTATTTTTGTCTTATCCCCCACCTTTTCTCGGATACTGCAGACTCAAGCTGAGTGAATGGAAGGGCTGAGTAGAGACTGTGAACTTGTGAATGGAACTTGTTTGCTCCAGGCTTCACTGTAGAGTGAGTGGCTGGGCTAATTATTTGAGGAATCTCTGATTATCAGTGTCTTTAGATCGTCCTCTTGGAATGCTTGGATTCTTAGAAAAGTCTACACTCATTTCGTGCCTGGAATCGCCTGGAATCGGAAGGCCCGGGTGGTGGTGTTCTGGAAGCCAAGGGAGGGAAGAATGTTTGTTTAGCTGATGGTGTCTGTTTTCAGTGCACCCTTGCCTCAGATGTGTTTGGTGTTCACCCAGAAGATCCTGTTTTGTCCTTTCTGGAGAATAACCTCCAGTCTTTCCCTAGGGCTGGGGAGGAGTGGTTGCCCAGTTATGCAAAAGGGGAGAAGTGATCTGGGAATCTGAATCTTAAACTGACTTACAACCAGTGCCTAGCAGTTTTTCTCCAGAGGCACCTGGTACTGAAAATCCTGAGTAAAAGTCAGGTTAGTTCTTGACTTTTCCTTCTGTTTACATAGGATTTGGTTTTCTCAGATCTGCTACGTTTTTGGCTACTCCTCCATCTACTTTCCAGTGTTGTTGTTTTTTTTTTTTTCTTCCTTCCCTCATTGTGTTAATATAGATTGAAGACTTGAAAAGTAGTTTCTAAAAATCTCTGTACAGTCAATTTAGAAGAGTTTGGGGAGGGGGTGAAAGAAGATGCAGGGATTTAATGTCTTTTCCTCTTGATGACCTTTGATCTAGGACATCAGCTCCAAATTTGCTTTTTGTAGTGGAGTCCTATCTTATTGTTTAAGTTTATTTATTTTGAGAGAGAGAGAAGCAGTGGGGAAGGGGCAGAGAGAGGGGTGGGGCACAGAGGATCCAAAGCAGATTCTGTGCTGACAGCAGCAAGCCACAAAATCATGACCTGAGTTGAAGTCTGATGCTTAACTGGCTGAGCCACCCGGGCACCCCTGGAGGCCTGTCTTTAACTGAGATCTCACACAGAACGTGTGTGTGTGTGTGTGTGTGTACATATATGAACTAGATATAGGCAAAGCTGCTCTGTTGGAAGTGGAGGTGAGAGCCTGTGGCTGCACTTCTCAGTTCTCATCTTGCCCCTTCTCTACCATGAGAACACCCTGCAAGGCATGGTTTGTAAACCTCTGATTGAGGAATTGAGCATGATCTATCCCTCTAGCAGATGTTGGACATTTGAGTGAAGTTTATGGCATTATGGAAGAGCATTGATTTATCCCTTTAGAGATTAATTTTATTGCTCCTCATTGCTCAAATGGTGCATGTCAGAGAAAAAAAAGACTATTCTAAGATTTTTTGAACTTGAATAAAATTGGACTCTGAACCTCCTTGCAGGCTTTTTTTTTTTATGTTTGTTTATTTTTGAAGGAGAGAGAGACAGAGTGTGAGTGGGGGAGGGGCAGAAAGAGAGAGAGAGAGAGAGAGAGAGAGAGAGAGAAAGAAAGAAAGAAAGAAAGAAAGGCAGAATCTGAAGCAGGCTCCAGGCTCTGAGCTGTCAGCACAGAGCCTGACGCAGGGCTTGAACTCACCGCGAGATCATGACCTGAGCCGAAGCCAGATGCTCAACCGACTGAGCCACCCAGGTGCCCCTAGGTGAACTTTTTTATAAAAATAGCTTTAAAATGCTATTTTTTTTTGTTTTCTGAGGAAAGTGCATAAATTTACCTGAAAATTAAGCAATATTTAATTATTTTTTCACATTTTGATAATTGAAGATGTAAGCTCTCAGATTTACTTTTAGAAAGCTAAGATTCCGCTTTACACTGGATTGCCACTAGATTCAATGTTTCACTGAAGAATATTTACCTGACTGAATGAGTGAGAAGGGGCCTGTGGGGCCAGAAAACTATTGGGAGTTTATTATGCATGGAAATCATGATTAAATTCGTGCTTGATTTATCTTTGTGTTTATGCACAGTCTAGCCTTTAAAAACATTGTTATTTCCTTCCTGCTCCACCTTTCCCTGGCACAGGCCATGAATTACCTGTCGAAACCATGGAAGAATCTGGAAGTATTTGCACACCGCAGGTCACTCAAAGGTCCAGTGGGGAATGGACACCAAGATTGACAAATGCTGTTAAATGAAATATGTATTTTCACGTGTCAGTAAGGTGACTCAGCGCATTTTTTAACATAATAAGAAAAAATAAAAAAAACCCCTCCCTAATGAACAGAAGCCAAAACAATACTAGTGTCGAGTCAAAATGAAGGAAGTGGAAATAGGTCTCTTCAGAATCGTCCTGCCATTATGTGTTGACACCAGCATAATTTCACAGGGGACTCAGGCATCATGCTAAAGTTTTTTTGCCAATTGTGCTACAGAAAAGGATTCATCAGTTTTATTTTCAGGCAAGAGACACCTTTAGAAAACAGAAACGTGATCCAAACTGGTGAGAAACACCTCGTATTTCGACTGGGGTTGCACATCGGAAAGACTCTCAAAAACAATGAAAAGAGTTGTCTTGCTTGTGGCCTCCTTTGGAGGCCGACTCTGCATGGGACGCGGGACCTCTCTAGGATGCATCTTGTGGAGCCCTGAGAGGTGGATGAAGAGGTGCCAGTGGAAGGAAAGGCACCCTCTCCACCTGCTTGCAGAGGAGTGTGGAAACAAGAGAGAACGTCACCTTGTAGTGCCATCAACCGTAGAAAGGGAAGCGTCCTGAGAAAAACCAGTTCTGGCACAGGATCTGCTTTGATGACTGGGGAAGTCCTGAGGTTGACTGTGAGCGCGCTGGGGACACTCGGTTACACGTGATCCCAGCAGGGCGTGTGTGCCATGGCCTCAACTTGCTTCTTGATGACATCATGAAGCCGGCCTTTCACCAGAGGATTCCAAGAAGAGCCACAATATTGTGAAACGTGCAGGAGCCATTCAGGGCTGCCGTCTTCAAGGAGAAGCCTGGGGAAAAACACGCAAAGAACTAAATCAAGTCACTGAAGCCGTGTTGCACAACCATTGATCAGAGTGGATTATCTGTTCTGTGGTGATATTTTGAGAAAATGGAAGCAGCCCTTCAAGTAAATGCCATATTTGAGACGGAGCCAAACCTCTTTTCCCTGAGGTCTCTGTAAATGTTTATCTTCGCCGTTACTGTCTTTCATCTTTCACAGTAGACCTCTCACTGTGGAGTCTTGAAGTGAGACCATGTCAATTGTGAGTGGCCTTGGGGAGGACTATGGCTCCAGGACCTTTGATATTGGAAGGGGAGACTCCTTTCCCTCTTCCTCTACTTGCACCTCTGCTTCCTTCTACCCTCCTCTCTTCCTTCTTTCCCCTTGGCTCTTTTCTTTTTTCTTTAAAAAAAACCTTTTTTTAATATTTATTTATTGTTGAGAGACAGAGACAGAACATGAGCATGGGAGGGGCAGAGAGAGGGAGAGACACAGAATCCAAAGCAGGCTCCAGGCTCTGAGCTGTCAGCACAGAGCCCGACACGGGGCTCGAACTCACTGCGAGATCATGACCTGAACCAAAGCCGGACAGGTAACCAACTGAGCCACCCAGGCACCTTCCCTCCCTTGGCTCTTTTCTTTTTCGTGTTCCTAAGCATTCTTGCCCCTTTAAAACCCACCTTAGTTGGTTTCTTCTTCATTGCTCCCTGATCTGAACCAGTGTCCCTGTGTGGTTGGTGGTGGCGACAAAATGTAATGTGTGCAACCACCTTGTAAATGGCAAGGTGTTCCTAACAGGTTGCTTGTTATTCTCTTATTGTCCCCTCCCCACCAAATCCCCACCCAGTGGGCTCATTCTGAGCTCCTTTTGTCATCCGGACTCTTGCTTCCCTGCCTCCTGTTGTGTCTGTTCAGGATCTGCTCTCCCAGTTTCCCTTCTCTTTCTCTTCTTCTCACGACTTACCTTCTTTGGAAAAGAGTTAATTTTGGTTTGCCGAGCACATTGAAGCTAAGACATTAATGGCTAACAGATTTGATGCTAACATGTCGGGGAAGGTCACATTTTAACTGGAGACTCCTCAAACTTCAAAATAGAGCCTCCAGTGAAATTCTGGGCAGCATGAACAGTCAGTGGAAGAGAAAATGAGCCTTTTCCTGGTGCTTGTGCATATGAAGAACTTCTTACTCCACCCATTCAAGATTTGGGCCTTAATGTAATGTGTACAGGCTACTGAATAAAATACCAAACAGGGACATGAAGGGTCCAGGAAGTTTTGGTTGGGGGAGCCAAACAAGGATTAGAGCATCTTTTAAGGAAAAGTTAGGAAAGAAACAGTATGGTTAAGAAATAAAGTACAAAGTATGAGTATTTTCAATCACCCCTGGAGCCTCTCTTCTGTTAATATCTCCCTGCCTTGGACTCTGGTAAGGAACAGGCAAATACAGGTTAGGCAAATAGACACAGGGAGTCATTGAGCTGGGAGTGATTCTTACGCCAAGAGAGATCACAGGGATCCTCTTTTCAAATCCTGGGGGACTGGAGGTGTTTGCTGGCAGGTAGGCTTTTGCATGAATCCAAGGAGAGAGCTCTCTGGATCCCTGGTCTCAATAGGGTGGCTTGGCCAGAGAAGCCGTTTTTTCCCTGTGGATGCATCCCAGTTTGATCAGAACCTCCTGGAGAGGATGCCCTCACCTGCATTGATCTTCACGGTCATCTTCTTCCTGGAGTCACTGGCTGAAATGTTGCAGAATGGCTTCATGGTTACTGTGCTGGGCAGGGAGTGGGTGCGATGCCGGTTGCTGCCCGCGAGTGACATGATTGTGGCCTCCTTGGCCGCCTCCCGGTTCTGCCTGCATGGGTGGCCATCCTGAACAACCTCTTCACCTTCTTTGATTTTCGTTCCATAATGGACTATTTCAGCATCCTCTGGAGCTTCTTCAACACTCTCTCTTCCTGGCTCACCGCCTGGCTTGCTGTCTTCTGTGTGAAGACCTCCATCTTCTCCCACCCTGTCTTCTCCTGGCTGAGGTGGAGGATTTCTCAGTCAGTGCCCAGGCTGCTGCTGGGCTCCCTGCTCATGGCTGGTCTGGTGGTCATCTCATCAACCATTGGGACTACATTTCCTGTGCAGGTGACTGCCTCCCAGAATTCCCAAGGAAACAGGACCCTGGCTGATAGACTACAGAGCTATTGGCGCTTTTTTCATCCTCATGCAATGCTTATGTGGTTGATCCCATTCCTTCTGTTCTTGGCGTCCACGCTTTTGCTCATGTGCTCCCTGCATCGGCACTTGGGGCAGATGAGGGATCATAGACTGGGTCCATGTGATCCCAGCACCCAGGCTCACATCATGGCCCTGAAGTCACTTTCCTTCTTCCTTGTCTTCTATACATCATATTTTCTGTCCCTGATTGTCGTTACTATGAAAATCGCAACCTTCCAGGGTCACTGGCGCTGGGCCTGGGAAGTGGTGACCTACACAGGTATCTGTCTGCACTCCAGCATCCTGATGCTAAGCAGCCCCAAGCTGAGAAAGGCCCTGAGGACCAGGCTTTGGAGAGCTCTGGACAAAGGCGGGTTTATCTCAAGTTATCAGTATCAATTACCACTACCAGTAGATAAGCCTGTAAGTGGCTAGAACCCCCAAAGTTTGGGCACTGTCCTTTTCTCTTTTCATTTCCTTCTTACTTTCCTGTTCCTTCCATGCTGCATTAGCTTTTTTTGTACCCTGTTTTGTTCCTGCACTGCTCCAGGTCCCCAGTTTGGGTCCGAAACCCCTGTGGGCTGGGATGGTGGCCTCATTGCCTCACAGACCTCTCGTACCTTCTGTATGAGCAGCCATAACAGATTTTTCCAAGCATCATTTTGGTCTGTACCTCTTTACAGAGACCTGTAATGGTTGTCGGTTATCTCTGTGGTCAACCTGAAGTGTTTTTTAATGGTGGCATAGATTGTCCCACACCATCCCACACACCACTGCCCTCCTTATTACTGCTCTGCTGTCAGCTCGGTCTCTCCACTCCAGCCCAGTAATTTGGCCCATCTGGAACTTCCTTCTTTCCTTTGTCTGCCATTCTTGGCCATTCCCTTCTTTTGTGCCCTGCTTATGACTGATTCCACCCAGCCTTTTCAATGTGGTCCCATGAAAGGCTGAGGGTATATATGAGTTTTGTGCCATTCTAGGCCCTGCCCATGATTTTGTGTGTTTGCTAAATGTTTAATTAAAAGGAATTGTCTGATGTGGAAATGCTTTTAGGTTTTGGCCAACAGAAGACAGAGAAGGAAAACAAAATAAATTTGCTGTAGTTCTTAATTTTGATAATCCTGCCTTTCCTCTCTCTTCACCCAGGAGGTGGGTCCTGAATGCCAGTGCCTAGCATGGTAGTCTCCACATTGGGTGTTTGCCTCTCTGAGTTGTGTGCACAATGATCCACTGAATGTGCAAAGAAAAGTGGGGCAACTCTAATTTGCATTTACTTTTATTTCATCCTTTTAGTTCCTGTTTTTTTTTTTTGTGTGTGTATATTTTATGATATACAGAATGTATTAGTAAAGTAGTACATGCAAGTAATTAAATAAAGGCACATATGCTTGGATGCATGCTCATAAACTTTTTTTTGGCTGATGGAATTTGCTTTAGAAATGTATGGAGACCAAAAAACTAGAAAAGGGTTGGGTAGGGGCAGTGAAGGCAAGAGCATCAGGGGTGTCTGTCTCTGCCATCCCTTCTACTCACCTGGAAGCATCTGGAAGACTGCCTTTCCCCGTGCAGAGCTCCAGAACTTTACTGAATGTCTTGGGTGGGGAGGGAATGGTGGTTCAACTCCCATGTCCCGTAACATGTTCACAGCCCTTTGTGTTAGGCCAGGTCTCGTGGGCTTATCTCAGGACTTCTTGATTGGTTGATGTTCTTAGCCTCCCTCTCCTAGCTTTTAGCTCTGAAGAGTCCCCCAAACATTTGGTGGCTCCCATCTTGACCAAAAACACAACCCAGTAGCTCATCCTGATTTTTGAGGGTTTCTGTGAACTCTTCCCGGCCTGCCTTTTCATCCTGGTAGGCCACCATTCCGTTAGCCATAGTCAGACTTACCAGATTATTCCTGAGACATAACGGTAGCTCTACCTCCTTCACTGACTCACATCTCCTTTACAACATACGAGATGGCGTCTTTATTGTCCCGCAGTGAAGCCTCTGCTGCTGCTGTTGCTGCTGCTGCTGCTGCTGAGCTCTTCGAATTCTTGGGGTGGGAATAGGAGGCCGTGTAACATTTCCAACTGCAGCCTGGGAATCCTCCCTTTTCATCCCTGTCAGAGAGAGTCCTGAGGTACGTGTTTCCCACGTAGAGAATGTACTCGGGATTCCTGCCCGTACCACCCCCATGATGACACATATAAAGACCAGCTGTGAAAACTTGCAAATTCTCAGATTTGGCTTCCACCTTAGAAGATAAATTTGAATGTGGGAAAATAAATTGCAACGAATGAAACCAAAAAGCACAAACAACAAAAGAATCACCATAAAACACTTTGCATATTTATATACAAACGATTATTTACCTATTTGGATTAACTTAATCTGCAATAAGATGTGGCCAGTTAGTGTTGTGGTTGATGACTGGTACGTGAAAACACTTTGAGGGCGGGTACCTAGTTTACTGTTGTAGCTCCAGTGCCTTTCACAGGGTCCTTATGACATAGGAGATGCCTCATGAATTGTAGTCGAGTGAATTGAAGGTTAGCACACGTCCTTCCCATAGTATAAGCTATCAAAGATGGAGGTGGTGGGTGGGAAGGATGAGATTCCATACTGAGAGGTTTGTGGCTGGCCAGACTCCGGAGCTGTGAACTCAAAGTTTGCCCCATTGCTCCAAGGTCCAATAGGCAATGGCCAAATGTCAGCCAGGGGAATAAGGCTAACGAAGAGAGCAGTTGGGAATTTTATCTCCTGAACATTTGCATCTTCACAGAAGGGCAGGGTGAACAAAATACCTTAGTTCCCCATCTCTCCTTTTTCCAGGAACCTAGTATTCACCATAGCAAGGGCTCTGTGTTGGAAGGAGATTTCCACCTGTGTCTTTGTCCCAGGTGGACTGGAAAGTGGAAAGAGATGTGTTTTCTGCATTCTAGTCTCTCTTTGTAGGGTTCTGTGCATGGAACTGGAAGGACACGGTGCTGGCCAGAAGAGGGGTGCACTATAAAATACTCCCACAGGTTCATGTTACTTGACCCTGAGCCTTCAATACATACTGCCATATATGACCCCAAACTATTTCTGCTTGCCTGTCTCCCTGTAGACACATTAATCAGCTAAAATTCACCTGGATAAGTAAGTACTCCCTTAATTGCTGGGTGTTTTTTGTTTGTTTGTTTTGTTGTTTTTTTTGTTTTTTTACTCTTTGAAATCATTCCTATGAAAAATATAATCTTTGCTTATTCTGCCTTCCTCTGGCCAAAGTAGATGGTCCAAGATTTGGTGCTCTGACCTCTGCTGCATCCCTGATGCTCTCCTGACCTTTCCTTGGACTACTTGTCCCTCCACAGGATAGATGGAATGACAGGTAGTTATTGTAATAACAGTTGTCATCATCACCCTAATTCTGTCTTGTGCTGGTGCAGATTTATAGTAGAGAGATATATCCACATGTATTTGTGATCCATATATTTTATAGGTGAAGAAAGAGGGCTTCAGAAATGTTAAATGACTAGACTGAAGAGCCACAGATAGTGATTGTGACAAGACTCAAAATCTGGTCTCTGACTTCAGCTGGGGATGAAGGAGATCAGAGTCAAGAATGTGTTCTAACTGTGGCAGAGATCCCTGGTCTTAGAATCAGCTTGGGTCTCGGTCTTTCCTCCATGTAACTATGACCTTAGCTGAGACTCTTAGTCTATACTTTGAGGCCTCATTTCTTTCTTGTATAAAATTATTTTCATGTTTTATTTCACTCTAAAAACTGAGATTCTAGTCATAGATTCTTGTTCAATCTTGAGTTAGAACAGATGATACTTGTGGCTCCTGGGTGGTTCAGTCAGTTAAGTGTCCAACTTTGGCTCAGGTCACGATCTTGCGGTTTGTGGATTTGAGCCCTGCGTCAGGCTCTGTGCTGACAGCTCAGAGCCTAGAGCCTGCTTTGGATTCTGTGTCTCCCTCTGTCTCTGCCCCTCCCCCACTCATTCTCTGTCTTTCTCTGTCTCTCAAAAATGAATAAAAACATTAAAAAATTAAAAAAAAAGAACAGATGATACTTGGGGCACCTGGCTGGCTCAGTTGGAAGAGCGTGCAACTCTTGATCTTGGGGTCATGTGTTTGAGCCCCATGTTGGGTGTAGAGCTTTACTTTAAAAAAAAAACAAAAAAGGGGCGCCTGGGTGGCTTGGTTGGTTAAGTGTCCGACTTCGGCTCAGGTCATGATCTCACGGTCCGTGAGTTCGAGCCCTGCGTCGGGCTCTGTGCTGACAGCTCAGAGCCTGGAGCCTGTTTCAGGTTCTGTGTCTCCCTCTCTCTCTGCTCCTCCCCTGTTCATACTCTGTCTCTCTCTGTCTCAAAAATAAATAAACGTTAAAAAAAATTAAAAAAAAACACACACAAAAAAAGAATAGATGATGCTTTTTGCATCTTACAGATGGTGAAATTGAGGCTCAGGGGGTTAACACCATACTCAGTAACTCATGGTGGGGTGGGGGGGCTTGTACCAGTTCCTGCCTTGGTGCCTTATCCAGGATTCTTTCTGCCACATCCCATTCGTTTCATTGCTATCCTGGTAGGGGTTCTCTCATGAAATGCCACTTTAAAGGTCACATTATAAAATGTTGTAACAAAAAAGTCACCTGCCTGATAGTATATAATTGTCTGCTATGTTCTTTTTGATACTGATGTTCACCACAAGTTCTAGGACTTGGACCTCTTTTGGTAGAGGTTTAGCTCATTTTTTGGTCTGTCGGGAGGGTATTCCGAAAGCACCTACTTCATAGGGTCACAGTGGGAACTAGCACGATGGAAAACATTTAGAAAAATGCCTGGATGAACAGCCAGTTGATGGATGTGAGCTCTGATGGTCGTTAGGTGTTAGCTTAGAGAAGTAGAACTTTCTGTGTAAGGGATGCTAAATGCAAGTGCCTGCCTGATATAGTGTTCATGCCAGTGTTGACATGGGCAGAGAGTGGGCAGAAGAGGGGCAGGCAAGTTCAGGGGCAGGCAGGGGGACTTTTGACACTGAGCCTTAGCAATATTTGCATCTGTTTTGAGAAGAAGAAATCTCTTTACCCTCAAGAGATAACCTGTGTCCTCTACACTTGGGGGCAGCTAGAGGGGTAAACATGATGTAGGAGCTTCCAGAACCACCCAATAGGAATAGACCTCGAAGTCTTGGGACCCATCTAGTGCACAGAAGAGATGAATGGAGATGACATGATTCCAGGATCTCCAGTGACTGATAAGAGAGCCATCATCTTGGCTATCGTTTTATTATTTTTGTGCCTGGTGGCAGCAGTGAGCAATGGCTTCATCACTGCAGCTCTGGACGTGGAGTGGTTGCTACAGAGAACACTGTTACCTTGTGATAAATTATTAGTCAGCCTGGGGGCCTCTTGCCTCTGTCTGCAGTGGGTGTGATGAGGAGGACCATTTATATTTTCCTGTATCCAGAGGCCTTCCCATCCAACCTTGTACTGTAGTTCCTAGCCTTCTGGCGGGACTGGCCATCTTACGATTCTCCACCTACCTAGCTCAGTGTCTTCCATTGCATGAAAATTGCAACCTTCACCCTCCCCATCTTCCTCTGGCTAAAATAGAAGGTGTCTGGGTTGGTTGCATGGATGCTGTAGGGCTCTCCAACTTGAGCACCATCTTATTTTCATAGGCAACCAGAGCTTGTAACAGTACTTTGTAAGGAGAAGGTTGCAATCTGGGAATGCCATTGAGAATACCGTGAGACCATATGAGAAATTCTACTTCTTCTGTTTAAAACTTGTTAGCTGGACAGTCGTTACTGCTGTCTTCCTTTTCGACATGGTTTGGTCATGTCTCTGGAAAGACACACTAAGAAGGTCTGCCTGTCCAATGTGGCTTTTGTGAGCCCAGGGCCCAGGTGCACAACCAGGTTCTCCTGGCTCTCATGTCCTTTTCCGTCCTCTCCACCTCCTGTTTTCTGTCACTGGTGCTCAATGCTGCAGGTGTTTTTCCATTTTGGGACCCTAGCTACTGGGTGTGGCAGGCAGTGATTTATCTGTGCTCAGCAGTCCCCATCACTGCACTTGAGCAACCCCCGGCCGAGAGGTGTGGTGGAGAGGGGCTGCTGTGCAGGGTGCTGGGCATCGTGAGTTGCGATTGATGAAAAACCTCAGAGACACTAAGGCAGAGGGCATGGTGCAATGGGACATGGCTTCTTTAAATCCCTTTGCCACTTTTAATGTTCCTTTCCTCTCTGCTACGTTTCACGAGGAGAATGACTTCTATGAAATAGGATTTCAAGGTGGGATCGAAGGTCCTGAGATAATGGGGTAGCGTCACTGATGTACAACCCAGCAAGTCTGTGGCCAAGGCAGCTGTGTTCCCTGTGGGGCTTGATGTGGCTAGAGTCAGGAAACTTTTACTTTCCCTGTGATCGGTCTCTTGGAGGGTAAAATTATCCTTCTGGAGACTGGATGCGAGGATCCTGACGCACCATTCAATTTTTATCTGTTGAGTCAGACTGGAGAAGATATCTGGAACCTCAGTTTTCCTCTGGCTTCATGCTGTAAACCACCTTTTCTTTTCTTTTCTTTTCTTTTCTTTTCTTTTCTTTTCTTTTCTTTTCTTTTCTTTCCTTGTCTTTTTTTCTTTCCTTTTCTTCCTCCTCCCTCTTCTTTTTTCTTTTCTTTTCTTTTCCTTTCCTTTTCTTTTTTCTTTTTTCTTTTTTCTTTTCTTTCTTTCCTTTTCCTTTTCCTTTCTCTTTTCTTTCATCACTTAACTGTTTTCCAGCCATCTACTGCAGTGAAGTCTTCCTCCTTCTGTGCAAGAGTTTCTCATGTCTGAACTCTCTTCACAGAGCGTGGGTCTGGTTGTGCCTGTGTTTGGCAGTATGTGTTATCTAGGATTTGTATGTTTGCAGATGACCTTTGGAGATCCCTGTGAAAGTTAGGGGGTCATGCTTTATATATTGCTTATGTTCTCCACAGTGGCCTATTCTGTTAGTCTGTTTCATAAATGTTAAGGTCCATGAACCCAGATGTGACTTTTGTTTATGCTGATATTGGGACCTTCTGAAATTTTTGACTTGGGAAGGTTCATCTATAGCTATATGACAAGATTTAAGAAGAAAAGACTTGGGTTTGGTTTGGTGAAGAATGCAGGCTGCTTTTCTGCCTTCCATAGATCTTTTTAAACCTTCCTTAAGCTCAGTTACCTCTTGAACCATTCAAAGTAAGGTCCCTAGCCTTCCCTCTATTGGCTTTATTTGATTTTTAAGGTTTATTTATTTTGAGAGAGAGAGAGAGAGAGAGAAAGAGAGAGAGAATGAATCCCAAACAGGTTCTCCAAGCTCAGCGCAGAGCCTGACACAGGGCTTGAACTCATGAACCATGAGATCATGACATGAGCTGAAATTGGACCCTTAACCACCGGATAGTACCATGAACATTTCAAACTTAGCAAATCCACAGTGGATGTCCTTTCTCTCCTCTTCGTCTTCCTTCCCCACCCCCCCCACCAGCCCCCTCTACTGCTCAGCTGGATCTATTTTTTCTATTATTTATGTCCAGTACACCAGGCTTACCACCTCTGAGATAATTTTCTCTCCCCATCTCTGCTGAGCCCTTGAGTCTAATCAGCAGCTTATCTCCAGTTGCTACTTCTGCAAAGTCTCTATTATCTGTCCCTTCCTTCCCATTCCCATGGATTCTATTATTGATTAGACTGTCCTCCTCTCTCACCTGCGCTGCTAAAATTTCCTCTTCACCTCTTGGTCCATTACACTCTCCCTTCCCCCCATCCCAGTCAAAACTACCATTGCCAGAGTCATCTCTTGAAGGCATAATTAACCATTTCCACCCACACTCACCGCCTCTCAGTGCCTAGACATGAAGCACAGGGTCCCCAAACCTGGCATTCACGGACCTCCACAATATGGCAATAATTTTATCTTCCTTTGTGTTGATTCTACGAGAATTCTGTTTTGTAGAAAAATCGAGATTTTCATTGTTTCCAACATACCTGGAGTTCCCTCCCTGATGTACTGAAAGGTGATCTCTTATCCCCACATCTACCTGTGAAAATCCTATTTAATTTTTTCCCCCTATTTAACCTTTAAAGGTTAATTCCAATGACTTCTCTTCCGGGAAGCTTTTCTGGTTTACTACCTCCCAGGTTTTGATCTCTCTGACCTTTGAGGACATATTACTCAGTTGTGACATGAATTCTGTTCTGTGGTGGTATGATCTGTATTCATATTTTATACTCCCTAGTATATTAAAAATTACTTTTTAATGTGTATTTTGTTTTGAGAGAGAAAGTGAGCGAGCCGGGGAGGGGCAGAGAGAGAGAGGGAGACACAGAATCTGAAGCAGGCTTCAGGCTCTGAGCCTGACATAGGGCTCGAATTCATGAACCTTGAGATCATTACATGAGCTGAAATTGGCCACTTAACTGACTGAGCCACCCAGGCACCCCGTCTCCCCAGTATGTTTTAAAGTTTTTGAAAGCATGGCTGCCTTACACTTTTCTATGTGTTCCTTGAAGCACTTATAAATACTTGATACACTGAACGGAATAATTCTCTTGCACCTGGACCCAGCCCTAAGCACATGGATTTTTGTCTGTACATTTATCTCTGGGCTACCTACTACATTTTAATACTGATGTTTGAGCTGTATTTCCTTCACTATCTGGCCATCTCATTTTTGGAGGTCAGCCTTATATTCTGTTTCTCTTTGACCAATGCACAGTGTAGAAATAATAAATGAGTAGGTGAGAGAGTAAGATATGCCTGATTTTGTGATGCCTTTACTTTGCTTCTTTCTTGTACATTTACATGTTGCTAAGCAACCGTGAATGACTAGCTTAGCGCCTTCCTATGGGAATCTCAGTGAAGTGCCACTTGTCTTTGTTACTGACCCAGTGTCTCTTTCCAGAGAGCCTTGTATAAGCTAATCTTTGTTCCTTCCTCTTTTCACATGTTAGCTAGGAGAACAGAACATCTACCAGAATCTGACTGATCTCCCCACGGGGACTAGTTCCCCTGGAGCTTGAACACACAGGGAAACATTAAAAGAGTAGCAGTTTGTTGTATTTTTAAAATGCATAGTTATCTTATTATTATCATCAACTTTTGCCTATAGTCTAATTTCATCCTGCATTATGCTGATATTAATAGCAATCATTTATGAATGCCTATTTATTTTATTAATTAACTTATTTTTTGATTTACATCCAAGTTAGTTAACATATAGTGCAACAATGATTTCAGGAGTAGATTCCTTACTGCCCATTATCCATTTAGCCCATCCCCCCTCCCACCACCCCTCCAGCAACCCTCTGTTTGTTCTCTATATTTAAGAGTCTCTTATGTTTTGTCTCCCTCCCTGTTTTTATGTTATTTTTGCTTCCCTTCCCTTATGTTAGTCTGTTCTATATCTTAAATTCCTCATATAAGTGAAGTCATATTATATTTTTCTTTCTCTGACTGATTTCGCTTAGCATAATACCCTCCAGTTCCATCCACATAGTTGCAAATGGCAAGATTTCATTCTGTTTGATTGCCAAGTAATACTCCATTGTATATATATATACCACATCTTCTTTATCCATTCATCCGTCGAGGGACATTGGGGCTCTTTCCATACTTTGGCTATGGTCAATAGCACTGCTATAATCTTTGGGGTGCATGTGCCCCTTTGAAACAGCACACCTGTATCCCTTGGATAAATATCTAATAGTGCAATTGCTGGGTCGTAGGGTAGTTCTATTTTTAATTTTCTGAGGAACCTCCATACTGTTTTCCAGAGTGGCTGCACCAGCTTGCATTCCCACCAACAATGCAAAAGAGATCCTCTTTCTCCGCATCTTTGCCAGCATCTGTTGTTGCCTGAGTTGTTAATGTTAGCCATTCTGACAGCTGTGAGGTGGTATCTCATTGTGGTTTTGGTTTGTATTTCCCTGATGATGAGTGATGTTGAGCATTTTTTCATGTGTCTGTTAGCCATCTGGATGTCTTCTTTGGAAAATGTTCATGTCTTTGGCCCATTTCTTATGGATTATTTGTTTTTTGGGTGTTGAGTTTGATAAGTTCTTTATAGATTTTGGATAGTAACCATTTATCTGATATGTCATTTGCAAATATAATCTCCCATTCCATCGGTTGCCTTTTAGTTTTGCTGGTTGTTTCCTTTGCTGTACAGAAGCTTTTTATTTTGATGCGGTCCCAGTAGTTCATTTTTGCCTTTGTTTCCCTTGCCTCCAGAGACGTGTTGAGTAGGAAGTTGCTGCGGCCGAGGTCAAAGAGGTTTTTGTCTGCTTTCTCCTTCAGGATTTTGATGGCTTTAAGTCTTTCATCCATTTTGAGTTTTTTTTTTTTTTTTTTTTTTTTTTTTTCCCCTGTGTGTGTGTGTGGTGTAAGAAAGTGGTCCAGGTTCATTCTTCTGCATGTCACTGTCCAGTTTTCCCAGCACCATTTGCTGAAGAGACTGTCCTTATTCCATTGGTTATTCTTTCCTGCTTTGTTAAAGATTAGTTGGCCATACGTTTGTGGGTCCATTTCTGGGTTCTCTATTCTGTTCCACTGATCTGAGTCTGTTTTTGTGGCAGTACCATACTGTCTTGATGATTATAGCTTTGTAATACATCTTGAAGTTCAGAATTGTGATGCCTCCAGCTTTGGTTTTCTTTTCAAGATTGCTTTGGCTATTTGGGGTCTTTTCTGGTTCCATACAAATTTTAGGATGATTTGTTCTAGCTCTGTGAAGAATGCTGGTGTTACTTTGATAGGCATCGCGCTGAATATGTAGATTGCTTTGGGTAGCATCAGCATTTTAACAATGCCTTACACTCTGTCTCTCTCTCTCAAAAATAAAAATAAACATTAAAAAAAAATAAACTTTTTAAAAAAAATAAACTCTTAAAAAAAAGTTTGTTCTTCCAATCCAGGAGCATGGAATATTTTTCCTTTTTTTTGTGTGTCTTCTTCAGTTTCTTTCATAAGCTGTCTATAGTTTTCAGTGTATAGAGTTTTCACTTCTTTGGTTAGGTTTTTTCCTAGGTATTTTATGGTTTTTTGTTATGAATGCCTATTTTTATGTGAGGCATGGGGCTAGAAGATTTATTTACTTCTGTCCTTTATTTAATTCTGAAAACAACACTGCAAAGTAGAAACTGAGGTTTAAAGAAGTTTACTGAGGTCTTGTGGCTAGTGAATGATGGAACCAGAATACCTCAGTGCTATAGCCTTTAAGATGGTGTGGTATTGATGCAGGGATAGATAAATGCATCAACACATAGTCCAGATAATAGTTACGTGGAAAATTGTATATGATAAGGTATCTTAAATTGATGAGGGAAAAAACGGTCATTTCATCATGTTGTAGTATATTGGTACTACAGTTGGATAATTTTTTTGATAATTCAATTTTTCCTGTATTTTATTTCATGAAATACTGCCTTTAAAATCTGCAGACATGTTGACTGTTTTCTTCCCCACCTTTTTGGATGGGATGGTAGAATATGTACATTACCTTCAGCTTTCACAATCCAGAGAAGCTGTTTTCTTAGGCCTTCTTGTTAGTAACTCTTGAAATATCGAGTCGTAATGAAAGTCGTTGGTAAATTTGACTGCAGAACAATTTAAAATTTTTTATGAAAAGATTCTGTAAATGTAGGGATCACTGAAGTGCTTTCAATTTTAAAGGACAAGTGACAGATTTCCAGAAAATGTTTACAAACATTCTTAAAAGATAAAAGCCAGTATCTCTAATATACAAAAGAGCTTCTACAAATCAGTAAGAAAAATAAAAGCAAAGTGATAGAATTGTGGTTAAATGATTAGACATAGATCATACAGATTGTCACATATACATGTGAAAAGCAGCTTATCAGCACTTGCATCATGAAAATGCAAATTAAAACAACAAAAGCCACTAATATAAATACAGCTGCATAAATCAGTGGCTTTCCATTTCTTTCCCTGGAAACCACCTAGAAGAAACAAGACAATTGAAAGAAGACTCTGAAAACTCCCATTTTCAGTGAAGATGAAAGACAGACAGTCCACAGATTTCAAATTGTGTGAAATCACTACCAGTCACAGGTGAGATCAGGTAGAGTCAAGAAAGAAAGTGAAAAGAAGAAGCATGAAGGAAAGTAAGAGGGCCCAGCAGGGGCAGAAATAATATTCCAGCAAAAATACACTTTCTGAAGAAAAGACACACCTTGAAATGCAAAAGACCCTTAGTATGCATGTGTTAGTTATCTGTTCCCGCATAACAAATTATCCTGACACTTAATGGCTTAAAAAACCCTTTATTATAACCTCATAACTTTTGTGGGCCAGGAAGCTAGGCATGTCTCAGCTGTCACAGGCTGCATTCATCTTCAGGCTCATCTGGTTAGGAGCTACTTCCCAGCAAACCTGTGTGGTTGCTGCAGGATTCGGTTTCTCATGGGTTGTTGGACCAAAGCATCAGGTCCTTCCGAGCTGTTGGCTGGAGGCCTTCACTTCCTTGCCACGTAACCCTCTCTGTAGAGCATCTGACTTCATCAGAGTGAACAGATGACGGTATACCAGAGCATCTGCAGAAGAGAGAGGGCCAGCAAGACAGAAGTCACAGACTTCTGTAACCTAGTTAATTATTCGTTTGTTATTACTCATAAGTGGTAACCAATAGATGTGGTCAAAAGAAACAGAGGACTAAGAGAACTATATAAATTATAAAGGTGAGTACTGGAACAAAAAATATATATACTTTCCTTACAATTAATAGAACCAACAGGGGCACCAGGGCAGGTCAGTTGGTTAAGTGCCTCACTTTGGCTCAGGTCACGGTCTCACGAACCCCACATTGGGCTCTGAATGCTGACAGCGCAGAGCCTGCTTCGGGTCCTCCCTCTCTGCTCCTCCTCTGCTTGCACTCTCCCTGTCTCAAAAATAAAACATTGGAAAAAAATAGAACCACAAACAAAAATGAGGAAACATACAACAAATGCAAATATAATAATCATCCCCTCCCTGTAAACTTTTATAAACAAAACACAGAACATAAAATAATGTGCCAGAATTAAGATGAAACATGTTGGACATGCAATTAAATAACTTTACACTTTACACTTAGAATGGCCTTCAGATCAGCTCAAAAAGCAAAACACAGCTTTGTATTTTTTTTTTTTTTTAAGGCTTTGGTACTTTTTTTTTTTCTGAGTTTATCCTTTATTTTTAGAGGAGAGGGAGGGGCAAAGAGAAAGAGAGAATCCCAAGTACGCTCTGTGCTGTCAGCGAAGAGCCCAACTCGGGGCCCAATTTCACAAACTGGGAGATCATGACTTGGTCTGAAATCAAGAGTTGGATGCTCAACTGTCTGAGCCACTTAGGCACCCTTATATTTCTAAGATCCATAAAAAAAGTGGAAGTTTGAAAATGAATGAAGAATAATATGTCAGGTAAATGCAAACAAAAGGAATTGATACCTAATATGATCAAATGGGATACCAGGATAAGTCTTTAATGTTAAGAGGTAAAATATAGGGGTGCCTGGGTGGCTCACTCCGTTGAGTGTTTGACCCTTGATTTCAGCTCAGGTCATGATCCCAGGATCATAGGATCGAGCCCCAAGTCGGCCCTGCGTTGAGTGTGGAGCCTGCTTGGGATTCTCTCTCTTTCTCTCTCTCTCTCTCCCTCTCTCTCCCTCTCTCTCCCTCTCTCTCCCTCTCTCCCTCTCTCCCTCTCTCCCTCTCTCTCCCTCTCTCTCTCTCTCTCTCTCTCTCTCTCTCTCTCTCTCTCTCTCTCTCTCTCTCTCCCCTCTCCCCCTCTCCCCCTCTCTCCCTCTCTCCCTCTCTCCCTCTCTCCCTCTCTCCCTCTCTCCCTCTCTCCCTCTCTCCCTCTCTCCCTCTCTCCCTCTCTCTCCTCTCTCCCTCTCTCCCTCCCTCCCCCCCCCCCCCCCCCCCCCCCCCCCCGTCCCTCACTCGTTTGTGCATGCTCTCTCTCTCTCTCTGTAAAAATGGAAAACAAAAACAAAACAAACAAGAGGTAAAATACAAATTAAGCTTCATCATATTTAATGAATGTAACATTCTTACAAAACTCAAGAACATTAAAAGAATGAATACTACCACCACCGTTTACATTTGAAGGGTGATAATCTATCAAGAGAAATACATTAGTTATAGACATTGGAAATGGGATGTAAAAATTTGTGTGTGTATAATTTAAAAATCCAAATAATGAATATAAAAACTATAGAACAATAAGAATTTGTAAGGTAGTGGGGTACAAAATAAATATATAGATATTAATATTTTCTCATATACACAAATAGTCACCAATGAGGGGACAGAATGAAAGAAAAGATTCTATTTGCAATAATCACAAAGAGACAAAATGCCCAGAGATAAGTTAAAAAAAAATTTTTTTTAATGTTTCTTTATTTTTGAGAGAGACAGAGACAGAATGCGAGTGGGTTAGGGGCAGAGAGAGGGAGACACAGAATCTGAAACAGGCTCCAGGCTCTGAGCTGTCAGCACAGAGCCTGATGTGGGGCTCGAACCCACAAGCTGTGAGATCATGACCTGAGCCGAAGTCGACGCTCAACCGACTGAGCCACCCAGGCACCCTGAAATAAGTTTTATATTTACATTTTTTTTAAAGTTTATTCATTAATTTTTTTAATGTTTATTTAGTTTTGAGAGAGAGAGAGAAAGAGAGAGAGAGAGAGCTTTCTAATGGAGAAGAGGGAGAGAGAGGAGACACAGAATGCTAAGCAGGCTCCAGGCTCTGAGCTGTCAGCACAGAGCCCAATGTGGGGCTCGAACTCATGAACCATGATATCATGACCTGAGCCAAAGCTGGATGCTTAACCGACTGAGCCCCCCAGGTGCCCCAGAAGTTTATTCATTTTGAGAGAGAGAGAGAGAGCAAGAGTGCATGCATGAGCATCCACATGGTGGGGGGGGGGGGCGGAGAGAGGGGAAAAGAGAGAATCCCAAGCAGGCTCTGTACTGTCAGCACGGAGCCTGACATGGGGCCTGAACTCCGCGAACTGTGAGATCATGACTGGAGTCGAAGTGAAGAGTTGAACACTTAACTGACTGAGCCACCCAGAGATAAATTTTAAAGAAATGTATAAGATCTACATGAAGGAAGCTTTAAAACACTCAGGAAACCATGGAAGCAGACATGAATCAAAGGAATATAATACCATATTCTTAAAAAGACTCCACACCATAAAGATGTCAGTTACTCTTAAGTTAATTTCTTTTTTTTTTTTTTTTTTAAATTTTTTTTAATGTTTATTTATCTTTGAGACAGAGAGAGACAGAGCATGAACAGGGGAGGGGCAGAGAGAGGGAAACACAGAATCGGAAACAGGCTCCAGGCTCTGAGCTGTCAGCACAGAGCCCGACGCGGGGCTCGAACTCAGGGACTGTGAGATCATGACCTGAGCCGAAGTCGGACGCTCAACCGACCAAGCCACCCAGGCGCCCCTTAAGTTAATTTCTTAATTTGATGTTAGACCTATAAAAATGCCAACTTACTGCCTCTTTTTAAACCTATAAAAATAAGATTAACATATTCAAAGGTTATTATGGAAATTGGAAGAAGCCAAAAAAGAAAACAGTGATGATAGACAAGCTCTATCATTCACTGAACTACAGCATGAACCTTGAAATGTAAGTGTTTGTGGCTGTATCCCAGTAGAATAAGTAGTCTAGAAAACAAATACATACAATATAGGAATTTAGTCTAAATTCCAGAGTACAAATAAAAGTAATAGATCAGAAGAAAATGGATTACTCAGTAACTGATACTGAGATAACAGGCTACCCATCTGAAAAAAATTAAGGTGTTGCCATACCTCAAGCCGTATACCAGGATGAAGTCCAAATGGATCAAATGTTTTAATGTTAAAAATGAAACAATACAACTACTAGAAAAAAAAATGGGAAGATGAGGGTTTTTTTTTTTTTAAAACCTTGGGGTGGGTATGGAGTGCTCACTTCGGCAGCACATATACTAAAACCTTGGGGTGTGGAAAATATTTTAAACTGATTGATTGATTAAACTTTTTTAAATTCTCCATGGTAAAAGTCTATAAGAAATTTACCAAAAATACAACAAGCTGGGAAAATATCTGCATTCATAATGAAAGTTTAATCTCTAAAACACAAAGAGCTCTTAGAAATGATGGGGAAAAGATCAACACCCCCCCCCCCCCCCCCCCCCCCAAAAAAAAGAGAACAGGCAAATACTATGAATATGTAATTCACAGAAAAGGAGAAACACAGATGTTTCTTAAACACAGGAAAGATAGTCTCATTCATAATAAGAAATACAGATCAAAACCAGCTGAGATAACCATTTTTTGGATCTCTATTTGGGAAAACTCCTGAACATTGAAACCACTTTTTTACCAGATTATTGGGGAAATATGTTCTCTCTACATTGTTGGTGGTAGTATAGATTAGTACAATTTCTATGGCAGGCAATTTGGCAATATCTGTCAGATTTACAAGTGCATGCACCCTTTGATCCAGCGATGCTCCCTAGGACTTTGGGGTGCATCGCACCTTCTCACTGGTCACAATTTGTGTCTTACCCTGCTGGGCCTGCTGGGCCTTGAGTCTGGTGATAGGTCTGGAAGCAGTGAGGGGAGGTGGGGATCTTTAGTAGGATCAGCATTGCCTTGCAAGGAAGCTACTAGAGGGGAGCCCATTGTGGCGTCTGCAAGAAAGGGGTGACTGACTTCCTCAGTTAAGGGAGGAAGAGTTGCCTCTATTGATAAAAAGGTTTGACAGAATTTAGGGATCTATATTTCTAGTAGTTTATGCTCCATATCTCCCCATAATATCAAACCAAGTCTAGATTAATCCCCAAATCACTTGGTATTTTTTGGTCTAGTTTTGTCTCCTGCCCTATCTTGTGTTTCTTAATTCCCTACAGGTTTCTCCGGAAAGCAGTCCTTGAAAAATCACATGCATAAGAACCCCCTGCAGGCTCTGCTTCCAGAGAGCTTGGTCTAAGTGGTCTGCTCTTCAGACTGTATCTCTGATCCACATTGTATATTCCTTCTTGAGACATCCACATGGATGTCTAATAGGCATTTCAAACTTACAGTATCCAAAGCTGAGCTCCTGATATTTTTCTACTTCAACATACTGCTCTCACCACTTCCCCCCCGCCCTGTTTCAGCGGATGGCAACTCCATTCTTGCAGTTGCTCTGGACAAAGCTTCTCGCATTTCACGCACAATCACTCAGCAACCCTGATGTCACACTATTTGACCGGGTGCTCAATCGATGTTTAGATCAACTGCTTCTGGGTTGGGATTTCATAGGTAGCAAAGCAGCTCCTCCTTGACTACAATCTGTTGAAAGTTGGCCTCTGACACAAGGGTTTGAAAAAATCAGGGTTAGACTTGTTGACAGCTTTCGAAATGAATCTGTGATTCCACCATTTATCGCCACCTCCACAGCCTCTGCTCTGGTGCAAGGCACGATCACGTCTTGCTTGGATTGCTGCCTCGGCCTCCTAACTGGTTTCACAACTTTTACTCTCAATTTGCCTTTCATCTGTATTCAGCATGGCAGCTAGCAGGATCCTTTAAAAATAGAAGTCACGTCACATCACGTTTCTTTCAAAATTCTCCATTTCCTTTTCAACCTCAAGAAAAAGCCTAAGTTTTCATAATGAGTTAGAATGCCCTTTAGGAGTTTGTTTGGTATGATAGTCGCCTCTGCTATTCCGCCCCCCTCTCACACTGCTCTGGTCACTTTGGCGTCCCTGGTGTTCCTTAAATAAGCCCTACATACACCTTCCTCAGAGCCTGTGCATTTGTGACCTCTTTGCTTGGAATGTTCTACCCCAGATATTGGCATGGCTCACTCCCTCACTGCTTCAGGCATCGTCATCTCCACTGTAAACTGCTGTCCTCCGTGCTACCATTCCCTGCCCTGCTTTGTCTCCTCAGCATTATCACTGTCTATTTTTCTTATATATATCATGTGTTTTCCTCACAACCATGTAAACTCCACAAGGACAGGAATTTGTATCTGTTTTGTTCCCCCCTGGCAAGAGGTAGTCACTCAGTAAGTATTTGTTGAAGCCATGAAAGCATTATCTTATTATAATGAACTACATTAATGAATGCAAAGATTCATCACTTTTATGCCTGTAGAAATATCTATGGCTGTTGGAAACTGGATCAGCAATGAACATTTTCTTATCAATTCAGTCCACTTCGGTGATTTTTGCTGGCTCTCTAATACAACAGCTAGCCTTCACATTTTCTACAGTTTTTAGTAGAGAGAGCTGATTGCTGCCAGGATTCTTTGACATTTGAACAAGAACTTATTGAACATCTAGATACGGAAATCTAAGTATTTATCTCCCAGCTAAGAGCACTGGGGGTATGGAAGTAGAATCTAAGCATTCAGGAAATCTACCCGGTAATATACACACTCCATTTACGGGAATACGAAACACTTAAGAGCTAAAGTGACCATTATCAAGTACTGCTAGTTCATATTTGACCTTGGTACTGAGAGAATTCTAAGATGGAAATGAATCAGACACCGTTGTCCAGCATTATCTATAATGTTTTGCCGCAAATTTTGTGTCTCAAATACATCAGATGTTGGGAAGTTTCCATCTATCTTTGATCACAGTGTTTGTTTTTGACATTTCTTAGTGTCATTGATGGTCTCCTATTCTGAATTCCTATGGACTTATGGCCTGTACTGATGGTTCACTCAGGTAAAGAGGAATAATCTCAAGATTTTAAAAAGTCACAAGAACGAGGGCTCGTGTGGGAGGAGAGCTGGGAGGGAACCGAACCTTTGAAAGCAGGTCAGAATCACGTAGCAGGGAGTGAGCCAGGACGTGGCTGCTCACGCAGCTGGCCTCTGGCACAGGCTTGTAATGAATCTGAGTTCCAGTGGTTTGGATGGTCGGCCTTGGTAACAGATAAAAGCTTTGGAAACTGGGCTTTAGCAGTCAGCAGCTGGACGTATTTTGAATTTTAGTAAGCTGAGCTGACATGTCTTTTAACTATAAATAATACGAATTCTGAACTACAGTGATGGAAACCCAAGGTTTGGGTGGCCGAGACCTATGGGGGTGGCAGTGTTTTTTAAGGACTCTTATTTCTCTTCCAGTAAAAATAAAACATTTTTTAGAAGATGTTGAATAAACTGTTTAAGGTACAATATCCAGTATCCATTCTCTATATTGCTCAAGATTTTTTTTTTTTTAATGAGAAACCACTCCTTTGTCATTAGATGATTATATCACTTACATCAGATCTAAAGTACAGTGGGTTTTTTTTTTTTTAAGTTTATTTAAGTAATCTCTTTTTAGTTTTTTTTTTAAGTTTATTTATTTTGGGGCATCTGGGTGGCTCAGTTGATTAAGTGTCCGACTTCAGCTCAGGTCATGATCTCACAGTTCGAGTTTGAGCCCTACGTTAGACTCTGTGCTGACACCTCAGAGCCTGGATCCTGCTTCAGATTCTGTCTCCCTCTCTCTCTGTCTTTTCTCTGCTTGTGCTCTGTTTCTCTCTCTCTCTCTCTCTCTCTCTCTCTCTCTCTCTTTCAAAAATAAGACATTAAAAACTTTTTAAAAAAAGTTTAAGTTTATTTATTTTGAAAGAAAGAGAGGGAGAGAGAATCCCAAACAGGCTCCACTCAGCTTGGAGCCCAACATGGGGCTCAGTCTCATGACCATGAGATCACCATCTGAGCCAAAATCAAGAGTGGGACACTTACTGACTGTGCCACCCAGGTGCCCCTAAGTAATCTCTTTTTAAAGGTTATTGATTTAAGTAATCACTATATCAGCGGGGTTCTTGAACTCATGACCCTGCGATCAACAGCCACACCCTCGCTCTTCTGACTGAGCCAGCCAGGCGCCCCTAAAGTGCAGTAGTTTTGAGAGCAATATAGATTTCTGTCTCCAAGAGGGACTATAGTTTCCTGTATCCTACCAGATTAGGACTGAAGTTGGTGGCTTCCTGTCCTACTGACAAACTCCTTGGATGTACTGCCCTGTGGGTCATCACCAGCAGTAGGATCCATTCAATCTTGTAGGGGTCAGATGTAAGGGGACTGCTGTCCTTACTGCTGAAAAGTTGCAAATGGAGAAGGAAAACAGCTGGTCCAAAGGCTTAGAATTGGAAAACATTTAGGTTCTATCTCCTTTGTCCTGTCATAGAGAAATCCATAAGGAAGCTGGCGATAGCTGCACTTCTCAAATTAAAGCTAATGACTGTATTTATGTGAGTCAGTAACCTGAGTCATGTTACTTGTTTTTGAAATCTTTTGTTACGTGTGTTATTGCAGCTGAGTTGTTACTAATCTGTTATTTTTTGGGAAAATAATTGCCAACTCTTAGTAGTAAGACCAGACTTTGAGGGCTCCGGCGAATAAGACTGAGAACACCTTTGTATGTACAACATACATGTTTCTTCTCAGCATTTCCAAGGTAGACACACACATTATTGGTTTTGTTGTCATAGAATTTATATTGTCTTGCTAACTCAGTCTCCTGAAATAACCCAAAAGTTGAAAGTATCTGTAACAAAATATGTCAGTAATGCAATTTGTAGAAGGATGACACATGAAGATGACTTTAAAAAGGAAAACAACCAAGCTCATTCATTCAGCAGATATTTCCTTAATGCCCACTATGTGGGAGATGTGGGGGCTGGAGAAGGCACAGTCTTTGTTCTTTAAAAGAACAACGTACTTTTCTATTAGATCAAGAGCAATGTCTGAAATTGAAGCATGTATATAAAAGATGAGGCCCTTATACTGTGTCCAGAAAATATGCTTTGAGAAAATACTTTATTGTGGTGAAAATACACATAACAAAGTTTACCATTTCAGCCTTTGTAAAGTGTACATTTCTGTGGCATTAAGTACATTCACATTGTTATGCGGTCATCCCCACCATCTGTCAGCAGAACTCTTCATCCTCTCCAATTGAAACTCTATCCCTTACATGAAAATGTCCCATTCTCCACGCCTCCTCCCTCCCCAGCCCCTGGCAACCACTATTCTACCTTTCATCTTTATGAATTGGACTATTTGGGGTACCTCACTTAAGTGAAATCACACATTACTTGCCCTTTTGCGTTTGACTTATTTCACTTAGCATAATGTCTTCAAGATTCATCCACGTTGTAGCAGATATCTTTGTGAAGGCAAAATAATATTTCATTGTCTGTCTATGCCACATTTTATTTATCTATTTCACTTATTTATTTGTTTGTTGATGGATACTTGGGTTGCTTCCACATTTTGGCTTTTGTGAATAATGCTGCAGTGAATGTAGATGTACAAATATCTGTTTCAGACCGAGCAGATGTGTTTTAGAATCTGAATGTGAGGAAGAGTCACTGAGGCACATCGAATTAAAGTATTTTTAGGTGTGGGCACCTGGGTGGCTCAGTTGGTTAAGCGTCTGACTCTTGATTTTGGCACAAGTCATGATCTCAGGGTTCCTGAGAGAGCCCTGCGTTGGGCTCTTCTTGGGTTTCTCTCTCTCCCTGTCTGTGCCCCTACCCTGCTCTCTCCCTCCCTCAAAATAAATAAATAAAACAAACAAACAAAAAAAGTACAGGTACTGATGTGTAAAAGAATCAGAAACTTTGTAGCATATTCTTTTTTTTAACTAGAGCCGTGAAAGACACACACATTGCGAAGTATCTTTGCCATGGAGAATGTGACATCCTTCTTCAGCTATGGATATTCAGATGTTGTGGAACCATAGCTTAGAACACACTCCCCTCTGGAGTGCACATCAGAAGCTCTAATTCTCTCACGTCAAGAATGGCTTTAAAAGCACAGAGCTCAAGGCAGTCTCTACCCTAAAATCAATAGCTTACTTCCTTGGGTAAAACTAAATTAAACCTTGATATGTTTTCCACTGCTTACCTGTGCTATCTATTCATGCTACTTTGCTTCATTTAGACCTTGGACTTCAACTTCTGCATAGGTTCTGTCTTGTAGAGACATCTGGAAAGTGAATTGATTTTGCATGGAGGACTCTGCTGGCCTGCTCTATCCAGTTTGGTCTAGCCCTGCGGTTGCTGTTTTTGACTTGCTCTTCGGCTCACAATACTGGTCTCTTTTAGCCTTGTGCTTGCTTTTGGCAGCATCATACTTTAGGGACCACTGTGGATTCCATCCGAGTCTTTCCTGGCCAACCTGGTGGTGCAGCAACTGGTGACCCAGCTCTGAGAAGTGAATTTGCCAAAGCCTCAAAGAAAGTTCTTTTCTCTTGCTCTGACTTGACATTTGTGAATGGTTGCCATGAATTTAGGGAATCCGGTGGAGTCAGAACCTGGGAATTTGGAATAGGCTTTCCAGGAGTCCTAATCACAGGGTACTGTCCACCTAATCACTGATTCCCAAGGTACGAGTGAGGACCGAACACTAACACTGTGTTCATGCCCCACACCCTGTGTCCTACTACAGACTCTCTTCCTGATGGAGATTTGGGTAGTAGAAGGTATTAAGATTCCAATTTTGGTCTCTAGCATGGAAATTAAGAATCTTCCAAGGCATGAAACCTCTGATGGTGACAGTTAACTCAATGACATAAGGGCTCTGGGAGAACAAGGTGCAGGGTCTTCGAGTGAAGATCTGAATTTAAGAATTCGTTCTTTTCTGCCTCTGTGTTGTGGCCTTGGGAAAGTCAGTTACCTTCCCGGGGTCTCAGTTTCCTTATCTGTAGGAAAGAAGAGGGTGTGATCTTTGGCTTGTGATGGTGGCAGTTGGATGGTAGCACTGGTGTTGATGGTGGTGGTACATGTTTGCAGGGGAGGGGCGGGACAGAGGTACTGAAAGCGTTAGTTGGACCGATTAACTAAATGCTTAACGTTTATACAGAAGATTTTCAGGAAAGCAGCAGGGAGAAGTCCTTGGAAGATCAATATACAACTCTGTATAACAGTGGAACCTTGAACACCGTGACCAGTTCTGCCCTGCTGCTCTGCCCTACCTTCCCCTGCCCTATGCCAGGTCAATCAGTTCTTACTGGTCTCAAATCATAGGGTTTTACAGCTGAGCTTAATGTTGGAGATGAAGCAGAGTTACTTAGCCTTCCTTACTTTGATCACAACTGATTTATTAGTTTCAAACTTTAAATGTTCTTTTTTGATAATATCTGATTATTGCAGGGACTTGAAAGTTATAGAATATTATAAAGAAGTTTAATAATCGCTCATACTTTCGTTATCTGGAGAATAATTATCATTAACACTCATTATTCCTTCTAGATATTTTTCCTCACATAGAATTGTATTTATACAAATGTATATGTAAAAGTAAATAATGTCAATATTTCAGATATTTAAACAACTTTTTACAAAGTTAGGATAGGGGTGCCTGGGTGACTCAGTTAAGTGCCTGACTTCAGCTCAGGTCATGATCTCATGGTCCATGAGTTCAAGTCGCACGTTGAGCTCTGTGCTGACAGCTCAGAGCCTGGAGCCTGCTTCCGATTCTGTGTCTCCTTCTCTCCCTGCTTGTCCCCCGCTCTCACTCTGTCTCTGTCTCTCTGTCTCTGTCTCTCTCTCAAAAATAAACACTACAAAAAAACCACAAAAAACAAAGTTAGGATAATAAATTTATATATACATATATATATGTTTTAATTTATATATATTTTTATGTATTATGATTATTTCATCTTTTTGCCATGGCAGACATAAGGAAGCCTTTTAATAATTATTGTAAGAGACTGTGAAGTTTTTTTTTTTAATTTGTTTATTTTGAGAGAAGTGTTAGTATGAGTGGGGGAGGGGCAGAGAGGGAGAGAATCCCAAGCAGGTTCCCCGCTATCAGCACAGAGCCTGATGTGGGGCTTGATCCCATGACTGTGAGATCATGACCTGAGCTGAAACTAGGAGTTGGTTGCTTAACTGACTGAGCTACCCAGGCACCCCAAGAGACTATGAAGTTTATGAACAGTAGCAGCTCAATAATGAACAAAATTATTGTTAATTTCTCAGGAAGAATCATCATTTGTTCTCACAGATGGCACTTTTCTAGGATACGCAAATATTTTGTGGAAAGTATGGCATAAAACATGAAAAAACATAAATCTTAGGAATAAAAATATTTGATTCATTAATTTTGCTGAATAATCAAGATTTTATATTCAATCTTAACTGTAATTTTAAATGGAACCATGACACAATAAGCTTGGTGATGTTCCATATTCCACCACAGTGGTGCTCTTCCCCCAGAACCTAGAAGGACAAGGCACAGATTCTGAAGGTTTTATTGCAGGCAGTGTTTTTATATCCTCGCTCGTTGTTTCACAGTCTACATTGTGATGACTGTCATTTTAGACATCCTGTTTCCTCTCTTCAAAGAGGGAATCATGGCTCATATCTACTCTGGATGCCCAGCCAGTGTTATTCTGCATAATATTATAATATTAACATTAATATATAATATATATAATGTATTATAATATTCATGCTTTCATGAATGTTGACTTTACATTTACTATTTTTTTAAGATTTTATTTTTAAGTAACCTCTACACCCAACATGAGGCTCTAACTCACTACCCCAGGATCAAGTCATTTGCTCTTCTGACTAAGCCAGCCAGGCACCCCTACGTTTACTGTATATAACCACTGTAGACAATTATATTACCTAAGGGATAATATATTATCTAGGGATCATAATTGCTGATTCTCTAACATTTGTGGGATATTTAATATGACTCTTCTGTTTTGCATCAAAAATATTAGTGGTTCTCTCTCTTTTATAATAAAAAATCATGTTTGTTGTATCTCATGCACATACCTATTTGAACACTAATATAATAGTTATCACACATCAGATTGTGTTCTATATTTCTCAGTTAACATTCATGGTTACTTTTCTATTGACTCCAGTCTTGTTTTCAGCTTTATTGAGGTATATAGCTGACAAACAATTGTAATATGTATAAAATGTACAATGTGATGATTTGATTTGTATACACTTTGAAAGGGTTTCCCACCATCAAATTAATTAACACCTCACATAGTTACCTTTCTTTAATGAGAACACTCGCATTCTACTCCCAGTCAGCCACGTGATCATGACGGTAAATACTGACAACCATTCTCTACCCACATAACCGTTCTGTTTTCCATTTTCAGTATCGTAGTCAGTAAATGACATGAGATATTCAACACTTTGTTATAAGCTAGGCTTTGTGTTAGATGATTTTGCCCAACTGTAGGCTAATGTAAGTGTTCTGAGCACATTAAGGTGGCTAGAGATTCTCTAATCAGCAATGGCTGATTTCCATTACAAATTTTTTTTAATGTTTATTTTTGAGAGAGAGCATGAGTGTGCGAGTGGGGGAGGGGCAGAGAGTGAGGGGGACAGAGGATCCTAAGCGGGCTCTGTGCTGACAGCTGCAAGTCTGATGTGGGGCTTGAACCCATGAACTATGAGATCATGACCTGAGCTGAAGTCAGATGCTCAACTGACTGAGCCACCCGGGTGCCTCCTAGTTTGAATTTTTATAGTAACTAATAATGTGGAACATCTTTTTGTGTGCTTGTTGGCCATTGGTCTGTCATCTTTGGAGAAATGTCTGTTCAAATCCTTTGCCCATTTTAAATTGGATTATGTCATTTTATTGCTGAGTTATAAGTGTTCTTTATATATTCTGGGTGCAAGTTTCTCATCAGGTATATGATTTGGAGGTATTTTCGCCCATTCTGTAGTTGTTTTTTCACTTTGTTGATGGTATCCTTGGAAGCACAACAGTTTGTAATCTTTGATTTAATCCAGTATATCAATTGTTTCTTTAGTCACTTGTGCTTTTTTTTGTTGTTGTTAAAAAAAATTTTTCTTAACGTTTATTTTTGAGAGAGAGAGAGACAGAGCGTGGGGAGTGGGGGGGAGGGGCAGGGTGAGGGAGACAGAGAATCCAAAGCAGGCTCCAGGCTCTGAGCTGTCAGCACAGAGCCTGATGTGGGGCTTGAACTCATGAACCTCAAGATCATGACCTGAGCTGAAGTCGATGCTTAACTGACCGAGCCACCCAGGAGCCCCTAGTCACTCATGCTTTTGTTGTCCTAAGAAGGCTTTGTCTAACCCAAGATCATGAAGATTTACTCCTGTGTTTTCCTCTAAGAGTTTTGTACTTTTAGCTCTTATGTTTGGTTCTGGGATCCACTTTGAGTTGATTTTTGTGGATGGTGTCCAGTATCAGTGTTTTGTATGTAGATATCTAGTGTTCCAGCGCCTTTTTTGATACTCATTGAGTTTTTATGAGTATCAAAAATTAACATTTATAAAGCGCTTGGAAGTGCATGGGGATGCATAGCAGCACTGAGTAAATATTATTTTATCATTTACCATATGGAATTGTCATATGTCTACTTATCTTTTCTCCCTCAAAGACTATCTTTATCTTTGTGCCTACATGGCTGGCCTAGTGTCTGATGGACGGTACCTGCTGAATGGATGAATGATAAATAGAGCTGCTCTGCTGAGGCTGTCAGGTGGTAAAGCGCGGTTTCAACACTGCTGGGCTGGGCTTGGGTCCGGACCAGAGGGCCTGTCAGAGTGAGAGCCGCTGACAGTATCTGCCTCAGGGCATCTCCCCAGAGCACGCGGCTTGCAGCCCCTGGGTCCAGATCCCCCTGCAACGCTCGAGTCTCTTCAAAGTCTCTTCAGCACAGTTTTCATTTCTGTGTCGCCCTCCTCCCCGTTGTCTTCCTTCTCCTCCTGTACCTGAGCATGAGCTCAGAGAACGGAATCCCTCCTGGATATCAGTCTCAGCCAAGTCTCCTCAGCCGGATCCTTTGACTTCCAACCCCTCAAGGCTGAAGGTGCAGGGTTCGCCTCCAGCCCCTTACCAGTCTCTGTTCACACTCTTTTCCCACGTGATCTCATCTAATGTAATGGCTCTAAATACCGAGTGTTGATGGCTCCCAAACCTGTTACTCCAGCCATTCTGAGATCCAGACTTTTATTTTAATTGTCCCCTTCATGTCTCATTTTAGAGATCTAACAGGTGTCTCAGACTTCACGTGACCAGAACAGACTTCCTCCCAGAAGTATATCCCTCTCAGTCTAACTCCTCTCTGTAGACAGCTCCGTAAATTCTCCAATGACCGAAGTAAAAATTTGGGATCCACCCTTGATTCCTTTTTCTCTCTCACTCCCGCCATCAGGAAAATCCTACTGAATCTGCCTTCAAAAGATGCCAGCATCTCATCCCTGCTCACCACTTCCAGTGCTCCCAGCTGAGAGGAAGCTAGCGCCTGCTTGTGCACGGTCTAATGCAGTAGCCTCTGACTGCTCTTCTCTACCCTTGCCCCTCCCCACTTCCATTCTCCAAGTCCTGATCCACAGGATCTGTTTAAAAACAGATTAGGTCATGCTACTCTCTTGTTTAAAACTCTCTAATGGCTTTCTATTATGTGAGGATAACATCCCAAGTTCTTACCATGACCAACATGACTTTCTTGATCTTGCCTTTTAAACAGAGGTGGACATTTCTACCAAGTGCAAAGATTTAATGATAGGAGATTTCAAAGTGAGCTGCTAGTTCACACTATTCAGGTTTTCACAGGCACTGGGCATAAACCTGTCCTGTAACTCCTGAAACCCTTTGATAAAATGAAAAGGTTAGAGAGTAGAAGAGAGAGGATTTTGTGAGGAATAAATATTTGGAAAAGCTATGTGATGAAACGCACTCCATCCTTCACTGAGGAGGACTTAACCTCAAACCTGGTGGTGCTCCAGAGCTTCTGTGGGGCCACTCTCAAATCTTGCCGTGTTACTGCTTCAGTCGGGAGGGATAGTGGGCTAAGTAAGGTCTTGTTCCTGCTGGGGGTAGTTAAGATAATGAGAGACAAACAGACTAGCTAACTTTTGGGGCAGAGTCAGGAGAATGTGGCCACGTTTGGAGTGTGGGGGCAGGGCTAGGGTACCAGTTTTGGACCCCAAGGGAGAGAGCATATGTGTGCAGGTGTCTTGAGGTCTGACCAATAGGGCTGTCTAGTGGGGTGAGGAAATGCCAACAGCAATGATTTTGGGGAAAGTGTCTAGGAGCTGAGGAAGGAGTCCCAAGGGATCACCCAAAATAAAGATGGTTTCTCCCCATCAAAGGGAATTGTGGGAGAGCGCCCAGTGGGGAGCCTCCAGAGCTCTGAAGTTCCCCAGGAAGGAGCATCAGCATTTAACATGTGCCAGGCCCGGAAGGCACAAGGCTTTGGTTCTAGTCCAAGCAAGACCCTTCCCGCCCCTTTTGCATTCTCTATCTGCATCAGCCAATGCCATCTTGTTATGTAGTTTTTATATATTGGACAGAAATGCCCCATTTCTGGTCTGAGTTGGTTTTGTGACTTGAAGTGATCTCGGGTATCACTTGAAGTGATATCACTTCAAGTATATCTTGAATATACTTGACTGGTATCACTTGAAGTGATAACTTAGTGGATAAGAGTGAATAGTCACGTGGCTCTGGGAATTCTTTTTCTCTGGCAGGAGAAGGTTCTCTCACTGCGTAAAATTAGAAGAGATGGTGGGAGAGAATGAATAAAGTGATGATTTGATAATATTATGAGTTCAGCCAGCTGTACGTGGCAAAGACTCTACTCGCTCGGGCCCCTCAGCCCACGTGTCCCCTGAGAATGCCCCCCATCCCGTGGGTGTGAAGGAGCAGTTTCTCCCTCTCCAGCTATTCTCCAGCAGTCTTCCTCTCCTGTTTTCTTCAGGGCACTGATTACAATGTGAAAGTGTCTTGCTCATGCACGTGCTTATTGTCAGTTACCTTCCATCAGACTGTAAGTTGCACAGAAGCAGGAATCCCACCTCTTACGTTCGCTTCTCTATTCCCGGTGACAAGAATAGGAGCCCTGTGTGTGTAAGTGCTCAGTAAGTATTTGTTGAGTGAATGAGTCAAAACTGGATGAGTGACGTGGATCTGAGAATAGAAAAAAATGCATGTTCACCTACCTTCAGTGAGATCTCTCTCTCTGTTGTGGATTATTCATTTTAGTATAATTATACATTTATGCTGTGGTAGTGACGACTTTCACATTATTTGTATGACTATTTTTCTTAGTTGATTCATGACAAAGTCACAATCCAAAAGGACACACTTACATAAAAACATACTCTTGAGTTTTTCAAACAAATGTGGAGAAAGGACAGATTTGAACTGCTAAATAGGAAACATTTGACTGTGGACCAAGCTGAGACAGTGTGAGTGGAGGATGGGGCAGAGAGAGAGGGAGAGGGAGGATCCCAAGCAGGCTCCACACTGTCAGCGCAGAGCCCGATGCGGGGCTCAGTCTCACAAACCATGAGATCATGACCTGGGCTGAAATCAAGAGTTGGATGCCTAACTGACTGAACCACCCAGGAGCCCCAAAAAAATACTTTTGCTTTTTAATGTGGTCTCATAGAGATCTCTTTTTAATGTTGGTGTTGGAAGACAGGACAGCACACATGCCTTGTAAGCTGTGGTGTCTCATTGTGGCAGATAGGCTCTAAGATGGTCCCCCAACTTTGGTATCTGTACCTTTTTGTAACGCACACCATTTGAGCGTCCCTGCAGACTGCGACTTGCTTCTAGGCGATAGAATATGGCAAAAGTGATAGGATGTCCTCCTGTGATTGTACTACACTGTTTAAGACTCCATCCTGCTAGCCAGCTCCCTCTAGACACTCTCTTTGCTGGCTTGATGGAGTAAGGAGCCATGTTGAAACATCCCACTTGGCAAAAACAGCCAGTGGCCACCAGGATCTGAGGGAGCCTTCAACTGAGACCCAGCAAGAGGCAGGTGCCCTTAGTTCCACAACCGCAAGGAAATGAATTCTCTCACTGGAACATAAAACTGGTTTAAACCGTTATCAGTCATTCATATCTCAGGGTCCATGAAGGATTTAAGAAGAGGTTTGGTAAAAAGGTGGACCAAAGATTCTGACCTTGAAGGGGATGACTGCTCATATTTGAGGGTGGATGTGTGACAGGGAAGCTTGGCTGAGACAGACTTCTCTATTATCACTGTTTTGCCCAGGTCTTGGCCATATTAAATGTCTCCTGTACTTGTTGCCTGTACCATTCATGTCTTAAGAATGATCTGATGGGGAGAGGTGTGTATATTCTCCCAAGGGAGAAATAAGAAGTATAGAATTCAGCTACAGAGACACTGAAAAACTCTCTACATTGATGCTAATGATGGTAGCATGCAGGCAAAACCAGACAAGGCAAATCAGGGGCAGCGGGTAGGCCTCGTGGTAACTGAGCCCACGGGAAATTTGCATCCTCACTGAGCTGAGCTCACCTTTCCCCTGCAGCCCCAGTATCCGCCTTGTGAGCAAACTCTGACTCAGATGCAGAGCCTGGACACTCTTCTCACGTCCCCAGGAAAGGTCTAAAGAGGGACTGTGTGCGGGGGTAGGGAGGAGGCCAGGGACCAAGGCGCAAGGCACAGGGGTGGTGACCCGAGCGGCCGAAACGCAGCCAGGGCTCTCAGCCTTCTTCATGCTGCTCTTCGTCCTGCTGTGCCTTCTGGGAATCCTGGCCAGTGGCTCATTGTGCTGGTGCTGGGCAGGGAAAGGCTGCAGCGGGGGAGGCTGCCTCCCTCTGGCATGATCCTCCTGAGCTTGGGCGCCTCCCGCTTCTGCCTGCAGTGGGTTGGAACGGTGAACAGCTTCTACTGGCCGAGTACAGGAGAGGTCCTGCACGGCAGTTCTTTGGTCTCCATTGGGACTTCCTGAACTCAGCCACCTTCTGGTTCAGCTCCTGGCACAGTGTCCTCTTCTGCATGAAGATCACTAACTTCACCCACCCTACCTTCCTCTGGGTCAAGTGGAGGTTCCCAGGGTCAGTGCCCTGGCTCCTCATGGCTCCTCTCCTGATCTCCTTCATCGTCACTCTGCTCTTCTTTTGGGGAAACCGTGCTGTGTGTGAAGGATTCTTAATTAGAAAGTTTCCTGGGAACATGACCTTCAGACAGTGGAGCAGGACACTGGAAGTTCACTACTTCTTGCCCCTGAAGCTGATCACCTTGTTAGTTCCTTGCTCTGTTTTTCTGGTCTCAGTCGCGCTGTTGATTAATTCTCTGAGGAGGCACACCAGGAGGATGCGGCTCAGCGCCCACAGGCCACAGGACCCCAGTGCCCAGGCTCACACCAGAGCTCTGAAGTCGCTCGTCTCCTTCCTCATTCTTGATGCTCTGTCCCTCGCATCCCTGGTTATCGATGCTGCAGGTTTCTTCTCAGAGAGTGACTGGTACTGGCCGTACTGGCCGTGGCAGATTTTAATCTACCTGTGCATGTCTGTCCATCCGTTTTTCCTCATCTCCAGCAACCTCAGGCTTCGAGGGGTGTGCAGACAGCTGCTGCTGCTGGCCAGGGGCTTCTGGGTGGCCTAGGTGGCACGGTCTCCTTACCCAGACCCCCGGAAGAGACTCAGGGAGGGTGACGGAACCTGTGCCCACTAACACGGAGATAGCTTCCGAGGCAGGTACCTACTGGATTCTACTCTGGGCTTCCTCCTTTGGGAAGGAGAGGGGGGGGAGTCAACTCTGGGGATTCTCTGAGTGAGATTCCTTCCTTGGGACACTGTCAAATGGGGGCCCACAGGTCCCAGAGAGCCAGTATTGTCCAGAAGTTCAGAATATAAAATTTTGTCTGTTCTCTATTTCGTGTCCCCTCTGTTATGTGGCAGCTTCCAGTTAAAGAGTCCTGATTAACAGTACATGTGATCTCAACAGCCTCCCAGGGGATGAAGAGAAAATGTGTCTGTGGCTGAACTGGGATGTGGATGGGGAAGAAGTAGGTCTCTTGAGGATAATGTGTTGGTTACCATGGGAGCCCTGGAGGACAGTAGTTGGGGCCGACAGTGGTCTGGGCTGTGATGTCGCATAGCCCTCCCTTCTGTGTGGATTCTTTTTCTTTCAGCACACTTGGATAATTTGGTTTTAATTTTATGAAGACTGGAAAGTTTCTTCACACAAACCCATCTCTTTTCTTCTTATTATTTCCACTGTTCCGCTTTCAGTTTTCCCCCCTCTAAAGTCTCAGTGGCAGCCAGACTTTTTCCATGTTTATTCTTCTTAAGAATCACACATTGTGATTTTCTCTGTTTTCAAATTGTCTCTGGAACTTTTTTTTCTTCCTTAAGCAAAAGTCACAAAGTCACATGTAAATTTGAATAAACATGTACTTCTAGTTCTGAAAAACAAAGACTC
Organism: Panthera tigris; assembly: GCF_018350195.1. Lineage (NCBI taxonomy): Eukaryota > Metazoa > Chordata > Mammalia > Carnivora > Felidae > Panthera > Panthera tigris. Next base: position 155,872,591 of record NC_056661.1, read on the forward strand.
AAGAGTTTCTCTTAGTTTGCATCCCAAAACAATTTAACCTCTTAATTTTTTTTTTTTTTTTAAAGAGAGAGAGAGCATGTGTGCGCAAGCAGGGGATGGGCAGAGAGAGAGCACGAGAGAGAATCCCAATCTAATCTCCACTGATTTAAAATGTTACCTTTTATCGTGACTAAATTCCTATATATATTGGGGTATTTCCTTTCTGTCCCGTTTTGCTATTTTGCTACTTTGGTATAATCATGTGCCAGTACCACAGCATTTTGACTATTTTAGGTTTATGATATTTGAATGACTGGGGAACTAGTCTTTCTTCATCAATCTTTTCTAACTTTCTTGGCTATAGTAGTGTCTAGTCCCAAACAATTCCTTTTTAAGAAAATTATGTTGGATACTATTAACTGTATAATTCAACATGAGGAGAAATACATATCCATGATGTCGAGTCTTCTATTCAAGAATATGGTATGCTTTTCCATTTATCCAAGATTATTCAAGATTTATTCAGTCGGTCAAGTGTCTGACTCTTGATCTGACATCAGGTCATGATCTCACAATTGATTGTGAGACGGAGCCCCGTGTTGGGCCCCGAATTGGGCTCTGAGTTTGGTGTGGAGCTTACTTAAGATTCTCTCCCTCCCTCTGTGTCCCTCCCCACACGCTCTTCCCCCCCCACCCAAAACAAAACAACATAAAAAACTATTCAAGATTTCTTTGATTACTTTCCGTAGTGTTTTAATTTTTTAAAATATAGGTCTTACACAACGTGATGTGAATTCTTTTAGGTGTAATTAACCCTTTATGCCTTAGTTTCCTGACATATTCACCGAGGTGATAGCAGCTGTCTCAGAGTAATTGCGAAGACTGATGTAGGCAGTATATGTGCGTGACACATTAGTATTGATTGTAACTTGTTAAGAGTAATTCTAGTGTTGCATAGTTAATATTATTTAAAAAATTATACTCTGTATCTGCATCAGCACAAAAAGAGTAGAGAAACCTGAGTATGGCAAGGACGTTTCTAGCCACCAGGAAAGACCAGTGTTTCTGTTTCTTTCTTTGACTCCTCTTGTTTTGTTTTTTTCTCATTCTTTAAATTTTTTTTTAACTGCTAAATTAGGCCAACACGGTAAGTGTGAGTGAGCTAAAGAAAAACCGTCTATGGTGGCTAAGAGATCACTGAGAAGGGCCTCTGATGCTGAAGGAGGCCACCAGAGGCTCACTAGGGGGTGTGACTCTGAGAATAGTTCAGTTAAGTAGCTTTTTTTGTTTAAGTTTTTATTTAAATTCCAGCTAGTTAACACACAGCATAATATTAGCTTCAGGTGTACAATATAGCGTTCTATCTTCCATACATCACCCGGTGGTCATCGCAACAAGTGCCCTCCTTAGTCCCCATCACCCACTTCACCTCCCCTACCCCCCACCTCCCCTCTGGTAACCATCAGTTTGTTTTCTGTAATTAAGAGTCTGTTTGTTGGTTTGTTTCTTTCTCTTTTTACTCCTTTGTTCATTTGTTGTTTTTTTTTTTAATTACAAAATTTTACTTTTTTTAGTTGTGCAAACAGGGTACATGTTTAAGAGGGCTGATGGAGGGCGCCTGGGTGGTTCAGGTCATTAAGCATCCGACTCTTATTTTCAGCTCAGGTCATGGTCTCACAGTTTGTGAGTTCGAGCCCTGCCTCGGCTCTGTGTTGGTAGACAGTGTGGAGCTTGCTTGGGATTCCCTCTCCCTCTCCCTCTCCCTCTCCCTCTCCCTCTCCCTCTCCCTCTCCCTCTCCCTCTCCCTCTCCCTCTCCCTCTCCCTCTCCCTCTCCCTCTCCCTCTCCCTCTCCCTCTCCCTCTCCCTCTCCCTCTCCCTCTCCCTCTCCCTCTCCCTCTCCCTCTCCCTCTCCCTCTCCCTCTCCCTCTCCCTCTCCCTCTCCCTCTCCCTCTGTCTCTCCCTCTCCCTCTGTCTCTCTCTCTCTCTCTCTCTCTCCCCCCCTCCCTCTTCCTCTCCCTCTCTCCCTCTCCCCCTCCCCCTCTCCCTCCCTCCCCTTCTCTCTGCCCATCCCCTGCTCATGCATATATGTGCACTTTCTCTCTCTCAAAATAAATAAATAAACTTAAAAAAAAAAAAAAGAGGGCTGATGGTGAGAGAGTGTCATTACCCCATACATTTAAAAGATAAATGAGCAGGACATTACAGACTGTACTTGGTTATGGGTACCCCCTCCCCCCCAAATCTCCCTGGATTGAAATGAGCTCATCTGCTGATGGGCAGATGGGCTATATTTGCTGACATCCTGGGTTAGCTCTCTGCCACACGGACAGAGACTCTCAGGACACACAGTTCACGCTCCTGGCTGGGAATCCAACCTGAGGGAGAAGATAAGCAGACACTGACATGGCTGGGCCAGCCTGGCCCTCGTTCCTCCGGCAGTGTCCACACCGAGCATCATAGCATTTGTAGAAGGTGGTCACCAGCTTGTCTGCAGAGTGGGTCTGAAGCTGCACGAAATAGGCACACGGGTGTTCGCAGTTAGGATGTGACTCTGCAGGAGAGTCGACATTCTCCCAGGCAGCTGCTCCACACACATATCCTCCACTGATTTCAGCTTTGGATTCCTCCGATTTTTTACCTTGCCGGTGATGTGCATGTAGGGGCAGGTGTCGCAGGCGAACTGGTAGCGGTGCTGTCCTCCTGCATGATGGGTCCGTTGCCGCGGCTGGGGCAGAAGCAGCCTGATGGCCGACTGCCGTGCAGGGCATCCGCGGCTCGTGCGGCCTCTGGGTACTGACACTGAGCCTGTCTCAAGCCCACTGTTTTGTTTCTTAAATTCCCCATATGAGTGTATTCATGTTATTTGTCTCTCTCTGACTGACTTATTTCACTTAGTATTTAAGTAGCTTTTGACATCAGCTAAGGGAGGCAAAAAAAAAAAAAAAAAAAAAAAAAAAAAACTATTTTGTTTTTTCTTTGAAGACATAAAGGGGAAAGAAGAAAACCATAAAGGGAATAGTAAGAGTTACTAAATATTAGCTGTTATCTTTAAACTTTATTCTATATTATGTGCTGTCATGTTGCTATATCGAGCTGTTTTATTGAGGAAAGAAACGAAAAGACTAAGAAAATGTACTGGAGACCAGATTGAATCAATGAGAAATCAGATTGATTGCCGGACCTTGGACCATGTGCTAGGCCTTCCACAGCCCTCTTCTGGTAGGTAGTGCTTCCTAAAGGAAAATCCAGTTCTGTGGTATCAGCAAAGCTTAGCTAAAACCCATCTTATTAACCAGTGGCAAATATCACAGCTCACTACTAAAGGTTTTATGAAAGAAATTTTGTAAAATTTAAAAACACAATGCCAAAAAATATATGTCAGGATGTGTTAACCTTTTGGGGGCTGCAGACTGTTTGCGAATGTATTCGATTGGCGGATATTTTTGGAGTGCCTACCTGTAGGCAGCTCTCTGTGCTGAAGATAAAGTAGTGAGCCTTGTAGATGTCATTTCTGTCCCCATGGTGTTTACGATCTTGTGGGGAGTCAAGGGCCAGGTGTCTATTCATATAAACCTCCCTCAGGAGGTGATAACACTGTGGATGAGATGTCATTTGAACACACAGTTCCAGGTGCCTGTAGACCCGGAAACCTGTCCGTGAGTTCCAGGCTAAGGATTCTGCTCTCTTGTGGTATTCCTGGTCATGTGATTGTGTGAAGCAAAGAGTGCTGTACGGAGGGAGGGTTTTTGTTCTAGATGGAAGAGATTAGTTTAGTGCTGTCCTGGCAAAGCAGGGAGGTCTTGCCATAGGGATCCTCTACCATGTAAATTCCCAGGTCTGCTCAGAATGGCCACAGAACAATGTTCCCTCATGCCCATTTACTCCCTCCTTTGACTCTGAGTGACTCTAGAAATACTCTACTAATAGAGTTCCCACCTTGGAACTGGGTTTTGCTCTCTTAGACTTCATGCATTGATTTGTTCTCCATTAAAAAAGATAAAGTATCAAGGCTTTGCCAGGCTAGTGCCTTTGGTGAGGCTCATACCTGTTTTGTGAGTCAGTGTTAAAAAAGCAAACTCCAGATCCCTCCTTAACCAGGATGGGACCTGTCTAACCAGAGGGTTGCCTCTTGAGACATGGCCTGAAATCAGAAAAGCAGGGTTGTTATCAGAGGTGACGCTTACAGAAACACCAAGTAAGGTCTGTTTATTTTTGCTCAGTCTTCAGAGTGTTACTCAGATGGCATGGTTATCTTTTTATTAAAAAAAAATAAAAGGGGGTGCCTGGATGGCTCAGTCAGTTGAGCGGCCGACTTCGGCTCAGGTCGTGATCTTGCGGTTCTTGAGTTCGAGCCCCGCGTCGGGCTCTGTACTGACCGCTTGGAGCCTGGAGCCTGCTTCAGATTCTGTGTCTCTCTCTCTCTCTCTCTGCCCCTCCCCCACTCATGCTCTGTCTCTCTCTCTCTCTCTGTCAAAAATAAATAAACATTAAAAAAAAATTAAAAAAAGGAAAGCAGAAGGCACTTTACAGTTATACCCTTCGTTCAAGTCTCAACCTCAAGATGTATTCACTTTTAACATTCCCTTATGCTTTAAAAAACTTCTGGTCTGTATTCTTCCCAATTCTTTGGTCTTTGAAACCTGCCTTATCTACCTGGTCTGCGAAGTCTGCCCAAATGAGAGGAAGTTGAATTACAAAAAATTGTTTCACTTACTGCCTCTAGTTAAGCGTGAAATAGAGACTTTGTCAGACAAAAAGAAGACAAAGTTTGTGCTATTTGTTTTGTCTCAGGACTAATAGTCCTGTGCAGAGGAAGAGGACAGCTTCTAGAATACATATCACATGTGTCAATGCCCCATATTAGAAACTCTGCTATCTTTTCATGGCCTCTAAAGCACGTTCCTTGGCCTTGTTTTCAAAGCCCTACCAAACCCTCTTTCCTGCCTCACTTCCGCCTCATTACTCCTCAGAATGAAGTCTTTGCTCTAACCAAACTGGTTTGCTCACTCTTTCCCAGACAGACCTCAGTTTTTTCTACCTCTTCACTTGGTTTCTATGGTTCCTCCACTCACCAAAAATGAACCTATCTTTCGACTCCCTCAACTGTCCAAATTCAACCATTTCCTAAAGCCCCCATTTAATTTTTTCTTCCCCTTCAATCCCTTTGCAAACTACCCAGATTTTTCCCCCCTTCATGGGGTAATTTCATGAATTCCATGGGTTTTTTGAACCTTCATCTTGTATTTGGTAATTAAGCAAATACCTCCTTAGTTGTGTTTTTTGCATTGTTGGATTACGTTGTGATTTCTTTTTTTCTTTTTTGGCGCGTATCTCTTATCTTTTCAAATAGTCTCCAGGTTGGGAGGAAGGCTCTCCTGTTGACTTCGTGTGTCTCTTGCAGCACCTGGCATGGCGTATGGCACACAAATCTATTCGCCGATTGATATTTCTTTCTGAGACTTGCATCGTGTCCCAGGCCCATGATGCTCTCTGCTCTTGAGAGGAGGAGGTTGGGATGATAAGTGTTGTGAGGAAGGGCTTCAGGCTGGGCACGGAGGAGGTGTTCATTAAACGTGGTGTTTGGTGGGGTGCCTGGGTGGCTCAGTCAGTTGAGCGTACTACTTCAGCTCAGGTCATGATCTCACAGTTTGAGTTTGAGCCCCGTGTCGGGCTCTGTGCTGACAGCTCAGAGCCTGGAGCCTGCTTCCAATTCTGTGTCTCCCTCTCTCTCTGCCTCTCCCCTGCTCATGTTCTTGTCTCTGTCTCAAAAATAAAGATAAACATAAAAAAATAAATAAATAAATAAATAAATAAAATAAAAGTGGTGTTTGGTGATTGACTGTGGATGGCAAAGTTGACATTTAGGCTAGTGGTGAAAGTGGCCTTGGGCATTATATGTTCATGTTCACACGGTGGATGTGTAACATTTCTGATGGGTGTAAACTGCTTTTGAATCTTGTTGAGAACAGCCAGAGCTACAAAGATTTCAGAACTTAAGTCACTGCTTATATATGCCTTCAAAAACAAAGAGTACATTTTACACACACACACACACACACACACACACACACACACGCACAGTTGCACAAATGCTTTATCCCTTAGTACAAGCTTTGCTGTCCTTAGAAGACAGCCTTCTCTTTCCACTTTGGAGTTCGTCTGTATTTGTCTGTAACACAACCGAGTTCCTACCCAGCATTCAGCTCTTGGTGTCAGCAGCACTACTGTACTAAAGCCCACCCTTACAGCCTGGTATGTATGATGTCCACGTGGGCCACGTGGTCAGCACATGTACCCACGGGTGGGCAGGTACATCATGACCACTGTCTCCACCACGGAACTCACTAGGCCTATAAGCCAAGAGACCACTGCTGTGGAGCACAGGGGGGCACAGACAGCCACGTAGCGGCCATAGGCCATAGCGGCCAGCAGCAGGAACTCGGTACCCCCCAGGGCCAGTGAGAAGAAGAGCTGAGTCCCACATCGGGTGAAGGAGATGGTCTTCTTCTCCAGGAGGAAGTGCACCAGCATCTGGGGACCCCACTAGAGGTGTAGCAGATGTCCACCACTGAGAGGTTGCAGAGGAAGAAGTACATGGGCAGGTGCAGCCGCGCGTCCAGCCCGATCAGGAGGATGACGAGCCCATTGCCCAGCAGGGTCAGCAGATAGGCGGCCGCAAACAGGACAAAGTCCAGCCTGGGTCTGCCTGTCGCTAGAGAGCCCCAGGAGGACAAACTCACTTTCCCAGGTCAGGTTGTCCCTCCTCATGGAGCAGGGGGGCCGGGCTGCTGGGAGAGGAGGTGGCTTAGAGAAGCCAGAATCAATGAGAATTTGCAACAAAGGGCTTTCTGTGGGACTGCAAGAACTTGTACATTTTCCCCAGTAGACTCTGAACTTCTTCACATTATGGATCTTTTATGAGTTTTCTTTTCATGCAAAGATTCCTAAAAAATGTTTCACAGTATGAGTACACAAATAAGAAAAAGTTGAAAGTAGTGGCCTTGAGGATAATTCTCTGATCCTAAGACATAGGACGTGTGCTCTGGACTTCCTCCTTGTCATTACTCCTCACACTGGAGCTCGTGGTTCTTCCTGTTTCTCCCATAAGCCAGGCTGGGTCAGTGACAGAGAACATCACTCACTTGGTTCTCAGTGTACTGATTAATCAGGCTTATTCCTAGGTTGATAAGATCAGGACCTCATTGTACAACATTATGCTCACTGTAATTATGTCCCAACTTCTTGAGATGATGCTATTTCCTTGGTGAAATGCTGGCATTTATTTGAATGTTAAAGTAAGTGGTTTATAAAAGATGAAGGTATATATCACTCACTTGCAACCAGAGCGTTTGGAACCTGATGGTGCCCACAGATGAAGTCAGTAAGGGAGTGCCTCTGAAACCCTTTGAACTTTGTTATGTGTAAATCCTTCTGTGACAGCAGAGACAGGTGTGCTCTTGGAATACCTCCCTGTTTACTTTGCTGGTCTTTAGCTTCTATCAAAGGGTAAAGATGCTATTTTTTCCCTTAGTACAAATGAAATGTACTAAGCAATTTTATCGTCTTTATTTCTCTGTTTGTTAATAGCAAGTCCCTCTAGCTCCATTGTCATGTCTACATTACGTGTCTGTGCAACATGGCGGGAGGAGATAGTGCTATTAGGTAGTACAGGGGAGAGGAGAGACCATGGGGACATGGAGAAGAGTCCGCTGCTGGAAAAGCCCGTTTGAGTGCCCACTGGGGAAGCTTGAGAAGGAAGGGAAACTCCAGGCTCTAGGGTTTGACTGTGAAAATCCCACAGGACTCACAGTGGCCGCACATTGAGATCACCTGGCACACTCGGAAGACTCCAAAGCAATTAAGTCACAATCTCCAGATATTAGTATGTCCATACCTTTTCACGTTTCTCAAACAAACAAAATGTGGAGCTAAATTTGAGAACCACTGCTTTAGATGGGACCTTTTAATCTTATTTTGGAAGACTCAATGCATGTTCTTCTGGGGAGAGGATATGTTTTGAGATAAACCGAGAAGAGTTTTTGAGGAGGAAGGAACTTTTGGGCTGAGCTTCTCATTCTTTGAAAAAGTTGAGGCCAAGAGAGTATAAATAATTTGCCTCAAATTCCACTGAATCAGTGAAAACGTGATCCTTGATAGCTTGCCTTTTTGTGTGTTGGGTCTTCCCTTAGTCTTACTTCCTTAGGTCTTTTCCCCAAACGATGTTTCAGAATATTTTAGACCCAGGGAAGTGGTAGTAAATATCCAATGAGATATTAGGTAGTACAATGAGATAATGTGTGGGAAAGCCCTCATAAATTTCAGAGCATTATCTGTATCACAGATATGAAAGATGGGTCATAGAATGCAATGAAATGGAAATGAAAACAATTCAACCCAAGTTTTTCTAACAAGGCTTGAAGATAGAGCTCATGGGTGGATGGGGGTGAAAAGGGCAAAGCAGGTGGACACCACCCTCTGTCTCTCCTACCTGGTTGGAACCTACTCCTTTCGTTCTTTCAGTCCTTCTGTGGCCAGAAGGTGTCACTGTGGAAAATACTAAGAACAGAGACTGGCTTTGGCAGGGCACCCTGCTGGTTTTCTGAGCCCTGCACCTGGGATAGAGCCCCAGTTTTCCACAGAACCTATTTCCTTCGTCAATGCAGTAAGCAGCCAAATGTTACTCCCCCAATGCGGCTCCTGAGTGCCCAGAACAGCAACTAAAACTCTCCCCCTGGAAGGGAATAAAATGCAAAACGAGAGAGAACACAGAAATGGCAGAAAAACTGGAAGGAACTTTCAGGATCATCATTTCAACCTTGTCATTTTACAAATGAGGACACTGAGGCTCAGGAACAGAAGGGGTTTGTGTGAGCAAAGCCAGGAGCAGGGCTGGAACTGGATGTGGAATCGGGGGACCACGTTCCCATGTTCTTCCCTCTACATCATATTGTGTTATCATGTGGAGCACACAGTGTATCACAGCAGCTAGTGGGGAGCAGCATCACCGCAGAATGATGTGTGGGACAGGTGAGATTTATGGGGGAGGGCAGTCAGGCAAGGTGTGATGTTTTAGGATGCGGCTCCCTGGGGACTTCAAGCTGCCACGACGTGATGTAACGTAGGGAAACTGGCTGAAGAGCAGTTTGGAGAGGCAGGCGGACTGGTGGCCCAGTTCGTTAGGCCAGCTGGCCTCCTTCCATTTCATCCAAGAGGAAAATCTTCACCCCCTAGTTTAGTCAGAGTATGGAGCCCACACACCAGGACTCTCAACTTTCCCTGCAGCCAGGAGGTAGAATTGGAAGAGCACCTCCACTGTGCCTGAACTTTTTACTTTCCTTTTATGACTTCTAACAAACTAACTGCTTGAAGGGTAGACAGGGTGTTTTCTTGTCATACCCCTTTCTCATTTCCTTTTTTTTTTCAATTTTTTAAAAAAATTGGTTTTGAAGGAGAGAGAGAGAGACAGAGCATGAGCAGGGGAGGAGCAGAGAGAGAGGGAGACACAGAATCCGAAGCAGGCTCCCGACGTGGGGCTTGAACTCACGAACTATGAGATCATGACCTGAGCCAAAGTCAGATGCCCAACCGACTGGGCCACCCAGGCACCTCACCCCTTTCTCATTGAGACTGGCATATAGAGTTGGTCGGCTGGCTGAATGAACATCATAGTGAAGAGTGGTTTTAAAAATTCATTCTCTCATCCATGAGCTCAGTATAGAACTTTCCTATTGATGTTTTCAGAGAGTTCACTCTGTAATAGCATCTCAAGAATAGCTCCACTCAGAAGGGTCTCTTGTGGGACCAGTTTTTCCTCCTGATTAGTAAGTGCCCTTCAAATACACTGAGTCTCTCTTGGAAGAGGCAAGGGCCAGAGGCACATGGGTGGCTCAGTCGGTTGAGCGTCTGACTTTGGCTCAGGTCATGATCTCTTGGTTTGTGAGTTTGAGCCCCCGTAGGGCTCTCTGTTATCAGCGCAGAGATCTTCCTCCACTTCAGATCTTCTGTTCCCCACCTCTTCCCTGCACCTCCCCCCTCTCTGCACCTTGCCCACTCATGCTCTCTCAAAAATAAACATTAAAAAAAATAAAAAATAATAAAGAGACAAGGGCCACATTTTTGTTTTTTAAATTCTAAAAGTCAAACAATAAGGTAAGTAGGAAAATATTTTGGACCTTCTTTTTCTAACTTGTAATTTAGTGAATTGGTGTCTTCTTTGGATAAACTAGATGTTTGCCCTCCTGCCACAAACAATACAAGTATTATTCTGTATACAGAAGGTATGTTTTCATTATTAGGATTAGAGGATGTCTTAATAGATTATTGTCCCTACTATATTGTACTTTAATAAAGGACTCTAGCTCAACCCGTAAAGAAGGGACATCATTGCTTTTGGTTGACCCCTTCCAAATTTTAACTGGTTTTATAAAAAAGAACCTCCATACACAAAGCTTGCTCATTCAATGATCTTGGTGATCATTTTATAGCCTGGCTATATCAGAAAGTGTGCTAGGATATCCTGCTGCTCAGTGGTAGATGTTCCGTAGATACATGATGAAGATAAAGGAAAATATATTAAATTACAAGTGCTTGTGATTTATTCTTTCTCACTTAAAAAGAAAACTCCTGAGGTTTCTTTGCTGTGCAAAATGTAGGCACTGGGCAAAGGGCAGGCAAACACCTAACCATGGAGGCAGTGGAGAAAGGAAAAGATAATTTGTTTATTTGGGGAGAGAACTTAATAGTTACAGGAGGATCTAAAAGTGAGAGTTAAAACATTTTGACTGGAGATGGGGCTGAGTGCCTTATATCTCACATGGGCATGGGAGCAGGGAAGGAGGAAGGCTGATGAAGGCGGCTGGTCGTGGTAGGGGAGAAGGAGGTGGGCAGGGGCTGAGGGAGGGGAAGGAAGCAGAGAGGGTCTTAAATAAAAAATAAAAAAAATTTTTTGCTGGACATTTCTCCGAAGAAGATCTACACATGGCCAACAGGCACATGGAAAGATGCTCAGCATCATTAGTCACTAGGGACATCCAAGTTAAAGCCGGAGTGGGACATCATCTCCTACCCACTGGGACGGCTGTAATCAAAGAAACAAAACTAAGTGTTGGGAGGATGTGGAGAAGTTGGAGCCCCCCTTCACTGTTGGTGGGAACATATGATGGATCAGCTGTGGTGGCCAACACTTCGGCACTTCCTCAGAAACGTTAATCCTACGGGCGCCTGGGTGGCTCAGTCTGTTGCGCTTCCAACTCTTGATTTTGGCTCAGGCCGTGATCTCACGGCTTGTGAGTTCGAGCCCCACTTGGGGCTTGATGCTGACAGCCGGGAGCTACTTGCGATCCTCTCCCTCTGTCTCTACTTCATTCCCTCTCAAAAACAAACAAACAAACAAACTTAAAAAAAAAAGTTAAACACAGAATTGCCATATGATCCAGCAGTTCCATTCCAAGGTATATGCTCCAAAGAATCAAAAGCAAAATTCAAACAAAAACGTGCACGTGGACATATAGCAGCACTGTTTTAACTATTAGTTAGAAATAACCCAAACACCCACTACCTGATGAATGGGGAGGCGGAGGGGGGGGGAAAGAAAATGTGTTTGTTTCCATACGGTGGAATATTATCCAGCCATAAAAAGAAACGAAGCACCGTGTTCTGTGCTACAAAACCATTATGCTAGGTGAACGAAGGCAGGCACAAAAGGTCACATACTGTTATGATTCCATTTCTGTTAAGTGTCTAGAGTGGGCAAATCCATAAAAACAGAAAGCAGATCGGGGGTTGCCAGGGCCTGGTTGGAGGGAGGAATGGAGAGGGACTTGTTAAAGGGTCTGAGGTGCCCTTTTGGGGGTGATGAAAATGTTTCGGAACTGGATAGACATAAGGTTGAACAACGTGGTGAATATACTAAATGTCACTGAATTGTACACTTTAAAATGGTACAAATCATGAATCCTGTGTTATGTGAATTTTATGTCAATTAAAAAAAAGTTGTACCAAGAATTTAAAAAGGTACTCCATTCTCCTCCTCTGCAGCTTTTTGGCATTTTCTCAGCAGATTGATTAGAAGTTTGCATTGTTGTCAGTTTATGGGTTTTTGTTGTTGTTGTTTGTGGGTAAGACCAACCAGATACCTGTAATATTTAGGTAAGAGATGCTTTATTTTAATTTTTAAGTGTTGTTTTAAATACTTTCCTGGACAAACCTAGCACTGTTTCACTTTCTGGGTTAGGATATTGAGAGCCCAGTCACTGATTGTGTATCACCAGAGTGGGGCAAAACTAGAAACAGATTCTTTCCTTGCTGAGTGGCTCGCTCGGCTCCCCTCTGATGGGGTGTGGCATGATAGTCCAGCGTGAATTCTCAATGCAGCTCTGTTTTCAGAAGAGTATGTCCTTAGACCTGAGTGTATAGAAAGTACATGTTTGAGGTCCCGAATGCTTGACTTGTGGGCCAGCCATTTGCCACCACTGCAAGGCCAAGGGCGTGGAGGCATGCCGAGGGGTGTTCACGTGCCGCACGCACCGTCTAGTCCTGCTTTTCAGGGTTTGTGGGGAGAGTTTCTATGACTTTGGCCCCAAGTTCCTTGTGAATTCCCCACCCTACTGAGCTGGGTTGGGCCCAGGCATGTGTGAGTCACAGGGGTGACCTTTGCACCTCTGGCCTAAAGCCCGTTTGATCCTTTGGGCACAGTGAATTTTGTAGATTACAGCTCCCTCCTCCCCTCCCTTTTGCAGAAAAGCTTAGACATGTAGTTGTAGATTTTAGAAGGAAATATCTTTTCTTGGCCTAAGTTTTGTGCACTGCTGTGACTTCTGATTTCATCTTCCTTTCTAACTCATATATGCTGGTATATCTTTTTAATTTATTTTTTCCATTTAGTTTTCCAGTGGGTGTATTTGTAAATCGTAATTCAGATTTTTAGAAGAAGTCAGGGACCAAAAATAGAGTCCAGGGATACAGTCCATTTCCCAGTTCCTCAAAAGATAGTGGTGCAGATTGGGGTCTCCCTACCTGCTCCCTTACAAACACGCATACGCTATGCCAGAGCGCCCACTCCAAGGTCCACGGGCTTCCGAGTGAGGCCTCTTATGACAAAGCTGCGTGCTAAAGTTTTGATTCAGAACTCCTCATCAGAACTCGACTCATAGCAGCTTTCATCTCGTTGTTCCGTAGACTGTAGATGAGTGGATTCAACATGGGGGTCATCACAGCATAAAAGAGCATCACCACCTTGTCCTGCTCGGCTGAGGCTGTGGAGTGGGGCTGCATGTAGGTGACCAGGGCCATCCCGTAAGACATGGAGACCACGGTGAGGTGGGAGGCACAGGTCCCAAAGGCCTTGCGGCGTCCCCCAGTGGAGCGGATCCGCAGGATGGCTGCCACGATGTAGGTATAGGACAGTGAGACGAGGCAGCATGGCACCAGCAGCACTACCACGCTGGAGGCCAGTATGACCACCTGGTTGAGGGTGATGTCCACGCAGGCCAGGCGGACGAGTGCCAGCGTCTCACAGGCCACATGGTTCAGCACGTGGTGCCCACAGGTAGGCAGACGCATGGTGACCACCGTCTCCACTGTAGAATTCACCAGGCCTACAAGCCAAGAGACAGCTGCCAGGCCTGTGCAGCACCTCGGGCTCATCACTGCCACGTAGCGCAGGGGGTCACAGACAGCCACGTAGCGGTCATAGGCCATAGCGGCCAGCAGCAGGAACTCGGTACCCCCCAGGGCCAGTGAGAAGAAGAGCTGAGTCCCACATCGGGTGAAGGAGATGGTCTTCTTCTCCAGGAGGAAGTGCACCAGCATCTGGGGGACCCCACTAGAGGTGTAGCAGATGTCCACCACTGAGAGGTTGCAGAGGAAGAAGTACATGGGCAGGTGCAGCCGTGCGTCCAGCCCGATCAGGAGGATGATGAGCCCGTTGCCCAGCAGGGTCAGCAGATAGGCGGCCGCAAACAGGACAAAGAGTCCAGCCTGGGTCTGCCTGTCGCTGGAGAGCCCCAGGAGGACAAACTCACTTTCCCAGGTCAGGTTGTCCCTCCTCATGGAGCAGGGGGGCTGGGCTGCTGGGAGAGGAGCAGAGTCAGAGAGGGGCAAGTAAAGGTCAGACTTTAGGAGTCGGGGATTAAGCCATGAGCCAGGACTTGAGCCGCAGTAGGGACACCTACCCTCCTGTTCCCTTAACCTAGGTGCTTAGGGAGAATACAGTGAAAGAGCCGGAGGAAGGGGCACCTGGGTTCTCAACTAGACTGTGAGGTTCTCAGGGTTAAAGTCCCTATTCTGATCATCCTTTTGTGGCTAGCATCCAGCACAGTTACAGTTACATAGGAAATCATTCACTGTAGAAGGAAAGATAGAGGAAAAAAAGTGGTGGAGAAAGGGTAGAAGGAAAGACAAAAAAGAATGTAAAAGAAAAAGAAAAACTAAGGAAGAAAAGTTTGGAAATCGGAAAAGGAGGAAAGAAAGTGGAAGATAGGGAGGAGAGCAGGATGTGGTTTTAAGCCACAGCCTCTGTGTGTGCCAAGGACCTGTGCTGGACACCAGACACCTGTCTGTGAGCAAGATTGAAGCAGGAATTCTGCTTTCTTGGTTCTTATAACTTAATCAGGGACACCAAGATTAAATTAATAATTACAAAAATTAATTATAATTGTGCTAAGTACTTTGAAGAAGAACAAGGTTACTAGTTGGTAAATTAAATTTGTGGCTGTAATTAAATTACCACTGATTATGTCTTCTCAATAATGTGCAATTTACATAGTAAGTTGCAGACATTTATTTAGATGTTCAAGTAAATGATTAACAAAATAATGTAATGAAGGCCTTTGGAAACCAATGATACATATTACTGCTGATACAGACTGACTGAAATCCACTGAATCTTTCGGGAGGAATGAATTCTCCTTTCTCAGCTAAGATTGTGGTGGATTTTCTCCCTTCCAATGTGCTGACTGGCCCAGTGTAAAAACAGATTTACGGGGCGCCTGGGTGGCGCAGTCGGTTAAGCGTCTGACTTCAGCTCAGGTCACGATCTCGCGGTCTGTGAGTTCGAGCCCCGCGTCAGGCTCTGGGCTGATGGCTCGGAGCCTGGAGCCTGTTTCCGGTTCTGTGTCTCCCTCTCTCTCTGCCCCTCCCCCGTTCATGCTCTGTCTCTCTCTGTCCCAAAAATAAATAAAAAACGTTGAAAAAAAAATTAAAAAAAAAAACAGATTTAAATGTAATCTGAAGGTGTATTTCCTGTTCTTAAAATAGTTAACAAATCAATTAACTCAGTTATTAAAAATACTTATTGAGTATACGGGGTACTATGTTTTCAACCACCTTCCGGCATATAATGCCTTTCAACGTTAGGAATTTGTGTTTAGAAAATCAGCAGTGCAACAGAATCAAATAAGAAACTTTGAAATTGGATCTTGGTAAAATCCGTGACAATCCAACAAGACAATTAAACAGAGGACAAAAGGAATACATCAGTGTTAAAACCAGCTTGGAGCCACAGAATCAAATATAATAGAGCTGAAAGTCATAATCCAATTGAGATGTCCTCTGGCTGGAAACCGTGGCCCGCGAGAGAGCAGGGAACCAGGGTGTAGCAGGCCTCCCTCGCCTTCCCTTCAGCCCTGGTCCCAGAGTGGTTGGAAGGCATCACTGTTGAAACTAAAAATAGAAACTGACTTTAGATTCTCAGGGTTGGTGACCTGGTTGTAGAGCCAGAGGATGGTGGCTGGGTTCTGAGCACCACCCCAGGGAGCCTGTGGCTGCCCACCAAGCTGGGTCCTTGTATCAGCAGAGGAGGTAACTCTGCTCTGATATATGATCTGTAGGCTGCCAGGCATCCAGAATTCTCCCCTTCAGAGTCACTGCCATGGATCCAGATTCCCTTTGGAAGAACCCTGTTACTATATAAGAAAATGAAGCATGTAAGAAGTGAAGGAACCATAGACATCATGGATTCCATCCATTTCATTTTGTGGACAAGGAAGCCAAGGAACAGGAGTAAGGTGGTCGGTCCAGGTATCAGATTTCCCTGGGAACCACGCTGGAACCACATTTAAGTCTACACTGCACATTCTCAGCTCTCCCTGAGCCAGGGAGTGAGGGGTCGGAAGGAAGTTGTGGAAGGCAATGGACTAGGAAGGGAGGCACCTGAGGAATCTTAGATGGGAGGCCCAGGACAGCTCTCTTGCCATGTAGAGAAATACTGTGTAGTGAGTGTGAAAAGCTTTGAATGAGAAATCAAGGGATCCAAGTTCTAGTTTGCCTCTTCCATTAGCTTGCTGTGTGCCCTGGGCAAGTTACTTGACCTCCCTGAGCCTCAGTTTCTTCATTTGAAATGTGGGACAAATAATAATGCCTATTTCACAGTATCTTGAGTAAGATCAAATGAAGAAATTAACGTGAATGCGCTTTGTAAAGGACTAAATAAACATAACTGGCTGTTGTTATTACACTCAGCAAGTCCGTTTCACCAAAGTAAATTCTGCCCAAGTGATAAGAGGACAAAAAACAATATGAATATGTGCTATAGAGGCCAGAAAGTTAACAGAATATAAATAAACATAAATCCCCATTGTAATAAATCCTATTGCCTAAATATTACTTAACTTACTGAAGACCCTGCTTCAGTAAGTGAAAAATTAAGGTCAAGGGTTTGTCTATACCTAGTGGGTAGTACTATGCTCTATGTGCCGGATGAGCTCAATACCTTTTTTTCTTCCAATAAAATTTTGATGCTGCTTTTATTTGTTTATTTATTTAAATTAAAAATTTATTTTTGAGGGACAGAGAGAGAGAGGCAGAGACGGAGTGCAAGCGGGGGAGTGGCAGAGAGAGAGGGAGAGACAGAATCCAAATCAGGCTCCAGGCTCTGAGCCATCAGCACAGAGCCTTGACGTGGGGGTCAAACCCATGAGCTGTGAAATCATGACCTGAGCTGAAGTCAGATGCTTAACTGACTGAGCCACCCAGATGCCCCTTTGATTCTATTTTTAGATGGTGATAAACTTTTTTTTTTATTAATAGATGGTCTTGTTCTCAGCTTTTTGGGATTAGAGAATTTCATTCCACTTTGCTTGACTTAGTGAACATTTACTGAGCACTGAGTAGTGCCTGTTCCCATGACAGGTGCTGGGGTAACAGGATATATAATACAGCCCTGTCCCCCTCTCTAAGAACTCAGCCTGGCAGAAGGATAGAGAGGGTGAATTATCATGACTTTTACTAGAGTTTTCAAAAGAAGCTACTAAGTCAGGTAAGTGGAGACAGAGTCAGACTATGGAAGTAACCAGGCAGATATGTAGAAATACTAAAGTAGAAGCAAAGAAACAACCAGTGCATTTGCTTCTTGAAAAAGTAGATGCAGTTTAAGGTGCACATAGTAAGGAGACTTCTTGGGTGTCAATCTGTATCAATAAACCATCTAAATAACCTTATAAACCACTACCTTTAGAAAAAAAATTTTTTTTAATGCTTATTCATTATGGAGAGACAGAGAAAGACAGAGCTCGAGCATGGGAGGGGCAGAGAGAGAGGGGGACAAAGAATCCAGAGCAGGCTCCAGGCTCTGAGCTGTCACAGAGCCTGACACAGGCCTCGAACTCACAAACTGCAAGATCATGACCTGAGCTGAAGTCGGACGCTTAACCAACTGAGCCACCCAGGTACCCTGTAAGCCACTATCTTTTTGAGCCATAGTTTCTTCATCCGCAGAATGAGCAAATTAGGTAGACACCAAGATTTCTCCAGCTCTAAAGATCTGCAGTAAGTGAATAAATATAAGCTATAGTTTGAAGCAATATAAGAGGGAAAAAGAAATTCTTCAGTCTTGAAGAAGAAATGCATAGTAGCTTGTGAGACTATGGACACTAAGATATGATCGGTTACTGGGTTTGGGGATCAAAGCATTCGTATTGCACGTAACTATTTGGGGAGGTGCCACTAAATGAGATCAGCTTGACTTAAAAACCAGAAATTAAGGAAATAGTGAAGGAGCCACACAGAAATGGGAGAACCACTTGGGTTGTCAGGGCTTCTTTCCACAGTCGGGCCCAGGTAATTCCTAGAGTGGGATGACCCTTAACAAGCCTACCTTAGTTCCCCTAAGGATTATGCTTCTTAATGCTTGAGAATATTCACCTTCCTCTTAAAAAAAAAAAAAAAAAGGGACGCCTGGGTGGCGCAGTCGGTTAAGCGTCCAACTTCAGCCAGGTCACGATCTCGCGGTCCATGAGTTCGAGCCCCGCGTCAGGCTCTGGGCTGATGGCTCGGAGCCTGGAGCCTGTTTCCGATTCTGTGTCTCCCTCTCTCTCTGGCCCTCCCCCGTTCATGCTCTGTCTCTCTCTGTCCCAAAAATAAATAAAAAAAGTTGAAAAAAAAAATTAAAAAAAAAAAAAAGATAAGCTTATGTGTATATTTGGTTCTTATAGTAATTGAGCTCTGCCCTTCTGCATTCCTTCGTATGTCCAATATAATGCAAACGTCTTGAGGCCAAGAAAAGAGATTGATCCCTTTTGACCTCTACTCTTCAGTGTTTTCAGTATGTGTCTATCTACTGAGCACTTCAGTTTATACTGTTGCTTAGGTGACTGACCAAGACTGAGGACTCTATTGAGGGGCTTGAAAGCAGTGGTTGCATTATCTAGGTCATGGGAAGAATCCTCCATTGGCTCAATCCTCCATGGAAAGAGCCTCCAACTATAATAGTGAGAAAAACACAGGGGAGGATGCCAGGGCTGTCCCGGCTGCTCCCAGGAAGTTGGGCTCTGTTCTCTCCTCCTCTTACCCTTCCCTGTGGGGGACTCACCGAGGCTACTGCGTGCTCATCTCCTGCATGGAATTCCTTTTGGGTGACGAAGTGACACGTTTCTCAGGAAGTCCTTGAAACAGTTGTCCGTCCTGTTCTGGGGGGTGGAGGTTTTACTCTGTCAGCCTCAGCTACTAACTTTTCAGAACCTAAGAATCCCCAGAGGGCAATTACTTGCTTTTGGTGTGTTCTTTATTCATCTCCGTCCCCAGCTACTTCCCTGCAGCCACAGCTCCCCACTCTTCCCAGTTCCCGATGGGATAAGCAATCTGAAAACATTTTATCTCCACTTTTAATTGTCCTTGTAGTTCCCACACTGATGAGCCCTTCTCGGATTTTCGGGTCTTTCACCGCCCTTCAAGTATATGGCATTGTTAGGGACTTTTGGCTGGAGTCAAGAGATAGGAATATTCACTTTGAGTTGTTGGAAAGGGATTGAGATTAATTGGGAAAGAGAAGAGGAACTGTAGTTTCAGAGTCTGAGCTCCTTTCTTTTTTTATTTATTTATTTATTTATTTATTTATTTATTTATTTTTGGGACAGAGAGAGACAGAGCATGAACGGGGGAGGGCCAGAGAGAGAGGGAGACACAGAATCGGAAACAGGCTCCAGGCTCCGAGCCATCAGCCCAGAGCCTGACGCGGGGCTCGAACTCACGGACCGCGAGATCGTGACCTGGCTGAAGTCGGACGCTTAACCGACTGCGCCACCCAGGCGCCCCCTGAGCTCCTTTCTAAGTGAAGGAGACAGGTGCACCTTTTCTCCTCTTCCCACACAGCTGGTTTTAGTGACCAGGGAGTGGTAAGATACAGAGTAAAGCCATCCTGTCTGTGGCCTGGAAGCAACTGAGAAATCTCAAGTTCACAGTCATGAAAATATTTCTGTAGACTCCTTAGTGATCTCCAGTATCACATTTCTGTTGAGTTGGGATTCCTTTGCATATTCTCATACCAGAAGTTTTTCTGGCTTTCACTAAGCTTGATCTCCTGGTTCTGGATAGTCTTCCACAAAGTTTTAATGTCCCTACTGGACTTCCTTAGAAGGAGCAGAGAAAATAATGGGTCAGGATGGGGTTTTATTCCCAGTACATAACTGTTTCTACAGTAATAGAACATAGGTCTTTGGTAAGATGGGAGGAAAAAACAGAGATGTTATTAGCAAGTAAGTCATTAGAATTTGTCTATAATAGTTGATAATATCAACAAGAAAAAGGTTTAAGTAGCTTGAAGAGTTTGTTACTCTAATGACAATGGGCCAATGGGGGACAGTAGTTTTACTTCGTGTTCTTCCCTTAGTTCATCCCTGCTCCTTCCATGGCACAGCACAACTCAAGACACAGAGGACCTGTGGCTGTCCTAACCTCAAGGTCCATTGAAAGCAAAACCTGATCCGACCCTCTGGGTGAGAGTTGTGGCCTCAAGTTGAGGAGGATGGCGGGGGTAGAAAGATGTCCGAAGGCACCCTGATGGAGAAGAGAAAGAGTGACACCTGACTGGTAGGCTTTGGGATGCATATCAAAGGTAGACTTAGTGCGGTCTGACGTAGGTGACCCAACTATAAAGGAAAAGAACTTAGGGGTGTCACCTTCGAGACAACATAGTATGTGATCATCTAATGAAAATATCTGTTTTCTGGTGAAAAAGAAATGCATCTTTCCTGTTTTTCTGAACCCAGATGATATGTAACTGGATGAAAAAATTAGATTGGAAAATTGTAGGTTTGGTATGATTCTACATTGCATAAAATAACATGCATACAGTTGGATGTATATAAATACAGAAACATAGAAAACTGGATGGGGGGGGTGCCTGGGTGGCTCAGTTGATTGAGCGTCCGACTCTTGATTTTGGCTCAGGTCATGATCTCGTGATTTGTGAGACTGAGCCCTGTGTCAGGCTCTGTGCTGAGTGTGAAGCCTGCTTGGGATTCTCTCTCTCCCTCTCTGTCTCCCTCCCCTACTTTTTCTCCCCCCCCCTCCTCCCCCACCTCTTTTTCTCTCTCAAAATAAATAAACATTAAAAAAAGAACTGGAAGGATGTTAAAAAATATCAATAGGTTATTCTGGTAATAGGTTTATAGGTATTTTTATTTTTGTTCATCTGTATTTTGAAAAATGTCTAAAATAAACATATTTTTCTAATAAGAATCTCAGTGACATTTGGAAATTATTATTAGACGTAGCCTATTGAGATAGGAATGCTGGGAAATCAGCTCACTGGCTCAGGTCTAGCACTACTGAATGGCCTTTGAGTAACAGGGGTAGGTGTTAGGGTAGAAGGAAGATACTACTGTAATTCTGTGTCAGGAAAGTAGATATAATGACAGGTTTTATGTCATTGAGACCATGAAGGGTAGATCTGTAAATATCCTATGGTGGTAGCCACTCTGGACTAGGGACAGGACAGTTGTTTTTTTGCTCCAGCTTTAGTATAAATGGCTCTGTGACTTTGGACATGTCATTTGTTTTTTATTTTTTTATGTTTATTTTATTTAAAATTTTTTTTTAGTATTTACTTTTGAGGGACAGAGACAGAGTATGAGCAGGGGAGGGGCAGAGAGAGAGGGAGACACAGAATCTGAAGCAGGCTCCAGGCTCTGAGCTGTCAGCACGGAGCCCGACGCGGGACTCGGGCTCACAAACCGTGAGATCATGACCTGAGCCGAAGTCAGATGCTTAACCCACTGAGCCACCCAGGTGCTCTTATTTATTTTTTATTTTTATTTTTAGTAGGCTTCGTACCCAGTGTGGAGCCCGATGCAGGACTTGAACTCATGACCTTGAGATCAAGACCTGAACTGAAATCAAGAGTCAGACGCTCAACTGACGGAGCCACCCAGGCACCTCTGGACATGTCATTTAAATTCCCTGGATTTCAGTTTTGTGATTTGTGAAAAGAGATTGGGTTAGACCTCCAAGGATCCTGCAGTTCTGGAAGTCTCTTTACTAGTGTAGACATTACAGTATTCAGCTTGCATCCTAGATACGGAGGTCTGAGACTGGAGTCACAGGATTATGGGTTCCAAACTGTGGTCTGGAGGAGCTAGGAGTAGTTCTCTCCTTTGAGCCTGATCCACACCAGGAATTTCACTGACCAAATCAATATTTTATGCACTGTTTAGATCCTGGCCCTTGGAGATGATTCACTTCCTGCATTGTCTGTCCAGCCCCAGACCTGCTACTTGTCAGATCTTTCTCTTCACTCTTTTGGAATCGTACCACCCCCACCCGCCCCCCTACCCTCTACTTCTCTACCCTCATATCTCCTTGCCATAAGACTTTCCTGTTGCTATGAATAGTTTCTTCACCTCTGAACTACTATATCTTGTTCTCAGTTATACACATTTCCCATTCAATTCCTTCCACTCAGAGGGGTTTGTTTTGTTTTATTTTGTTTTGTGTGTTTGTTTTTACCAGAATTAGCTTTTCCCCACCTTTCCCCAGTGAAATGTCAAGAGGCACTTTGACAGGAAGCAGGTTACTCAGGCTGATGACTACTATACTTGACCACAGGTTCAGTAGCCTTGGACACAGCTTATCACTAATTAGTTCTGCCATGACAGGTTCTGAATACTGCTCTGCTTCCTACCTCTACACACTAGGAAACATTTTTAAGTGGTATTTCGGTGCTTTGGTCTTCTTCCTGTGCCTAATCAAGTATGTGACTCGGGGGAAACCAATTAGGTGGCGGTAGTGAGGATGAGAAAGAAAGGTTTGGCAACTAATGTTTAATGAGTACTAAACACTTTATAAGAAGCTATCTCCTTGAAAATTTGTGTAATTTCCTTATTATGTGTTGATATTGGACAGGTACAGTACAGCCTTTTTTTTAGAAAAGAAGTCTTCTCCTAATAGATTGCTGGCACACACATGGAGTCCAGAACAATCTTTACTTCAAGATCAACTTGCCTGTCTGATAGAGTAACAAATTTAAACACATTGTTCACGGGTGTGTTCGTTCAGTGAGAATGTAGCTTCCTTGTTTTCAGTAATGATCTTCCTAAGTCTGTATCCTGGTGGGTAGTATGAAAGGTGGGGGGAAAGCAAACAATATAACATGCCAATTAAAAATATCTTATTTTCCGGGGCATCTGGGTGGCTCAGGTGGTTGAGCATCTGACTTTGGCTCAGGTCATGATCTCGTGGTTCATGAGTTTGAGCCCCACGTTGGGCTCTGTGCTGACAGCTCGGAGCCTGGAGCCTGCTTCAGATTCTGTGTCTCCCTTTCTCTCAAAAATACGTAAACATTAAAGTAACCTTTAAAAAAAATCTTAGTTTCCTACAGCGTAAACAGTCTCTTTTGACTTAAAATAATCTTTCCAAGTAAATATTTAATTAGTTCAGAATTCTCCCTTTGATCAGAATGGTTTATTTCTTTGTCTCCTTTTCTGGAGGTGACCTCTGTGTATAAGAGGAAACCTGGTACCAGGGGAGACACGGCGGGGCTTGGGGTGGAGGCTATAGACTCACTCCTGTCTCATGCTGGTTCTGGTGCTGGTCTCTGCGGTCGGGTAGCTACTCTCATCTGCGCATATGTACATGGCCTTTCTTTGAGAGTCTAGACCTTGCCTGCGGCATCCGCTGTTGAAGTCTGTGGCTGAGGGACTCATGGACTGCTTGTTGCCTTGGCATTGTCAGGACTCAGTGGCAGTCCTTTTGTTGAAATGCTCCTGCTTCAGGGTTTTCTGATGTGATCACCCCAAACACACACATACACACACGCACACACACACCCCATCTCCAAGAACTGACTGGTTCCTTTTGGGGTCCTGACTTAGGAAGTTTACTTTGTGGTCCCTTTTCTCCAAAAAGCTGATCCTCCCTTGGCAGGTAGTCTGGTTCTGCACCAGGCACGCAGAAAGGTGGGGCGTACATGCTGCATCGTAGGGGCTCTTCCACTGCTGCTCTGCGGTCCCTTGACCTTCTTGGAGTTTCTGGGCCACCTTGAACAATCTGTCATTTGGAATTAATAAAGATAACACTATATTAGTCTAATCCTCCCGAAGTATTCTCTTATGCTATTTTTCACATAGTGCCCATCTTTCATAGGGAGTCAGGTATCTCTTCCTTTCTCTGTTCAGCTGATCACACCTGCCCCCAGTGGACCAGTTAGACCTTTATTTTCAACTCCATGAGTTTCCATTGAGGAAATTCTCCCAGCTTCTCTCACCGTGGGCTCTTTTAGTCACTGTGCTCTATGTGCATCCCAGCCCTGATCTAGCATTCAGTTTCTTCTTCTTGGCCTTTGGCCTGGGTTGCCAGTCAGTCTGTTGCATTCTGCTCCTCCAAGGATACAACTGAGTAGGGCTATGGACCGTATGGGTCCAGGGGGTGGAGGAATTAGCCACGACAGGTCTGACTGCAGGACTAAGTAGCAGTGTGACAATCAGATTGTGGGCACTAAACCTAAGGTATGTGAAATATTTTGCTAAAGGAGCCTGTTTGATTTTTCTGGAGCGGTCCTTCTCAGTTCCCCTAGCCTGGTGTGCGGTTGGCCCTAAGTGGGCCTGGGTATTGCCATGTCCTAGGGAATGAGGGAGGGAAACATTAATATGTCACATTCAGGTAGGCACAGATTTGGCCAGAGCTGGACAGTTGGTAAAAAATCAGTGGAGATGAAAATCAATACATGCCTGATGTCAAATCTTAGGCTCTTTTCACTAGACCATGCCTCCTCCACCATTCCTCCCTTTCTGAAATGACGTGGTTGCAGATGAAAGAATGTGGAGGTTTCCTGATGCTCTGACATTCTGAAATTCTCTACAGAGAGATTAGCAGAAGGGGAAGCAGTATCTTTCTGCTTCAGGGTCTTTCCCATTTCCCAATTAAGCAGAAACAATGTCTATTAATATCAACAAGAACAGAGAAAAGGGTTCTGACTGCGTGTTTCCTGCTACTCTTAGATATAGTTGCTTCCTGGCCTGTGTACAAGGAAGCTGACTTGCTTTTTGTTTCCCTCTGGAGTCTTCTGGCTCACTTCCATGCCTAAACATTTGCCTCAGTTTTGCCCTAACTAATTTTGGATCCTGTGGCAAGCTAAATAATGGCCCCCACTTATATCCACATCCTAATCCCTGGAGAATATGAATTTTACCTTCTATGGTAGAAGGGACTTTGTGGATATGATTAAGTTAAGAATTGGGAGATGGAGAGATTATCTTGGATGGTCCCAGGTGTGCTCAACGTTGACACTAGCATGGGGGGAGGCAGGAAGATCTTTCCGAAGCAGAAAAGGATGTGTTGATAGAAGCAAGAATTTGCGGTGATGTGAGGAAAGTCACAAGACAAGGAATGCAGGTAGCCACTAAAAGCTAAAAAAGGCAAGAAGAAGGGTTCCCTTCTGAAGCCTCTAGAAGGAACAAGCCCTCCCAACACCTCGACCTGAGCCCAGTAAAATTGATTTTGGACTTCTGACATCCAGAATTGTGAGAATCAATTTGCGTTGCTGTAAACCAGCAAATTTGTGGTAATTTATTACAGCAGCAATGGGAAACTTAGGCAGATTCTAATCTCTTCCCTCCCTCTCCATCCCCAGGTTCCCCTGGCATTCATTCACAATTAATAATGTTTCTGCCTTGTTCTCCATACCTTGCCTTGCCTTCTTGCCTCTAAACTTCTTCCTCTCCATTCCTATCTCTCAGACTGTGGACTCTTGTTTTTAGAATTTTCTGATCATCCACTCTCCCAATAGATAGTACAAATGAGAAACTCAGCTTTCCTCAGAATAGGTGATTCTGATGGCAGCTTTGAGTTCCATGACGAGGGATGCCTCTCGCCTGCTCGGTTTAGAGGGGCCTCCCATGTGGTGAGGGTGGCGTGTGGGCCTGTCTGTGCTGAGCTTCTTGCCTCCCTTGGCCCTGAGCTGGGTTGGTTCTGGACACAAGACACAACACCCAAGGGCTTACTGATGGTCCAGGTCCCGGGGCCATTTTACACCATGATAGCTACTTTTTTTTAAATTTTTTTAACATGTATTTATTTTTGAGACAGAGAGAGACAGAGCATGAACGGGGGAGGGGCAGAGAGAGAGGGAGACACAGAATCGGAAGCAGGCTCCAGGCTCTGAGCCGTCAGCCCAGAGCCCGACGCGGGGCTCGAACTCACGGACCGCGAGATCGTGACCTGAGCCGAAGTCGGACGCTCAACCGACTGAGCCACCCAGGCGCCCCAATGATAGCTACTTTTGAAGACCAGGGGATCTTCATCCCTAATCATCCCCGCCTGTTTCTCCAAAGGCTCTGCAGCTTGGATAAAACGCCAGTAAAATGGACTCCATCTCAGTTTTGTCTTTGTGTGAGAACAATCAGATCAGTGCTTCACGTCCATACCTTCCAAGGTGAAGGGCTTGCTTACTTTGCAGAGTTTTCAAAGAGAGTTTCTAAAATCAATTGGTGGCTCTTGTCCCACCCCCCAGCCCAGTATGAAGGGGTTGAAATTGAAGAGGAGGGAGAAGAGATCGGAGAAAAGAATTTTTTTGGAGAGAGCTGGTAATGAGTGTTTGTCGTCCCTCACCTCCATGTGTAAGGGATGGCGGGGGGGGGGGTTCCCTCCACCTGAAGCCATTCATTGTCTTTGACCAGTCAGTTTGTACCCTTTGAGTTTGGGAAGCTACAGACTGGCAAGAGGAAAGGCGGCTAGAGAAGGTGGAGAAGGCAGAGGAGAGAGGGAAGAGGGCTACGGGGCAGTAAGTGGAATTTCTTCTGAAGGTACAGCAGAGACGCTCAAGTGTTTCTTGTTGACCAGAGGTGAGCTCCATGGAAGCGAGCTGGCCAGTGTCAGTTTGACTCTTTCCCAAGAGAGTACTTGGAGGGGAAATGTGACCCTAACAGAGGGGTAGACCCTCAGATACCCAGAGGTTGAGGGACCTCAACGGCGGATACCCAGAGGTTGAGGAAACTGTATGCAGTTGGTCGGTGGAGGGGTGGGGGAGGGGGAGGGGGTTGGTTGCCGGGAGGAGCAGAAGCTTTGTCTACATCAAGGGAGCCGCAGTGAGCCCGGCTGGAGAATCTCCAAGGAAACTGTGAAGTGCTTCTCAGTTGCAGCCAGCTTTGGGAATCTGCTCTCAAACGGCACCATTGCTGGTCAGCAAAGACATTTCTGCCCCCTACCTGTGTCATCCCCTGCTCCGACCCAGGAAAAGTCAGGAGTGGTCTAGAGGAGGTCAGGCCGGGGACAGAGGTGAGGAAGAAGGCCAGAGAAGAGTGAAGAAGCCCACCTTCCTAACGTAGACATCTGAGTTAAGGGGAGAAGTGTTGACTTGGAATGAGGTTCGCAGTTTTATTTTACATTGGACTGGCTACTTAAAAAAATACTTTTATTTTTATTAAAAATTTTTTTAATGTTTATTTTTATTTTTGAGAGAGAGAGAGAGACAGAGCGTGAGCAGGGGAGGGGCAGAGAAAGAGGGAGGCACAGAATCAAAGAAGGTTCAGGCTCTGAGCTGTCAGCACAGCTGACACGGGGCTGGAACTCACGAACCATGAGATCATGACCTGAGCCGAAGTCGGACGCTCAACCGACTGAGCCATCCAGGCGCCCCTATTTTTATTTTTATTTTTTAGAGAGAGCACACTCAAGCATAGGGGAGGGGTAGAAGGAGAGGGAAAGAGAGATGGGGGAGGGGAGAGAATGTGCTGTGAGCACAGAGCCTGACATAGAACTCAATCCCAAACCCCAAGATCATGACCTGAGCTGAAATAGAGAGTCAGACTCTCAACCAACTGAGCCACCCAGGAGCCCCTGGACTGGTTATTTTTAATACTGAAATGATAATGTTTTGGGGACTGGAAGTGACTGGAAACCTTTGTATTTTCCAGGAGGAACCAGGGCATTTATGCTCCATGTTATAGATTTAGTCCAGGGGTGGGGGAATCTCCACAGTGCAGGTTTGAGAGTATGGGGGTCAGAAGGAATAAAGTTTGTTTCAGCTAATATCCTGAGAATTCAGGATGTTCAATGAGCCAGTTCTTCTTAATTTCCAGAACATGATAGACTTGAGATCTGGTGATCTGAAGCCTGGAATCTCGTCTTGGCCATGACCTTTTCCCAGGATTTTCAAACCTGTTTCAGTCCAGATGGACTCTGTGTAGCCAGAGGTGTTTTATCTACTTAGCAGACCATGGCCCAGCTGAGGCGCCAGCGCCTGGTGGCTAAGAGTGCACGTTCAGAACTCTGAATGCCTGTGTCTGAATCTTGGCTCCCCTCCTGTGCATTTATGACATTGGGCGAGTTAAAGTCTGTTGCCTCAGTTTCTTCATATGTCAAATGGGGAGAATTGTAAAATGAAAGCCTATGTTCTTTCCTCTCCAGCAGGTGATTAAACATGATTTGAGTTGGTTCTCACATTTTTCAGTATTGGCTGGGACCTGGCAGATGTCACATGATTGTTAGGCTCTCAGGATTAAATGAGATGGTCCATGTACAGCACTGAGCACAGCGCCTAGTCTATGGTGAACCCACAGACAGAAACAAACAAACAAACAAACAAACAAATAAACAAAACCAAAGTTTTTTTGTGTTTGAATACTGCCAACACCTTTAGAAGAAAGGTGCTAGTCAAACCAGTGCTACAAATAGCAACTAAATTTTTCCCCTCACACATTGACTTTCATCCTGTTGAGCCTTGTAAACTCAATTTTTTCTCATTTTCCCTTTTGCAAAATACAAGCTGTTCCAACAGTTCTGCATCACAACCAAAGTGTTTTATGCCGCCCTTGGGAGTTTGTGAGAGATGTTTCGAAAGTAACTTTTTAGAAGCTTCCGTGGTTGGAGTTGCTCCCCCAGCTCTGCGTTAAATGCAGAAAGCTTCAGAGCTCCTGGCCCATGGAGCTGTGGACGGCAGCTGGGGCTGACCCAGAGGCTAGATGCCAGCTCGAGAAGGCTTCTTCCAGCTGGTGAGGTGGGCATGGGGACGCTGAGGCCAGCAGGGAGGTCAGGAAGGACAGTGAGTATAGGGGCTGGGAATGAGCAAATGCAGGTCCAGAAGCTGTCCACAGAGACAACAAGAACCCCTTGTCATCTTGCCTCTGCTCCTGTGAACAGTGAACCTACTGCCGGTGTCCTAAAGAAGAGGTGCAGCTGCAAGGGTGCTTTCCTGGAAGCTGCCTTGGGGACTTCTTCCCTCTCTCCATCTGTCTCCAAGTCCAGTGGGGGAAAAAATCCAAAGAAATCGCTCAGCTGCCGTAAGAAAGTCCTGTGACTTTCCTGCTCTGATCTTGCCAGATGGGGCTTCCACTTTTTCTTATGCTAAAAAAGGAAAAACCTTACATTTGTGTTTTTAATTACTTTCCAGGAATTTCACGAGCACTATCTCATTTGAGGAAGGAGAAAGCTGAAGCTGAGTTGGGCTAGATAAGTTTTGCTAATGTCAAGTATTTCTTGGTCTGACTCCAAGGGGTCTGACTCCAGTTTATATTAGATTGGCTCTTTGTTTGTTTGCTTCAAAACATTTATTAGTGGCTAAATCCAACCACCTAGGCAAAGTCAATTTTTTTCTTTTTATTTAGTTATTTATATATTTTTAAAGTTTATTTGTTTATTTTGAGAGCGAGGGGCAGAGAGAATCCCAAGCAGTCTGTGCACCACCAGCGCAGAGCCCAACTTGGGGCTCAGACCCATGAATCGCAAGATCTTGACCCGAGCCAAACCAAGAGTTGGGCGCTTAACCAACTGAGCCACCCAGACACCCCTATTCTTTTCTTTTTAAACTGAAGTTTGGTTGACACAGAGTGTTACATAGTTTCAGGTGGACAATGTGTGATTCCACAACTCTGTATATTATGTTGTGCTCGTGACAAGTGTAGCCACCATCGGTCGCCATACAGTGCCACTGACTACATTCCCCGTGTTGTACTTTTCAGCCCCATGACTTCCTCATTCCATAACTGGAAGGCTGTCTCTCCCACTCCCCTTCACCCATTTTTGCCCACTCACCCAACTCTGCCCCTCTGGCAATCATCAGTTTATTCTCTATATTTATGGGTCTGTTTCTGCTTTTTTGTTTGTTCTTTTTGTTGTTGTTGTTAGATTCCACTTATAAGTGAAATCACATGGCATTTGTCTTTCTCTGACTTATTTCACTTAGCATAATAATTCTAGGTTCACCCATGTTGTCTCAAATGGGAAGATCACCTTTTTTTTCCCATTCTTTTTTTATGGTTGAGTAACATTCCATTAAATCTATATATCTATATCTATCCCATCTTTTTTATCCATCCATCTATGGATGGATATAGGTTGGCTCTTTTAAAGAATCTAGTGGGAGCAGTGCTATAATCATTATTTACAGCACCATCATGAAACTCATTTAAAATCCTCACTACCAATTTGAGGTAGCAGTAGGATCAGTGGAATGATTTTGAAGGCTTCTGCTTATGAAAGAGATACTCATTTAGAGAAAAAGAAGATATCTATTTGAAGCACCCTTGAAAAGCAATTTTAAGATAACTAGATTGTCTAAGTATTGACTCTAAAGTTCTACGAAAAAATAACAAAATGCTTATTAAAGCTATCATACTATTTTTAAAAATCAAGGATATCATACAAGGTTATGCTTTTGTCTTTTTTTTTTTTTTATTTCTATATGTACCTTTTATGGTTGGGAGCCTTGCATTCAGAATAGGGACTGTTTGGGATGCCTGAGTGGCTCAGTCAGTTGAGTGTCCTACTCCTGATTTCAACTCAGGTTATGATCCATCCCAGGATCCCGCATCAGGCTTCAGGTTCTGAGCTGAGCGTGGATCCTGCTTGAGATTTTCTCTCTCTCTCCCTCTGCCTCTTTGCCCCGTTCATGCATGCTCTCTCTCTCTCTCTCTCTCTCTCTCTCTCTCTCTCTTTTTCTCTCAAAATTAAAAAATAAGGGGCGGCTGGGTGGCTCAGTCAGTTGAGCATCTGACTTCAGCTCAGGTCATGACCTCACACTTCGTGAGCTTGAGCCCGGCGTCAGGCTCTGTACTGACAGCTTGGAGCCTGGAACCTGCTTCGGATTCTGTGTCTCCCTCTCTCTCTGCCCCTCCCCCAATCATGCTTTGTCTCTGTCTCTCTCTCTCTCAAAACTAAATAAACATTAAAACAAATTTTAGAAACCCAAAAAACTTTAAAAAAATAAAAATTAAAAATAAAAAAATAGGGACCATTTATCCCCATTTTATAAGACCTTAAAGTATTTATTTCACCACTTTATTTAAAAAGTTTATAGTACTTTTAATTTATGGTTCATTTCTGGCCATGTAGAGGGTTGATATAGTGACAATTTTTGGTTAGAGAAGTATCTGCTTGTAATGCTTATTATAATGTTCTTTTAGGAAAATACAAGTTCCAGCATATACCTCCTGAAAATATAAATTTCCAGGAATATTATAATCAAGTAGTTTTTAAAAAACTTAAGAGTAAATTTCTTCTGCTGAAGCTTTTATCATGTAGGAAAACATTTTATCAATGATGAATGATTTTCAGGTTGAGTAGTGACATCAGACAAAGCTGAAATAAGCCCATATTTTGCAAACATAACCACATTGTAGCTGAACCTCCTTAGACTTCCTTCTCTAAGGATTGCATCCTCCACATGAACCATAAATCCCAGTGCCCTGACGGGTGATTGATTTCACTGTGGAGTGTAATAGATTGAGGGAGGGAGGGCTACCTCACATGTCAGAGAGCAAACCTTCCTAAAAATCACACTAAATGCCTTAATTTTCCCTTGAAATCCTTAACGATGCTTTAATGCCAGACACTGTTGTAGCACATTTACTCTATTAGCTTTAATTATTACATCAGATAATGGGAGACAGGTACTAATATCAACTCCAGATTATCCAGTGAAGACTCACAGGTCCAGGTCTGGAGAGTAACTTATCCAAGGTCACAGTTAGGAATTCAAGGGGCCAGGATTCAGACCTAGGTAGCCTGGCTCAATACCCCAGTAATGATCACAGCATTGCCACTTTTCTCCCAGAAGGCCCACCTTGGCTCTATAGCTGCCATGCTCCAGGAACATTCAGTTGAAGGACTTTACTTCTCTCTTTGTGGATGTGTGTTTTAATTATAATGGCAGAATGGATTAAATTCACTCTGTTGTTTCCCACAAGGGCAGTGACTCCTTTAGGGAACAACTGAAGTTTGGAGACAACGTGGACCTTTGTGGTACGGCCTTAAGACCAACACACCAGGCGCAGCCAGAGGAGGAAGCAGACCCTGCAGGGGATGTGGACACCAGATGGATTAAGGAAGATTGTATGGTTAGGAGTCCTTTTCCTCTCGTTATAATGTGAAGAAGGTACATTTGCCCATTGTCAGGAGGATCATAGACATCTTAGCTCTCTAGCATGTAGGACTGGAACGTCAGAAGCTCTAGGTAAAGATTTAAGTCATTAATAGGAAGGCTGAACTGTTACCTACATCTCAAATTTCTTGAAGACTTGTACTCCCCAAAGAGCTCCACAAATATTACTTCTGTAAGTGGGACTTAGATTGATTGGGTGTGGGAACTGGTCTCCTGGACAGAGGAATTTCATCAAAGATAAATAAGCATCTTCCATGTTTAGTTGACCTTTATCCGGCCTTGATGACCATGTTCTGGTTCCCTCCCCTCTGCCCTTGTAACCTGCTTGTCCCATATCTACCTAGCTTGGGGAATTATCACTGACTGGGAACTGTGATCCTCAGTAATCTAGCTACCTCCTCCCCACTTGAAACTTGCCTCTTCAAGGAAAAGACCATGTGCTATCAGAGAAATGGGAACTTGCCTATCTTAAAGATGTTTGTATGCTCGAGTTTAAGCCATGGCAGAGAGTAGCAGGAAAAAACGTGTGAGCTATCTGAGGAGTGGGTGAAATGGACCTGGAACTCAATCAGGATTACATTTAAGTGGGACGAGGGCAACATCTGATGCTGAGGGCGGAGGTTCTCAACCTTTGTTGCACCTCAGAATTACCTAAGGGATGGCTTTTAAAAATTCCAGTTCTCCACCTTCACCAAGACCAGTTCAGTCAGAATCTCTAGAATTTTGGTCCAGACATCGGTATTTTTAAAGGTCTTCAAGCGATTCCATTTTTCAGCCGAGTGAGGGACCCACTGAAATGGAGGTATTGTGGACAGAGGATAATTTCTGGCCGAGTCTGGCTCTGATGAGGAAGTCGCAGTGGCCCGAATGTGAAGAGCTGTGGGGTCGCCGTCAGCACTTGCAAGTGCTCACAGGTCTGTATTTGAGAAGTGACACACGCTGTCCTGGGAATCATCTTTAGAGCCCGTGTTTGTATCTAGCTCTTTAAGGTGTAAGGTTAGGTTGTGTATCTGAGACTGTTCCTCCTCCTTTAGGAAGGCCTGGATTGCTGCTTCCCTCTTATGACCGCCTTTGCTGCATCCCAGAGGTTTTGGACTGTCGTGTTATCATTTTCATTGGCTTCGTGGACTTTTTAATTTCCCCTTTAATTTCTTGGTTAACCCATTCACTCTTTAGTAGGATGTTCTTTAGTCTCCAAGTATTTGTTGTCTTTCCAAATTTTTTCTTGTGGTTGATTTGGAGTTTCATAGCGTTGTGGTCTGAAAATATGCACGTTATGGTCTCAATCTTTTTGTATTTGTTGAAGGTAGAGTCCGTGCTTGTATCAGTCATGTTTATTATTTTCTGTACTTTATGATGTTTTGATGTCTTGGGGCCTTGCTGGCTGAGGATAGGCTGCTCTTCCCAGAGATAGCTAATTCCTAGAGATAGCAAACCGGCTTCCTTGTGAGTGTGCCTTTCCTGTGCAAATGGACCAGCCCGAAGCCCATATCCCCAACCACATCCTTCATCTAACTCTTCATGTGTCAAACCACCAGGCTACCCACCCTGTCACCCCAGGGCCAAGTCAGCTAACTCAGACAGCTAGAGACCACTGTGATAGTCCAGAACCCCCTAAAATCAGTCAAACGATCCAATCCTAAACGAACTCAAGCTTTCCTACTTTGCCTCGCCCATTCCTTCCCACAGAAATCACAATAAAGGCTCAGGGCCAGGCTTTCTCCTCTCTCTCTCTGTCTCGCAACTGCCCCAGTAACTAAGAAGCTCTTTTGTCAAGGGCAGTTGTCTCTGTGTCTGTTACCTTACCATATGGGATTAAAACAAATCCAGGGTACAGATCTTGAAAGTGTTAAGGATTTCAGCATTTACAATGAAATCCAGGGGCACCTGGATGGCTCAGTTGGTTAAATGTCTGACTTTAGCTCAGGTCATGATCTCATGGTTGGTGAGATCAAGCCTTGCATTGGGGTTCTGGGCTGACAGCACAAAGCCTGGAGGCTGCTTTGGATTATGTGTCTCTGTCTCTGTCTGTCTCTCTCTCTCTCTCTCTCTCTCTCTCTCTCTGCCTCTCCCCTGCTTGTGCTCTGTCTCTCTCATTCTCTCAGAAAATAAATAAATTATTTAATTAATTTATTTATAATACATTTAATTATCATTAATAAGTATTAATAAATTTAATAAATTTAATTATTACTAAATATTTTTATTTAAAAATAAAAAATAAAATAAAATAAAATGAAATCCAGGGGCACCTGGGTGGCTCAGTTGGTTAAGCGTCTGACTTCAGCTCAGGTCATGATCTCGCCATTTGTGAATTTGAGCCCCGTGTCAGGCTCTGGGCTGACAGAGTCTGGAGCCTGCTTTGGATTCTCTGTCTCTCTGTCTGCCCCTCCCCCACTTATTCCCTCCCTCTCCCTCTCTCTGTCCCTCTCTCTCAAAAATACATAAACATTACAAAAATTTAAAAAAAGAAATGAAATCCAAGGTTACTTCCTGCTCTAGCAAGTGATTGCGCATGATTTGAGTTGGTTCTCTATAGTTTTTCAGTGTTGGCTGGGGCCTGGCAGCCATTGCATGATCTCTGGGCACATGGCATTTGTAGTTGTGGGCTTTGCTGTTTGTCTGCCAAGACTTTGCACATGCTGAGGCTTTTGCTGAGGTTTGTACAGGTGAATTTTGTGCTCTTTGGGCTGGATTAGACATCCCTAAAATTATCTCTGGCTCCAATACCATGTTATTTCTAGAAACAGTAGTATCACCTGGCACTGCTAACTACTCCATCCTTGAAATTCTCTTTCCTTGGCTTCCGTGGCGCCCTGCTATATTGGATTTTCTTCTACTTTTCTGATTGCTCTTTTTAAAAAAAAATTCTCTCTGCATTCCTCCTCCGATGCCTAGCCTTTATTTTTAGTTTGAAAGCATTTACTGAATAAGTAACACATGTATGTATGCAAGGAGGGTATTCAGTGAAAAGTAAAGATCTGTTCCACCCTGTGCTCCAGTTCCTCAGACTTTTAATTTGGTTACAGATGTGTGTTGGTGTGTGTGTGTGTGTGTGTGTGTGTGTGTGTGTGTGTGTGTATGTAAAATGTATAGGACATATACAGGCACATGATACATACATACACACATTCCATGTGTTTTAATATATAAATGCTGTCAGACCATAATATTGACTTATTTACTCTTCCATTTAGCAATTTACTGAGCACCTACTCATGCCACACAGTTTAGGAACAGGGTAAACACTGTGGTGAGCAGATAATTTTCATAGAGTTTATATTCTGTTCGGAGGGGCAGGTAAATAAAACATTAAAAAAGATAATTTCAAATAATAAGAGATGATTAGAAACTAAAGCATGATCACGTGATGGCAGGCAGCATGGCAATATTACATAGGGTGGTCAGTGAAGGCCTCTGCAAGGAGTGAATGTATGAGTCCGGACAGCATCTGAGTGATGAGGAGCCAGCCTGTGAGGATTCGTGGGGAGAGCACGGGAGTGGAAACCACAAGTAAAAAGGCCAGAGTCACGGATGGCTGTACTGTATACTGCCCTGCACCTTGCTGTTTCACTCACCAACATGTATGAGATGGTTCCATATGTGTCAGATAAAACCCCTGCTTTCTTTTTTTTAATTTATTTTGAAAGGGAGAGAGAGCGCACATGGCAGGGGCAGAGAGAGAGAAGGAGAGGGGGAGGAGAGAGTGCGCACACACATACTAGCAGAGGCAGAGAGAGGGAGGAAGAGAATCCCAAGCAAGCTCTGTACTGTCAGCACAGAGCCCGACACGGGCCTTGATCTCGTGAACTGTGAGATCGTGATCTGAGCCGAAATCATTATGTATTAATGAGATGGGCCCCTTCCATACGTTAGATATGGAAGTTTGTCTTTTTTCACTTTGCTTAAGCTAGTGTCCACAAGTAAAGCTGCTTTACATCTAATTAACAAATTGTGTGCTTTATGTCATGCTTAGACAGTCCATCCTTCAGTGTTGGTGTTCCTCATGATCTTGTTTTGGAGCTGCTCTGTTCCTCCTCTGTCTCTTACTCTGAGCTTCGCAGCCATGTCAGTTGCCACTGATGAACTGGTGATTTCTAAACGTGTTTCTTGAGCCCAGATTCTCCTGACTTATACCCAACTGCCCACTATACAGATCCATACCTCATATCAACTTTCTCCGTACTGAACTCACCACCTCCACCTTGTCCTGCCCTCAGACTGGTTACTCTTCCTGTGCCCTCCATCTCAGGGAGCCCGGACCGTCATCTTTTCTAGATAGCCCATGTCTATCTGATACCTCTTTCTCTTTTATCCCTGTTCAGTCTGCACTAAGTTCTATTATCTCTGCCTTCTAAATAGTTCTCCAGCCTGTCCACTTCTCTCCATTTCCATTACCACTTGCCTAAATGGGCCAACATTATCTCCAGCCTATATTTCTACATGAGCTTCCTTGTAAAGGTCCTTTTTGTCATGTCCTTCTCTAGTTCCTTCTTCACGTCATAGTCAGTGTTTATATTGGATCCTATCACTCCTCTGCCAGAACATCTTCAGTGGCTTTTCCTTCTTTTCCTTCTCCTTGTCCCTACCCTTCTTTTGTCTCCTCTTTCTTCTTTAGGGTCAAGTCCAAACTCTTTAATGTTGCTTGTACCACTTGTGTGCTCTGGTCCCTATTTGTTTGTACCTGTAGCATAATCTCTTAATACTGGAAGTATGCACCCCTCAGCCACACCAATTAGATCTAGTCCCATCAACAAGTTCCTGGAGTGTTCTTTGGACTTGGGGCATTTGCACATGCTGTTCCCTCTGCCTGGATGCTCCTTTCCCAGCTGTCTTTATCTGGCTCTGCTATTCCTGCTTGCACTGAGGTCCTGCACATCACTTCTTCATAAGCTTTTACTAATGCTCCTACCATCCCAAGTCTAGGCTAATCGTTAGCACAGTGTCCTGTATTTTCCCCATCATAGTACCTGTCACATGATAATGCAATGCCTATTTATTTTCCCGAGTGCCCTGGTAGATTTCAAATTGCACATGGGCTTCGTCTTCATTCCTTCAATAATTTGGATTGAGGTGCTAGAAATACTGTGCCATTTTGATTACAGTTGAATCCTGTCTAGCTGTTGGCATGGAACCATCACTCAATAAACAGCTGTTTATTGCACATACAGATGAACGAATAACTTCTGGGATTTTCTTAGTGTAGCCTGGCATCTGTACTTAAGGTTTTGTGCCAGTTTGTCCCTTTAACACACCAGGATATACTAATGTAACATTGTTGAGAAAGTCACATCCAGGGATTTTATGTTCTCTGTCAGTTTTACATGACATTGTGGATTAGTAATTCTTCCTTTCAATGTCTCCTTGCTGTGTCTTTGACAGCAATATTCCCTCCAAGTTTCTGGTGGACTAAAGTTCCTTGGTGCATTCCTACCCTCGTACCACACAGGTATATGCTGGATCGGCCCCCACAGAGCTCACTCTAGTTCCTCTTCATTCCTGGGCTGTTGGTGAGGAGACAGTGTTTAGGCAAGTGGGCTCAGGCTTTCATCTCAGGGATGGGGGGTAACAAGTCTTTATGATTCACTGAGCAGGCCCCCAAAGTGTTCTTAAGTAATGCTTGTTTCTGTATAAAAGTAACATCCATTGAGAATGATTAGGAGAAATTTGGAAGGTACACCATTAGGAAATAAAAATCACCCTTAATCTCATCACATGGGGAGCAATTGTTAGCTTTTTGTTAACGAGGGGTAGCACCCACCCCATGGTCTCGGTGGCCATCTATAAATCCAGAGCTCCCCTCCTCTTGGCTCTGCACTCTGGACAACCATATTTGCCTCAGTCAGCATCTGCACTGGTTGGTCCAGGGCAGCATTTCAGCTACACAGATTCAGCACCAGCACAGATTCAACACCCATCACCACCCTCCCAGCTTGCTCCTGTTTTCTCGTTTCCAGCAAATGGAGCCACCGTCCACCCAATGACCCAGATTAGAGATGCTCCTTAACTCCCCTTTTTCTCACGCCTCCATATCCAGTCAAGGTTCTATAGTTTCCACCTCCTGCCTGTCTCTTGACTCCATGCCCCTAATACCCTGTGTCAGTCCTCTGGTCCAAACCCCTTCACCTTTCTCCTGGAATAGGGCAACAGCTCCCCAGACAGACCTCCATGTCCCTAGATCCTTCTCTACACTATGGCCACAGTGACCACACAGGAACAGTAGGTCATCATGTCACCCCATGAGTTCAAATCCTTCCGCTCTTTACAAGGTCCTTCCCCAAATACCCAGCCCCTGTTGAATCATTGCTGCTGGACCTTCTTCACCCTCCTCTTCTCCTGATTGACCTCTAGTCAACCTATAGTTCTCCATTTAGCCATCTTTGTCTTCCAGGAAGTTTCCCCTGACTCTCCTCTCCTCTCAAAAAGTCTAGCACAGAAACTCCTTCCCAGGAGCCACCTTATCCATCGCCCCTTCACCGCTCACATTTTCCTCCCACTCCATCTGTGAGCCCCTGCGGCCATGAGTTGTGCCTTCTTCGTCATGTGAGCCCATCACCTTGCACAGGCCCCAGTGCACGGGGGGAACTAGCAAGGACTGATGGGGCCACTATCTGCAGGCCTGGGGATCTCTACCATGCTGTCTTTGGCCACTGCTCAACGGAGGGGTGGAGAATGGGGCACCTGCCCCACAAGGAGATCCTTCTTGTGTGGACGCTTTTCCAGGTTCCCTTTCCTGAATCCAGTCCTCGAGGCCCCCCTCGTGGTGTTGCTGACACAGACACCTCCTGACAGAGTTAGCTTTAGGGAACGGAGCTGCCCTCTCTGGCCTGGTCCCTGCCTGCTTTCAGGGCTCGCACAGACCTTGTCCCTGCCGCCCCTGCCCCAGCACCCGGCGGATGGCGGTGGTGATCTCACGGTTGCGCAGGCTGTAGATGAGCGGGTACAGCAGCGGCGTGATGTTGGTGTAGATGAGTGCCAGCGTGCGGTCCCGCCGTGGGGAGTAGCTGGCCTTGGGCCGCACATACATGAAGGTGGCACAGCCATAGTGCAGGAAAGTGACGGCCAGGTGCGAGGCGCAGGTGGAGGCAGCCTTGTACCGGCCCCTGGGGGAGTGCAGGCGACGCAGGGTGGCGGCAATGGCTCCGTAGGAGGACAGGATGAGCAGCGAGGGCAGCAGCAGCAGCACGAGGCAGGTGCCCAGCAGGGGAAGCTCGTCGGCGTAGCTCCGTGTGCAAGCCAGGTCCAGCAGTGCCGTGATGTCGCAGAAGAAATGCACCAGTAGGCGGGAGCCGCAGAAAGGCAGGTGAAAGATTGCCACTGTGAGCCCCACGGACACTGCCAGTCCCCCGAGACAGCAGGCCAGGGCCAGCCTTGCGCACAGCCCTGGGGTCACCACTGTGGTGTAGCGCAGCGGGTGGCAGATGGCCACGTAACGGTCATAGGCC
Source organism: Panthera tigris (assembly GCF_018350195.1). NCBI lineage: Eukaryota > Metazoa > Chordata > Mammalia > Carnivora > Felidae > Panthera > Panthera tigris. The sequence continues at coordinate 155,912,099 of NC_056661.1, forward strand.
ATGGTGGCCAGCAGGAAGCACTCGGCCCCACCCAGCGCCACGAACATCTGCATCTGAACTGCACAGCCCAGGAAGGAGATGGGGCTGCCCCCGCCAAGGCCTGGCGTGGCCAGGTCAGCCAGGGAGCGGGGCACCACCACCAGAGTGTAACAGAGCTCGATGGCTGACAGCTGGCACAGGAAGAGCAGCATGGGTGGTGGGCTGGGCACTGAGGCCACGGCCACCAGGATGAGCAGGTTCCCACCCAGGGTGGCCAGGTGCACGGCTAGCAGCAACAAGAAGAGCACCGGCCTTAGGTGCGGGAACTCAGAGAAGCCCTGAAGGAGAAAGCCACAGGGCATGGTGGCATTGCTGGGGCTGTCCATGCACTGGCCTGCCCAGAGGCACCTGTAGGAAAGAAACGGGGAAAGGGGGAGCTTGCGAGTATAGTCCCTCCACCCTGCCGCTTGAGGAAGGGCTGGATGGAATTTAGAGGTGGGAGGGGGTAGGGGCTGCAGAGAGGGGGTAGAGTGTCTGGATGCATTTCCAGCCCCACCTCCCCGTGATGGACGTTTTATTAACTTGTGTAGTTTTGTCTCCTGGACTAGAATTCCCAAGGCTGCTTTCTCAACATGCTTTTTCCAAAGAAGCCTTAATTTTAGGCCCTTTGCTTGCAACCTATCACCCCTGACCTCCACCTACAAATGATTCCCTGCCTTCAGACCCTAGGCATTGTTTGGTGGGTCCTGTCTGTAGGCAGGAGTGTTATGCTGTCCTCTGCCTTAGCTCCTCAAGGCAAGAATTGTGTCTTTATGCCCTGCTTCCGTTTCCTCCTCCCTGCCCTGCACTATCGCTTTGAATTGCTTTCTGTGATGTGTCACAGAATCACAAAAACAAAATGCAGATGAAGACCTTAGTGATCATCTCCTACAACCTCATAATTTTAAAAAGGAAAATAAAGCTGGCTGGGTGTGTGTGTGGGGGAGGCTTAACTACTCACAGAAAGCTAGGAAGAGAATCTGCATTCCTGAGGCTGAATCCAGAACTTCCCATGACCCCATACGGGTCACTGGGATCAGTTGGCCAGTTCATATTGATTTAGCCTTAAACAGAGACCCAGGTCTGTGCCAGGTGCTGAGGCAGATGTTTAGGCAGCAGGGGTGGTTGGTTAGAAGGCCTCTCTGGGTGCATCAGGAACAAAACGTCCCTAACATTTTTATTAATACTCTGTCAACATGAGAAAAAGTGATGTGTATCTGTTCTAACTCGCCTTTCAGAGTTAGCAGTACATTCCAAATTTGCCGACTGAACACAATTTCTTTCCCAGAGTCACCCATGACTCATTTGCAGGCAACATTTGGAAAACATTGATAGCCTGTAGGTTGGCTGCAATTGCTGCAAACCTCTGCAGTGGGGAACATAAGGCGATAGGGACTTGGAGGCAAACTGGAGGAGGGTGTTTGATTTTCCAGTAGTTATTAATGACATCTCTTTTTATTTCCTTATCTCTTTTTTATTAACTCTAATTGTAAGCTCAACAATTATTTCCTCTTAGTGCCTCTGAGTCACCGTTAATAACCAATGTTGGAAGTGGAATTTGTGCTGTTATACCATAGAATGCAGTAGCAATAAAGCCTGGTCAAGGGCAGGAGGTAAATCATCGGAAGAGCTGGAAGGAGTGGGAAGAGCTTGATTTCTGTTACCTAATGCTCTTTTTAGAAAGGAGAATTCTGAGGGTTTATATTTATCACTCTGTGCTATTTCCTATCATCTGAGTGGAGCACCTTCAAACCGCAATTGGGGTCTTACGGAGGAGGATCCTGTGGTGTGGGGGTGGGGGGTTGGAGAGAGGGGGAGTCACTTCCCATCTCTTTTAGAGCCCTCACATTTGTTTTTTGTGTTTGTTTGTTTGTTTGTTTTGGCCAGTATTCGTTCTGTTCAGCCAGTTTAACAAACCTGTGAGGAGTGCCTCTCCCTTGCCCGGTGTTGGAGCCGTAAGTGGGCACGGGAGGGAGGAGCTTGGCTGTCCTGGAGGCTCAGGCAGCGTGAAACTGTGGAAATACCCACGACGGCCGTCTTCACTCTGCCTCGGCTTGCCCTTTCTCTACTTCTGTCTTTTCATCTTCTTAGAGAAGCACGGGGTGGGGGGCAGAGAGACAGCAACAATCCGGTGCTCTTTCCTTCATGTCCACACTGCATAGAAATGACAAGGTAGTTGGTCGGGGGGCACCAGTAACCACAAGCTCAAGGTACATTATGTTCTACACACAAAGCTGTGGAAAGCAAGCCAGGTAGGTCGATTCAATCAAACGTAGACTGAGGAATATTCTACTTTGCTTAGCGTATTCAGGACGACTTGTCATAAACTCTAGGAATGTGTATTCGAAATGTCTTCTGTCTGGGAGGGGGAGGGGAGGACACACTTTCAAAACTTCAGCGGTTTGATTCAAAATCCAGCTGCACCCTCGTTGGCAAGGCCTGCCTGAGCCACCTTTCTCCCCAGGGGCAGAAGGGCGGATAGTCTCCCTTCCAGGTGGTTCATAACATCAACAAGAATGAATGCAGTTAAGGGACTGGTAGGCCAGTGCTCAGAAGGACTTGACACATTTAATTCACTTAATCCTAGTGACTCTTAGTATACCCGTAACGAGGTGGGTGGACACTTAGTGTACCCATCTAACAAATGAGGAAACTGAGAGATACCTAAAGAACTAAATGTCACGTAGCTGGTTAGAGCTTAAAGGCAGGTGTTATACTGAGGCAGCCTGATCTCTGGTAGTCCATGGTCTTATCCAGTACACGCTCTTCCTTATTTATACCTCTCCTAGAAAATCCTCTCATAAGACACACCCTACCCCTTTCCCCACATCTCCCACCTTTCCCTTGCTCAGAAATTACCTACACTCTCTTAGGCAATTTCTCCTGACATTTCTCTTGAGGACATGTAGATGTGAGCAGGAATACAGATAACCTAAGATCGCAAATCTAAACATAATTTCTCCTTAGCTTTGACATTCATCGCTGCTATTGTTATTCTTCTGGCAGATCTGCTTTCCTAATTGTGTGAGGCTCCATGGAGCACCCACAGAGTAATGGCTGGCTGGTGGCCCAGGACATCTGGATGTGGCTGGAAGCCTCTCTGGGCTGGGGCTGCAGATCTCAGATTTGATATTTGCTATGCAGGACAGTTAAAATTATCTGTAATAATGATGTTTTTAAAAGCCATTTTAGGAGTGCCTGGGTGGCTCAGGCAGTTGGGCGTCCCACTCTTGATTTTGGCTCAAGTCATGATCTCACGGTTCGTGGGTCGGAGCCCCACGTTGGGCTCTGTGCTGGCAGTGTGGAGTCTGCTTGGGATTCTCTCTCTCTCTCTCTCTCTCTCTCTCTCTCTCTCTCTCCTCTCTTTTTCTGCCCCTTTCCAACTTGCACTCTCTCTCTCAAAATAAATAAACTTACCAAAAAAAGGTCATGTTAGTAGGTAGTTAAAGCACTTTTTTAAAAAGTCTATTTATTTATTTTAAGAGAGAGTGTACAAGTGGGGTGGGGACAGAGAAAGAGAGAGAGAGAGAGAGAGAGAGAGAGAGAGAGAGAGAGAGAGAGAATCCCAAGCAGGCTCCACACTATCAGTGCAGAGCCTGATGCAGGGCTCAAACTCATGAACCCTGAGATCATGACCTGTGCCGAAGTCAGGCACTTAACTGGCTGAGCCACCCAGGCGCCCCCAGTTAAAGCACTTTTAAAGAGAGGCTGTACAGTGAGAGATTTGAGAGGCAGACCAGTCAGGCCCCTCGGGGTTGTGAGGATTCCATAGCATCTTGAACTGGAATGGAGCTCAGGGGTCAAGGTCCAGATCCTCACGTTGTAGCAGGTGAGGCCCAGAGAGGCCACATGACGAGCGAGGGGCTTTATTGCCATCCGTTGGCAGCAGAGCTGGGTCAGAGTCCAGGTCTCACAACTCCTGCTTGATGGCTCTATTTCTGCCAGAATTGTTTTCCAGAGTAGCCCCGAGCGTGCTGATTTAGTATGATTGTTTACAAAAGCACCACATGAGAAGTCACAGAAAAATCAGATCATTGTCAGGGGCACCTGGGGGGCTCAGTTGGTTAAGCCTCCCAGTCTTGGTTTTGGCTCAGGTCTTAATCTCACGGTTTGTGGGACTGAGCCCGTGTTGGGCTCTGCACTCACAGCGTGGAGCCTGCTTGGGATTCTCTTTCTCCCTCTCTCTGCCTCTCTCCTGTTTGTGCGCTCTCTCTCTCTCTCTCTCTCTCTCTCTCTCTCTCTCTCTCTCTCTCAAAATTAACATTTAAAAGAAAAGAAAAATCAGATCATCGTCTCCCAGGGAATTAAATTTAGAAGATTATAAATATGCCTGAGTTTCCCTAACTTGATTTAATAATCTGTCATGAGCCTCTGGTCTAGGAGTTTATACAAATTGTTCTGGAATCTCTTTTCTTCCAGTGCTTCCCTTTTAGGAAAAATAAATACTATACATTCAAAAAATTTAAAAAAAAAAGGATTTTTTTTTCCTTCTTAAAATCCTCTGTGAAGTAGAAAGAGTCTCCTCAGTGTAAATTTTTGCTTTGGTATTTGCTGAGTTTGATTTGGGGTGGGGACAAGTTACTTAACACTTCCAAAGCCTTGCCTCCGCACTGCCAGATAGGGATAACAAAGGAGGGGCTTGGTGAAGCTTCCCTGAGATACCAGCACAGAACCAGGGGCACAAAAAGATTGTAAAGCATTCTCATCTTTCTGCTTTTCTTCACGATTGAGGAGCTTAGCGCGTCTTTCCTCCGGAAACTCGTCTTTCCACCAGGCACCCTCCTCCCTTCTTGATTGTGTCCTTTCGGGTGCTTTCTAACTTCTTGCCTTTTCCGTCTTTCTGGGGTCCAAGAAGCAGGGCGTACATAGTATTCTGGATTTAGGAAACTCATGGGGAGATAAGTAGACATCGATGTAGATAAGTCTGTCTACCTACATATCTATCATCATCATCATCTTTACCCTCCATCTTTCTACTTTTTTTTCCTGTTAGGTTTCCAGTTGTTTTTGTAAAACTGTACGGGCTGTGGAAGAACACATCTGTAGATTTAAAATCTGCTGCAACCACTCACCAGCCACATTGCGTCAGTCTCCCTGATCCTCAGTCTTTTTACATCTCAATGGAGGTAAGGGTTCTAACTCATAGGGTTTGGTGAGAAATGCATACACTGCCAAAGAAGCTCACAACACAGTGCCAGGCACAGAGTGGACAGCCAGAGGTAGTTATTAATTGTGTCACACTGCAAACTAACTTCTACAGTATGTCAGCCTTTGGGCTCTGTCTGCGCACAGCTGACAGCTATAATTATTGTAACGAGTCCTTTTCCTATGGCATCAGCCTTTTCCTTGGTTTGTGAGAGCTGACTTGGAACTCATGCATTTACATGTACTTCCACTGTTACGTATTTTAAGTTTAGATTTGTTTTCTGGAATAAAATCCCTTGAATTAAAGTGCATTTACCATCTTCTTGTTCTGTCACACAAACTTACATCTTTCAGTGTTATTGTCCTCATTGGTTTGGTAATTTCATTTCTCAGAGGAGCTAAATATCATCTCCGGATGTAGAGATTTCACTGTGTGCTTCCTTTTGCAACCGTTTGTAATCTCAGCCTCGACCCCTGGGGTACGAGCCTCTCTCACAGCAGTACCTGTGTCTTGTGACCAGTTCCTTATCCATGGCAGAACATCTGCTGTGTCCTTGATGACTAAATTTGGTAAGATATCTTGTCAGAGGCTTTTGAAAGTCTAAATAAAAGAAATCCTCTGTTGGTTTCTTGTCGGCATCTTTATCCCCTAAAAGCATTTAAGTAGATTTACTAGGGCATATTTTCCCTGTACAAACATTCTTGCCTTTCTCCGCTTATGTGATTAGTGATTCTACATGTTATAAAAATGAGATGCCTTTGCTATTTTCTGCGTCTGCTCTGGAGCTCTTCTCAAAATGATGGCTCCATGGACAGTCTTTTACTTTTCTAGCTCCGACTCAAGTGTTACCTCGGGTTTTGCATTTTGGCCAACATTTTCTCCTCAAAGTTGCCTGAGGATTCAGTCACGACGACGTGTGCATCTGTGTTTAGAGTTCCCTGAATAGTTGCCACTGTTGGTTCTTTTTTCCCCCTCCAAGTCAATTGTGGGATTAGGGCTTTGAGCAAAATATCATTTCAGCTTCCTGCCTTCTTTCATTTTCATCTGGAGAGGAGCTCTGAACCATACAAATATAGGAGTCCCACTGGTTTTCGAGCCAGCTCTCTGCCTTTGATGCTTTGAAAGAGACTCGCTTGAACGAAGCACCCATTTAAAGTCAATCTCTGACCCAGGCTTCTGCCAGAGGAAGAAGGCTGAGCTTCAGAAACGAGCACTTTCATGTTCAACATTAAAATTGCCTGGTGAGGAGACTGTCCCAGCTTTGGCACTGTGAAGGTCAACGTTACCACACGTAAATGCACCGTCATTGTACCGTTACCATTTGAAAAGTCTTCTAGGCCTGAGGACCAGTCACCTAATCTTTTGGGAAAAAAATATTGCAGCTGTGCTCTAGAGGGAAACTAGTTTGTTTTCAAAATTTGTTATTTTTTAAATTAACTACCACTTTCCATGAATTCAGTTTTAATAGGTTTAAAAATAACTTTTAATTTCTAAACTGCATCTTTTGCTACAAAGTAGCAAGAGGACTCCCTCAAAAACCCAGAAGACCCTCCCTGTGAAATGTGCCATTGGCTCTTGTTGGTCATGGCTGGAGAGCTAGAACTTAGTGACAGGACAAGACAGCTGTTTGGATGAGGAGGTCAAGGCAACCTCAGTTTTGCCAGGACGGTTTCATGATTCATTAAAAAAGTGAAGAAAAGAAGAACCCCCAAAATAAGAAAACATAAACTGGTGAGAGGAAAAAATGTTGATCTCCTGGGCCAGCCGCATTCTGGGAGAGAACCCTGTTAATATTTTTAGAACACTGCTTCAGAAAGCCGTAGGCCCCTCAGAAAACCCTTCACCTCTGAGAGTTGTCCGCATAATTTTGGCTTCAGGAGCTCTTTCCAGTGGGACATTCACCTCACTACCCTACTGCTTGCTTCCCAGTTTCCAGAATAGTCTCCAGTGGTTGCCGAGAACAGCAACAAAGATTAGATGAAGTGGGATGGAAGGCACAGGATTTGGCCAGGCCAGGGGTGGGCTCTTCAAGGAGGGGTCCCTGTGGTTGGTGTGGTCCAACGCCTGGGGATTTAGTGCTCTGGCCAGGAAGTGAGAAATAAATAGAGCCGCTGACAATTCCATGACAGGGAGTTTCTGTGTGTCCTGTGGAGCCAAATCATGATTAGCAGATACTCTCTTCTTCAATGCTCTCTATTCTGCCTCTAAGAAAGTAAATTATCTTCCTCAATTTTATTCTTTCCCGTTACTCTATGGAAACAACATACTGTTGGATGCCTCTTACCCCGAGAACCTCTGTTCACTTGAGGAGACAAGACTCTCCCATTTTTAGATGGGATAGCTGAGGCAAAGGAAATGCATTTGGGTAACATCATATGATAAAAATAGAAGCAGAATGTAAAAGTCCTGGCATCTGTAGCTGCCTGATGTTCCTCACACCTGACCCCACTTGAGTGCACCCAAGATTGAAGGGATCCACAGTTAGAGTGGTTGGAACATCCTGTGCCCCATGATTGACTGATGTGGGCACTGGAGCTGACTAAGGAGGGTGGTGGTATGGGAAGAAATGCTTCTCTCACATGTAGTCTCTCGTTTGGGCAAACTTAGCTGGGAAGTGTTCTGATTTCTTTATGTCCATGCTCTACTCTTTTTTTTTTTTTTTTTTTTTTTTAAGATTTTATCTTTACATAATCTCTATACCCAACATGGGGCTGGAACTTACAACCCTGAGATCAAGAGTCACATGCTCCACCAACTGAGCCAGCCAAGCACCCCTCCACGCTCTACTCTTGGTGTTTCCTTCTCTTCTTCTGCCCACCTACCTTGCAGATGCCAGCCTTCTCCTCACCTGGGCTCAGGAGACTTGGAGACGGAGGGGAGAGGAGACAGCACGTGGGGACTGGAGGTTAAAGAGATCACGGGTACCGTGAAAAGCAGGAGGCTCTGGAGCTGCAGGGCACAGTTGTAGAAGCCAGGAGGAGGACTTGGAAGGAGGAGAAGAGATGGAGAGGCTGGAAGAGGAGCCCAGAAAGGTTTCCACAGGAGTTTCTGATTAGCTGTGACTGGTCGGTACTGGAACCTGGGCTTGGCTTTATATCCCCGGAGACATGGGGGCGACGGAAGACAGGAGTATACTAGTCCCTTCCACAGGGAGTGCAAGAACAAGAGTGTCCCGGAATCTGTTAGCCCACTCACACAAATCCCTCCTCCAGGCTGGGAGACCTAGTGGGGGCTTGGCACACATAAAATGACTCCGGCTGTCCAAGGGAAACAACTCTTCCTGTCTCACGTGGCCTACGTGCCCAGAGTACTGTCTGTCCCGTCGGTACCCAGAGCTTTCCCTAGAGCGTGCCTTGCTCCTCTCTCGTCATGGCAATTCCCATCTCTGCGTGGTAGACCAGGTGGCAGCTCCAGATCATGTAGTGAAGTGGCAGGTGCCTGGCAGGTCTCAGAGGTCTTAATTTGTCCAATGGCTAGGGCAAGGCAGCTGGCTGTTGAGATGCGTGAATGAATCTCCTTTCTTAACTCTCACATGTGCAAGGACCCAGGAAACTGCACGAGGAAGCTTCCGCCAAGGGGACCCCTGCCCCTGGAGGATGAACTAGGCAGCTCTGACAGGTCCCTCTGTGTTTGGAAGCTGAAGAATTGCTCTTGGTTTTTAGCTTATCCACACGCCTATGTGCATATAACCTATGTGCACGTATATAGCCTATGTGCACGCCTGTGTGCATACTGGCATCACAGGACTCTAGAGGTCATCTTTTCTCGTTCATTTACTCATTAATTTATTCATTAATTCAGCAGTTCAGCACATGTTTATTGGGTACCTACTGTGTGCCAGGCTTTGGTTCGGGTACCTGGGGTATCCATCAGGGAGGAAAAAAGGGACAAAAATTCCTGTCCTCTTGGAGCTATGTTCCGGGGAGGAGTTAGACAGTAACCAAATTAAGTAAATGATATAACAAATTCACAGGTGATAAGTCTAATGGAGAAAAATAAAGGAAGATAGGGAATGTGAGGGAAGACATGAATTTTAAATAGGATGTTTGAGGAAGGCTCTAGTGAGCAGGTGACCTTTGATGCAAAACCTGAGGGAGGTGAAGAAGTGAATCCCGTGGATATCTGGCAGAAGAATGTTCCAAGTGGAAGAATTAGCCAGTCGGAGGTCCTGAGTGGGGTGCAGGTGTGGTGTGTTTGAAGCACAGTGAGGAGGCCAGCGTAGCTGGGGTGGAGTCAGTGAGGACAGAGGAGTCGGCAGATGAGGTCAGAAAATTAGTGGGTGGTCAGGAGGTGGTGCCTTATGGGCGATGACGGGAATTTGGCTTTTGTTCTGTGAGAGGTGGAGAGCCGCTGGAGGCCTCGAGGACTGGAATGCTACAAAAGGATCCCTCTGGCTGCTTTGTTGAGAATAGACCGTGGGGGACCAGGGTGGAAGCAGGGTCATCAGCATTACAGTGATCCAGGTGAGGGAAAATATGACTTAGATCAGATGAGCGTGGTGAGATATGGTTGGATTCTGAATATATTTTAAATGTGGAGCCAGCAGAATTTCCTGATGGATTGGATATGGGGTGTGAGAGAGAGGGGTCAGAATGGCTTTATTTTTCTGCCTGAGCGACAGGAAGGATCAAGGTGTCATTACCTGAGATGAGGAAGGTCTTAGGGGGAGCGAGTTTGGGGAGGAAGGTGTGATAAGTAGTTCAGTGGCGGCGTATGTTAAGTTTGAGATACCCACTAGATGTCCACGTGGATTTGTGAAGTTCATGGGAGTTCATGGGAGAGGTCCCACTTAGATGGATAAATTTGAAGTCATTAACTACAGGTGGTATTTGAAATCATGAAACTGGGTGAAATGAGTATGGGAATGAGTATAGTTAGAGAAAAGAAAGGGTTCCCCAAATTGAGCTCTGGGCTACTCCAGTGTTAGGAGTTTAGGAAAATGAGAAGCCAGAAGGGAGTCTGCAGAGAGGTGGGGTCCGATGGCCTCCATTTTTCAGCTGGGGAAATGATATACTTGTGTTCTACCTACCTCCCAGTGTGCACGTCTCCATCATATAGAAGATTTACGTGGAAAATGATTCCATGATCGAATAGAATGATTTCCCCCATGGGTAATAAACAGTTACCTTAATCCCCATACACTTGTTATGTTAAAGGTGCTGTGGAGGGTTTCATGATAGTTGAATGGGAAGCATTCTTCATGAAGTGGGTGGAAGGAGCTGTATCACAGGCTGGAAGTGAGGGTGGAATTCAAACCATGGAAGAAAGAATTGGAAACAAAATTCTGGGTTCTAAAATTCCAGGTTCTTATCCCAAATTTACCTTAAAATTTTTTTTAAGTTTATTTTGAGAGAGGGAGAGAGTGCAGGGGAAGGGCATAGAGAGAAGGGAGAGAGAACCCCAAGCAGGCTCTACACTGCCAGTGTGGAGCCTGATGTGGGGCTCGAACCCACAGACTGTGAGATCATGATTTGAGCCAAAATCAAGAATTGGATGCCCAACCGAATGAACCACCCAGGCACCCCCCAAGTTTACCTTTTTTTGTTTGTTTGCTTGCATGTATACTTTAGGAAGTAATTTACTTTGTCCAAGCCTTAGTTCGCATGACTGATACATAAAAATAATACCACAGTTTGTGTCTAATTAGTAGGTTGTTTTAAGATTTTATCTTTAACAGCTTTACTGAAGTATAATGGAATACAAAGAACTTCCCACATTTTAAGTATACAAATTTGGTGAGCTTGGTCATATGCCAACACCCATGATACATCACCATAGTGAAGGGAACAGACCTATCCAACACTTCCCAGCGTTTCCTGTTTCCCTTTGTTTTTTGTGGTAAGAACACTTAACATGAGATCCACCCTCTTAACAACATTTGAAATGCACTGTACTGTATTGTAATCTGTGGGCACGATGTTGTACAGTAGATATTTAGAACTTACTCATCTTGCGTAACTGAAACCTAGTGCCCTTTGAATGACAATTCCCCAATCCCCCCGCCCTTCAGCCCCTGGCAACCACTATTGATTTCTCTTCTATGCCTTTGACTTTTTTCAGATTCCTCCTGTAAGTAGATTTAAATAAACTGGTATTTCTCCTATCTTAGAGGAAATCTCTCTTGATCTCATTTTTTCATCTAAGTCCCATTTTTATGCAGTGAGAAAAATTCTTCAAGAGTTGTCTGTACTTGCTTCCCACCCCCCCCCCCCCCCGCCCCGCCTTCTCTCTCTGTCTCTATTTATTTATTGGGAGAGTGAGCACACACAAGTGAGCACGAATGGGGGTGGGGGGGACAGAGGGAGAGAGAGAGAGAGAGAGAGAGAGAGAGAGAGAGAGACTCTCAAGCAGGCTTTAAGCCTAGCACGGAACCCAACACGGAGCTCAATCTCACCACCATGAGATCATGACCTGAGCCCAAATCAAGAGTTAGACGCTCAACCAGCTGAGCCACCCAGGCACCTCTTATTCTCTCTTTTTAAATTTTTTTTTAATGTTTATTTATTTTTGAGACAGAGAGAGAGCATGAACGGGGGAGGGCAAGAGAGAGAGGGAGACACAGAATCTGAAGCAGTCTCCAGGCTCTGAGCTGTCAGCACAGAGCCTGACGTGGGACTTGAACTCACAGACCGTGAGATCATGACCTGAGCTGAAGTCGGTCGCTTAATCGACTGAGCCACCCAGGTGCCCCATCTCTCTTTTTAAAAACTGCTTTATGCTGAGGTATGGCTGACATGGGAAAAGCTGTTTTAAGATTTTAAATGAGATCTTACTTATGAAAACATTTTGTAAATTCTAAAGTGTACCATAAATGTCACTTGACAATGATTATTATATTGAAGAGCTGTGATCAACATATTTTCCAGCATAGAATTCTATCCCGCCTTCCGTGGCACTGAGCTTTCAGAATGTAGAGTGCCTTCCCATTTCCTGTTCTTCCTGTGCACATAGTTTCCCAGTAAGGTGAGAGGCAGTTGGGAAGAGACTCCGTCTGAACAGGCCTCCTTGGTGATCAGGACTCGCAGATGTGATGATGTCATTCACAAACAGCAGTGTGGTCATGGTTCAGAATTTTGGAAATGTTGCCAAGAAGAACTTGGACATAATTTTCAGGATGTGTAAACTCTGCACTGTAGCAAAGGTTACCAATGACAAAGGGGTTTGGGGTTTTATACACAGTGTTTTCTTTGGCTGGAGTTTGGCTTGATTTGAAGAGTTGTGTCAACACAGGGAATTCTCTCTTTGGGCCTAGGGATGGATTCCTCAGGGTGGTGGTGCCTCTGTCTCTTCTCAGAGGGCTGCTGGGACTTTTCTCAGACTTGGAACCATGTGGGAACTGTGTTTGAACTGAGACTGGAAATGCTGACATCACCTCCGCATTCCTCAACCATTTGTCATCCGATTGCGGATCAACTGGTGAGAGGCCTGCCTCTAGTCTCCACTGTCACTTTGGTGAAGAGGTTAGTGAAATTATTGACTTTGATGAATATCTGTGACCCTGAGGAAGAGAAGTTAATTTCTCATGGGGCTTTGCGTTTTTTGGGGTTTTTTTTTGGTAAATTTATAGAAATGTTGATGATAGAAAAAGAGCAATAGAGTAAACCTAAAGTATACAAAATAAATTATAAAGATACATATGGAAATCAAAGGCCTAGAAAAGAAACAACATAGAATGTAACCCAAACCTTCAATACATACACTAAAAATTCTAAGAAGATGGATACATTTCTGGAATTCTCACCAATGAAAAATGAGAAAAGATACAAATGAATTAAAAAAATAAAAACATAGAAATTAAAATAGATAAGGTAGAGATTAAAGATAATAAGAGAAGTATTTATGGATACAGTGGACACATGTATGAAAATAAAAGCCCAATCAACTTAAGAAGAAAGAAAACTTGGCTAGACTTATAATCACTGACATTGAATTACTATTAAAGAGATAATGATTTTCAGGGCCCCTGGGTGGCTCAGTTGGTTAAGCATCTGACTTCGGCTCAGGTCATGATTTCACGGCTCATGGGTTCGAGCCCCGCGTCGGGCTCTGTGCTGACAGTTCAGAGCCTGGAGCCTGCTTTGGATTCTGTGTCTCCCTCTCTCTCTTTCTCAAAAATAAACAAGTATTAAAAAAAAAAGATAATAAATTTTTAAAGATGGATATTACTATACTTTCAAGGGTCATATGATCCCATATATTAATGTTTTTCCAGAAAATGAAACGAAAAAAACCTTGCCCAACTCATTTTATGAGGTTTGCATAACCTAGACTAGAATAATTCTCATTTATAAGAAAAGTATACCCTAGTTTTTTAGATGAAAACATCTTTTAATGTTATCTAAGGATACTGAAAATTTTTTAAAAAGCATTTTTACCAAGTGGCAGTTTCCTCAGGAATACTGAGATGATTCAGCTTCAGAAAATTTATGATTCACTGTCATAATGGTTGACCAAAGGAAAAGAGAGTCATCTTAGTACACATGAAAAAAAAAATGGTGAAAATTCTTAGAAGTTAGAAGTAGGAGCTTTATGATCTAATAAAACCCAGCCAATATACAAAAAGTTTACAGCAGATGTCGTATTTAATGGGTAAACCTGAGGTGCTCCTTCTAAAGTTGGGAACAAGATATGTACTTTGTGTAAGTTGTGCTTACCAGAATAGTAGTGGTGATTCTGGCCAATAGAAAAGAAAAGAAAATAGCAACTGATCTAAAAGAGGGTATATTGTAATTATTTGCTGATGATAATTTACATTTAAAATCCAAGAGAATTAATGGGCAAATTAGTCACACCAATAAGAAAGTTCAGCAAGATTTCCCAATATAAGATCAATATATAAAAGTAAATAAGGCTCCTTTACCCATAATCAATTTAAAATATAATTTAAGAAAATAAGATACCATTCTCGTAGCAACACAGGCTATCAAATAAATAGGAATTAATGTAAGAAAATCAACAGTGTTATGAAGACAAGTATAAAACTCTAATAAAGGACAAGAAAGAGAATCCAAATAAATATAGAAGTATACAGTATTCATGAGTAGGAAGACTTGCTAAAAATGCCAGTTTTTCCAACTTTGGAATATGTTAAATGTATTTGAATAACAATTACAACAGAACTCATGAGGCAAAGTGACATATTCATTTTAAAATATATATAGGAAATAAAGTCCCCAAAATAGCTAATAAAAATTTGAAATTTCGAACCAAGGTGGAGAGGAGAGAAGATGAGTAGCCCTCCTAGATATTAAAATATACTGCAAAGCAATAATTAGCAAAATGCATTGATATTTGTATAAAAATAAATGGACCGACAGCACATGATTGACAGTCCAAATGCAGGTGCCTATTTTCATGTGAAGTTGGTGAATGGTGGTGATGCATCATCAATCAGTGGAAAATGCTTTAATTAAAAATTTTTTTCATTTACTTATTTTTGAGAGACAGAGAGAGCACATGTGGGGAGGGGCAGAGAGAGAAGGAGACAGAATCCAAAGCAGGATCCAGGCTCTGAGCTGTCAGCACAGAGCCTGATGCGGGGCTCAAACTCACAAACTGTGAGATGATGACCTGAGCCAAAGTCGGACTTATAACCGACTGAGCCACCAAGTCGCCCCATAAAATGTTTTAATTTTAAAATAAATGTTTCAGAGATGTGGGTTTGTGATAAGAAGAAAAATCAACTAGATATACCAAAAAGGTGTAAAATACACAATCCTTGGGGAGAAAAATTGACAGGTTAGACTACATTAAAAGTAAATATTTTGGTTAACAAAGGACAGCATGGTCCAGGAAGTGATACCTGCATCAGTAATATCAAAAAGTTACAGCTCTGTAAGGAAATACCATGAGTTTTAAAAACCAAGGAAAATAAAGACGTGGTTGAGCTGTTTATAAAAAGAGTAATTTGAATGGATAATAAGTCACTGAAGAGATTGTCAGCATCATTTTTGTCAGAGATAATAATGTGTAGATGACCACGCAGTTTCTCTTTTTTCTTTCTCCATTGTCACCGGTATGATGTGGATCCTTGGCTTTCTTTTTAGCCTTGTGTTCACACTAGCCTTTCAAGATCAAGCTATCTTTTGCCACGAAATGAAAGCAAAACTGTCCTGTTTCTCAAGGGATTTAAATGAAAGTCATTAACCGGATTAGGTGTGACTCCCAAGAAAAGCCATTGGGAAGTAACAAAGCTGGGCTCATGCGGGGACAGCACGTGTTGGCTCACATTTATCTTGCATTGATTCTGTGTTCTTATCATGCTGCTTAGAGACAAATGCTTTTCATAGTAGCTAGTTGTAATTTGTTGGAAGGCATAATTCATTCAACTTTCCCCCCCTTGTTTTCTGAAGTTCAATAATAAATACATGTGACCCCTTTGGAAGTATCGTTATACCTTAGTTCGTGAAGAAACATCTATATCACATGTGACTTTGAAGCTATGCCCGCCAACCTCAGCCAGTTGGAGTAAAATACTGAGCATCACACCTCACACTAGACGCTAAGCAAACTATTTAATGGGGGGGGGGGGAAAGGCAAGAATAAATGAGAAGCTCATTGCTAGCCATCAGTTTGGCAAAAGTTAAGTGCCAGATAATCATAAAGGACTGGCGAAGTTGTGGAGAAGGGGGAGCCCTTGGGGACTGTGACTGGTGAGATAAATGAGCATGCTCACTGCAGTAGAACTTGATAGCATGGGTGGCACTGCACCGATGTTCATATTCTACGTCTTCGCATAGAAGCATATGCCCTGCAGACCCTCTTCTAGAGATGCAGAAACATAAGCTCTCAGGAGTTCACTGCAGCATAGTGTGAACTGGCAGCGTTAGAAATCCCTTGCATGTCCAGTAGTAAAGAAAAGGGTAGAAAATGTGCTATCTGAAAAAAAATGAAATACTGCACAGGGGATTAGAAGTAAGAGCTAGAACTAAGTATTTTTTCATGAACAAATCTCAAGATACAATGGTGAATAGAAAAAATAAATGTAGCCTGATACCTGGTATGTTAATTAAGCACCCAAAAGTGAGTACTTGAGTATAACATTAATACTGTTATTAAACGTGAGAATATGAGAAGCAGAACCATGCATGGCTGACAAATGCTGTTTTGCCACAAAGTGATTATAGCCAGGTTTGTTTTTTGCCTCACTCCCTGAGACTTAAAGTTTTCATTCTTCCTTTCCTGAAATCAGTGGGAGTGGAAGAGTACAGTTGGCTATAGCTAACTAGCTGAAATAATGGTCGCGGCTTCCCTTAGTATCCAGTCTTCTCATGTAAGGTCTGCAGTATCACCAGTTCACATCAGAAATGCTTGTCACTGTTGTTACATTTCTGATATTGCTTTTACCGTCTTTGTTGATTTCTCACAGTAAAGACTGAACAATGCAGGGAGGAGGGCTGTACTCCAACTTCCTTGCAGTCATCTAGTGTTTCCTTACATGAAGCGATTCTACAGAGCCTGTTGTGGATTTCCCTGTCCATACTAATACACTAACCATACTTCTCCTCCTTGACGTTTCCACCCCTTTGCTTAACTAGCAGCAAGGAGATGCTTTAAGTTTCACCAGCCCTCCTGTAAGATATCATCCACTAAACCTTTGTTTGTGTAGCATGACTGCCTACTTATTCCAGTTGCATCCATTCCCCTAACTTCCTTTCTGCCCAGACACCTCCCAACCCTTCCCAGTACCAGTGCCTGGCTGAGCTTGAAGTGAGTTCCTACAGATGCTTGATAATAACTTGCTCATTTCATGACAAAATCTCCATAGCATCTCTGCCAACCAACCTTCTGTTTTTCTCAAGCTTCTCGTTTTCTTTTTTTTTTTTTTTTTTGGTTTTAAAGTTTATTTATACTTTTATTAACTTTTTTAACGTTTATTATTGAGAGACAGAGCAAGACAGAGCATGAGTGGGGGAGGGGCAGAGAGAGGAAGAGACACAGAATCCGAAGCAGGCTCCAGGCTCTGAACTGTCAGTGGGGCTCTAGAACCCACCTACTGCGAGATCATGACCTGAGCTGAAGTCGGATGCCCAACCGACTGAGCCACCCAGGCGCCCCTTGACACCCTAGATTCTTCATCCTTTCTCTTTCCAGTGGCTACTTTCTCCTTTAGACATGCCCATGTCTGCCTAAGTTATCTTGAAAACCCCCAAGTTTGGACTTTTTTCTGTATAAGATTCTATATATTTTTCTCCTTCTCATCCTTGTATATATTCTTAGGTAAGTTTTCAGTCTATTCCATGCCTCCTTCCTGCCTGAATTCTATGCTCCTGGAACTCACTTCTATCATTTCTGAACTTGTCACAGTTGGTAATGATTCCCTAGTTACCAAAACCCTCTTCTAACTACTTATGCTCCATAGATTTTTCTAGCATTTTGCCCCTTTGAGCACCGTATCCTTGAAATTCTTTCTTCTTTCGTGTTTATGATAAGACACATTCTCAATTTTGTCACACCTTTCTGTGCACATTCGCCTGCCTCTCCCTGCCTCTTTAATGCCAGATGGTGAGCATCATGTGAGGGCACCACCTGAGCGGGTTCTGGAATCAGAGCATGCACAGGAGAAGGTCAGGGCTGGGTCAGCAGGAAGGTCAGCATTCACACTGTCAGAAAGAAATCAAGAGGGCATACAAAGGCAGAGACAGAAGGTTCATATTCCTGGTATCGGTCGATAGCTGAGGTATCTGCAGTTTTAGGCGGGATGTTATGAGGGCTTACAAGCCTGATGGAGGAAGGACGGGCAGGATGTGTGCAGGTAGCAGTTGGGTGGGATGACAGGGAAGTAGGCAGGCTGGGAGGCGGAAGAACAGATGAACAGCAGGAAAAAAAGGACAGAGAAGGAGACTGGGCTCCATTTACGTGCCTCCTCCTGATGGAAGTTAATCCTGGGTTGGCCTTTTCAGAAGGGGTGATGGTAGCACGAAGCCACAGGCTGGGTGATTGTGATACCCGGGTCGGTCTGGTTACTGACAGTGGAAGGAGAGAAGCTGACAGAAGTGCAGACCTGATAAACAAGGCACTTGCACCATCATCATCCTTCCTCTTTACTCAACACCAGTCGTCCACACATTTGATGTTTCTTGGTTATAGAAACTTTCCCGTGCGTGTAACATCACAGAGAATGTTGTAACAAGCCTTCACGATCAGTTATCCAGCTCATCAGTTACCAACATTTTGCCAATCTTGTTTCATCTGTCTTTGCCTCATGTTCTTTGGACGTTTGTTTTTGTTGCAGTGTTTTAAAGCAAATCCAGAATAGTATATTACTTCACCCACAAATAATTTCGTGCATTCACTTGTTTTATATCGAAGCACCTGCATACACTGGTGCATTTCTGCTTTTGTACCATTATTTATGTACTTCTCTAGTTTTGATATTTGAGTACCAGGTGAGTCTTCAAAAGGAGCAGTGGGTTCTGCAAATGGATATAATAACGACTCTGGTCCTGGTGCCTCTTGTTTCCTTTAATCTTTGTGGCTTTAAGATGCCCCACTAAGGACTAGGCCTTATTTCTTAAATTAAAGCAGAGTATTCCTTTCTTAGGCAGTCTTGGTCTTACAGGTGAAATGTGTATTTTGGGTAATAAGAACTTTGCCATTCGAAAGTCTCTGGGCGAGTCTTAGAGCAACCTCAGAATCATCATCATCTGGACACACCTGGCTGGCTCGGTAGAGCATGTGACTCTTGATCTTGGGGTTGTGAGTTTGAGCTCCATGTTGGGTGTAGAGATTAGTTAAAAATAAAAATACTTAAAAAAAGGAATCATCGTAATCTACCTAAGTTATTCAGCATAAAACTCTGGATGATAAATAAATACTGGAGGTAAATGGACCAACCTGGTAGGAGAGATCTGAAGGGGTATAAAACATAACTAACCCTACAGAACCGCAGACAGTAAATTCAGTAGACAGTGCAAAAAATAGGTGTGCTCAACAATTATAGCAAACCAACTATATAAATCAGAAATCAGGATGGGTGATTTAATAAAGGATTTTTTCTGGTGTGTAAATTTATTTACAGTAAGAATCCCTTAAAATCAAATTTCTTTTCATGCTATACTTGAATCATCTTTATTAAGAAGGGTAAATCTCATAAAACAAGAACCGTGTCAAAAATCTGGAATATGTGGTTCCCAATGCAGTGAGCAGAGTTGAGAACGCTCACCAGGCTTCTCTGGTGGTCAGAGAAGAATAGCGTTGAACTCAAAGGTGGAACTTGGTCTGACTTGGTCAGGAGCCAGTTTCAAGGCAAAAAGGATTTGTACATGGTAGTGGTGGAAGGTAAGTCCAGAAAGGGATGTGGAGGTGAGGTGGTGAATGTCTTAAACTGTGTTTTGTGGAACATTAGTGTCCATCAGATGTTCATAAGTTTTCATTGGAAAAAGTGTTCAGTGGTCAAGTACATCTTGAAAATGTTAGTTGTTTTGTTTTTTTTTGTTTTTAAGATTTTACTTTTAAGTAATGTCTACACCCAACATGGGACTTGAACTTACATCCCCGATCAAGAGTCCCATGCACCACTGATTGAGCCAACCAGGCATCCCAAAGATGTAGGTTTTAAGCAAAAAGTTTCAGGTCTCTTGGTCACATATTTGGGCTCTTAGCTAAAGTGCATGTAAATGGAGAAGAGATGATAATAGATAGCAGCCGTTTCTTTTTTTTTTTCTTCTAATGAAGGACCTATTCGTGTCCACAGAACACTGGTGTTTCCCAGCACACAGTTTAAGACGCACAGGTGAAGGAACTGATCTTCTTTTAAAGGATATGAAGAGCCACACAAAGGTTTTCTGCAAGAGAAAATGTGGCACATGTTACTGAGATTCATATTGTAGGTTTAAGATGGAATGAGAAAGGAGACAGTGTAAAGAAGGAGAAGACTAGTAGTTGAAGGGGGCAGGGGTGGGTAGGGGTGGGGGTAGTAGTTATGAGAGCCTGGATCCGAGCAGTAGGTGTAAGAGAGGAAGGGAAAATTGACATGCGGGGAGTGACCACAGAGACAGTGTTTGGTTTCAGTAGGTAACTGAATGGGCAGGTATGGGTGGGGGCGGGGGGCCAAGTGGGATTCTGAGGTTTTGCGTATAGAGAATACTTGAGAGCTTTTACAGAAATGGAGCCAAGTGCATGGAGAGAGCTAGTGATTCGGAAGGTGTGCTGAGGTCAGAGCTGAGCATACTGAGCTGCACGTGGCCAGTTATGCCTGACAGCTGCTGATGCAAGAGTAACACTTCAGGCGCCAGAGGGCAGGGCCAGCCTGGAGGCTTGGGATTTCATTTCATCTCATTTCATTTCATCTCATCTCATGTCTTATTCTTAATGTTTATTTTTAGAGAGAGACAGAGCACAAGTTGGGGAGGGACAGAGAGAGAGAGGGAGACACAGAATCTGAAGCAGGCTCCAGGCTCTGAGCAATTATGACAGCATAGAACCCCATGTGGGGCTCGAACTTATGGACTGAGAGATCATTACCTGAGCCGAAGTCGGTTGCTTAACTGACTGAGCCACCCGGGCGCCGCTTATTTCATTATTCTAATCTATTCTCTTTTATCTTATTTTATTTTATATTCTGGAGCTTGATTTTACAGTTGATCGACATTGTCATTAACTTTTTTATTTTTTTGAGAGAGGGAGAGTGAGTTGGGGAGAGGGGCCGAGA
The DNA here is from genome assembly GCF_018350195.1 of Panthera tigris. Lineage (NCBI taxonomy): Eukaryota > Metazoa > Chordata > Mammalia > Carnivora > Felidae > Panthera > Panthera tigris. The sequence goes on from NC_056661.1 coordinate 155,932,915, forward strand.
GAGAGAGAGAGAGAGAGAGAGAGAGAGAGAGAGATTCCCAAGTCCATTGTGGGGCTTGATGCAGGACTCCATCCCACAACCCTGGGATCATGACCTGAGCCAAAATCAAGAGTTGAACGCTCTACTGACTGAGGCACCCAGGCGCTCCTACATTGTCATTAACTTCTAAATTCATTAAGCTGGTTGCTGTGATTTTGATATATAATTCCAAGCCTTTTAATAAGACTTGGAAATTAAAAAAATTTTTTTGTAATGTTTATTCATTTTTTGAGAAAGAGACAAGAGCACGAGTTGGGGAGGGGCAGAGGGAGAGGGAGACACAGAACCCAAAGCAGGCTCCAGGCTCTGAGCTTTCAGCACAGAGCCTGACACGGGGCTTGAATCCACAAACCGTGAGATCATGACCTGAGCCGAAGTCAGATGCTTAACTGCCTGAAGCCACCCAGGTGCCCTGAGGCTTGGAAATTTTTATAAGTGGGGTTTGAGTCTTTGTAGGCTTTATGGGCAGTGTGGTATGCTAGAAAGAATACAGCGTCTAGAGTCAGAAAATCTAGTTTCTAGTTCTGTCTGTGCCACTAATTCTTTACAACTTTGGACAGATTATCTATCTTGCCTGAGTATATATACATATGCAACAACAATGCCTATCTCAAAGGATTATTGTTTGTGGAGTTGAATCAGAATATTTGTTCGGTATAAACTGTGAAGTGTCTTACCAATTTTAGTCGCTACTATGAGTGATAGGTCTATGGAGAGAGGAACCTGAAATAGAAACCTCAGACCCAGAGATCAATCCCAGAGTAAGTGGGTAGTAAGTAAAGACTAAGTTCATGTCTACACAGAGGCCCAGATGTGTGGGAATGAGCTAGCGTGGAGGAAGTCAGGTGGCATAAAAGTGGGCGTTTTGCAGCAAGGGGTTCCCATAGCAGTTAGTAGAGATTGACTCACTGGGAATCTGGGCCTGCGGGCCACACCACAGGGTACTCTGTATGAGGTAAGAAATCCGAGTCAGCAGCCCAGGGGGTGGAGGATGAGGATACCAACTCCTGAAGCCTGGAATGCCCAGAGCAGAGCAGAAACCAACGCAAGCCTGGCAATGCCAGCCAACCAACAGCAAGGGTTAGCCTCAGAGTCGCGAGCAGGGCATACGGAAGGACCTCCTGGAGTGAAAGGACTGCAACAGTACTTACCACTTGAACACTTACTGCTGGTGTTGGTGAAAGGAGAGGGGCAGGCAAAGGGTAGGCCGCCCGTTCCACTAGAGGGCGGGTGACCTGTTCCACACAGGTGCCCAGGGGCTGAGGATTTTACTGCTGACCTCCCATACTACATACTGTACGCCCCATACCCCGTATACCGTCGGTCAGTGTGTTCACCATCACCGTGAGTGTGAACCTGAGGACAGAGTGGCTTGCTTTCCTTATTCTGTTGGATTCTCTATTATGGAGGCAGCTCTCGTTATGCTATTAATGTAGCAATGCCTGGTGGGCTCTGGGCTCAGGGAAGGCTGGATTCGAGCGCTGGCTCCGCTCCTTGGTGGCTGTGCACCCTTGGCTTGTTTCTTGGATCCTCTGAGCCCCAGTTTGTGTTCTGTTGCTCTAGGCCAGCATTGCTGTGGACTAGCGCTCACACACCATCCCACGTACAGTCTTGGGAATCCACAGCCTTTGAATCCTGGCGTGGACTTTTACTAGCTGCGTGCCATTGGGGAAATGATGAACGTTTTCGTTTCTCAGTTTCCCCGTCTGGAAAGTAGGCAAAATAACACGTCCACCTCGACCAGAGAGCTGTTACGAGGACTGAATGGAATTTAATGTGATACCTGAGACGTGGCGAGGGCCCAACCAGTGTTCTCTCTGTGCCAATGTAGAGCGCTGTAGCGAGGGCACAAAGGGATGGTTCTGTACAACAGTGAGCACGGCACAAGGCACAGATAAATCCTCGCTAAATGCCGTGTTTCATTATTTTCTGACTCATCCTAATGCATTGACCACAGAACAATAGCAGTGCCCGGTCCACATTCTTTCCCTGCAGGATCGACCCCCTGTGCTTACTCAGGGGCCTATCTCCTAAGTTTAGAAGGCCTTTAAGTAGGTTCGAATCTGAAATTCAGTCTCGTTACTGACTCCCAGATGCCGAGAGGGATTTTTGTCTTAGAGCTACTGGCTGCAGGACAGTATCTTCCCACTTTTGTCTCCAGTCTCATCTGGAGGGTTCTCCTACCCTATGCAGCTCTGTGAAGCCTTCTCAGAAGGCAGCAAAATTCCCCAGGAAGAGCTGGATGGGGCATGGCTCTGGTGGCTTCGCCATGCATGGCAAGCCAGACACTTCCCCCAGCTGTTGGCAGTATGAGTCCCTGTAAGTCTGTGCCATGAATCTTACCACATACCCTGCTTCATCCTTAAGCTCCTGGCAGGAAAATATTCTTCCTTTATAGTTGAAGTTTTATTTTGATCAGTTAAAAATAACTGTGTAAGAGGGGTACCTTGGTGGCTCGGTCCGTTGAGCATCTGACTGGCTCAGGTCATGATCTCGTGGTTCGTGGGTTTGAGCCCTGTGTCAGGCTCTCTGCTGACAGCTCAGAGCCTGGGGCCTGCGTCCGATTCTGTGTCTCTGTCTCTTCTGCCCCTCCCCTGCTCATTCTCTCTCTCCCTCTCTTTCTCTCTCTCAAAAATAAACATTAAAAAAATAAAAAAAAAATTAAGACTGAAAAAAGTACCAATCCCCTGCCTCCCTCTCACTTTTCCTCAATGTCAACTTTTTAAATTATTTCTTCTGGCAATGTACTTTAAAAAAATCTTAATCTATTGTTGGTTGATTTTTTTTTTTCTTTCAGTTTCACATACTGTTTCTCAACTTTCCACTGTGGAAGATGGGAATTTGGCTTTTTTATACTCCTCCCCAATACAAACATAGAGACAAACACAAGTACTTCCCTTCCCTATATAATAGGTTACATCATAATTTTGGCATAGAATGATATTCGCTGTGTACATTATTGTAATTATGTTAATATTATTCATGGATGAGCCATAGATTATACAGTTATCACCAATTATTACATTTCCTTTCTTGTAAAACTTTTGTTTCCCCTAAAGTCAATAACTACCTCATCTTTTTTGTTGACTTAGCTTTCTACGTAGCTATCACTACTTCACCCTGGAACATCAAGCCGAGAGTATGAATCTCGGAGTGCATTTGGTCATACCAGCTCTGTGTCACTTTGCCGCAGTCATGGAGACATCTCTCCTGGATCCCAGCATTGCTCCAACGTGGACTGGTTCATCTTTGCTCTTGCGCACCTGTCTTCTTGGCATCTTTCTTTAGCACCATCCTGAACTTTCCCTTCATTTTCTGTTGGATCCCTGTTGCCTGGATGCTGGATCGATCTCTCTCTCTCTCTCTCTCTCTCTCTCTCTCTCTCTCCTTTATTCTCCTACTGGTTGGCAAATACTCCCCTGGAAACTTAACTTGAAATAGGGAATGTGGGAAAATAAAGTTGCTGAAGGCTTAAATGCCTGTTAATGTCTTTATCTGTCCGAACAATGGATTACTACTGTGGGTGGATATAAAATTTTCTGCCGAAAAACCTTACTCCTTAGACTTGGGAAGGATCATTCCATTGTTACTGGCTGCCAGTGTTGCTTTGGAGAAATATGGTCTCATTTTGATTTTCAGTCCTTTTCACCTAACCTATCTTTCTTTTTCTTTCTGAAAGTGTTTAGTGTCTTTTCTTTGTCCAGAGTAACCTGAAATATCATGACACGGTGCCATGGTGTTGGGCATTTTTAAAATGAATCATGAATCATGAGTGCTTTGGTGGGTCCATTCAATCTTGAAGCCCATGGTCTTCATTCTGGGAAATATTTATTCATTATGTTTTGGATAATGTTCCATTTCCTTTGTTCTTTCTTTTTGGAACCCCTATTCAAGTATTGAATTCAGGTACCTTCTAGACTGCTCTTGTGTTCTCTCTTTTTTAAACTACATACATATTTTCTCTAGTTTTCTCACCCTGTCTTTTTGCTTTAGTTATGGGAGATTTTCTTGACTGTTTTCCAGTTCTTTCATTGAATTTTTCATTTCTGCTGTCAAAGTTATGATTTTAAAGAACAGTTTTATTCTCTGGTGTTCCTTTTTTTGTGTGTGTGATATAATATTCTATTTGTTTTTATTTGGTAGATGCAATCTTTTCTCATTTCTCTGAGGAAATATATATTTTGTAATACCTCTTATGTATATTTTGTAATATCTTTTTTTGGGGGGGTAACATCTTTTTTTTCCCCTGAGATTTCTTTTTGTATGTATGTTTTTTCTAATAGTGGAGGCTTTTAAAATGACGGGTGCTTCCTAACTTTTTGTTCGTATTTATGATACCAGTAAAAACTGTCTAGAATCACAATATGTACGGACAAAGCTTGTTGACTGATGGGAGTCAGTAAGTGACTGAGGCCTCGGTTGCTTCAGTGGGGGACCTCTAATGTCAGGATCTGTAAGCGTGTTCTGCGGGCTTGTCAGTGTCAGGAAGGAGTTCGCTACTCTCTAGCCTGTAGGGGATAAGCCTGGCCGCCAGCATTCTGGGAATCCGATAGGGGAAGTGATCTGAGGGTGAGAGGGCAAAGAAGCGTCACTCAGTGCCCCTGTTTGCAGATCACCACCCCTGTTCTGGGACACGTATGGTGTCCTTGAGTCCAGAGCGATGCCGGTTCAACCTCTGCTATCTCCTTCTACCCCTTGGGGAGAGTTGGGCAGCTCACTGACTGTAGGGATCTAACTGCTTCTGCGCAGACGTTTAAGTGAACCCTCAAACCCCAGCTCTTCCTAATTCTAGAGACTTCCTAGTAGTCTGCAGTATAAACCTGGGCTTCAGGGTACTGTATTTCTGGCTTAGGTTTCTGTTTCCTTGCTCTGTGAAGTTGGTTACCCATCCATGCAAAGTCTAAAATTTCCTTACTCTTATTTTCTTGATCCATGATGATGTATACCTTTTAAATCCCTTCCTTGTCATTTTAGTGAGGTTTGAGAGGAAGCAGAAGTGAACTCATGTGGTAAATGGAAGATTCTTGAGAGGTACTTGTTTACCATCTTTTGCAAGGCATTTTTTTTTCTTTTCATATATTTTCCTCCTGACAGCAGCCATACTTGGTTTTAGTATTTAATCCTTCCATAGTCAGATGAAACTGTGGCCACAGATGCTGTACTCTCCTACTCCCAAGGGGTTGGCATGTGACCCACGCTGAGCCAGTTGGATTCTTCTCTTTGGGATTCAGATCTTCAGAAGATATAAAACAAGTCTGAAGATACTTGCATCCATTCATCCCATCCACGTATCCTAACGAGGTCCCTTCATCTGTTAAACAATTCCTGCTTTTCTTGCCTTCTCAACTTTAAAAACTACCTGTTGATTTCAAATCTGATTCTATGGGTTCCCAGTCAATTCTGTTAGCTTCGGGTAATGTTTCACCCAGTTTTACTCTCGATTGGGTCGTTAGTCTGAGACGGTAGTAATTGCCATACCTTTGGTATAGTGAGAAATCACTTCATTATTCAACCCTGCACATTCACAACTCACTAAATCCCCTCTAAATTCTTAGGAACTGATGAGTTCCTCCCTCAGTTCAGCTCTTTCAGGCAGTACCTTACCAACATAGCTGGAGACAGCCAGCTCATCTGTCAACATTCTTCTTCAAAACCTCTTTGCCATGTGCTACAGTTTCATTAGCTACAGTTTCTGTCTTACAAATTATCACAGGCAACATTTATGCTAAATGTTTTGCCTCTATATAATAATGCTGGAAGTTTTTTCCAGCTTCCAGTAACAGTCCCTTTGCAGCCCAGAGCCAGTACTGCATATTTCAAGTGTTGGCTGTGTTATGGCACTACCCTACATCTCTGTACCAGTTTGTGTTCTAGTCAGCTCTTGCTGTGTAACAAACAGCCACAAATCTCAATGTCATGTGCAAGAGTATTCTTTCTCCATTGAATTCCCTTTATGTTTTTTTTTAACTTTTTAATATTTATTTATTTGTTTATTATTAAAAACATTTTTTAATGTTTTTATTTATTTTTGAGACAGAGAGAGACAGAGCATGAGCAGGGGAGGGGCAGAGAGAGAGAGAGAGAGAGAAAAGAGAGAGAGAGAGAGAGAAAGAATGAGTGGGGTCGGGGCAGAGAGAGAGGGAGACACAGGATTTGAAGCAGGCTCCAGGCTCTGAGCTGTTAGCATAGAGCCCGACATGGGGCTTGAACCCACGAACTGAGAGATCATGACCTAAGTTGAAGACGGATGCTTAACCGACTGAGCCACCCAGGTGCCCCTCCCTTTACATGTTTGTGAAAAATCTGTTGATATTTATGCATGGGTCTGTATCTGTATCTGGAATCTACTCTTTTACATTGACTTATATGTCTGTGCTTTCACCAATACTGTACTCTCTGGATTAATGTAGCTTTAAGGTAAGTCTTGAACTGAGGTAGTTTAAGTCCCCTAAGTTTGTCTTTTTCAAAATTGTTTCAGCTCTTACATTTCCTTTTATTTTTCCTTAGAGAGTTTGGAATCAGCTTCTCATTTTCTACAGAAATTCCTGCTATGATATTAAGATTGCATTGAATATGTAGAACAGTTGCAGGAGAGTTGACATCATAACAACATTGAGACTTTAAACTCACGAGCATGATATATCTTAAATTTTTTGAGGCCTTTGACTTTTTTTTTATCAGTGTTTTAGAGTTTTCAGTACACAAATCATAAAAAGATTTTGTTAAGATTTTGGTGTTAAAATAGTCCAAAATATTTTTTATTTTTTGGTGCTATTATGATGATACTACTTGAAACTTTTCAATTTCCATTGGTAATATAAAGAATATATACAGAAACACAGTTGATTTTGTATACTGAACTTATATTGGCCTTCCATCCACTGTTAAACTTACTTTTTAGTTCTAATAAATTTCTCATAGATTGGAATTTTCTAAATATATAGTCACATCATCTGTGAAGAGAAACATTTCTATTTGTTCCATTTCAATCAGTATGTCATTATGTCTTTCTTTCTTTTTTTAATGTTTATGTATTTGTTTTGAGAAGGAGAGTGAGCACACATGTGCGAGTGGGAGAGGGGCAGAGAGAGAGGGAGAGAGTGAATCCCAAGCAGGCTCCAAGCTGTCAGCACAGAGCCCAACATGGGGCTCGATCCCATGAACCGTGAGATCATGACCTGAGCTGCAGTCAAGAGTTGGAAGCTTAACTGACTGAGACACCCCGGCACCCCTATATCTTTCATTTCTATTTCTTCTCTCATTGCAGCCAAAGAACTTCTAGTGTGAAGTCACATAAGGGTAGTGGGAGTGGCCCTCCTAGCCTGGTTTCTGATCTTAGAGGTAAAACATTCAGTCTTTCACCACGAGCTATGATGTTAGCAGCCATTTTTGTAGGTGCTTTTCCTCAGCTTGAGGACGTGCCCTTCCATTATTAACCTCTTGAGAGTTTTTATTATGAATAGATGCTGGGTTTTGTCCAGTGATTTTCTGCATCTCTAGGGATGAGTGTATGGTATATACTTCCACTTTTGTCTACTGATGTGGTGAATTGATTTGATCAGCTTTTGAATGTTTAACTGTCTTGCATGCCGAGGTAAACCTTACTTGGTCATGGTGTATTACCTTTTTTACACGTTGTTGGATTGCAATCACTACAGTTTTATTAAAGATTTTTGTATCTATGCTCATGAGGGATATTTGGTCTATAGTCTTATTTTAATGTCTTTGTTTTTAATATAAGGTAATGCTAGCCTCAGAAAATGATCTTGGTAATTCCCTCTTATTTTCTGGAAAACTTTGCATAGAATTGGTATTATTTTTCTGAAATGTTTGAGAAATCTTGCCAGTGCAACCATCTGAGCCTGAAGATTCTTCTTCTTGGAAGGTTTTTAACCACAAACTCAATTTTATATATATATAAAGATTGTTTAAGATGTCTGTTTTTTCTTCAGTGAGTTTTGCTAGTATGTCTTTCAAAGGACCTGTCTGTTTAATCTTTATGGTTATAAATATCTTTAGGCTCTGCAATGGCATCCCCTCCTTCATTCTGAAAGTTTAATTTATGTCTTCTCCCTTCTTACCATGGCCAGTAGAGCTGCTCAGTTATTAACTTACTGATGTTTTTAAAAGGATCAGCTCTTTAGTTTATTGATTCTTTCTCTCTCTCTTTTACTGCTTTTCCATTTCATTGTTTTTTGCTGTTATTTTTACTATTTCCTGAGAATTCTAGATCAGTTTCCAAGAATCCACACTCTAGGTCTTTATGTTTGAAACTTTTAAAAAAATTATGACTTAACATAAATACATTGTACATCATATCCCTTTTTATGCACAAAACCCCACATACATGTATGTAATTAAACTTTCACAAGATAACACATAACTGTATTACATGTGATATGTTCTATTGTTTTCCCCAATCCAATTCCATTCTGTTCCGGTGTGCCTATATTCCCATGTGTTAAGAAAAAGCTGTTCACAGCCTGCTAAACTATATTTACTGCCTACTAATGGTTAGTGATGTGCAATTTGATAAACATTGCTGAAGATGATTCTGGTAACAAGTCATTTTTTACACCACTTTGTGAAACCCTATACTGTTTCTTCATCCATATCATTGATAAAAATGAAAAACAAGACAAGGTGCATAATCCAGCCTACAGAATATCCCTAAAAATCTCTCGCCGGGTTGAAACAGAGCCCTTAACGAGCATACTCTGCGTGTGATGGTTTGTCTATTCATTCAGCAAATGCTGAACCCAGGTATCAATTTAGGCACTGTGGATACAGCAGTGGATAGAACAAATGAAGTCCTTTCTCTATGAAATTGCCACTTTTGTGGGTAAAAAGAGTCAATAAAATAAGTCTGTCTAGTGCTGGCGACAAAAAGTAAAGGAAGATGCAGAAGAGAGAGGGATGCTATGCGATTTTATTTGGAAGTGTTATATATCTCTTGAAATCTTTTTTTTTAAAGTGTTTATTTTGAGAGAGAGTGAGCATGTGCTCAGGGGAGAGACAGAGAGCGGGAGAGAGAATCCTAAGCAGGCTCTGTGCTGTCAGCACAGAGCCCAGTGCGGGGCTTGATCCCATGAACAGTGAGATCATGACCTGAGCCCAAATCAAGAGTTGGATGCTTAACTGCCTGCGCCACCCAGGCACCTCTTTTTTTTTTCTTTTTTAAGTGAGCTCTAGGGGTGCGTGGGTGGTGCAGTTGGTTAATTAAGGATCCGATTCTTGCTGTAAGTCATGATCTCACAGTTTGTGAGTTCAAGCCCCACATTGGGCTCTGTGCTGATAGTATGGAGCCTGCTTAAGATTCTGCTTCTCCTTCTCTCTGCCCCTCCCCAGCTTGTGCACTCTCTCGCTCTCTCGCGCTCTCTCTCTCAAAATAAATAAATAAACTTAAAAAACAAAGTAAGCTCTACACTTAATGTGAGGCTTGAACTCACCACCCTGAGATCAAGAGTTGCATGGTCTACCAACTGAGCCAACCAGGTGCCTCTGCCTTGCTATTTTATTTGGGATGGCCAGTGATTGTTTTTCTTAAAAGATACTATTTGAACAAAGAACTAGCAAATGAGAAATAGCTGGGGAAAGAGCATTCCAAACACAGGAAAGAGCAGGTGCAAAAGCCCTGGGGCAGGATCACACTTGGAACTGGAGAGGAGAGGAACTGGAGGGAGTGGTAGAGATAGTGGAGGTACCAGTGTCCATGCTGGAGCTCCCTGGCAATGACTGGATTTTACTCTGAGAAAAGGGAAGCTATTTGAAGTGCCTTTGCAGCTAAGTTATAAGATCTGACTTCCACCATAAAAGACTCAGTAAGACTGCTGTGGGGAGAATAGAACACAGAGGGGTAGGATGAGCCAAAGGGGAAGGTGTTGGGAAAGTCCAGGCAGAAGGTGGTGGTGACTCACGTTAAGGAGGTAGCAAGAAGGTGGTGAGAGCAATTGAATTGTTTACGTCTGGAAGATAAAGCTGACCAAATCTGCTGAGGGTCAGATAATTGTGAGGGTGTGAAAGATCGGAAAAACCCCATCCTTACTCTCCATCATCCCATGTTAGGTGTATTAATGGCTTGTTACCATTTCTAATTGTATTACGTATTTTTTTTTCTTACTTGTTTGTTGTCTTCCTTAAGCATTAGAGCAGACACTCCATAAGATCAGAGACTCGTCTATCTTGTCCACAGCCATCCTCCAGCACCTGGAACAGTGCCTGGCACATACAGATGCTCAATAAACATTTGCTTCTGTGAATGAGTGAGAAGAAAGGAGTTTGGCATCTGTATTGAATCCTTGATATATTTCTGCCCTCCACATTCTAATTCCACCCCTGGGAATCTATTTTGAGGAATTTTTCACAAATGCAAAGACTTGTCTCCATAGACATTCATCAAAGCAACTGATTCTAATAGTGGAAGATTAAACACATTCTAACCATTCAACAAGAGGAGAATTTGGCACCTTTCCTAAAAGGTTCAAGGAGAACTTTGCCCACTATCGGGGAAGGGTGGCCAGTGGTGGGGAGTAGCTCTCTGCCAGGGCTTTAGCACCCAGAGCCCAGCAGACCCGTGGGCACGGGGTTATGCCAGCCAGAGTTCCTTCACTTCCAATCATGCATTTTAATTACAACTCTTAAAATCTCGAGGGTTTAATTTAAAAAGTTTTACAGCAGGCTTTGAACCAGTTCCTGGGGCCTCATTATCGGCCGCTCTCTTCATCCTGGGCCTGTGTGGGGGGGAGTTAAGAGAGAGGTGACTACGGGAGAAAGAGGGGAGTGAAGGGGTATACGCTAGAAACACCCAAGGGAAAGCGGGAGCAGAGCTTTAATTAAAACCCAGCTGGGCAATTTGCATCAGCGAGTTTAACCCGAGAGGGACAGGCTAGCCTTCGGAAGTGCTGTGGGGATACGGGGGTGCTGGGCCCCGTGGAGGCAGCGTTTCAGTAGAGCCTACGGTACAGCACGTACTGGGCACCTTCCTGTGGGAACTCGTGCCTGTGTGAGCAAATGCGAACGCGTTGGCTTGTGCAGTTTTACTAATTAATGAAGCCTACATTTACTCAGCCGAGTGCTGGGAAAAATAAATGAAATAAAACCCCCTTTTTTTCTCACCAAAGAAAGAATTGTTGTTGTTGTTGTTGTTGTTGTTGTTGTTGTTTTTCAAATTTGCACCACAGAGCTCTGAGTCCTAGTATCCAATCTTAAGTATATTTACTCCCAAATCAAAGAGTTTCTGAACTAAAAGTTACTCTACTACCTTGCCCCATTTTACAAATAAGGAAATTGATGCCAGAGATTACCTCAAGGTTGTAGAGAGAGGAAAAGAATGCTTTCTTCCTTGACCACTATTTCAGCTCTCTCTTCATGATTCTGCACCGTTTTCTAACATTTTTCTGGATATACTTATTTGACAAATACTGAAAAGCCATGTGCATCGCACTGGGTAGCCATTGAGGAAAGTGTCACACAAAGGTGAAACGAAAATGAATTCTGTTTTCTTAAGATGTATACTCGGAATGTGAGTGTCCTCATATTAATTCTTTCAGTCTTTGTCCTCTGCCTGGCTCTAGGACCAACCGTAGTGGCCAAGATTTAGATCCTTGTGAGCCAAATGAGACCTAATGCAAAGACAAAGATGTAGGTACGATTTGGGCTGCAGAGCTTCCAAGAATTGGGTGACTTCCCTGGAGGAAGAGGCTGTCAGGCTGGCTAGGGGATGCCACAGTTGGGAGTGTATGTGGTGCGGCACTCGGGGATGTTGGTTGGAAAGCAACAGAAAAGAAAGCCTTGGCTAACTCTTGGAGGGAAGGAATTTACTAGAAGTAATTTGGACAGCTCTCCAAATTAATGGCATGTATGGAGACCGGGGAGCTAGATGCTCAGCAGTGCAGCACAGTTTATACCTCAGGAGGCCACCAGCCACTGGATGCGACCAACGGAATTGGTTCCATACTTTTATGCTCCCCAGGCATCATCTGCTTGGTATTCAGTGTCCCAGTGGACGTGGCTGACTACTCTAGCTTTAGGGTTGAGAGGAGGAAATATATGTATGTGGCATTTTTACCTAGTGTGCTATGAAGTAGGACCCTGTCTTCCACCCAGACTCAGACTATTTGAGGGGGACCCCAAACAGAAACAGGATCACTGCTGAGCAGTGAAAACAAAAACACACACAAACCCCCCCCCCCAAAAAAAAACCCAAACAACACACAACTAAAATCCCCTGTGTCTGTTTAAAATCAAACAGAATTGAATGAGTTGAGAGTAAATAGGCACTCTACAGGAAGCTGTTCAAATTTCCATTTTTTCATCTGGAGAAGGAATTAGTAAGTCTTTTGTCAATATAGGTTCATCTTAGATACCCAAAGATATATTGAGAGATAAGGTGCTACATACATACTGGGGGCAAAATCCCCAGATATTTTTTGTTATGAAAATAATCTCTGAGCGAAGCCATATCTTTAAAAGAAAAAGTATCTTTAGAAAAAGTTTTATTTATTTATTTTGAGAGAGAGAGAATGAGAATGAACAGGGGAGGGGCAGAGAGAGCGAGGGAGAGAATACCAAACAGGGTCTTGAACTCAAACCGTGAGATCATGACCTGAGCCGAAATCCAGTCAGATGCTTAACCGACTGAGCCACCCAGGCACCCCCAAAATACCTTTTTTTAAAAAAGTGTATTTATTTTGAGAGAGAAAGCGTGTGTGCGTGCTCAAGCAAGCAAGGGAGGTGCAGATGGGGAGAGAGAGAGGGTGAGAATCCCAAGCAGGCTCTGTGCTGTCCGCTTGGAGTCTGGCTCAGGGGCTCAATCTCATGAAGCATGAGCTCATGACCTGAGCCAAAATCAAGAGTTAGACATTTAACCGACTGAGCCACTCAGATGCCCCAGAAAAAATGTCTTTTACACATTAGTTTCTTAAACATCAAGCATATAACAAATTTCAAGTCCAATTGAGATGACAGAAAATAAGTTTGTTTGGCTGAGCTATGGATTCATATTCTATCTAATCTCTTCCTTAAAGTTTGAAAACTACTTTATATAAATGAATTTACTTGCCCACTCCTTTCAAACACATAATCTCAAAGGCAGAATTTCTCACTCCATACTGGATTAGTCACATTTTTATGCCAGTATTCTCTAGTATCTCATTATCTTTTTTAAAAAAAAACTCATTAGACACATGAGAAAATGCTTCACATCACTAAATATCAGGAAATGCAAATCAGAACCACAATGAAATATCACTTTATACCTGTTAAGATGGCTAAAATAAAAAAGACAAGAAATAAGAAGTGTTGGTGAGGATGTGGAGAGAAAGGAACCTTCATGCACTGTTGGTGGGAATGAAAACTGGTACAGCCACTGTGGAAAATAGTGTAGAGGTTCCTTAAAAAATTAAAAATAGAAATACTGTATGGTCCAGTAATTCCACTGCTGGATATTTACCCAAAGAAAACAAAACACTAATTTGAAAAGATATATGTACCCCTGTGTTTATTGCAGCATTTTTTACAGTAGCCAAGGTATGGGGAAGCAACCTAAGTGTCCATTGACAGACAAATGGATTAGGAAGATGTGATATACATTATTTATACAATGGTATATTACACAGCCATGAAAGGATGAGATTTTGCCATTTGCAACAACATGGATGGACCTAGAGGGTATCATGCTAAGCAGATAAGTCAGACTCAGATACCATATGATTTCACTCATATGTGGAATCCAAAAAACAAAACAAATGATTAAGTAAACAAAAAGCAGAATCAGATCTGTAAATACAGAGAACAAGCTGATGGTTGCCAGAGGGGAGGGGTTGGGAATGGGCAGACGGATGAAAGAGTGAAATGGGTGAAGGGGAGTGGAAGGTACAGGTTCCAGTTATGGAATGAATAAGTCACGGGAATAAAAGTCACAGCATAGAGAATATAGGCAACGATACTGTAATAGTGTTGTATGGGGACACTTGTGGTGAGCACACCATACTTAACCTGTAGAGAAGTTGGATTACTGTGTTGTACATATAAACTAATATAACATTGCCTGTCATCATACTAAAAAACAAAACAACTCTTCCCTTAGTCCTTTATCCCTCCAGTTGTCATCTCTTTTTTTGTTTCTTTACCAAGGAAAATCTGTCAGGAGCATTTTGAATATAGGTTGTCTTGAGTTCCTCATCTTCCATTCCCTCAACCAACCACAGTTGGGTTTCTGACTCAGCCGCCATATTCCTTGACATGATCACCTCCACAAGGACGCATCCTACAGTCACATCTCCACCCTCCTTTTACATGACTTTTTCATGAGCAGTCAACAACCTATGACTCTGGACATCTCCCTCCTCCTCCGCTTTTTAAAAAAATATTTTCTTTCAAGTAGTTCTGTGATACTATCAGAAGTTTGGGCTTTTCTCTCACCTCACCAGGCTAGTCTTTCCCAATCTCATTTGCTTGTCTCACAGTGTTGCTGGCAGCATTCTCCATGTTTTCCTAAGGAATTCGGTGTGGTCTAAAGCTTTGAATATCATCTATATTCTGATGAGTTCTAAGTTTCTATTTCAGACCTGATCTCTGCTCTGGAGTCTAGACTCATCAGTCAAACTGCCGTTGTGATATTTTCTCTTAATCCCATGCTATCATTTCCCACTATATCACCTAAAGGTATGAAAAACACTGAGGGCTCAAGCCGAGAACCCAGGTATCATACTTGCTCTTTCTTTACCTGTCACCATCACATCTATTCATCATTGAAGTCTGTTAGATCCACCCCCAAAATATAGATGGTCATATTTTCTGAAAATAGCAACTGTTTTGTTTCTTCCTTTGCATTTTGTCTATTTTTCTTGTCCTCATGCATTACTTAGGATCTCCAGGGATATGCTGAAGGTATATCCCTTTTCATTCTTCTCATGTTTTTTTTTTTTTTTTTTTTTTGAGAGAGAGAGAGTGAGAGAGCATGAGCGAGTGGGGGAGGGGCAGAGAGAGAGGGAGACACAGAATCTGAATCAGGCTCCAGGCTCTGAGCTGTCAGCGCAGAGCCCTACACGGGGCTTGAACCCATGAACCATGAGAACATGACCTGAGCCGAAGTCAGATACTTAACTGACTGAGCCACCCAGGCGCCCCCACTTTTTTTTTTTTTTTTTTTTTTTTTTGAGAGAGAGTAAGCAAGTGCAAGAAGGGGAAAAGGGCAGTGGGGGAGGGGGAGAGAGAGAGAGAGGGAGGGAGAAAGGGAGAGAGAGAGAACCCTAAGCAGGCTCCACACTCAGTACAGAGCCCCAATGCAGGGCTCTATCTCATGACCGTGAGATCATGACCTGAGCCAAAATCAAGAGTCAGATGCTCATCTGACTGAGCCACCCAGGTGCTCCTCTTCTCATGTTCTTGAATTTAATGTGAATCTTTCTAACTTTTTACTTCTGAGTATAATGCTTTTCCAGAGGTTTCTGGTAGATATACTATTCGTTATATTCTTTCTTTCTTTCTACCTTACTGTGCTGCAGATGTTTAATCCTGCCTGGGCTTGGATTTTTCAAACTATTTTCTGTTATGGTCATGAAGTGTTTCTCTTATAATCTGTGAAGTCAGTGAACACATTAGTTATACTAGAATTGCACCATCCTGCATTCTTGAGATTTATCTGTCCCCCCAGTCTACTCCCTCTGGACTTGGAGAGTCCCCACGGCCACTCCTGCTCTGTTAAGCCCTGTGCACCAGGCAGGTTCTTGATTTTCTTTTACCGTGTAATACCATCTTCCTGGATCTTTTAGGGGAGCCAGGCTTCCAGCTTTCCAATGCTGTATTAGAGTTATAGAAGAGATCTGGTCTTTCTAGTAAGTTAGGACCCCGGTTTTGGAGAGGCTGGAGCCTGTGCTTAGTGTGCCATCTTGAGGACAGACAGGAAAGGACTGGAATTACTGTGGTTCATGATGTAAAGAGACTTGGGAATCATCCTGATTTAGAAGAATGCCTTTGATCCAGAATTTAATGACATATATAGCAGGACCAAAGGAGGTGACAATTCAGAAAAAAGAAAAGCCTCTCCTAAATTAATGCTGGTTGAAGATCAAGTGAGGAGACAAAAGAAACCTGTGTGGGAAGAATTAAAGACAGAGACCGTAAAAATGTCAAGGCCTAAGGAATTTAAAAACTGATTATTTCCAGGGCACCAGGGTGGCTCAGTCGGTCAAGTGTGTGACTCTTGATTTCCACTCAGGGCATGATCTCACAGTTCAGTGAGTTTGAAAGTATGGAGCCTATTTGAGATTCTCTCTCTCCATCTCTCTCTGCCCCTACCCTGCTCATGCTCTCTCTCAAATAAATAAACTTAAAAAAAAAAAAATAAAAACCTGTTTATCTCCCTTGAAAGTTTCCATCACCATCTCCTACAAAATTTTTACTGGAAACATTCCCATCAGTACTGAATTTTGAATATATAAAAGGGGGTGGGGGAGGAAACCAGTGGAAAGTTAACCTCTCGCCCAGTCTGGCCACCAATGTGACCAAAATTTATGTAGCCAGTAATGAGGTAGAAAAAAATGGAGAAAAGACTAAAGTCATATTGCAGCTTCTTTCTGGAAGAATGTCTTTGGATTTCAGTAAATATCAGAGGCCCGTATAGGATATTTAGTTGGGGCAGGAGTTGGGAAACTCAGTCTTTTTTGTCTTTATCTAGTCCACAAATACCGTTTGGTGTGCCAGGCCTTGTGCTATGTTTTGGGGGTAAAGCTCTGAGAAATGCAGACATCAGCCCCACCTTCGTGCCATGTATAGTCCAGTTAGGGAAGAGAACATCGCCCAAACATTATTGCAAATATGATGAGAAGCAGGGAAGGAATCACGGGGTATGACCGCAGGTAACAGTGTGCCTAGTCAGGACACAGCCAGGGGTAGAGTTTCCTGTAAGAAAGGGTCTTTAAATTGAGACCTGCAACAGGAGACAGAACTATTGGTCAGCCCTTCTGACCAGACTCCTGTCTTTCCAAAGCTGGAAAAAAAAAACCCATATTCTTTGCCTGTCTGAAGAATCTCTCTATCCAGGGGTACCTTTAAGATCAAGAATGTGTGGTTTCAGAATCATGGACTTCTAGAGGTGGAGTCCTCGGCGATCATGGAAAACTGGCTTGTGTTGTGCTCGAGTTCATCCACTGTGAGTAGAGGGAAGAGATGTGACACCAGCGTGGATCCTCAGGGAGAAAAGACAAGAGTCACACTGCTCTAACAGCAAACTGGAGGAAAGGGAAAATATTTCAGTTGGGCTTTTCTGATGACAGGTGATTGGAACTCAAATGCGTAGAAGCAAAAGGAAGCAATTTATTGGTTTAGGGAACAGTAGGGGAGTTTCTGTGGAACTTGAAGGCACTACGAGTCCTAGACTGTTGAGCAGGGTCCTTAGGGACCTTGGAGAAGGACAGCCTTATGACAAGTGAAAGTAGAATGATTCGACCAGCATCATTGTCATTTTTCATTATTGCTCAGCTGTGATCCCAGTCTGTGTCACTAGGAGATATCTCATCCTAATTATAACTGGGCATTCATTGAACGTCCACAGGGCACCAGGTACGGTGCTAAACACCAGGTCACAGAGATGGAAAGGAAGACTCTGTTCTGCCTGATAAGAGAGACACCTGCTTAAAGTAACTGACAACATGGTGTCATTAGGACACAGAAGTAATATGGGGGAACAAGCAAATAATATCTAAAAGGAGCACATTCGGGGAAGGCTTCTTGGAGAAGGCGACAAATGAGCTCCTCCTGAAGGATGAACAGGAGTTTTCCTGGTGTATAAAGAAGGCAACACTATTTCAAGGAGAAGGAGCACTGTATGTAAATGCGCAGATATGCAAACCACGGAGATGTGTTCTGAAGATGAGAAGCAATTTGGATTTGCCAGAGAATGAGTCAGAGGGTGGGAGCTGGAACTGGAGGAAGGGGAAGGGGTAGGGTAGAGCCAGAAAATGAAGAGTCTGGCATTCTCCCTGAAGACAACCGGGAGTCCCTGAGGGCCTTTTAGCTGAAAGGTGTGGTTTGTTTGGCAGCGCTTTGGAAGACGAGTCAGTTGGAATCATGCCTAGAAGTGGGGAGCCCAGTAAAGAGGCTAATGGAGTAGTTTGGATGAGAGATGCTGGGGACTGGAATTTTGACCTTGGTGGTGGGAATGCAAGGTAAGGAGTCAGAGAGGTGGAGCCCAGGGCCATGGAAGTCTAGGCAGAGGGCAGTGCAGCAAGTCCGCCCCCAGAGGCTTGGAATTGAACTTGCCTGTCAAGCTTCTGGCTGGGACTGGGACTCTCCTGCAGAAGCTCTGACAGATTCATCACCGCCAGGGGAGATGGTATAGTCTGAAGTCACCTTGCTGCCTGAAGTAATCTCAGACTCTGAAATTGTGAAGGCAGTGAAAATCCAGAGACATTGTGCTGTCAGGCTAAAAGCACGGGGATCAGGAGTCAGAACACTAAACTTGAGTAGGTCTGACCCTTCCTTGTCAGTTAAAAGATTGATGGAAAACTGCTTATGCGCTTAACCTTTGGTTCCTGCACCTGCAAAATGAGGATTGTATTTTCCTCACCTGGTAAGGATTGCATGGCAAAATGGAAAGGAAGGTATTCAAAATGCTGTAAAACACTGTGCACATATTAGCTATTTTATAGGGAAACCAGAATTTGGGATTTGAGTAAGAAGATACCATTTTGAGAAACTTGCTACCAGGTCACTGTCCCCAAAATTTGCCCTTGTGATGCATTGTTACAAGGAAGTGAAGTCGTCATCTCTGAGCTATAAGGATAACTCAGGAGAAACCATTGATCTTGTATTTGGCAAAGCTGAGTGTCTATCTCAAGGTTGTTCAGACAGAGTTGTGTTATTATGGTATATTTGCACAATGACTCCACGTACTTTCATTTGTTTCCACAAAGTTTGGAGGTAGAGGAGAGGACGTGTATCGTTATTCATTCTAGACACCTAAAATCGGAGCCACAGAAAGACACCACCGTACAGCTCAATGTCCCTCATCCAGGGGAAGTGGTGTGCCCATGGCTGCTGTGGATGATGAAGGAGCAACGAGTCTGGGGGCTTCTGGGGTCACAAAGATATTGTACAACTTGAGGGGAGGCCTGGTGGTCCCCATCCCCCCCATTTCTTCTCAGTACCTAAAGATATGTTTCCAGAGCTTCCCATATGTTCCAGTCATGCAGGGGTCTCCCTTATCCATACACATGTTGATCCTTAGCTGCCGACTTAGTTCTCAGAGCAGAGTGGGCCTGAGCTGGGGATGTCCAGGACCATCTCATGCACATAGACTGACCAGAGGTTGCACACGGCCTCACTGCTGGTTGTGGCCCGGCTTGTGGAAAGGAACCCAAATGCTTTTGGACCTTATGATCACCTGACCTGGGAACATAGGCACTGACTGCACATGGCACATGATGCGGTATCCCGAATGCATCCAACCTAAAGAAGGCAATAGAAAGGAAGAGATGACGTGATGTCCAATATTCTTTATAGAGTACATCTCCCCCCACCATCCCAGGAGACCTAAAACATTTTGAGTAATCTCAGATTAATCAGAGAAACATTTGACTCTATCTCCTTGTCCAAGCTTATTTGCAACCTGATTGGTCTCCTTCTAGGTTCCTTAGAGTTTGATCCTCCCATCCTCCCTTGACCCTGAAGGGTATACAAAAGAAAGAATCGGGGTACAAAGAAAATCAGAAACAGACCAGTGGCAAGGAAACTTCTCTCATGTGCTTTGGGTGCCTGGAGGCTCCAATTTAAACACGTTCGTTTATGTCTTTCATCAGCACAAGAACCTAGTAGCTACATCCTCTCATTGTTACCGTTAGCCCTAGGCACACAACTCCAGTTCCAATACACAAGGAAGGAAGCTCAGTAACACCTCCCTCCTCCATGCCCAGGACAGTCACATTCCAGAAACAGTCAGAGAAGCTCACCTGATCATCTTGTGCCTACAGCTCAGGTCTAGTGTGAGGGAGAAGAGTCATTTGTGTAGAAGTGGAGAGTGGGTAGTCTGGAGATGCTATATATAAGGAAGAAGGTATGATAACCTTCACAATATCCTTCTTTCTGCCTCCTTTTGGGAGAGTGGTGCTTAGCTGGATGACTTCCCTGAACACCTGAGCAACACTCAAGTGATGCTTCTTGCAAACAAGCCCCTGGTCACTTCTCTCTGGATCTGAGTCTATAACTGAGAGGATTTAGGTTGAGACTGTCCCAGTCTCCTCAAGTATTCTCCACTCATCACTGTCACACTCTGCACGGAGGTGTTTCCCTGCGGTGAGCAGAGGGGTCTCTGCAAAACTATTGTTACCTTTAGTGAAAAACATGACCCAAGAGGACAGGAACCGGTAACAGGCTGAGGGAAACAAAAGGAGTAAAAGCAGAGGTCAGTGACTACTTGCGGATGTCCCATTAGAGAGCCTCCGTAGAGTGTGAGTTTTCATCTTTGCTCTTTGATCTTGGGTTAGGAGATTGGAACACCACTACCGACCGTATGGGGCCAGACTGGACATTCTGTGTTGGGCAGCTTCTCTCTGGTGAGAGGCAAGGCAGTCAGTGTACCCTGATGGCAGGGCCAGTCAGGTGCTGCTGTGAGGCCTCACAAGATACCTGGGCTCAGTGCCGTTGATTTGGAAAGAGCCAGAGTGCTGAAAGCTGATTCACTAAGAGCTAATGTTTGAAGTGTACATTCTTCACTGCAATCCAGGGTGGCTAGTGATGAGTTTGCTGAATTTATTTGTTCCTTGTAGCTATTTGTATAGGGTACAGCACTTTGTACCAGATGGGGGTCAGTTTTAGTGGATTATGAAGAAATCTGCCTAATTAAGGTTTGGTTAGTTTTTATTTTAGTTTATGACAGTGTCTGAAAGAATTTTCATGTGTTCTTTTTGCCAAAACTTTGCTACTGGTTGCAGAGGGAGACGGCAGAGAGAATGAATTGTCTGCTTCGGAAAGATGGAATGAAAAGTGATCATTGAAAAATATACCTTCTTAAACTTTAGTATAAGAAAGACTGAAAATAAATTGAACTAAACATCTATTTAAGAAGTTAGAAAGTGATAGCAAAACAATGCCTCCGCCAAGAAGCAGAAACAAGGAAATAATGAAGCTAAGAGTAGACATTATTTAAAAAGAAAAAAAGTGTAAATAGCCAAACTCAAAAGTCTGAAAAGATGAGTCTCCTATGACACTGGTCAAAGACGAAAGAGGTGAGAGAAACACAAATAATAACATCAGAAATGAAAAGGGAAAAAAAAGGACAGACGATGTAGAGATTGAATAATCACACAAGGATGTTCTAAAAACCTTGAAGCCAACACATTGGAAAAATTAGATACACAAATTATTGAAAAGCATCACTTTCAAATCTGAATCGAGAAGGAAGTTAATAATTCTGTAACCATCAAGGAAATTTTATCAGTAGGTAAAAATTTCTTATAAATAAAATGCCAGACACAGTGTCCAGTGAGTTCTTTCAAAAAATAATTTTAATCTTATGAAATCTTTCCAACAAGAGCAAAAGAGGGAAATGTTCAATACCTAACTTTGTGAAGAAGGATGTAACTTTGATATGAAAACTTGGCAAACACGTGTAAAAAGGAGAATTGTAGTCCAATCTAACCTGTAAATGTAGATGTGGGAATCCTAAGAACAGTATTATACTTACAAATAATAACTTATATGTCTCATAATGCACGTGACTAGTTATGTTGATCCCAGGACGCCATATTGGTTTAAACATGAGAAATTCAATTCATGAACCCACCTATGTTTACAGGCAAGAAAAGAAAAAGTGTGCAACCATTTGAGCAGTTGAAGAAATACTTTTTATGAAACTCAAAGTTTATCTAGTAAAATCTCTTAGAAAATAAAGAATAAAAACGAACTTTCCCAAACTGATCATGGATATGTATAAAACCTATTGTTAGACATTAGTTACATGATGAAATATTCAAACACTTCCCTTTGAGATCAGAATAAGATAAGGATGTGCACTGGTACCATTTTTATTCAACATTAAAAGTCCTTGCCAGCATAGAATGCTAAAGTGAAAATACACAAATAATAAAGAAATGAGTAAATGTTAAGAAGGACTGGAAATAAATTTTTAAAACTTTTGTACTTACAAGTGATGTGAGTGTGTAGGTGGAAAATATTTAAAGATTCCCAAAGTTTGGGGCACCTGGGTGGCTCAGTCGGTTGAGTGTCTGACTCTTGATTTCGGCTCAGGTCATGGTCTCCAAGGTTTGTGGGATTAAGCCCCATGTTGGGCTCTGCCTGACAGTGTGGAGCCTGCTTGGGATTCTCTCTCTCTCTCTCTCTCTCGCTCTCGCTCTCGCTCTCGCTCTCACTCCCTCTCCCCCCTTCCCTCCCTCAAAATAAATGAATAAACATCATTTTTTTTAATTCTCATAGTTTGAAAGCTATGGGGTTTATCAGTATTGCTGGAGTTAACATACAAATATTGTTATTTGATATTGCTAAAGATAACATACAAACATTAACTGCATTCCTATATACTAGCAATATTCCAGGTGTGAAATGAATATTTTATTCGTTTGGAATAATGGGAAAATCCACTTGCATTAAAAAATATGGAGTCAAGAATGAAGTAACATATCTAGAAACTGTTCCACAACTTTGTGGGAAAACTAGGAAAGTAAACAGGGGCACCTGGGTAGCTCAGTCAGTTAAGCATCCAACTCCTGATTTTGGCTCAAGTTATGATCTCATGATTCGTGAGATAGGGCCGCAAGTCTGGCTGTGTGCTGACAACACAGAGCCTTCTTGGGATTCTCTCTCTCTCTCTCTTGCTCACTCTCTCTCTCTCTCTCTCTCTCTTCCTGTTTCTCTGCCCCTCCCCTGCTTGTGCTCCCTCTCCCTCTCTCTCTCAAAATAAATAAATGATAAAAAGAAAAAAAGAAATGTGGACAGAGAATCATTGGGGGGTACCTAAAGAGGTGCAGAGGTAAAATATGATCATAAACTGAAAAACTAATTTCTTAAAAGATATAAATTCCCCATAAACTGATCTATACTTAAAAAAGAAATCACTTAGAATCAAAATGTAGCAGGGCTTGTGGTGGTGATTGTTGTTTGCTTATTTGTTTTGGTGGAACACAATGAGCTGATTTTAAAATTTAAATAATAAGCAACAAAGAGCCAAGAACAGTTGAGTGTTCTGGAAGAAAAATAAAGAAAAACAAGTATAAAAATCTTACACTATTGAACCATTGGCACAGAGATAGAAAAATAAATCAATAGAAAAAAACAGAGTGCTTCCAAAAGACACACATATATACGGGCAGTTGGCCCTGCAGATGAGGGGAAGGAGTAGACTTTTCAATGAACAGTGTTACGATAACTGGGAAGCCATATTTTTAGACACTGAAATTGTATTCCTACTTCACATGACACAAAAAACTTATTTAAAGATCTTCGCTTGAAAGGAAAATTGCAAAACTCTTGGAAGATAGTATAGAAAAGTATCTTCTTGTAATTTGGGTAAACAAAGTAATTTTTAATCAAGATGCAATTAGCATTACCCGTAAGGAAAAGATTAAAAACTTGGACTTGTAATGTTTATCAGGAGAAGTAATGTTTCTCAAATGATACAAGAAAAAGAAAGAAAGGGCAACCCAGAGTGGGAGAAGCTATCAGAAAACATGTAACCAACCACAGTTATATAAACAGAATAATCATGACATACAGAAAATCCAATAGAAAAATGCACCAAGAATAAAACAAAATCTAAATGTCAAGTTAATATATGCAAAGCTACCTAACCTCATTAGTAATCAGTACAGCATAAATTAAAACCACAATAATATACTATTCTGCACCCATCATTTTGGCCAAAAGGAAGAAAAAAAAGCCAATGATATTAAGTGTCCACAGGATCTGGAGCAATGGAATCTCCTCATATATTCAAAGTGGTCCAAATTTAACTTACTGTTGTCTACAACTTGTTTTTATTTAAATTTTTTTTTCGACGTTTTTTATTTATTTTTGGGACAGAGAGAGACAGAGCATGAACGGGGGAGGGGCAGAGAGAGAGGGAGACACAGAATCGGAAACAGGCTCCAGGCTCCGAGCCATCAGCCCAGAGCCTGACGCGGGGCTCGAACTCACGGACCGCGAGATCGTGACCTGGCTGAAGTCGGACGCTTAACCGACTGCGCCACCCAGGCGCCCCTACAACTTGTTTTTATCTAGTAAGGTTGAGTTGTGCATATTTTATTTATTTTTATTTTTTAAAATTTTTTTTAAATTCACATTCAAGTTAGTTAGCATATAGTGCGATGATGATTTCAGAAGTAGAATCCAGTGATTCATCCCCTACATATAACACCCCGTGCTAATCCCAAAAAGTGTCTTCCTTATTCCCCCTTGCCCATTTAGCTCATTCCCCATCCAAAACTCCTCCAGCAACCCTCAGTTTGTTCTCTGTATTCAAGTCTCTTACGTTTTGTTCCCCTCCCTGTTTTTATATTATTTTTGCTTCTCTTCCTTTATGTTCATCTGTTTTGTATCTTAAATTCCACATATGAGTGAAGTCATATGATATTTGTCTTTCTCTGACTAATTTTGCTTAGCATAATACCCTCCAGTTCAATCCACGTTGTTGCAAATGGCAAGATTTAATTCCTTTTGATTGCCGAGTAATACTCCAGTGTGTGTGTGTGTGTGTGTGTGTGTGTATACACACACACACACACACACACACACACACACACACACACACACATACCACATGTTCTTTATCCATTCATCCATTGATGGACATTTGGGCTCTTTCCATACTTTGGCTATTGTTGATAGCACTGCTATAAACATTGGGGTGCATGTGCTCCTTCAAAACAGCATGCCTGTATCACTTGGATAAATACTTAGTAGTGCAGTTGCTGGGTTGTAGGGTAGTTCTATTTTTAATTTTTTGAGGGACCTCCATACTGTTTTCCAGAGTGGCTGCACCAGCTTGCATTCCCACGAACAATGCAAAAGAGATCCTCTTTCTCCGCATCCTCGCCAACATCTGTTGTTGCCTGAGTTGTTAATGTTAGCCATTCTGACAGGTGTCAGGTGGTATCTCATTGTGGTTTTGGTTTGTATTTCCCTGATGATGAGTGATGTTGAGCTTTTTTAAAAAATTTTTTTAAATTTTTTATTTTATTTTTTTTTATTGAGCATGTTTTCATGTGTCTGTTAGCCACCTGGATGTCTTCTTTGGAAAAGTATTCATGTCTTTTACCCATTTCTTCACTGGATTATTTGTTTTTTGGGTGTTGAGTTGGTAAGTGCTTTATAGATTTTGGATACTAACCCTTTATCTGATACGTCATTTGCGAATATATTCTCCCATTCCGTTGGTTGGCTTTTAGTTTTGCTGATTGCTTCCTTTGCTTTTTATTTTGATGAGGTCCCAGTAGTTCATTTTTGCTTTTGTTTCCCTAGCCCCCGGAGACGTGTTGAGTAGGAAGTTGCTGTGGCTGAGATCAAAGAGGTTGTCGCCTGTTTTCTCCTCGAGGATTTTGATGGCTTCCTGTCTTACATTGAGGTCTTTCATCCATTTTGAGTTTATTTTTGTGTGTGGTGTAAGAAAGTGACCTAGGTTCATTCTTCTGCATGTCGTTGTCCAGTTTTCCCAGCACCACTTGCTGAAGAGACTGTCTTTGTTCCATTGGATATTCTTTCCTGCTTTGTCAAAGATTAGTTGGTCATATGTTTATGGGTTCACTTCTGGGTTCTCTTTTCAGTTACAATCATCTCTATGTGTCTGTTCTTGTGGCAGTACCATACTGTCTTGATGATTATATCTTTGTAATACATCTTGAAGTCCGGGATTGTGATGCCTCCAGGCTTCGTGTTCTTTTTCAGGATTGCTTTGGCTATCCGGGGTCTTTTCTGGTTCCATACAAATTTTAGGATTGTTTGTTCTAGCTCTGTGAAGAATGCTGGTGTTATTTTGATAGGGATTGCATTGAATATGCAGATTGGTTTGGGTAGTATTGACATTTTAACAATATTTGTTCTTCCTATCGAGGAACACAGAATGGTTTTTCATTTCTTTGTGTCTTCTTTGATTTCTTTGATAAGCTTTCTATAGTTTTCAGTATATAGATTTTTCACCTCTTTGGTTAGGTTTATTCCTAGGTATTTTGTGGGTTTTGATGCAGTTGTAAATGGGATCAATTCTTGATTTCTCTTTCTGTTGCTTCATTATTGGTGGATAGAAATCTACCGATTTGTGTGCTTTGATTTGATATCCTGCAACTTCGCTGAATTCATGGATCAGTTCTAACAGTTTTTTGGTGGAATCTTTTGGGTTTTCCGTATAGAGTATTATGTCATCTGCAAAGAGTGAAAGTTTGACTTCCTTCTTACTGATATGGATGCCTTTTATTCCTTTGTGTTGGCTGATTGCTGAGGCTAGGACTTCCATACTATGTTGAATAACTGGATAGAGTGGACATCCCTGTCATGTTCCTGACCTTAGGGGGAAAGCTCTCAGTTTTTCCCCATTGAGGATGATATTAGTGGTGGGTATTTCAATTATAGCTTTTATGATCTTGAGGTATGATCCTTCTGTCCCTACTTTCTTGAGGGCTTTTATCAAGAAAGGGTGCTGTATTTTGTCAACTGCTTTCTCTGCATCTATTGAGAGGATCATGTGGTTCTTGTCCTTTCTTTTATTGCTGTGATATATCACATTGATTATTTTCAGATATTGAAGCAGCCCTGCATCCCAGGTATAAATCCTGCTTGGTCGTGGTGAGTAATTTTTTTAATGTATTGTTGGATCTGGTTGACTAGTATCTTGTTGAGGATTTTTGCATCCATGTTCATTAGGGAAACTCCTTTTTAGTGGGGTCTTTGGTTTTGGAATCAAGGTAATGCTGGCTTTGTAAGTGAGTTTGGAAGTTTTCCTTCCATTTATATTTTTTGGAATAGCTTCAAAAGAATTGGTGTTAACTCTTCTTTAAATGTTTGATAGAATTCCCCTGGAAAGCCATCCGGCCCTGAACTCTTGTTTTTTGGGAGAGTTTTGATTTCTAATTTGATTTTCTTACTGGTTATGGGTCTGTTCAAATTTTCTATTTCTTCTTGTTTCAGTTTTGGTAGTTAATCTGTTTCTAGGAATTTGTCCCTTTCTTCCAGTTTGCCCATTTTATTTGCATATAATTGCTCATAGTATTCTGTTATTATTGTTTGTGTTTCTGCAGTATTGGTTGTGATCTCTCCTCTTTCATTCTTGATTTTGTTTATTTGGGTCCTTTCCTTTTTCTTTTTGCTCAAACTGGCTAGGGGTTTATCAATTTTGTTAATAATTTCAAAGAACCAGCTCCTGGTTTCATTGATCTGTTCTGTTTTTTGATTTTGGTATTATTGATTTCTACTCTAATCTTTATTATTTCCTGTCTTCTGGTTTGGGCTTTATTTGCTGTTCTTTTTCTAGCTATTTAAGGTGTGAGGTTAAGTTGTGTATCAGAGACCTTTCTTCCTTCTTTAGGAAACCCTGGATTGCTATATACTTCCCTCTTTTGACCACCTTTGCCCTGTCCCAGAGGTTTTTTGCTGTGGTGTTATCATTTTCATTGGCTTCCATGTAATTTTTAATTTCCTCTTTAATTTCTTGGTTTACCCATTCATTCTTTAGTAAGATGTTCTTTAGTCTCCAAGTATTTGTTGTCTTTCCAAATTTTTTCTTGTGCTTGATTTCGAGTTTCATAGCATTGTGGTTTGAAAATATGCATGGTATGATCTCTATCTTTTTGTACTTGTTGAGGGCTGATTTGTGTCCCAGTATGTGATCTGTTCTGGAGAATGTTCCATGTGCACTTGAGAAGAATGTGTATTATGATGTTTTGGTATGAAATGTTCTGAATATATCTGTTAAGTCCATCTGGTTCAGTGTGGCATTCAAAGCCATGGTTTCCTTGTTGATTTTCTGTTTAGATGATCTGTCCATTGCTGTAAGTGGGGTGTTGAAGGCTCCTACTATTATGGTATTATCAATGAGTTTCTATATGTTTGTGATTGATTGATTTATATATTTGGGTGCTTCCATATGGATGTTTACAATTGTTAGGTCCTCTTGGTGGATAAACCCCTTAATTATGGTATAATGCCCTTCTTTATCTCTTGTTACTATCTTTATTTTAAAATCTAGATTGTCTGATATAAGTATGGCTACTCTGGCTTTCTTTTGACATCCATTAGCATGATACATAGTTCTCCATCCCTTTACTTTCAATCTGAAGGTGTCTTTAGGTCTAAAATGGATCTTTTGTAAACAGCATGCAGATGGATCTTGTTTTCATATCCATTCTGTTACCCTGTGCCTTTTAATTAGAGCCTTTAGTCCATTGACATTTAGAGTGAGTACTGAAAGATAAGAATTTATTGCCATTGTGTTGCCAGTAGAGTTGGAGTTTCTGGTGGTGTTCTCTGGTCCTTTCTAGTCTTTGTTGATTTTGGTCTTTTTTGTTTTGTTTCATCTTTTCTCCCCTCAGCGTGTCCCCCTTAAAATTTCTTGCAGTGCTGGTTTAGTGGTCACAAACTCCTTTAGTTTTTGTTTGTCTGGGATACTGTTTATCTGTCCTTCTATTTTGAATGACAACCTTGCTGGATAAAGAATTCTTGGCTGCATATTTTTCCGATTCAGCACATTGAATATATCCTGCCACTCCTTTCTGGCCCGCCAAGTTTCTGTGTATTGGTCTACTGCGAACCTGATCCATCTTCCCTTATAGATTAAGGGCTTTTTTCCCTTGTTGCTTTCATGATTCTTTCCTTGTCTGTATATTTTGCGAATTGAACTATGATATGCCTTGTTGATAGTTGGTTTTTGTTGAATCTAATGGGAGTTCTCTGTGCTTCCTGGATTTTGATGTTTGTGTCTTTCCCCAGGTTAGGAAAATTTTCCACTATGATTTGCTCACAGAAACCTTCTACCCCTTTTTCTCTCTCTTCATCTTCTGGGAAGTGTATGATTTGGTTGTTACTCCTTTTTCATGGGTCACTGAGCTCTCTAATTCTTATATAGTGCTGTTTTGCCTTAGTTTACCTCTTTTTTTTCCTGCTACATGACCCTCCATAATTTGCCCTCTATATCACTGATTCGCTTCTCTGCTTCATCCATCCTTTCTGCTGTGGCATCCATTCAAGATTGCATCTCAGTTATAGCATTTTTAATTTTGTCTTGACTAGATTTTACTTCTTTTGCCTTCGCAGAAAGGGATTCTATGCTTTTTTCCACCCCTGCTAGTATTCTTGTTCAGACATCTTGCTTATATCTGTGTTAAGTCCCTGACTGTCAATTCTTTCTGTTCTTTCTTTTGAGGTGAATTCCTTTGTTTCATCATTTTCAAGGAAGAAAAATAATTGATAAAAAATGAAAATAAAAAACACAAAAATCAGATAAAGGATGCTAGATCCTAGGTTTGTTTTGGTCTGGTTGTTGAAGGAAGCTTGGTAGAATAGAGGAAAAAAGGAAATAAAAGAAAAGGAAAAAAAAGGAAAATGTTTGAAAATTAAAAAAAAGTGAATACAATAAAATAGAATAAAATGAAATGATTAAAGTGAAATAGAGTAAAAAAGTTACAAAGAAGTAAAAAATATAGTAGAAAAAAATTAAGGAAAAATCTTTCTTATAAAAACAAAAATAAAAATAAAAATTTTCTCTTTCTGTATTCAAGAATAAGAAAAGAAAAAGAAAAAAAAATGAATAGATGGACCAACGAACAGAATGGAATACGATGGAAATTACATCCAGTTTCCCCTAGCAGTCAAACTATGAAGCACTTTATACTCCGTAAACTAAGCAGGTGGAGAGACTTACGTTCCTCTAGAGCATGGTTGACACAGTTGGATGGAGCTTGGTGTAACGACTCCATTCTCTACTAGATGGCACTGGTTAACTTACCTGGGGTGGATTGTTGTGGTATGTGTACGTTCATGCACAGGAGAGGGGAAAATGGCATCACCCAGCTACCCAGTCTCTGGTATCAGAACTTTGTGTTTTTGCCAACCAGCAGTCAAGCACCCCTCCATTGTCTTTGGCCTCCACCCACTCCCCACTTCTACCCTGTCTGCTACCAAGACATCAGCCTGCCAGGTGGCACCTCCCTCCCGAGTTTTATCTCAGATGGGGCTGTGTTGCCAAACCCCTCGCTTCTGAGGGCCCTGACCCTTTGACCCACTCCACCCCTCTGGGGGAGGGTTTCACCAAGCAATGGCTGGGTGCTGGCCCACTTCCAGGAATGCTCACGTGACCGCTCTGATGCAGATGCTCAGAGACTGTAGCTGGGGGCCAGCCCGCCCCAGAAAAAGTCTGTGTGATTGTGTAGCAGCAGTGTTTCAAGGATTATGGTAAATCACAGCACACATCTGGCACCTTGTTCTTGTCTCTTAACGTCCTTGTTCCAACACTAGCAAGTGTGGCTGTTCCCTGGGTCCACTGGGACCTTTGCCTGTGGGGAGGCTGCACAGCCTCTACCAAATGTCCTCTCAGCAAGAGAACTGCCTCTCCCCGTGTGGCCCAAGGACCCCTCAGACCTTGCTGTCTGCTCCTAGGGATTTGCCCTTCTCACCACAGCTCCACCAGGTATCAAGGTACAGAGTCTCAGACTTTGCACTCCTCTGTTTACATAGAGTCTTGATGGTATCCAGACCCTCTCCTTTCTCTTTTCTCCCTTTCTTTTTAATTCCCTTATGGGTGCTTCCAGTCTTTCTCTTTCTCTCCAGCTGCTTTCAGGGGCAGTGCATTTCCTGTACTCTCCCCTCTGTCTCTGTTCTCTCTCTGAAAGCAAAAACAGCTCCCTACCTTCCCTGGCTTCTCTCTCCCCAAGTTCACCTCTCTGTATCACTTATGAGTTCTGTGGTTCAAGTCATGCAGATTGTTGAGTTAATCCTCAGATCAATTTTCTAGGTGTGCAGATTGGTTTGATGTTGATCTAGCTGCATTTCAGGGACAAGAGACACAAAAAATTTCTATGCTTTTCTGCCATCTTGGTCCCCTCCAACAGTGTTCTTAAAAATACTCCCCCACCCCCAGTTTTAAAGTCTATGTTTTAAGAAATGAATTATGGCCAGTAAAGTTCAAAGTTCTGCCTGTTTCTGAGTTGTAACTTCTTCTTCCTTCAGATTGTCTGGCCTTTGCACAGATTCAGATAATTTCCATGTTACCTTTTAATTTGATCTTTAAAAACTTTAAGACAGTGTTCCAACACCTACTGCAGAATCTCCTTATTTCTGGAGGGGTCCAAGAGGATGGAATATTTTTGATAGAAAATCATAATACCCTAGTCATGTTAATTTAAATCACTTACTATGTTCAACTGAGAACTGCCTACACCAAGGAGTCTCGCTTCAAGTAAAGGCAAAGAAAAATAGGGTAGAATATCCCTCAACAATATCTGTTTTTCTTTTGTCTTTTAACAGCTGAATATAGGATGTGGATGTAATTAAAGGGATACATTGGCTTAAATCCTTTTAAGGGCAACCATGTATCACATTCATAAACCAGTTTCCTGCTACTATAGGAGTAGCTTGAGGTCCCAATAGAACACCCACTCTAATTAAGGTAACCACTGCATAATTCTGCTTAGAGTCTTAAATACTACGTGGACACACACAGACACACACACACACACACACACACGCATTTAGTTGGCATAAACATGTGAGACTAAAACTTTACTCTTCAAAAAAATTTTTTTAATGTTTCTATTTATTTTTGAGAGAGAGTAAGAGAGAGAGAAAGAGTGAGTGAGGGGAGAGGCAGAGAGAGAGAGGAAGACACAGAATCCGAAGCAGGCTCTAGGCTCTGAGCTGTCAGCACAGAGCCTGATGCGGGGCTTGAACTCACGAACTGTGAGGTTCATGACCTGAGCTAAAGTTGTACATTTAACTGACTGAGTCACCCAGGTGCCTCTGAAATTTTACTCTTATCTGTATATTTGGCCAAGGTTTCAGATTGGTTTGTTCTCTATTACTTTGGATCCAGTATACCAGTTGTCCCATTCCCCAGGGCTTGACCACAGCCAGGTTATTGGAGATGATGCAGAAATTCTCTGTGTGTATTTAAGTCTGCAGTCTTTCAAGATCTTGGGGCCTGACATAGTTGCTGATTTCAGAGCCCTCATTTTCTAGTCCTGCAGCAGGGCCAGAGTCCTTGACAGGAAGTTTGAGAACAGAGGTCCAAAATGAGAAAAGACCCCTGAGGTCTGAGATACTGGTCTTCAGGGTAGTCACAATTCCCTGATCATGGGTCCCATTTGGTAAGGTGATCATTGACACAGGTATGGGTGAAATCCCTGGTAAATTGAATTTTATTTTATTTCCTAATATGTTTTTTACGTTTTTATTTTGGGCAGAGCTCTTACTAGCCTTAACCATCTCATGGCTGGTATCGTATCATTATTCAATTTTCGATAAGTAGTTTGTAACACTTGATGTCCTTCTGTGAGTAGATTTTTTTTTCTTACACCAAGTGCGTAGTTCATGTGGTATAAACCAAGTGAAAGTTACACACTTAATAAGAGGTATCAACTAAAATTTCACATGTGTAATTAATAAAGGCAGTGATTCTATTGTATGCCAAGATTCTAAATCCACATTAACAATATTATTAGGTAAACAGTAGATGAATTTGTTTCTATTTGAGTAGAGCAAATTGATTTGGGAGATTGTTCATGGATAGTACAAGTGAAACTTGGCCTCTTCTGTGTATCTTTAGTGAAAGATCAAAAGCCACAGTGTCTTTGGTGAGATGTTTGCCTTTGTAATAAAGACAAGCTCTTTGAGACCTTAAAGAAAGATTTGGATGGTAGGTTTAAATTACCCCTTCAGGGAATTTGTGTATTTGTCCTCTTCTAAAAGTCATATTTCTTTGCTTTAAAAAATTCACTTAGAATATTTTTTAAGAAGTGAAGACCATACTGGTAGGGGGCCTGGGTGGCTCAGTTGGTTGAGCGTCCGACTTCGGCTCAGGTCATGATCTCGTAGTTCATGAATTCAAGCCCCGTGTCAGGCTCTGTGCTTGATAGCTCAGAGCCTGGAGCCTGCTTGGGATTCTGTGTCTCCCTCTCTCTGCTCCTTCCCCGCTCATGCTCTGTCTCTGTCTCTCAAAGATGAATAAATGTTAAAAAAAATTAAAAAAAAAAAAAAGAAGTGAAGAGCATTTGACTAGCAATTTTATGGGAAGAGTCACGTGGATAAACTCGTAAACTAAAATGAAGGCACGGTCCGAGTTTGCCACTATGGGAACAATACTGTTGATAGCAAGGAGTTGTAATGTTTCTGAGTGGCCACAAGGAGGAGACAAAGAACAACATAGGTGGCCCCAGCATCTCCAATGCCTAAGTTCACTCAAGGTAGACATTACTTTAATTTCCTTTAGCAGGGCTTCTTATTTCATTTTAACAGTATTTGCTAGAGAAGTAGGAGATTTTATTGTTCTGTTCAGTGTGACCAACCATTAGTGCTTTAATGGTTTTGAAATTCATTGTCCATCCTAATAAGTCAGTGGCTATCTAGTGCTAAGGGAAGAAGATATAGGTAGAGTCCTTTTTATCACCTCAAAAACTGTAAAGCAGCCTTTACTACTTCCCTAAATTGCCCTAGGGTGATGTCTTTCCTTTGAAATTTGTCCAGTATTCTAGGAATTTGGGTATTTCAGATATTGGATCTAACAGGCTATAAGAACACATGTGGTTCCTTGTCCCATGCTCTGAGACACGAAGAATGGAAGTTGGGGTACCCTTAAGAATGAGCAAAGGACATGTGGATACAAGTCCTGTGTTTCAGACCAGATTCTAGGACTCCACCAGGCTGTTATTTTAAAGCATCAGATCTTTAAAATCCTCCAGACTAGATAGGCCAGGGTCATGGTATTAAAGGATGTGTACCTTAGATGAATGACCCTTATCATTAAGTAGTTTCTTTTGAGTAACTAGAAATAACGTTTTTTGGTTTTAGCAGTTTTGATCTGGTCATTTTTGGTTCAATAACTACGCATGCAAGTTTTTTTTTTAACGTTTATTTATTTTTGACAGAGAGAGAGAGAGAGAGAGAGAGAGAGCGCGAGCGAGCATGAATGGCAGAGGGGCAGAGAGAGGGAGGCACAGAAGGCTCCAGGCTCAGAGCTGGCAGCACAGAACCTGATGCAGGGCTTGAACTCACAAACTGTGAGATCATAACCTGGCCTAAAGTCAGACGCTTAACCACCTGAGCCACGCAGGCGCCCCTATTCATGCAAGTTTCATGCAAGAGGAGCTGGAGGTTGTGGCAGACCCAGGAAGCACGTGGTATGTTGGCTGAAGGTTTGGGCTCTGCAGTCCAACTTGGGCTTTACCACTTAGCTCTGTATTTCTACTTCCTTCTCTGCAAAATGGATATAGTAATAGTACTTACTCCGTAGGACTGTTGTGAACATAAAAAATAAAAGCACTTACAACAGTTCCTGGAAGAC
Organism: Panthera tigris; assembly: GCF_018350195.1. Taxonomy (NCBI): domain Eukaryota; kingdom Metazoa; phylum Chordata; class Mammalia; order Carnivora; family Felidae; genus Panthera; species Panthera tigris. The sequence continues at coordinate 155,967,443 of NC_056661.1, forward strand.
AGCATTTATTGATGTTGAGACCTACATTGACATCCTTGTGAGCAAATGTACTTGGATACAGAATACCCTGACATTGTAACAGTTAAAATTAATTGTGAACTCAGAAACAACCAGCAGAGCCATTTGTAAGAGGGAAGGACTCCAATTTCCACTACAGAGTGTGTGGGGGAAGAGTCAGGGTTTGTCTTTGTCTCTATGACAACCTCTTTTTTTTTTAATTTTATTTATTTTTTTAAATTGACATCCAAATTGGTTAGCATCTAGTGCAACAATGATTTCAGGAGTAGATTCCTTATTGCCCCTCACCCATTTAGCTCTTCCCCCCTCCTACAACCCCTCCAGTAACCCTGTTTGTTCTCCATATTTATCAGTCTCTTCTGTTTTGTCCCCCTCCCTGTTTTTATATTATTTTTGTTTCCCTTCCCTTATGTTAATCTATTTTTTTTCTTAAAGTCCTCATATGAGTGAAGTCATATGATTTTTGTCTTTCTCTGACTAATTTCACTTAGCATAATACCCTCCAGTTCCATCCATATAGTTGCAAATGGCAAGATTTCATTATTTTGATTGCTGAGTGATACTCCATTGTATATATACACCACATCTTTATCCATTCATCCATTGATGGACATTTGGGCTCTTTCCTTACTTTGGCTATCGTTGATAGTGCTGCTGTAAACATGGGGGTGCATGTGTCCCTTCGAAACAGCACACCTGTATCCCATGGATAAATACTTAGTAGTGCAGTTGCTGGGTTGTAGGGTAGTTCTATTTTTAATTTTTTGAGGGACCTCCATACTGTTTTCCAGAATGGCTGCACCAGCTTGCATTCCCACCAACAATGCAAAAGAGATCCTCTTTCTCCACATCCTCGCCAACATCTGTTGTTGCCTGAGTTGTTAATGTTAGCCATTCTGACAGGTGTCAGGTGGTATCTCATTGTGGTTTTGGTTTGTATTTCCCTGATGATGAGTGATGTTGAGCTTTTTTTAAAAATTTTTTTAAATTTTTTATTTTATTTTTTTTTATTGAGCATGTTTTCATGTGTCTGTTAGCCACCTGGATGTCTTCTTTGGAAAAGTATTCATGTCTTTTACCCATTTCTTCACTGGATTATTTGTTTTTTGGGTGTTGAGTTGGTAAGTTCTTTATAGATTTTGGATACTAACCCTTTATCTGATATGTCATTTGTGAATATCTTCTCCCATTCCGTTGGTTGCCTTTTAGTTTTGCTGATTGTTTCCTTTGCTTTTTATTTTGATGAGGTCCCAGTAGTTCATTTTTGCTTTTGTTTCCCTAGCCCCCGGAGACGTGTTGAGTAGGAAGTTGCTGTGGCTGAGGTCAGTGAGGTTGTTGCCTGTTTTCTCCTCGAGGATTTTGATAGCTTCCTGTCTTACATTGAGGTCTTTCATCCATTTTGAGTTTATTTTTGTGTGTGGTGTAAGAAAGTGACCCAGGTTCATTCTTTTGCATGTCGTTGTCCAGTTTTCCCAGCACCACTTGCTGAAGAGACTGTCTTTGTTCCATTGGATATTCTTTTCTGCTTTGTCAAAGATTAGCCATATGTTTGTGGGTCCATTTTTGGGTTCTCTATTCTGTTCCATTGATCTGAGTGTCTGTTCTTGTGACAGTACCATACTGTCTTGATGATTACAGCTTTGTAGTATAGGTTGAAGTCCAGGATTGTGATGCCTCCTGCTTTGGTTTTCTTTTTTAAAACTGCTTTGGCTATCCGGGGTCTTTTCTGGTTCCATACGAATTTTAGGATTATTTGTTCTAGCTCTGTGAAGAATGCAGGTGTTACTTTGATAGGGATTGCATTGAATATGTAGATTGCTTTGGATAGTATCAACATTTTAACAATATTTGTTCTTTCTATCCAGGAGCATGGAATGTTTTTCCATTTTTTTGTGTCTTCTTCAATTTCTTTCATAAGCTTTCTGTAGTTTTCAGTGTATAGATTTTCCACCTCTTTGGTTAGATTTATTCCTAGGTATTTTATGGTTTTTGGTGCAGTTGTAAATGGGATAGATTCCTTGATTTCTCTTTCTGTTGCTTCATTGTTGGTGTTCTATGGCAGCCTCTTAAAGCTGGTATTATCCATCCATGCAGTCTTCCTTAACATCATCGATAAGAATACCAGTTCTGGAGTTGAATTTCCTGGGTTCAACTCCTTTCTCTACCTATATGGAAGCTAACTAGTCACATGCTGAGACAACCAGAAAATCAGGTACCAATACTTTTTGGAACTTAAATTTGATATTTAGTAAAAATTCAGTATTTAACATGAAGTAAGTCAGAAGTTTGTTGAACTTCCATTTTCTAGGTAGATTTTTGTTTAAATTATAAATCTTTCATGGAGGAGTTTTTCACTGCTAGGGGTTTCACTCAAGCCCTGACTTTTCCTCTTATTATCTGGGTGACTTCAGAAGTTATTTAATATTCCTTAGTATCTGTCTCCTCATTTTTGACATGGGAATAATAATAGTACCTACTTCAAAGGTCTGTTGTGTAAATTCCATGAGATAACTCACATTAAATACCCCACACAGTGCCTGCACGCACTGATCGCTCATTGTGAGCTGGGTGTCATCACTGTTCTTTGAACTCACAAATGTTTATTGAGCACCTTTCATGTGAAAAGCACCTGAGAAAATATAGTAGTGAAATAAAAGGAAATTATCCTAGAATTGGGAGGAGGAGGATGGGATTCAAAAAAGGCATTTCCTAAGTCAGTTCTTCTTTAGAAGAGCTACTCTACTCTGAACGCAGTTCATGGAATGATATTCAAACCACAAAATATGGTTTAAAAGTAAGCTAGAGAAAAATGGCCACACCCCATTAATCCTGGAGATGTAGCTCCATTTAGAACTCCACCTAGCCAAAGAGTTGGGATGGGCTGGAATGCATTATTAGAAAGCTCAGGGTTAATTTGGTCTGCTGCATCCAGTAATCCTGCTCCTGAGTAAAGGCTGTCATGCACAAAGACTTTTCATTCAGTACAGCTGTTGTTATCACCGGACAGCGCCTTGATTCTTTGGTGACCAGAGGAGTCAGTCACCTATTTTGTGCTAAGAACAAACAGGCTGGTGGACCTGGTAGGGGTTACTGCTGTGACTTTACTTTTGGTTGAAACACAAGTACTAGAAGATGGAACTAACCAAAAAGACCAAGTGGCTTTGTAACATTGAGCTTGAATTTATACCATCTTACTTGAATTTATACCACTCTTTGGGTTAGGTCATACCCACGAGTCCTTCTAGAGGTGGGAGAAAGGATGTAAGACAGGCTAGGATCTCAGTACCTATCATCACCATGTCTGGAAACAACACCTGTACTCATTACATAGTCTTACACAGAGACTGCATGCCTACCTCAAGTGGCCAACTCTGAGGTGGGATTCAGTCTTCGGGTTGTCCACACAAGACTAGATAGACAGGCCAGGCCACCATGGGACCTGGCAAAAGCTGAAGAATGCCCTTGCATGTGTATGCATTTTGCAGTGGATGAACGTGTTCACCATTATCAAACGACTTTTATCCCCAAGTCACGGATGAGAATACAGAAGCACAGAGAGTTGAAGAGATTTCCCACAGAACCGAACAAGTCCAGGGCTCTCTATACCAGCCTGTCTCTCTTGCTATTAGAAAACTTCCCAAAGCATAAGAAATTTACAGTCATGTTCAAGGCTGGCAGGGGTGAGGGAGTGATGTCAGATTGTTATGGTAACCCATAGTCGTTAGAACTGTTGGTCAGAAGTAGAAGCCACGAGCCTGCAGGACCTCAAGATGCGCAGAAGAAAGGTCCTCTGCTGGAGAAGGAGGGTCGTGAAGCAAGTCGGTTGAACAGGGAAATAGTAACAAGGGCATTTTCCTGAGAAAGTTGGGGTCATTTTGTCTTATGACCTTAGCTGCCTTCCTGAAGACAGCTCGGGGATGGATGTGGGGCTCAGGCTCAAGAAGCTAAGCTGGAAACATGGGTGGTGGCCTTGGCGAGTGATCGTTCCTCCCCACCACCACCACCCCACTGCCTTGCTGCACATCCTTTATACCTGAGGATGCACGTACATCCGCATGGGGTTTTCTTGCCACTCAGGCAGACAGGACAGGCTGGCGGCCACTTCCTTCTGGACAGGCCAGCCCCAGGCCTCAAAGAATGGAGCCAGATTCTTCTGCACCTTTTCCGAGAACTTCTTCACCCACAGATTCATCTTGCCAGCCTTGTCTGTGGGGGTGCCAGAGAGTGTCTGGTACTCAGCAAATAACTGGGTGAATGGCTCCCACCCAAAGGCTTCCTGGAGCTGAGAAGAGAAGGAAGGGGCAGAATCAGGTACCAAGTTGTGAAAGCACCGGCAACATGCATGTTCAGAAGTATATTTCAGTTGCAGCGATTTCTTCTCCTTGACCATTCATGAGCCTCCCTCCTGTAGTCTTGGCTAAGACTACAGAGGTATAGAATGTGCAGGGATCCTGGGGTGTCCCAGACCACCCCTCTTTCGTGGAGGAGAATTCTGACCCTGGGGTATAAAAGCCAAAACGGATAACATCCTGAAGTCAGACCTCCCTCTGATCTTATTGCCCTGGCCTCTGACAGTCCTGCTCATCACTATTAATTAATGCATCAACAGACACTTATTACACATACAGCATTTATTAAATACCTATAGCGTGCCAGGCATTGCACTAAACAATGGTGATTAAGAGCCCCTGTCTTCCAGAGGTCACGGGTCAGTGGGAGAGACAGACGTGTAAATAAATGTTAAAAAAAAAAAAAAAGAGGCTTATCAAGGAGATAATGTCAGGAGAGGAGGGCAATAGAACTGAATGTTGACAGGGGACCTGACTTGATGGGTAGATAAGCTGTTCAAGCACATTTCAGCCACAGGAAGGAAGGAAACCTGGGAACTGGGGGACGAGAAGCTGAAGCAGCAAGATGTGTTCATAGTGGGAAGGAGTTTGGAGTACCAGAGGGTAACTCGAGGGGCACGGGAGCTGGGCGATGAAGCTGGTAAAAATCTGAAGCTGGCAGGGTCTTGTACACCCTGCTAGGTGGCTTTGACTTTGTATGTAGAGGAGATCACTTTAATAGTTTTAATCATGGAGTATTAAGATTGTTTTGGAAGTAAAGTGGATGAGGGACAGTAGGGGGTTGAGGCAAGGAGGCTGTTGTCACAGAGCAGAGACGAGCAGTGAGCACCTGTACCAGGGCAACAGTGGGAGGAAGGGTGGCGAGCAGGTAGAGGAATCAGAAGGTGCCTGCCCATCCTGAGACTGAGTCCCAGACCCCAAGATGATGGGTCTTTCCATAACTTCTGCAAAATGATCTTCAAGGCTCCATGGTGAGTGGGTAGGCGGGTAGGGTGAAATTATGGCTTTAACTTCCACTTCGGTGGCAAGCTACTATTTAAGGTCTGTCTCCATGTAGACCCTCAGACCGGCCGTGTAAGAATACAGAACTGAGGCAGTGCAAAGTCATCTCATTGAGTGGTGCTGTCTCCATTCACTCTTAGAAAATAAGGGGAAGAGGGGCACCTGGGTAGCTCAGTCGGTGTCCGACGTTAGCTCAGGTCACGATCTCGTGGTTTGTGAGTTCGTGCCTCACATCAGACTCACGGCTGTCAGACTGTCAGTGCAGAGCCCACTTCGGATCCTCTGTCCCCGTCTCTCTGCCCCTCCCCCGCTTGCACTCTCCCCAAAATAAATAAATATATTTTTTAAAGATAAGAGGAAGGGAAGTGATTGAGAGGCAGTGCCAAAGCTTGAGTTGTGTCATTAACTTCTGATTTTAGGTTCCGGGTCCATCATTTAAATGAGTGATATGGGAGAGGCTGCTGAACTTCTTTAATCTGGTATTTGCCTCTGTGAAAAGCAGGCCATACCACTGCCATATAGGGCTGTGGCAGGCAGCATAAGAGATCTGATCTGGGGAACAGACTTGAGAACTCTGAAACATTAATATTCAGAGCAGGCTGGGGAGGGGACAGGGCTTTGTGCTTATTTCACAGGAAGTCTACCCGCTTCAGGACTTTGGTATCCTTGGGAAGTGGGGTTGGTTGGTTATTCCTTTATTCGTTCTAAAGACATTTCAGGTTCAAGTGGTGTGACTGAAGTCAGAGAGCCTTGATAACAGTTATCTCCTAGAAAGCTCTTGTAATGCAGTTGTCCTGGACTCATACCACTGTTATTACAAACGGGTGGATGAAGGGATGTAACATTCTCTTAATTCACAGAACTAAGGTTAGGAAAAACAAAGAAAAACAGAACGACACCCATTTCTGGAGCACTCATTAGGCAACCATGGTCAGAACCAGTAAGTGGAAGTGCTTGGCTCCAGTCTCAGGAATGCCTCAGAACTTCTGCTCATGACCAGCAGACCAGTAGGCTGTATTTTGTCCGCTTACTTTGTTTTTCATAATACTTTTCATTTCCTCTTACTTAACATCGCAAAGTACAGAAGGCGAGTGGGACAGGTGTCATTATCTCTATCTTAGACATATATAACCTGGGAAGCCCCACCATGTGGTCCGGTCCCCCCCTACCTGTGCCCAGTCTGGAGGCGGCAGTGAAGGGGATCCAGGATGCTACATGGTAGAGGGTTCTGGTGGCTCTCAACTCCCTGACCTTCTCCGTACCTGTAGGTATGTTTCCAGAGCTGTCCACACATTCCAGTCGTGCAGTGGGGCTCCCTTTCTTACGTGGGTTTTAATTCTCTTCTCTCGTTCTGGAGGGCTCAGCGCAGGATGGGCCCGAGCCCTGGGGATGCCCAGGACCGTCTCATGCACATAGACTGACCAGAGGTTGCAGGTGGCCTCAGTGGTGTGTGGGGGGAACTCCCACTTTTGTTGCTGCTGGTTGTGACCCAGCTCATGGATGGGTCCCCACAGACCCCTGCTCCTCATGCCTGCCTCATTGATGAGCTCCTGCACTGACTCCAGGTGGCACATGATGGGGTATCCTGAGTGCATCCAGCCTGGGAACGCAGAAGCAAGAGATGAGGGGCAGGGGGTACCCAAACCCATCTCCCTTCATTCCTCTCTGCCGGGTAACTTTCCCTCACCATCCGGGTTGCCTTCCGCAACACCGGAATCTCCATGTTGATCCGAAAGTAGATGGCTTCCTTTACCCGGTCAGAAACTGAACGGTCCCTGGCCCCCTGCCCAGCCTTTCACGCCAGAGTTATGCCCTCCACCTCACTGTGGCCCTGAAGGATATGAATACACTTTACACAGCCATTCTTGCTACAATTCAGTGCTTCACTTTGTGTGATTTTCCTATCCTGTGAGTCTGTGACACCATGTCCTGTGTCTGGATTGGAGAACAGTGTCATTTCTTCTGCCACGTAAACCACTGTCTTGCAGATTTATACTCATCAGCAGAGGTCGTCATCTCCTTTTTTAAAGAGAAGAAAACCAAGGTCCAAAGGAAATGTCAATATGTCAGAACCAGATCTCCTCATTTTTCTTTCATGTAAACCTCTCAATACTGAACATAAACTGCTCCTTTCCATGGCCAACTCACTTCTGTTTGGAGGAATATTTCTATTTTAACCTCTCCTTGAAATAACAAAGAGATGGCTCGTCACTATCTGTGAACCCCCAGGAGCAATTTTTTTTCTGAGATTGTCCTGCCATCCTGTGAAATCTCACCTTGTAGATGTTCACCTTTTTACACGTGAACATCTCTGCATCCCCATCAAGGTCTTTTTTCCTTTACTGGTTAGATTTTACCCTTCACATACTGGACATGAAAAAAGGCAAAACACTGAATAAATGGTGTGCGCTGACTAGGAGGAGCACAGCCCTGGAGTACCCACCGGCTGAGATCTGCACGTCGGCAACAATCCTCTCGGGACGGCAGAGAGGGAAAGGCTGGGCTGCCAGCCGGGCTATCGCCTGCATCATCTCGTCCCAGAGGTGGAGTGCAGGCTCGGGGTCCTCCAGGGTACGGAGGTCTGCCGTTGGCACCGTCAGGATGATATTATCGGTGGCCAGCTCTCCCCAGGGAGCCAGGCTCTCCTGGACACAGTTCTTCCACTCCTGCACCGATGTCTTACCTGGGAACAAATATCATGGGCATGTCTCCCCACTTCTCCAGCTTACCTTGAACTCCAGGAGGAGGTCACTGAAATAATGAACTGGACATGTGGGTCTATGTGCCATGAAGTGAAGGACGGGCCTCTAGACCCTCCCCTTAGTTCTGCCCGGAAGTCTCCACAGCCACAGGGTGTTTCATAGCCCCACCCCACCTCTACTTACATCTTGAACACTTCTTCCCCCTTCTGTGTGCCAGTCCCCGCCCCAGCCCCCCTTAGCAACCGGCCTGTGACTCTGGTAGCATCCCCGGCATTGTCTCCTCACCCAGCTTGTAGTATGGGGCGGGCACGGCCCTCTTGATGGTGACAGGTATGGGGCCCAGTTTGCTGCCCTTCGGCACGATGACATAGAGGAGGCCGCCCCAGAGGCAGGAGACCGACCGCGTGGTCCTGTCCATGCAGCACTGGTGAGTCACCACAGGGGCTCGGGACAGCTTTCTGGCCTCGGTCAGGTTATCAGTGTGGCAGCCAACCTGTATCTGGGGAGGTGAGTCCATCATGTGTAGCAGGAGCTAGGTCTCTGTGGTGAGTGTGGGGGGCCCTGTGTGTGCTGGCTGGATGGCGGGTACCCGACAAACACCAGCTTCCCCCTTCTGTGAGCTACCCGTGAAACCTATGAGGTCGTCCTTCAGCAGTCATAGGGAATGAACGGTATGTGGGATCATTCTTCTGGGGGTTTAAACAGCCCAACGATGGAGTGTCACCAGACAGACCAGGCACAACAGCCCTGAGGCAGATATGGACCAGGGCCCTGCGGTGTCTCTGTACCAGGTGGGACCCGGGCTCTCGTGTCAGGGCCTACGCCGTGTGGTGATTCCAACACCAGGATGAGCCAGACGGGGTCCTGGGCCGCCTTTTGTGCACAGAGGGGGCCAGCCGTCCAGAGGTGGTGAGATGTGGCCCGAGGCGGGAGGGCTAGTTCTCACTTCCCCCCGCCCTTGTCCGGGGCCCCCCCACTCCCCTTCCTGGTCACACGGGTTGAGGTTTGTTTTGTCTGGAGTCCTGGGGTTGCTTCTTTTAGGTGGAACGTAAGCGAGCTCCCGAAAGGCGGACACAGAAGAGCCCCTGACTGTGGCAGGAAGTGACCCTCAGGTTGAGGCAGGACAGTGTTAATCCTGCCTGTAGGGCCTGCTTGTGTGAGTGACCAGATGAAGCACAGCCTCAGGGGTCAAGGTAATGACGTAAAACACAGAAAAGCCGTGTGCTGTTGGCGAAGTGGGTGAGGTTCTGAGGATGTGATGGGGCTCCTGGGGCCCCTCACATCCCTGTGGGGACGTAAAATCACCACACGTGGAAGTGCGAGGGCTTAGGTGTGAGTTCTATGCGTGACAGTAGCTCTGGCATCTCAGTTGCTCCTTTAGGCCCCCTGAAATAGATCTGCTTCGTCTATGAAACCTGTGAAATGGGCAGAATGGTCCCTCCTGGCCTCCCGGGAGCGCTGCCGAGACCCAAGGAAAGCCAATCGGCTCTGGGGTTTGGGGCGTTGGCAGTGGCTACTCTGGTCTTACCTTCAGACCGGCGCAGGCCGCAGCTTCGGACAGCGAGACTTCTGCACTTTGTCCGTGCGGGAGGTAGAGCCCGGTACTCACCCAGCGGTCCTGGTTGCCTGACAAAAGCCACAGGAAGGGCTGAGTTCTTCGCCCAGCTGACTCTGGGGCACCCTGGAGCCTCCCGGCCCCTCCCAGAGGCACAGCCCCTGCCCTGCAGACCTCAGCTCACCCATGCTTCCGGCATGCATGCCCCCAAACCCTCATTGGAACCCCGACCCCATCTTCCCTGAAGTACGTGATAGGGAATGACGCTGGCCCACTGGAGCTCGGTACCTGCAATGTCCTGTGACACCGAGGAACCCCCCCCACCCCCCTGCCCCGGGGCCTGCTGCTCTGGGCATCTCGCTCTGTACCTGGGTTGCTGCCATCGATCTCCACAGCGATGGGCTGATCTGAGGCGGCCGGAAGGGAGCCGCAGGTCCCCGTCCCAAGCTCCCGCACCAGCTGGGAGCAGTCAGTCCCAGAGCGTGCCAGCTCCGTGGCCAGGCAGAGCACCGCGGCCTCACAGGAATCGCCAGCCACTGGGTGCTCCCGGCTCACGGCTGGGAGGCCTGACAGACGCAGCATCTTCCTCAGGAGCCGGTGCAAGGAGGCGTAAGCCGGTACCCCCTCCGCGGGAATCTGTAGGAAGGCCGCACCGTCTGCTCCCAGCTTTGCCAGCCAGCGCTTTTCCAGGTTCCCAGCCCCACGGTTCAGCGTGGCCTGGAACTCGCACAGCGCCGTGCGGATGTGGTAGCTCCGCATCTCGGGGGTGGGGACAGGGAAGCAGCCCGGATCGAGGGTCTGAGCCAGGATGCTGAGGCCAAAGTGGTTGAGGATGACGTTGCCGGGGAAACCGGCCAAAGTGGAGCGGCCCGGGTTCTGGGAGGCCCACCACCAGGCCTGGCCCCCCATCAGCAAGCCCCCACCCTCGGCCACGAACTCCTGTAGCTGCTTGGCCTCCTTGTCACAGTAGGCCTTGCAGCAGTAGACACGCAAGTCGTGCGTCAGATGGGGCTGCAGACCGCACTCCAGGCCGTGCTCCGATAGGAGGGCGCACAGGTTTTTCAGCTCTGTGTTCACCCCACATTTGCCTGTCTGGCCTCTGGCCAGCCAGCGCACAGCATTGAGCAAAAAGGGCCCCATCTTGGGAGCCCAGAGCATGCCCTCGTGGGCGGCGAGGACCACCCGGCCCCGGCCATAGCGGGCGGCTGCCAGGAAGCAGCTGAGCGAGGCGTCTAACCCCAGCGGGAAGGCCAGGGCCCCGTGCACCAGCAGCTGCGAGGGAACTCCCCCCGTCTTGATGTCCAGCTCTGAGATCCCTTCCAGGAGCTGCTGCTGATCCCGCCTGAGATCCTCCCCGCACCTGGAGGGTGACACGGGGACAGAGGGTCAGAAGCACCGAAAACAAGCTCCTAGATAGGGAGTTCTCGGTGTGGGTGCAGAGGGGACAGTTCGTGCCAGCCTCCTGGTTCTGACTGATAACTGCTAGGATTCAAGTATGGAATACCATTTACCTTATCGGATCTGAGGCAGATTTTTTCACCTTTGAACGACTAACTGATGGCATATCGCTGTTTAATTGGCAGTGTTGACTCTTACTTCGTGACACAAAAATGGTGCTTATCTTATAACTGACATTGTCGTGGATTTGATGAAATACTGAGGAGTGACGTAGTGGCCTTATGTGTACATCTTAAAGTCCACCTTCTCCAAATAAACACTGCCAGGAATTCTTCCCATGTTAGTCAACTGGTTGTTGAATATTCTGGCTTGAATTTCATGTTTTTTTAAGTAATTAAACATATACATAAGTTAGTAAAAAAATAGTCTATTCCTAGAGAAAGTAGTCCTACTATATTTCTCAGAGCTAATTTTCTGCCAGAAAAAAAGCTGTAAAAACATCAGATTGCTAGCTCTGAGCTAGAAACACAAGTAAATTGTTTAATACTACAATTAAAGATTCATACACACACACACTGTAAAAATTCTCAAATCTGATGAGAGTATTTGTCACTTTTTATCGAGAAATGGTCTAAACGTAATAAATTTAAAAAAAACTTTTGTGTGTCAGGATTTTTTTAAACCAATTTGTAGATAGATTTGTGAATGTCAAACAACGGGACATTGGTTAAATAAGTTATGGTTAACTGTAGATGGCATACCATATGATAATTAAAATAACTGTAAGATAATATTGGAAAATGCTTCATGGAAAATATTTAAAAATCAGATTCCAAGATACTGTGCCCTAAATGAGCCAAATTTTTGGAACAAACCACCAAAAATGAAAAAGCAAATAGAAAACATGAAACCAGAGGCAGAATCTAAAGTCTGTTTATCACAACATCTTCAGTGACCATCTTGGCTAGTGGGATTATAGGCAATTTTAATTATCTTTACAAAACTTTATTGTCTCATCATAAAAATCAAGTGTTGTTAAAAAATAGTTTATCCATTTAAGTTGCAAAACATTATGGAAAAAAGTACCTCTTGCACAGCTTCTCCTTAATTTCTCTTCAGCATAAAGGAGGAACAAATAAAAAAATGGCATTAATCATACCATGGCTTGCTATTTATCAGTTAAAAACAACAGGTAAACCCATGCGAATTAACATGGGCAGATGTCCAGAACATTGTGCCGAGCAAAACAATTTGCAAAATAGCAGAACTTGGGGATGCAATTTATATAAGACAAAAATAAAACAATGTTAATATATGTCAATACATATGTCAAAAAAGTCAGGATAAAACCACAATAAACTTTTGGATCGTGGGATGGAGAGAAAGGGCTGATTTTGAAAGGGATGGTCACAGGGGTTTTTCCTCATTGGTAGTTTTCAAATAGGGAGAATATATGAATGTAATTTCTCTGGCAATTAAAAATTAAATTTAAAATGCTAAGGTAACTGCTGGAAAAATAGAAATAAAATGTATAATCTACAAATGTGTTCGGGACTTTAAGGAATAGAGAAAACTTAGTCAAAAAAAAAAAAAGAATGCAGAAAGAAACAAAGCATAAAAGCAGAAAATAAGGCAAGAGGAAGAGATACACTGAAATTATTATTTTATATAAATGGGTTAAATTTCTATATGAAATGACTGAGCCTCTTAGCTCAGGTTAAAAATATCTAGGTATAAGCTGCTTGTAAAAGACATACTCCAAACTGACACAGAAGGACTGAAAATGAGGAAATCTGTGTATCAACAAAGCTGTATCGGAAAAAACCACAACAAAAAGAAAGCAGAAGTGCCGGTATTAATATGAGATGCAACTAAATTGAAAGAGGAAAGAGTTAAAATACACCAAGTGAATATTTTCCATGGGTAAAAGTTACACTTTACCAAAGATACAATTTTCATCAATTTTTAGGGTCCTAAAAACAAAATGCTGAGAGCAAAAACTTGGCACAAAACAAATTAAAATTTGATGAACTCATAATTGCATTTGGGATGGTAGTGGATCTGTCAGCATCCAGTGGGTCAATTACATTAAAAAAAAGAAAAAAGAGGAGAGAGATGATTTGAGCAGAACAAAAAACACGCTTGATCAGAGAACACTGGTGCAATATCTCCCAGACGCTGAGGATGATGGGGAGAGAGCCTAGGATGCTGCATTCCACCAATTTGAGGCAAGACTATAAGGAAGAAAGTAGACTTTCTTAAACATGATGCATTAAATAACATACCAGTTTTCAGCACACAAGCACAGATGAGCAAATTAGATTATCTGCGTCAAGCTTTTAAGAGCAGTAGCAACCTCAGTCCAGAGGCGTCCTCTGGGGATAGGGCCTGGCAGTGTGGGATAAAAGACGATCTACTATTCTGTATATATTTCTCTGTGGTCTGTATGTTCTTGACAATAAGCTTGAATTCCTTTTGAAAGAGTTTTGTAAAAAGATGGGATGTTAAGACAAAGGAAAGATGGAAGGAAGAGCAAACATAGTAGATGGGATACCAAGTAATTCTCAGCAGAATGCTTGACAGTGTTATGAGGGCAATATTAATGATCTCAAGTATCGATTTACCAATATTCAAATCTTGCATACTATCAATGGTATTGAAGTCTGGAAAATAATGAACATAGCTATTGCTTAACGAGGCTTAATATATACTAGGTATCCACACACATGGATTCTTTCCTTTAATCATGATAAAACTGAAATACATTATTCTCGCTTCACAAATGAGGCTTAAAAAGTTAAGCAGTTTGCTCCATGGTTCTTAGCTAATAACTGGCAGGGACAGGAAGCAAATCCAGGGTGGTTTGCCTCTAGCCAATGTTGTCCACACAGTGAAAACTCTCCTTCAATTGCTTGAGTCTTTGGATTAAGCCCACAAGTGGGTATATGGCAATCAATGCATATAGTTTGTGCAAAGGAGACTTTAAAAAGATGTGAAGGTGCAACTAATACTGTGTTTATGAAAAATGAAATATGTGTGTCCCTTCGGAGCTGACAGTGAAGGGAAGCGAGAGGTGATAGTGTTCAGGTAATACACTAGGTCACACCTAAGCAGACAAGTGATACGTGCAGTGGCTTTTTTTTTTTTTTTTTTTTTTTTTATGTAGACTTCACACCCAGTGTGGAGCCCAACGCAGGGCTTGAACTTACCCTGAGATCGAGACCTAAGTTGAGGTCAGCAGTCAGATGCTCGCTCAACTGAGTCACCCAGGCATCCCATGTAATGGTTTTCTGAATGCAGCTTAAAGAACCTCACAATAATGACAACTATGAAGAGAGGGCTTAGTGGGAAGTGAGCCACTGTCCCCTTAACCATACATTGGCCTTCCCTATCCTATTCCTTATGATGCCTAATTGACTTTTTTCCTGAGGTGTTTGGTTCTGAGTTTGTTTTCTTTGCTCTGACATCCTTCTTTTCACTTCATTCTGTTACTTGTTTAACATATATTTTTGGAAAGTTCTAAATAGAACTTTAATAGCCTGAAACATTCTCAGGGAATCTGCTTCTGTTCACTGGGTCGCATTTTTCTCCCACGCCTGATTGATTCTGTCATCTTTCCATACTAAATTTGTCTTTTCTGTATTTCCCTTTCCAATGTATTACGGTGTTTTTATAGAGTTATTGTACAGATTTGTTCCCCCAATTAGCTGCTGCAGATCTCTTGCATGTTCTGAAATAGTTTGGTTCAGTTCGCCTTCATATGCTCCGGGACCCGTTTGCCTATACACACCCCCCACATCTATCCACCTTCCTGGATTCTACGGAGGTTGGGATATTGCTGCTTTCCACTTTCTTGTTGTCTGAGGTGTGTAGCATGAATCAAACGGCAAAGTAATCACCTGGGCCTACTGCTGTCCTTGCTGGGGGCTAGTCCCTGCACTTTGGGGGACTTAAGGCTATGCCTACCCCACCCGAGCAGGTGTGGAACACACCTGAGGGGTTCCACCCACCACTGTGCATGGAAGATGGCAGCTCCGGCTTCCCTTTCTGCCTCCACCAAGTCCTGCAGTGGCTCTGGTGCTTTTATATACTCCCCAGTGTGTTCGTTCTAGAATATGAGAAGGCATTAATGATAATTCTTGGATTTGTGGTGGTAGCTTTCTTCTTGCGTCTGGGTTGGGGTGGGGGTCAGGAGATGGTACATACCGTGCCACACATCAGTCACCTGCCAGCCTCGAAGCCTCCCGTTCAGCTGTCTACTTGGCATTGCTCATTCATTTGGTCAGATTTGGTGGAGAGGGCAGTTCTGGGATCTAGCCCCATTGCATACAGTCTTTACCTGGAAACTCTTTGGACCGTGGTGAGGATCAAATGAGAGAACACAACACCTTTAGAAGATGCATAAGCTGCTGGCATGTGTTTACTTTCACGTGAGCAATTCCTAATATATTCTAGACTTTCTAGGTTACACCACGTATAAATGTCACGAGCTATTGTTCTGGGAGTTGTTTTCCCTAGCAAGTGCCTTTGGATCTGACTTTGTTCTTTGTTTTTGTTTTTTTTGTTTTTTTTTTTTGAGAGAAAGCGAGTGTGGGAGGGGCAGAGAGGGGGACAGAGAATCCAAAGTGGGCTCTCTGCTGACAGCAGAGAGCCAATGCAGGGCTCCAACTCATAAACCATGAGATCATGACCTGAGCTGAGATCAAGAGTCAGACCCCTAACAGACTGAGCCACCCAGGCACCCCCTGACTTTGCGTATTAAAGTAACTTCAGTGTCTCTCTCAGTTATATAAGCATGGGTGTGCAGTCAGCGCTTGCCCTTGGGGACAAGACATTGAGAGTATCTTCTGTTTTGGTTTTTGGAGAATGCCCCTCCCCTTGGCAGAGCATTTCCCTTAAGACACTCCAGGGCCTCCAGCAGGACTTTGAAGTCAGCGAACCTGCTGGGTCAGTCCAGGCGCCTTTGACCAAGATTTGCCAGCAGGAAAGTTCCCTAAAAACCTCTAAGGGGACGCCAGGTAAAGGAGGCAGGAATCTGAGCTGAGGGCCTGGGCTCAACATTATCAGGTCTTATTAGACTTTAGACGTGACCCTCTCAGCCAGCTTCAACCCAGTTTTTGGCTGAGCTCCCCTGGCAGAACATTCCTTAACATGAACTTATCTGTCGGGTTAACACTAGCATACTAGCCACCCTTTCTCCTTCATGGTTTTGGGTGTGTATTCACCTACGTATCCATTAATTTATATGGTATACAAACATTTGTCGCTCTATACTGTGTTTCACACGGCAGGCGCAGCGAAGAAAGCAGCAGACATGACAAGCAAGAGCGAGGCATTGGTGCAGCTTAACGTTCTGGCTGGCTGGACAGGCGCCAGCCAGTGCACAGGTCGGGGGTGTGCAGGTTGTGATCACTGATGCCGAGGCCATAAATGCAGAAGAGTGACACGGGGAGGTTAGTCTTAGATTCAATAGGGTCATCAGGGAAGACTCCTCTGAGAAGGGGGTTTGAGCTTGAAACTGAATAAGAAGAATAAATTGTCTGGTCCAGAGCTTCCCAGAGTACGAAGAGAAATTTGAAAACCAGGTCTTAAAATGAACTTTGCCATTGAACTACTAGTGTTATTTTTTTTTTGAATAACTGGATTTGCAAATGTCTTTAAAAAACTTCTTTAAAGTTTATTTATTTTGAGAGAGAGAGGGAGGAAGAGAGAGAGAATCTCAAGCAGGCTCTGCACTGTCATGTGAGCACACAGCCGGACGCGGGGCTTAATTTCATGAGCTGTGAGATCATTACCTGAGCTAAAACCAAGAGTCAGATGCTTAACTGACTGAGCCACCCAGGCACCCCCACAAATGTCTTGAAACTTTATAGGACGAGAAACCTAATGTTACACCTTGAGGTCTTTGAATTTGGGGGGATTATTTTAGAAATTTAAAGATGTGTGTGGCTGATGTACAAGCTATACCCCCCCTCGAAATACTCAAGTTAGAAAATGTCTACGTACTCAACAAAAGGACACAGTTAAACCAACTGTGGCACGTATATTGTGACTAAAAATTCTCATTAAGAACATTACTTTTAAAAATAGAAAAATGTTCTTAAGCAAATACAAAATAGCAGTACATAACAACAACTGGCAAAAATGATGCATGATGACAGAAGATGTGTAAAGGTCAAAATTTTGTTGGGGACACAATGAAAAGCTAAAAATATTCAGATATTTCACTGTCATGTTGTTATTTCAGTAAAAGTTTTACAAATAAGGAAATCTGATAACATGGAAAACTTATTTTCATACATTACCTGAACATTCCCAACACTTCTGTTGGTCAATCAAGTATGGACTTCAGTTAAACACTACTGTAGGCCCAGAGCCCAAAATAGTGTCTACAGTTTCACAGGCTCTCAGCACATTTTAGCTGAGTGAAAGAATGGATTGACAGGTTCTAGAAAGAGGGAAGGAAAACTGATATGGTAATGAAATTTGCATCTTTACCCATTTTGTTGCTGCATTAATAGAACAATATAAGACATAAGGTCAGAGAAAGAATCTTAGTGTAATTTGAGGAAAATTTCCTATTGTGTAAGGGTTTATACAAAGGCAGAGGAGTGATATAAAATTTTTTTCAGGTTATAATTATAGACAACTTGGAGATAACAAATGTTTAAAGAAGAAAATAATAATCACCTATCAGCTTATCTCTAGAGATATACTATTAATACTTTTATTTTCTATCTGTACACATCTTAACTAATTTGGCATCATTTAATATAGTTTTATATACTAATTTTGTCTATTGTATCATCAGTATTTTCTTACTCCTTTAAGTAATAAGTCTTTAAGGAGTTAAAGAGTAAGATATACCATAATTACTATTTTTTTAAAGATTTTTATTTTATCTTATTAAAAAAATTTTTTTTTAACATTTATTTATTTTTGAGAGACAGAGACAGAGCATGAGAGGGGGAAGGGCAGAGAGCGAGAGGGAGACACAGAATCTGAAGCAGGCTCCAGGCTCTGAGCCGTCAGCCCAGAGCCCGACTCGGGGCTCGAACTCATGAACTGTGAGATCATGACCTGAGCCGAAGTTGGATGCTTAACTGACTGAACCACCCCGGTGCCCCTATACCATAATATTTTAAGCAATATTCCATCTGTTAGACACTTATAGTTTTCCCCGTGTTTTACTTACTAGTGAAACACCATTAAAATTTTTGCTACTAAACTTTGCCCCATAGACACATTTCTCTTTTCCAGTCCTTCCATCTTCCCTTCCCCCATAGGTGCTGATTCGGAGAGTCCCTCCTAGTAAACTTTCTGCTTACTCTCTCGGTCTTTGAGTTGGGTTCCTGGGGAACCCAATTCTGGGATAGTTGGTAATGTTTAGCAAAAATTACATGTGCATTTATCCTTTGACTCAGCAATCCCATTTCCAGCGATATGCAAAATTACAAAGACATGTGCACACAGGCATTTACTGCAATATAGATGAAATAGTAAGAATACTGGAAAAAATTTTTAAATACTACAAACTCAAATCTGTCAGTAAAAAACTATCTGAATAAACTATACTACATCCATACATTTCAGTGTAATATATAGTGCATATCTATAGGTTATTATGGAGCCATATCCAGAAAACAATATTAAGTGAAAAAGTAAGGTGGAGAAAAATATGTATCGTATACAGTTGCTTTTTTCAAGAAAAAGGACACCAGTGTGTGTGTGTGTGTGTGTGTGTGTGTGTGTGTTCATACATATACTAACAATGGAGTAAAATGATTTTTTTTTAAAAAAGTGAGAAAAAAAATTATATAAAGGAACAGGGATAGAATATTGGCTTCTTAAGATTTTACTTTAGATCCACATAGCTATGCTAAATTATTATAAAATAAAATTAATTCACAAAAGCGCTTCCAAACAGCAAAAGTAAAATATCCAAATGAATCTACATGTGTATCCATTTATTTATTTATTTATTTATTAAATTTTTTTTTTAACGTTTTTTTTATTTATTTATTTTTGAGACAGAGAGAGACAGAGCATGAACGGGGGAGGGGCAGAGAGAGAGAGGGAGACACAGAATCCAAAGCAGGCTCCAGGCTCTGAGCCATCAGCCCAGAGCCCGACGCGGGGCTCGAACTCATGGACCGCGAGATCGTGACCTGAGCTGAAGTCGGACGCTTAACCGACTGAGCCACCCAGGCGCCCCTACATGTGTATCCATTTAGTGGTGTAACCACAAAGAGAAGAACTAGTCTAAGTGACTTTAAAAGATGGTAATTTGACTTTATATACCTCATAAAATATATCATAAGGATGAAAGGAACTGAAAATAATCTTTAACTGTGCTGGTAGTACTGTTATTTGGCAACTGTTATGTGTGTCTTGTGGGATAAAACAAATGAGTTATTAGGGTGCTTTCTTTCAGAACTAGGATTATTTAGCATGGGACAAAAAGGAGGCAGATGTAATAAGATCACTGAAAGGAAATAAAACCCTATAGCTCTGAAGTTGAATTTGAAGCATGAGAATGAGCTCTTGATGTATTTATCATTTCAAAATCCTTATTTCTTAGCTCTGCCCACTCAAAAGGCCTGGAAACAATGATCAACCCAAGAGCAGTGAGCACACCACTGTGTCTCTGGCTCCTAAACACCATTTCCCACTCAAAGGAATAAGGGCTCCTTGTAGAAATGGCTGACGTTGGGTCTGGGGCAGGAAATGTGTAACATGAGGCTGAAACAAGGAAGTCCATTAAGGCTGGGTCAAAAAGTTTTAGTTTGACTTGAATAGGTTCATGATGGAACATGTTTATTATGTGAGTGTTCCAATCCATGAGTTCATAAGGACAATTAAAAAAAAAATAAGACACAGTGGAGACCTTTGGAAGATTCTAGGGAGTCCAACTCAGTGCTTTGGAAAATCCAGCATTTATCCTGCCTTCCCTAAGCAGACTATGCCAGGGTATGCAAATAGTAGATGAAGGGAATTATGTTTTTATAGAAGTATTCTTAATACTGGATAAAAGGAATGCTAGAATTTTAAATATACCATCTTAAGTTTATTTTTATTTATTTTGAGAGAGAGAGAGACACAGCAGGTGAGAGAGGGGCAGAGAGAGATAAATAAAATAAATAAAAGAGAATTTCAGGCAGGCTCAGCTATATCAGTGCAGAGCCCGAAGTGGGGCTTGAACTCACGAATGGTGAGATCATGACCTGAGCCAAAATCAAGAGTCAGACACTTAACTGGCTGAGCCGCCCAGGCGCCCCTAAAGCTACCATTTTATAGCCACTGATGAATTAATGGATCTAGGACTAGGCAATGATTATTAATGACTTTTAATATCACAGTGAGAGAAACAGACATTATGTTCCATTCTGTGGACATACACACATTACCACGTTTAAAGTGATCAGGCCAAAAATTCAAACATGAGGCTCATCAAGCTTCTAAATTGGGGGGTGGGAAACTTTTCCAGCAGGGTAGATAATAGACATTAGGCTTGTGGGCCACATGGTCTCTGTTGATCCTATTCAACTCTGCCATTGTAGCTCGAAAGCAGCCACAGACCACATGTACACAGAGGGGCATACTGTGTTGCACTGAAGCTTTATTTACAGAAACAGGGAGGGCATGGTTTGCTAATCCCTGCCATAGAATCTACATCTAACTTCCAGTGTACAGGAAATACAGGGAACAAAGGAATATATTACATGACACCGTAAGAATGCAATCTAAAAATTCAGACTGAAGTGAACTGTTCAGGCAGGACAAAGTGCCTAGTTTCTTCAACAACAACAACAACAACAACAACAACAACAACAACAAAACAGAACAACAAAAAAAGCAAGAGATAAAAAGAATTGGGAAGGAAACTGATATCTTACAGGAGACATAAAAGTCGTATCAGTCAAAATATTTGGGTTTTAATAAATACCAGTTCCAATAAACTTTGAAAAAAAAAGATAATCATGGAAATAAATGATGCCATTAAGGAATGACAGTGGTGCCTTGTGATTGTTTTTGAAAGAGTTTATATGTTTAGACATACATACTGAAACATGATGGGATCACCTGGGTGGCTCAGTTGGTTGAGTGGCTGGCTTTGGCTTGGATCATTATCTCATGGTTTGTGAGTTCAAGCCTCACATCAGGCTCACTGCTGTCAGAGCGGAGCCTGCTTCGGGTCCTCTGTTCCCCTCTCTATTCCCCTCCCCGGCCTGTGCTCTGTCTCTTAAAAAAAAAAAAAAAAAAAAAAAGAAAAAGAAATATGTTATGTCTGCAATTTACTTCCAAGTAATGGTAGGGCTGTGGGTAAAACCGACTATGAGTTGGCTCTTCTGAAGGTCAGGTCATGGCTGCATGGGGCTCATGGGACTGGTCTTTTGCATGTGTGAAGTTTTCCGTAATTAAAAGTTGAAACAAACACAAAACATAACTCAGGTTCAGCAACAGAGATGAAAAAAATGTACGTGTAGATGAAGAAAAATCGCTTTAGTTTGCCGGACAAGAGCCTCTGGAACAATTAAGTAGAATCGGGCTCATGGGATTTCCTGTTTGTCCCATAGAATTAGAATCAAAGACAAGCTGGAGTGGATCAGATCCACTCTGAGGTTTCTGAGTGACCCGTCCCCTCCCATCCCCTCCTGCCCCTCTCGGAGGGAAGGAGGTCCCAGGGCACCAGGGCTTGGGGCTGACGGCCCAGGGTGCTGCTAGCTGCTCACCCAACAAGCGTATGCTCTTCCTGGCATCAGCAACTTGATTTCTTCAGAGTTGCTAGTGCGCCTTTAAAAATACTCAGCAGGGGCGCCTGGGTGGCTCAGTCCGTTAAGCGGCCGACTTCAGCTCAGGTCATGATTTCGCGGTCTGTGAGTTCGAGCTCCGCGTCGGGCTCTGTGCTGACAGCTCAGAGCCTGAAGCCTGTTTCAGATTCTGTGTCTCCCACTCTCTGACCCTCCCCCGTTCATGCTCTGTCTCTGTCTCAAAAATAAATAAACCTTAAAAAGAAAAATTTTTAAAACACTCAGCCCCTCAGAGCCTCTGGCAGCAGAGCTGGCCAGGTGAACAGCAAGTCTAATGGTCGGGGCTTCCAAAAATATTTTATTTTCTGAACTAAAAGGGATCTACTCAGCAGGTGTGGATATCCTAGCTTATCCTAGGTATACTTACAGTGCCTGAAGTAGTAGGGGCAGCCTTGTGACCATAAAGAATAAGGTGATACGCCATGACGGGAGGGGTGGAGGTGACGGTGCAGAGACAGAGAGAGAATGAATGAACCTGGCACATCACGGAGTGTCTGCCACAGGCTTATCTACCTGAACTTTGTGCTCCACAAGAAAACTTAATCCTGCATGGTTAATCCACTGCGGTAAGGCTTCTGTGACATGTCACCGAACACAGTCACTGGTTTCACCGTTACCCCAACCCCCAAGTATCCAAAATTAAACTTCCTGGTCTCCTCTGAACTCCCTTCTCAGTCTTCTTCCACTTCATAAATAGCAACTTTGGTCTTTAAGGCATTCAGATCCAAACTCCTGTCGCTTTTTCCCTTCTCGCTCCATTTTCATCCATCAGCCATGCCTGTTGGGTCTCCAGTCTCACCTCCAGCTCCACTGCCGTCACCCTGGTGTGAGCCACGGTACCTCTTAGGTAGCCTGTTTCAGGAGCCTCCTGACTGGTGTCCTGCTTCAGTCCTGCCTCCTACAGCCTATTCTCCATCAATCAGAAGGCCCCTTTTGAAATGCAGGTACTTCCTGTCAGTCCTCTGACCCAAATTCTCTCACTTCCAGTAAGACCCAGAGCATGCCAAGGACTACCTCACGTCCTTTTACACCAGCCCTCATTCACCCAGCTCCGGTCACACCAGCTCCCTCAGTGTTCCTGCAACAAATCAGGTGGGCTTCTGCTTCGGGCTTTCACCTTTGCTCCCCCCTCTGCCTGAGTTCTCTTTTCTTTTTAAAAGTGTATTTATTTTGAGAGAGAGAGAGAGAGAAAGGGAGCGCATGCAGGTTGGGGAGGGGCAGAGAGAGAAGGAGAGAGGGAATCCCAAGCAGGCTCCACGCTATCAGCACAGCCCGATGTGGGCCTTGATCCCACAAACCATGAGATCTTAACCTGAGCCAAAATCAAGAGTAGGACGCTCAACTGACTGAGCCAGCCAGGCGCCCCCTCAGTTCTCTTTTCACGGATGTCCATATGGCTCATTCCTGAAATTCTTTCAGATCTCTTAGCTGTCACCTGACCAGACCAGAGAAGCCTTCCAAGGTGGCCGTTTTCTTGTTTGCACTCCTCTCCACTCCCCACGCTCCTCTGTCATGCTCTCCATTTTAGGGAATTGTGTTTCCCTGGCTTCCTTGCCCTTGGGCTTCTGGTGGGTACACCCACGGGAGGCAGAGGCAGAAAGAAGACTGAAGGCAGGCAGGCAACAAGAAAGAGACGAGGTCTGTGTCTCTCTCTTCAGGCTGTGTCTCTGGCACTCACGGTGTCTACTCTGAGATGCCAGGTCCCACAGACACCCCTCCATCTGGGGTCCCAGCTCCTGCTACACAGGCTCCTACCAGATGACTCAGAACCTGGGCTCCAGTGACAAGGCCACCTCCCTCTGTTGGTCATGCTGTCACTAAGCCCTCCATTACTGTGCTGTCTCTTGTGTGGCTTTCCAGTTCCTCCCTCACCTGCATAGTCAAGTTCTTATATTAAGTCCTTCTGTTTCAAACACCAACTAGTCCTGACGGGGCCTGACCGATAAGCCTTCCCTGATGACCCTCAGTGCCCTCGACTCCCCTCCCTGTCACTGTCCACTTATCCTGCATTACTTTCCCTGTGGCTCTTATCAACACATGCTAGAGTTTATATTTATTTGTTTTCTTAATTGCCTAACTCTTCACCGGCATATAAATGAGCAGGTAGTAGGACTTGGTGTGCTGTGTGGGGCTGGCAGTGGGCTGAGCTCACACAAATAAACCAGTGTTCTTTGATCTGTTTAAGAGATCTTGATAAGCACTCTCCCCATCCTGGACACTAGACACAGGAGACGGAGAGATGAATAAAGCAAACACTTCTATCTGGACATAGGACAGGGTGACGGTGAGAACCCAGCCTCCCTCCCTGTGTTTGCCTTGTGGTGCTTCCAAAACAGAGTGGAGAATCACGTGTGTGAAAATGGAAGCTCATCCAAGAGGGAGATCAAATCTATTGTTACCATGTGTCCGACTCCCCGTAGGGAAACACCACTCACCTGACATGGAGTGGGATCTTGGGTACCTTCTTAGAGACCTTGAACCGTCCTCTGTCCCCATAGATGTCGGTGAAGTACACTCCAGCCACACTTGTCACCTGGTTCCCGGGGAACCTGGACAGCACATTGTCACGACCATGCTGACTGGCCCAATACCAGGCTTGGCCCCCGATGAGCAGGCCACCTCCACGTTTCACAAACTGGATCAGCTCTGCAGTCATCTTATCATGGTAGGCACTGATGCAGTAAACCCCCAAGGGGGCCCCCAGTTCCGGCTGAATCTGTGCCTGAACCCCACAGCCCTGCAGGATACTTACTAGTGATCCCAGGGATGGGTGCACTCCAGTGGGAGCCCCAGGTGAGGGACAGAGCCAACCCACTGCATTAAGAAGAAATGGAACCAAGCCAGCATCCAGCAGGTAGCCTTCATGGGACACCACCACCAGGCGGCCTCGGCCGTAGAAGGAGGCAGCAATGAGGACCTGGCCCTTGTCATTCACCATCACCGGGAAGGCGGCCTCTCCAATAAGAAGAAGTTCACTAGGGATGGGGTCTTTGGGGACATTCCAGCTTGTCACTCCATCCATGAGGGCCTCGAAAGCACTGGCAGGAGTTGTCGCCATGGTTCAACCAGCTGCTGCGGAGGAGATGAAAGGCTGCGCTTGGTCAGAACTGATGAAGCATCAAGTGAAAACACAACTAAACACATTCAAACTAAACCATTCACTGGGTTCCCCACTGTGTGCCAACCACTAGGGGGCCCAGCAAGGCACACGGGGACAAGGCCTTCATTTTCATGAATCTGATATTTCAGCAGGGGAAGGACAATAAATAAATCGGTAGACAAACATAAACCCAGCAATTCCTAACCATTAGGATGAAAATAAGGAAGTGATGTGATATCAAGAGTAACTGGAGAGTCCGTTGAGATTGTGTGACAGGAAAGGCCTAGATGA
Source organism: Panthera tigris (assembly GCF_018350195.1). NCBI lineage: Eukaryota > Metazoa > Chordata > Mammalia > Carnivora > Felidae > Panthera > Panthera tigris. The sequence continues at coordinate 155,992,669 of NC_056661.1, forward strand.
GGAAGTGACCTTCAAGGTGTAACCTGACGTTTCAGCTGAGACGTGGCATGTGTGGGAGCCCAAAGTAGCCCTGGGCAGGGCAGAACACGACCTGAGTGGCTGAGGGGGGCGGGGCTGGGTCCTGCACAGCCTGGTACAAGGTGACAGCCATGTGCGTGAGCTGACTTAGTATTGTGCTGCATCTCTATGGACAAAACGGTCAAGTGACCTTTCAGAAAACTGCATTTTGGGGGACAGTTTTGACTAAATGAATTGAAATGTCTCCCAACTTATCATGGCTGCCCTAACTAGGAGTTCCCTACCTCTGTGTGGGTAGCTTTCTTTTTCCAGGGGTCTTTTAAAATTCATTGTGCCTGGAGAGCCTGGGTGGCTCAGTCTGTGAAGCATCAGACTTAGGCTCAGGTCATGATCTCGCGGTTCAAGGGTTCAAGCCCTCTTTTGGGCTCTGTGCTGACAACTTGGAGCCTGGAGCCTGCTTCAGTTTCTGTGTCTCCCTTTCTCTCGCCCCTCCCCTGCCTATGCATTCTCTATCTCTCAAATATAAATAACATTTTAAAAAAGTCAGTGTGCCTAAAATTCAGCTATTTTTTCCCTTAAAGCAGCTTCTCTTGGATAAATTACTTAAGCCTCAGTTTCCCCACTTATAATAAAGAATAATACATCCCTTGGAGGATCATTTTTGGAGATTAAGAGAATGCATATGAAAACACCTTGTTCTGGGTACACAGTGAGTGCTGAGAAAACATGAGGGTCTGTCCCTATGCTGACCTTTCTAACTTCCCCAAATGACAAGGGCCATGTTCTGGGTGCCTGTCTGCTCCCCTCGGCCTAACCCCGACTTCAGCAACTGCCATGGAGGAACTTCCTGGGCACTCGAATGCCTCCTCACTTCCGCAGGTACACAGGGGCAGCCCTGCAGTGGCCCTGAGCGGGGAAGTGGAGGGCATGTGGACTCCGTGCCATAGCGGCTGTCCTACGTGTGTCCACGAGTCCCTCAGCAAGCACCTGAGGGGCTCAGCTCCAGCTGCCCCAGTGGTGAGCAGCTCAGCCCTTCGCTGCCTTTCCCTCTTTCCTGGTCTCCCCCTCCCCACTTCCTCACCTGCATTCGGGGCTCACTTCCCAAATAGGCTACCCGGCTCCAGTCCTTGTAGCAGGCCTCGCTTTGGGGAAGAATCAAAACTAAGACACCAAAGTTTTCCTCTACCTTTGCCTCCTTCCTTCCTCTCTCCTGTTTCCATAGACAGTCGGCTACCTCACTTTGTTCTTCTTGCACCGGGTCTCTCCAACATGAGTGAGTGCCTTCCGCTTGTATTCACATCCAGACTAAACCCATCTGGCTTTAGTCCCAGGATGGATTCTCATCTACCGTCTTCTCAAGCCATCCTACCCACTTCACTTCGTAATAAAAACCCTCTGATTTCATCCACTCTCCATAAGGTAGAAGCTGAGTGCCTTGCCCTGGATTCTAAGACCTCCATGGTCTGGGCTGTTCCAGACTTTTTTTCCCTGCTACATACATTCTCTGCAAACCTCTAGCAGGCTTAGCATCCCTGAACATGTCCTGTATTTGCTATAGAAGTCCAGCTCCTGATCACCCTGTAACTTCCCGGCCCATCTAACCACCTCTTTCTCAGTAATGCTCCCAGGAAAGTGAATTCACAAAAGAGAACCGGTACCCACATCGAGCATCATGGGCCATGAGGGCGAGTGATCTCAGCTTTCTGGTTTAGGACTAGGGAAGAAGCAGCGAAAGAAGTCAGGCAGCCTGAGATCAAGATCATGTTAACTACCTTGGAAAGGGAAGTCTTTCAGTACCCTGGGCCTAACAGGAAAAACAGACAAAAAACCCAAGAGATGAGTAATAGTTCCTCCGAACCCTGACCTCAACTCTCAAGAAGTAGGTGCGCGCGTGTGCGCAGACATGCGCACGTACATGCATACATCTTGGTAAGATTTTTGATTCACAGGTTCAAAGAGGCGAGAGAAAAGTGTTTTCAGAAATATAGCAAACAGCACCAGACTGGGTACACGAAAGGAAACCCGGGACCCAGGCAGAGAGAAACACCTGAATGAAGGAACATTCCTGGGCATGCTTCCGGCACCAAGCGGCGCCCCAGCGAGCCCAGGTTCTCGGCCCCCGCCCCACCCGCAACGCTCTCGGATTGTTAAACTCACGATCGGTAGCAGGGTCCGTGGCGCTAGCTCCGAGCACGGGGAACTTAGGCGGTGGCACAGCAAGCGGTCTGGGGTGGGGCCTGATGGAGGAGGCAGGCGGGGTGGGGCGCGGTTGGGGCGGTCCGGGGCGCGGTTGGGGCGGTCCGCGGCGCGGTGGGCGGTCTCGGGGCCGCGTGGAGAGGGCGCGGAGTGGGACCCAGAGGCGGCGAGGATGCGGCGAGGTGCTGGGGGTACGGCCCGGGGGCAGGGCGCGGCGGTCGGTCTGGGCGCCTTGTGGAGGGGGCGCGGCTGGCGACCCAGGGGCGGGCGTGCGGGGCGGGGTTGGGGTGGTTCAGGGACGGGGCTCAGTGGGCGGTCTGTGGGGCGGAGCCGGCGGGGCGCGGCAGGGGTGGTGGGGCGCCGCCCGGTTGAGGCGGCCCGGGGGTGGGCGGGGCGCGGCGCGGTTGGGGCGGTTCGTGGGCGGGACAGGCAGGAGAGGGGGCGTGGCGAGGGGCATCTCGCCTCCGAGAGGCCCCTCCCGGCCCGCTGCGCTTGAGGTGGTGTCGCAATTTGCGGAGCTCCATCAGGGTGCGTGACTCATGCTCCCAGGAGGTGGAGTTCCTCGATCTGCGGGGTTCGGGCGGAAAGAGGCTCTCTCAGGCCCTCCGAGAGTTCTGGGGTACGAGAGGGGAGCTTTGCCGGAAAGCAAACGCCAGGTCTCTAGTAAACCAGATTCGGGGCAAGCAACGCCCGACGACAGCGTAACCCAGCGCCTAGGGGTTTTGGCGTGGAAGCGCCTCCCTCCCCTCCAGTGGTGGGGTGCAGCGCCGGAGAATAGTTTCCTGCGTTGAAAGGCTGCCTCCTGGTGGTCAGCACCCGCCCGCGCAGCCCGTGCTCGTGGGGTTTCCAGGCTGTGCAGGACACTCAAGCTAGTGCTGCGTCTGGGAGTAGAAGAGACATCGGTGCCAAAGATATTCTTGTTTCAGGGGTTTTCTTTAAGTGTATTCAGTGTGCAACACTCCTTACTAGGAAAGTGAAATTTTCTTCTCTTAGAAAGCGACGCTTTTTCTTACCTTAGCGCAGCAGTCACTTGCCTCGAAAAGAATTTCCTAACCTCCAGATTATACCAAATCCTGCTCCCGACCACACCAGACACCTCTTTCTTCTTCTTTCCCAGGTTGCCACTCCACACTTGCTTGTATGACCACCGATTACCGTTGGTTTCTCCCATAGGCTCTCTTGCTGAGTGTGCCATCTGTCTCCGTCCTGTCCATCATTGCATCCTCACTGCCGAGTTTCATTTGTCACGTAGCAGGCTTCCGTTTCTTAATAATTGCATGAAAGTGTGTGATTGAATAAGCGAATAAGCATATAGTGAATGTTCAAGAAATGTGTACTGAACTAGTAAATAACCGCGTCTTTGGAGGACTAGCAAAAATTTGTTTGGTAGAGGACCAAATGCAGTCAGGTTTCAGATGGAAGAGGCAAGGAGAAACCTATACAAGGCACGCGATTTGGCTAAGACCTATCCGAATTTGAGAATACTTCAGGGTGGAAGCCCAATGTGAGCTGGGGTTGGTTGAATTCCTAGGTTTCATACCAGGAAACAAACCTTGGAGAAGTAAGGTGGGAGCCAGCCACTGAGGGAGTGTGTCAGGAAAGTTCCATGTCAAATGCGGAGTCTAGGGGCCCTTTTGTGTTTGCGCTCTAAGGTTTTAACCAGTCTCTGCCTACATCAGTGTCACACTTTATGGTCAAGTGCCACGATTCTAGTAAGACACCTGTGAGTATTTTTGGTGTTGATCTAATAGAAGAAAGGGCTTCAAATAAAGGTGAATTTTTCAGGGCCAGCGAGCAAATGGTACCTGTGGTCATTAGGGTACCTCCATTTGGGAACAGAAGTTGGCTGAAGAATGGAAACAAAACAACACAAGAAACAGCACAAAGGTCCATTTAAAACCTAGCAAATGAAAGATGGTGGCCAACACGGGTCAGACTAAAGGGTCATTGCTCATGTGCAGACCTCCAGACCCTTCCTCCAGCCTAGGGGAAAACAGAGACTCCTCCATGAAAATCAGCATATTCTCACCGGGCACATATTCTGTGGGGTGCTCTGGGAGATGGAGATGATACTGTAGTCAGTAAATCTAAGAAGACAGTAGACACGAAAGAGCTGTAATGCCATAAGGATTTATGTAGGTGTCATAATCAGCTGAAAAATCAGTGCCAGGAAAGAGAAGGGAAGAGGCCATTATTTTTAGTCATCAGAGATGAACTTACAGGGACGGAGCCACTAAAACTTAGCTTTGAAAAACATAAATGTGATTTGTGAGCAGACAAGAGTCAAGGGCATTATAACACGAGGCCACATCGTAGTCCACGGCATGGAGATGTCCTTGTGAAAGCTTGGTCTGAGAAAGACAAAATGTTCATTGTGACCGAAATTTGTGAACCGCGCTTGTGGGAGTGAATTTGGATGGCAACCCAGGAGTTTGGATTGTAGTCTGCAGTCTGGAGGAAGGTTTTTAAGAAATGCCGTGTCGTAAACATGGAGAGTCCCTCCTCCACATCTATTCCCTACCCCACCTCTACTGCCCTTTCTCAGCAGATCCCATTTTTGTTAGATAATCTCCTTCTCCCTCTCCCTTAAGATGCAGGGGGAGATGGAGCCATTTCCAGGTCCAAGTGTGGGTCTGTCCTAGCTCAGGCCAAGCATGCCAACCCCTGTCCTTTGTGCTACAATGACTGACTCCTTCTGGGTTATACCTAATACGTATACATGAGCAATATGATACTTAATTGTCTAGCACATGCAAGGGGCATAGGGATCAGAACTTTTACTGTTAACCACTGGTACACCAGCCCGTTTTTGTCAAACAGAGGAAAACTCTTGCAGTAATTCCATTTTCTCACAAAGCCAAATGCAGGGGTTACCTAATACCTCAGCTTTCTAATTATGGGCTAGCATTAATAGTCACTGACTTCCTTCTTCAATTATTTTTAGCTCTGAGTTAAACTTAATGTGGTCCCATATATTCTTTCCCTGAAGGGCCTCAAGAATCTGGGAAGGATTAGCCATGGTCTAATTTAGGAATAGAGATGGTTGAATGCACCTATGCGCATTTATTGGTATGAGTCGCTGGGGAGGGTTACTAAGTCACTATTTAAGATGATCCAGAACAGGTGTCCGCAGCTGTTTGAAGAATAAGTACTGGGCCATGAAAAGGCTCCACTCTGATCTCCAACTGCAAGGAGCGGGTATGTAAGTGACAGGCGGCCACAGCTGGTGCACCCTGGAATCCTGGGTGCTGGGCCGTGGATTCTCCTGGCTGGTGATTAAGTGTACTCGGGCTATTGAGGCAGGCCCATTCCTGGGGTACATGGGACTCTTCTGATGGGTGACTTTGGCTCAAGGACTCCTATTGGCCTTGACAGGACTTTCTCTGAGACCTGCCCCACAGAAGCCTTTCCTGCGTTTGCTCTCTTCCTTCAGAGGATGAAACCTCCCTCACGGTCCCATGGCTCTCCCAGCCTCTTCTGGTCCCTCTCCATTTTCTCTCACAGATGTTTCCCTTGAGATAAATCTCTTGCGCATCTGACCTCATCTTGGCTTCTACTGCTTGGAGGATCCAGGCTAACACATGTACTGTTACAAGGATATCTCCTAAAGTTAAAATGCTCAAGTGCACTTATCAAAATTGTGCCTTAGTGGGAGTAAAGAGCAAAGCCGTTAACTTGAGAGCATGTAGGAAAGCCTCACCAACTACATTTTTTCATTCTTTAGTACATGTATGATAACCCTCATTCAGATTGTAGCATGGTCTATCTCTAGGGCAAGTTCCTGCCTGCCTATTTATTTAAAGCAGTGAGGCTGGAATTTGCTGCTACTCTTGACAGATGGCCAGCGCTTAATCGCAGTTAGAAGAGCTTTCATTTTCTCCTTTGGCGTCTTTGTGAAATTAACCTAGGCCTATTTTTTAAAATTTATTTATTTTAAGTAATCTCTACACCCAACACACTCACAACCCCGAGATCAGGAGTCACATGCTTTACCGACCGAGCCAGCCAGGTTCCCCAACCTGGGCCTGTATTTTCTTTTTGGATCGTAAGGATGTGGGACGTATGTGGCAGGAGCAGTAATATTGCAGTCACAGGGGGTGTCTTGGAACATACCACTACCACTCCACAGATGTCCATTCTGAAGATGTCTTCTTCACATCAGCAACAAGAGAGGAGTCTTCATACATTTCCAAACTTGTCCCATCTCCATAACGGTTGGTTTTGTACTGAAGATTTCAGTTGTCCCGGAGCCAGTGGAGCTGACTTAGCCCAAGGCTGAGTGTGGATGTTTTTCCTCTGGCTCTGAAATATCAGACCCATTAGGTAGGTATACAACAGACCCAGTTTCTATAATTGTATCCACACCAGTGTGGTTTATCTGTCTTCATGCGCAAACCCACAAGGGTCGCAGATGTCAAGATGCCAGAGGGGCTGCTGTATGGGAATTGGGAGTCACTGAAGGCCAATATCTCTACAATAAAATCCACGTAGAGAAGGAATATCAAAGCTACCAGTCCTATGGGATCAACAACATTATTTTTTAGATTTTTCTGCAAGTATAAACAATTATTTCCAAATTGATTTATTCTGAGAATTACTGTAATATCAAGGTTTTCCTCTCAAGGTTTTTCATTTTATATCGATACTTATGATCCAAGTATCTTTTCATTTTTTTAAGTTTATATATTTACTTAGAGAGTGTGTGTGTGTTTGTGGGTGTGTGTGTGTGTGTATGTGTGTGAGTGGGGGAGGATCAGAAAGAGAAGGAGAGAGAGAATCCCAAGCAGGCTCCGTGCTGTCAGTGCAGAGCCTGGTGTGGACCTCCATCTCACGAACCTCGAGCTCGTGACCTGAGCCGAAACCAAGAGTCAGATGCTCAACCTACTGAGCCACCCAGGTGCCCCCATGTGTCTTTTAATTTTAACCAAGGTCAAACGGATATTATACAGCTTAGCAGGGGAAGAGGGATATGGACTAGGAGGCCAAGGATAACTGAGGCTGTTTCCCATGACACATTTGTCCTAATGGACATCAGTATGGAAGTCTAAAACTTGCACTGCTGTGCAAATTTAGTCATTTGCTTCCAAATCAGTTTTCTCCCATGAATGTGGTTCCAAAGTCCACTTGTTACTGGATCCATCAGGCCATCAACAGGGACCCAGAACTTTGTATATAAAAGTTAAAGGCATGTCTTCATTCAGTACCTTTGGTAGAGGTCACAGCAGCCACTAAGATAAGCCCCTCATACTCCTCAGTCACAGGGATATTTCAGAGTGAGAAGTGTGCTTTGACTTTGAAGTTTGAGGAGAGATACTCAAAAGTTGTGAGTTTCCATTAAGTCAGTGGATTCTGTCATAAGGCTAAGGTCAGAAATTAAAGCTTATATCCAAGAAATAGCTATGGACTCTTACGGGGATGAAACTCTTGTCTGTCTTGCTGCTCTCAGTATGCCAAGTCTAATTTTACCTCTCTTTGCCTTGAAGTATCTGCATGCTTTGCTCCCTCATTTCCTTCAAGAATCTGCCACATGTCCCCTTTATCAGAGAGGCTTTCCTGGACCTCACTGCATAAAACAGCAAACACACCCCTTGTCCAGTGCCCTCCTCCCCAGAACACTCCTCTGTCTTAACTTTGTTTTATACTTCAACATACTCGATATATGTTTATTTGTTCATTTTAATGTTCAAACTGGAACATAAGCACTATGAAGACAGGTGCTTTATTATGTTTATTGTGTATTTCCAGACCCTCTAACTAGCATTGTAGTAGGTGTTCAATAAATGTTTATTGAGTGAATTTATAGGTGACCCAATGGCCAGATTGGAAGGAGATGCCCAAATGTGGGACATGCATCTTACAGAAGCCAAAATTTTATAATGATTTTATGAATGTTTAGGGAACATTTCTTCGAACATTTCTTTTTTTAAAACTTTTTTTAATGTTTATTTTTGAGAGAGAGAGACAGAGTGCAAATGGGGGAGGGGCAGAGAGAGAAGGAGACACAGAATCTGAAGCAGGTTCCAGGCTCTAAGCTGTTAGCACAGAGCCCGATGAGGGGCTTGGACTCACCAACTGTGAGATCACGACCTGAGCTGAAGTCAGATGCTTAACCGACAGAGCCACCCAGGTGCCCCTCTTTGAACATTTCTTAAAAGAGGGCAGATCAAACACGAAGAATTTTAATTTAACTTGGTAAAGCATTTTTCCAGTGGTTTCATTTAGTTTTATGCTAAAAAATATTTAAAATCTCAGTGAGGCCACAGATCTTTACTGCTTTACTCTCCTATCTCCCAGAGACTATGAGCTCCATAAGGGAAGTTTGAGCCCTGGAGAAAATGGTTTCTGCTACTCCTTTTATCAAAGCACTATAGATCTTTTTTAAATATACATTTTTTTTTAAAAGTTGACTTATTTTTGAGAGAGAGAGTGTGTACACAGCAAGCAGGGGAGGGGCAGAGAGGGAGAGAATCCCAAGCAGGCTCTGTGCTGTCAGCACAGAGCCTGATGAGGGGCTCAATTTCATGAAACATAATAAGATCATGACTTGAGCCCAAGTCAAGAGTCAGACGCTTAACTGACTGAGCCAGCTAGGTGCCCCGAAAGCATTATATATCTAACTAACATAAAGGCACCTTTCAGTTTCTGTTTTAAATTCCAATTTTTCCTGTGTGGCTCAACTAGCAAGTGCATTTAGACGGATTGTAATGGTATCTTACTGTTATGTTCTTCCTGTTAGGTAAAAGCAAACTGCTTCCCTAATGCCTACTTTATATTCTTCTCAGGAATGGCTCAGGGAACCTACATTTCAAAAGTGGGAATGTTTCAGAGAGTAAGTGGCCTGTTAGTTTTAACTTGTGGTCCCAGCCTCATTTTGAATTACAACCAAGACTTGCTCCAAGTCTAGGGAATCATTAGGGAACCACCCTTTCCAGGGGTTGCTCTTGGGCACCTTGTGATTATTTTTTTCCCCAACTCATCCGTATGCTCAGTCAAGAGAAATGCATATTTTAATCTTGTGTAAGAGGAACAGAGGCTCTTCATTTCATCCTCTAGCACTGAGAAAGAAAAAAAAAAAAAAAGCAGCTCCTGACATCAGGAGCCTGTCTGATACAGCTAGGTGCTGTTTTTCCCCTTTGTACATAAACCATTCCATGGAACATCCACGTCAAACAAGATCACTCTGAGACCATGATAAGGCAACAAGAGCAAGATCTCTGGGCAACCTCAAAATACCAAATATCCCTCTCTCTTACCTAAAATGAGGACCTGCTACTTTTTCAGAGACCAGTTCTGGCTCTATGGCCACTGTAGGCATCCCTTTACCAATAGATGAGATTTCCTGAGACAATCATAGAATTGCCCCTGCGTCTTGACAGCATCCAATCCAGAACGAAGCCTTGCTTCCTTAGACCCTCCCCACAATGATTCACCCAAAGCCAAATTCTCTAGTCGTTTCTTTTAAACACCTTTTACTGAGATGCCCAGTTCCCTGCAGTGTGTGCTTTTCCCTAGCCGCAATGAGTTACCCAGCTTGTTCAGCTAGAGGGGTGCTCCTGGTGGTCTTTGGCTGGAGGGCATCAATACCATCATCTGTTAGACCTGAGGATATTCACCCCTCCCCATCCCATCCATCCCATTAAATTCTCTTCTTCATCCAGTACCAGAGACTCAGTAGGCATTATCCAAAGGTCACTCCGACACTACTGATGTGAGTCACTGTTCGCCTTTTTATAGTTTAATCTCCATTTCCTACGAGGATCTGAGATTTGTCTGCTCTAGATTTTGACTGTTACCAACGGACCAGCTCACAGTGCCAAATGTCTTGTGAATAAATATCAGAAACCTTGATTACGACTTATTATTGCTTCCTTTGTGTGGCCCCCAAGCTGCTCTGACAGTAAGAACCACAGGAAAAACTGTTAAAAAATAAAACAAAAAATTGGAGTTGGCCTCTCCCACTCGCTACCTTGATGGAGGCTACAAGGAGAGCTCATGACCTCTTCCAGGTACTTGGCTCTTACTTAAAGCAAACACTTCACAGATAACAGGACTTGGCATAGGTATAGCCAGTTATATATACTTGGGTCCAGAATTACAGGTTGTGTTGGGGAAGGGGGGGGATGTCTCGGTCTGTGGGGCCTCTCCTGGACTCCTTGATTTGGTTGTCTTTATGTTTTACATTTGATCATTTTGCCCTCCTGGCTCCCACCCTCAACATTCTCCCACCCACCCACCTGTACTATCTCTGAACTCAAATTATACTAAATAATTTTGGCAGTCTGTGACAGTGAATTTTATGCCAAATTTAAGGCAGTTCATGCAAAGAAATTTTTAGTACCCACACGTACATATTTCTTAATTATGTATATTTGAGTTCCTTTATAGTTCAGATGAACAGAAGTAACATTTTAATGACCTTCATGTACACATGCTTGTGTTAACATAGTCCTTGGCTCCTGATAACTGTCATCACTGATCAATGATTGTTTTGTTTCTAATTTACTCATTTATCCTATTTTTTTCCTAATATAATGAGCACCTATAAAACTAAGCATCCAGCATGAGAACATTGCCAATAACAATGTACACAACCTTTCCTCTCAAAGAAATGCTTCTTTATAGCATTCAAATGTGTAAGAATCCAAATGAACCAGTAGCATTTCTATAGCTCTCTTGAATTAGATGTGGAGTGTGTGTGTGTGTGTGTGTGTGTGTGTGTGTGTGTAGTTAGAAGATGCTTGAAAAGTAGAGGATCACCCTCCCACCCAAACCTTCTCTACCACACTTCTGACTCTAATGATGAGGGTCAAAGAAAGAAATCCTTTTCAAAATGGAAGCTAAGTAGAGGTCCAAAAGCATTGAAGGAATAAAGAACCTAGAAGTGATGTCATCTTGAAAGAAGGCATAGAATGTGTTACTTTTGCCAGCAAAACCAGTCAACATCTAATGCCATATCTACTTACCTAGTGGCTTGCTAGCATATACCTTAGGTGAGGTTGCGACTCACCAATGTGAGGACATTGGTTTAGGGACTAAATATAGCAGCCTAATGTGTAAGGCCAATATATATGGCTGTAAGGCCAATGTTCCTTAGAGAGCTCCACCTGGCCTTGGGAGTTGGACAACAGAAGAAAGTAAACTAGTGGGGAAGGAAGAGCCACCAAGAGATGAAGATAGCAAAACACAAGAAATTTGGGAGCCTGAAGATTTCTCCTACATAGTTGACTGCCTCTCCAAAATACGGGGGTGGGAGGCAGAGGGAGAATTGGAGAAAACAGATTATGATGTTCAAGCAAAGTGGCAAAGAACATAACACGGAGACTGACGGGTAGAAATCTTCTGACATGACCTGGTCTCATCTAAGACTAAAACTTACCCAAATCGTCAAATGAATAGGAATGCAGGAAGACTTACAGCCCCATTATGATCTTGAGATGTTCCCTGGAATAGAATAGGGACAAGTATCATGCCTTCTTGGGAAAGAACACTGGTTGGCAATCTTCATGCAACACCTGTTGAGTGTTCCTTCACTCAATGAATATTAAAAATCTGCTAGAGAGTAAGCTTAATCTCAGTTACATGGTGAGATCAGGGACAAGCTTTGTTTTTTGTGGAACACCTGCAGAAACAAGGGACGGTGAAGTGTGAATAATGGCCGGACCTAGAGAGTAATGGGAAGAACAATGAACCTGGACACACTAGGTGGAACCAAATATCTGAGGGCCTCATAAGCCATTGTAAGGGTTTGGTTTGGAGCATATCTTAGTCAATATGAAGTCACTGGAGAATTTTTATTTGAGTTTATTAAAAATTTTTCAAAGTAATACATGCACAAGGTAAAAAATTAAATAGTACAGAAGGACTTAAAATGAAAAACACGGTTTCCCACCCCACCCTCTTTAACCCTAGCCCCGTTCCCTAGAGGCAATGCATTTAACATTTTCTATTTTTAGATCTTCTGTTAACTAACTTGCTAACATTAAATAATATGTCTGAACAATAATTCTTGACTTATTAACTTTAGACAATCTTTAATAATTCCCCATTACAAAAGATAAGGATTTAACTTACACTATCCCCACCTTTCCTTTGCCTGTCCTTTCCCAAGCTTTTGATAGATAATGCCATTTTTAAGACTTCTGTTGATTTCATTTATAACTTTGGACAGTATACTGCCCTCTAGTTCTTGTTCCATTAACTGCAGACTTCATCTTCTCATTCTCGCTGTGAATGCAGAAGTGGCCCATCTCTTCCTTCCACCCCTCCTCCCCCAACCAATTCTCAACCTCTTTCTGTTCTCTTGTTTCTTAGCTTGTCAGGATTCGTTATATTCCATTTCAGTTCTGAATAAAAAATTAAGCTTCTCATGTTTTGTCTCTAGGCTGATCAGAACACTGAATACCAACAGACAGCATCTACATTATTTTGTCTAGGTAAATAGTGTTTACTGAGAGCCGAGTAGATGCGAGGGCATTTTTTTGCCATTCAAAACCCAGTGTTCGTGATTCCTATGCCACTTGTAAGGAAAGGTACCTACCGCCAATGTCAAATTGCATCTCTTCGTACATTCCACGAGTTTTTGTTTCACAGTTGGACCTGAATGTCTCGACATACTTCCGTTTTCTTTTTGCCGACTGAAGCATGTATGTCTTCCATATTTTCAAACATTGCAGCTTCTCAATGATACGATCTGTGGAACAGAATGTATATTCTTCCCAAAGAGCCTGAGACTGTGTGCTCTCATCTGAAATGGGTCTGCTAGAGTGACGCATCCTGCTGGGACAGCTGTCACTCTAGAGTGACACATCCTGCTGGACTGTCACTCTAGAGTGAGGCATCCTGCTGGACAACTGTCACTGTAGAGTGAGACATCCTAGGTGAGGTCCATTGTTTCCTGGATTCCATTTCTTCTTCTTTCCTGGTCTTCTTCCTCATTTTCTTGGAGAACTTCCTCAAGGTACTTTCTTAGTAAGGGTGCAAAGTAGGTAGACTTTCTGAAAACTTGCCCGTCAGAAAATGTCTTTATTTTGACGTCACTCTTGACAGTTTGGCTTGCTAGGTTATCCGGGATCCAAATATTTCCCATAAGGGAAGAAACTGCTCCATTGGCTTCCAGCACTCAGTGTTGCTGATGAAAAATCTGCTGCCTGTCTATTTCTCATCCCTTTTTAGTTGAGCTAATTATGATGACTTTATTTTCTCTTTGGGCACTTGTAATATCTTCCCTCTTTCCTTAATATTCCAAAACTTCACAAGATCGTGTCTAGATATAGGTGGTATCAGGGTCCCTCCATCTGGAGACTTAGTTCTTTCTGTTCTTCAATTTTTAAAAAATTTCTTCACCTAGATTTTGTATGTTCTCTTTTCCAAAAAGTCCTAATGCTTAGATATTGATTGACTAGATCTCTTTCCTTCATTTTTTTCTACTGTTTCTTTTTGTTGTGTATCTAGGGAGTTGCCCTCAACTTTATTTTCTAGCCTGTCTACTGAATATTTTGGGTAGTTTTATTTCACTTTCAAAGGGCTCTTTTTATTCAGTTTTTCTTTCCTTTGTAGCCTTCTGTTTTCATGTTCACTTTGTTCACCATGTTCACTTTGTTTCCTCTAGAGTTGGTTGTATTTTTCAAGTCTCCCAATTCTCACTGGTTATTTTTCTTACATGCTCCTCCCCTGGTCCTCCCCCTCCACCTCCTAATGCCCAAACTACTGGGCTGACCGTTTGCATTTAAGAATCAATATAACTGTTAACTTCTATAGGAATTGGCGTGGGTATCCTCTGCCATTGTATGGCTGGGTCTGTTTCTCTAGTTAAGCCTCTTCTGGAACTAGAAGCACTTGGGCATTTGCAGAGGGATTTTGACAGAGAATTAGCTGATAGACTGGGGGGGGGGGGTCACTTATTTCCAAAAAAGAGAAATCTTATTCTGGGGCACCAACTTCTACCTCTCCTCAGGCAGCTTAATCAACTTCTGTACAAACAACAACAACAACAAGAACAACAGATTTTTAATGGGTACCAATCGCAATACTGCCTGTGTTCTGCACAATGGTTGGGGTAGGATAGGACGGGGTTCAGATTTACAACGGGTATAAGGTATAACTCTATAGACTCTTCAGGTGCTCATGTTTCTTTGGGATTAGGTTGTTCAGATCAGCTTCTATTCTGTCTGAAAGACACCTTCACTCTTTCATTCATTATCATGCTTCATCCACCTTCTCTCTTCCAGAAATGTGTTGAGATCTTCTTCAGTTATTATCAAATCTGTTCCATTTTCTTTGCTGAGATGTGTCAATCCTCTTTTGCATTTCTTGACTTCAATTTCAGTGGGGCCTGGGGAGGGAGGGGAAGTAAACTTATATGCTTAGTTCATCATCTTAAATTCAAAGTCCCACTGGAAGCTTTTAGACACAAGAGTGACATGAATAGCTTTATATATTTAAGAGGTCCCCGGGGCCGCAATGCTAAAAATGAACTAAAGAGGGCCAGAATGCATACAAATATTATTCTAGAGGACTAAGAATCTGATTTCCTCACTGAGAACATGCAATGTCTGGGACTTCTGGGAGTCAGGCACTTTACCAAAATAACCCATCATTCAAAACCCAGTAAGCTACTAGAATGTGTTCATGGTGCCCTAGAGATAATGTGTGAAACCTGAATAAACTGAACCTGAAAGACCCACACTGTCTTTGGGAAACACTTTAGGAGCCTACCGTAGATTCTTGCTTTGAACTGGCATTTGGGGTAAACAAAAGGACTTTCTGTTCTGATAAAATTGGATGGGGGGTGAGCACAAGCAGCCAAAAAGCTGGCAAGAAGGACATAAAGGTCCTTCTGTTCGCTGGCTGGTTTCATTTACTCACTGATTTGCTTATTCAAAGCACTTTCGTTACTAACACCATTCTGTAATCAGAGGGCCCTGGTTCGAATCCCAGGTCTACCACCTGTTAGCAATGTAGCCTCAGGCACTTTACTTGATCTCCATAAAATTCAGCTCACTTATTCCTGAAATGGGAGCGATACATTTCCACTTCATCAGATTATTGTGACGATTAAATTAATCTATATTAAAAACAAAAAACAAGTATGTTATTTGGCACACACTCAAAAACCCTCTAATTGACAGGATTTTTTCAAATGTTGAATGAACGTCCAACATCTACGTTTAAAGCATCTAGAGGAAGACATTCATGATAGAGGAAAATAATTCTAGGACTGAGAAATGACATAATAAAGGAATCCACAGAAGAATACTCTGTGGGTCCAATCTTATTGCCTATGCCTCCACCCAGTTCCTAACAAAGTGAATAAAATAGTGTATTAAAACAACTAAATGAATAGAAGTGATCTAAAGGAAACTGGCTGGGTGTACGAATTAATCCCAGAGCCTCAACTCTACTTCAAATTACACAGAAAATGGGAGGTTGTGAATAAGATCAGAAGAAAACTTAAGAAAGTCTTTGCATTGTAATTAAATGAAATTTGGGTCAGTCATATCCAGTTAGCTGGTTCTGAAGTAAAGATTTCTCTGTGTGTGTGGACTTTATCTGCCAAACTGGTAAGGAACTCTGGCAGCGATAGGAATCTGTGCCACTCTGGAAATATAGACACCATCACTAAGCCGGGTGCCCATTGTTTGCTAGACAAACACCCTCACGGATTTGTTCTAGTTTTTCAAGTGACTTCCACTCTTGATCTAATCAAGGAAGGGCTTTTACCTGAAAGGTGGAACTGAATGAAGAGACCAAACCCCAAGTAGCTATTAAAACCCCACTGTGGATTTAGAGCCTGTGGATCCTGTAGATGCTGAAGCAAGATTCCACAATGCTTTCAGAGGCTGGTGTGTAAAGTGTAGGATGCGATGGGACAGATCACACTGCCATCTGTAAATGCCATCTAAAAGGGCGGTCTAGCTCTACAATGATACCGAATTCATTAGACAGTAACAACAGAAGCTGACACTTTCTCAGTACCTGCCAACTGCCTGGTACTGTCCCAATTCCTTTTAGAGGTGCTAAAATTTAATCCTCACAATAATTCTATGAAATAGATCCCATTTTATAAGCAGTTTGCCCAGAGTCACGTGACTAACAGGTGGAAGAACCAGGTTTGGACGCAAGGAGTCTGCTGTGAGAGATGATGGTCTTAACCTCCAGGCTGTGGCGAGAAAAGAGGACGTACTAAGCTCACTACTCCGTGGGCCAGCAGAACGCGGAGCAGTCTCTGAGACGTGCAAGTACTGTATTTGCAGGCCTCTTCAGAGCTATTGGTCTGAGTCTTCACGACCACCCTGTGAGGCAGGGATTTTTGTCCTCACCTCACACTCATAGAGCTACAGTGACTTTCCCAAGAGCTAACCCCAGCTATGGGCTCTTTCTGGTACACTAGATTGCGTCTCATGCTCTTGGAAACCGACCTAAGACACAGAATATCAAGGAACTGTCTGGTTATCCTGGTAAATTTGTGCTGCAGTAGATTCTAGGGTCAGGTTTTTGGAGCAGCTGGTCAAAACATACAAGACCAGAGAGTGCTCAGGATGTCAGAATGAGGACCACCCCCTAAGGGCCATGGCCCCCAATGGTGAGCCAAGGGCTGGCATGAAGGCAGGTGTCAAAGCTCTCAGAACCAGGCCAGTATAGGGCCAGGAGGGAATCTGACAGCTGAGAGCAGAGGAACGAGACTCACAAACAGAAGGCCTTGCTCCTGAGAAATTAGGATTCCCCTTTTTGCTGTGTTCTTAACCCACTTTCTAGGGATGGAGCCAGGCAGTCAGGTACAGGGGCAGGGAGCTGAGAGGGCAAGGCTAGGACCCTAAGAGACAGAGGTCGAGGACTGAATCCCCATCTCTGCCTACCTCCCCAAACCTCTCTACCTGCCACCTCGCTGGGCACTCCTTACATCTGTGTGAGGAGGTATAATTTCATAATATTTTCCTTCCATTCAGGCAGATAGGCCAGGCTGGTAGCCACTTCCTTCTGGATAGGCCAGGCCCAGGCCTCAAAGAACGGAGCCAGATTCTTCTGCACTTGGTGGGAGAACATCTTCACCCACAGATTCATTTTGTCAACATTGTCTGTGGGCAAGTTGGTCTGGTTCCTGTACTCAGTGAAGAGACGGATGAACGGCTCCCACCCAAAGGCCTCCTGTAGCTGGGAAGAGAAAGCAGCAGCAAGATGAGACATTTAATCCACAGAAAGAAGGCCCAGCAGACACTACAGTAAATTAATGTATTTAACCTCTGAAACACAAGTTTCATCTCTGTCACTGACCCTGTCTCCCGTTGTGGCTGCTGGCCTCATGGGCCATCCTTGATCTTATCTTCGGAAGGGCCTCTGAGCTAGCACGGTGCTCAGCACCGAGCAGACACTCAATAAATGATGGCTGTGGTAATAACTGTAAAGGTTATTATCAGTATTTACCACCAGTATCGTTATTCATGTAGCTCACTAGATCGTGAAAGCGTCCACAGGATATCACACAAGGATTCAAAACAGGCTGACGTGGAAAAAAATCCTTGTATCTTCAACAGTTGCAAAGTTAAACCCCAATAGTTGGGGAACCTCCACCCTTACCCTGATGTTAGCCTGCATCGGCCACAGGCCTATGTTAGTCTGCAAGGCTAGGAACATGGCCTTTAGGGAAAAGAAGGTGAGTCCTATAGACACAGAAGATTATGTACAGTCTAGGTGGCTAGAATTAAGTTACGTAAGACATAGTTTTAGGAAAAGGCAGCTGTCCTGAGGCCACTGGCAACAGCCCACGTGAGGCTGGGTTATGGCGCTTTACCGTTGGGACGGACATTAGCCATTCTCTGGAACAGCGTCAGCTGGATTTCACACGTGAGCACCTTTTGTCCCTGGGGTGAAAGCGGCCCAACGACAAGGTTAAGGTCTGCAGGCACTCTCACTGTTGTTCTCAGGGCA
Organism: Panthera tigris; assembly: GCF_018350195.1. NCBI lineage: Eukaryota > Metazoa > Chordata > Mammalia > Carnivora > Felidae > Panthera > Panthera tigris. Next base: position 156,010,807 of record NC_056661.1, read on the forward strand.
GCGGATTCGAACAGAGCAAGAACCAGAATAGAGTGTGCCTGGCTGGAGGCCAAGTTCCAGAATCCCAGGTGGTGAGACGCTGCCCGGTGAGCTGGGAGCTGCCCCAGCAACTGCGGGGAGGGAACTGGCGTGTTGAACAGTAGTTCAAAGGCAGGGGCAACCTCATGTCTAGGCCAGTGAGGAATCTGGGACTGCCTAAGAGGGAGAAACTGAGGCAGGGAGAAGATCCGCCTCCTGTAAGGAAACAACAGGTCCCATCCCATATCTTGTGCGTGGAGGGCAGGGCGGGGGGGTGTTTGGTTTTAGAGGGCTATTCTGTGGCACGGCTTGGCTTCAGTCTCAGGTACGTCTGGGTTTAAAGCCAGAGATGATAACTGTACTTAAGTACTCTTTTCGCCTCTACCAAGTTTAAGCTTTCGTGGTGCTTTCTATCCACTCTACTGAACCTCCTCAGAATCATGGTGTGAGGGTGGGGCTGAGGCAGTCATGTCCACTGGGAGGCTTCATCAAATAGCACTGTCACACTTGGGCTCCGTCAGGTCTCCTGGGTCACTAGGACGTCACCTGACAAGGTTGCGCTGCCGGTCCCCTGAGTGGGAGGTTCCCAACCCCCTCCATTGCTGCCCAGTACCTGGAGATATGTTTCCAGGGCGGTCCACGCATTCCAGTTTTTCACATTGGGACCCTTGCCCAGGTAGATTCGGACCCTCTTCTCCCGAACCGGAGGCCACAGAGCAATATTGGCGCGGCCTCGAGGGATGCCCAGGACCGTCTCGTGCACATAAACACACCACAGGTTGCAGGTGGCCTCCGTGGTGTGCGGGGGGAACTCCCACTCCTGTCGTTGCTGGTTACGGCCGAGCTCGTGGACGGGGCCCCACAGCCCCTTGGTTCTGATGAGCTTCTCATTGATGAGCTCCTGCACAGACTCCAGATGGCACATGATGGGGTACCCTGCATGCATCCAGCCTGGGCCGCAGGAGGGAGGAAGAAGGGTTAGGATGCTCCCCACGCATCTGTACCAGGACTCCCAGAAACCGTAATGCTCAGAAGGACGATCCACACAAGACCCACCTGGGCTTCCCCCCTCCTCTCATGGTGGATGGGTGCCCCCACCCCACTCCCACCCGACAGGGTGTGGCTGCAGGACTGATGCACGTTACAGACAGCCCTTCGTGTTCCTCTTCAATTTCTATTTTTGTGAGAGTGTCCTGTCCATGTGAACCTGTCTCATTATACCCTTCTCTCAAAACTGAAAAACTCCTGACAGTGGTTTCCCCTTCTCAATATTTAGATGTGGAGTTGCCCACATTGACACTACTTTATAGGGATCATCTCCGGAGGGCAAGAAAACTGGGGTCCAGAGAAATTGCCATCGTTCTTTAATGTCCACACCCCCCCTGGTTTTTCTAGGCTTCTTAACCCCCTGGCACAGATCTCTTCATTCAGTGTCTTCTCAAAGTTGTTAAGTTCCTTCTCCCAACAACTGTGACCTAGGTCCAGACCCTCTGCCACTTTTACTTTCTCCTTGACATCCCCTGCTGGGGCTGCTGTGAAAGCCTGGCACTATTCTCTGAATGGTTCCTGCTGTTGAAGACCTCTCTTGACATGCTGACTTCAACTGTTACATACTTTTATGTTTTACTTTATGTTTATTTTTGAGAGAGGAAGAGAGAGAGTGGGAGTGGGGGAGAGAGAGAAAGAGAGAGAGAGAGAGAGAGGGAGAGAGAGAATATCCCAAGTGGGCTCCGGGCTGAGAGTGAAAAGCCTCATGGGGGCTCAAACTCACGAACTGTGAGATCATGACCTGAGCTGAAGTCTGACGCTTAACCAACTGAGCCACCCAAGCGCCTGTCAACTGTTACATATTTTAATGTGCTGCTCATATAGTTCTGTAGCCTGCTTTTGTGTCACATAATCCCATTATATTTCTTTCTGCCATCAAAAGATCACTTTAAATATCTTCCTCAATGACTGTTGAATGTACACACCATATATCACTTAACCGTTCCATACTTTTGGACATTTAGGTAGTTTCCCATTTTTTGTTGGGGGATATGGCTGCATCTATTTTTCTTAGATCCATTTTCCCCCTTTTCATCTATATGGCAAGACTTACATCTTATATGGCTTGCTAGAAAAACATTTTTAACCAGGTGGCCGCCCACTGGATGGCTGTTGGAAAAAAAAAAGGAGAGGCCCCGAGGGGAGCGCGCACAGAGGGCTGGTTCGCCCGGGGCACCCACCAACTGAGATCTGCACATCGGCGACGATCCTCTGGGGCAGACGCAAAGGGAAGGGCTCGGCCCCCAGCCGCGCCACAGCCTGCATCACCTCATCCCAGAGGCGAAGCAATGGCTCAGGGTTCTCCAGGGTACGGAGATTGGCGGTTGGCACGGTCAGGATGATGTTGTCCGTAGCCAGCTCTCCCCAGGGACCTGGATTCTCCTGGATACGCCTCTTCCACTCCTCCTGCGAGGTCTCCCCTGGGAAGAGAGGCCGTGGGGCTTGAAACTCACTTTCCCAAATCCCTTAACGTGAAAAGATACAACCTGAGCCCAGGCGGAGAACAGCAAGGTCATGAACAACCACATCCCCTCTCTCTCCTTCTGTGAAGTCCCTCCCCATGAATGTGGTTTGGTCCTTCTCTCCTTCCCTCTACCAACCCACATGTCTCTCTTCCTACACCGAACAGCCCCAGACGACCCATTCCCGCAGGCGTGCACCCCACGGCTTTCGCTCACCTAGCTTGTAGTATGGGGCATGCACAGCCCCCTTCACAGTGATGGGCACGGAGCCCAGTTTGCTGCTCTGAGGCACGATGATGTAGAGGAGGCCGCCCCAGAGGCAGGTGATGGACTTCGTGGGCTTGTCCAGGCAGCACCGGTTGATCACGAGCGGGCCTCGGAACAGCTTGCTGGCTCTGGTCAGGTCATCCGTGTGGCAGCCAATCTGTATCTGGAGCAGAAGATCCCCCCCGCCCAGAGTCACTTCGGGGAGTGTGCAGGTGGAAAGGGAAGGCTCCCAGGAGGTGGGGACAGTCAGGATCACTGGGCCATGATCCCACGCAAGCCCAGTTTTTCCACCATTCGTGAACCATGTGTGCCAAACCCATGCAATTCCATCATTCCTCAGGGCCGCGTGGACTGAACCGCGTGTAATGTCCTCCCAGGGACGCTGAAGTGAGGGGCACCAGGTGGAACCCACACGCTAATGCTGAGGGGGGCCGACTCCCGGGCCCCTGGGTGTCTCTGAGACCCACAGGATACTGGGTTGCCTATTTCACTGTGGCCATTCTGGCATTGGTAATGGGGCAGAGGGGACCTTGCGGACTTCTGCGTTTTGTTGACTAGAGAGGAGGCCCGGTGAAGGGCAGGGTGACCGGCTGATGGCCTGGAGGATAGATTCAGTTCCTCCTGTTCTCCGGGGCCCCCCTCCTGGGCCAGTGGAGCAGTCCCTGTACTTCACAGAGTCCTGGGATGGTTCTCCCAGGCTGATGCTAGAGAGTTCCAGGAGAGGTACAGGCACAGAACAGACCCTACCTGTCACAACTCTCAAGGGGGCTGAGCAGGATGGCTACTTAATTTGTGATATGTGTGTGTGATGACAGCGGCAGAGCTGAAGGTGGAACAGGGAAGCAGGAACAGTCTTCGGTGTCACAGGGAAGAGGTAGAAAGACCTTGGGCTCCAGTGGGAGGTTAGATGGGCATGGAAAGGGAACTGCGGTTGACTGAACATTGCTGTATGCCGGGATGCCTCCATGTGGTGCCTTATTTTATTTTACTTTAATGGAAGCATTTTATTTTTTAAATTATTATTATTATTATTTTTAAGTAGGCTCTGTGCCCAACGTGGGGCTTGAACTCACGACTCTGAGATTGAGAGTCGCTTGCGTACCGAGTGAGCCAGCCAGGCACTCCTGTTTGCTGCCCTTCTTATTCCCCACTGCAGGACATGAATGAAAGGCACAGAACTTGAGAGCTAGCAATTGGTGAGCTTTGAGTCCTGGGCTCCACAATGCATCAGATCTACTGATCGACCCAAGTATAGTTGACACACAGTGTCACATTAGTTCCAGGTGTACTAGATCAATATTTTCAATCCACCTGCCTCCTCAGTTGTCTTACCCTTAAAATGGGGTAAGTCCTTGCCTCACAAGGCCAGTAGGGTTTTTAACTGGCAACCAGGACAGCAAGGACCTCTGGCTTCTGCATCACATGGGAGATGGGGCCCGGCCTTACCTTCAGATCAGCAGAGGCAGCAGCTTCAGGCAGCGAGACCTCTATGATCTGCCTTCCAGGAATGTAGAGCCCGGTGCTCATCCAGCAGTATCTGGTGCCTGCCGACGCACAGAAGGGCAGACTTTATCCCTCCTCCGTGACGCCATCTCCGTCCAGCACATCCACAGCCCATTCTGGAGCTCCGCCCGCCTCCCTCCCTTCATGCCGCCCTGATTCAGGTGCTTAAATGTCACCTAAATCCCCAACCCCCATCTCCTGGAAAGTGCACGGCCAAGGGTGGCGATGGCCTTCTGAGGCCATCAGGCCCCGTCCCCACGGCCCCCCATGCTGAGTTCTCCTTCTCCCTGCCCCCATTCCTTACCTGGATTGTTGCAGTTGACGTCAACGGTGATAGGAGATTCCGAGGGGCGCAGATAGGGGCTGCTGTACATGTCTTCGATTTCTGGCACTAACAGAGAGAGGTCGCTTCCCGAGTGGGCCAGACCAGTGGCCAGGGAGAGCATAGCACCCCTGCAGCAATCATTGATAACGGGGTTCTCTCGCGTTGCTACCGGGAGCCGATAGCGACTCAGCAGTTTCCTCAGGAGCCGGTGCACAGACATATAGGCAGGGATCTCCTCTGCAGGGATCTGGAGGAAAGCAGCCCCGTCCGGCCCCAGCTTTGCCAGCCAGCCCTTTTCCACATTCCCTCTCTTCCGGCCCATTATGACCTGGAACTCGGCCAGAGTGGAGCGGAAGTGATAGGTCCTGATCCCTGCTTTAGGAGTACGGAAGGGCCCCGGATTGAGGCTCTGGCTTGTGATGCTGATGCCAAAGGGGTTGAGGAGGAGGTTTCCTGGGAACCGAGCCAAAGGGGACACTCCAGGGTTCTTGAAGGCCCACCACCAGGCTTGGGCTCCAACGAACAGTCCCCCGCCCTCTGCTACGAACTCCTGCAGCTCTTTGACCCCCACATCGCTCACGGGTTCAAAGCAATAGACACTCGCGTCGCTGGTCAGATGGGGCTCGATGCTGGTGTCTATGCCCCCCACTGCGAGCAGGCCGCTCAGTGTCCTCAGTTCTGTCTGCACCACGATCTTGCCTCTGCGGCCCCCGTCCAGCCAGCGCACGGCATTGAGCAGAAAGGGGCCCAGTTTGCCAACGGTGAATAATACCTTGTGGCCGGTCACGACCACCCGGCCCCGGCCGTAGCGGGCAGCCGCTATGACACAGCCATGGTAGGAGTCTAACCCCAGGGGAAAGGCCAGAGCCCCGTGCACCAGCAGCTGGGATGGGAAGCAGTCTGAGTTGCTGATGTCCAGCTCTGAAATCCCGTGCAGGAGCTCGTCTCTGTCCTCGGAGAGGTCATCCTCACAGCTGCAAAGACACACAAGTGTTCTCCATTCAAGGAGCAGCCACAGAAAGCCCCAGGGACAGCACCCAGCATACAGCAGGCAGCAGCTTTCCTAATATGACCACTTTTGTCTCTCACAGGGCAGCTGGGAGAACAAGGTGGGCATATCTGACCTCCCTGGGTATGGAGGCTGGTCAGAAGGAAGACAGGGGAACGTTGATTCTGGTCTACTCATTCTTGGAAGACAAACTCTCCAAAGCAAGGGCGCCTGGGTGGCTCTGTCAGTTAAGGGCCCTACTCTTGATTTCAGCTCCGGTCGTGATCTCCTGGTTGATGGGATCAAGCCCCACGTTGGGCTCTGCACTAAGAGCTCAGAGCTTGCTTGGGATTCTCTCTCTGACCTCTCTCTCTGCACTCCCCCCCACCCCCCAATTGCAAGTGTGTGCTGTCTCTCTCTCTCTCTCGCTCTCGCTCTCTCTCTCTCAAAATAAATAAATAAACAGGGGCTCCTGGGTGGCTCAGTCAGTTAAGCGTCCAACTTCGGCTCAGGTCACGATCTCGCAGTCAGTGAGTTCGAGTCCTGCATCAGGCTCTGTGCTGACAGCTCAGAGCCTGGGGCTTGCTTCAGGTTCTGTGTCTCCCTCTCTCTCTGCTCCTCCCCCACTCATGCTCTGTCTCTCAAAGATGAATAAATATTAAAAAAAATTAAAAATAAATAAACATTAAAAAAACACAACACAAATTTATTAAAAAAAAAAAAACCCAAATTCTCCAAAGGAAATCTCAAAGGAAGGCTTGCTGTGTTTACCTAATATTATATCTTAAATATTCCAGATTTAAGTGTTTATTTCAGCCTTTTGCACATTATATAAATAACTGAATGGTAAATCATGTTTTCATTCTCATAAAGAACCTTATTTATAAGTTCTGTGCAGCCAGTTTTCTGCAAATAAAGTCAATGGAGAGCTGAGTTGGTGGCACCAGTATTATCTCAAAAGGTGAGGCAGGGGAGCTGAGTGGCTTCAACTCTAGTGAGACCCTCCTGGTAACTTGAACCTAAAAGGATTGACTGCTGACACCCAGCACTCCACCCACTCATTGCCGGCTCGCTGGAGTGACATCCACACTATAAGGTCTTTCTCAGCACCATCTGTACCCGTCTCTGGGTAACGGACCCCTATCACCTCAGGACACCTGTAACCCCAAAACAGGAGACGCAGCCCTGGCCACCTAGTGGGATCCTCAGGGGGTAAGAGGTGGAGTGACCTCCATAAGTTCGAGATCCCAGAACTGGCTGTGCCACTTTTGTAAAGATGTGGTAACTGCAGAAGGCAGCTGCCAGGATACAATGGAAAACAGGAGCCAGGCGGACAGCAGAGCTGAGTCGTGTCCTCTGGCTGGGAGAACTCCAGTTAACCGACGGGGAGACTGCGGTGCTCTCAGTGGGTACGAGCCTTTCCTGGAGACAAGGTATCACCCTAGTGACTCTCCAGCTCCTTCAGGTAGTAACCTCCGAAGTTATTCAGCTCGCTGTTCCTGCTCTGAATCTCAGTTTACCCAACCACCTTGTGATTATAATCTTGCTTCTGATTCTGACGATCACCTGCCCCAACAGGCCAGGCCACGCAGAATGTTCTAGTTTTGTGACATGTCTATTTCTCAAGCAATATCTTGGACAGTCTGTCTTTAATTTGGTGATTCTAAAATTAAAAATATTAATTTAGGGGCGCCTGGGTGGCTCAGTCGGTTGGGCGGCCGACTTCGGCTCAGGTCATGATCTCGTGGTCTGTGAGTTCGAGCCCCGCGTCGGGCTCTGTGCTGACAGCTCAGAGCCTGGAGCCTGTTTCAGATTCTGTGTCTCCCTCTCTCTGACCCTCCCCCGTTCATGCTCTGTCTCTCTCTGTCTCAAAAATAAATAAACGTTAAAAAAAATAATTAAAAAAAATATATTAATTTAAAAAATTTTTTATGACTTTATGCCTGCATATAAAATTAAATGCAAAATGTGTTTAAATTCTTATAAGAAGCAGTTCTGTGTATAAATTTCACGCAGTTGTTTTACAGGTGAAATCAGTGAAGAGGTAGGTCACTGTGTTTTATTTATTGTTTTATTTTTTTTAAGTTTATTTATTTATTTTGAGAAAGACAAAAACTAGACAAGTAGGGGAGGGGCAGAGAGAGAGGGAGACAGAGAATCCCAAGCAGGCTCCACTGCCAGCACAGAGCCCGATGCTGGACTTGAACCCAAGAAACTGTGAGATCGTGACCTGAGCCAAACCCAAGAGTCAGACGCTTAACTGACTGAGCCACCCAGGCACCCCTGTGTTTTAGATAAATACACTGGCATCAAGGTTTATACACTATTATGACAAGGGGGGTGATACTGAATGTGCAAACTTGAGGTCCAGACACTGAGTCGCTAGAACCTCATCTAGACAATGACCCTGGGTGAGGTCCTGCTCATGCTAAGCTGGGGGGCACCCTCAGAGTGTCTTTTATGTCTAATAGCCATGACTTCTTTGCAGGGGGAGAAAAATTTTTCTTTCATAAACTGAAAAAAATCTGAACTGGATTTTTACTTCTCTTTCCCATTCTCTTCTGAAATGAAACATTAAGTTTTAAAATCAGAATAAATCCATGATAGCACTGGGTTTGGAGAAGGGCACAATCAATAAACTGGGCCAGTGAGAAATTTATAGAAAATGGAAATCAAATGGAATCAGACTGATCAGAAACCCTTGAAAACAGAAGAATCTGTAACTGCATCTATGTGAAAGAAAAAGACCAAGAAAACAGGAAGAGTAGGGATTATCATTTGTCCTGAGAAAATACACCTCAGTAACCAGTAATGACCAATCTAGAATTTCAATGCCACTTAACATTTAAATAAACAAGAATCACTGAATATGTGGTGAAAAGTAACACCGTGAAAGAGAAGCACGAAACTAACCACAGAAAACCAACACTCTAGTAACAGTGATAAATGAAGGTGAAAGTCCTACATAAATATTGCAGATTATTGGAGTTTTGAGATGACATACTTTGTCTCCAAAAAAAAAAAAAAAACAACAACAAAAAAACAGGCTGCTATAATAAGTTACTCATTAGAATAAAAGTATAATTGCCAGAGAATCTCAATTTTAATACATGGCAGAAAGTAAATCTTGATGGGGATGAACACTATGAATAAGTCAACAGGGAAACTGAGTCAAGTGATCGTTCCAGAGGGCAGTGCTGAAAGGCATGAAGCTAAACAGTAGCAGAAAAAAGAGAATGAAGGACAAAGAAGATCTAGCAAGCGGGAGTTAAGAAAGCAAAGAAAGAGAAAAAAGTAGCAAGAAACCTACAATTACATGGCAATTTCCTTGCACTGAAAAACCGATTTCAGTTCTCAGAAAGACAGGACTACCCGAATGCAAAGCAGGGTAAATGAGAAGTGCAGGATCTAGCTGGTTACTGACAAGCTAATGAACTTCAAACATGAAGAAAAAGCCTTGAAGGCCGCCAGAAAGAAAACAAAGCCAAAGAGAACAAATTACCTACAAAGAAGTGAAACAAGTTCCCTAAAAACAAAGTATTTGAGGGCAGTGAAGGCACTCTCTTCGTATGACACACACAGCCGCCTAAAACTCTTCGTTGGCACGTGGAAATGCTGATACCACATCAAGGGTTTAGAAAATGTACCACTCATGAAAGTTTTCCCCAAAATGTACCTAAGGTTACCCTGTAGGTCTAGAAAAAGAAAAACAGGTACAACAGACAAACAAATTGGCTTCAGGAAACAGTGGCGGGCACGAAGACCAGTGTAATTTATAAGTAATGCTGAGAAAGGTCTTCTGCAGTTGCTAAGAAAGAATCCCGAATTAGCAGAACCATGATGTTAAACTAAACTGAGGCAAAACCAAACTGGAACCAAGGTGCCGCTGTTTTGGGAGGTAGAGGGTGAGCATGCAAAAGTGCGAGAAAGAGACAAATGGCGTTCTTAATCTGGAGATGCAGATTATAAAAACTAGTTAATTCGCATCTCAGATCTAAAAATATAAAGCTTACTAAAACAATAAGGGCAACACAGTAAATATGGCTATTAGTGTATAATAAAGGTGGCATCTTGTATTACTGGGAAAAGATACTTTCATAAATATAATTTCAAATAACCTATATTATAAATTATATTAACTTCTTATAAATATTGATGTAATACATAATGCATAATATAATCTATAATTATATAATATAAATAATAAATATGTTATCATATTATAAATTATAAATATAATTTCATAAATGTTGGGATGACTGGTTAGGCATTTGGGAAAAGATAAAATGGATACCCTCTGACACACAACACACAAGACAAGATTCCAAATGCATCCGAGCGGTAAATTTTAAAAAGGAAACCACCCAAGTACTAGAAGAAACCAAGAGTGAAATCTCATAATCTAGGTGTGAGGAAAGGCTTCCTAACTATGACCCCAAATCAAATGTGCTAAGAGAAAAGATTGATAAAATTAGCTACATATGCATTTTTGAATGGCAGAAATACTAAGTACATTTAAAAAACAAACATGCTGTAATCACAGATAAAAGATGAATATTTCTAATCTGTAAAGACCTCTTAAAATGAGAACACGAAAAACATATCTGAAAATGGGCAAAACATGTAAAAGGACAGTTTGCAACCAAAAAAACCTAAATGACTCTTAACACACACTGATTTACTTCTAGAAAAAAGAATGAAGGGGCGCCTGGGTGGCTCAGTCAGTTAAGTGTCCGACTCTTAGATTTGGCTCAAATCATGACCTCATGGTCCCTGGGTTCAAGACCCTCTTCGGGCTCTGTGCTGACAGTGCAGAGCCTACTTGGGATTCTCTCTCTCTGCCCCTCTCCTGCTCATGCTCTCTCTCCCTCTCTCTAAAATTAAATAAACTTAAAACAGAAAAAAGAATCCAAGTTACAACGATATTGGAATACCATTTCCCAGCTATCAGGGTAACAAAGCTTCAGAAGTCTGATAACTGTCCTGTTAGAATTGTGTGGGGGAAACAGGCATTCTCTCTCCACTGCTGGTGAGAATGCTAAGTGGTACAACCCAACATGGGGATGAACTTGGCAATTTCTTACAAAAGCATACATACATTTATCCTTGGACCTAGCAATTTTATCTCTAGAAAGTTAGCCAAAAGGCACAATTTCAATAAAATGAAAACACTTAAAACAAACTTATCCATTGCAACTTTATGATAGCAAAAACATGAAAGCAACACGAATGCCCGTACATTAGAGGTTGGTTGAATAAACTATGGTATACTCATAGAGACAAACAGAACGCCACTATGGAAAAAAAAATAAGGGAGATTTCTAAATATTGTCAAAGCATAATTATTAAGATATATTAATTGAAAAAAGCAGGGTGTAAAAGAGTATTCATAGCATGCTTCCTTTAATTTGTGAACTACTGGGCACAATATGTATCCACACACACACTGTTGTAAAAAGAAACAGGAAGGAATAATCAAGAAACTAATGAAATTGATTATCATACAGGGGTGAGAACAGATTACAAACAGAGGGAAAGACAATGAGAAGGTTTTTTTTTTTTTTTCAGGCTTTAACATGCCAATTAAAAAAACTACGCTTTATTTATTTATTTTTTTTAAGTAGGCTCCATGCTCAATATGGGCGTGAACTTATGACCCTGGCATCAAGAGTCTCAAGCTGTACTGACTGAGCCAGCCAGAGGCCCCTAAGAGTACTTTTAGGCTCACAGCACTATTGAGGGGAGAGCACACAGAAGTCCCATATAGCCCCCCGCCAACACACACACACACACACACACACACACACACACACACACACACACAGCCTCCCGTTACCAACATCCCCATCAGGGTAGTACATTTGTTACACTCAAACCTACATTAGCACATTATTATCACCCAAAGCCCATGGTTCTCATTAGGGTTCACTCTTGTACATCCTGTGGGTTTGGACAAAGGTATAATGACATGTATCCCTAATTATGGAATCATCAAGTATTTTCACTGCCCCCAAAATACTCTGTGTCCTGCCTATTCATCCTCTCATCTTGCCCCTGGCATCCACAGATCTTTTTACTGTCTCCAGAGTTTTGCCTTTTCCAGATGTCATCCAGTCGCAATCATACATTAATCATGCATTTAAATTTCCTCCATGTCTGTTCATGGCTTATTAGCTCATTTATTTTTAGCACTGAATAATACCCCACTTCTGAATGTACCACAATTTACTTACTCATTCACCCCCTGAAGAACATCTTGGTTGCTTCTACGTTTGGCAATTATGAACACAGCTGCTACTAATATCCACATGCATGTTTTTGTGTGGATATAACTCCTTTGGGTAAACAGCAAGGAGTGTGATTGCAAGATCATATGGTAAGAGTAGTTTAGTCTGTAAGAAACTGTGAAACTGTCTTCGAAGGTGGCTGTACCATGTTGCATTCCCATCAGCAGTGAACGAGAGTTCCTGTTGCTCCACATCCTCATCAGCATTTGATGGTGTCAATGTCTTGGATTTTCAGTGTAGTGACAGCTCATTGTTTTACTTTGCATTTCCCCGATGACGTGTGATATGAAGTGTCTTTTTATAGGATTACCTTACATCTGTACATCTTATTGTGAGGTGTCTATTAAGGTCATTGGACCATTTTATTATATTGTTTTCTTATTGTTATTTTAAGAGTTCATTATATATTTTGGATGATAATGCTTTATATGATGTGCCTTTTGCAGATATATGTTCCCAGTCTGTGGCCTGTCTTCTCATTCTCTTGACATTGACTTTTGCAGAGAAGAAGTTTTCAATTTTAATGAAGCCCAGCCTACCCATGATCACGTTCATGTTTCCTTGGTATTATAGCTAAAAAGTCATAGCCACAGTCAAGATCATCTAGGATTATTTCCTATGTTATCTACTAGGAGTTTTATAGTTCTGTGTTTTACCTTTAGGTCTGTGATCTATTTTGAGTTACTTTATGAAAGCTATAAGGTCTGTGCCTAGGTTTCATTTTTTTTGCCTGTGGATGTCCAGTTCCAGCATCATTTTTGAAGACTTTCTTTGCTCCATTGTATGGCCTTTGTTCCTCTATCAAAGATCAGATGACCAGATTTATGTGGGTCTCTTTCTGGGCTCTCTATTCCATTCAGTTTGTCTGTTCTTTCACGAATACCACACTCTTTTCTCTTTTGATTACTGTGAGTCTCAAGTATAGTGAGTCCCACTTTGTTCTCCTTTGATATTGTGTTGAATATGCCAACTTTGAAAAAATCAACCTCGCAGACGTTAAAATCCATCCATTTAAAGTGTACACCTTGATGAGATTTTGTTACATTTGTACACTGGTATAATCACAATAAAAATACATAACATTTCCATCACCACATAAAGCTATCTTTTGCCCTATTTCGGTCACTTCGGTCTCCGGGCAACCACTGACATGCTGGCTTTCAGTGTAGATTAGGTCTGCCTTTTCTGAAACTTCATATAAATGGAATCACAAAGTAGATACTCTTGCATTTGGCTTCTTCCACTTAGAGTACATTTTTGAGAGCCACCTATATTATTAAGCCTATCAGTAATCTATCCCCCCCTTTTTTTTAACTGCTGAGTAGTATGTCCCTGGGTGGATATGTCACATTTTGTTTATCTGTTCATCTGTTGATGAACATTTGGGTAGCTTCCAGTTTGGGGCTTGCTGCCATGAACAATGATGTGCAGAATTTTTGTGTGGACGTGTTTTCTGTTCTTCTGGAAAAATACTTAGGAGTGAGATGTCTGAGTGGTATGGGAAGAGTAGGTTTAAGTTGATAAGAAATTGCCAAACTGTTTTCCAACTGTACATTCCCAACAGTAATGTATGAGAGCTCCAGTCGCTCCACATTATTACCAACACTTCTTGTCAGTCTTTTTAGGAGCAGTTCTAGTGGGGTGTATGGTATCTAATTGTGACATTAATTGGCATTTCTCTGATCACTAACAATATTGAGAATCTTTTCATGGGCTTACTGGCCTTTCATAGCTTATCTTCCATGAAGTATGTTGAAATATTTTGTCCTTTTATTTTTTTTTATTGGATCGTTTGTCTTCTTATTGAGATGTAAGAGTTCTCTATGTATCCTGAATGCAAATCCATTGTCAGATACAAATACAGCAAATAATTTTTCTAGTCTATAGCCTGCCTTTTTGTTTTCTTTCTCCCTTTTTTCTTTTCTTTTTCTTTTTCTTTCTTTCTTTCTTTCTTTCTTTCTTTCTTTCTTTCTTTCTTTCTTTCCTTCTCTTTCCTTTTTTTTCTTAATATTATCTACTGAACTTCAGAAGTTATTAAAATTTTATGAAGCTCAATTTATCAATCATTTCCTCTTATGGCTCATGTACTTTTTGTGTCCTATCTAGTCCATCTTTGCCTAACCCAGGGTCACAGATAATCTCTCCTGTGCATTCATTTAGAAGTTTTTGACATAAAAAAGGAAAAAGAAAAAAGAAGGAAGGATGAAAGGAAGAAAGAGAAAGAAAGAAAGAAAGAAAGAAAAAAAGAAAAGAAAGGAAAGGAAAAGAAAGGAAGGAAGGAAAAGAAAGGAAGGAAAGAAAGAAAGAAAGAAAGAAAGAGAAAAGAAAGAAGAAAGAAAAGAAAGAAAGAAAGAAAGAAAAAGAAAGAGAAAGAAAGAAAGAAGAAAGAAAAAGAAAGAAAGAAAGAAAAAGAAAGAAAGAAAGAGAAAGAAAAAGAAAAGATGGTTTTGAATCTTAGCCTCGGCTTTTCGGTCCAGATCTTTTTAGTTATTTGTTTTGTATGGAGCAGGATAAGTGTCAGGATTCACCTTTTCTCCATAAGGGTATCCATTTACTCCAGAACCATATGTTGAAAAGATTGAGCATGGATCTGTGAGCCTATTTCTGAACGATGTGTAGTCATTTCACTGATCTGTATGGCTGTCCTTATGCCAGCACCACAGTATCTTGATTACTTTAGCTTTCTAGTAAGTCTTGAACTTAGGTTATATTAGTTCCTTTCATTTGCATTAATTTTAGAGTCCATTTGAACTTTGGTTGGGACTGCATTGAATCTTTATGTCATTTGGGGGAAAACTGACATCTTAAAATTACTGAGTGTTCTGATTCATCAATCTGGTGTATTTCTCTATTTCTTTAGGCTTTACTTAATTTCAGTGATGTTTTATAGTTTCAGGATATAGGTCTTATAACATTTCGTTAACTTTATTCATTAGTATTTCATGATTTGGGGTCCTATCTTTATTGGATTATTTTTAATTTCAATTGTCAATTTTTGGCTGCTAGTATATAAGAATGTAATTGATTTTTATTGACCTTGTATCTTGCAACCTTACTAACTTCAATTATTATAGTGCTTTTTTTGTAGTTTTAAAGAGTGTTTTTTTACATAGATCTCATGTTTTCTGCTAATAAACATAGGTTTACTTCTTAATTTTTCATCTCTGCGCCTTCTTTTACCGGCCTTACTGAACTGGCTATGATCGTTAGTGCAGTGTTGAATAAAAGCAGTGACAGCAGATACCCTTCCTTGCCTTGTTTTCAATTTTAGGGTATTTCCCTATTAAGCACATTCTTAGCTATAGCTTTTTCAAAGATGATTCTCACAATATTGAAGAAGTTCCTTTTTATTTCTAGTTGGCTAAAATATTATCATGATTTGGCACTGAATTTTGTCAAATGCTTTTGTGTGTGTGTGTGTGTGTGCACACGTGTACTGAATTATATGGTTTTCTCATTCATTCTGTTCATATGGTGAATTACTGGGGTGCTCGGATGGCTCAGTCGGTTACGTGTCCAACTTCCGCTCAGGTCATGATCTCACGGTTCGTGGGTTCAAGGCCCACGTCCGGCTCCGTGCTGACAGCTCAGCCTGCTTCGGATTCTGTGTCTCTCTCTTTCTTTCTCTGCCCTTCCCCTGCTCATGCTTGGTCTCTCTCTGTTTCAAAAGTAAGTAAACATTAAAAAAAGTATGATGAATTACTTCCATGGTAGAGTGTTAAACCAGCCATGCATTCCCAGGATAAGCCATACTTGGTCACGATGTAGTATCCTTTTTATATATTACTTTTATTCTTTTTACTATATTTTATTAAGAATTTTTGCATCTGCATGAGGGACATTGTTCTGTAGTTTTCTTGTGATGTCTTTCTCCGGTTTTGGTATCAGAGAAATACTAGTGTAATAAATTAAGTTGCAAAAAGTTTCCTCCTCTTCTACTTTCTTGAAGAGTTTATGTAGGGTTAGTATCTTTTGTTCCTTGAATGTTTGGTCAAATTCATCAGTGAAGCTATCTCCTTATTGGTTTTTTTTGCATTGTTGTTTATTTTAAATAAAATTTTTATTTTAAAATAAAAAACCATAAAAGTTGCAAATAGTACCAAGTTCCAATATACCCTTCACTCAGTTTTCCAAATGTTAACATGTTACACAGTTATGGTACGTTTGCCAAAACTAGTTAAGTTAAAATTAGTAAAATGCTCTTAACTCCAGACTTTACACAAATTTCACCTTTTCCCACTGATATTTTCTAGGATCCAATCCAGGATACCAGATTGCATTAGTATTGGGTTGTTTTAAATTAGAATTCAACTCCTTTAACATACATTTTCTGTTTCTTCTTGTGTCAATTCTAGCAGTTTGTCTCTCTGTGGAAAGCTGTCAAATGCATTGGCATACAGTTGTAATATTCCCTTATATCTTAATGTCTGTAGGATCTATATTAATCATCTGTATTCCATTCCTGGAATTTATCATTTGTATTCCTCTCTTGTTTTTGTGATCAATGTATCTAGAGATTTATCACTTCATTGATTTTTTTCCAACTAACCAACTTCTGTTTTTACTGATTTTCCCTATTGTTTTTCTACTTCCTGTTTCATTGATTTCTGCTCTCATCTTCATTATCTTCTTATTCCTTCCACATATTTTGGGTCAGGTTTTTCTTTTCTTTTCTTTTCTTTTCTTTCTTTTTTTTTTTTTTTTTTTTTTTTTTTTTTTTTCTTTTTTAGCTTCTTGATGTGGAAATTCAGGCCACTGAATTTAAGGCTTTCATTTTTTTTAATAAAAGCATTTAAAAGTACACCTTTCTTTCTCTGCACTACTTTCACTATATTACACAAATTTTGGCATGTTGTGTTTTCATTTTTATTCAGTTCAAAACATTTCCTAATTTCCTTGGCAATTTCTTTTTTGACTTGTAGGGTATTCATGTATTTTTTAACTTACAAATATTTAGATATTCCAGATATGTTTATCCCATTGATTTCTAGTGCAGTACCACTGTGATCAGAACATACTATGTATAGGGGCACCTGGTGGCTGTTAAGAGTCCGACACTTGATTTCAGCTCAGGACATGATCTCATGGAGGTTAATCAAGCCCTACATTTGTCAGGCTCCGCACGTGGCATAGAGCCTGCTTAAGGTCGTCTCTCTCTGCCCCTCCCCAACTCGTGCATGCTCTCTCTCTCTCTCTCAAAATAAATAAGTAAACTTAAAAAAAAATAAAGAAGTGTACTTTGCTGTTACAACCATGTCAGTACTTAATACATTCAAAAAATAAAATTAAATAAGCAAATATAGGCAAAAACCCACATTAAATAAAAGTAGGACCAAATGAAAACAAACAATCCAAGTACCTTCTGAACACAGTACTCGGACATTCTACGCTCAGTGAAGTATATTCTGAGTATAAAAATAAATACAAAGAAATCTTTAAAACTTACTATTTATGCTCTTGGCTATACTGTGGGAATAGAAATCATGAAATTATTTTGTGCACACTGTAGGACTGAGCTAATGAGTAAATACTGAAGTTGTGGAAACCAGTATTCGCATTATGGGAGACGGAAGATACAAACAGGGAATATTCCCTGTGGTTTTGGATTCAAACTGGGGGTATCAGTATGAACTTATGATTATGAGATCAATATTTCCTGGCTGTCTTCTGAGGAGCCCAGGAATGAGGACAGTCCAACAGCAGTGAGTACACTGTGATGACCATAGTTTCTAAATACCATTCACCACCAAAAGGAGCTAAGAATTCTTGAAGAAATGGCTGAATCTGGTTTTGGACTAGAAAAGGACAACATGAACCTGCAACGTCTTGTTGTACCAGACACTGAGTAAATACAAGAAAACTGATGGGGCGTGTCAAATGATTTAGGAGGCAGCTTAATAGGGCTTTGCACTTGCCAAATTTGAGACAGTATGACCTTCCAAAAACACGCACTATAAATGATTTATATTTGATTTTTTAAAAAAGTGTCCATGTGTGGGGCGCCTAGGTGGCTCAGTCGGTTAAGCATCTGACTCCTGGTCTCCGCCGAGGTCATGATCTCATGGTTCATGAGTTCCAGCCCCACATCTGGCTCTGCACTGTCAGCACAGAGCCTATGTGGGGTTCTCTCTCTCCCTCTCTCTGCCCCCCCCCCCCCGCTCGCACTCTCTCTCTCTCTCAAAATAAATAAACTTAAAAAAAAAAGGGTCCATGAGTACAGAGTGATACTCAAGCAAAATTTTAAAACCACCACAAAATCAACAACAAATGTTGTGGGGGTGGGGAGGGATCCCAACCAATTCTGGCAGAAATCTACAAGTAAACCTACACTCAGCTAGAAGGTCAGGTTGCTACAGGTGCTCAGAAGAGAGACATCCATGTCAGAATGGGAGAGGGTGGGAGAGGTTTTCTGGAAGAGGTGATGTTTGACATGAATCTTTAAGAAAGGGGCAGGAAGTACCCGTGTGCAGTAGAAGTAATCACTTTTGTAAATATTGACCTGGGCACAGATCATCAACTAGTGCTAAAACCACTGGGTGGAAGGTTGCTGGTGAACAGGACATTAATACTCTCAAATTGTCACACCATAGGTTAAACTGGTTAAAAGGGGGGAAAGGCACTATTACACTAGGAAAATCTGGCAAACTCCAATTTAACTAAATAGCCAATTCTGTCATCACCAGTAACAATAAAACTGATGTCATATGCCTCCCAATTTGATACCTTGTAACGAGCCCAATGTCACCTATGTAGTATTCTTGCCAAAAAATGATTGGACTGAGTATAATCATGAGAAAATAATTAGACAAATCCAAACTGAGGGGCATTCCACAAAATGGCTGGGCTAGATGCTTCAAAAACACCAGCGTCCTGAAAGATAAGAAAAGCTGGCAAAGTTTTGGTTGGATCCTATATTAAAAAAAAAAAATCTAAAAAAAGATGTTGTTGGGGTAATTGCAGACAGTTGAACATGGACATTAAATAATAGTGTTGTATCAATGGCACCGTTTTTTTTTTTTTTAGAGCATTGTATTATGGTTATACTGGAAAATGCCCTTGTCTTTAGGAGATATATACTGAAGTATTTAGATGTGATGTGTTACTCCGTCTATAGGTTTCTCTCGAATGGTTAGGCAAAGTAATCTGTTTCTGTATGTTTATACAGTATATGTGACAAAATCTAGTCACTGACGTATCTAGGTGAAGGGTATGGTTATCATTACATTATTCTTGCAATGTTCCCATAAGTGTGAAAAATTTTTACATAAAGATGTGGGAAAAAATTAAGGATAGCTACAAGAAGAATAGAAAAATCCTGTATAATTTCCAGATAGTGAGAAGAGAAAAAGAAACTCAACCAATGGAGCAAAAGGCTGTAAAGGAAAATTTTAAAAGAAGCAATGAGAAAGTATAACAAAATATTGAGCAAGATTATAGTATCTAGAACATCAATTTTTTTATTATATAAATGGATTATTTACCTTGTAAACCACAGAGGCACTATGATTAGGTTAAAAAATCAGATTTACACTAAGAGACAAACCTTTTAGAAAAAAACATAGAAAGAGTAACAAAACAAAACGAGAAGCAAAACACAAAAAATAGGAATAGTAACTACATACTAGACAAAATAGAATTCAAGGTGAAAAACACCAGTTGCTAGAAAGGGTATGTTCTGACAAAATGTACACACCATGAAAAAAACTCAGGAGTTTTCAGGATACCAAAATATAGTTTTAAAATACGGGAAATAAAAGCCAAGTTCAGTTTTAAAATCTCAGTGGGAGTTTGGAACAGTTGTCTTAGAGATCTCTTTTAGATCAAGTATGCAAAAATTAAGTAATTTACGGAGAATATGAATAATCCAGTTTCTCTAAGGGATAAATTTAGACATATGTACGTAAGAGAGAATACTTACAGAATGCTCTCAAAAAACGATATTGTTACTGATAATTTGCTAGGTCAGAAAAAGTAATGCTATTTAAAATATGTGATAACAGTACTGTGGTTATATTTAAAGATCAGTCCTTGTCTTTTAGAGATACACTATTTTATGGACAGAATGATGCAATGCAGAGACTTGCTCAAAACAAACTGGAAGAGGGAGGAAAGGGGTAGGAAGGTGGTGAGTGGAGACAGTTAGCTGGTAGTTGAGAATTGCACTGGCTGGGTGACGGATACGTGTTTGTTCACTGCTCTTATTTCTATTTCTATGAATATATATGTTTGAAGATTTCCAAAATAAGAAATTTCTAAAAGGAAACTGCCAAGCACTTAAAATGAATAAGTGTATATCCAGCCTGTGTGGGTTTCAGTGAAAGGATATTCATTATATCTTTATTTACAGAAGAATTAGAAAGTAACTTTACTGTGTGCTAACAGGCGTATAGTTAAATGACTTATAGAACAACGAAAACGCTATACAGCCATTCTGAAGGGTGATGCACATTATCAGAAAGATGCACGTGGAAAATGTTCAAGATAATTAAGTGGAAAACCAAGTTGCAGGTTTCTCTGTCTCTCTGTTCCCCCAGCTCTTCCACACCGTCCTCCCACACAAATGGGGGAAAAGTCAGAAAAGATAGAGTCCAAACTCTGGAGGAACAAATCAGCAGGGGCAGAGGGACAGGCAGAGATGAAGATCTTTCCCTTTCTACTTTGCCTACTTCTGGATTATTGCTGTTATTTTCCAGCAAGCATGTATTTTGAAACTGGAAGAAAATGTTCATAAAAAGGGAAAGCAGGGGTGCCTGGGTGGGTCAGTCAGTTGAGCGGCCGACTTCGGCTCAGGTCGTGATCTCGCGGTCCATGAGTTCAAGCCCCGCGTTGGGCTCTGTGCTGACAGCTCAGAGCCTGGAGCCTGTTTCAGATTCTGTGTCTCCCTCTCTCTGACCCTCCCCCATTCATGCTCTGTCTCTCTCTGTCTCAAAAATAAATAAACGTTAAAAAAAAAAAAAAGGGAAAGCAATCTAAATTGTGATTTAGCAATTCCTCTTTTTTTTTATTTAAAATTTTTTAAAATGTTTATTTAGTTTTGAGAGAGAGACAGAGTATGAGTGGGGGAGGGACAGAGAGAGGGAGACACAGAATGCGAAGCAGGCTCCAGGCTCTGAGCTGTCAGCACAGAGCCCGACATGGAGCTCAAACTCACGGACCGCGAGATCATGACCTGAGCAGAAGTCAGAAGCTCAACCAACTGAGCCCCCAGGAGCCCCTAGCAATTACTCTTCTAACATGGCCTGTCTTTCCACTTGGATTCACTCTCTGAAATGTCTTGTTTATTTTTTGAGAACCAGTTTATGCAATTTTAGCCTACATAACTAAGCATGCAGTGAGGACAGTGTAGGAGTTAGGTGAGGATATTTACCCCCACCACGCCCAGCCATGATCCTGACATAAAATTCTATAGTTAGCATTCTGAATATTCCTAACACGTAACAAGCAATGACCTCCAACGATTTGTGGATCCTTGTTATAAGTAAGCTTATTAATTAATATCTGCGTAAGGTTTGTCAATTCAGGTTTCACAGGACCCAATTTGGAGCATGCAGACATTGGAGAGCACGACCGTTGGGATAACATTCTTTTCTATGCATCTCTGGTGACTGAATATATATGGGGATCACCATAGACAGAAAACCAGTCTCAATGGAGTAACAGCTAAAAGGAGGACAAGGATGTTCTACTCCAGCACTTTCCATTTAGAGGGAAGAAGAGGTGAAACTGCATGCCAAGCATGTCTTGCTGCATATACTGGCAGGAAGATCACAGGTTTCCAGGTTCCAGTGAAACTCAGTATCACAGCCCTCTTCCTAACACAGTTATTTGTTTTTTGTAAATTCTTCCAGCTCTTGTTACTGAAGGTTTCTGTGTTTTTAATTACTAGATCTTTGGAAATCATTGTCTTGACATACAAAATACTGCCTGGGACATAGAATATATTCAGTAAAATGCTGGCTATATAAATGTATGAACGAACAACATTCCTTAATAGAACTCTGTAATAGAAGCCTGAGATTTTGGTAAAAGTGAGATAAGGGACTTCTTATCCAAAAGAGGGTCTAGACAAACTATTCTGGTTTGTTTCCCTAACCTCCTCCTCTCCTAAACCTCCCTAAGTTGATCATCTAATGATGCGTTTAATTTACATCACATCTCTTATTGGTGGAGCCAGTCCGGTCCCTAGTACCTGTTTTATTAAATATATAAAGAAGATAAAATGTGGCAATTGATCATGATGATGCAGCTTCAGTTTGGTAGAGGAAGTAGGTGAAAACATGAGTAAAAATGCCAATATTTGCGGTGCCTGGGTAGCTCAGTCGGTTAAGCGTCCAACTCTTGATCTCGGCACAGGTCATGATCTCAAGGTTGGTGGGATGGAGCCTCGTGTCAGGCTCTGTGCTGACCACTTGGAGCCTGCTTGGGATTCTCTCTCTCCCCCTCTCTCTCTGCCCCTCTCCTCTTGCATGAGAACATATGCGCATGCTCTCTCTCTCTCTCAAAATAAATACATAATTTCCTAAAAGGCCAATACTTTACACAACTCGGAGAACACACATGACCTGGGTAAAGCAGCATAATGATGGATGCTAGGTAATCATCAGTGGTTGGGAATGATATTCACGGCATCCTACAACTTATATACCATAGTGTGGAGGCTGGATGTCAGAATAATTAAAGTGCCTTAGGTATTTGAGCATGTTTTCTTCATTCATTTAATCCTCACAACCACCCTGAAAGGTAGTCATTGTTAATCCCACTTTGAAGATGAGGCTTAGAGAGGGTGGCTCCAACACCAGGTTATAGCACATGCACCAGACAGAGCTTCGGAACTTACTGAAGTCTGCCTGCTCTAAAATCTGGGCCTTTTCCAGGTTATATGAATACTGAGTCCTGCAATGGGACCAGGTAGTTTATGACAATGGACCCAGTGTTTTTCAAATGAAATACTTTATAGAAGGTGAGGCTTCTTTTGCACATAAAGTGCAGTGCCACTGGCCTCAGAGCCAAGGCGCAATCGAGGCACTGAATGAAGCTGGTAGGAGAGTAGAAATCGCTCAGGGAACAGCCTACATGTGGCTTGGTCTTACGGGGCACGTGAAGGCTAGTGTTTTTCTTAAAATAAAAATTTTTTTTAATGTTTATTCATTTCTGAGAGAGAGAGAGAGAGAGAGAGAGAGAGAGAGAACACAAACGGGAGAGGAGCAGAGACAGAGAATGGAGACACAGAATCCAAAGCACACTCCAGGCTCTGAGCTGTCAGCACAGAGCCCGATGTGGGGCTTGAACTCACAAACCATGAGATGGTGACCTGAGCCGAAGTCGGAAACTTAACTGACTGAACCACCCAGGCGGCCCATGGAGGCTAGTGTTCTAAATGCAGATGATGACGCTTTGCTTTCCGGGCAGGAAACCAGGGCAGTGACTAGGAGGCTCATGTCCTGACAACTGTGGGTATTCTCACCCGGCTAAAAGTAGATCATCTGGTTTAATTACTTAGGGATATTATTTTTCTGATCATAAATTAGACTCTTCCTCTGATAAAAATGTGATTCATCTTGATAACAACCTGCGGATAGTTTACTCTTTTAGAAGGCTAAGAGGATCCCAGGATCGTATGTAGAATTTAATTTAGTAAGAAATATGCAAGTAATAAGATTAAGGTTAGCTTAATTCACACTCTTATGTTTAAATGAGGGTTTAAAAATAAATAAGATACTTTGGCAGAGTAACTAAATCCATAGGGGCTTTCCATCTGAACCTTGCTCAGCCGGTGATGGAAATAATCTCCCTTGAATTCTAATAGAATCATCTTGGTGTCTTGTATTGTCTAATACTTCTAAAATGTTTTGAAGATATTCTCTGCAGTACTACCTATAAGAACAAGAGTAGAGAAAGATGCAGATGCTCAACAGCAGGCAAATGATTAAATAAATATGGTGTATGCACTGCATTCTCATGAAGTGAATCAAATATAACTTTAAAGACTATATAGAATGAAAAATATTCGTGAGTAGAATTCAAACTAGCATGTATACTAAGAGGACAATGATGCAAAATTATGGATGAATGGGGAAAATAATATATGAAGACAAAAAGAGTTGTATTGTGAGTTTATGACATTACTTTTTAAAATGAAAATTAGGGGCGCCTGGGTGGCTCAGTCGGTTAAGCATCTAACTCTTAATTTTGGCTCAGGTCATGATCTCTTGGTTTGTGAGATCAAGCTCTGCACTGGGCTCCACAATGACAGCGGGGAGCTTGCTTGGGATTCTCTGTCTCCCTCTCTCTCTTCCCCTCCCTTGCTCATGCACGTGCTGTCTCTCTTTCAAAATAAATAAATAAACTTAAAAAAAATTTTTTTTAATGAAATGAAAATTAAAAAAATAATAGATCCCACAATATTGAAAAAGTGGTTTAAAAGACCATCCATGAAGAAGAAACATAATTCAAAAGTATTGGCAATTGGCAATACACACACACACACACACACACACACATTTATATGTATATCAGAGATGTCAAAAAAATTGAACTAGGAGACTTAAATTTGGTTTTATATTTTTTGTTTATGTCATAGAATGGTGCATTGATAGATGTGGAAGATCTTTGACAGGACTTCTAAATTATTTTTCTTGTCTTTAATGTTCTTGTATGTGAAGTGATATTATGGCCTTCTCCTTTGATAATATTTTCTACACATAGCTATATTTTTTGAACAGAAGTGGGAACATACTGAACAACAGGTTAGTATCCTACTTTATTTCATTTCATAGTACCCCCTGAGAGGTTTTCTCCATGCCCTTTTCCCCATGCCTAAAACTATATTCTTGGAAATAGTTTTAATGGTTGGTTAATAATTCTATAATTTATTTAACTATACTACTCTTCCTTATTGCAAATAGTGCTGCATTGCATATCCTTGGACATGAATCTGATTGTCTCTGATTATTTTTTTTTAAGTGCTATTAAATAATCTATTTTTTCTCCTGAAACCAATACCACACTGTATGTTAACTAACTTAAATTTATTTTATTGTATTTTTTTATGTTTATTTATTTTGAGAGAGAGAGAGATAAAGAGAGAGAGATCATGAACGGGGGAGCAGGGGGGAGAGAGAGAGACAGAGATAAGCACAAGCAGGCTCCACAATGTCAGCGCAGAGCCCAGTGCAGGGCTTGAACCCACAAACTGTGAGATCATGACCAGAGCTGAAATCAATAGTCAAACATTCAATGGGCTGAGCCACCCAGGCGCCCATTAACTAACTTGAATTTAAATTAAAAAATAAAAATAAATAAAAATAAAAACGCTAGTTTTAAAGGTTTATTAAGGTCTAATTTACATAAAGTAAAAGCCACTCAATTTAGGTTTATAATTAAAAAAAATTTTTAATGTTTATTTTTGAGAGAGGAGAGAACGAGCACGGGAGGGACAGAGACAGAGGGAGATAGAATCTGAAGCAGATTCCAGGCTCTGAGCTGTCAGCACAGAGCCTGATGTGGGGATGGAACTCACGAACTGCGAGATCATGACCTGAGCCTAAGTTGGATGCTCAACTGACTGAGCCACCCAGGGGCCCCAGATTTAGGTTTATAATTAATGAATGTGGATAAGTATATAGTTTAGCAACTGCAACAACATCAGGTGGGAGAAATATCCCTCAACGTCTACTTTTCAGCCTTGGCTACAAGAGAGTGAATATTAAAACTATGGGGAGAGGAGGAGAGGGTTCTTGTTTTCTCTTTTCCCATACTAACCTCAACGTATGCATTTAATCAGTATTTCATGCCTCTGTCTCTCTCCCTCACACACACACATGCACACGCTCAGCTCAGGAAAATCAGTATTGCCATCTTCAATCCATCTACACGTCTAAAATGACCCACCTAACATATGAGCAATGCTTTGCTATAGCTACCTGTAGAAGTAAAGACAGTCAATGATTGTGATGCAGTCTCACCTAGTTAACAACCAAAACTAAAAACCCACAATCTCCACAACAGAGTCTGCATGCTTGCCTTATTAACTCTGATTTCCCCTCAAGCATCAGTCTTCCAGTTGATTTTACACATGTGCATACACATATATGAGTGCACACACACACACAACCGAGCTCCACCCGCAATTCAGAATCACTGATGATGAGAGATGATTTAGGTAGAGCCAAAGAAAAAAGAAGTATGGT
Source organism: Panthera tigris (assembly GCF_018350195.1). Classification (NCBI taxonomy): domain Eukaryota; kingdom Metazoa; phylum Chordata; class Mammalia; order Carnivora; family Felidae; genus Panthera; species Panthera tigris. The sequence continues at coordinate 156,036,894 of NC_056661.1, forward strand.
TTTGATAGAGAAAAACATCTTTGAAGGCAAGTAAGGGGGGTTGGTAGTTAAGAAAGAGAATTATGGCCAAGCCTTCCCTCCCTATTCCTTAGGATGAAGGTCATTGGTAAACTGAAATTTGATCAATTTGATCAATCACTATGCCCCAGAATAACCGTGTCTTTCCTCCTTGCACATATGGGGTTTTGTTTCAAATGTTCCATGCCAAGGAGAGGCCACAGCCCATGATCTGTATGTCTGTTCTAACCCTGCTGTGCCTTCCTCACCCAACCCTACTTTACCATGCTCCCACCAGTCAGAAATACCAGTGCTCTTTGCTCTAAGGATGCTGTGAGTTTTAATGTACAACAGGGTGTGGCCTGGTACACTTCTTCTACTCCTGGAACTACACCCGCCTCTACTCTCCCTCATTCATCCATCCAGTCACCAGACAACACGTGTTTACTGAGCATCTACAAACCTGCTTACGTCCAGCACTGTATGAGATGCTGGAGCATAGTGTACACAGAACAGGCTGGTTAGTGCTCTTAAAGAACCTTCCATGTAGCCTGTCTCTGTACCCATCATCGGTGTCCCTCATTCTCCATCATCAGGTCTTTTGCCTGCAGACATAAAATCCTCCCCTAACTCTTAGACTTAGCACAAACAACATATTTCAAGCTAGACGTCAGGGAACATCATGGTCACTAAGAAGTTTCTCTGCTCAAAGAGCCAAGTGGTCTGGTCTTGGGAGGCAACAGCAATGGTCTGGTCTGAGTGCCTGGTCTGAGAAGGCAGGAACCCTCCTGTGCCTCAGGGTATTTTTAAAATCTGGTTGATTTAGGGTGAATCAATGCCTAAGTGCCAAGTTCTCTTCTGTTAGCCTGGGAGCAACCTAAAGACAAGAACCATGTCTGTTTTTGAACCTGCAACCAAATCCCCACCGGGGTAAATGCACTTACCTAACTAAGACTGGGATCTTGGGCATCTTCTTGGAGACTTTAAAGAAACTTGTGTCCCCTTTGTTGTCAGTGAAGTACACGCCGGCCACACTGGTCACGAGGTTGCCAGGGAACGTGAAAAGCACCCTTTCGTCATCGCCCTGGTTGGCCCAGTCCCAGGCCTGGCCTCCAATGAGCAAGCCCCCTCCACGTTTCATAAACTTGACCAACTTTTCTGTCATGGTTTCATTGTAGGCATCAATGCAGTAAACCCCCAGGGAGTCTTTCACTTCAGGCTCAATCTTCGCCTCTACCCCAGAACCCTCAAGGATTTTGGCCAGGGGTGCCAGGGATGGGTGTATGCCAATGGGAGCCCCAGGGGAAGAACAAAGCCAACCCACTGCATTGAGGAGAAAGGGAGTGAGCTGGGCTTCTACCAAGTAGTCCTCGTGGGACACCACCACCAGGCGGCCTCGGCCATAGGAGGAGGCAGCAATGAGGACCTGGCCCATGTCATTCACCATGACCGGAAAGGAGGCCTCTCCAATGAGAAGCAGTTCACATGGGATGGCATCTTCGGGGACATCCCAGCTGGTCACTCCATTCATAAGGGCCTCAAAGGCAGCAGAGGGAGTCGCCATGGCTGGATCGGCTTCTGTAGAGAGAAAATCAAAGACTCAGTTTGGGGAAGGACAGATAAACAAATAAATAAACAAGCCAAACAGTTCACTGCTCCCCCAGCTGGGGCAATTCTTCTGTCTATGCAGACGAGACTGACTCTATGAAATGACTCAGGGACTCACCAAGGGGGGTCAAGGTATCCAATCCAGGAGAATGCATCGCACCCTGACCAGTCCTCCTAAACTCCTGTGGTTAAACTAAAAGAGCCCGGCACTTTTCTACCGCAGAAGGAAACAAACAGAAATGAAGGCAGAATTGTGTCCCCAAAGAGATACGTTCAAGTCCTAACTCCCGGTACCTGTGAATGCGACCTTCTTTGGAAATAGGGTCTTTGCAGGTACAATCCAGTTAAGATGAGGCCATACTGGATTTGAGCGGGCCCTAATTCAATGACTCACGTCCTTTAAGAAGAAATCTGGATGCAGACAAGACACACAGGGGAGAATGCTAAGAGATGGGAGTGATATATCTACACCAAGGGCGGCCAAAGGTTGCTGGTGAGCACTAGAAGCCAAGAGAGGGAGGCGAGGAGCAGATTTTCCTTTAGAACCTGCAGACCGAACCACCGTGCCAGTACCTTGACTTCAAACTTCTGTGCCCCCGGGACTGGGAGAGAATAGATTTCTGCCGTTTGAAGTCCCCCAGTTCATGGGAATGTCTTACAGCAGCCACCGGAAACACACACACTGGTGCAGCATGCTGTCCCCACCCCACTCAGCTCCCACACCGATCTCACTAAGTGCAGCTCGGGGACCCCAGAATTTCAGTCTGGAAAGCCTGCGTCCTCTGAGAAGTGTCCTTGGTCACAGTCACAGCTGGAGAAGAGGAAAGCGGAAGTCCTCTGTGGCTTGAATCCAGAAGCGGAATGTATGCAACACATTATGAAACGATGGCCAATTCTCACTTGTGCCCAGACACCGTGGAGACGGGTGTGTATGTCTGTGGCTGTGGCCTCGCATAAATCCTCTGCTGCTTCCCTGTGAGCTCCCTGCTCGGGATGTGCTACAGTCTGACCTCCACTATGGGCACGGCACTGGAGCGATCCCCTCAAGAGCAGATGTGTTTTCATCATCAGGACACCGAGGGCTTGCCGTTCTCACTGCCCACCCAGTGGCACCGGACAGTGCCGGTCCCCGAGGCTGTCACCACCAGTAACGTTACCGCCTGGGCCAAGCGCAACATCTTCAACCTGCTGACCCATTTACTTTCCAGCCTTCTCTTACCTCTTCTGAAAAGTCCCAGGTTTTTAGTCTTGGGCCCGTAACCTCTTTTCTTTCTGTTTCCCTTGTCAGAGAATATTCTCACTCTGAAGGCAATATGGCAAAGCGGCTCCAAGCCCAGGCTCTGGAGGTAGGCTACCAGGACTTGAATCTCAGCTGTTCGCTTACTGACTGTGAGATGGGCAGCACATTTCCGTCCTCATTTCCTCAATCATTAAGAAGGGTTAAGAGTATCTACCACATCAGGTTGTCCCAAGGATTAAAGGAAGTAACAGGTTAAGTGCCTTTCAATTACTTATTTCATATATATATATATATATATATATATACATATATATATATATATATATATATACCTGTATATATACACATTCATATATATATACATATATATATATACACACACATATATACACTTATATATGTATATACACATGTATGTTTGCTTATAATTATTTGGTTAAGGGTAAGCTATTTAACTTGCCAACGTGCATAATAGAGAATTCTTACAAAGTGAACAACAAGCAAACCTAATGTTAGAATTTACAAATACTGGACTAAGCATTTAATGATTTTTTTTTAAGTTTATTTATTTTGAAAGAGAGATGATGGGGGGAGGAGCAGAGACAGAGGGAGAGAGAGACAACTCCAAGCAGGCTCCATGCTGCCAGAGCACAGAGTCCGACGCGGGGCTGGGTCTCACGAACCATGAGATTGTGACGTGCGCCGATGCCAAGGGTCGGATGCGTAACCAACTGGGACACCCTGGTGCCCCTAATGATTCTGATTTTACAGTTTTCACATTTTGGAGCCAATGCTGACACTAAAACTAACGATGACTACGTTTAGTTCTCAAATATTTCCACGGGCCTTTGAAAAGGTCCAAGGCACAGACAAAAAGGCCCTGGTTCTGAGGTAACGAATAAACCCAAGATCCCTCCTGAAGGAGCACGTTCTACCATTTGCAGAGGCCTCTAAAACTAAAGAAGTACTAAATTTATTCTTTTCCCTTTAAACTAGCTCCTCTTAGGCAAATTATGTGAGCTTAGTGGCCCTAGTTGTTAAGGAGACATCTACCTCAGAGAAGCTTTGAGACCACAGAATCAGCAAGTGATTGGTTGCCAAGGGCTTGTGCCTTCTCCGTTCTTCCCGGTGTCCACAAATAGCCAGGACGGCAAACCACACAGGCACAGTTGTGTCCCTTCTCTCTCCTGTCCCGTATCCAGCTGGTCACAGTCCTGTCAAGGTCATCGTTCATGGTTTCCAACCACACTGCCAGTAACCTAGTTCGGGTGCTCGGTAATTCATTCCTCGACTGAAGTGATCCAGTTTCTCAGTCACCAGGGTCTTGTTCTGGCCTCTGTTCTCCTAAAGCTACAGATCACATTAGTTCCCAGAAGAGAACCCCCGCCTGGAGCTTCGCCTTTTCCTATGGGGTTAAATCTGACACCTTTATCCTGGGGTTTAAGGTCTCCGGGGCGGGCTGCTCCTTCCATTTTCCAGCCATGTCTCCGGCTACTCTGCAGTTTCCAGAACACTTGGCATCCCTGGACATACCCTGCTGTCATTTTAGATTCTCTTTCCTTCCTGTTCCCTCTCCCACATCTTTCTATCTGCTGAAATCCTATCCTTTTAAGAGAAGATATTCACAGAAGAGGACATTTAAGTGGCCAATTAGTCTATGAAAATGTGCTCAATCTCACTTTCAGGCAATTCACGATAGGATGCATGATGCTGCCCACAAGATTGTCAAAAAAGGGAGATGGTGAGGGAGAAAGGGAGGGAGGAGGAGGAGAAGGCGGAGAAGGTGAAGGCAGACAATAATGCCCAATGTCCAAAAGGCTAAGCAGACACTACTGCAATTTGCCGGACGGGCCGAGAAGCTGAGAGCGATCTGACAGATTGCTTTGTCAACAGAGTGGCAGCTCCGTTTCAGGGCCGAGCCTGTCCCCAGACCAGCAATCCCTCTTCTGATTACCCTGCTTACAGAAATAAGAGCAGCATTACAGATATATGTACAAGGATGCTCGCTGCCATACGAAACTATGAATGGAGACGGATAAATGCAAACCTAGGAGATAAATGACAAAGGATGTTTTCTGGAACCATCTGTGACTCCTGTGGGTGCAGCTCTCTACCCTAAAGCACACCTACCCCACTTCCACAAACTGTGGCACCCCACAGCCCATTATGGCAACATAAGACACCAGGGCGCAGCCCCCAGGCAGCCACCCATACATGCCCCACCCGGAAAGAGCTGCCCGTCAGATCCCTCCTCTGGGGGCCCTTGTCGCTGCCAGTTGCGGATCCTCCAAAAATGCTCAGGGCAGGGAACTCACATTTTTCTCTCACTAGCTGTCTTTCCAGCTAGTTCGTGGGAGAAGAACTATCTGTGGAAAAGTGACAAAGACACAGGCAGATGGCCTCGACACCTGAAAAGGAGGGGACCAGAATGAAGAGGGCTCTTCCTGTGGAGTTGCCTCCTTCTACCTGTCTCCTGGGCTGGACTAGTGGCCCGAGGTGAGTGGGGTTTGGTGGGGACACTCAAGCTGGCGTCCTCTCTGTCCTGCATCACGAGTGGGGACTTGAGTGCAGCCTCAGCTTTATACCAACACTGTGTGTGTGGCAAGCCAGCTTTTGAGAGGGAGAATGTCTGAATAAAGTATGATCATGTATATTGTAGAATATCCCATCACTGTTACAAAGAATGCGTTAAATTTTGCACGTACGTAGAATACCCTAGGTGTGTTTTAAATGAAACTTTCAAATCACTGTATGCAGGACACACACCCGTTTTTGTATGAGTGAAAATAGTAATCGTTTTAGTAGTAGTAATGACACTACACTGCTTCCCAGGCTCCAGACGTTACTGGAAGTGCTTTACATCAGTTCCTTGATCCTAACAATACACCTGTGAGGTATGTACTATCACTAGCTCCATTTTATAGGTGGGCAAAACCAAAAAATGTGATGGTCAGAGAATGTGTTACTTGCTCAAGTCACACAGGTGTGAGCGGTGGGACCCAGGATTCAAACCTGGGGAATCTTATACTGGAGTCCACACTTGTAAATACCGGAAATAGATAAGCCTCTTAAGTACCAGGATTTTATATACGATAAAAAAAAAATCTATGGAGGCCACATTTCAGCATGCAAACATTCACTGCATCAGGAAGGGACGAGGCGCACAAGTCTGCATCCTTTGAACTGCTGTGTGTATCACAGTGAAAAATAACACAGATAATAGAACTTCAAGCAAACATTAAATGAATGAGTATACACATCATTGGCCTGCTCAACCGATCATCTCTCACTCATTCTAAAATGTCTTTGTTCATCTCCCAGTCGGTTGAGCATTTACCCACCAAGAAATCTGATTTCCTCCTCTGTGGGGTTCCTTGAACTTTGCAGCTGGTTCTGTTCCCACTTTAACCAGTTATATCCAGCACTGCAGCACTTGACTGTTAAAACGAAATGCTTCCTGTTTATGCCCAAATCCCTGTTTGCTCTCCTAGCTTGGGGAACGCAGATGGACACGGCCTGGGGGAATCCCTTTTATTTCTCTAAGTTCTTCATCCTCCATTCTCCTTCCATGGCTCCTGCTTTCTCTCCTTTGGGCCAACTCTGGCCTCTGAGCTTGCTGGAACCCAAGGCACCCATAAAGCCGAAAGTACCTCAGGCACAACTTGTAACTCTACAAATCCCTCCCCCTACCACAAAGAGGCCTCATGCTACCTAAATGGTGTTTTCCTGTACGAGCTGTATTTGGAAGGGAAGGAGGGTAGTGGGCTGGTCTTGGATGATGTGCCACATCCTGCATTATGGTTCGATTTCAAATCCCCAAAGCAGGATACGTGTCTGAAATCAGGGGATACGTTTGATTCTTTGGATTCCCCAGGAGAATGAAGACGTACTCCATGGATGGGTGACTGGGAGATGGATGTGGGTATCAAGGGCAGGCCTAGGATCACTTCTCCAGCAAATAGCTACCTTGGCCTTGATGAATGAGTAATACCACAGACATCCAGTCCTATAGGTCTTCCCTTCTCCATGCCATTTTCTTCCACGAGCCCCTGTTTCTTTTTCCCTGTATACATCCAATATCCTTTCCAGTGTCCGTCAACTAAACCAGAGTTGGGGTGGGTTCCCCCTTCTTTTGCATTCTGTCCTACATACTTACAGATCAATCTTGTTTTTCACTTAAAAGTGGTTTCATTGGGGCACCTGAGTGGTTCAGTAGGCTGAGCATTTGACTTCGGCTCAGGTCAGGATCTCATGATTCATGAGTTCAAGCCTCACACCTGGAGCCTGCTTCAGATTCTGTGTCTCCCTCTCTCGCTGCCCCTCCCCCACACACTCTCTCTCTCAAAAAAGTAAACATTAAAATTTTTTTAATGGTAAGGAATATGTAATGTGTGTGGAAGGACACAGATGGTAAAACAAGTTAAAAAATTAAACATTCCTACATAGCTACTACCCAGCTTAAAAAACAGACCATTACCAGTTTTTGAAGGCCTCCTCGTGGCCCTGTCCCATCCCTCCCCCATTCCCTAAAAAGCACGATTCAAAATGCTGTTTTCTATTCCCCTGTTCCTATCTCACTACATTCCCTTAATTCCTGAGTTCCCCTGGGGCTCTCTTTCCCTCACTCATATTTGCTCAGTTCTCTCACCAGGAAACTCCCAGGAGAAGGCATCACGCAGGAGCCCCGGAGTGGTGACCGGCCTGCCTCCGAGAGCAGAGCGTTCTATCAAAGGGACAACGTGCAAGACAGGCCATTCTCAACCTCGAGGGGTTGTTGATACCTTCTTCTGGTGTGGGATCCTCTCCGTTAACCTCCAGGCTCCCACCCCAGCCAGACTATCCTACGCAGGCCCAGAGCCAGTAGGCAAAGAGCTTGGCGGTGACGTCAGAGGAGGAAGGGAGAGGGGCTGGGATGGGGGAGGACACGGGTGGGGGGCGGGGGAGGACACCATGGGGAGGAGGGGAGCGAGGCGGAAAAGCTCTGCCTGGCAGGGAATGGCTCCAGACCCGCTGGCACGGTTGGGGTGAGGTAGGGGTACACAGACAGACCACTGGCCCTTCCTGCACTTACATGAGCCCGCGCGCGCGTACACACACACACACACACACACACACCCACACCCACCAGCCTCCAGCGGGCCGGTGAGAGTGGGCAAGGGAGCTCAGTCCCCGAGCCAGTGTTTGCAAAGATCAAAGGGCAGTAAGACAGAAGTGATGCTCTGTCACCAGCCACCTGTGTGACCCCGCGCGAGCCCTGCCTCCTCCCTGGGCTGCGGCATTCTCCTCCGACGCAGCTGCGGACGAGATGCTGTGCTCCCGGCTCGGGCCTGCGCGTCTCGACGACACAAAGCACGCAAACACAAACATCAGATGTCAGAGCCCGGAGAGGGGCAGCACTGCGGCAGCGGCGACGCGGCGCCCAGGCCAGAGAACATCACCAGCAGGGGCGCGGACACGGTCAGCGAGAGGCCCGTCCCCGGCCTGGGAGTCCCCCGGCCCCGCGGCGGGCCGCTGCCGCAGGTCCGCCCGCGCCCCCATCGCGCCCCCTCGGCCTCCGGCACCGCCCTCCCCGGAGCCGGGCCGAGGCCACCGCCGGCCGCCCCTCCTGCGCTTTCGCAGAGGGCCACTCACCAGGTCGCCCTGCGACTTCCACGGGGACAGCCGGAGGGGGCAGGGCTGGGCGCAGAGGGGACGCGCGGTGCTGCGGGGAAGGGGCTTCCCTGCGGGCGGCGCCGGGCAGGCTGGCGAGCGGGCACCGGGAGGAGGGGTTCCCGAGGAGTCTCCTCCTCCCCACTTCCTCCCGGGCGCGACCGCCAGCCCGAGGGGCGGCGCTTGGCAGGGGACAGCGCTTCTTTGTGTCGCCGGCCCAGTGGGCTCGGCGCTGCGACGGCCCCCACCCTGGCAGAGTGGACGGGATTAGGGACATAAACTCTACTCGTTACCCAGGGCAAGGCTGAATAAATGATAGGGTATCAGTTCTTAGGAGGAGCTTAGATCTCCATTTGGTTGGGGGGAATGTACTTGACGCACTGCCAAGGGGAAAATAAAAACTGTAGGAAGCTGTTGACAATGCTTTCGTTTTTATAGTAAAAACTAGCCTTTTACGTATTCGTATTGCGGTGGGAGAAGGCACGCTGCGTCTCTACCTGTTAATACCGTTTGCCCTGAGGAACAGCGGAGGGCAACTTTCCTAGAGCTCTGCATTGTTACATACGTTACTTCTGTAAGTGAAAAATGAGATGATGTTGCAGACAGACAATAGGCAGCCAGAGTTTATGCATCTGGGTCCATTTCCGTTCCTATTTCTACCTCGAACTCGTTTCCAGTAACCAGCTGACTGTTGCTCCTCACTTCGTCTGGAGCCTTCACCTCCCTCAGGTGCTAGCTAGTTCCAGCATGTGAAGTGCAGGGTGGCGCAGCGGTTAGAAACTCAAGGCTGTCACCAGATGCCCTGGATTCAGATCGCGGTGCTACACTTCACAGGCTGAGTGGCTTCCCCAGAGTTACTCTGCACTTCAGTTTTACCTGTACACCGGGGATGATGAAATTAGTATATTACAGATCTCTTACAAGGCTTAAATTAGGTGAGTGAATACTTACAACGTTCTTAGATCAGTAAGACTGTACCAGTGCTTCTTAAGTAAAATAAATATTCAAGTTGTGCTAAGATTCAATTCTTCGTGTTTCAGGAAAATGCATCCAAGTCATATTTCCTTTCGGCACCTCCCTTCAACCCCCTTTCCAATTTCCTTTCTTCTTTAAATCCTTCCCCAAACCGAATCATATCAGCAAGAGCCAACAGGGGGATGTGGGTAGGTGAGCTCAGTGGCATAAAACATGGAACGCAGGGAACAGAAACCAAGAGAACCTCAATTCAGGCTCCTGCCCAGTGAAGGACCACCTGTGTGAAAGTGAGCAGGCAGATCCTTTACCTCCTACAGGGGTCAGGGCTCCCAGATGATAAAGGAGGAGGGCTGGAAACTTGCTAAGTCCCTTTCCAGTCTGAAATGCCACGACTAGAAGCACCGCAAGGCAAAACCCCCAAATACTGAGTTTCACGAAAAATGTTAAGGGGCAAAACAAAAACGCACATATTGCTTACATAAAGATAAATACAATAAAAGTACAAAAACATACATGAGAAGGACAGAATATAACAACATCTGAGGATGGACACGAGATTTGGTGGAGTAAGGATTTTCACTGTCAGGTTTTGTTTCTTAGGAGGGGACACACACACACACACACACACACACACACACACACACACACACACGGCGGAGTAGGGGAGACCAAGTGCGCTGAAGCAAAGGTAATAAAAAATGTTCGCATCTGATAATTCTGTTATGTAATTGTCTGTACCTATCTGCAGTTTTGGAACATTTCATTATGAGAAGTGTTTTTAAAAGGCATAAATTCCTGGAGAACAAGAATGAAGCACGAAAGAAATAAGAGCCAGAGTGGTAGAAAAGGAGCAGAACCAGACACAGGGATGGAGAGACCGCAGGGAATCCTCTTTGGAAGCCATCCGCCTCCTTAGGCCCAAGCGGTCTCAGGCCCAAAGCCCGACTACCTTCGCAGCCAGGCAGGCGCCCCCTCCCCCGCGCTCCCCGGGACCCCGGGCGGGTCCGTCCTTCTCCCCCCTCCCCCGCCCCCCGGGCCGCGCGGGCTTGATCGGTGGGCCAGATCGGTGCGCCGGGGGGGGGGGGGGGGGGGGGGGGCTGCCCCGGTTCTAGAAACGTCTTTGGACGAGACTCACCCGTTATCCAGCAGTTTGCACACCGGGCTACTTCGGAGGGGGAAGGGACTCCTCTGCAGAGACGTGACAAGGAGACAGGGCAATCAGCCTGCGGATTTGGTAATTGGTGGAGGTGGGGGCGGGAGGCGTGTGGGGGCAGACTGGCTGCAGTGCGGAGAGGGGCTGGGGGGGGGGGCGTGCATCCCGGGAGCTGATTGGCGGCTGCGGCAGTGGGGGGGGGGGGGTGGGCGGAGCCTGGCCGGCCGCCCCCAGACCTCAGAGGCCCTGCTTTGTGTCGGGTTCTGGGAGAGGATGCAGCCACGAATGCTGGAAGGTGTCCCGTCAGGGCTCCGGGAGTGCGGCAGGGCGATTAAAAAAATAATAAATCCGTGAGACTATTTACCAACAAGGGAGGGTTGGTAAATATAAATTTGCATGTAAGACAAGGATGAGTTAAATCTACATATATGTACCAGGAGTTGGGCTGTAGCTATATTCATATTTTTAATGAACATTTAACATGGTAGTAAGAATGGAGAGCTTGCATTTTTGTACGAAAAACTTTTAAAATATATATGCTTATATAAACACAGGAATTACATGGAAAACACATTAAAATATTAGAATCCGTTCAGTTAAGAGTAGATTACTTTTAAGTATCTTTACTTCACACCCCTCTGTAACATTTCAATGGTGATATGTGTCATTTTGTGATAAAAAAAACGATACATTTAATCAACTACAAGAGATAAAAAGATCCTTGCTCAAGTAGCTGGTAGCGACGCCTCTATAAATCTGATTTCTCCCTGTGTGGGGGATTCTTGAACTTTGTTCTTCGTCCTGTCTCATTTCAGTCAAGAAAGAGTGGGATATAACAGGTGACTTTTGAGCGGGGACTGGACTCTATGGCCCTGTCTTGAATCCATGGTGAGCTCAACATGAGAAGCTGGGGGAAAACCACCTGTCCCTTTTATGGCTGCCGGTCCCAAGGACCTGAAAGATTGGTGTGGCCTCTGCACATTCGCCTGTTTCCTCACCCTTCACCCCTCACTGCACTGGCCCCTGTTCTCTGGGTGCCTAAGGAGAAAGTGTCCCTGGCCAAACTTCTCAGGAAGCGACCATGAAACAGCTTTCTCCCCTCCTGCAAAACAGTGTCCAGGCTGGACCTTCCACAGGAATGCGGACTCAGTGGTAAAGGGGATAGATTACTACATCCTGTATTCCTTCACGGTTTCATTACCACTCACCACACTAGAGGAAACATAAGTCTAGACCTATGTTTTCTTCTTCTTCTTCAGATTCTCCACTTCATGTGGCCATAAACCGGTACTTCGTAATGTCCACTTGACGGACGGATGGACAAGATACATGAATGTGAGGTCAGCCTATCATTTTCTTCCTGTATCTGCTAAAACTTCAGCTAGTTCTAGCCTCTCTCTCTTTCAGACTGCACATTACCAGCTCGGTTTTAAATCCTATATCCTTCCTTATTTATACTTTCTCTAGCGTTTCTGTTTTTCTTTCCAGTTTCTACCTCGAGTAACAGAAATTGCCAGGAAATCCTGAAAGTACTGAAATAAATTTGGAGATGTTACGTTCTGTAAATACTCGGCTACATTGGGATGAATAAACAATTTGTTAAAAATCCATACTGTAAAATATTATGGAGTTCTAAAAAGGATGAGCTCAAGTTATACCTTGAATGCTCCCAATATATACTTCCAGTGAAAATTTTGTAATGCTCCTTTTGTGTATTTATGTTTATCTAGCAGGAAAAATAAGGACATATTTGGCTACCTCCAGAAGTGGGGCGGGTTGGCCAGTAATTTTTTTCTTTAGACATTTTGTATTTTTAAAATGTTACAAAAATAATTTTGAAAAAAAATAGGACTACTCAGTAATAGCACTCTTAGGTATATACATATACCCAAGATGTATATATATGTCACCAAAAGACATGCACTAGAATATTCAAAGCAGCACCACCCATAATAATCTAAAACTTGTGGCTAGTCAAATGCTACCCTCCCTGCTTTCTGACCCCTAGTGCTGTCCTGGCATTATCTTCTATTATAAGTGTCTTAAAAATGACCAGCAAATACTGAGAATTTATTTTCAAAAGCTCTTTAAAGGAAATTCTAAAGGATGTATCTCAAGAAGAAATAAAATAATATTAGATAAATTATCTAAAATGTAAGACAAAATGGTAAGAGACTTCTAAATCTGGCGTTGAGAGGATACCTTATTTGGAACAATACTTCCACTGAAAATTCACAGCAATAGATGTTGGACAAAATATAGGAAACAATGGAAGACTTTGAAGAGCAAACAACACAGGGAGAACTTGAGAAGCTACAGTCCCAAGGGAAGAAAAACACAGGACATGAGTTCCACATCTGCTGTGGCTTTTTGGTTTAGGACAGTTTCCAGTTCACGATGCATTTCACGAGCTGAAAGTGTCAATCTTACTGGTTCAGGATTCTCAAACCAACTGAACCCAAAGGGCAACATTTCAGACAAGAAGAAGTCCCTGAGAAGTGAATGTAAAAATCTATGTACAAGTTCCCCTTAATTTGTCCCTGGCTGACTGACTTTCAAGCTCTGCACACACAGGGATAGGCCCCCCACCTTCCCCCCCAAAAAAACTTGTTGAAAATAGAGGCTAACATGCTAAATAGTTGAGCTGTCAATTCAGTAATTGTACTTCTCTGGGAACAAAGCAGTAGAGGACAAGTCCCACAGAAGTAAGTGATTCTTATCAACACTCTGCTTTCAGTTGAGAAAATCCATGGCGTATCAATAAGAATGACACCTTAGGAGTAAGCATTAAGGGTGGGTAAAGGAAAAACTTCAAATGTACCAGTTTTAAGAAAGCTTAAAACTCAACTTTGATAGTATGAAAGTAATCTACTGGTGCTTTATCTGTTCCCCATCCCCCCAAAAGTCCTCTTTGACAAACAATAACATCAACCATAACTTTATAATTTTTCATTCATGATGTCCTGTCCCCATCAAAAATTTAGAGGGAGGCTAAAAATCAGAAGACATGGCCAAGAACTCAAAAGAAACAACACATAATAGAAATAGACTCACAGGTGGCTTGGACATTTGCATTCTTAGGGACTTACTTTAAAATAACTGTGATCCAATGGAGTACTAACGTGGCAATGAGAAAGAATGAAATATGGCCTTTTGTAGCAACGTGGATGGAACTGGAGAGTGTGATGCTAAGTGAAATAAGCCATACAGAGAAAGACAGATACCATATGTTTTCACTCTTATGTGGATCCTGAGAAACTTAACAGAAACCCATGAGGGAGGGGAAGGAAAAAAAAAAAAAGAGGTTAGAGTGGGAGAGAGCCAAAGCATAAGAGACTCTTAAAAACTGAGAACAAACTGAGGGTTGATGGGGGGTGGGAGGGAGGGGAGGGTAGGTGATTGGGCATTGAAGAGGGCATATTTTGGGATGAGCACTGGATGTTGTATGGAAACCAATTTGACAATAAATTTCATATATTAAAAAATAAATAAATAAATAAATAAATAAATAAATAAATAAATAAAATAACCATGATCAATATGTTAAAAAATTACAGAAGCCAGGTTGGAGGATTTCAGTATAGAATTAAAACTCATATATAGAAAACTATAAAAGCTCCATCAAAAAACTGTTAGAACTAATAAATGAATTCAGCATATTCAGTATGGTTTCAGGAAACATAATCAACATATAAAAATTAGTTATGTTTTTCTATACTAACAGTGAAGTATCTGTAAAGGAAAGTAAGAAAACAACCCCATTTACAATAGCATTAAAAACAATAAAATACTTAACCAATTTAACCAAAGAGGTAAAAGATCTGTACACTGATAACTATAAAACGTTGAAGAAAAAAGTTGAAGACACAAATAAATGAAACGATATTCCATGTTCATAGATTGGAAGAATTAAGGTTAAAATGTCCATACCAACCAAAATTATCTATTAATTTAATATAATCCCTATCAAAATTCCAATGGCATTTTTTCACAAAAATAGAAAAAAATTCCAAAATTTGTATGAACCATAAAAGAACTCAAGTTTCTAAAGCCATCTTCAGCAAGAAGAATAAAATTTGAGGCATAAAATGCCTGATTTCAAACTATACTACAAAGCTACAGTAATCAAAATACTATGGTACTTGCATAAAAACATATAGGACAATGGAAAAAAGTAGAGAGCCCAGAAATAGGCCCATACATTTGTATCCAACTCATTGTCAACAAAGGTACAAAGAACACACAATGGGGAAAGAATAGACTCTTCAATAAATGGTATTGAAATAACTGTATACCCACATGCAAAAAAATGAAATTAGGCTATTATCTCATACCATATACGAAAATCAACTCAAAATGCATTAAAGACTTAAAATTGTAAAGCTACTAGAAGTAAACATAGGGAAGAAAGTTCTTGACATTGATCTGGGCAATAAATGTTTATATGACCCCAAAAGGGATCCAGAGCAACAGGCAACAAGAGCAAAAATAAACAAGTGGGACTACTTCAAACTGAAGAGCATCTCCACAGCAAAGGAAACAATCAGCAGAGTGAAGGGACAACTTATGGAATCGGAGAAAATATTTGTAAACCATACATCCCCAACAAGGGGTTAATATCCAAAATACGTAAGGAATTCAAGCAACTAAATAGTAAATGGTCCAATTAAAAAATGAGCACAGGACGTAAGTGGACATTTCTCAAAGGAAGACATACAAATGGCCAATAGGTATATGAAAAGGCACACAAGTCCACTAATCATCAGGGAAATACAAATCTAAACCATGACATATCACCTCATAACCTGTTAGAAGAGCTACTATCAAAAAGATAAAAAGTGTTGGTGAGGATATGGAGAAAAGGAAAGACTTGTGCGCCGTTGGTGTGAATGCATATTGGTATAGCCATTATGGGAAATAGCATGGATGTTCCTTCTAAAATTAAAAGCAGAACTACCTGCGTGCTTGGATGGCTCAGTCAGTTAAGCGTCCAGCTCTTGTTTTTGGCACAGGTCATGATCTCATGGTTGTGAGATTGAGCCCTGCATCAATCAGGCTCTCAGCTGGGCATAGAGCCTGCTTAAAATTATTTCTCTCTCCCTCTCCCTTTGTCCCGCTTCCCTGCTCTCTCTCTCTAAAATAAAAAAAAAATGAAAAAAAAAAATAGAACTACCATATTATCCAGGAATCCAACTTTTAGGTATATATTCAAAGGAAATGAAATCAATATCTAGAAGTGATATTTGCACGTCCATGGTCACTGCAGCATTATTCGCAGTAACCGAGGTGTGGAAAAAACTTAAGTGTCTAGCAAATGAATGGATGGATAAATAAATTGTTGTATGAGTATACAGTGGAATTTATTTAGCCATAAAAAAGAAGAAAATCTGGCCATTTGTGGCAACACGGATGAAACTTGAATGCATTATGTTAAGTTTTGAAATAATTCAAGGCAAATACTATATGATCTCTATGTGGAATCTAACATAGTCGAACTCAGAAGCAGAAAGTAGCATAGTGGTTACTAGAATGTGGGAGGTGGGGGAAATGGGGAGATATATAGGTCAAAGGTTGCAAAGTTTCAGATATGTATGATAAATAAGTTCTGGAGATCTAATGTATAGTACAGTGTCTATAGTTAATAATATTGTATATATACTTGAAATTTGCTAAAAAAAATAGATCTCAGTTGTTCTCATACACACAAAAAAGGTAAACTATGTGTGGTGATCAGTGTATTAATTAGCATGTGTGGTAATCATTTAATAATTATACATATCACATTGTACATCTTTTATATATGCAAATTTTATCTCTCAGTTCTACCTCAATAAATGTTATGAATTAAATGTATCATACAACTAAGTTATAAAATTTAGGATTTTTGGAGTATTCCTAAAACATTCAAACTAAAATGTTACAACATGTAATTTCCAAATAAGAGGAGCGGTAAAATGGGGACACAAAGGAGTAAAAGAGGGGAGAGGAATAAAAGAGACAGACAAAGCATAAAAAATAATAAGCAAATAAAATTACAGAAATAAATCTATTTGCACTACTAATCACAATAAATATAACTGGAATAAATTATTCAGTGGTAAGTTATAAATTGTCAAACAATTTTATTTTACTTATTTTTTAAATGTTTATTCATTTTTGAGAGCGAGAACGTGAGCAGGGGAGGGGCAGAGGGAGATGGGGACAGAGGATCTGAAGCAGGCTCTGTGCTGACAGCAGTGGGCCTGATGCAGGGCTTGAACCCATGAACCATGAAATCATGACCTGAGTTGAAGTTGGAAGCTCAACCAACTGAGCCACCCAAATGCCCTGTCAAACA
This sequence comes from Panthera tigris, assembly GCF_018350195.1. Classification (NCBI taxonomy): domain Eukaryota; kingdom Metazoa; phylum Chordata; class Mammalia; order Carnivora; family Felidae; genus Panthera; species Panthera tigris. The sequence goes on from NC_056661.1 coordinate 156,053,853, forward strand.
ATAATTTTAAAACCCAGCATTTAAAAAATACAAATAAGTTCATGATATATATCCTTGAAACATAGATTCAGAAATATTTAAAGCCACAGGATGAAAGAAAGATAAATCTTCCTTGGAAGTAAACACCAATCAGGGTAAACACTAATCAGAGAAACCTTGATTGATTGATTTAAATCTTTATTTATTTTTGAGACAAAGACAGTGTGTGAGCAGGGGAGGAGCAGAGAGAGAGAGGGAGACACAGAATCTGAAGCAGGCTCCAGGCTCTGAGCTGTCAGCACAGAGTCCGATGTGGGGCTCAAACTCACGAACTGTGAGATCATGACCTGAGCCGAAGTCGGACACTCAACCAACTGAGCCACCCAGGCGCCCCAGAGAAACCTTGATTTGATACCTGAGCAAATTAAGCATTTAAAACAAAAAGCATTAATAGGTAGCCACAATATTGAATCCCTACATTATGATAAAATTTTCCATTTACTCCAATTCACTAGTAACATAGCCTCAAAATATATGAAGTAAAAATATACAGATCTATAATGATAAATTTCAAAATCTACCATCAGAGTGAGAGATTTTAACATACGTATTTTTGTAATTGATAATTTAAACAGACAAAAATTGGTAACGATATGGAAGATATGGATTGCACAATTAATGCACTTGTTTTAAAGGTATATATAGGACATTATATAATTAGAAACTACACATTATTTTCAAGCACACAGATGAAACTCACTGTGTGGTAGGTTATAAAACTAGCTTCAAGAAATCAAAAGCACTTGATATTGTACATTCTCTGACTACATTATGAATTAGGCAACATTTACTGCAAGATAAATCAAAGAATCTTCATGTGAATAACTGAAAATTAAAGTATACTGTCCAAAAAATTGCATGGCTTAAATAAGAAACCATAATCAAAATTATAGATACTTAAAGCTACATGATAGCAAAATATTCATATCAAAACTTGTGAGAGACAGCTAAGCAGTGACAAAATTTTATAGTTTTAAGAGCTTAACAAGCTAATCATATACCTTAAAAGCTTAGAAAATAAGGGGCGCCTGGATGACTCAGTTGGTTAAGTGACCAACTTTTGATTTTGGCTCTGGTCATGATCTCACTTTTCGTGGGATCACGCCCTGTAGGGCTCTGTGCTGACAGCATGGAGCCTGCTTGGGATTCTCTCTCTGCCCCTCCCCCAATCACATGCATATTCTCTCTCTCTCTCTCTCTCAAAAGTAAATAAATAAATATATTTTTTAAAAGCTTAGAAAATAAATAAAAATTCAAAGAATCAAGAAGTACTAATAAAATAATTAATGAAAAAAACCCCTAAGGGCTGTGTGTGTGTGTGTGTGTGTGTGTGTGTGAGTGTGTGTGTGTAAGTATTTGAAAGAGCTAATAAAGTAGTCCAAATTCTGACAAAATTAGTCAAAATAAAATGAGAAAATATATACACACATTAATAATGAAAAAATGGGTCAGAATAATAGGTGATGAAACTGTTTAAACAGATAATGACAGAATATTATAAAACCATTTTATTCTATTAAGTTTGAATAATACACATATGTAATGATAAAATATCTTAGAAAACAAGTTTAATGAAAATTGATTCCATAAGAAGACCTAAATAATCCTAAAATCCTTAAAATAACTGAAACAACAAGTTTAATACATTCTGATAAAGTGAACTTCACTCCCTAAAGGTTTTGCTGGTGATTCGAGGAAATACTCAAGGACCAGATAATTACAACCTAGACCAAATTCTTCCAAATTCCACAGAATTCTTCTACAGAATAGAAATAGTGAGAATACTACTCATCTTATTTTATGAGATGATATCAATAACAGATAAAGTTAGAACCAAACAGGATAATTACATGTCAATCTCAATTCACACATACAAATGCAGATATCTAATGCTTATCTTTATATCTGTATCTTTACATAAAAGTTATTGCATATTTACCATCGGCCATTTGTTCCAGGAATGCAAAGTTGAATTAATATTAAAGATTGAATACTACACTTCATCATATTAACATATTTAAATGGGAAAAATATATGAGAAAATCAATAGCTCCAGAAGAAGCATTCAATAAAACATCTCCTCATAATAAAAGTGCTTACCAGAAGAAGAATCAAACTTTCTTATGGGACAAGGCAATTACAAAATAACCATTGCAAATGCAATATTTAAAGTTCACCTAATGAAATCTTTTCTCTTTATTATGTTAAGGATAAAACAAGATGCCCTTCTCTACTTTTATTCTTTATACTGGCAATGCAGTAAGACCGGAAAAGGAAATTAAAGGTATAAGGATTGGAAAGGAAGAAACAAAACCGTCATTATTTTCAGGTGATATGATTGCCTATGTAGCAAATCTGAAAGACTCTATAGGTAATTTTTGAACTATTAATGGAGTTTATCAAGCTTGATACAGTTAATATATAAAAGGCAAATGAATGATACAGAAGCAGCAATAAGCTACACAATATAAACTTATAAAAGAAAACATTTACAATAGCAGTAAAAATATAACGTACTTAGAAATAAATTTAATAAAAGTAAGCAAAAGGAAAGCAATAAAAATATTACAAAATATTGAAAAACATTAAAGATGAACTAAATAAATAGCATTATATACCAAGTTCATAGATGAAAAGGTGAAACATCTTTTTTTTTACTGCTTATTTATTTTGGGAGACACACAGAGAGAGAGAGAGAGAGAGAGAGAGAGAGAGAGAGAGAGAGAGACAGAGAATCCAAGCAGGCTCCATGCTGTCAGCACAGAGCCCACACAGGGCTTGATCTCACCCGCAGGGCTCAATCTCACGAACCGTGAGATCATGACCTGAGCTGAAATTGAGTCAGACGCTTAACCAGCTGAGCCACCCAGGCACCCCAGGTACAAATCTTAAAGAGGCCTTTTCTCCACAGATTGATATATAAAGTTAATGCAATATCAATCAAAATTCTAGTGGGTATGTTTGTTTGCTTGTTTGTTTCTTGTTTTGGAGAACTTGACAAGTTTATTTAAATATTTATATGGAAGGTCAAAAATCCAAGAATTGTTAAAACACTTCTGAAGAAGAATAAAATAAATAGCAGGATCTTTATTACCATATTTCAAGACTTATTCTAAAAGTAGAGTAGTGAGGGAAATAGATAACTATAGGATTAGGGAGCTTATAACAAATTCATGCATATATGAAAAACCAAATTTATTCAGATCACTAGTGTTGAGACAATTGATTATCCCTGTGCAATAAACAATATAACAATCAGTTTCCAGGTGGATTAAGACTAATTGCCAAATGCAAAACTATAAATGCTTTTAGAGGTAAATGTAGTAAAATTAATGTGTTATCTTGAGAAAACAATTTTCTCAAACAAGACAGGGTATAAAAGAAAATCTTGGTAACTTGAAATTAAAATTCAAAACTTAGTTCTTTAAGAGAAATGGACATACAGAGAAAGAAAAGCTAAGCACCAAACTGAAAGCAAGTATTTGTGGCATATACAGCTGACAAAGGATTGATTATCCTCCACATTATATAAGGAAAGCATTCCAATGAGTCAATAAGAAAAAGACAAACAACCCACTAGGAAAATGAGGAAAAGACAGGGACCAGGATTTCAGAGAGGATGCACAAGAGTTCACAGATATATGAAAAGATGGACACTTCATTAGTTAGAAGAGAAATGCTAATTAAAATCACAATGGAACACTATTTCATGCCCACCAGACTGGTTAAAAATGAAATTTGATAATACCAAGTTATAACAAGTATGTGGAGGAACAGAAACGCTCATCCATTGCTGGAGGGAGTAAAAACTGGCTCAATACTTTGGAAACGGGTTGGAAATAACCTAATGAAGTTGAACATACACGAATCTTATAGCCCAGTAATTCTAGGTATACAATCCAGGGAACCAGAGTGAGCCTGTGCATGAGAAACAGAAGACATGTACAAGAGTGTTGGAGAACAACATTATTTGTTAATATCCCCTGTAGTAGGCAGCCTTTATAATGGCCCCCAATGATTCCTGCCTCCTGATATTCATGGTCTTGTGTAAGCCCTTTCCCTGGAGTGTGGGCTGCAAATAGTGACTCACTTCTAATAGAAGATCACATGTCGCTTTTGCGATTAGGTTACAAAAAGAATCTGGCCTTCGTCTTTCTCTCTCTCTTTCTCTCAGGGAGCCTTTACCCTGGGGGGAGCAAGTTTCCATGTTTTGACTAACTCCTAAATAGAGGCCCATTTGGCAACGAACTGATGTGTCCGACCCAAGCCAGTGAGGCCAAGAGGCCTGCCAAGAGTCACCTGAGGGAGTTTGAAAGGGGTTCCCCTCTACCCTCAGCCTTCAGATGATTGTAGTCTCGACACCTTGCTTAGAGCCCAGCCCATGAGAGACACTGAGTCAGAGATTCCCAGATGGATTCCTGACCCACAGAAACTGAGGTAATAGGTTTTTGTTTTGTTTTGTGTTAAGCCAAGTCTTGAGGTAATTTGTTACATAGCACTAGATAGCTAATACCTTTTCCAAACTAGCAACAGCCTAAATGGAGAAAGGATAAACTATAGTATACTCATACCATAAACAGTGAAAATGAAGGAACCATCAACAACGGTGAATCTCAAAAACTTGAGTATGTACCGTATACTGCCATTAATATGAAAATTTAAAAGGGAAAGCAAATATGTACATATATGTTTCTGGAATGCACACACAAATCACAAAGCTATAAAGAAAAGCAAAGAAATAATTAATACAAACTTCAGGAGAGATGTCACCTCTCGGGGGAGGGAGAAGGGGGCTTCTAAGATACTGCAATATCTTATTTTTTCGATCTAGGTGGTGGTCAGGCATTTTATTATTCTCTAGACCATTCTTAGATGTTTTATAATGCCTCTTAATGATTAAAAAAAAATCAAACCAAAGCAAAAAAGAAAGCAAGGTATTGAAATGAAGTCAATGGGCAAATAAATAGTTTGGAATATGAAAGGATGGATGGATGGATGGATGGATGGTTGGATGGATGGATGGATGGTTGGATGGATGGATGGTTGGATGGATGGATGGATGGATGGTTGGATGGATGGTTGGATGGATGGACGGATGGACGGATGGTTGGACGGATGGATGGTTGGACAGATGGATGGACGGATGGATGGACGGATGGATGGATGGTTGGATGGATGGTTGGATGGATGGACGGATGGACGGACGGTTGGACGGATGGATGGATGGACGGATGGATGGACGGATGGATGGATGGATGGTTGGATGGATGGATGGATGGATGGATGGTTGGATGGACGGATGGATGGACGGATGGATGGACGGATGGTTGGACGGATGGATGGTTGGATGGACGGTTGGACAGACGGTTGGATGGACGGTTGGACGGACGGATGGTTGGACGGATGGTTGGATGGATGGATGGTTGGATGGATGGATGGATGGATGGTTGGATGGATGGTTGGATGGATGGATGGATGGATGGTCTGCTAGACAGATACATTTGGTCCTTTATGTCTAATTTGACTTGCACGTGTTCCAAGAAGTTTCATGATTATGTGATTCATAAATCCTTCCTTTCTATAGTTAAGGCATTCACAGTCCATTGCAGGTTGACCCAACTCATTCATTGGCCAGCTTGGGCTGTTTCCCTGGGGAACTGTTTATAATCGGGCACTTACTGCTAAGGCCAAAGGCATTCCAGACTAAACATCCAGCCTGCTTCTCCACACCTACTCTCACCACCACCCCTCCAGCACCCTGCACCTCCCTCCCACAGAGCTGACACGCTCAGAGCCTTTGGGTGCCTAGAACACTGGAGTAGGTGAGGACATTACCTTTCGAGGGGTGGGGTGGGGTGGGGTGGGGTGGGAGTGTTCCTGTAAAGGCAAGCAACGCCCAAATAATTCAAAAGAAAGGCCGCAGGAGATGAGGTAACATCACCTCCAGGGCTCCCTTTTAGCTCAAATCTCGGTAGCTCCTTGCAGAGCACACACACACAAAAGCGCAAGAAAATGGGGAAGGGGAAGTTCATCCATCGCCTCCTGACAAGCAAGGGTGAAAAACAATGCGGCAAGAAGAAAAGAGAGACGGAGCTGCAGAGACAGCTGAGAAGGATCCGAGAGGTAAACAGCAAGAAGTCCTCTATCCGACACGTCTGCCACCCTCCCCTTGGGGCCCCGCAGAGGCCCACACCAGTCCCCATCCTTCCCTACCCCACACCTCGCACAGTCTCCCCGGGCATCCCTCTGTCCCCGGTCTCCCCTCCCGGGCCACCGCACTTCAAGCAGTGGCCTGTATCACTAGCAGGCCTCTTTGGGCCACTCACCGTTTGCCCCGCTCTTCCCTGCGGCGTGGGTTGGGGCAGAGAAGACCTGCTCGCTGGGGGCAGCGTCAGTTCCCTAAGGGAAGGCGCCTCTCAGGTGAGAAGGGACTGGGCGGCCGACGACGCTGGGGACGTGGAAAGTCGCAGGCAGACGGGGTGGGAGGGGGGATGCGGGGGAGTGGGGGCGTCCCGGGAGCTGATTGGTGGCCGCAGCGCTGGGGCGGAGCCTGGCCCGCAGTCCCTGGACCGCAGAGGCCTCGCTTTGTATCAGTTTCTGCAGGGAGATGCGTGTCCCAAATCCGGGGCTGAGACCCCAGCACCCGTCCAGAGAGTGCGGCTGGGCAATTTGTTGAAAAATAAATCTGAGACTATTCATGAACAAGTGAGCAGTTGACATATAATAATATATTTTTCTGTAAACAGTGCACACTTATTTCTAAGGACGAATTTAATCTATGGGTCCTAGATACATTTTTTAATTAAAAGCATCAAGTTGCATTAGAATGGAGCATACGATTACAAGAAAATCTTGCATCGTTTATATAAAGGGCGAGGATAAGAGTGAAGAAGTTGGCAATTGATATCTTCATAACCATTGAATTATTTTAAAGTAGCCCATGTTTTGTTTTATAAGAGAAATAAAACACGAAGGTGTCAACAATTTTACTAACCAACAAATAGGTGACAGATATTGGGCATGAGAGAGAGAAAGAAAGGTGTGGCTACTAAAAACCTAGACTCTGTATCGACTGCCGCTTACCAGCCTACCAGCTGGGGAGTGCATGTACTTTCTGGGGCCTCAGTAAGAAACGACCACAAATTTGGGGACTTGAAACAGTACATTTATTATCTGACACTTCTGTAGGTCAGGAGCCCACTGGCTAAGATCCAGGTGTAACAGGGGTGTGTTTTCTGGAGGCTCTAGGGGTAGAATCCACTTCCTTGCCTTTTTCAGCTCCTGGAGGCTGCCCAAATTCGTTGCCTTTTGGGCCCCATCTCCAAAGCCGACCATCTCACCGCCTGAATCTCTGCCTGTGTCTGCATATTTCTCTGCTTCTGTTTCACTTCTTTCTGAGCGAGTCTGACCTGTTAAGTTCCCTTTCTGTCCCGGACCCAGCAGGCCACCCTCAATTCTAAATCCCACCTCGTTTTTTGTGCTTATAGTATTTCTCTTTCTTTTCATCTGCTCTCTTCCTGCGTTTGTTTGCCTCTGTCCCCCAGATAACTTCCCCTCTTTACAGGTAGAAAGTGTAGTGGGTGAAACACCTTATCAAAAGGACACTTGGCTGTGTGCTCTTACTGCCACTTAAAGCTGGTGCTCTCCAGGGCTGTTGAAACACATATGATAACGTGTGAGACACGACGTTTTTGTTTTTTTAATGATCATTCATTTTTGAGAGAGAGGTGGGGAGGGGCAGAGAGAGAGGGAGACACAGAATCCCAAGCAGGCTCCAGGCTCCAAGCTGTCAGCATAGAGCTGTCAGCACAGAGCCCCACGAGGGGCTCAAACTCACCAACCAGGAGATCATGAGCTGAGCTCAAGTCTGAGGCTTAACCCGCTGAGCCACCCAGGCGTCCCTCGAGATAGGAGATTCTTAACTGATGGCTGTCTGTACTAGTTCCCGGTCTCTCTCCCCTCCTCTCCAGACCCTCACCCCAGGCCGAGCTTTCCTTCCCAGGTCCAATGCGGGTCCTCAAAGAGCATATTGGTGATTTCACAGGAGGAGGGCCTAGGGGGCTGGCGTGTGGGGAGGCAGCTGTGGGAGGAGAGGAGCTGAGCAGAACAGCCGGGCCCCCCATTGGCAGGGGATTAGCTGGCTGAGGTCCGTGCTGTCTTGGGTGGAGGAGATTTGCAGGCTGCACTTGCCCTGTCTCTTGCCAGCACCCCCCCCCCCCACCAGGAGCAAAGCCTAGAGGGCTGGCCCAGGGATCTCTGCCAGGGGGATTTTGTGCTGAAAGCACTGGCCTCAGTGGGTATTGAAATGTCAAGGTCATGCTTTCTTGCTACCTATGCTAACTCTTTCTGCTGTCTGCATTCAGTATTTCTTTTTTTCCATAAAGGAGGTTGGGTGAGATGTTTTCACTCTCAAAGTCTGTGACCAAATGCTCAGGAAAAGCAACTGGAAATGGTGGGTTTTGTGAGTGTGTCAGGGGAGAGAGTGGGGGCAGGCAGGCATGTGTCCTGCTGACTCTCAGTGTCTGGGAGGAGGAGGAATATGGCAAGAGAGAAACGCAGCTGCCTTGGCAGAGAGAATGAGTGAGAGAGAAAACTCAACGCCAAAGAAGCCCAGGTCTTTCAGGAACACTCTGTCTGCCTCCACAGAAACCCGCTCCCCAAGCACCCCTCTCAGCTGCACAAACATGCCCAGACATTGGCTTTGCCTTTCACCCTCAGAGGACTTTCTAGTCAGAGACTGCCCCTCTGTGTCTGGGAAGCTGGTTGCTCATTTCTAGAAACCCCTGAGAACTGAACCCCCATGTCTGCCCTTCACTCTGTGTCCAGGCCTGGTGGGACTGTTCTGAGGGAGACGAGGCTTTGGCAGGGAGGCGAGGAGAGAGGACAGGCGGCTTGCAGATTTCCAGAGAGCAGGAGATGGTGGTTGTACCAGTGAACAGAAAGGCTGATCCTCTCCTGAGTAAGAGGATTCTTCCTGTCCTTTCTCCCTGGATGTTGAGCCCGTTGGCCTTGGGACTGGAGTTTCACCGGTGAGTTCTCAGTGTGCTGACTGTAGAGTTGGCCTCCACAATCGCCCAAGTCAACTCCTCGATATAAATCCGTGTGTGATGTACTATCCACACAGATACACCGAGTGTATCTGTCCCGGTGGGTCTGTTCCTCTGGAGAGTGCTGACTGTGGCAGGCCCCTTTCCACACCCCCGCCCCCCCAGGGTTATTCATTTGGAATTTGCTGCTGTTTCAGCTGCTTCCAGTCTCCACTGGGGCTTTGCCTGTGGCCACTACTGACAACTCCCTGGGGCTTTTCTTTATTTACAGAGATGGAGGGTGAACACTGGGTGGGCCTCACTCCCTGAGTGTTTCCCTGAGCCTTTTTTCCTCCTCCCTACCCCTAAGAGCTTTATGTTGCATAACGAAGGGACTTGTAGGGTGAGAGGGGGACACTTACCTACACCGAATGTAACTCTTCACTGTATAGTCTGTGATAAAGGCCTCCAGGAAGAGAAAATGGCTACTGGAGGGCCCTTCTGGTTGATTCCTTCTCTCCCCATTTTTTTCCCTCATTTCCTCCTGTGTCCCTTCCTGTGGGTTTTAATAGGGACTGAAATTGATTTGTAAAATGGAATTATTACAAACACAAGTACAAAGAAGAACATTTCTAAAGCTTATCTTGGAACATTTTGTATTTAGAAATCAAGTTTGCTCAGAGTCTTAGGAACTTCACTGAGCAATAAATATAATCAAAATTAGGAACAGTGGAAGGATGGGGGAGAAATGAGGGAAGACTGGTGGGAAAATTATTGTTATTATTATTATTATTTCTAAGTTTACTTACTTATTTTGTGAGAGAGAGCCTGTGTGTGGGAGCACAAGTTGGGGAGGGGTGGGGAGGGGGGGCACAGAGTCCCAGCAGAGCCTGACGTGGGCTCAATCTCACAACCGTGAGATCGTGACCTGAGCTAAAATCAAGAGTCCGAGGCTTAACCAACTGGAGCCACTCAGGCACCCTCATTTTTCTTTTTAAAGAATGGTTAAGTGCTATCTTCTGTTTTTAGGACAACAAATTCCTTATTTTTATGAAAGCAATACAGTTCATCAATAGATGGAAATAAAAGAAAAAAGAAAGAGGATTGTACTGCACCTGCCATTTTTAATTTAAAAGGTATTTAACTAGTCCCAGCTGCTTTGGGCTGCTATAACGAAACTATCGTAGCTGGATGGCTTGAAAACAAATACTTTTCTCACAATTTGCTGGAGTGTCATGTTGTTGTTGTCGTTGTTGTTGTTGTTAATTTATTTAATTTGAGAGACAGAGAGAGCATAGAGGGAGCAGAGAGAGGAGAGAGAGAGTCCCAAATGGGCTCTGCACTGTCAGCGTGGAGCCTGATGCAGGGCTCAAACTCACGAACTTGAGCTGATTATCGAGTCAGACCCTTAACCAACTAAGCCACCCAGGGCCCCCCTGGTACCTAGCAGTGTCACTTTTAAGTGAACTTGAATTCAACTAAGAAGCCAAAGAATTGCTCAGCTAAATGTGTCTCTACAGCACGGATGTCTGAAATACGCAAAGTGTTCTGAACCAAAGTTTTCTGCACTTGACTGGATGTGTCTTCTTGGGGTGCAGCACTTTTGAACCCTAGGAAACTGCGAGTGCTAAAGGTTTCTTTGGGCTCTGTGAAGACTATGTTGGATGTAGAGAGATGATTCTACCTTGAAAGATTTTACTGTCTTTTTCCAGAGCTACGCGCCTCACCAGTCCACTATCTCAGGATTGGCCAATAACAGCAAGAATTCCTAGCATTTTGTCAACTCACCTTCAGTATAATTTCTCAGGTTCTGGGGGAGCTCTTGGCAGAATGAGTAGGGGAGAGTGTTTAAATATCATTCAAAGATGAACCAGAATCGTGTTTTTTGTTTGTTTTTGCAGAGGATTTGGAGCCAAACATCCTGGCCTCAAATATCCATTCTTACATAAGACATCTTTGAAGAGAGCCTCGTACATAGAAGGGCTCAGTAAATGTCATGAATTTTTTAAATTATATTCACGTTTAGGCTTCATGGAATGATGTTGTGCCCCATTCCTTCTTTGCTTTATCCTAAGAAATGTATTTTTTATGCTTGTATACCTTTCTTTAACTTAATTTCATTAGATATTGATGGAAGGGATTCTGTGACCTAGCCTCCTACCATCTTTACATGGAATTTCCTGTTTCTGCCTCCTAACAGAAGAAGCATTTAGGCTAACCAGCATGTTCCTGGAAGGATTTTACCTATTTCCCTTTATAGATGTCTCAAATGTTCAGTTTTTACATTGACTTGAAAAAATGCCTTGGCCTTTTTTCTCCTGGTCACTGAAATAGATAGCCTCCCCACCCTAAATCTGTGGTCTCTTTCTCTCTCAGTCTGTCTCTCTTTAAATCCCATGTAGGAATTCAAATAGGGTGGTTTGGAGAAAGAAAAACAAAATACACTAACATCCTTCTAAAAGAAGAAAAATAACCTACTCGAAAGGATCCAGAAACAAGTCTTTACAGATCTGACGCGGGCCTGGACACTCTTAGGGGGCACTCATGGGCACTTCTTGGCTTACGGATGTTCCTCGGCAAAGACACTAACAGAGCCTGGGGGCAAGGGAGCCTCCAAGGCCACCCGCTTCTTTCAGCTAGCCTCCTCCTAGGGCCCCAGTCCCTCAGATCCAGGGCCTGGATTTCAGGTGTATAACCCTTGGGCAAGTTGGATTTAGGTTGGCCATTCATGGAGGAAATTCCCATTTCCTGAAGACACTAGGGCTGCGGCTCCAACAGACCCAGGGGCAGCAGAAGCCTCCCAACCCACCCACACCTCCTGAGCCAGACAGATGTCGTGCCCTCATCACCGCCCCCCCCCCCCCCCCCGCCTTTTTTTTCTTCCAGGGTCTCGCTGCTAGGCTGGAAGTCCTGGAAGAGGCTGGAAGCTGACTGAGGCTCATGTGTTTTGAAAGGCAAGAGACTCCAACTGACCCTTGGGTGTGAGGAAAGTCCCTTTTCTCAACCCACCGCACCCCTTGAGCTAACTGCCAGTTCTGCCCCTAACCCACTAGGACCTCCATCTGACCTGGAAGCCCCCAGGGGGGGGTCTAGCGATGGCCAGGCGATGCTCATAGCAATCTCTCTCTATCTACAAGGTAGATAGGTGGGGTCTGTCCTCACCCTCGGCTACTGCCAAAAAGAAACAAAAACCCACCACCCCTGTTTTATTTGCTGTGGATAGAAAACTACACATCCCCATTAGGTTGGATACCCACTGGATTGCCGAAAAAGATCCCTCACAGATGGTGCAGGCTCCCAATAGGACTGATGTACTTTCAATGGCAAGTGCAGAGGGGCTGAAGAAGTCAAACGAAAAGCCAGGTATGTAACCACTGTGATTCTGTGAGGTTTTGACTTTAGACACTGATGTAAATCCTATTTATGGCCTGTTTATTTTGTTCACCTAAAATATCATTTTTTTTGTCACTACATTTTCCAACTGGCCATTGCTGTTCTGAAGGAATGCTACTGATATTTTGTTTTAAAGAACCTATTAAGTGAGATGTTAGCTATTGATTTAAAGTGGAGAGATAATACTTAATCATGTTAAAGAAATATACTTTTATTTCTAGTGTGCCAAAATATATAAAACATGGAGTGAACAAAGCATCTTACTAAATTTCTTCCTTTTTTTTATTGATCCAGGAGATTTTCAGGTTTAACGTCTTACATTCATAGAATATATGCACTTAATTATGGTAAATTATGTTTTCATTAAGTTGTTAAAATTACTAATCCTTCCTTTTTTAGGAGTTTTGATCTATTTTTTTTTTTTAATGAACTTCATCTAATCAGCAGTTTTAGATTTTTATTCTGTGGAACAGTGGTCAGGAACATATTAGTAAGTGAACTACTTAAATAACTTTAAGAAATGCCATGTTTACATATGTTTTTGCAAATTCAAAGTCATGTTAGCATATTGAAGACTCTGAGCAATCCTGTAGTAAATAATACTCCTTAAATTTATTTAATACAATACTCTATATATTTACTTAAAAATGAAAGGAAACCTTTCCTATTTATTAAAATATATGGGTCAGACTTCTGTAGAATACCAACTTTGGGACACATTGATCTGTGGGGTTTTTTTTTTCCTTATACTGACTTTGCCAGATTTTGTACCATAGCTATATTAGCTTTATAAGATCTAGGCATGGACAGACTTTTGCCAATATTTTCACTTATTTATATTAAAATAAAATTTTTATGATGATAAAAGTACTGTATGTTTAATATAAAAAGTGAAGAGAGGCACCTGGGCGGCTTGGTCAGTAGAGTGTCCAACTCTTGTTCTCAGCTCAGGTCAAGATCCCAGGGTTGTGGGATCAAGCCCCATGTCAGGCTCCATGCTAAGGCACTGAGCACAGAGCCTGCTTAAGATTCTCTCTCTCTGTCTGCCCTTCACCCCCACGCTCACGAACATGTTCTGTCTCTCTAAAGTAAATATTTAAAAAAATGAGGAGGGGCTCCTGGGTGGCTCAGTAGGTTAAGTGCCTGACTCTTGATTTCGGCTCAGATCATGATCTTACTGTTCATGAGTCTGAGCCCCTGTTTGGGCTCTGTGCCGACAGTGAGGAGCCTGCTTGGGATTCTCTCTGTACCTCTCTCTTTGCCCCCGCTTGTGCTTGCTTGGTCTCTCTCTCAAAAATAAGTAAATTAAAAAAGAGAAAATGAGGAAATACCAAAAATAATAGACAAAAATATCACCTATATATAATCCCAATATTAGAAATAACCCTAGTTAACATTCCAATCAATTATTATACATCTGTATATATAAAGTATCTATTTATATAGAATCTATATATGTACATATATTTAGGTATTTGTAAAATTGGGATTATTTTGTATATTGTATACAATTCCATGTTGTATTCTTTTACCCATGATTTACATCTTGAACGTTTTACCACACATACATATATTTAAACATAGTTTTTTAATGGCTGTATAACAGCCCAACTCTTTTACTGAAATTGCATTTGGTCATTTTCCATTTTGGAAATTAAATTGTTCCAGAACTGTGGTAGTCACAATAATTGTGTTAAAAATATCTGCTTTACTTACCTTTTTTTTTTTAATGTTTATTTATTTTGAGAGAGAGAGAGAGACAGCGTATGAGTGGGGGAGGGGCAGAGAGAGATGGAGACACAGAATCCCAGCAGGCTCTGGCTCTGAACTGGCAGCACAGAGCCTGACACAGGGCTCAAACTCATGAACTATGAGATCATGACCTGAGCTGAAGTCGGACGCTCGATCAACTGAGCCACCTAGGTGCCCCTGTATTATCTACCTCTTGATCTGCATTTCTGATTATAAGATGGATCCTAGAAGGAGAATTGAAACAAGCCAAAAGATTAGCATTTAGAGGGTTTTTGATACATAGTGACAAATTATCCTGCAGAAATGTTTTTATACATTTATACGTCCATCCCTGGATATGCATGTACCCATCTGAACTTCTGATGCACTCAGTATCTTCTTTTCCAAACATTATGGAGGCTCTCTACATGTTGACTGAAATCCTTTTCAGTACAGATTACAGCATGTGTGAAAGAATGGGTTTTTCTCTCCTTTCTTTCCTTCCTGGAGCCTGATCCATATAGAGCCTACAATGAGGAAAGGGGCTTATTTTCAAAATATGAGCTAGGGTGTGGGGGAGTTTAGGAAGATTTACCAGCTTAAACTTAGTACCTGCAGTTTATAAGCCCATATATCTTCTAGACAATCCTTGCAGAGGCCAGTCTGGTAAGGATCTTGCCACCTCTCCTTTGCCATCTCATTCCCCCTTCCCAACTCAGCCTCGGAATAAGTAGGGAAGCTGAACGGAGCAAGAAAAATGGCTAGACCAGGCACAGAGCATTTGCCAAAGGGCTGGCAAAGAAAAGGGAGAAGACCCAGGAAGAAAGGTTGCTGCTGGTTGCAGAAACATGCTTAGGATAAACGTTGAGAATATAGAACTAAAGCCCTGTGCTCGTGGATGGAGTTTGGAAACAGGTAGAATATAAAAAAGAAGTTGCTCCAAAATCTCTGCATGGATTAGAATTTATCACACACACTTGCGATAAGACATGATTGGTCTTTCTCTGGGATTCAGATTGTGTGGCGGATTGGGCAGCATGAAGCCTGCTTTGTTGCTGTGCGTTGCCCTCCAGTGTTTCAATGTCATCAGGTTATAGAACTGAGCCAAGGGCATTGCTTAGCCATGGCTGCTAAACCGTTAGAAAAATAGTTTCAAGAAGCTGAAGTAGACCCTGAGAAAGTGGTAATGGTACCTAAGATGTGTTTTGAGGAGAAAAGAAGATGCTCTGGCCTCATTTCCTTAAAAAATTTTTTTTAATGTTTATTTATTTTTGAGAGAGAGGGACAGAAGGCAAGCAGGGGAGGGGCAGAGAGAGAGGGAGACACAGAATCCAAAGCAGGCTCCAGGCTCTGAGCTGTCAGCACAGAGCCCTACATGGGGCTTGAACCCACGAACTGAGAGATCATGACCTGAGCTGAAGTTGGACACATAACCGACTGAGCCACTCAGGCGTCCCATGGTCTCATTTCTAAAGATGAAGCATATGCTTTAAAACTGATGGTTCAATTGCAGAGTCAGGGTTATTCGGTGTTGTGAAAGATGCCAGGTAGCTCATAGCAGGGTGGGGGATGTGTGCTGGTGAGAACAGTCCATATCAATTAACATATTTGGGGGGGAAAAGTAGATTGTTTTTGGAGGACAACATTAGATTGACAGGTGATATGAAAAATCCAGACAGAATGGGACTTTCTGGTTTCATTTCTAGGATCCCGGGCTTTGGGCCTCTGATGGGAAACAGGACAAGCCACACATCCATGTGGGATCACATTCATGTCTTTCTACCAAGTCCAGAAAGTCGTGGGTGTTCATATGGTGCAGAAAAGGCAGGGCCGAAGTAGGGAGGAGCTCAAACTATGGAACAGATCCATTAGGAGGCTGAGAGAAAGGACTCTTATGGCAGGTGGAATGCAAAGGTGATGGATGAATTGGAAGCTATGAAAGCAGTAACTCAGTGCATTATTGTGTGCTGGTCTTCGAGCCTTTGGAAAGGTAGAGAGGGCTGAGAAAATGCATGCCAGATTTCTGACTGTCAGGGAATGAGCAAAACATTTCAATTATGTAATGAGGTTACAAAAAGTTTTCTATAAGGCAATAATAAAGACCCTGAAAAAATGGGGCCGGTTCAGCCAAGCACAGGGTAAAGCTTGACTCCTGGCCCTTGTAGAAGCAGCCTGCGAGCCGCCTGGAGCTCTGTTTGCTAGTGTAACTGCAGTGATGGCAGGGGAAGGCAGGGCCAGGAGAATGAGGAGACTCAGGACAGAGCAGCTGAGGCTGCATGCTGGACCCTCGCTGGCGTCTTGGTGGATGACGCACGAGGTGACAGGTTGAACTGACCGTGGCTCTTCTCTTCTAAAGGCAGAGAGCCCTGAGGCAGCAAACCCCACCTTGGCCCCCGGAGGGTGAGGTGGAAGGGATGCCTCAACTTTCATTATTTATGAAAGCTCGATGGGCCTGAGATCACAAACTTTACTCTCCTGGAGGGACTTCACTTCCGTGTTGAGGTTAAACAACGTGTCTTAACGGCCAGTTGGATGATTTTGATAGAAACACGTTGGACATTTGAGTCAGAGTCTTGCCCGACTCATTACGGATCCCACAACCTCCCTGACCTTTGGGGACCACGTGATTCCCCTGAAGGACCTGGCAGTGTCCGCTCCAAGGAGTTACACGCGTTACATTTGATTGTCATTGTTTGAGTCTTCTTCAGTCTTTCCTTCACCTTATGACCTTGACACATTTGACGACTACAGCCGGTGTCTTTGTATATCCTCAATTTGAATTTCTCTTGCTATTTCCTCGTCATTAGTTTTAGGTTATGCATTTGGGCCAGAGTATCACAGAAGCTGACGCTGGGTTCTTCATGCTATCAGATGTCACGTGATTTCCACTTACCCCATTACAAATGATGTTCATGCTCATTACTTGACTAAGGTGATGTCTGCCAAGCAGTTTCTTTAGCAAAATTCTCTCATGTAGCTCCCCTGTAATACAGTCCTCCGATGCTATTTTAATTTAGTGGATTCATTTCACAACCGCATAAACTCACTTCTCCCAAATGTGGTAGCCATGGTATATAACTAAGGCCACTGACCTGGCTTTATCTGTATTGGCAGCATTCTTGTTTCACGTTAGCCTTTTTTCTTTGATTATTTGCAACATCTCTCTTAGCTTTTTAAAAAGGTTTATTTATTTTGAGAGAGAGAGAGAGAGAGAGAGAGCGCTCATGCATGAGAGGGGAAGGGGCGAGAGAGAATCTCAAGCAGGCTCCTCCCCGTCAGCACAGAGCCCAGTGTGGGGCTCTGACTCAAGAACCATGAGATCATGACCTGAGCCGAAATCGAGAGTCAGATGCTTAACTGATGGAGCCACCCAGGCGCCCCTCTCTTAGCTGTTTTTGATGGGAGGGTCAGAAGGGGGAGACGGCAAAAGGGGATGGGAGAGGAAGGGCTGTGTCTGCCTCTGCCATCATGAATCAAGGCTGCACCCCAGCCTGGGTGCCGAGTGTGTGAGTGCCGGCTGGTGGATCGCCCTTGCCTGTGCCCCCAACATGTGGAACCGGTGTGAGTGTGCTCAGCTCCAGGGGTCGTGCAACGGAAAGAACAGATGGAAGGTAGAGAACCGGGGATGGGTGGGGGGAGGTGGCGGGGGGGGGGGGTGCTGTGCTCTGGGGTTGATTCCTTGTGTGATGCTGAGTAACCCTTGTTCTTCTCTGCACCTCAGTTTTCAGGTCATGGCAATGAAGAGAGTTCCCTTTCCACATAGCTAAAGAAAAAAAGGAATACGTCAGGACTGTGAAATTTTGAGATGAGAAAGAAGGCACAAGAGTAACACAGGTGGAGTAAAACGGAAACAGATGCTCCTCAAGGAAGCTTTGTCCCCCTCTGGGCTCACAGAGAGTCTTTAGCTCCTGGATGCACCTTCCTATGCCTCACGGGTTCATGAAGATCCACCATTCCAGCCGCTCGCACTGCTTGCGACCTTGCCCAAGAAAAGGTCCTCCCGCCCTCTCATCTGGAACTTGTATATTCCAGAAACTCTTAGAGGTAAAAACCCCCTCATCTGTGCTACTATTTCAGCTCAAAACACGTTTAAAAGGAGGTTATCTCAGAGAAGTGATAAGGAGACAGATAAACATCCTGGAGTTTGTAAGGTAGGAAAAGAGAGTGAAAAGGACAATTGTTGTCCATAGAAGCCTCCTTCCTTCCTTCTGGGCCCCACTGGAGGCCCGAGGGGCTGGAGCTTTGTGGTGGAGATGTTCCTGATTCAATAAGATTCATAGATGGCAACTTGTGGGGCTCCCACACTTTGGCAATTCACAGAGCTGGGTGAAAAGAAATGACAAAACCACTTAAAAATCTTTTAGTCTTGATAAATGTGCTTTTTTTCTTTTTTTTTTTTCCTTTTAAAGGATCAAATTCTTTCTTAGCTCTTGGTTCTGACACAGCTTTCTCACTGGAGTGCTATCAGCGACATTTTGCACAATTGGAGGCTGCTAGTTCCAAAAACCTTCTGAAAATTGTTGCCAAGGGCCTATCGGGTAGGGAGCAGAAAGGAGAAGGAAGGAGGTTGTTTTGCATTAAAATAAATAAGAGTCTGAGGGTTATATGTAAGAATCACTAAATTCTATTCCTGAAATTTATTATTACACTCTACGTTAACTAACTTGGATTTAAATTTTAAAAAACTAGAAAATTGAGCCCCCCTCCCCCCAAATAAATAAATAAATAGGTTCAATTTGTAAAGCTGAGCTGCCTTCTAGGAATGGAAAGAATGAGTCACGGGCATGGCTTTCCAATGGCATTAGGAGCACAATGCCCTTATATGCCCACAAAACTTCTCTTTCTGTTTCAGGTGGGAGGGGCAGGGAGAAAATATTTCCTTTAGGCAAACTACCTAAAACCCACAAACCACATCTGTTCTTTCCGATGGGCTTGTCCAGTGGTAGGCAAGACAAATCAACTCTCCAGTGGAGGAAGACATCAAGCAGTTTTCAGAGGCTGGCTGGAGAGAGACCACTGGTATCTACAGCCCATAGCAGCTTCGCCGGGCAACCACGTGATTTACTAGGTTCCGGGGACATGTTCTCACCTTAGGGCAAACTGGGGGCTCGGCTTAGGGGGCTGGGTTGATATCTTTACATTTCAAGGATTATTTGAAAGCCTCTTTCTTTGGCAAGAGACTCAAAGAATATCTAAAGGACCAAAAAAACAAAAAAACAAAAAACAAAACAAAACAAAAGGAAACCCAAACCAAAACAAAAGTGAAAGTCTAAAGTTACATTTTTTTTCCATGAGGAATTTAAACATCTAGATAGACAAAAATAAATCTGCCATCAGTACGAGATCCAAAGAAAGCTACTCTGAACACTATTAAATATTATCTTCCTTTTGAAGTTCTTATTTTTAAAAACAAACCTGAATATTGTGCTTAATGAATTAATTAAATCATTCACCAGTTTGAAAAACTTTTTAGTTTGAAATAGTTATAGATTAACAGGGAGCTGTAAAAGAAAAAATGAACAGGGGTTTCTTGTGTACCCTTTACCTAGTTTTCCATAATGGTGACATCTTGCGTAATTATAGTGCAATGTCACAGATAGGAAACAGACGTTGGGACAAGCCACAGAGCTGGCTCAGATTTCATCAGTTTTATATGTACTCGTGTGTGTGTGTGTGTGTGTGTGTGTGTGTGTGTGTAGTTCTATGCTGTTGTATCACGTGTAGATTTGTGTAAGCACCAATCAAGATACAGAATTACTCTTCCACCACGAAGCTCCCCTGAGGCTACCCCTTTATAGCCACATGCACCCTAACTGAACGGCATATCCTTATAATTCTGTACACTTTCCTTTAAAAAAAATTCTTTTTTTACATTTATCCGTTTTTGAGAGACAGAGCACAAGTGGGGGAGGGGCAGAGAGAGAGGGAGACACAGAATCCGAAGCCGGCCCCAGGCTCTGAGCTGTCAGCACAGAACCTGACGTGGGGCTCGAACTCATGAGCTGTGAGATCATGACCTGAGCTGAAGTAGGACGCCTAACCGACTGAGCCACCCAGGTGCCCCAATTCTGTACACTTTCTATGTGCAAGTCCCTGCTCTGGGTACCAGGAATACATCATTGAACAAACACAAGTCCCTGCAGTATTGAGAAGAGACAGGAAAGAAACATCTTTTAAAAATAAACATTGTGTTAGGTGATGAGTGCAGTTAAGTGAGACCCAAAAGAATAGATACTGAAGATTCCATTTTAATGAATTGCAGGAATAGGAAGACTAATATCTACGGGGATAAAGATCAGAAATTGGCTGTTATTATGGGCGTGTATTGGCTACAATGGGGCACGAGGCCCAAAGCGAGTTTCTGGAAATGTATTATATCTTGTTTGGAGGGAGAGTATAGGGCATGTATGTCAAAACTCACAGCTCTGAACACTCAATTCTATACATTTTATTGTATAAAAGTTATGTCTCAATTAAAAAAAAGTGAGGTAGGGGTGCCTGGGTGGCTCAGTCCATTAAGTGTCTGACTTTGGCTCAGGTCATGATCTCACAGTTTGTGGGTTCGAGCCCCTTGTGGGGCTCTGCTCTGACAGTGTGGATCCTGCTTGGGACTCACTCTCTCGCTCTGCCCCTCCCCCACTTTCACTTTCTCTCTCAAAATAAATAAATAAACTTAAAAAAAATAAAAAAGTAATAATATACAGTGACAGAAAGTATTTAGCTAATATTAATTCTCAAGCCGCTGAGCATATTCAGTTAAAATGTTCAAGACAATCAGTTACAGGCAAACGACGAGTAGTTTGGTCAATATTTATCTTCTAGATTCCAGAGGTTACAACTTTCAAATGTGTCTTCTTTTTGACCATGAAAACCAAGATGATGTAATTATTGCAATGTAGTACCTGAGCATATGCATATTTAAAGTGATAGTTTGGATGACTTAACTCATGAATGGACTTACATTTTGACCTTAATTCTCTTTATAGGATGTTCTTTATTACCACGTTTCTCAAGCTGTGGATTTGACAAGCTGCAGAATTTGAGTTCATTTTATTTGCATTCAGAAAACATAGGCACCTGGTTTTGATATGTATAAAAATCAGCAACATGGAAACAAGCATGCCAAGCAAAGTTCAGATGAGACATGAAGGTAAAGAAAGATTTCTTTGGTATTTGGTGGGTCTCCTCACAGGACAACTGTGATAATTAAGATATTCCTTCTTCCTTTATTTATTCATTCCTTCATCAACTACTCAGTGTGCATTTACGCATCCTATGCATTTTCTAGGAGCTGGTGATAGATCAGTGAGCGAAACAGACTAAAATCTTTTTCCTCGTGGTGATTACACCCTACTGGGAAGAGACATAATAAACACAATAATAAGAAAAGGATATATTCATTTTAGGGGTGTTCGAAGATGATTAGTCTATAGGAAAATATAAACTAGGAAGATCAGTTGTGTGGAGGGAAGGAAGATCTCGGTTGTCCCAGTGAGAATACAGTATTTGGGCAGAACTTTGAAGGAGATGTGGAATGAGCCATATGGGTATTTGGAGAAGAGGGCCTTGCTCCAGAGAGCAGCCCAGACAAAGATCTGAGGTAGAAAAGTGCCAAGCATGGTCAGGGAATAGCAGGAACTGAGAGAGAGAGGGAGATGAGGTCAAGTCATGAGGGTGGCAGCGTGTGTGGACAACCATCCAAGAGAAGAACCAAGAACTCAGTCAAAGAATTTGCCGCAGGCTTCAAGTCAATGCACAGTTAAGCAACGTCAGTTTCACCTCGTGGATTTCAGATTCCTTTCCTGTCTCCATTCCCACTGCCTTGCCCTCCTCCAGCCTGCTGTCAGTTCTCCCCAGGGTGGCCTCACCTCTGACCAGATTGGCCCCATGTCTATTCCTGTATTCAACAACCCTTTCCCCACACTGCAGCCAGGCACCTATAATCAGCTCCCTTTTGGTCATGAGAGACTAAAATTTTTTATGGCCTCTAAGTTTTGATTTTACCCACCTATCCAGGCTCCTCTGGTAGCACACAGCTCTGTGATACCTCCCATCACCGGAGCTGTACAGAGATGCTTCTCTTTCCCAGAAATCAAGGTCTTGTTCACTTCCCCACTCCCCAGGGCACCCTCCCCACATACATCATATTAACTGCTGCCTGTATTTTCTCTATCAGCTCCCAGGTCCATTTTTCAGGAAAAACTGACCTGCTGCCTGTGCCATGTATGCGCATTTTGCATATTATGGTCATTTTGCTGACTGTAATTGTGCTAGATCATCAACTTAAGGTTTATAAATGCACTTCCGGGAGTTTCTGTTCTTAGAAGATTTGAATCTGCTCATTAAAAAATAGTATTTGAGAGGCACACGGGTGGCCCAGCAGGTCAAGCGTCTGACTTCAGCTCAGGTCATGACCTCATGGGTCATGGATTCCAGCCCCACCTCAGGCTCTGTGCTGACAGCTCAGAGCCTGGAGCCTGCTTTAGATTCTGTGCCTCCCACCACCCCCCCTGCCCTCCCCAACTCGCACTCTGTCTCTGTCTCTGTCTCTATCTCTCTAAAATAAAATTTAAAAAAATATTTTGAAATAGTATTAGAATGTTATGCTAAAATGTTTCGCTTTTGGAGGGATTCAGACTTTTAGACAGATCACTCATGGAAGCACTGTCGTAAAGAATTTGCAGAAGTTGTTGGTTACTGGGGCATCTGGGTGGCTCAGTCAGTTGAGCGTCTGACTTCCGCTCAGGTCATGATCTCATGGTTCGTGAGTTCGAGCCCTGCGTCGGCTCTGTGCTGACAGCTCAGGGCCTGGAGCCTGCTTCGGATTCTGTGTCTCCCTCTCTCTGCTTCTCCCCTGCTCACACTCTGTCTCTCTCTCAAAAATAAATAAAGATTAAAAGAAAATTAAAAAAAGAAGTTGTTGGTTACTAATGCCAAAGGTTTTTGAGAAGTATTCTTAGATGCCCATGAACTTTACATCAGGGATAGTCAGAAAACTCCATATGATAAAAGGAAGGGAGTTGCATCTCATTTCTTCAAAAAGGAAATAGAAAACCAAAAGGCTTTACAACTGGACAGAAGTAGTCAGGCTCCTTTCATGATGTGAGGAAGGGCATATGACTCTACAAACCTAACAGGCTTCCCTCTGGGTTTCTGGTAGGGCAAAAATCCTGAGAGGATTGAGAGAGAAGGAAATACGAAAGATTTTTCCTGAGAATAAAGGTAGCTAGAAAAGCAAACCAAATACATCTTTTCAATTAGCTCTAAATGCTTAAGCTAGGAAAATTGACCCTGGTGGGGACAGATGGTGGGCTTTGAAAGCTGTCCAGAGAGGCAATTGCGGACAGACAGTTTGAAGTGCTTTTCCTGATTCTCTGTGATGAGTCATCCTTTTATAGGGCAAACCTGTCATCTAGGTGCCAAACAGGTCGCCATAGGAGAGTGAGTTGAGGTTGGTGCCTTGACGTTTCCAGAGTTAATCTTTGCCACCATTCTTCGGGGGTCTCCTCCCTGTGGTTAGAGTCAGAGCCAAGCTTTCAAAAGAAAAAGCAGATGAACAGACAAAAAAGAAAGCCCATTTTTCCCCCTTCTTCTGTTATGATAGTGAAATAGAAAAGTGGAAAGAAGAAAAAACTCCACTCATTGTACTATTCCTATCATTTACCAAGTTTCTGAATATGATCATACAGTGATTGGTTGCAAGCAGGAGAGGAGAAGTCGGGCTAATGTAAGCAGAAAACACAGGCACTAAATAGCTCACAAAATCTCTGAAAAAAGGCGGAGAGTTGACCGCATCATGAAAAATGGTTAAAAAAATCGTTCTGCAGACTGGTCCTTTGCAGACATCCCACGGTCTTTCCTGGACCCAGACAGAGATATCCCTAGTGCGCTGTTAATCACGGCTGATTCTAGACACTGGATGTGCTTTGCCTCAAGTGCCGGCCTCAGAACACTTAATTCTGGGCAGTTCCTCCCTTTTTTAATTGCAAATCCTTGTTCCAAATCTGGCACGAAAGCACCTAAGTGACAGAGCCTGGGTGTTCTTGCTACAAGGGATGCCGGGAACATTTTAGCCTCTTTTCAGGGTGGATACCCCAAACACAGAAAGAAGGTTCAGACGCTGGTTAAAAAAAAATCATGACAGATAATTGCTTACATTTCACACCTTCGACAGCCCCAAATCAACGTATTTCCTTCTTCCCATGTTTAGTCCATTCTTCCTCTACAATGTCAAAGTCCTGCGTGGATAGTCTGCTACCTGTGTACTAGTGTGAAAAAATAGGACACCATAAACATAGCCTGTAAACAATGGTAAGGGAAAGGACGTGGACGAAGAAAATTGGTCAAAAATACAAATGCGCTCAGCAACAGCAAGGAGGGGCATATGTGAAGATGCTGTGCCCCATTTGTGTGACTGGTGTGTGGTCCCAGTGTGACTTTTGTCCACCTCCCATCCCATGATCCCTCCCTTCTGCCAGCTTCAGAACTTGTTTCTGTCCTTCACCCAAAGGGTCATCCAAATCTTCCTTCTGAGAAAGCGGAAATGTTGAGAGTGGGCCTTAGGTATGCGAGAACATAATATCATGTATCTCAGAGTCTATCTGTTAAATTTCCGGTTTTCTCTTCACTGCATAGACTGTATTTTTTTCAGGGTGGCATTTTCTCAGCCAGCGCCAATCCATTAAATGCTAGCGGGCCACCTGGAGACTGCAGGCATTCCAATTTAGTAGATGCTTACGAAGGACATTCTGGACCCACAGGAGAAAGAGCTGTCAGATGCAGGGCAACAGAAGAGGAAATGCTACACTAAAGCCATTAAGAGGAAACTCATTTTAAAAGTTGGGAACTGAAAAATATTTGAGAATAAAAATCTGATTCAGTATTGAGTAACCACAAATACATCCTTAAGGTTTGTCTGTAAAATAAGCCCTTTGGGAACATTTGCTTACCCAAGGTTGCCTTGTTTCTCTTGTGGACCCCAACATTTCATCTCTATAAGCCTTTAGGATAATTGGTCACTGTGAATAGTGGCACTTAAATTAATGTGCATAATCTGAAAACATCTATGAACACACATATCTTTTAATCAAAAAAATCTTGATTTAGCTATTTGTGCATATAAAGGCAAATAAAGGATTTTGGTAGATTCTTAATCTTAAAATGATGCATTTAAGTGATTTTTGATATGACAGGCAACCATGAAAAATGCTCCTCTCAAACTTACCTTTTGGAACCTGGATGTGACTGCTCTGCTGTCTGGAAGAAACAGCACCAGATGCTGGCCATAGGTTAGAGCAGTTTCCTTGTTGTGATGCTGTTGATGTTTGGGGCTGTATTATACTTTGCCACAGGAGACTGTCCAATGTCCGTACTTTGTCATAGGAGACTGTCCAATGTAGGGTTTTCAGTAGCATCCTTGGCCTCTACCCACTAGAAAACTAAATGTCCCCTGGAAGACAAAATTCCCCTTCGGTTGAGAGCCCCTGGGTTGGAGCATATACGACAAACCAACACACAAGTTGTTGTTTCTCAGTGGGAGACAGATCATTCTGAGTAATATGTTACATGTTGAGACTTGTGAGTCCTCAAGCATTAGACCATTTCCTTATTTCTTTTTCTCAACAATACAAGTAAAACTGTGAGATCGAATTCTTACAAGGCAAGACAGGAAGCACTTTTCACAAGTTAACTAATTTATTTTCAGTGTTACCCTTGGGGGAAAGCACTTTTATTAGTCCCTTTCCATAGCAGAGGCACTGAAGCACAGAGAGGTTAAGAAACATCCTTAAGTCCATAGTGCTGGTGGGGACAAAGAGAAGATTTTGAAAATTGATTTTTCTAATTTTAATTTTAATGTTTTTTAAAAGTAGGCTCCATGCCCAGTGTGGAGCCCAGTGAGGGGTTTGAACTCACGACCCTGAGATCCAGACCTGAGCTGAGATCGAGAGTCAGACGCTTAACCAACTGAGCCACCCAGGTGCTCTGAAAATTGATTTTTAAAACATATTACTTTCTTTTGTGCCTGGCAAAACTTTCCCAACAGTACCAAATCATGCGTTAAAAACTGTAAATCTCTTCACACGTCGACTGCAGTCTTCTCTAAAGGCAAACACAGTACATATTTGTGTATGTTTAGACCTTAAACCTAACTGGTAGTATTCCAGACAAGCTACTTTATGGCTTGCTTTCTTTCCTCTACAACATATCATGGAAACCGTTTTGTGGTTAACATGGAGGGAGCTGCCTCATTACTTTATACATTAAAACGATCAGCTTTTGGTAGAATTAAAAAACATTTCTCATATAAAATTACAAAATCCTACAGAAGAGGAGGAAATCTCATGCATACAGTGCTCAACGTCCAAATGATCAAATCATGGCCAGTCTTGTTTTATATATAGCCTCACCATTTCCGCTTCCCTCAATTATCCTGAAACGATTATTTCACTGTGCACTTCTAAAAGATAGACATTGTTAAATTTATAACCGGAATACTATTACATTTAATTCAATTTAAAAATTATTCCTTAATATCATCAATTATCCGCTAAATGTTCCAATTACTACTTTTCTTTCAATTGCATCCTGATTTCTAAAAATATTCTCTGTACTTTGAAACATTAAAAAAAATTTTTTTAAGGGGAGGGGGTGCCTGGGTGGCTCAGTTGGTTGAGGATCTGACTTCAGCTAAGGTCATGATCTTGTGGTTTGTGAGTTTGAGCCCCGCATTGGGCTCTGTGCTGACAGCTCAGAGCCTGGAGCCTGCTTTGGATTCTGTGTCTCCCCCTCTCTCTGCCCCTTCCCTGCTCACGCTCTGTCTCTCTCTCTCAATAATAAAAAACATTAAAACAATTTTTAGAAATATTCTTTGTACTTCGTATTTGCTGGATCCAAGAGCAAACCAAATGGAAAGAAAACCAAATTAGAAGCAATTGAATCCCCTGACTGGATCACATTCTGTGGTCTGGTCTGTTGAGGCTCCGGACCACATGCTGGGTTCTTCTTACGAGATGACGCAAAGTAGCCTCTGCTTTAGACTATTATCTTGTAGTCTATTAAATCTTTTAAAAATTAAGTTTTATGTTTATCTTCAATTTTACCATTTCTAGCACTTTTCACATCTTTGTGTGTGTCCAGATTCTGTCTGGTGTCATGTTCCCTTTGCCTGAAAAACCTCCATGAACATTTTTTGGAGTGTGGATTTTCCGGCAATAAATTCTATTTTTTTTCATTGCTTGTTTGTCTGGTGAACTCCTCTTTCTCCTTCATCTTTGGAAGATATTTTCTCTGGGTATAGAAATTTGACTTGACAATTTCTCTTTTTTAGCAGCACTTTATAATTGTCACTCCATTGCCTTCCAGGCTGCATTGTTTTTTGTTTTTGTTTTTTGTTTGTTTCTTTGTATCTTTTAAGATTTTATCTTAAGTAGCCTCTGCACCCAACCGAGGGCTCCAACTCACAACCCCTAGATTAAGAGCCACGTGCTTCACCACCTAGGCACCACGCAGGCACCCCCAGCGTGCATAGTTTAAAACAATTTTTTTCTTTCTTTCTTTTTTATTTTAAATGTTTATTCATTTTTGAGAGAGAGGGGATAGAGGGGCAGAGAGAGGGGGAGACCGAGGATCTGAAGTGGGCTAGAGGCTGACAGCAGCGAGCCTGATGCTGGGCTCAAACTCAGGAACCGCAAGATCATGACCTGAGTTGAAGTCAGACACTTAACTGACTGAGCCACCCAGTCTCCATAGTTTTAAAGAGAAGTTTTTTTAATTCATATCTTTGTTTTTCTTCACATGTCTTGTTTTTCTCATTACTTCCAAGATTATCACCTTTTTTCTTTAAAGCAGCTGGAATATGATATCTCTAGTTGTTTTTATTTGTTTGCTTGTTTTTCTAGTTATCCTCCTTACTGTTCTCCGAACTCATCTGTGCTTTGGTGCATTTCATTATTTATGGAAAGATCTCCTGTCATTATCTTTTCAGATATTTATTCTTTCTTCTTTTATTTCTATTCTTCTGGGATTTCATTTGTGTATATGTTAGTTTGATTCGTACCATCCTGTGAGCAGTCATTTTACTGTTGGCCATCTATCCTAATGAAACGAATGCTCATTCTCACGTGAAAACCTACATGTGAGTGTTTACAACAACTTTATTTATAATAATACCATCCAGAAACAATCTGGATGTCCTTCAAAATGTGGGTGATTAAGTAAAAGGTGGTGCACATACACAATAGAATGCCCATCGACACTGAAAAGGAATGAATAATTGACAGATAAAACCCGGATGAATCTCCAGAGAATTATGCTGAGTGAAAAGCCAGTCATAGAAAGGATATACTATATGATTCCGTTTATATGTAATTCTTGAACTGCCAAAATTATAGATATGGAGAACAGCTAGTGATTACCAAAGGTCCAGGAGAGGGTAAGAGGATGTAGGGGCTGCACAGAAGTGGGCGTGGCTATGAAAGGACCACGTGGAGGATTCTTGTGCTGATGGAACATTCTGTCCCTTGACTACATCAATGCCGATATCTTGTGATATTATAATATCACCTCATATGTCATATGATTATAATTTAATATTTATTTAATTCCATCCTGTTACATATTATGTTATCTGATGGCAAGGCAGTATAGCTTTGCAGGGTATTACTTACCATGGGGGACACTGAGCAAAAGGATATTGATGTATTATTTCTTACAACAGCATGTGTATCCACATGATCTTAAACTACAATGTCTAATTAAAAATAAAATTTCAGTCCTGCCACAATGTACACACATATGAAATCATCATGTTGTGCACTTTAAATATTTTGCAATTTTGTTTGTCAATTATGTGTTTATAAACCTGAAAAAAAGTTTGAAGAGGGTTAGAAGGTTCACACTTCTGTGTTAAAGATCTTGGATGATCTTAATTCTTTTTTATTTTTTTCAGTAGTTGCTAATACTTCCTTAATCAGTTTGTTTGTACATGTAGATTTTAAATCTGTCTATGTGAGGCTGTTAATTTTGGAGCTTAGATAATACCACGAGGATGTGCTAGAATGTCCACCACATTGGCAATGCTCACAGAAGCCCGCTGGACTCTGCACATACATCAGGGGAGTGAAGCACATCTGTTCTGTCTCCAGAAGGAGATGTAGGGGCATCTGGAACCAAAAGGGCAGAATTGGTGCTTCCACCAGATTCACATGCAGCTCCAGTCACGGCTTCCTAGATTGGGGCCTTGAAGGCTAAAGTCTGGTTTGGGCTCCAGGAGCACATCATCCAAGCTCAGCAAGCTGGCTTCTCTGGCCTAAGGCTGTAACGAAGATGTGAGAGGCAGAGGGATGGAGGAGAGCCTTCCACAGGGAGAAGGGCAGCAGCGAGGCCCTGGCCTGTGCATTGGGAGTGGTGGCAGCCATTAGCATTGTCATGCAGGAAGCTCCTGGGGGGTTGGGTCAGCCTCCCCTGCCAATGCAGCTGCTACCAAAGCTCATTAGGTCTGTGTGTGTGTTGTTGAGCCCTTGTCAACATCCTCCCAGTAGTGTCCCTCACAATGGCAACTGGTCCCTGGTGACTGAGGAATACTGGGGCCCGAGGAATTTGGGATGTCTCTTCACTATGGTCCATCCCTAGCTGGAGGGAGAGCTCTTGAGCAGCTTCCACCTAGAGGAAAGCAGACACATCTCGCTTGTCAGCACTGATTACCATCTGAGAGGCTTCCGCAGCCTGTGGGAGTGTGGCCTTAGCAGGGACAGAGACAGAGACAGGGACAGAAATGAAGTGACTTGTTAGGAACTTGGATCAGGGACATGAAACATGGCTGGTGAAATCTTCTCAAGTATTGTAGCAAATGTGGTAAAGTAACTGTGCTTTGCAGGAACATGAGCCTTGGGTATAATTGTACAATAGGCTCCTCCATCCCAAAGCTTAGTCCTGACATAGAGAGAGACACTTAGGAAAGAAGCTCACAAGTATGGAGTCTTTTGTTAGGTATTGATAGTGACTAGCAGGTGGTGGTAATATTAATATATTACATTTCCAGACAAGAAAAGATATATTATCAATTGCCTTATATCCTCCTATCTCAATTATTTCTGGAGAGTTTGATTCTCACAATATGATTTTCTTTTTTAGTAACAGATGAAGATGTAAGGCAATTAAGGGCTTATTCAAAGACCCTTGACACTCAGAGAATGAACTGGAGGCAAGATTCAGGTGTCCTAATTCATCCCAGGGTTGGTTTTTCTGGAATTGGCCGTGGGGATTGCACTGTGGAGACTTGCCGGGCAGAGGGAATTATATTGTCATGAAAACACTAGTCTTAGCTACAGGGAACAAGAAGTAGCAAGAAGAGAAGAATTTACATGAGACCATAATAAAATATGTCACCAAGTGTGTGTCAGGTTTGCATATGTTTGAGAAACTGAGTTTCAAGGATTGGACTCTGATTAAGTGAAAAGTCTGGTTAACCAAATCAGGCTAGAAGAAGTTCACAGGACCACAAAGAGAATAAAGTAACTGTTCTTTCAGGAGACGAAACCAGTCTTGGAGATACCAGCCACCCAAGCCACCCAGGGATTCTCTGTTTCCATATGTCAGGATGATGCAAATATTCCTGCTCAGGATGGATGCTCTCAGCGCTGACATCGACCAACTCTTCGGTCACAAGTCAGAGAAATCTCTCTCTAAATGAGAGTGTCATTTCTGTGGACAGTTTGACCTGATGAAGGTATGGCCCTGAGTGATTTTGAGCAGCACGAAAGAAACATATCTGCAGGTTGTGGGACTGACCTTCGTGTGTTCTGCTTTTGCATTTGGGACTTTCATTAGTCCCACGCAAGATTGTTTAGCTCCCCAACACACAAGGTCACATAGGTTTCAGGGAAATGGACTAATTTCCTGTACTTAAGTTAAAAAAAAAACCTACATAAGTGGCTAAAGTTGAACTTTCTAATTTGTTATATTAAGTTAGATAATATGTGTTGTATTGGGAATCTGAAAACTTGTTTTTTGTTTGCATATCTTTGTCATATAGAGAAAACATTTTGCTTCTATTCACTGCTTATGTTAATAACTGGATAATGGGGGAAGGCACCTGGAGGTACTTTAACTGGATCAGAGTCCTATTTTAACAATGAGGAGTTGACATCTGTGTCCATGCCTCAGACATGATCTTCCCTATAATTTCAGTGTCATTCCTGATCCTTCCTCCATCTGTAAGGGTCTCAGTTTTTTGTTACGTGACCTATTTTGAAGTTCACAATAAGGTCAAGTAATTTATGTTTTAAAAATTCCATTTAGAGCAATTACATCCAAAATAGGCACAAAAAGGATAATTTCCACACAAAAGGAATTAATACAGATGCTATTTCTATTTTCTTAATCTATCAGCTGTCCAAAAATGGACTCTATCATTGTAGAAAGCAAACATATTTGGATATCAATTAATTAAATTTTAAAATCTTAAAAACAAAGGCAACAGACTTGAGAAATATATATGCTGTTTGATGAGTTAAAAGTCATTAGCTGATGTATCCATGAAAATTATTTAAATATTAGCAGGACTGGGTGCAGGCTGGATCAGTGAGATTCAAAAGGAAGTTTTGTGCTTACCGGATGGAGGGTGATAACACAGTGGTGGTATTTTATCAGTGTGAATGAAGTCCAAGGGAGAGGTGAGGGATTCATAAATACAGAATGAAAGAAGAGGATTTGTTCTGTGGGGTGTAAGGAAGAAGAAAAAACTAAACATGATGTCCTGGGAGAGAGAGAATTGTAGTGTATTTCTTGAGATAAAGGAGTTTGGATGGTGTACAGGTTGTGGAGAGATGAGCTGAATCATTGGTGGGATATTTAGGAATCATTCATTAAGCTGTTGGAGAAGCATCTGGACTTTGCAGAGATGTCTAGGAGATCATCGTGGGCTTGAGTTGGAAGATCCTGAGTTGAAAACAATGATTATAGTTTTAGACGAGTCCTCCAAGGACGAGATGTAGAAAGAAAAGCACACATCCTGTGCACATGGACAGAAGAGCATCACAGAGTTCAGAGTGTGAAGGAACAAATAGTTCAATTATTTAAACAATAAAGAAGTAATGTAGAATAAATTCCATCAATCTGATGATTAGAAAGCCATGAGTTCCAGTCCTGAAACCAAGACTACATTGCATGTTAACTAAATTAAATTAAAAAAAAAAGAAAGAAAGAAAGCTATGAGTGCCCTTCAAGAGGGCAATATCTATGGATTAGTGAAGATGGAAGCCAGATTTCCATGGCTTAAAGGATGAATGTTATGAGGAAATAAACCCTGCAATTAGACACCAATCATTTCAGAACTCTGGATGTGAAAGGAAGAGAGAATCAGAATGGTAATTATGTAGCACAGAGTCTCTCCCCCCCAAAATTTTTTAAATTGTTTAATGTTTATTTATTTTTGAGACAGAGGGAGACAGAGCATGAGTGGAGGAGGATAGAGAGAGAGAGGGAGGGAGACACAGAATCCGAAGCAGGCTCCAGGCTCTGAGCTGTCAGCACAGAGCCCGACACGGGGCTCGAACTCATGAGCTGTGAGATCATGACCTGAGCCGAAGTCGGACACCCAACCGACTGAGCCACCCAGGCTCCCCCCAAATTGGGTTTTTATAATGAGGGAAAAGGAATTAACCAGAAGTAAGAGAAACCCTGGTTGGTAGAAAGGGGAATTAGAGCCCAAATGTGATCAATGTGAAATGAAAGGTCGACCAACTGTCCTCATTGACTGCTGGGCCCCTGCCTATCCAGTCACTATTGGACTGACCGTAGATCTTCCAAACATTTGAGTTCACCAATGATCCTTTCAGTTGGCCAAAATTTCCCACATTTTACAAATTAAGAAATATAAAGCTAAGAGAGGTCAGTAGCTTGCTCTAGCCTTCAGGAAGCAGAAGAGAACAGATTTAAGGCAAAAACTTCCGGGCTCTACAGGTCCCACTTTCTCTAGGATCCAACACTGTCAATCATTTGTCACAAGACCAGGGCTGTAGTAGAGAGCTGTGCGGGGTGGGCGAGAGGAGCAGAGTGAGTCATGGGCTGGCTTGATGTCCAGGCAGCTCGCACATGCAACAGGGGTACAGTGATGGAAATGACAATCTGTTCTGTGTCTGTTTCTTCCCCTTGAGCATTCGGAGCACAAGGAAGTATAATACTGCCCTTGAATTCCCAGCATCTGGCCAAGATGGCACTTAGAGATATTTGCCAAATTAATCGAAAACAAATGTCTACTTCCTATGCAGATCTGCTAAAGAGTCACCTAAAGTTAACAGATTTGTTTTCTCTCCCTCTTTTTATACTAGAAAGCTAAAGCAACCATTTCCATACTGTCCTTTTTACTGAGACCATACACAAGGGCCAGAGTTGTAGAAAAATAGGAAGAGCAAGTCAGAACGAGTGCGAAACAAAGGGTAGCAAAATAAAAAGAAAGAATAAGATAAAATGACCACTCTTCTCCTTCCAAAGACCAAAGACACCAAATTCTCAAAAGACCCATATTTTCCCACCTGGTAGATTTCAGTCTACTAAAGGTGTTGCTTCCCGTTTTGTCTGAAATCGTGGATGGGCCAGAAGAGGCGAGCACAGCACTTCTTACTCTGTTTCTCCAGCGTGGAGCTCCTGCTACAACTTATACTGATAGACAGAGTATTGCACGACTCCCAGGGAGAGGTTATGAAGCACTTTCCCCATAGTTATCCACACTTGCGCTTAAACATACTTGTAGGTTACACAACATTGCCCATTTGAATGTAAGAGTTTAAATGCCTAACTCAATCTTATATCTGGTAAGTCATGAAAACAGGTTTCATATTCAAGTTCTTTAATTCCAGATTTTTCCATGATGCCAGCCTTATTTGTCTGTATCTGCCTCTTCCAAATCTTTTTTCTTTGGTAATTTATGTATACGTTTCATCATGTTTTGTGCACCAGATACTGTAGGGTTGTGCTTGAATGTTGACCCATGCTTACCATCATTGCTTATTTTACCTCCCATGGTCATCTACAGTTCTCCCCTGCCCTGGAAACTTGTGTAAATTGGAGGGATATAGAACTTCCAGAATTGCACTGCTTTCTCTCCAGACTTTACTTACTCCCTGAGACCACATCACATCCTTATGTTTCCTCTCTTATGTAGAGTAGATACAGGGGATCAAGTCTATCAACTTGGCCCATATGATTGAACATATCTAGCTATGGCATATCATTAGGATTGCATTCTTTTAAAAAGAAGTTATTCTTATGGTTCTTTCATTCAACAGTTTCTGTTCTCTCTGACTCTCTGCAGACCAATAATCTTCACATTTTTTAATGGAAACAAATAACCAGACATGGGTGAGAGAGTTTATTCTCCTTGGCCTGTCCAGTGACTGGGACACACGGGTCTCCCTCTTTGTCCTCTTCTTGATCATGTACATGGTGACAGTGCTGGGGAACTTCCTCATTGTCCTTCTGATCAGACTGGACAGCCGACTCCACACTCCCATGTATTTCTTTCTCACCAACCTCTCCCTTGTTGATGTCTCTTATGCCACAAGTATTGTTCCTCAGATGCTGGCGCATTTTCTTGCAGAACATAAAGCAATCCCATTTGTGAGCTGTGCAGCCCAGTTATTTTTCTCCTTGGGCTTGGGTGGGATTGAGTTTGTTCTACTGGCAGTGATGGCCTACGACCGCTATGTGGCTGTGTGCGACCCCCTGCGATACTCAGTCATCATGCATGGAGGGCTCTGTACCAGGTTGGCCATCACATCCTGGGTCAGTGGTTCTCTCAACTCTCTCATGCAGACCATCATCACCTTTCAGCTGCCCATGTGCACAAACAAGTATATTGATCACATATCCTGTGAACTCCTAGCTGTGGTCAGACTGGCCTGTGTGGACACCTCCTCCAATGAGATCGCGATCATGGTTTCTAGCATTGTCTTGCTGATGACACCCTTCTGCCTGGTCCTCTTGTCCTACATCCAGATCATCTCCACCATCCTGAAGATCCAGTCCACAGAGGGAAGAAAGAAAGCCTTCCACACCTGTGCATCTCACCTCACAGTGGTCGTCCTGTGCTATGGCATGACCATTTTCACCTACATCCAG
This sequence comes from Panthera tigris, assembly GCF_018350195.1. NCBI lineage: Eukaryota > Metazoa > Chordata > Mammalia > Carnivora > Felidae > Panthera > Panthera tigris. The sequence goes on from NC_056661.1 coordinate 156,089,159, forward strand.
CCCCGCTCCAGTCCTTCTATCCTTCAGGAGAAGTTGATTTCTGTCTTCTATGCCATTTTGATGCCCGTGCTGAATCCCATGATTTATAGCATAAGGAATAAGGAGGTGAAGGGGGCCTGGCAGAAACTACTAGGGCAGTTATCTGAATTAATGTCAAAACTGGCAACTTGATGAATCCTGAGCATTAGCTAGAGAAAAGAGCTTTGCTTGTGAATTCTTTCACTTAACTAGATATGGCAAGCATCACCTGCATTGTCCTGGCAACCAGGAAGGGGATGCTGACACATGTACTGGTGATGCCGGGTAGGAGGGTGGAGGGTGGGTTGGGGTGTGGGCTGTGGGTGTATGTTTATGTCACAACATCACGTTCAGTGGAGTTAAGCACTGCGGTAATGGAACTTCCAACCCTTACTCAATCTCCATTCATATGTCCTGGGAGTAATGAACAAAAAGTACAGTTTGCTGTTTTGATGTGTCACACTGTTTGTAATTGTGGACCTATTCATGAATCTTACTTTGGACCGTTGGTTCTTATTAATTCAAATTTTATATAAAGTTATTGTGTTTTCATTGGTAACAAGAGCATTTTCACATTTTAGACTCAAATTACTGAGCAGCATTTGTATCTACATTCAGTAATTGTGTGAGTTGTTGTTCTGAAGAGAGAGATGCTCTCAAGGCTGTTCAGATGGCTTTGTGCTGGACCTGCTACATGTACTCACAGCATCTCGTCTGCCTGATGAAGGTACCTCAGTGGAGGAGCATCAACTGAAGGTCTTGTTTTGCAGTGATAGGAATATAACTAAAGGTATTTAGATGAGGCTACTACGGGCCAAGGATACGTCACATTTGGGGCACCACCTAATACAGTTAGAGAAGAGTTTAACTACATATACGAGGGTGCCATTTAAATGTTAAAACCATCCCATTTCTGAAATAAGTATTAACTCTCTTCCTAGACTTTAACCATAGAATTAGCACACAAAATTTGAGATAATGTATAAATATAAAAGATGTAGTTAATCTTAGAAAGGACAGATTCCTCAGCCAAAGCCAATGAAAGATAAGAGAACTTTATATGCATTTGTTGAATCCGGATACCTGTGCAGTGTTTTCCTCTAGTCTCTGTTTTGAACACTTTCTCCCATTCCTCCTCCCCCACACGGCAGGACCCCTAGTTGGTCTTTGTAAACTAATGAGGTGGAATAGTCAAGGAGAGTAAGACTTTGGGGTGATTCCAGAAGTCTTCCTGTATGAAAGGACAAGAAACGTTCTTTGTTTAGATGAGGAAAGTGAGTACAAGTTACTGAAATGATAACAACCCAAACAGAGGACAACCAGTGAAAAATACAGAGCTTGACAAGAGCACAGAGTTCAAAAATTCCCTGGAGCCATGCTTGCAGGACAGAGAAGATGAGGAAATGGTAGGGATGAAGCAGGCAGGTGAAGAAGGGTCAGATCACAGAGGGCATTGAATGCCATATTATATTTTAGATTTACTCAATAGCAATGTGGAGCTGGCAACTATTTTTAAGCAGGGATATGACCTGATAAAATTTACATTTTAGAATTATCACTATGGCCGGGGCGCCTGGGTGGCTCAGTCGGTTAAGCGTCCGACTTCAGCTCGGGTCACGATCTCGCAGTCCGTGAGTTCGAGCCCCGCGTCGGGCTCTGGGCTGATGGCTCGGAGCCTGGAGCCTGCTTCTGATTCTGTGTCTCCCTCTTTCTCTGCCCCTCCCCTGTTCATGCTCTGTCTCTCTCTGTCTCAAAAATAAATAAAACATTAAAAAAAAATTTTTTTTTTTAAAAAAGAATTATCGCCATGGCAATGATTCAGCGGAAGAAGAGCTTAGAGGCCGGGGGACCAGCTGGCTGACCTCTCTAGCAGTACTATTGAGACATTAGAGGAATCTGAACGAAGGAGAAAAGTCAAGCCAAGTTACATGATTTAAAAGAGATTTTAGAGAGACATTACATCTTCTCCCAGATTGCAATTCCTACATGGACCTCATACCTCCTCTAAAATGTCATTATCTTGGTCTAAATATTATGTAAACCATGGAGTAAAGTGTAACATTTACCACCATGGGCAGCCCTAAATAAAGTAGTAGGAAAAGAGTTGAAGGAGAAGAAAATTAGCCAAAAATACGAATATACACATGACACGCAAAGGAGGAAAGTATGTGGAGATGCTGTATCCAGATGCTGAAATGTTCGGGATGCTTCACTGTCCACCGCAGGATCCCTGCGCCTTCCCCCTGCCTCCATGCCTTTGCTGTCCCTCCCCCCACCTTCAAGGGCAGCGCACAGGTGACCTCTCTGAATCTGCCTTTCTGCTTCCAGACTCACTGGTGGTTCCTCAGCTCAGCTGAGTCAGCTCATAAGTGGTCTTTATATAAATATATATAAATATATGTAATATAATATTTTTAATATATTCAGAGCATTTCATCCTAAAGCAGCAGAATACATATTCTTTTTGAGTGCACATGGAACATTCTCCACAGTAGATCACATACTGGGTCATAGATCAGGCCTCAACAAGTATAAGAACACTGAGATCATACCATGCATATTTTCAGACCACAGCGTTATGAAACTTGAAGTCAACCATAAGAAAAAATTTGGAAAGGCCACAAATACATGGAGGTTAAAGAAAATCCTACTAAAGAATGAATGGGTTAAGCAGGAAATTAAAGAAGAAATTAAAAAATATATGGAAGCAAGTGAAAGTGAAAACACAACAGTCCAAAACCTTTGGGATGCAGCAAAGGCGGTAAGAAGATGGAAGTATATAGCAACACAAGCCTACCTCAAGAAGCCAGAAAAGTCTTAAATACCCAGTCTAACCTTACACTTAAAGGAGCTAGAAAAGGAACATCAAATAAAATCTAACACCAGCAAAGGAAGGGAAATTACAAAGATTAGAACAGAAATAAATGATATAGAAAAAACAAACAAACAAAAAACAGTAGAAAAGATCAGTAAAACTAAGAGCTGGTTCTTTGAATGAATTAATAAAATTTTTCTAAAAATATTTTATTTCTAAGTAATCTCCACACCCAATGTGGGCTCATAATCACAATCCTGAGGTCAAGAGCTGCATGCTGCACTGACTGAGCCAGCCAGGTGCCCCATGAATAATAAGACTGATAACTCCCTAGCCGGACTTATCAAAAAGAAAAGAGAAAGAACCCAAATAAATAAAAGCACAAATGAAAGAGCAGAGATCATAACCAACATCATGGAAATACAAACACTTATAAGAAAATGTTATGAAAAATTATATGCCAACAAACTAGGCAATCTGGAAGAAATGGATACATTCCTAGAAACATACAAACTACCAAAACTGAAACAAGAAGAAATACAAAATTTGAATAGACTGATAACCAGTAAAGAAATTGAATCAGTAATTGAAAATCTCCCAACAAACAAAAGTCCAGGTCCAGATGGCTTCCCAGGGGAATTTTACTAGACTTTTAAAGAATAGTTGGGTCACGTGGGTGGCTTTGTTGGGTAAGCATCCAACTCTTGATTTTGTCTCAGGTAGCGATCCCTGGGTCGTGGGATCAGGCTCTGCCTCAGGCTCTATGCTGAGCGTGGAGCCTGCTTGAGATTCTCTCTCTCTCTTTCTCTCCCTCTGTCCCTCTCCCCTGTTGTCTCTAAAATAAAACACACACACACACACACACAACAGAGTTAATACGTATTCTTCTTACACTGTTCCAAAAAATAGAAATGGAAGGAAAACTTCCAAATTTGTTCTATGAGGTCAGCATTATCTTAATTCAAAAAAAAAAACAAAAACAAAAAAACAAAAAAAACAAACGAAGACCCCACTGTAGAAGAGAATTACAGGCCTTATCCCTGATGAACATGGATGCAAAAATTCTCAATAAGACACTAGCAAATCAAGGGGCGCCTGGGTGCCTCAGTCAGTTAAGCGTCCAACTTCGGCTCAGGTCATGATGTCGGGGTTGGTGGGTTCGAGTCCTGCGTTGGGCTCTGTGCTGACCGCTTAGAGCCTGGAGCCTGCTTCAGATTCTGTCTCCGTCTCTCTGCCTCTGCCCTGCTTGTGCTCTCTCTCTCAAATATAAAAATAAAAAATAAAAAAAAGATACTAGCAAATCAAATCCAACAGTACATTAAAAGATTTATTCACCACGATCCAGTGGGATTTACTCCTGGGCTGTAGGGCTGGTTCAGTATTCACAAATCAATCAACATGATATACCACATTAATAAAAGAAAGGATAAGAACCACATGATCCCATCAATAGATGCAGAAAAAGCATTTGACAAAATACAGCATTCATTCTTGATAGAAACCCTCAACAAAGTAGGGATAGAGGGAACATACGTCACCATCATAATGGTCATATATGAAAGACCCACAGCTAATAACATCTTAAATGGAGAAAAACTGAGAGCTTTCCTCTAAGGTCAGGAATAAGACAGGGATGTCCACTCTTACCACTGTCATTTAACATAGTACTGGAAGTCCTAACCTCAGCAATCAGACAACAAAAAGAAAGAAAAGGCATCCAAATTGGCAAGGAAGAAGTCAAGCTTTCACTATTCTCAGACGACACGATAATCTATGTAGAAAACTCAAAAGACTCCACCAGAAAATTACTGGAACACAAATTCAGCAAAGTTGTAGGATATAAAATCAGTGTACAGAAATCTGTTGCATTTCTGTATACCATAATGAAGCTGCAGAAAGAAAAATCAAGGAATTGATCCCATTTACAACTGTGTCAAAAATCATAAGATACCTAGCAGTAAACCTAATCAAAGAGGTAAAAAAACTGTATTCTGTAAAGTAACACTTATGAAAGAAGTTGGAGATGACACAAAGAAATGGAAAACATTCCATCTTCATGGATTAGAAGAACAAATATTGTTAAAATGTCTATACTCTGTAAAGCAATTTACCCATTTAATGCAATCCCTGTCAAAATACCACCAGCATTTTTTACAGAGCTAGAACAAACAATCCTGAAATGTGTATGAAACCACAAAAGACCCTGAATTGCTAACACAATCCTGAAAAAGAACGGTGAAGCTGGAGGCATCATAATTCTGTACTTCAAGCTACGAGGCTGAAGTCATTTTCACTTACTTTTAAAGGCATGTTTTAAAAGACAAAGTATAAGTGGGAGATGGGAGTAATAATTTACAGGTAAGCAAAATATTCAATGGCAAATAATGATTTTTAAGCCCAGGAATTTAAGTCAAATAAACTGCTTCTCTGAAAGCAGCTTACCCAGATTATATGCATAGCGTTTGGAGCAAATACTTTGTTATATTCATGTTTACCTTGCAAACCAAGCCTACACATTGATAGTATATATTATTATGTCTGTCACAAATGCTTCTTGAAAGAACTATTTCAATTCCTAAGCTGACCCTAGAGATGAACTTTCTGGGCAGAGGAGAGCATTTCCTGTTTGGGGAACAGCAGGAATTGTAGGATGAGTGGGGGCTCACAGGGGAGAGAAGTGGGGAAAATTGAAATTCTGGTTGACTTTGAACCTCTTCTCTCTCAGTTGGTTGAGATGTGGCATTCAAGTCACTGGAGATTATAGACCAAATATTTGTGAAGTGGGTAATGGTAAAATAAAGTGTTAGAATGAAGGATTAACAAGACACTGGTTTACAGAATAAATTGTTCCAGGCATTTTCAAATTTATTATATTAGAAACACCTGAAAGGCTCATTAAGCCACAGTTTGCTGACCTTCCTGCGTAGTTTCTGATTCAGTGAGCCTGGGTCGAATGAAGGCTATCACTTTGAAATGCACTGAATTACTTGGCTTTGGTACAAATACTAAGACAATAGGAGTCAGCAACATTAAGAATGGAAAGGAAGGCACCATGCCACAATTTTTTTAAAGTTATATTTATTTATTTTGAGAGAGAGAGAGAGAGAAAGGGAGAGAGAGAGAGTACGAGCTGGGGAGGGGCAGAGAGAGAGGGAGAATCCCAAGCAGGGTCTGCACCAGCATGGCAGAGCCCAACTCAGGTCTTGAACTCACAAACTGTGAGATCATCACTTGAGCTGAAACCAAGAGTTGGACGCTTAGCCAACTGAGCCACCTAGGTGCCTCCACGCCACAAATGTTTGGAATCCGAGTTGGTATAACTTGCTGAGTGATGGAGGTTGAATGAGTAGGAAGGTCCCCCAGGTTAGGAGCAGGAGTGACTGAGAGTGCTGTTGGGTCCTTACAGTGCTTGAAATTTGAGAGTTTCCTTTGTTGTCTACAGATGAGTAGAGAAAAACAGCAGTGATGTGAACGTCTGGGTTCGGTGACTACAGCTCTCCCAACCATGGAATGTTTCCAGCTTTCCTCAAAGTATCCCACCAATTCTGTCAGTTTTGTGGGAGTGCAGAAACTCAGGTGAGGAAAGAGAAGCATCTCTACTTTCCCTTTCTATTGCCTGGATGATCACAGCAGCATTGTCAAAGTCACGGGTGCTGTGGTGTCAGGCGTTACGATAATATGGCAGAATGAGTGGACAAGCAGGATGACACCCACAGGGATGAGAAGAGAGGATGCCTGGGAGATAACTCCTGGACGTTAGGGAAGTAGGTGAGGTGGCAGGTAGATGCTGAGGGGATGCCTAAGTGGGTGGCTGAGCTGACAAGCAGATGGCTGAGTGAGCAGGGGGGGAGGTGTGGACAGCGGGTAAGTGCGTGGATATGTACATGGTGGTGCTGAGAGGGACTGGGTATTTGACTGGGAAAGGAAGGGACAAAGGATTTGCCGACAGGGAGATTGATTATTAATGACTTTGGATCCCCTTTACTTTTTTTTTTCCTGGAGACCATAAGACTCTATGTTTGTAGATCCTATTTGGAGCATTAAATCTGTTTCTACAGCGCTATTATTTTTGGAACTTGAATAGTACCGTGAGAGATGTACTTGGGTGTGCGTCCTTCCCTGCAAAGCTTGCCGCAGGCCCAGGGGGCTCTTTGCACACATGTCAGGGGAGTGAGGTCAATGCTCCTGTGTTCAGAAGGAGAAACGAGGGTATCTTGGAGCCCAAGGGGATAACTGATTTTTTCCTCACCAGGTGTGGTTGCAGACCTAGTCACTGCTCAGTAAAAAGGGGGCATGAGTGCTAAATGTCAGGTTGGGGCTACAGGAGAATATTCTGAATCCTCAGTAAGCTGTCATCTTTGGCTTTTTAGAATGACCTTTGGCTTTAGGGGATTGTTAGAGTTTGAAGAGGATGGAGAAGAACAGGCTTTATGGGGAGAAGAAGGGCAGCATGGAGGCCCTGACCTTGAGAAGTGGGAGTGCTGTCAGCCACGGACACTCTAATGAATGAAGCTCCTGAGGGGAGTCTGTCCACCCCATGTTGCTAGTTCAAACACTGCTGCACCTTATTAGCTTTGCATTGGAGCCGACTGTGGGACACCTGTGAATTTCGAGTAGCTGCTTCCCTCACAATCGAAACTAGTCCCAGGTGAGACCTTAGCCAGGAGCCCGAGGAGTCTGGGACTCTTCATCGGTCTGGCCCATGGCTTTGTTGGAGGGAAGCATTCTGTAGAAACCAACACAAACTTGGACGAAAGTGGACACGCCTGTGTGCTAGGCACTAATCAACGCTTGAGAGCGCTAACGGAGGCACCAGCAGAGGGTGGGTGTGTGCAGAGGTGTTTAGAGGGGCAGAAGTAGAACAGTTCTGACTTATTAGGGTCTTTGGATCAGGGATGTGACCCACGGATACTCCAATCTTCTCACCATGAATAAGATGGCAAATGTAGTAAAATGTTTCTGCCTTCCCGATGCTGGGCTCAGGTACATTTCTGTTCCAAGGGTTTTCTCTTCTGCACGATGTATTGACAACAAGAAAGAGTGTAATGGTGGGGATGCAGAAGAGAATGATTCATATTTAAAACTGAAGAGGCTAGTGATGACTTCTGCATCATATTTGGGGGGAACCTAAGGGAAAAGCCCAGATTTGTAAAATGATAAGCATTACATTCATGAAAATGTAGTAGGTGTTTATTACATTTCCAAAAAGGTAAATTATTAATAATATAAAGTCTTTTTTCTCAATCTTCCCAAAGTATATATATACCAAGTAATTTTATTTTCCTTTCAGTGTTAGAAATGGAAATGTAAGATAGTTAAGTGGATTGTTCCAAGTCCTACAACACTCTGAATGTGAACTGGGACTAGAACTGAGGTCTCCTGACTCTCATTTTTGGGGTTAGTTCCTCTAGATTGGGCTGTAGGGATTGCACTGTGGGGACATAGCAGACTGAGGGAATTGTACTGCCATAGACTCCCCACTGGGGACAAGACCTACAAAGAAGCTGAGCATTTACCGAGTGAAATCATGATAAAATATGTCATCAAGGTGGTTTGAGGATCGCACATATTGGAGAAACTGAGGGTCAATAATTGCTTATTATGTGAAATGCCAGGCACCAAATCCAGATGGGAAGTAGAAAACTTGTTGACTTCTGCGGATATAAAACCATTAACAGAAAACGTTGGGTTGGTGCCAGTATTCCTGCCCGTGATGGGTACATTTAGTATATACAACAGCTAAATACTCAGCCACAGCTCAGGTGAATCCTCCTATAAATGAAAGTGCCGTCTCCATTGATATTCAAGTTTGTGAGTTTATGGTTCTTGTGTATTTGGCCTAGTCATAGATAAAACATATCTGTAGGTTGTAGGACTCACCCTCATGTCCTCTGCTCTTGTATTCAGGACTTTATTTGTCTGAGCTAAGACTGTAGAGGACTCCAAATAGGAATCCAATATGACTGAGACTTGATGGATGATTGCAAAGATATGCATAGACTTTCAGAGGAGAAAAAGCTTTCAGCATTTTTACCCCTTAGGTACAGGGCATCGTCTCTATAATGAGTAGGGGGAAATATGGGTAGTGGGCTCACCCTCAAGGTTAACTATATTTCATATTGGATTTTGGGGGCCAGTCCAAGGTTTTGTCCATCTCTGCAGGCTTTGAATTCGCATGAAAAGTGGAAAGAATTATTATTCTGAAATATAATTCTGGAAAGTGAGATACTGGGGAAAACTTCTATAGTGTGCATACCTCTTGAGTCTGTTTGAACTAACAATTCTCCCTTCCTAATGGAGATAAAAAAGACAATTTATTGAGGAAGCCAGCCAAAAGAAGTGGAAAAAGATAGTTTTAAATGAATAAAGCACTCACTGGAGTAGGAAACTAAGATGTGGCAATGAATGTTGCAAATAGAAAAAGTACCCTTGTGTTGAGCCCTGAACACTCTCATGTTTGCAAGTTTATTTGAATATGGAGTGTTTGTCCATAGAGTAGCAATGGAAACTAAAAGCAATTAAAAATGATTTTAGGGGCGCCTGAGTGTCTCAGTTGGTTGAGTGTCCGATTTTGGCCCAGGTCATGATCTCACGGTCCCTGAGTTCGAGCCCCGTGTGGGGCTCTGTACTGACAACTCAGAGCCTGGAGCCTGCTTAAGATTCTGTGCCTCCCTCTTTCTCTGCTCCCCTCCCACCTGTGCTATGTCTCTCTGTCAAAAATAAATAACATTTAAAAAATTTAAAAAAAAGATTCTAGGGGAGCCTTGGTGGCTCAGTGGGTTAAGTATCTGACTTCAGCTCAGGTCATGATCTTGTGGTTAGTGAGTTAGAGCTCCATGCCTGACTGTGCTGACGGCTCAGAACCTGAAGCCTGCTTTGGATTCTGTGTCTCCCTCTCTCTCTCTCTCTGTCCCTCCCCTCTCATGCTCTGTCCCTCATAAATTAATAAGCATTAAAATAGATTTTTTTTAAATGACTTTAAAATGGGAAAGACAGCAACTGAAGACATTTCCAGAGAACCGTTAAATAATAATCTTCTCTATGTGGCACCAATATAGTGAAAATTCTGTCAGTGCTTGTTTGATTTTCTGTGGGTCAGGTTTCTGGTCTTACTTGATGAGTAGTTGCTCATAGTTCTTTGAGACCTTATCAGTTCTATTAGAGCAGGAATATGGGGAGGATGTGGCAAAAGGCCAAGAGGGCACTTTACTACATTGCAAAGCCATGTTACTTGGGGGCCATCCCCTTCCTCTCAGGCATCCTGCAGAGTTGTAGGGAACTCATGGAAGGAGCTCCATCTGGGAGGTCCACTGGTCAGAGTTTAGGTAAATTTTGACAGATGAGTTGGAGACACCTCATTTCCATGACTCCAAAATACCATGTGTTCACAAATGTTACCAAAAATTACTGTCTCAGAATTTATCATTAGAAATCTATTTAACTTGACTTAAGATCTTGACTTTGCTGAGATTGTTTTTAAGATGGGCAGAGGAAAGGGCAGTCAGTTTTAGAGCATGGACCATTTTACTCCCTTGGTGTAGGGAGTTACAGAGATGGCATGAAAGTATTTTATTCATAGAGGAGGTGTTGAAGACAGCCATAGATAAATGGAGGCAGGAATAAACCAAGGCTAAATTTTATCTACCCCATTGACATAAAAACCAGTCCTGGTTTTAATATCAGCCGACAGCGTTGTCTGAATTTTTCAGTTCATCTTCTTGTTCAGGTGACATATACTTCCACCTGAAAATGTTATCAGGTGGTAGGAGATAGGAAAAATTATTATGGTTGGATTGATAAAAGTAGAACATGTTGAAAAATAATGTTTCACTTGTTATAGTTTACATCAGTTTATAATCCAGAAACTATATCCATGGAATCAGTGAATACATTTCCTTTTTTAAAAAAAAAATTTCAGTGTTTATTTATTTTTGAGAGAGAGAGAGTACATGTGAGTGGGGAAGCGGCAGAGAGAGGAGGAGACAGAGAATCCCAAGCAGGGTCTGTGCTATCTGCACAGAGCCCGGTGCAGGGCTTGAACTCACGAACTGCGAGATCATGATCTGAGCTGAAACCAAGAGTCAGAGGGTTAACCGACTGAACCATGCAAGGGCCCCACATTTCCTTTTCTAAACAGTAGTTTATAAAGGTTGACCAATATTAACTTTAAATTAGGTCATGTTAATGCTCATACCCATACTATTATACCAGTACTGTCACTAATATTTCACAAGGACATTCCTCATACATTTCCTACATTTCAACTTAAATGTGCTTGTGAGTCATGTATATTATCTGCTTCATACATAAAATTTGTCACTGAACCAAACAACAGAGTTGCTGAATAAAATCAGATTTAATTTTTTTAATAATGTTTATTTATTATTGAGAGACAGAGAGACAGAGCATGAGCATGAGAGGGGCAGAGAGAGGGGGAGACACAGAATCCGAAGCAGGCTTCAGGCTCTAAGCTGTCAGCACAAGCCCGAAGCGGGGCTCGAACTCACAAACCACGAGATCATGACCTGAGCCGAAGTTGGACGCTTAACTGACTGAGCCCCTTAGGTGCCCCAATAAAATCAAAATTTAAATCTAGGTTCTCTGATTCCAGATCTTTCTCCAAGGACCTGACTTTTCCCAATGGTTCCTTTTGTAATAAGTTCACCCATTTTATCCGGATGGGTCTAGCTGATATATGCAAGGTAGTTTTTAAAAACTCTCCAACCAAGTTTTCTTCATCGTTTATCATTGTACCCATGATTGTCACCTACCATCCTCTCCTTGCCCTGGAATCTGAGGTTAAGTTTGTAAGATGTGAGCTTGTGGAATTGTAATGCATTATCTTCAGACTTTCACTGGGTCTCCCTGAGACCACCCTATGTTCTTCATGAAGGTACTGTCCTGACTCTGATGCAGAGTGGATATAGTGCCTGTTAGGATCACACCTGCCATTTTGGATCATGAATGGTATGAAACCTCAGAATAAGCCTAGTCAGAGGTGTACAATATGTATTCACAAGAAGTTATTTTTATGGTTCTTTCATTCAGCAGCTTCTGTTATATCTGACTCTCTCTACAGATTAATAATTATCACAATTTTTAATGGAATGGAAAACCAGAAGTGCATGATAGAGTTTATTCTCCTTGGCCTGTCCAGTGCTTGGGACATATGCGTCTTCTTCTTATAAATTTTTTAAAAAATGTTTATTTTTGAGAGAGAGAGAGAGAGCGAGCAGGGGAGGGGCAGAGAGAAAGGGAGACACAGAATTCAAAGCAGGTTCCAGGCTCCGAGCTGTCAGTACAGAGCCTGATGTGGGGCTCGAACTCACAAACTGAGATCATGACCCGAGCCAAAGTCGGACACTCAACTGACTGAGCCACCCAGGCGCCCCACGGTTCTCCCTCTTTGTCATCTTCTTGATCATGTACTTGGTGACAGTGCTGGGGAACTTCCTCATTGTCCTTCTGATCAAAGTGGACAGCTGACTCCACACTCCCATGTACTTCTTTCTCACCAACCTCTCCCTTGTTGATGTCTCTTATGCCACAAGCATCGTCCCCCAGATGTTGGTGCATCTTCTAATAGAACATAAAGCAATCCCATTTGTGAGCTGTGCAGCCCAGTTATTTTTCTCCTTGGGCTTGGGTGGGATTGAGTTTGTTCTACTGATAGTGATGGCCTATGACTACTATGTGGCTATGTGTGACCCCCTGTGATTCTTGGTCATCATGCATGGAGGGCTCTGTACTAAGTTGGCCATCACATCCTGGGTCAGTGTCTCCATGAACGCGCTTATGCAAAAACTCAAAAATAAGATAACTTTGTGCAAAGTTAACAAAACATGTATAAAATCTGTATATCAAGAATAGCTTCTTCTCACACATTATGAAACAGTTACCCCCCAGAGCATTATAGACTTATAAAATATAAGACTATACATTTTTAGAAAAAACATAGGAGAATAACGCGATCTAGGGATTGGAAAAGTTTTCTTAGATGTGACATAAGCCTGTGTTACAACGTGAAAAATGATAAATTGAATTTCACCAAGCTTATAAAATTCTACCCTGAGAAAGATTCTATTGAGAAGATAAAAGGTTAAGGTACAGGCTGAAGAAAATATTTGCAAACCACATATTCAACTGTGGACTAGTATCTAGAATACACAAGGAATTCTCAAAGTTTAACAGTAGAAAAACAAACAATCCAGTGACATAAAAATCCATTTTACTGAAGTAGATAAACAGATGGTAAATAAGCACATAGAAAGATGTTCAACATTTATAAACATTACGAAAATGCAAACTAAATGAAAATAGTGATAATACCAAATGTTTTCTTTTTGTTTGTTTATTTTTTATTTTTTAAAATTTACATCCAAATTAGCATATAGTGCAACAATGATTTCAGGAGTAGATTCCTTAGTGCCCCTTACCCATTTAGCCCATCCCCCCTCCCACAACGCCTCCAGTAACCCTGTGTTTGTTCTCCATATTTATGAGTCTCTTCTGTTTTGTCCCCCTCCCTGTTTTTATATTCTTTTTGTTTCCCTTCCCTTATGTTCATCTGTTTTGTCTCTTAAAGTCCTCATATGAGTGAAGTCATATGATTTTTGTCTTTCTCTGACTGACTAATTTCACTTAGCATAATAGCCTCCAGTTCCATCCACGTAGTTGCAAATGGCAAGATTTCACTCTTTTTGATCGCCGAGTAATCCTCCACTGTATGTATGTGTGTGTGTGTGTGTGTGTGTGTGTGTGTGTATATATATATATATATATATATATATATATATATATACCACATCTTCTTTATCCGTTCATCCATCAATGGACATTTGGGCTCTTTCCATACTTTGGCTATTGTTTATAGTGCTGCTATAAACATGGGAGTGCATGTGTTCCTTCAAAGCAGCACACCTGTATCCCTTGGATAAATGCCTAGTAGTGCAATTTCTGGGTCGTAGGGTAGTTCTATTTTTGTTTTTTTGAGGAACCTCCATACTGTTTTCCAGAGTGGCTGCACCAGCTTGCATTCCCACCAACAATGCAAAACAGATCCTCTTTTGGAGGATAAAAAGCTGTGCAGAAGCTTTTTATTTTGATGAGGTCCCAGTAGTTCATTTTTGCTTTTGTTTCCCTTGCCTCCAGAGACGTGTTGAATAAGAAGTTGCTGTGGCCAAGATCAAAGAGGGTTTTGCCTGCTTTCTCCTCGAGGATTTTGATGGCTTCGTGTCCTAAATTTAGATCTTTCATCCATGTTGAGTTTATTTTTGTGTATAGTGTAAGAAAGTGGTCCAGGTTCATTCTTCTGCATGTCGTTGTCCAGTTTTCCCAGCACCACTTGCTGAAGAGACTGCCTTTATTGTATTGGATATTCTTTCCTGCTTTGTCAAAGGTTAGTTGGCCACACGTTTGTGAGTCCATTTCTGGGTTCTCTATTCTGTCCCATTGATCTGACTGTTCTCCGCATCTATTGAGAGGATCATACGGTTCTTGTCCTTTCTTTTATTGATGTGATGAATCACGTTGATTGTTTTTGTGGATTGAACCAGCCCTGCATCCCAGGTACAAATTCCACTTGGTTGTGATGAATAATTTTTTAATGTATTGTTGGATCCGGTTGGCTAATATCTTGTTGACGATTTTGCATCCATGTTCATCAGGGAAATTGGTCTATAGTTCTCCTTTTTAGTGGGGTCTCTGTCTGGGTTTGGAATCAAGGTAATGCTGGTTTCATAGAAAGAGTTTGGAAGTTTTCCTTCCATGTCTATTTTTTGGAACAGTTTCAAGAGAATAGGTGTTAACTCTTCCTTGAATGTTTGGTAGAATTCCCCTGGAAAGCCATCTGGCCCTGGACTCTTGTTTTTTGGTAGGTTTTTGATTACTAATTCGATTTCCTTACTGGTTATGGGTCTGTTCAAATTTTCTATTTCTTCCTGTTTCAGTTTTGGTGGGAACTTGGAAGTTGTCCATTCCTAGGAAGTTGTCCATTTCTTCCAGATTGCCCATTTTGTTGGCATATAATTGCTCATAATATTCTCTTATTATTGTTTTTGTTTCTGCTGTGTTGGTTGTGGTCTCTCCTCTTTCATTCTTGATTTTATTTATTTGGGTCCTTTCCTTTTTCTTTTTGAGCAAACTGGCTAGAGGTTTATCAATTTTGTTAATTCTTTCAAAGAACCAGCTTCTGGTTTCATTGATCTGTTCTACTGTTTTTCTTGGTTTCGATAGCATTAATTTCTGCTCTACTCTTTATTATTTCCTGTCTTCTGTTGGTTTTGGATTTTATTTGCTGTTCTTTTTCTAGCTCCTTAAGGTGTAAGGTTAGGTTGTGTATCTGAGATCTTTCTTCCTTCTTTAGGAAGGCCTGGATTGCTATATACTTTCCTCTTATGTCCGCCTTTGCTGCGTCCCAGAGGTTTTGGGTTGTGGTGTTACCATTTTCATTGACTTCCATATACTTTTAAATTTCCTCTTTAGCTGCTTGGTTGGCCCATTCATCCTTTAGTAGGATGTTCTTCCGTCTCCAAGTATTTGTTACCTTTCCAAATTTTTTCTTGTGGTTGATTTCGAGTTTCATAGCATTGTGGTATGAAAATATGCACGGAATGATCTTGATCTTTTTATACTTACTTAGGGCTGACTTGTGTCCCAGTATATGGTCTATTCTGGAGAACGTTCCATGTACACTGGAGAAGAATGTATATTCTGCTGCTTTAGGATGAAATGTTCTGAATATATCTGTTAAGTCCATCTGGTCCAGTGTGTCATTCAAAGGCATTGCTTCCTTGTTGATTTTTTGATTAGATGATCTGTCCATTGCTGTGAGAGTGGGGTGTTGAAGCCTCGTACTATTATGGTATTACTATCGATGAGTTTCTTTATGTTTGTGATTAATTGATTTATATATTTGGGTGCTCTCACATTTGGCGCCTAAATGTTTACAATTGTTAGGTCTTCTTGGCGGACAGACCCCTTGATTATAATATAATGCCCTTCTGCATCTCTTGGTACAGTCTTTATTTTAAAGTCTAGATTGTCTGATATAAGTATGGCCACTCCAGCTTGCTTTTGTTGACCACTAGCATGATAGATGGTTCTCCATCCCCTTACTTTCAATCTGAAGGTGTCTTTAGGTCTAAAGTGGGTCTTTTGTAAACAGCATATAGATGGATCTTGTTTTCTTATCCATTCTGTTACCCTATGTCTTTTTTTGTTTTTTACGTTTATTTAGTTTTGAGAAACAGAGTGAGACAAAACATGAGTGGGGGAGGGGCAGAAAGAGGAGGAGACACAGAATCTGAAGCAGGCTCCAGGCTCTGAGCAAGTGGTCAGCACAGAGCCTGATGCGGGGCTTGAAACCCACAAACTGGGAGATCATGACCTGAGCTGAAGTTGGATGCTCAACTGACTGAGCCACCTAGGCGCCCTTACCCTATGTCTTTTGATTGGAGCATTGAATCCACTGACGTTTAGAGTGAGTCCTGAAAGATGTGAATTTTTTGCCATTATGATGCTTGTAGAGTTGGAGGTTCTGGTGTTCTCTGGTCCTTTCTAATCTTTGTTGCTTTTGGTATATATATGTGTGTGTGTGTGTGTGTGTGTGTGTGTGTGTGTGTGTATGTGTGTGTATACATATATATATGTATATATTCATCTTTTCTCCCCTCAGAGAGTCCCCCTTAAAATTTCTCTTGCAGGGCTGGTTTAGTGGTCACAAACTCCTTTTATTTTTGTTTGTCTGGGAGACTTTTTATCTCTCCTTCTATTTTGAATGGTAGCCTTCCTGGATAAAGAATTCTTGGCTGCTTATTTTTCTGATTCAACACACTGAATATATCCTGCCACTCCTTTCTGGCCTGCCAAGTTTCTGTGGATAGGTCTGCTGCAAACCTGATCTGTCTTCCCTTGTAGGTTAGAGACTTTTTTCCCTTTCTGTTTTCATAATTCTCTCCTTGCCTGAGTGTTTGTGAATTTGACTATGATATGCCTTGCTGATGGTTGGTTTTTGTTGAATCTAATGGGGGTCCTCTGTGCTTACTGGATTTTGATGTCTGTGTCTTTCTCCAGGTTAGGAAAGTTTTCTGCTATGATTTGCTCACATAACACTTCTACCCCTATTTCTCTCTCTTCCTCTTCTGGGACCCCTATGATTTTGATGTTGTTCCTTTTTAATGAGTCACTGATTTCTCTAATTCTTAAATTGTGCTCTTTTGCCTTAATCTCCCTCCTTTTTTTACTGCTTCATTATTCTCTATAAGTTTGTCCTCTATATTGCTGATTCTCTGTTCTGCTGCATCCATTCTTGCCACCGCTGCATCCATCCATGATTGCAGCTCAGTTATAGCATTTTTAATTTCATTCAACCTATTTTTTACTTCTTTTATCTCTGCAGAAAAGGATTCTAATCTATATTCAACTCCAGCTAGTATTCTTATTATCGTGATTCTAAATTCTGTTTCAGACATCTTACTTGTATTGTGTTGGTTAAGTCACTGGCTGTTGTTTCTTCGTGCTCTTTCTTTTGGGGGTGAATTCCTTAGTTTTGTCATTTGGAAGGGAGAAAAGGAATTAATGAGGTAGAAAAATTAAAATTAAAAAATTAAACACACACACACACAAGTCGAATAAATGATGCTAGATCCTAGGTGTGTTTTGGTCTGGGTGTTGAAAATGGTTTGGGATTAGAGAAAAAAAGGGGAAGGGGAGAAAAAAAAGGAAATCTTTTGAGAATTTGATAAAATGAATACACTGAAGTAGACTAAAATGAGATGATGGGAATAAAATAGAATTTGAAAAAATATACACACAAGTAAAGAATATAGTAGAAAAAAATCAAAGAAAACTATTTTTAAAGGAAATTGAAAGTAAAAATGAATTTTTCCTCTTTCTGCATTCAAGATAAAGAAACGAAATGAAAAAGAGAAAAAAAGAAAAAGGAAAAAAAAGGAAATCGTTTGAAGATTTGAAAAGGTGAATACACTGAAGTAGACTAAAGTAAAATGATGGGAGTAAAATAGAATTTGAAAAAATTTACACAAAAGTAAAAAATATAGTAATAAAGATTAAAGAAAAATGCTTTTAATAAAAATTGAAAATAAAAATGAAATTTTTTCTTTCTGTATTCAAGAAAAAGAAAAGAAGTGTAAAAAAGAAAAAAAAGTAAGAAAATTGAATAGATGGACTTGCTAACAGATTGAAGTATGACTGAAATTATTTCACTTTCCCCTAGAAGTCAGTCTAAGTAGTGCTTTTTAGTCCATAAACTAAGCCAGCGGTAAGACTTGTATTCTTGAAGAGTGAAGTTGACCCAGTTGGGCGGGGCTCAGTGTAATGGCTCCGCTCTCCACCAGATGGCACTGCTAGCCTACTGGGGTGGAGTGTTGTGGCGCTTGTAGGTGCATGTGCGCATGTGTGGGAGCGGTGAAAATGGCGCCACCCAGCTACCCAGTCTGTTCTCCCTGATCGGCAATCGTGCACCCGTCCTCTGTCTTCAGCTTTTGTCCACTCACTGCTTTTTCACTCTCTGTGGCCAGGCCCCAGGCAGTACCTCTCTTCCGAATTTTGTCTCAGATGCGGCTGTTTTCCCTGGCCCCTTACTTCCGAAGGACTGCAGGTTTGACCCATTCCTCCACTCTGCGGGAGGGTCTCACGGAGCAATAGCCGAGTGAGCAATGGCCGAATGTTGGCTGCACCCAGGAACGCCCACTGGACCCTGCTGCTGCCAGTGCCCTGAGACTGTGACCAGGTGCCAGCCCACTCCAGAAAAAGTTCACAAGATAGTGTAGCAGCAGCTTTTCAGGGATTATGGAAAATCACAACACACATCTGGCACCAGGCTTCACCCTTAATGACCTTGATCCAGCACCAGCGAATGTGGCCATTTTCTGGGGTCTGCTGGGACCAGGTGGCTTCAACAGCCTCTACCAAATGTCCTTCCAGCAGTGGAACCGCTTTTCCCCGTGTGGCCTGAGAACCTCCTGGACCTCACTCTGTTCCTGGGGATTTGCCCTTCCCACCAGAGCACCACCAGGTATTGAGCTGCGGAGTTGCAGGCTTTGTGCTCCCCTTGCTTACAGTCTTAATGGAATTTGAACCCTCTCCTTTCTCCTTTCTCCCTTTTTAGTTTAGTCCCTGTGGCTGTTTCCAATTTTCCATTTTCTCTCCAGCTGCTTTTTGGGAGGGGTGCTTTTCCTGTATTACCCCCCAACCCCCGCCCCAGTGTCCATCCTCTCTCCGCTCACAAAACCACCTCTCTTCCTGTACCTTCTCGCTCCCCAAGTTCACCTCTCCATGCCATGTACCTGCTGAATTCTGTGGTTCACATTGTGCAGATTGTTGTGTTAATCCTCCAGTTTTCTAGGTGTGTAGGATGGTTCAGTGTTGGTCTGGCTGTATTTCATGGACGCAAGACACACAAATAACTTCCATGCTGTTCCCCCATCTTGGCTCCTCCCCATGATAATACCAAATGTTGATGAGGATGAGGACAAACTGGACATCCATACGTTGATGATAGGAATGTAAAATGATGCAGACACTTTAGAAAATGGATTGGTAGTTTCATAAAAAACAAAATAAAACAAAAAGCCCAAACACACCTAAATTTACAACTAGCATGGAACCCTGCCATTGTACTCCTGGGGATTTTTCCTATTCAAATGAACACTACACTCATCTGAAAACCTAAACATGAGTGTTTATAACAGCCTTGTTGATAATAGTTCCAGACCAGAAACAATCTGGATGTCTTTCAACCTGTGAATGGTTAAGCAAAAGGTGGTATGTACATACCATAGAATAGTCATCAACAATAAAAGGGATTGAACTGTTGATATATACAACAACCTGCATGAATCTCTAGAGAATTACACTGAGTGAAAAAGCCCCAGTCCCAGAAGCAATATTCTGTTCGATTCTATTAACATCTAACTCTTCAATCGCCAAAATTATGGAGAACAGGTAGTGATTACCAGAGGTCCAGGAGAGGGTAGGGGCTGCATAGAAGTGGGCGTGGCTATGAAAGGACAAGATGATGGATTCTTGTGGTGATAGAACATTAGGTATCTTGACTATATCAATGCCAGTATCTTGTGATATTGTAATATCACAGTATCACAGTGTATCGTATGATAATTTCTTTAATTATAGCCTATTAAAAACCATGTTATCTTATGATATTGCACTATAGCTTTGTAAGTTGTTACCATTGGGGAAACCTCAAGAAAGGGCACAAGAGTCACTTTTGTATTATTTCATTCAACAGCATATAAGTCCACAATCTCTATAAGCACAAAATTAAACTAAAACAAAAGTTTGAAGAGAGGTAGAAAGTTCACCTTTTTGTGTTAAGGATCTTGGATGATCTTAATTCTTTTTCATTCTGTTGCTAATACTTTCTTCATCAACTTTTTCTACATTTAGTTTTTTTTTAATGATTATTTATTTTTGAGAGAGAGAGAAACAGAGCATGAACAGGGGCAGGGGACAGAGAGAGATGGAGATACAGAATCTGAAACAGGCTCCAGGCTCTGATCTTTAGCACAGACCCTGATGCGAGGCTCCAACTCACAAACCGTGAGATCATGACCTGAGCTGAAGTCTGATGCTTAACCTACTGAGCCACCCAGGAGCCCCTATAAATTTAGATTTTTAAATCTGTTTATGTGAGGCTGTTAATTTTGGAGCTTAGATAATACCACGAGGATGTACTAGAATGTCCACCACACTGGCAATGCTCACAGAAGCCCGCTGGACTCTGCACATACACCAGGGGAGTGAAGCACATCTGTTCTGTCTCCAGAAGGAGATGTAGGGGCATCTGGAACCAAAAGGGCAGAATTGGTGCTTCCACCAGATTTACATGCAGCTCCAGTCACGGCTTCCTAGATTGGGGCCTTGAAGGCTAAAGTCTGGTTTGGGCTCCAGGAGCACATCATCCAAGCTCAGCAAGCTGGCTTCTCTGGCCTAAGGCTGTAACGAAGATGTGAGAGGCAGAGGGATGGAGGAGAGCCTTCCACAGGGAGAAGGGCAGCAGCGAGGCCCTGGCCTGTGCATTGGGAGTGGTGGCAGCCATTAGCATTGTCATGCAGGAAGCTCCTGGGGGGTTGGGTCAGCCTCCCCTGCCAATGCAGCTGCTACCAAAGCTCATTAGGTCTGTGTGTGTGTTGTTGAGCCCTTGTCAACATCCTCCCAGTAGTGTCCCTCACAATGGCAACTGGTCCCTGGTGACTGAGGAGTACTGGGGCCCGAGGAATTTGGGATGTCTCTTCACTATGGTCCATCCCTAGCTGGAGGGAGAGCTCTTGAGCAGCTTCCACCTAGAGGAAAGCAGACACATCTCGTTTGTCAGCACTGATTACCATCTGAGAGGCTTCCGCAGCCTGTGGGAGTGTGGCCTTAGCAGGGACAGAGACAGAGACAGGGACAGAAATGAAGTGACTTGTTAGGAACTTGGATCAGGGACATGAAACATGGCTGGTGAAATCTTCTCAAGTATTGTAGCAAATGTGGTAAAGTAACTGTGCTTTGCAGGAACATGAGCCTTGGGTATAATTGTACAATAGGCTCCTCCATCCCAAAGCTTAGTCCTGACATAGAGAGAGACACTTAGGAAAGAAGCTCACAAGTATGGAGTCTTTTGTTAGGTATTGATAGTGACTAGCAGGTGGTGGTAATATTAATATATTACATTTCCAGACAAGAAAAGATATATTATCAATTGCCTTATATCCTCCTATCTCTATTTCTGGAGAGCTTGATTCTCACAATATTATGATTTTCTTTTTTAGTAACAGATGAAGATGTAAGGCAATTAAGGGCTTATTCAAAGACCCTTGACACTCAGAGAATGAACTGGAGGCAAGATTCAGGTGTCCTAATTCATCCCAGGGTTGGTTTTTCTGGAATTGGCCGTGGGGATTGCACTGTGGATTCTTGCCGGGCGGAGGGAATTATATTGTCATGAAAACACTAGTCTTAGCTACAGGGAACAAGAAGTAGCAAGAAGAGAAGAATTTACATGAGACCATAATAAAATATGCCACCAAGTGTGTGTCAGGTTTGCATATGTTTGAGAAACTGAGTTTCAAGGATTGGACTCTGATTAAGTGAAAAGTCTGGTTAACCAAATCAGGCTAGAAGAAGTTCACAGGACCACAAAGAGAATAAAGTAACTGTTCTTTCAGGAGACGAAACCAGTCTTGGAGATACCAGCCACCCAAGCCACCCAGGGATTCTCTGTTTCCATATGTCAGGATGATGCAAATATTCCTGCTCAGGATGGATGCTCTCAGCGCTGACATCGACCAACTCTTCGGTCACAAGTCAGAGAAATCTCTCTCTAAATGAGAGTGTCATTTCTGTGGACAGTTTGACTTGATGAAGGTATGGCCCTGAGTGATTTTGAGCAGCACGAAAGAAACATATCTGCAGGTTGTGGGACTTACCTTCGTGTGTTCTGCTTTTGCATTTGGGACTTTCATTAGTCCCACCCAAGATTGTTTAGCTCCCCAACATACAAGGTCACATAGGTTTCAAGGAAATGGACAGATTTTCTTTATTTAAATTAAAAAAAAAATACATGACTGGCTAAAACTGAACTTTCTAAATACTTGTTTTAGATAGATAATATTGGGGCACCTGGGTGGCTCAGTTCATTAAGTGTCTAATTTCATCTCAGGTCATGATCTCACAGTTCGTGAGTTCAAGCTCTCTGCTGTCAGCAAGGAGCCTGCTTAGGATCCTCTGTCTCCCTCTTTGTCTGCCCTTTACCTGCTCATGCTCTGCATCTCTCTCTCTCAAAATAAATAAATAAACATTAAAAATTATTTAAAAAGATAGATAAGTGTGTTTTATTAGGAATCTGAACACTAATGTTTTTTTGTCTTTTTTGTTTTTGTTCTTTTTTGCATATCTCTGTCCTGTAGAGAAAGAATTTTGGTTCTACTTGCTATTTATATTAATAATTGGTTATTGGGAGAATACCTTAACTGGGGTCAAAGTTCTATTTTAACAATGAAGAGGTGATGTCTATATCCATGCCTCAGATCTGATCTTCCATATATTTTCAGTGTCATTCCTGATCTCTCCTCCGTCTCTAAGGCTTTTGGTGTTCTATATGATCTAGTTCAAGATCACAATAAGGTTAGGTCATTCATGTTTTAAAAATCCCATTTTGAATAATTACATCTACAAAATTGACAAAGAACAATTTCATCATAAAAGGTATAATGAGCTATTTTTGGAGTTTCAAAGCTTTGTGATGGGGCAACAAGGAGAAAATTTGTAAAATAATATTTCAATGGCACCTTCCTATGATATTGCTTTGTGTTCTATTTGTTATAGTCCCAGTAATTGTCCTACCCTGCACAATTCATAGAACAAAAGAATCCGAAAATGTTTCCTGCATAGTGCTTCTGTCTAAGGAGATGAACTACACTATTACATCATTTTTTGATGCCATGTCTGAGCAGGCAGCATAAATTGATCAGTTTTGGGTTAACAAATCTCCAAACATACATAGGT
Organism: Panthera tigris; assembly: GCF_018350195.1. Classification (NCBI taxonomy): domain Eukaryota; kingdom Metazoa; phylum Chordata; class Mammalia; order Carnivora; family Felidae; genus Panthera; species Panthera tigris. Next base: position 156,112,521 of record NC_056661.1, read on the forward strand.
GTGGTTGGAGGATTGATGAGTATGAGGAAGATATGACCCAAAGGATGTGAAACAGGATTTTGCTATTATTTATTTATTAATTATTATTTATTAAAGGAACAGTAAGTATCTACAGAAAAAGCAGCTAGAGATGAGGTGAACAGTGAGAAGAAAACACAAAATGGTCTTGTACAGGAGGAGGAGCTAACCAGAATGGTTCCTAACTGTGTTCGTTTTTCACACCTGACTTTAAGTAAGAGCTGTGTCCCTAGTCCTTTATGACAAGGATGTGGGCATTTCATTTTTACTGAGAAAAATGGAACAAATAATCTCAAAAGTCTGTCTTACTTATTGATGTCAATGAATAGCACAGTTTGAGGATAGCATGAAATCCCCAAATCCATAGAGTTGAGAAGACTAAGCTGTATTTTTCTAACACAAAATGTTTAGATGTGCAGCACACTGTCTACCAATTATTTCATTGTGCATCTGAGGACAGACTAGGAATCCAGCTCTATTTAGCTGAAAGCTGATCCAAAGGAATGTGGGAATGGTTTCATTGCAGATGTTAAAATCACCTGATCAACCCATATTTCCTCCTTCATTTGGCTTTTAAAATATAGATACTATTTGGGGGTGCCCGGGTGGCTCCATCAGTTGAGCACCCAATTCCTGATTTCAGCTCAGGTTGTGATTCTTGGGGTCGTGTGATTGAGCCCCATGTTGGACGTGGAGCCTGTTTGACATTCTGTCTTTCCCTTGCCCCCCACCCACATGTATACGCATGTGCACACAGCCTCTTTCTCTAAAAACAAACAAACAAACAAAAATAAGTATAGATACTATTTCTAGTTTCTTAATCTACCAGGAGTCTAAATGGAGACTTTATGACTGTAGAAAACAGGCATATCTGGATATCAATTATTTTGAATGTAAATTATTTTAAAATCAAGGCAATTGACTTTAGAAATAAATATACTTCTGATGGGTTAAAAATAGTTAGCTGACATATCCATGCAAAGTATTTAAGCATTTGCAGGATACTTTAGTAAAACACTTGGCTCTAAAGCACCCAGATAATAATAAATGCTAAAATTAATAAAAGCAACAATAGAGCAGGTCCTCCTTAATGAGTGTTTGAATACTCCCCCATCTGTGATGTTCTTAATTCTGTAGGCAATTAGATATCCCAAATATATATGTGCATGGAAGTGGTGTGATTAAATTTGTGTTTTAGGATGATTATTCTAGCATTGAGTGTAGGGTGGAGGGGATGTGAAGGAAAGTACATTTGTTTCTCTGTCTCTTCTGGGGAAGAGCTCATGTTGTGATACCTAGTGCTGAATCCTGCTGTAGTCCAACTACCAATAACAGTTTATAAGTTCCTCATAAGTTATCTACACTTGGCCTTAAATCTACTTGTGAGTTATGCAGTGTTATCACATTTCATATGTAAAAGCTTAAGTCTCTAACCCGAATCACATATTTGGTATGTCATAAGAGAAGATTCATATCCAGCTTCTCAAATTCCAGATCTGTGCATGAGACACTAGCCATGTTTGTACTATACATCTGCCACTTCTGAATCTCTGTCTCTCTCTCTCTTGTTGTTGTTTATTCCTTTTATCATGTTTATTGTAGTAGATAATGTAAGGTTGTTCTTGACTTTGAATCATGTTGATCTTTGTTGTCTATCACTTCATCCCCCCATTGTAACCTATAATCCTCTGTTGCCCTGGAAACTGTGGTAAGTTGAAAAGATACATAGCTCCTAAAATTGTACTGTATTATCTCTAGGCCTCCAAGAAATCCCTAAGACTATCTGCTCATTTTGAAGGAATGACTTGTCTCTCCTATGGAGAATGCATATTAGGATCAAACCTATCATTGTGATGCACACATGATCAGAAACATCTGGCTAAGACTGACAGGTTGTATTCAATATGCATTCTTTTAAGAAGTTATTTTTACGGTTCTTGAATTCAGTAGTTTCTGCTATTTCTGTCTCTTTCTGCAGATTAATAATCCTATGTTTTTTAATGGACACAGATAACCAGACGTGGGTGAAAGAGTTCATTCTCCTTGGTCTGTCCAGTGACTGGGACACACAGGTCTCACTCTTTGTCCTCTTCTTGATCATGTACTTGGTGACAGTGCTGGGGAACTTCCTCATTGTCCTTCTGATCAGACTGGACAGCCGACTCCACACTCCCATGTACTTCTTTCTCACCAACCTCTCCCTTGTTGATGTCTCTTATGCCACAAGCATCGTCCCCCAGATGTTGGTGCATCTTCTAATAGAACATAAAGCAATCCCACTTGTGAGCTGTGCAGCCCAGTTATTTTTCTCCTTGGGCTTGGGTGGGATTGAGTTTGTTCTACTGGCAGTGATGGCCTACGACCGCTATGTGGCTGTGTGCGACCCCCTGCGATACTCGGTCATCATGCATGGAGGGCTCTGTACTAGGTTGGCCATCACATCCTGGGTCAGTGGTTCTCTCAACTCTCTCATGCAGACCATCATCACCTTTCAGCTGCCCATGTGCACAAACAAGTATATTGATCACATATCCTGTGAAATCCTAGCTGTGGTCAGACTGGCCTGTGTGGACACCTCCTCCAATGAGATCGCGATCATGGTTTCTAGCATTGTCTTGCTGATGACACCCTTCTGCCTGGTCCTCTTGTCCTACATCCAGATCATCTCCACCATCCTGAAGATCCAGTCCAGAGAGGGAAGAAAGAAAGCCTTCCACACCTGTGCATCTCACCTCACAGTGGTCGTCTTGTGCTATGGCATGACCATTTTCACCTACATCCAGCCCCACTCCAGCCCTTCTGTCCTTCAGGAGAAGTTGATTTCTGTCTTCTATGCCATTTTGATGCCCGTGCTGAATCCCATGATTTATAGCATAAGGAATAAGGAGGTGAAGGGTGCTTGGCAGAAACTATTAGGACAGTTATCTGGATTAACGTCAAAACTGGCAACTTGATGAATCCTGAGCATTAGCTAGAGAAAAGAGCTTTGCCTGTGTTTTCTCCCACTTAATTCAGATATGGCAAGCATCACCTGCATTGCCCTGGCAACCAGGAAGGAGATGCTGACACATGTACTTGTGATGCTGGGTAGGAGGCTGGAGGGTGGGTTTGGGTGTGGGCTGTGAGTGTATTTTTATGTCACAGCAGCATGTTCAGTGGAGTTAAGCACTGCAGTAATGGAACTTCCCGCCCTTACTCAATCTCCTTTCATAAGTCCTGGGACATATACATAAATTTGTCCTGGGACAAAGTACATAAATTTGTACTTTGAACAAAAAGTACAATTTGCTGTTTTGATGTGTCACGCTATTTGTATTCATGGACCTAATTGTGGATCTTATTTTGGGCCCCTAATTCTTAATCATCCAAATTTTGTAAAAGGTTTTTATGTTTCCATTGAGAACTAAAGCAGTTTTTATATTTTAGTTTCAAAACAGTACACAGCAGGTATATCCTTCTCCAGTATTGTGTGAGTTGCTGTTCTGAGAAGAGAGATGCTCTCAAGGCTGTTAAGATGTTTTTGTGCTGGAGCTGCTACATGTGCTCACAGCATCTCATCTGTGTGATGAAGGTACCTCAGTGGAGGAGCATCAACTGAAGGTCTTGTTTTACGGTGACTGGCATGTAACCAAAGGTGTTTGTACATGACTAGTGCCAGTCAAGGAAGAGCCATGTTTAGATTACTACTGGATAGCATACAAACAGTTTGAGAGGAATTTTACTGCACATATAAGGAGTACCATAAATGTTAAAACTGTCCAATCTCTGAAAAATCCATAACCTCTTTTTTGAGACTTCAGGAACAATAAGTACATAAAATATTAATTAATGCATAAAATATAAAAGATACAGTTAATCTTAGAAAGGACAGATTGCTGATCCAAAGCCAGTGAAAGGCAAGACAATTTCAATATGTATTTTGGGAATCAGGATAGTTGAGTCAGCTGTGCAGTGTCTTCCTTTATTCTCCGTATTGAACATCTTCTCCCATACCTCCTACCAGGGCCCTAGCTGATCTTTGTAAACTAGAAAGTGGAATATGTGAGACTGGATTTCCTAAATAAGGAAAAAGAAGGTGGAAAAAATATTCTACAATGGATAAGGAAGGGGAAAGAGGAGAAAGAATGTGATAGTAGCTCATCTTCTCACTCCCTTGAAGAAGTCTCAAAGTCCTTTCTTCCTGCTGTGTCTTCTGTAAGTCAGTAAATTTGTAGTTCTCCCATTTGTGAACACATTATCACGCAATCTCAGTGTTCAGAAGGTTGAAGTCTCATGTAATCCACAGCCCATTTGATATTTTAATTTACTCTAAAACAATTTGGTCCTACAATGTGTGATATAGGCAGATTGTCAAAAGATGTCAATACTAGTGGGTTAAATATCTCTTGGCGTTAATTCAAGAAATATTAATGGAGAATCTACTATGTGTTTGTAACCTTGAATGGCTTTTGAGACACAATAATCAATGTGAATCATTCCTGACCATGATATAACTACATAGCAGGGATGATAGATGGTGAAGCAATTAAAATGCAATGTGATAAGTTTCTCAGTGAGTAAGCCTTTGGGGTGATTGCTGAAGTCTTCCTGTATGAAAGGCTCAGAAATGGTACTTGTACCAGGAAAGTGAGAACAAGGTATTGAGATGACAACAACTCAAGCAAAGTAACAACTGTGAAAGGTGCAGAGCTGGAAGAAAGCACAAGAATTAAAAAATGTCCTTAAGCTGGATTACAGGTCAGAGAAGTTGAGGAAGCAGTGAGGATGAAGCAGGCAGGGAAAGAAGGCATCACTGAGGGCACTGAATACCAAACTGTCTTTTAACTTTAACAGCATTATGGATGTAGTAAAGATTTTTAAGCAGGATTAGAGCTTGATAAAGCTTACATTTTAGAGTTATCACTCTTGGAAATGATTCAGAGGAAGAGGATATTAGAGGCAAGGAGTCCAGCTGGCTGTCTTCTCCAACAGTACTACAGAGACACTAGAAGAATATGAACTAAACTAGTGGCAGTGGGGAAAGAGAAAAGTCAAGTCAAATCGCATGATTTAACAGTTTTCAAAATTGGTTTAAAATGTGTTCAAAGTTAATTGACTATCAGCTAAAAATAGACTGATTTTATATACACTCATACATACGTATATACATACAGATGTATATATCTCACGGTAGCCACAAACCCAAAACCTATAATAGGTACATGCACACAAAAAAAGAAAGGAACACAAACATATCACTGAAGAAAACCATCAAACCACAAGGAAACAGACAAACAGAAGACCAAAAGAGCAGGAAAGAACTATGTAAACAACCAGAAAATAATTAACAAAATGGCAAGACATACATATCTGTCAATAATTACTTTAAATGCAAATGGACTAAATACTCCAATCAAAGGACATAGGGAGGCCGCATGGATAAAAAAACAAGATCCATCTATATACTGTCTACAAGAGACTGATCTCAGATCTAAGGGCACATAAAGACTGAAGATGATGGGATAGGAAAAGAGATTCCATGCAAATGGAATGAAAAGAAAGCTGTAGTAATAGTCATATTAAAAAAATAGGTTTTAAAACAAAGACTGTAACAAAAGACAAAGCAGGGCATTAAATAATAATAAAGATGTTGATCCAAGAAGACACTATAACATCTGTAAATATTTATGCTCCCAACATAGAAGCACTTAAATATATAAAGCAAATATTAATAGACATAAAAGGAGAAATCAAAACATTTATACAATAATAGTAGGGGACATTAATGCCCACTTATACCAATGGATAGATCATCCAGACAGAAAATCAATAAGGATGCATTGACCTTAAACAATATATTAGGCCAGATGAACTTAATAGATACATACAGAATATTCTACTCACAAGCAGCAGAATATACATTCTTCTCAAGTACACATGGAACATTCTCCAGTATAGGTCACATGTTAGGTCATATAACAAGCCTCAATAGGAGGGCCTGGGAGGCTCAGTCAGAAATCCAATTCTTGATTTCAGCTCAGGTCTTGATCTCAGGGTCATGAGTTCAGACCATGTTGGGCTTGTGCTGGGCGTGGAGCCTATTTAAAAAGTAAAAATTTTAAAAATTAATTAAAAAACAAGTCTTATTAAATTCAATCATGTCAAACATTTTTTTCTGATTATAATGTTGCGAAATTAGATATCAGTTACAAGAAAACTGGAGAAACACAAACATGTGGACACTAAACAGCATCCTCGTAAACAACTAATGGATCAATGAAGAAATCATAGAGGAAAACAAAAAATTTCTTGCAAAAAATAAAAATGGGAACACAACTTTCTAAAATTAATGAGATGCAGCAAAACCTGTTCTAAGAGGGAAATTTATAGCAATACAGGCCTACCATAAGAAACAAGAAAAATACCCCCCACCCCCTAATCTAAATTTGCACCTAAAGGAACTAGAAAAATAAGAAGAAGAACAACAACAAAGCCCAAAGTTAGTAGAAAGAAGGAAATAATATAGGTCAGAAGAGAAAAAATAAAATAGAAACAAAAGTCAATTAAAAATATCAATGAAGGGGCACCTGGATGACTCAGTCAGTTAAGTGTGTGACTTTGGCCCAGGTCATAATCTCACAGTTCATGAGTTTGAGCCCCATATTGGGTTCTGTGCTGTCAGTACAGAGACCACTTTGGATCCTCTATTCCCCCTCTGTCTCCCCCTCCCTTGCTCTCTCTCTGTCAAAAATAAATAAGCATTAAAAAATCAATGAAACCAAAATCTGATTATTTGAAAAGATAAACAAAATTGATAAACCTCTAGCCAGACTCATCAAGAAAAAAGAGGACTCAAATAAATTAAATCAGAATTGAAAGATCTAAACATCAATGGACTCAGTGCTCCAATCAAAAGACATATGGTAACGGAATGGATAAGAAAACAAGATCCATCTATATACTGTTTACAAGAGACCCACTTTATTATTATTTTTTGTGTGTGTGTGTGTATTTTGTTTTTTTATTTTTTAATATATGAAATTTACTGTCAAATTGGTTTCCATACAACACCCAGTGCTCATCCCAAAAGGTGCCCTCCTCAATACCCATCACCCACCCTGCCCTCCCTCCCACCCCCCATCAACCCTCAGTTTGTTCTCAGTTTTTAACAGTCTCTTATGCTTTGGCTCTCTCCCACTCTAACCTCTTTTTTTTTTTTTTTTCCTTCCCCTCCCCCATGGGTTTCTGTTACGTTTCTCAGGATCCACATAAGAGTGAAACCATATGGTATCTGTCTTTCTCTGTATGGCTTATTTCACTTAGCATAACACTCTCCAGTTCCATCCACGTTGCTACAAAAGGCCATATTTCATTTTTTCTCAAGAGACCCACTTTAGACCTAAAGACACCTTCAGATTGAAAGTAAGGGGATGGAGAACCATCTATCATGCTAGTGGTCAACAAAAGCAAGCTGGAGTGGCCATACTTATATCAGACAATCTAGACTTTAAAATAAAGACTGTACCAAGAGATGCAGAAGGGCATTATATTATAATCAAGGGGTCTGTCCGCCAAGAAGACCTAACAATTGTAAACATTTAGGCGCCAAATGTGAGAGCACCCAAATATATAAATCAATTAATCACAAACATAAAGAAACTCATCGATAGTAATACCATAATAGTACGAGGCTTCAACACCCCACTCTCACAGCAATGGACAGATCATCTAATCAAAAAATCAACAAGGAAGCAATGCCTTTGAATGACACACTGGACCAGATGGACTTAACAGATATATTCAGAACATTTCATCCTAAAGCAGCAGAATATACATTCTTCTCCAGTGTACATGGAACGTTCTCCAGAATAGACCATATACTGGGACACAAGTCAGCCCTAAGTAAGTATAAAAAGATCAAGATCATTCCGTGCATATTTTCATACCACAATGCTATGAAACTCGAAATCAACCACAAGAAAAAATTTGGAAAGGTAACAAATACTTGGAGACGGAAGAACATCCTACTAAAGGATGAATGGGCCAACCAAGCAGCTAAAGAGGAAATTTAAAAGTATATGGAAGTCAATGAAAATGGTAACACCACAACCCAAAACCTCTGGGACGCAGCAAAGGCGGACATAAGAGGAAAGTATATAGCAATCCAGGCCTTCCTAAAGAAGGAAGAAAGATCTCAGATACACAACCTAACCTTACACCTTAAGGAGCTAGAAAAAGAACAGCAAATAAAATCCAAAACCAACAGAAGACAGGAAATAATAAAGAGTAGAGCAGAAATTAATGCTATCGAAACCAAGAAAAACAGTAGAACAGATCAATGAAACCAGAAGCTGGTTCTTTGAAAGAATTAACAAAATTGATAAACCTCTAGCCAGTTTGCTCAAAAAGAAAAAGGAAAGGACCCAAATAAATAAAATCAAGAATGAAAGAGGAGAGACCACAACCAACACAGCAGAAACAAAAACAATAAGAGAATATTATGAACAATTATATGCCAACAAAATGGGCAATCTGGAAGAAATGGACAACTTCCTAGGAATGGACAACTTCCAAGTTCCCACCAAAACTGAAACAGGAAGAAATAGAAAATTTGAACAGACCCATAACCAGTAAGGAAATCGAATTAGTAATCAAAAACCTGCCAAAAAACAAGAGTCCAGGGCCAGATGGCTTTCCAGAGGAATTCTACCAAACATTTAAGGAAGAGTTAACACCTATTCTCTTGAAACTGTTCCAAAAAATAGACATGGAAGGAAAACTTCCAAACTCTTTCTATGAAACCAACATTACCTTGATTCCAAACCCAGACAGAGACCCCACTAAAAAGGTGAACTATAGACCAATTTCCCTGATGAATATGGATGCAAAATCCTCAACAAGATATTAGCCAACCAGATCCAACAATACATTAAAAAAATTATTCACCATGACCAAGCAGGATTTATACCTGGGATGCAAGGCTGGTTCAATATCTGCAAAACAATCAACGTGATTCATCACATCAATAAAAGAAAGGACAAGAACCATATAATCCTCTCAATAGATGCAGAGAAAGCATTTGACAAAATACAGCATCCTTTCTTGATAAAAACCTTCAAGAAAGTAGGATAGAAGGAACATACCTCGAGATCATAAAACCCATATATGAACGACCCAATGCTAATATCATCGTTAATGGGGAAAAACTGAGAGCTTTCCCCCAAACGTCAGGAACAAGACAGGGAAGTCCACTCTCGCCACTGTTATTCAACATAGTATTGGAAGTCTTAGCCTCTGCTATCAGACAACACAAAGAAATAAAAGGCATCCAAATCAGCCAGGAGGGGGTCAAACTTTCACTCTTTGCAGATGACATGATACTCTATATGGAAAACCCAAAATATTCCACCAAAAAACTGCTAGAACTGATTCATGAATTCAGCAAAGCTGCAGGATATAAAATCAAAGCACAGAAATCGGTTGCATTCCTATACACCAACCATGAAGCAACAGAAAGAGAAATCAAGGAATTGATCCCATTTACAGTTGCACAAAAAACCATAAAATACCTAGGAATAAATCTAACCAGAGAGGTGAAAAATCTATACACTGAAAACTATAGAAAGCTTATGAAAGAAATTGAAGAAGACACAAAGAAATGGAAAAAGATTCCATGCTCCTGGATAGGAAGAACAAATATTGTTAAAATGTCGATATTACCCAAAGCAATCTACATGTTCAATGCAATCCCTATCAAAGTAACACCAGCATTATTCACAGAGCTAGAACAAATAATCCTAAAATTTGTATGGAGCCAGAAAAGACCCCGAATAGCCAAAGCAATCTTGAAAAATAAAACCAAAGCAGGAGGCATCACAATCCCAGACTTCAAGCTATACTACAAAGCTGTAATCATCAAGACAGTATGGTATTGGCACAAGAACAGACACTCAGATCAATGGGACAGAATAGAGAACCCAGAAATGGACTCATAAACGTGTGGCCAACTAATCTTTGACAAAGCAGGAAAGAATATCCAATGCAATAAAGACAGTCTCTTCAGCAAGTGGTGCTGGGAAAACTGGACAATGACATGCAGAAGAATGAACCTGGACCACTTTCTTACACCATACACAAAAATAAACTCAAAATGGGTGAAAGATCTAAATTTAAGACATGAAACCATCAAAATCCTCGAGGAGAAAGCAGGCAAAACCCTCTTTGATCTTGGCCACAGCAACTTCTTACTCAACACGTCTCTGGAGGCAAGGGAAACAAAAGCAAAAATGAACTACTGGAACCTCATCCAAATAAAAAGCTTCTGCACAGCTCTTTATCCTCCAAAAGAGGATCTGTTTTGCATTGTTGGTGGGAATGCAAACTGGTGCAGCCACTCTGGAAAACAGTATGGAGTTTCCTCAAAGAACTAAAAATAGAACTACCCTACGACCCAGAAATTGCACTACTAGGCATTTATCCACGGGATGCAAGTGTGCTGTTTCCAAGGGACATGCACACCTCCATGTTTATAGCAACATTATCAGCAATAGCCAAAGTATGGAAAGAGCCCGAATGTCCATTGATGGATGAATGGATAAAGAGCATGTGGTATATGTATATATACAATGGAGCATTACTCGGGGATCAAAAAGAGTGAAATCTTGCCATTTGCAACTACGTGGATGGAACTGGAGGTATTATGCTAAGTGAAATTAGTCAGAGAAAGACAAAAATCATATGACTTCACTCATATGAGGACTTTAAGAGACAAAACAGATGAACATAAGGGAAGGGAAACAAAAATAATATAAAAAAAACAGGGAGGGGGACAAAACAGAAGAGACTCATAAATATGGAGAACAAACAGGGTTACTGGAGGGGTTGTGGGAGGGTGGATCGGCTAAATGGGTAAGGGGAATTAAGGAATCTACTCCTGAAATCATTGTTTCACTATATGCTAACTAATTTGGATATAAATTTTAAAAAATAAAAAATAAAAAAAAGATGCCTAATAAAGTGGGTATCAAGGAAGCAAAGGAAATAAACCCCAATCTAAAACTTCAAAAAAAAAAAAAAAAAGAATTGAAAGACTAGTTACAACTGACACCACAGAAATACAAAGGATCCTGAAAGACTACTACAATTATATGCTAACAAATTGGAAAACCTAGAAGAAATTGATAATTCCTAGAAACACAACCTTCTAAGACTGAATCAAAAAGAAATAAGCAATCTGAATAGACCAATTACAAGTAATTAAAATTAGTGTTATTAAAAAACAAGCAAACAAAAGTCCAGAACCAGACAGCTTCACAGGTGCATTCTACCAAATATGTAAAAAAGAGTTAATACTTATTCTACTCAAAATATCCCCAAAACATTGAAGTGGGAAGAATGCTTCCAAACTCATTAAGCTCTTTTATATTAGTCTTGGCAATATTTTTTGTGGATTAGTCTCCGCAGGCAAGTGCAATAATAGCAAAAAATTTGTAAAATGGGATTACATCAAACTAAAAAGCTTTTGTACAGCAAGAGAACCCATCAACAAAACAGGCAACCTACTTAATGGGAAAAAATATTTTCAATCATACATCTGATAAGGGTTTAATATCCAAAATATATAAATTTATCCAACTTAATATCAACAAACAACCCATATAAAAACTGGGCAGAAAATTTGAATGGACATTTTTTCAAAGAAGATAAAAAGATGTCAAATGGGCACATGAAAAGATGTTCAACGTCACTAATCATCAGGGAAATGCAAATCAAAACCACAATAAGATATCACCTCACAATGGTCAGATTGGCTATTATCAAAAACACAAAAAATAACAAGTGCTGGAAAAGATGTGGAAAAAAAGGACCCCTCATACAACTGTTGGTGGGAATATAAATTGGTGCGGCCACTATGAAAGACAGTATGGAGACTATTAAAAAAATTAAAAATAGAAATATCGTATGCCCCAACAATTCCACTTCTGGGTATTTATCCTAAGAAATAAAAATAAATTGAAGAGATATATGCACCCGTATGTCATTGCAGCACCATTTGAGGAGATATATGCACCCCTATGTCACTGCAGCAGTATTTATAATGGCCAAGATATGGAGGCTACGTACATGTTCACGGATAGATGAATGGATAAAGAAGATATGGTGTATATACTCTATGAGATATTAGTCAACCATAAAAAAGAATGAAATCTTGCTATCTGTGACAACATGGATGGAACTAGAGGGTATTGTGCTAGGTGAAATAAGTCAGAGAAAGACAAATACCATGATTTCACTTACATTTGGAATCTAAAAACCATAGCATATGAACAAAACAGAAACAGACTCATACAGGGAACAAACTGACGGTTACCAAAGTGGGGAATGGTTGGGGGGGATAAGTGAAGGGGATTAAGAGGTACAAACTTTCAACATAAAATAACTCATAAAGATGTAATGTTTGGCATAGGGAATAAAATCAACAATAGTATAATAATTTTGTCTGATGACAGATGGTAACTGAATTTATTGTGTGGATCATTTCATATTATATAAAAATATTGATTCACTATGATGTATGGTTGAAACGAATTGGATATTGTATGTCAATTATACTTCAATTAAAAAAAAACTATAAGAGATTTCAGAGTAACACTTGATCTCCCAAATGGCAATTCCTATACGGACTCACCATCTTCTTTAAAATGTCATAATCCTGTCTGAATGTTCTGTACATGGTGGAATAAACTGTAAAATTTACCACCATGGACAGCCCTGTATAAAATAGTAGGAAAAGAGTTGAAGGAGAAGAAAAGTATTCAAAAATACGAATATACACATGACACACAAAGAAGGAAAGTATGTGGAGATGCTGTATCCTCATTTCTGCATCCAGCTGAAATGTTCGGGACTCTTCACTGTCCACCGCAGGATCCCTGTGCCTTCCCCCTGCCTCCATGCCTTTGCTGTCCCTTCCCCCACCTTCAAGGGCAGCGCACAGGTGACCTCTCTGAATCTGCCTTTCTGCTTCCAGACTCACTGATGGTTCCTCAGCTCAGCTGAGTTAGCTCATAAGCGGTCTTCTGTTTCTGTGTTCTTCATGTCAGCACTTTTATTTAATGCCTCCATGTAGTTTTCAATTCTTCATTGACATTCCTCAAGCATTTGTGACACTGTCCATTTTTTCCAGTAGATTCTTAACGTATGAGAGTTATTTAAACCTTTAACTAAGTGCATCTTTAACCAAGTACATCGGATTCTGGTTCTGTTAATTTCTTTGTTCAATGACACTGAACTTTGTCTTGCCTTTTCCTCTTAATTTTGACTGACAACTGAACATTTTGCATGCAGGATAATAAACTGAGATAAATAGCATTATGTGTTGGAATGGGCACATCTCTTCTGACTGTCCTGGGTCTTGTTTGCTGAGTAGAGTGTGGCAATCAGTGCAGTCATGGGTTGAGCTGGGTTTGAGTTCTGTATTTGTCCCCATCTACCAGCAAATTAACGTTCTCTCTCTCTTGTGCTGAGGGTGGGGTGTTCAGGGGTTGGCTTTCCCTGGTGTCGTGAGCCACCCTGAGTTTTAGGCTCTGGCCGTGAGGCTGCATGTGGACAGTGTGTTGATCCGCAGGTTTCCCCTATGCCCTGGTAACAGCTGTGACTTGTTCCTCAGTTTCTGCTGGCCTGGTGATGGAGGGTGAGGCTTTCTTCCCCTTCTCCTGGGTCTTTCTCAGTCTCAGGCACATCCTTTAGTGCTGTGCCTCATGTTGGGGCCTTCTTAGTGGTCTTTCCACCCCTGCAGCCTGGTGAGATGGTTCCCTGTCTGAACAGAGTGGTCTGCCCCAAGGACCCTTGAGAAAGAATGAAAGAATGTTGTTGTTGTTGTTTTTCCCCCTGCTCTGTTCTCTTCCCTCAGTAATGAGTCTTCATCGTCTCTGAGGGAACAGAGTTTGCTGTCCTCCCCCCAGTGGCTCAGGCTTTTGTTCCATAACGGAGACGGAGCCTGTGCCCAGGGCCTGCCTTCCGCAGCTGCGCGGCTGTGGTGCCTTCACCAAACCTGGACCAAGGAGGAGGCTTTCTCTGGTTTTCTACTCTTCCCTGACATCCTCGCCAGGACCGTTCCAAGTGTGTGGAGAAAATCCCAGGAGCTGGTGGGCCTCTTATTGCTGTGGCTTCAGCCATTCTGTGCTTCTAGTAACCCACCGCCCAACGTGAGCCCTTTGTGAAAGCAACTCTCACAGGCTTGTCTTCCTCCCAGGCTCTGGCCCAGGTGAGTGAGACCTCACGTCCTATCTCTGCCTGCATGTGCTGGTCTTTCCTGAGATTTCATGCTGTTGGGTTGCCCTGCATCTCAGCTTTCTGATGATTTCAGGACTAGTTATGACTCTGCAGTTTACCCTCTCTTCTTTTAGGATGGAACCAATGTTCTTTCCAGCCTTTTGCAGCCTAGAACTGCAAAACTTTTGAGTTAGAACAACCTGAAAAACTTTATATTATTTCCTTTAAAGGAGACTGTGGTTTTTAAAAATAATAGCAATTTCTTTCTTTTAATATTTTTTTTTTTTGAGAGAAAGAGCAAGAGCAGGGGTGGGGGGAAGGGCAGAGAGAGAGAGAAGGAGACAGGATCCAAACCCAAAGCAGGCTCTGTGCTGAAAGCAGGGAGTGTGAGGCAGGGCTCGAACTCACAAAGAGTGAGATCATGATCTGAGCTGAAGCCGTGTGCTTAACCGACTGAGCCACCCAGGTACCCTTAGGAGACTGTGTTTTTTGGATCAGTTTTAGATTCATAGCACAATTGAGCAGGAAGTACAGAGAGTTCCCATGTATTCCCTGTCTCCCTCCTCAATTTGCCCCTAGAAACATCCTGTACAAGAGTGATATATTTTCACTTTTAAAGGCGTGTTTTAAAAGACAAAGTATAAATGGGAGATGGGAGTGATAATTTACAGTTAAGTAAAATTTAAAATGGCAAATTATGATTTTTAAGCCCAGGAATTTAAGTCACATAAACTGCTTCTCTGAAAGCAGCTTACCCAAATTATATGCATAGCGTTTGGAGCAAATACTTTGTTATATTCATGTTTACCTTGCAAACCAAGCCTACACATTGATAGTATATATTATTATGTCTGTCACAAATGCTTCTTGAAAGAACTATTTCAATTCCTAGGCAGACCCTAGAGATGACCTTCCTGGGCAGAAGAGAGTATTTACTGTTTGTGGAAAAGCAGGAATTGTAGGATGAGTGGGGGCTCACAGGGGAGAGAAGTGGGAAAAATTGAAATTCTGGTTGACTTTGAACCTCTTCTCTCTCAGTTGGTTGAGATGTAGCATTCAGGTCACTGGAGACTATAGACCAAATACTTGTGTAGTGGGTAATGGTAAAATAAAGTGTTATAATGAAGGATTAATGGGTCGGTGGTTTACAAATAAATTGTTCCAGGCATTCTCAAATTTATTCTATTAGAAACACCTGAAAGACTCATTAAGCCACAGTTTGCTGACCTTCCTGCGTAGTTTCTGATTCAGTGAGCCTGGGTCGAATGAAGGCTATCACTTTGAAATGCACTGAATTACTTGGCACTTTGGTACAAATACTAAAACAGTAGTAGTCAGTAGCATTAACAATGGAAAGGGAGGATCCATGCTACACGTATTTGGAGTCCAAGTTGGTATAACTTCCTGAGTGATGGAGGTTGAATGACAAAGAAGGCCCTCCGAGTTTGGAGCAGAAGTTACTGAGTGCTGTGGGGTCCTTATCAAAGCTTGGAATTTGGGAGTTTCGTTTGTTGTCTACAGATGAGTGGAGAAAAACAGCAGTGATGTGAACGTCTGGGTTCAGTGACTACAGCTCTCCCAACCATGGAATGTTTCCAGCTTTCCTCAAAGTATCCCACCAATTCTGTCAGTTCTGTGGGAGTGCAGAAACTCAGGTGAGGAAAGAGAAGCATCTCTACTTTCCCTTTCTATTGCTTGGATGATCACAGCAGCATTGTCAAAGTCACAGGTGCTGTGGTGTCAGGCGTTACGATAACATGGCAGAATGAGTGGACAAGCAGGATGACACCCACATGGATGAGAAGAGAGGATGCCTGGGAGATAACTCCTGGACGTTAGGGAAGTAGGTGAGGTGGCATGTAGATGCTGAGGGGATGCCTAAGTGGGTGGCTGAGCAGACAAGCAGATGGCTGAGTGAGCATCGAGGGGGGAGGTGTGGACAGCGGGTAAGTGCGTGGATATGTACATGGTGGTGCTGAGAGGGACTGGGTATTTGACTGGGAGAGGAAGGGACAAAGGATTTGCTGACAGCGAGATTGATTATTAATGACTTTGGATCCCCTTTACTTTTTTTTTTCCTGAAGACCATAAGACTCTATGTTTGTAGATCCTATTTGGAGCATTAAATCTGTTTCTACAGCGCTATTATTTTTGGAACTTGAATAGTACCGTGAGAGATGTACTTGGGTGTGCGTCCCTCCCTGCAAAGCTTGCCGCAGGCCCAGGGGGCTCTTTGCACACATGTCAGGGGAGTGAGGTCAATGCTCCTGTGTTCAGAAGGAGAAACGAGGGTATCTTGGAGCCCAAGGGGATAACTGATTTTTTCCTCACCAGGTGTGGTTGCAGACCTAGTCACTGCTCAGTAAAAAGGGGGCATGAGTGCTAAATGTCAGGTTGGGGCTACAGGAGAATATTCTGAACCCTCAGTAAGCTGTCATCTTTGGCTTTTTAGAATGACCTTTGGCTTTAGGGGATTGTTAGAGTTTGAAGAGGATGGAGAAGAACAGGCTTTATGGGGAGAAGAAGGGCAGCATGGAGGCCCTGACCTTGAGAAGTGGGAGTGCTGTCAGCCACGGACACTCTAATGAATGAAGCTCCTGAGGGGAGTCTGTCCACCCCATGTTGCTAGTTCAAACACTGCTGCACCTCATTAGCTTTGCATTGGAGCCGACTGTGGGACACCTGTGAATTTCGAGTAGCTGTTTCCCTCACAATCGAAACTAGTCCCAGGTGAGACCTTAGCCAGGAGCCCGAGGAGTCTGGGACTCTTCATCGGTCTGGCCCATGGCTTTGTTGGAGGGAAGCATTCTGTAGAAACCAACATAAACTTGGACGAAAGTGGACACGCCTGTGTGCTAGGCACTAATCAACGCTTGAGAGTGCTAATGGAGGCACCAGCAGAGGGTGGGTGTGTGCAGAGGTGTCTAGAGGGGCAGAAGTAGAACAGTTCTGACTTATTAGGGTCTTTGGATCAGGGATGTGACCCTCGGATGTTCCAATCTTTTCATTGTAAATAGTATGGCAAATGCAGTAAATTGGGCGGGTGCCTGGGTGGCTCAATTGGTCAAGTGTCTGACTCTTGATTTCCGCTCAGGTCATGATCTCATGGTTTTTGGGATCAAGCCATACATCAGGCTCCTTGCTGACAGCCTGGAGCCTGCTTGGGATTCTCTCTCTCCTGCTCTGTCTCTGCCCCTCCCCTGCTTGTGCTCACTCTCTCTTTTTCTCTCTCTCTTTCTGTCTCTCAAAATAAATAAATATATGTTAAACAATTTAGTAAAGTGGCTCTGCCTTCCTGAAGCTATGGGCTCAGATACATTTCTGTTCCAAAGGTTCTTGGTTCTGAACATACATACTGACAGAGAGAGAAAGCATGTAATGGTGGGGATGCAGAAGAGAATGATTCATATATAGAAACTGAAGATACCAAGGATGAGCTCTGCGTCATATTTGGGGAGAACCTAAGGGAAAAGCCCAGATCTATAAAATGATAGTTATGTCTTATATTCATGAACATGTGGTAGGAGCTTATTACATTTCCAAATAAGATAAATTATTAATAACTACAAAGTCTCTTTCCTGAATCTTCCCAAAGTGTATGTATATCAAGTAATTTGACTTTCCTTTCAGTGTTAGAAAATGGAAATGTAAGATAGTTAAGTGGATTGTTCCAAGTCCTACAACGCTCTGAATGTGAACTGGGACTAGAACTGAGGTCTCCTGACTCTCATTTTTGGGGTTAGTTCCTCTAGATTGGACTGGAGGGATTGTACTGTGGGGACACAGCAGACTGAGGGAATTGTACTGCCATAGTCTCCCCCCTGGGGACAAGACCTACAAAGAAGCTGAGCATTTACCGAGTGAAATCATGATAAAATATGTCATCAAGGTGGTTTGAGGATTGCACATATTGGAGAAACTGAGGGTCAATAATTGTTGTTTATGTGAAATTCCAGGTGCCAAATCCAGATGGGAAGTAGAAAACTGGTTGCCTTCTAAGGATATAAAACCTTTTTGGGACCCTCCCAAGTGGTCCTTGGGTTTTCTGTTCCAAACATTAAGTTGTTGAAAATATTTCTGCCCATTATGGATGCATTAAATGTACACAATATCTAAGTGTCTAGCCTTAGGTCTGATGGATCTTTCTCTAAATTAAAGTGCTACTTCTATTGATGATTCAAGTATGTAAATGTATGATTCTGGCTTATTTTGACCAGCATGAGACAAAACATGTCTGTAGGTTGTGGGATTTACCTTCATGTGCTTGTTTCTGTGTTCAGGATTTCTATCTGTCACAGCAAAATTGTAGAGAACTCCAATAAAAAGGCAAGTAAGATTAAGACTCAATGGAGTGTTAAAAAAGATGATGCATAAAAAGCTTTCAGAGGAGATAAAGCTTATTTATGACTTTTCCCCCTTTCCTGTAGGGTATTATTGCTGTAATGAATGGGCAATATGGATACCTGGGTTTACCCATAAGCCTCACTATGTTTCAGATTGGTTTTTTGAGGCTGATTCAATGTTTTGTCCATCCATGCACTCTTTGAATAGGCAATGAATGGTAGGAAGAAATATTGTTCTGAAATATAATTCTGGAAAGAAGTGAGATCCTGAGGAATACTTCTATAGTGTACATATACCTCCTGAGTCTGTTCAAATCAATAATTCACCCTTCCTAATGTACAGGGAGAGGGAGAAGATAATTTACTGAAGCAGCCAGCCAAAAGAACTGGAAAACATTGTTAGTTTTAAATGTTTACACATGACAGGAGGAAGGTAAATTTGGCGATGAATGTTGTAAGCAGAAAAGGTATGTGAAACCTTTCACCCATTTGTGAAACTCTGAATATTTCCATCCTTACAAAATGTAATCAAGTATTTTAGAGACAATGGAAAGTAAGTGCAATTAGAAGTGATTTTAAAATGTGAGCAGCAGCAACTGAAGACCTCTCCGGAGAACCACAAGAAATAATCCTGTCTGTGTGGCACCAGCATAGTAAAAATTCTCTTAGTGCTTGTCAGATTTTCTCAGTGGGCCAGGTTCCTCATTTTTCTTGATGAGTAGTTGTTCATAGTTCTTCAAGGCCTTATCAGTTCTATTAGAGCAGGAATCTGGGGAGGACGTAGTAAAAGGCCAATGCGGCACTTTATGTTGAGAAGACAAACATGGTTACAAGGGAAGAGGCATAATATCCTTCTTCCCAGGCCTCTTGCAGAGCTGTAGGGAGGTGAACGTGGAAGGAGCTCCCATCTGGGAGGTCTGGTCAGATTTTAAATTATGACAGATGAGTTGGAGATGCCTCACTTCCGTGACTCCCAAATGTGTTTACAAATTTTACCAAAAATTACTTCCTGAGAATTTACCATTAGAAATGTATTTAACTTGACTTAAGATCTTGACTTTGCTGACATTCTTTTTAAGATGGGGAGAGGAAAGGGCAGTTTAGAGCATGGACCATTTTATTGGAAGGCAGACCTTGGTGTAGGGAGTTACAGAGATGGCATGAAATTTTCGCTTGTAAATGAAGGGAGGCAGCCAAATTTTATCTGCCCCATGGAGACAAAGACCAATCCTGGTTTTAACACTGGCAAGCATCACTGTCTGAATTGTTCACTGTTCATCTTCTTGCTCAGATGACATATACTTTCAGCCAAAGATGTCACCAGATAGTAGGAGATTGAAACAATAAGAAAAAGGGGCGCCTAGGTGGCTTAGTCGGTTAAGCTTCCGACTTTGGCTCAGGTCATGATCTCACGGTTCATGGGTTGGAGCCCCATGTTGAGCTCTGTGCTGACAGCTCAGAGCCTGGAGCCTGCTTCAGATTCTGTGTCTCCCTGTCTCTCTGCCCCTCCCCCTGTTCACACTCTGTCTCTCTCTCTCTCTCTCTCTCAAAAATAAATAAACATTAAAAAATTTTTTTGAAAAAGATAAGAAAAAGAATTGTGGTTGAATTTAAGGAGGTAGAAGTGGAATAGGATTGAAAAATAACATTTAACTTGTTAGAATTTACATGAAATTTATAACAGAAAAAAAATAACCGTTTCCATGGAATCAATGAATAGATTTGATTTTTAAAAAGATCATAATGGTTGACTAAGATTTAACTTTTAAATTAGGTGTATTGTGTCACATAAAAGGTGTTGTGTGAGAAATTTGTTCACCTGCTCTGTGTCTTTGTTTCTTTGTCATGGAGAGAACATTTTAGTCCTGATATTTGTGCAACTAATAATTACTGGATAATGGGAGGAGGCACTTGGAACTAATTTTAGTGGAGGTCTATAAAGGTAATATTTTAACTGGGAAAATTTGAGGTTGCTGTCTACATTTCACCCTGACTTTTTCTGCAGTGTCAGGGTCATTCATATACCAGTTCACAAAAAGATTAGTTGCTTTATATTTTAAACCTTCCATATAATGTTTTCCAGATTTAAATATGTCATCAAAAGGAGATGTTACACATAAAAATAAGAGATTTCAGGCATTAGTAATGAGATTTATCATAGAGGATTTCTATGGCATCTTTCATACTAAGTCACACAGCGTGCTCTATTTTTTATGGCCACAGTAGTTACCCTACATCCACCATAATTCATAAAACAGAGGCATGAAGTTCTTCCTTCATGGTGCTCAGGTCCAAGGAGATGAACCAAGGATGAATCAGGTCCAAGGAGATGTCATTCCTCAGTACTATTTCTGAGCAGACAGCATGGATTACTCATTTGTGAATAGACCATGATAGCTCAAAACATAGAATGGTTTGAGATTTGTTGAGAAAGTATGTAAAATAGGATTCTGTTGTTTATTGACAGAATATTGTTAATATTCTGGAGAAAAGGTAAAGTATCCAGAGGTAGGACAGATTCTCAGAAAAGAACACAAAACACACTGTGTAGGAGGAAGAACTAAATAGATGTGGCTCTTAACTGTGGTCATTTTGGTTCAATACTGCTTTTGGACATCAGCTGCCTGCCTAACCTTGTATCAAAAGGTTTCTGTTGACTTATTTATACAGACAAATGGAACAAATATTCCCACATTTCCCCTTTGTTTTTTGACTTAAGTGAAAAGCACACATTTAGGGAGAGCTACAGATCCTATAAATTAGTTAGATCTGAGAAGACCAAGCTCCGGCCTCTTGACAGGAGTCATGAGATCCAAAGTCCCTCATCCTGTACTGAGTTCATTTTCCTATCCTAGGCCAGTATAGAAACCCAGCTGTATTTAAGTGGAACCGACCCCAAAATAATAAGGTGATGGTATTAACTGCAGGGCATGTTAATTCAGCATCTGATGAACACTTGTTTCCTCCTGCGTTTGCCTTTCCAAAGGCTGGTCTGTTTAAGTTTTCTTTGTTTACCATGAGTCCCCAGAAGGACTATATGAATGTGGACAAAAGGTGTATTTGGATATTAATGATTTTGAAATAAGGCCATGGTCTTTGGAAATGAATAGCAGCCTTGGTGGGTTAAAAATAACCAGCTAACCTATCAGTATTTCAGTAAGCTATTTCAGTATCACTTAAATTTCTTTTAATGTTTATTTTTGAGAGAGAGAGAGAGAGAGAGAGAGAGAGAGAGAGAGAGAGACAGAGTGTGAGCAGGGGAGGGGCAGAGAGGGAGGGAGACACAGAATATGAAGCAGCTCCAGGCTCTGAGATGTCAGCACAGAGACCGACGTGGGGCTCGAACCCACAGACCATGAGATCATGACCTGAGCTGAAGTCGGATTATTTTAATAAAATACTTTGTTATAAAATACAGAGTATGATGATAAATGCTAGAGATAGTAAAATAAAAGAAATAGAACAAGACCAGATTGAGGATTGTGTGGAAATTCCCCTGTCCAGGAAAAACTTAATTCTGTGGACACGTAGACATCACGATCTGTTTGTGCAAGGAAGTGATGGGGAAACATTTGTATCTCCTGAGGGATTTGGAGGGAGTGGGTAGGAGGGTGGAGCTGTAGAGGTGGAGTCAGGAAAATTCACAAGGACGCCCTGTACTCCATGACATAGGTGATGAGGGCAAGTGTCAGTGTGAATGACACTGGGAAGATAGAGGATATGTAATAAAGGAAACAAAGAAAGAGGATTTCTCTCATGGAGTGGGGAGGAGGAGGGAAAAGTCCAGCAAGAATGTGTTTGGGGAGTGGGAGAACTTTTGCTGCACTGACAGAAATGAGGGCATCAGGAGGGATCCTGTGTAGGGGGAGATGAGTGGAGGCCTTGGTGAGACATTTATAAGATGTGCATTATGCCTTTGGGGAAAGCATCTGGACCTTCCAGAGGGGAGTCCAGGAGATAAATGTAGCACTGAGGCTGAACTGCACACAGTTGATCACAATTATTTTAGTTAGAAATTACAATCCCTTCAGGGGGAAAAAACAGAACAGTCCAGTTGGTGAGCACAGAACTGACCAGACTCTCACAGCAGTGGAGTGGGAAAGTTTGGAGAAATCCCCCAAGAATGCAGATGAGAGATAACAGATCAGAGGCAAGCACAGGATAGAGTCAAGAGTCAAGAGTTTGAAGCAGCAAAATAGTTGATGCTGTTACAAGTTAAACAGCGAAAATCACATGAAAGCCCATGTATTTGGCCACCAGTGGTTTTTAAGAGTATAATTTCTATGGCTTAGTAAAGGTGAAAACCACATTTTGATGGCTTAAAGGATGAATGTTATGAGGAAATAGTGACAGCAGTGGATAGCAATCATTTGAGAACTCTGGATGTGAAAGAGGAAATAATTAGAATAAATAGCAAAGGTTTCTCTCCCCATATTGAGAGGTTGTATGTTTTTTTTAATGAGGGAAAAGTGGTCAGTGAGGAGCAGGAGAAACCCCTGGCTGGCAAAGAGAGGGAATAAATGAAGGAATAAGATCTTCTTTGAAAGAGATAGATGAAAGAGATACAGAGTATAAAATCAAAGGTTAGATCCACTATTAAAACCAAATAATGGATATCTGCCCTGATTCAGTCATTAGTATAGGAATATTGGATCTTCAGCTCCTTTTAGTTGGCCAGTATTATCCACATTGTGCCATTGAAGAACCATGAGGCTCAGGGGTATCTGGGTGGCTTGCTTCAGGTCCCAGGAAGCAAAAGAGAATGGATTCAGAGCAGATCACTCATTTGTCACGAGACAAGGACTGTAGTAGAGAGATGTGCAGGGTGGGCGAGAGGAGCAGAGTGAGTCATGGGCTGGCTTGTTCTCCAGGCAGCTTGTAATTGCAATGGTGGGAGGGCAGTGATGTGATGACCATCTGTTCTGTGTCTTTTTCATCCACATGAGCTCTAAGTGTAGGGAAACATACTATTCACTTTGAAATCCCAGCATCTAGCAGCAATGGCACTTCACAAATGTTTGCCAAATGAATGGAAAAAGAAATGTCTACTTTCTGTTGCAGGTTTGTTCAAATCCAACATTAGTGAACAGATTTTTTTCTTGAGGTTTTAGAATTAAATCTGAATGTCACCTTTGAGGTAAGTAGATGTTGTTTTGGTCTGACCATGATGGAAGGAAAGTAAAGTGAGGGGTGGTGGTGGAAGGATCATGATAGAGGAGTTGAAAGGCAGATCAGGGTTAGAGGAAGATGCCAGCAGAGTTTATAAAAATGTATGTGGCTGAAGCATGAAAGAGATGGGCATTTGGAGAACTGCTTATTTTGTTTCTTCCTTTATCAGGTAAGAGTAGAGGCATAGAAAGTCTTGCCTTTCTCCTCTCTGCTCACAGACCCTGGCAAGACGCTTATGGGTTCTGCTTCTGCCTTCATGTCCTCTTACTGCCCTTATCCTTTACTTTCTCTTATTTTGTATACCACAAGGAAAGGAAAGTTAGGGGATGGACAGACATGGAGTCATAATGAGCATGAATCAATCCTATAAGAAACTTTAAAAAAATTTGAACAGTTTCTGTTTAATGTTCAAAGTTGATATTGTAACATGTAGTTCTACTTAAAGAACTCTTCTGGGATGAAAGAAAACACGAAAGAAACTCCATTTCAGCATACATCTATGTATATTTGTGCATATATTCTACTCTGCCCTGGTCAATGATGAACATTTGCTTCCCTTTCTGCCTTGTAAATAGAAAGCCAAATATCCATACTCTCATTTCCTTTATTTTGAGCCCATATGCAGAGGTAGAATCTTAAGAATATCAAAATAAAAAGAGAAAAACAAAAAGAACAAGATATGATCACAATTACCTTTCCTTTCTGATCTCACTGAAGACTGAAGAGATCAAGGCTATAAAAAAGAACAAAGTGTTCCCAGGTCCTCAGGGTGACCAATCATCCCAAAGCCCTCAGTTCTATTAAAGAATGCCTCCAGTTTCATTTATATCTGAGTTTGTGGAGGTTATACATGGGAAAATCCTGTTTGCTATTCTATCTACTCCAAGGCAGAGGTTATGTTACTACTAATATTCAGACTACTATCGAACTTCTATTACCAGTACAGTCCATAAAGTACTTTCTCCAAAGTTACCTACATTTCAGCTTGAAAGTACTTGAGGGTTGCATAATATTATCCTTTTTTGTACATAAAATTTTGTTCCTAAGCCACAATAACAAAGCTGCTAAATAAAACCATATTACAAACCTGGTTTCTCTAGTTCTAGATCTTTCCACAGTCCCTGATTCTTCCCAAAGAGTGAGTTCCTGCCTCTTGTAATAGATTTATCCATTTTATCATGATGAGCCTAGTTGACATATTTAAGGTAGTGTTTGTAAGTTTTCAACCAGATTTTTTTTCATTATCATTTTACCTACTACTATCACCTACCAAACTCCCCTCACTCTCAATCTGAGGTTAGTTGGCAAAGATGTGAGCTCCTAAAATTGCAGTGCATTATCTCCAGGATTTAACTGGGTCTTCCTGAGACCGTCTCATGTCCTTTTAAGGTGCTGGGCTGCCTCTGGTACAGAATAGATATATGTTGGAATAAAGCCTATCATCTTGGCCCACAAATGGTCTTAAACATCTGATTAAAGCTAGCCAATTGTATATAAAATGAACTCATAAAAAGTCATTTTTATAATTCTTTGATTCAACCACTTCTCTTGTTTCTGACTCTCTTTGCAGATTAACAATCTTCACATTTTTAAATGGGAATGGGTAACCAGACTTATGTGAGAGAGTTCATACTCCTTGGCCTGTCCAGTGACTGGGACACACGGGTCTCCCTCTTTGTCCTCTTCTTGATCATATATATGGTGACAGTGCTGGGGAACTTTTTCATTGTTCTTCTGATCAGACTGGACAGCCGACTCCACACTCCCATGTACTTCTTTCTCACCAACCTCTCCCTTGTTGATGTCTCTTATGCCACAAGCATCGTCCCCCAGATGTTGGTGCATCTTCTAATAGAACATAAAGCAATCCCGTTTGTGAGCTGTGCAGCCCAGTTATTTTTCTCCTTGGGCTTGGGTGGGATTGAGTTTGTTCTACTGGCAGTGATGGCCTACGACCGCTATGTGGCTGTGTGCGACCCCCTGCGATACTCGGTCATCATGCATGGAGGGCTCTGTACCAGGTTGGCCATCACATCCTGGGTCAGTGGTTCTCTCAACTCTCTCATGCAGACCATCATCACCTTTCAGCTGCCCATGTGCACAAACAAGTATATCGATCACATATCCTGTGAACTCCTAGCTGTGGTCAGACTGGCCTGTGTGGACACCTCCTCCAATGAGATCATAATCATGGTTTCTAGCATCGTTCTGCTGATGACACCCTTCTGCCTGGTCCTCTTGTCCTACATCCAGATCATCTCCACCATCCTGAAGATCCAGTCCACAGAGGGAAGAAAGAAAGCCTTCCACACCTGTGCATCTCACCTCACAGTGGTCGTCTTGTGCTATGGCATGGCCATTTTCACTTACATCCAGCCCCGCTCCAGCCCCTCTATTCTTCAGGAGAAGTTGACCTCTCTCTTCTATGCCATTTTGACACCCATGTTGAACCCTATGATTTATAGTGTAAGGAATAAGGAGGTGAAGGGTGCCTGGCAGAAACTACTAGGGCAGTTATCTGGATTAACGTCAAAACTGGCAACTTGATGAATCCTGAGCATTAGCTAGAGAAAAGAGCTTTGCCTGTGTTTTCTCCCACTTAATTCAGATATGGCAGGCATCACCTGCATTGCCCTGGCAACCAGCAAGGAGATGCTGACACATGTACTGGTGATGCTGGGTAGGAGGCTGGAGGTTGGGTTGGGGTGTGGGCTGTGGGTATATTTTTATGTCACAGCAGCATGTTCAGTGGAGTTAAGCACTGTTGTAATAGAACTTCCCACACTCTCTCAGTCTCCATTCATATGGCCTGAGGGTAATAAGAAGAAAAACATTTACTGCTTTGATTTGTCATATTGTTTGTAATCATGGGCCTAATCATGGATCTTACTTTGGACCACTGGTTCTTATTTATCCAAATTTTGTACAAGGTAATTGTGTTTCTACTGGGAACTAAAACATTTTCATATTTTAGACTCACTTAAAAATAATGTGTGACGTATAAAGCCACATCCAGTAACTGTGAGTCACTGTTCTAAGAAGAGAGATGCTCTCAAGGCTGTTAAGATGGCTTTGTGCTGGACCTGCTACATGTGCTCACAGCATCTCATCTGCCTGATGAAGGTACCTCAGTGGAGGAGCATCAACTGAACGTCTTGTTTTGCTCCACAATCACTATGGAAACATTAGACAGGGGTGGGGGGTTGCCTGGGTGGCTCAGTTGATTAAGAACCCCACTGTTGATTTCAGCTCAGTCATGACCTCATGGTTCGTGGGTTCAAGCCCCGCGAAGAGCCAAGAGCCCTTTGCTCTCTTCCAGCAACTTAGCTTGTTTGGGACCACCTAAAGGGTTTTCCAGATCTTCATTTTTCAGGAAGAAGAAATGTTAAGAACGGGCTTCTCAGATATGTAGAAACAGATGAGTATAGTTTTATATTCCACGTGTTAAGTTTTACTTTTATCTTTTTCATTTTATAGACTTTTTTCCCCTCAAGATTGTCTTTTCTCAGAAATTTAAATTCTCATTAATTAATATAAGTGAATGCTTTGAGACAACAGACATTCTTCATTAGTAGCTGTTTGTGAATATCATTCTTAGTATAAGGGAGGAGAGTACTGTTGATTCAGGGGCAAAATAAAATGATGTTCTAAATAATAAGGCCATTAAATAAAACCTTTTTAAAAATTTGGATCCTAAAAAATATCTGAGAATTAAAGTCTTATTCATTATTTAATAACCATAAAAACATCACTGAGGTATTTTGTAAAAAACAAGCAAATCCCTAAATATGTATACAAATTATAGTTCAAAAGAATCCAAGTAAGATCCGTACGTGGCCATTTTCTACTATGTCTCTGAAGACTCGATTAATCTATAGGTTCACCCTACATTTCCTTTTTTCCCCTTGGAATTATTTGTTGAATAAAACAATGTTGTTTTTCCCAGGTGGATTTCAATGCAGTTTGGATTTTTTTAAGTGTGGTTTTGCTTGTTCCATTGACCTTGTATCTCCTGTTAGATCTGAAGGCTTGATCAGATTTAAATGTATTTCGTTTTCTGGCTAGATTTCTCAGATGGTGGCATGTACTTCTGTCAAGAAGGACACAGTGTTCAGTTTCTCTTTTCTAGGGTTTACTGCAATTATTAAATTGCCTAGCTCAGGGTTTCTCAATAGCAGGGTTTCTTAATGTCTATTGACATTTTGGGCTAGATGGTTATTTCTTGTGGGGACGATTCTGTACATTATAGGGTATTTTTCAAATTCCTGACCTCTACCCACTAAATGGCCATTGTGCCCCCTCCCCACCTACTTCCAGTTTGACAACAGAAAAATCTCCAGATATTACCAAATGTCCCCTGGGATGGCTAAATCACCCCTAGTAGAAAACTACTCACCTAGTTTCATTAATTTATTAGGGGTTTCAAGGCGGTGGTATTCTATCATCCCTTTCTCTTTAGTATTTGTAATACTTATAGATAGAGACTTCCTCCTCATTACTGTTTTATCTTCCTGAGATCTAGTTGGTAGAAGAAAGGAAGGCAGGATACATTTTTTATTTTTTCCTTTCTTTACCACTTTTTAAAAATACAACAAAAGAGATGTTTAAAAAATCATGATGAACTCATCAATGTAAACTTATTTGCTGTATTATTACTTGTCGCAATTATTATCCCTATTGGTGTTCAAATAGTCCCATATTTATTGAGTGGGAGTCCTTCCTTTTGGTAACAAATCACAAGTTTTGCAGCTTAAAACAACACAAAATTATTATCTTAGAGTTCTGGAGGTCAGAAGTCTGAAATGGGCTTCACTAGGCCAAAATCTAGATGTCCAGAGGCTGTATCCTTTCTGGAGGGCTAGAGAAGAATCTGACTTCTTGCTTGTCCCATCTTCCTAAGGGAGCTTCCAGTCCTTGGCTCATGCCTCCTTTTTCCACCCTGAAGGTCAGCACAGCACCTTCAAACCTCTCTCCGACTCTAATTGTACTTCTATCCTCACATGTCTCTCTCCTGACTCTGAGCCTTTCTCCTTGCTCCCATACAGATCCTTGTCTGGGATCACACAGATTATCCAGGATGATCTCCCCACTTGAGGATCCTTAATATAAATGCATCTACTGTTTCCTTTTAACACGTAGGGCAGGTTCTGTATATGAATGTGAATGAATAACATTCACAGGTTCTGAAGGACATGGGCATCTTTAGGGGTCATTATTCTGGCTACCAAAGAATCTATTCAAATTGGCTACCTAGTTTTTTCCCCACATGACACTAGTGTCTTCAACAGCTCCCTTATTTCTGGTGTGATACAATTTCACAGGCCCATCTTTTACCTTTCTTGCATTATAATTGGAATTATTTCTCCAAGAAGTACTGGCTCCTTTTGATGGGATATGGAATTTAGAGAGCACAGTCTGAGAACTGTGTTCTTCCAGAGGTTTATGGTTGGTTCTGCTATAGGCAAGATGGATGGTCCGTGATGATTGTAATTGAACTGGTCTTGGCTAAATAAAATCCAGTATGTTTAACCCATAGATAGTCATCGTTGTTGTCACCATGAGCACTGGTGTG
Organism: Panthera tigris; assembly: GCF_018350195.1. Classification (NCBI taxonomy): domain Eukaryota; kingdom Metazoa; phylum Chordata; class Mammalia; order Carnivora; family Felidae; genus Panthera; species Panthera tigris. The sequence continues at coordinate 156,141,876 of NC_056661.1, forward strand.
CTTGGGAAATAAAGCTGACTGACTCCTGAGGTGTGCCTGTATTCTTGTCCACATGGAAACAGAGAACTTCCTTTGTCATGAGAAATCCTACGGAACACATATACGTTTATTCTTATTTCTTCCTTAAAGCTCTGTGTCCTGGTCCTCCAAATGTTGTCTTTTATTTTGAGGTAGAAGATTATGCATGGCCTTTAAATCAGTGCATATCCTGGCTTCTGATTACCTTCCTGCCATGCAAATTTATGGTGAAATGTACCATATAAAATCCCCCCCCCTAAAGAAGAGCTCTTTTTTCCCTGGTCTTTCAGGGCCACACCTTCTCAGTTAAATAGTTACAGGGATTATGTAGAAAGGCCATATTATGGGTTGACGGCTCAGTGGCAGGGTGACAGGAACAGGCACAATGGGAGTATAAGTCAGCTGTTTATAACGGTTGTTGGAGTCTTCAGGGTCTGCTCAGGCTAGTCTCACATATACTGCTTTAGGATTTGTTCCTCAAAGCCAGTGTTGATGGACAGCTCCAGGTGCATGGTGACCTGGTTTCTCATAGCCAGGCATTCCTGTGGTCTGTTAGGTCCCAACAGCAAGTAAGAATTGTTTCTCAAAAGAACAGCTAACTTGAAGCACTCGACTGGCTCAGTCAGAAGAGCATGCAACTCTTGATCTTGGGATCATGAGTTTGAGCCCCATGTTGGGTGTGGAGATTTCTTAAAAATAAAATCTTTTTTTTTTTTTTTTTTTTTTACAAAAAAGAACAGATAACTTGACAAAGAGACATTTCCTCCCCAAACCTTATAGACCAGCACTTTGATTCTCCAATCAAGCCATCCCACAGTCTGTATTCAGCATTTCAATCTGCCATAGATATTTCAAGGATCAGTGGAAACATGGGGTCATAAGGACCAAGTAGAAGATTGTTTACACTGCAGACAAACCATCTGGAGAGTTTCTCTTGCACTGCTCTTGAAATTGGCATTTGTGACACCCTAATCTGATTGGCCTTCTAATGGTAAGCCCAAAATGGACAAATATGGAAAACACTGAGTCTTGAGGAACAACAGGTACAGATAAAGAGTAGATTGCACTGGTGTTCTCACAATAGAAGCTTCAAGACTGGATACCCAGACATTAGGCCTTGATGACATAGTTCATTGATTAAAGAAGTTCTTTCTTTATATGACATAATATTGTGGATATTGACTTGATATCCCACTACATGGGCTGCAGTGAAATGAGTGTTTATATGAAATATAATGTGTTCTCCACCTGTGTCTGAAAATATTCTTTGTACTATTTATTTCTTGGATAAGAAGCAAACTGGCTTTAGAAGCAGACTGGACCTCCAATCTGGGTCAGATTCTTTGGTCTGGTCTGTTGAGACTGAAGACCACATGGCTGGCTATGGGGTCCTTCACCTGAGAGACACTGAGAGGAGGAAACGATCAAGCTAAATGCTCCTCACTGTGTAGTCATTTGCATGATTTCAGACTTCTTACTATCAAGGGCTTCTATGGGGTTTGAATATTCTAAATATCCCTTTTAAAATATAGAGGTCTGAAATAAAACATGATCTCAAATGTAGTCTAATCAAGTCAGAATCCAATGCATGTGGCAGAAACTCGCTATTTGCTCCTAAACTCATTTCCTCTACTTCACGGTGAGTTCTAACTTCTGAAATGTAGATGCAAAGAAAGAAAATATACCATTTCCAGGCCTGACCTGTTGAAATCTCCCAACCGCCAGCCTCCATTCTTCACTGTTTTGCTCTGAAGTCACCCCCATACAGGGGATCCGGCACAGGACTCTGGGGGTTCAGAGGTCAGAGGAGGCCTGGATCCTGGGTCATTGACCAGATGAGATCTAGCCATACCAGTGTCACCCACATGAGAATTTGTATAATAAGAAATAAATTTTATTGTGTTATGCCATGGTTATTGGGAACTGTTTGTTTCAGAATCTAGCCCACTTTGAATAGTATAATGAGGTTTTTATTTTAATATGATCACAAATCCCTGTGTACATCTAATTAGTACCCTGCTACTTAAAAATAACAAATGATCTTTGCCTTCAACCAGCTCACAATCCAATCAAATTCTAGTAATTTGGACTTCTTCGTAATTATTCCTAATGTGTTTAAGATTGCTTTGGCTTTTTAAGTTTTAAGTAGATACCAAGTATTGAAATATGATCATTGAAAACTTCACGTCTTTATCATATAAACTGATGTTGAGCCAATACTCCAAATTCCTTACTATTTGATTTTTTTTGTGCCTAAGTGCTATGCTAGGATTAATAAATAATGAAGACTAATTCCTTATTTTGTTATTGAGGTATAATTTACCTACAGTAAAATGCATTCTTTTTTGTATAGAGTTCTGTGAGTTTTAAAAAATTTACACAATCATGTAAGCACCACCACAATCACGACAGAAATTTTCGTCATTCAAACATATTATTTGCCCCTTTTAGTCAGTCTATTTTCTGAACATCATTTCCGGCCAACCACCAATCAGATTTCTTTGTCTATTGCAAAATATCATGTAAATGGAATCAGGACACAGTCTTTGAGTCTGACTTCTTTTCCTTAGCATAAAGCATTTGAGATACATTCATATTTTTGATGTTATGGTGGTACATTCTTTTTATTTGTAGAGTAATAGTTTAATTGTATGGATATACCATAGTTTTTTGTTTACTTTTTATTTTATTTTTTCTATTTTTGTAATTTTTTAAAATTTATTTTTGAGAGAGAGCGAGCGAGCATGAGCAGGGGACAGGCAGACAGAGAGGGAGAGAAAGAATCCCAAGCAGTCTCTGCAGGGTCAGCACAGAGCCCCATGTGGGGTTCAAACTCACAAAACCGTGAGATCATGACCTGAGCCGAAATCAAGAGTTGGACCCTTAACTGACTGAGCCACGCAGGTGCCCTGATTTACTTTTTAAAGTACATTTGGATTGTTTCTAATTGGGGGGAATTATGAACAAAAACTGTTGTAAAAATTCAAATACAGATTTTTGGGGTGAACGTAAATGAATTCAATTGGGTGAAAAGAAACCCAACATAGGAGTTCTATGGCCAGGTTGTTATAAGAGTAAGTTTTATCTCATAAGAAGCTACCAAACTTTTTTAAAAAGATGGCATTTGCATTTGCACAAGCAATAATGAGAGTCACAGTTATACCACATGATTGCCAGTGTTGGCTAGTGTCAGCTGCTCTCATTTTAGCAATTCTAGTAGATGGGCAGCAATATTTCACTGTGGCTTTAAATTGCATTTCTTGAGGACCAATGATGTTGAATATCTTTTGTGCTTTTCAGCGATCTGCATGTTTTTGGTGGGATGTCTGCTTGTGTCTTTTGCCCGAGTTTCACTGGGTTGTTTATTTTCTTACTATTTAGTTTTGAGAATTTGTTAAATATTCTACAACAAGTCTTTTGTAAGATACGTGTTTTGCCAGCATCTTTTCCCGGTCTCTGGCTTGTCTTTTCAGTCTCATAATGGTATCTTTCAAGAAGCAGAAGTTTTAATTTTAAACAAGTCAAATTTATCCATTGGTTTCATTATAGGTCATGTTTCTGGTGTTCTGTCTAAGAAATCTATGCCTAATCTAAGGTCACAAAGATTTTGGTCAGTATTTGAGTCCCTGATCCATTTTTAGTTAATTTTTGTATATATAGTTGAAGACCTGGATTCAAGTTCCTTTTTTTTTTTGCATATGGATATCTAGTTATCCATTATTATTTGTTGAAATTCTGGGTTTTTTATCCATTAAAATTTTTCCTTTTCCAAAAATAATTGGCCATGTATGCATGTATCCATTTCTAGACTCTTCGGTTCCTTTGTTCCTTTCATCTAACACTGTTACTTGAAATTGGTGGTCTAGGTTGTCCAATTTTGTTCTCTTTTTCAAAATTGTTTTATTCTAGATTCTATGTTTTTCTACTAACTTTGAGAATCAGATTAATTCTTACAAAAATTTCTGCTGGGATTTTGGTTGGTTTTGCATTGTATCTACAGATCAGTTTGGAAGAGAATTAATTATTTTTAAAATATTGTCTTTCACTCCATAAACATGGTAAATATTTCTCCATTGAGGTGTTCTTAGATTTCTTTCATCAGTGCCTTATGATTTTCAGCATAGAGACCTATCATATATTTTGTTAGATTTGTACCTAATTCTTTAATGTTTTTATGTGCTATTATAAACAGCACTGCCTTTTAAATTTCATTTTCCATTTTTTATTGCTAACAAGTACAATTTATTTTTGTATATTGACATCATGCCTAGTGAACTTGCTGAAATCATTAGTTATAGTAGCTTTCCTGTAGATTAGTTGGGTTTTCTACGTAGATAATTATGTCATGTATGTGTAGAGACAGCATTATTTCTTCCTTTACAATATGCATGCCTTTTATTTCTGTTGCCTGATAAAAGGCACTGGCAAGGACTGTTAGTATTCAGTGTTAATAGAGTCATGCAAAAGGGCATTTTTGCTTTATTCCCAATCTTAGGGGAAAAGGATTTGATCTTTTATCATTCAGAATGAATTCAGTTAAAGGTTCTTTGATGCCATTTATGAGATTGAGGAAGTTCTCTGTTCCTAGTTTGCTGACAGCTTTTATCATGAATGTGTGTCAAATTTTGTTAAATACTCTTTCTACTTTTATTGAGAGGATCATGTCATTTTACTTCTTCAGACTGATGATGTTGTGAAATACATTGATTAACTTTTGCATAATGAATTAGCCTTGCATTCTGAGACTAAATCAAACTTGGTCATGAGGTATTATCATTTCTAATATTCCTTGATTCAGTAACTAAGTTTCATTAAGAATTTTTTGTGTCTATCTTAGTGAGGGATAGTGCTGTATGGTTTTTCCTTTCTTGTAATATTTTTTTTCTGATTCTAGCACCAGAGTAATGCAGGTCTCATAATATGGGTTCAAAGGTGTTGCCTCCTCTTCTGTGTATGGAAGCAATGGTGTAAAATTGATATTTCTACCTTAAATGTTTGATAGAATTTATCATTGACATCATTTGGACCTGAAACTTTTCTGTTGAAAACGTTTGAACAATGTTTTTAATTCTTTATATACATAAAATTGTTCAGATATCTATTTCTATTAAAGTAAGCTGTGTTACTTTGTATGTTTTAATGAATTTTTCCATTTTATCTAAGTTGTTACATTTATGAGCATTTTGGGGATTGGTATATCCTTTTAGTTATTCTTTCAATATCTGTAGGATTTATAGAGATGTCCCCTTTTTTCTGTTATTGGTAATTTGTATCTTTTCCCTATTTCTGTTGAGGTCAGTCTGGCTTATGTATCAACTCAGTCTTTATGAAGAGCCAGATTTCTATTTCATTGATTTTTGTCTATTTTCCTTCTTTTTAATTTTATTTATTTGTCACTTTATCTTTATTTTGTCCTTCTTTGTGCTTATCTGGGTTCAATTTGTTCTTCGTGTAGCTGGAAATTCAAATTACTGAATTGGGACTCTTCTTGTTTCTCATGTGAGCATATAATCCTCCAAGTCTAAGAACCACTTCAGTTGTGTCTCACAGATTTTTTCTCTTTTTCACTTTTATGCAATTAAAATATTTTTAAATTTCCCGGGGGACTTCCTTTGTGATGTATAGATTATGTGGAATTGGGTTGCTTAATTTTCTAATTTTGAAAATTTTTACATACATGCTTCTGTTATAGATTTCTCCTTTAGTTTCATTTTATCTAAGAACATACTTTGTATTATTTCATTTTTAAGAGTATTTTGAGTGTTATTTATGGCACAGGGTTTTGTCCGTCTTGGTGAATTTTTTGAATGTACTTGAAAAGAATGTGTATTTTGCTGGTATTTGGTAGAATGTTCTATAAATGTCAATTCGATCAAGTCATTTGGTAGTGTTGGCCAAGTCTTCTATATCCTTACAATTTTCTGTATACTTGCTGTATTGACTACCGAGTTATTTGGAAACTTCAACTAAAATTGTGCCTTTATTTCCCTTATCATTTTTTATCAGTTTTTGCTTCATCAGTTTTGAAACCCTCTGGTTAGTGTGTATACATTTAGGATTGTTATAATTTGATGAATTGACCCTTTTCCATCATGCAATGTCCCTCTTTATCCCTGTTAATATTTTATATTAATATAGCTACTCCAGCTCTCTTTTAGTTAGTGTTCTAATGGTATATACTTTTATCCTTTTACTCTTAACATGTCTATGTCTTTATAGTTAAAGTGCTTTTCCTTTAGATGGAATAAAATTAGGTCTGGTGTTTTATCTAACCTCATAATCTCAATCTTTTACTTAATCAACTGAGATAGACTACTTGTATTTATGTAATTATTGCTGTGTTTTGACTAAAATCTATCATCTCCCCAGTTTTTGCTTTTTCCATATATTATTTCTTCATTTTTTCTCTTTCTCACATGATTTTTGGATCAATTCTGTACTTTTATTGCATTTCATCATTACCATTAGCCTAGTTTTATACCAATTAAAATTTTTAATGGCTGCTCTAGAGTTTACATTATACATTTAAAAGTATCAATCTTAAATAGTGTAATAGCTCTTCATATGAAGCATAAGAACCTTCAAACAGTATACTACCATTTTCTCCCTCCCATTTGTGTGCTATTATTGCCGTGTATTTTATATCACATAAGGTATAAACACTGAATACATTGCTATTATGTTTTATATTCGTTATCTTACAGTGTGTTAGAAAGTTTTTTAAATGAGTTTTTAGCTCTCAATTTTACCAAATAGTACTGCTTCACTATATGTGTATAAAAATACAACAAATGTCTGTAGGTTGATTTGTATCCTGTGACTTTACTGAATTCCTTTGTGTTCTAGCGGTTCTTTGCTGTGACATTTTAATTTCATGTATGTTCGCGTGTTTGATATTATCCCATGTTCTCTTCTCTTTGTATCATCATCATTTTTTTTCCTCTTTGTGTTTCAGTTTTATTAATTTCTATCAACTTTATCCTCACTGATTTTTTTCTCGGTTCTGTTGAGTTTACCCTTAATCAATCTTCATCTTTGTTACTGTGTTCTTCAGCCTAGTATTTCCATGTGATTCTTCCATATACTTTTAAATTATCTGCTGAAATTCTTCATGCATTTATGACACTGTCCATCTTTTCTATTATATCCTTTAAAATTTTAGTAAGAGTTATTTTAAAGCTCTCTCTAATAGTTCCCACATGCAGATACTTAATTCTGGTTCTGTGAATTGCTTGGTCCAGTAAGAGCATATTTTTTCTTGATTTTTCTCTGATCTTTAATGTGTGTGTGTGTGTGTGTGTGTGTGTGTGTGTGTGTGTGTAGGATAACAGGCTATGAGATAAATAGTATTATGCTTTGCAGGAGACACTTCTCTTCTGTTTACCCTAAGAGGTAGTGTGTATGAGGTGTGGGAATCAGTGCAGCCAGGATTACATTGAGTTTGAGTTTTATATTGCTATGGTTATCCTCAGTGCACCAATAAATTCTTTTTTCTCTATTATGACTTATGCTTAGTGTGGGATGGTCAGTGGTTGTAGGGCTTTTCCCAGTCTCAACCATCCTGAGTTTTAGTCTCTTTCTATTAGGCTACATCTGGAGAGTGTGTCTTCACTGGCTGCCCCCACTCCATGATAACAGCTTTGACTTGTTCCTTAATTCCTGCTGGCCTGGTAATGAGGGTGAGGTTTTATTCCCTTTGTCCTGGTTCTTTCTCAGTCTCAGGAACATCTTTTGTCTCTGTGTTTCAGAATTTCTTAGTGATCCTGCCCCTTCTGCAGTCTTAGGAGATGGTTAATGTACTGATCCAGAATGGTCTCCTGCTCAATGGAAACCCCAGAGTTAGAGTTTTTTTTTCTGTTCCCCCTTCCCTCAGTAATGAGTCTTTATTTATCTGTCTCTGAGGAAAACAAGGTTTGCTGTCCTTCCCCTGTGGCTTCAGGCTTTTGTTGCATAATGGAGATGATTTGGTGATTGGAGAGTTCCTTAGCTTACTATGACAGATGTTGCTGCCTTCACCTAGACCCGCACTATGAAGGAGACTTTCTTTGGTTTTCTGCTTTCTTCAAACATCCTTATGAGGCTTGGTCTAAGTATGTGGAAAAAGTATTGAGAATATTTGTGAATGCTTCTTTTTTTCCTCTGTCTCCTAGCCATTGTATATTCATATTACTCCCACATTCAGCCTTTAGCAATTTGATAAATCAGTTCTTACAGGCTTACGTGGTGCCCCACATTCCTCACATACACTGGCCCAGGTAAGGTAGAGCCCATGTCCCACGCCTTTCTGGATGCAACCATCATTCCTGAGATTTCATTTTATTTGGTTTTCTTGTAACCTCAGCTTTCTGATGATTTTTAAGAATAGTTATGATTTTATAGATTATCTGATCTTTTCTTGTTTAAGATGGAGGTGATGTTCATTCAAACTTCCTACAACCTAAAAGGAATCTAGAAGAGGCTAAATTACTCTTTAAAGTCTGTTTTAACAGACAAAGTAAAACAGGGAAATAGGCACTAATTTTCAACTAAGTACTAGTATAACAATAGCAAAAAAATCTCTTCAGGCCAAGCAATTTTAAGTCAACAAACCACTTATCTGGAAGTAGCATATTCAAATTATATGCAATGTTTGGGGTAGAGATTTATGTTCTTTTTACAAACAAAACATACGTGTTGATAGTACATATTATTGTGTTTAGAAACTATTCCAGTTCCTAGGCCAACACTGATAAGATGGCCTTCCCAGTCAGAAGAGAGCATTTTCTGTTTGGGGAACAGTACGAATTGTAGGATGAGTGGGGGCTCACAGGGGAGGCAAGTGGTGAAAATTGAGATTGTGACTGACTGAATTTCTTCTCTCCCAGTTGAGATATGGCATTAGAGTCATTGGAGATTTTAGATCAAATATTTGTGAAGTAAGTAATGGTAGAATAAAATGTTGTAATGAAAGATAAATGTGACACTGGTTTACAGAATGAGTTGTTCCAGGCGTTCTCAAATGCATTCTATGAGAAAAATCAGAAAGGGTGATTAAAACACCCTCTGCGACATACCTGATTCAGTAAGTTTTCAATGCCTATCAAGCATTGAAAAGAAGTGAAATTACTTAGCACTTGGTTACAAAGGCTAAAATAATGGTAGTCAGCAGCATTAACAATGGAAAGGAAGGATCCATGCCACAAATATTTGGAGTAAGAGTTGATGTAACTTGCTGAGTGATGGAGGTTGAATGACTAGGAAGGTCCCCCAGGTTAGGAGCAGGAGTGACTGAGAGTGCTGTCGGATCCTTACCAATGCTTGGAATTTGGGAGTTTCCTTTGTTGTCTACAGATGAGTGGAGAAAAACAGCAGTGATGTGAACGTCTGGGTTCGGTGACTACAGCTCTCCCAACCATGGAATGTTTCCAGCTTTCCTCAAAGTATCCCACCAATTCTGTCAGTTCTGTGGGACTCAGGTGAGGAAAGAGAAGCATCTCTACTTTCCCTTTCTATTGCCTGGATGATCACAGCAGCATTGTCAAAGTCACAGGTGCTGTGGTGTCAGGCGTTACGATAACATGGCAGAATGAGTGGATAAGCAGGATGACACCCACATGGATGAGAAGAGAGGATGCCTGGGAGATAACTCCTGGACGTTAGGGAAGTAGGTGAGGTGGCATGTAGATGCTGAGGGGATGCCTAAGTGGGTGGCTGAGCAGACAAGCAGATGGCTGAGTGAGCATCGAGGGGGGAGGTGTGGACAGCGGGTAAGTGCGTGGATGTGTACATGGTGGTGCTGAGAGGGACTGGGTATTTGACTGGGAGAGGAAGGGACAAATGTTTCACTTATATGATGCCTGAAGAATATATCAGAGATGTAATGGGACTGCATTCTGTGAATTTTACATTAAGTCTATTCATAAAAATTAAAGATTTGGAATGGTATAGAAAACTAACACTTCTGTACTTCCACATTGAGAATCTCCATTACCTTTTTCCTCTCCTTGTTTTCCCCCTCTAAAGCTTAATATTTTCTACATCCCCTTTCAGGGATCTTTTTTGGAGTCTTAAATCTTTGTATGTGGTGTTAGTATTCTTAAAACTAGAATAGTGCCATGAGACAATAGTACTCATGAGTACATGAGAGTACCAAGGTGTGCGTCCATCTGTGCAAAGCTCACAGCAGGACCAGTGGGCTGTTTGCACATGTCAGAGGAATGAAGATAATGCTCCTGTGTTCAGAAGGAGAGATGACAGTATCCTGGAGCCAAAGGGGGTAACTTTTTTTCTTCACCAGGTTTGGTTGCAGACCCAGTCACTGCTCAGTGGAATAGGGGCATGAGTGTTAAACGTCAGGTTGGGGCTACAGGAGAATATCATAAAGCCTCAGAAATCTAGGATCTCTGGCTTTTAAGAATGACCCTAGGCTTCAGCGGGTTGCTGTGATTGATGAGGATGGGGAAGAACAGGCTTCACGGGGAGAAGAAGGGCAGCATGGAGGCCCTGCCCTCGAGGACTGGGAGTGCTATCAACCACGGACACATAAAGCTCCTGAGGGGAGTCTGTCAGCCTCACATTGCTCAGACACTGCTGTATCACATTAGGTTTACGCTGGAGCCAATTGCAGGGCACCTGTGAACTTTCTAGTAGCTGTTTCCCTCACAATCTAAACTAGTCCCAGGTGATACCTTAGCCAGGAGCCCGAGGAGTCTGGGACTCTTCATCTCTCTGGTCCATGTCTTTGCTGGAGGGGAGCATTCTTTAGAAACCAACATAAACTTAGATTAAAGCGGACACATCTGTGTGTCTGGCACTAATCAATGCTTGGGAGCGCTAACGGAGGCACCAGCAGAGAGGGGGTGCCCACAGAGGTGTCTAGAGGGGCAGAAGTAGAACAGATCTGACTTATTAGGGACTTTGGATCAGGGGTGTGATCCACGGATGTGATCTTCTCATTCTGAATAGTATAAGAAGTGTAGAAAAGTGGTTCTGCCTTCCTAATGCTGGGGGCTCAGGTACATTTCTCTTCTAAGGGTTCTTGATTCTGCAGGTATGTACTGACAGAGAGAAAGACAAAGAGAGTAATGGCAAGGAATGGAAGGAAGCAACTGATTAATAATTAAAAAGTGGAGTCCCTATGGATGAATTCTGCATCTTTTGGACAGAAAACACTTAGGAAACAAGCCTAGATCTGTGAAGTGCTTCGTTAGGATTTGATATTCTTGAACATGTAGTAGGAGTATATAACATTTCCAGTTAAGATAAATTGTCAATTGTTTAAAAATTTTCAAGAATGAAATCTTGCCATTTGCAACAACATGGATAGAACTAGAGTGTATTATGCTAGGCAAAACAAGTCAGAGAAAGACAAATAGCATAAGATTTCACTCATGTGGAATTTAAGATATAATACAGATGAACATAAGGGAAAGGAAGCAAAAATAATATAAAAACAGAGAGAGAGACAAACCATAAGAGACTCCTAAATACAGAGAACAAAATGAGGGTTGCTGGTGGGGTATTCGGTTGGGGTAAGGGCTAAAGGGGTGAGGGGCATTAAGGAGGACACTGGTTGGGATGATCACTGGGTGTTATATGTAAGTGATGAATTGCTAAATTCTATTCCTAAAAAAATATTTTGATTTAAAAAAAGGCAAATAAACAAAGGAAGTTACCACACTCTGCAAATGCAAAAAAAAAAAAAAAATCTTAGTTATTTCTCTAACAGTATATATACAAAGTATTTGAATTTTCCTTTCAATGATAGAAAGCTGATTAAATGGATTTCTCAAATTGATATAGACTCAAGAATATGAGCTGGGACTAGAAATAAGGTCTTCTGACTCAGGGTTGGTTCCTCTAGAATGGGCTGGAGGAATTATACTGTGGAGACATAGTATACTGAGTGATTTGTACTGTACTAGTCGTGTTTCCTACAAAGGATGAGACATATAAAGAAGCTTAGCATTTACAGAATGAAGTTATGATAAAATATATCACAAAAGGTGAATTTCAGGATTGCACATGTTGGAGAAACTGGGTCCTCAATAATTGGACTCGGTGTATGTGAAGAGTCAGGTAACAAAACCCAGGTATGAAGTAGATAACAAGAACCAAAAAGAAAAACTGATTGCTTTCTCAGAGTTAAAAATTATCTTTGAAACATCACCTTCCCAAGTGGCCCTGGGATCATCTGTTTCCAAACAGTGGGATATTGCAAATATGCCTGCCTGTGTTGGATATGGTCAGTGATCCAACTACTCAGCCACATTTTAGAGGACTCTCTTTAAATTAAAGTGCCATTTCCATTGATAACCCACTTGTTTAAAAGTATGCTCAGCATGAAAGAAAGAATATCTGTGGGTTGTGGGAGTTAGCTTCATATGCTCTGCTTCTGAATTCAAGACTTGTAATCTGTCTCTGCTAAGACTATAGAGGACTCCAATGAGAAGGCCAAATATGATTATAACTCAAAGGGAGTGTTCCAAAAGATGATGTGCAAACTTTCAGGGGAGAAAAAGCGTTTGGAATTTTATCTCTTAGCCACAGAGCCTGATCTCTGTAATAAGTGGTGGAAAATATAAAGAAGGGGATCACCCACAAACCTTAACTGTATTTCAGGTTGGGTTTCTGAGGCTGATCCAAGGTTTTGTCCATCCATGCACTCTTTGAATTGGCACGAATAGTGGAAAGGGGTTTTATTTTGAAATACAATCTTGGAAGTTGAGATACTGAAGAATCCTATAGTGTGCATTCCTTTGAATCTTTTCAAGTCAATAGTTCTCTCTTCCTAATGTGGGGGAAGGGGAAGAGATAATTTATGAAGCCATCAGTCAATAGAAATGGAAAACATTATTAGATAGATTTAAATGTATAACATACTCACTGGTGTAAGATGTTAAATGTGGCCTTGAATATTGAATAGGCAAATATACCCATGTGTCAAGCCCTGGATACTTCCTTCCTTGCAAAGGAAAATTGAGTATTTTGGAGTGTTGGTCCATAAAGTAGCAATGGAAACTAAATGCAACTAAAAATCGGTTAATAAATGTGGACAGCAGCATCTGAAGACATCTCTAGGGAATCACAAGTGATGAGCCTGTCTGTGTGTACCAACATATGAAAAGTTCTGTCATCCTTGGTTTGTCTATGGTATGGGTCATCTTTTTCTTGATAAGAAGGTCCTCATAATTCCTCAAGGCTATATCAATACAGTTAGAGCAGGAATATGAGGAGGATGTGCTGAAAGGCTAAAAGGGTACTTTATGTTAAGAATTGCTACTTGGGGCAATACCCTTTCTCTCAGGCATACCGCAGAACTACAGGGAGGTCGGAATGAAAGGGCTCCCATCTGAGAGGTCCACTGCTCAGAATTTAAGTAAATTATAATAGTTGGGAGATGCTTCATTTTTAAGACTCAAAATACCCAGATGTTTACAACAAATATTACTAAAAATCACTGCCTGGGAATTTGCCATTAAAAATATATTTAATTTAAGATCTTGACTTTGTTGATATTGTTTTTAAGATGGGGAGAAGCAGGGGCAGTTTAGAACATGGGCCATTTTACTGGAGGGCAGACATTGATGTAGAGTTAGAGATGGGATGAAAGTATTTGTTCATAAATGAAATGTTAGAAGACAGACTCAGATAAAGGGAGGCAGGAATAAACCAAAGCTAAATTTTATCCACCCCATGGAGATAAAGACCAGTCCTGGTTTTAACATCAGCAGGAAGCATTGTCAGAATTTTTCCCTCTTCATCTTGTTCAAGTGACAGATATTTTCAGCTGAAGGTGTTATAAGGTTGTAGGAGATTAAAAATAGGAAAAATAATTGTGGTTCACTTTATGGAGATAGAATAGGTTGAAAAACAACATTTAACCTGTTCATTTCAATTTTTATGATACAGAACATATAACAGTTTCCATAAGATCAAAGAACAAATTTGCTTTACTTAAAGAAAGATCGTAATGATTGACTAAAATTTAACTTTTAAGTTAGGTGTATTGTGTCATGTAAAAGAAAGGGATTTTTTGAGAAATCTCAACGCCTTTTTTTTTTTTTTAAATTTCTTTGTCATAGAGATAAGAACATTTCTATCCTGTTATCTGCAGTAACTGATAGTTACTGGGTATTATGAGAAGATACATGGAGGTACTTTTAGCTAGAGTCCAACAATGGTAATATTTTAAATGAAAAAAAAATTGTCTCTGTAGTCCAGACCTAACTTTTCTCACAACTTCAGTGTCATTCACACCAAAACTTACAGTTTTGTACTCTTACATGACTCATTTTCAAGGGTCAGTTTACAACAAGGTTAGGTACTTCATATAAAACTCCCATATCATATTATTTTATTTTAAAAATATTTCATTTTTAACCATTTCATTAAAAGGACAGTGATCAAAATAAAACAAATAGATTTCAGGCATTAGTGGCAGTGCTTTAAGAAGATAATTTTTCATGGACTATTTCAATGGTATCTATCATATCACATATTGTGTTTTATTAGTGCTCTTGTCCAAGGAGGAATCGCAGGGGTATATTGTTTAATACGATGCCCTGAGTAGGCAGCATGGATTCTTTGTTTTTGAGTAGACAAATAAAACTCAAAACATACATAGAGAGATGTGGCTTGGAGTTTGTTGAGCATGTGCACGAAATAACACAAAGAATGTAAACTAGGGTTTATTGTCTGTATGTCTGTTATTTTGTAAAATAAAAATTGTATTTAAGGTGTACAACACAAAGATTTTATATACATATACATAGTGAAATGACTACTATTCTTGAGGTAATTAACATATTCTCTCATGTAGTTACCTTTTATGTGTATGTGTGATAAGGACCTAAAATCAATTCTTTTAGCAAATTTCCATAATGACTGTAGTCATTATGATGTACATTAGATCTCAAGACCAATTCATCCTAAAAAAACTACAACTTTGTGCCCTATAACCGACATCTCCTCATTTCCTCTTCCCTTGGTAACTACCTTTCTACTCTCTCTATGTATTTGACATTTTGGATTCCACATGTAGGTGAAATCATGCAGTTTTTCTCTTTCTGTATTTGGCTCATTTCATTCAGTGTAATGACCTCCAGGTTCTTTCATGGTTGTTGCAAATCGCAGGATCTTTTTTTTTTAAGGCTGAAAAATATTCCATTGTATGCATATATATCAAAATTTCTTTATCCATTCAACAGATACTTAACTGTTTTCATATCTTGGCTGTTGTGAATAATGCTGCAATGAACATGGGAGTGCAGATATCTCTTCAAGGTATTGAGTTCATTTTTTTCGGATAAATACCAGAAGTGGGATTGCCGAATCACATGGTACTTCTATTGTCAATTTGTTGAGGAAATACCATACTACTTTCCATGTTGGCTGTAGCAATTCACATTCCCACAAACATGTACAAGGGTTCCCTTTTCTCCACATCTTGCCAATGCTTGTTATTTATTATTTGATAATAGCCATCCTAACATAGGTAAGGTGGTATCTCATTGTGATTTTGATTTGCATTTCCCTGATTATTGGTGATGTTGAGATATCTTTTCATATGCCTGTTGGCCATCTGTATGTCTTCTTGAAAAAAATGTCTGCTCAGGACTTGGCTAATCTTAAAAACCTGGTCATTTGTTGCTTTTGCTATTGAGTTATATGCATTCTTTTTATAGTTAGGATATTAACCCTTTATCAGATATATGGTTTGCAAATATTTTCTCCCAATCCCTAGCTTACCCTTTCATTTTGTTGATTGTTTCCTTTGCTGTAAAAAAGCTTTTAATTTGATGTAATCCTACTTGTTTATTTTTGCTTTTGTTGCTTGAGCTTTTGGTGTCAATTAAAAAAAAATCATTGCCTAGACCAATATCAGGGGTGTTTCCCCTATAATTTCTTCTAGGAGTTTCTAAGCCTTAGAGTTTAGTCTTTAATTCATTTTGAGTTTATTTTTGTATATGTGTAAGATAAATGTCTCTTTATTTTCTGTGGACCTGGGGGACTCTTGAATGTTGAGTCCTGTTGGATCACATAGCTAAGGAGTCAGTCCCTCAAGTGACAGCCATAAAAATTAAGGTGCTGGATATGTGGTCCAATTACTTTAATCCTCAGAGACAAGCTGGGAGTTGTGGGTTCTCTCCCAGTTGTAAGGAACTGTACTAGTAGTGGAGATTGTGCCACTGATGTGTCTCACTAATGTGTCTACCTGTTTTGATGTGGGTATTTTCTGTCATCCTATGAGTAGGAGTTGCCCCATTCCTTTTTGGATTTCTCTTGGAATGGATCTGTATGTAGGTGCTTATTTAGAGCATCCATGGGATGAGACAAAGTCCTATTCTGCCCCCTTGCTGACTGCCTTTCAGATTTTATTGTATATTAAAGGAGCATTAGGTACCTGGCAAAAAGGTAAGGTAGCCAAAGTTGTAATGAATAATGAGAAGAGAACACAAACAAATTTATACTGGAGGGAGAGCAAAATAGGACTCTTAACTGTAATAATTGTTCAACACTGGTTTTGAGGCAAGTAAATGTTTTCTCAGACTAATCATGATTAAAGAAAAGCAAAGTGAAGGGTGGTTGAGGAAGTATTATGATAAGCAGGAAAGAAGGAACTGTTGAAAGAATGGATCAAGTTTCGAGAAGGTAATTAAAGAAATTTATGAAAATGCATGTGTCTGAATCATGAATGAGTAGGGTGTTCCTGGGACTACTTGTTCTGTTTTGTTGTTTAAGAGGTAAGAGAATTAAAGCATAGATAGTCTTCATCTTTCTGCTCAGTGACCCTAATCTGATATCTGTGTGGGTTTTGGGATGGGCGGGCAGCTATTTCTGCCCTCAATCTCTCTTGCTGCATTTAGTTACTATTTTCCCTTATGTTGTAGGCTGCAAGAAAAGGGAAGTTGTGAGCAGGCAGTGATTCAAAATATTTTTTAAATCTTATGTATCCCTTTTTAATGTTCAAAAATGACATAATAATAACAAATTAGTTCTACTGAAAAAGTACTTCCTTCAGGGGGAAATAGGAGGAAACTCCATTCCAATGTACATCTATGTGAATTCATACTTTCTTTTCTGCCTTGGACAATGAAGAAGAATCCTTAAACATTTGTGTTTCTTTCCTCTCTGTATCAAGTCTTCTTTGCTTTCTTTTGAGCCCACCTACAAAGGTTAAATGATTAGTAGTGGTAAATTGAAAAGAGAAAAATAAAAAGAACAAGATACCGTTACAATACTTTTCCCTTTCTGATCCCACTGAAGGCAGAGAGACCAAAGGCCAAGAGGATTAAGGGCAATAACAAAAGCAAAAAGTCTTCAAAGCCCTCCCGTCCATTCCTGAACCTTCAGTTTTGTGGAAGCTTGCCTCCAATTTTATTTACGTTTGAATTTGTGGAGGGGATGTGTGGAGAAAATAATGTTTGCTACCTTATCTACTCCAAGGCAGAGGTCATGTTACTACTAATACTTCCTCTACTACTAGTAATGGTTCTCAAAGTACTTTCCTCATAAGTTACCTATGTTTGAGCTTAAATGTACTTGTGAGTGGGATGATATGCCTCTGTTTCATGTATAAAAGCTTGTCACGTAGCCCAAATCGCATAGCTGTAAATAAATAATAAATAAAATCAATTTTTAGAATCTAGGTTCTCTGATTCCAGATCTTTCCACAAGGATCTGACTTTTCCCAATATTTCCTTTTGTAATAAATGTACCATTTTTCATTATGATGGGATTAGTTGACATACGTAAAGTAGCTTTAAAAAACTTTCCAACCAAATTTTCTTCATTGTTTATCACTTTACCTACCATTGTCACCTACCAAACTCTACTTGCTCTGGAATCTGAGGTAAGTTTGTAAGATGTGAGATCCTAGAATTGCACTACATTATCTCCAGGCTTTAACAGGGTCTCCCTGAGACCACTTCCCGTCCTTATGAAGGTTCTGGCCTGATTCTGATGCAGAGTGGATATGTTGGGATAAAACCTTCCATTTTGGCCTGCGAATAGTCTGAAACATCTGGTAAAGGCTAGCCAATTGCATACAGTATGTATTCACTAAAATGGTTTTTTGATTCAACAGGTTCTCTTATCTCTGACCTTTTGCAGATTAATGATTCTCACATGTTTTTAATGGAAACAGATAACCAGACATGGGTGAGAGAATTTATTCTCCTCGGCCTGTCCAGTGACTTGTATGTGCAGGTCTTTCTCTTTGTTCTGTTCTTAGTCATGTACTTGGTGACAGTGCTGGGAAACTTCCTCATTGTTGCTCTGATCTGCCTGGACAGCCGACTCCACACTCCCATGTACTTCTTTCTCACCAACCTCTCCCTTGTTGATGTCTCTTATGCCACAAGCATCATTCCTCAGATGTTAGTGCATCTTCTTGCAGAACATAAAGCAATCCCATTTGTGAGCTGTGCAGCCCAGTTATTTTTCTCTCTAGGCTGGGGTGGGATTGAGTTTGTTCTACTGGCAGTGATGGCCTACGACCGCTATGTGGCTGTGTGCGACCCCCTGCGATACTCGGTCATCATGCATGGAGGGCTCTGTTCTAGGTTGGCCATCACATCCTGGGTCAGTGGTTCTCTCAACTCTCTCATTCATACTGCCATCACCTTTCAGCTGCCCATGTGTACAAACAATTATATTGATCACATATCATGTGAAATTTTAGCTGTGGTCAGACTGGCCTGTGTGGACACCTCCTCCAATGAGATCATAATCATGGTTTCTAGCATCGTTCTGCTGATGACACCCTTCTGCCTGGTCCTCTTGTCCTACATCCAGATCATCTCCACCATCCTGAAGATCCAGTCCAGAGAGGGAAGAAAGAAAGCCTTCCACACCTGTGCGTCTCACCTCGCAGTGGTTGTCTTGTGCTATGGCATGGCCATTTTCACTTACATCCAGCCCCGCTCCAGCCCCTCTATTCTTCAGGAGAAGTTGATCTCTCTCTTCTATGCCGTTTTGACACCCATGTTGAACCCTATGATTTATAGTGTAAGGAATAAGGAGGTGAAGGGGGCCTGGCAGAAACTACTAGGGCAGTTATCTGGATTAACATCAAAATTGGCAACTTGATGAATCCTGAGCATTAGTTAGAGAAAGGAGCTTTGCCTGTGAGTTCTTTCACTTAACTCAGATATGGCAGGCATCACCTGCATTGTCCTGGCAACCAGGAAGGAGATGATGATACATGTCCTGGTGATGCTAGGTAGGAAGTTGAGTGGTTGGGTTGGGGTGTGGGCTGTGGGTATATTTTTATGTCACAGCAGCTGTTCAGTGGAGTAGAGGAGTGAACTTCTCACCCTTACTCAGTTTTCATTCATATGCAGTAATTGAGACAATAGCATTTACCACTTACAATTACTGAGAGTAATTGAAGACAATGCAATTTACTGTTTTGATTAGTCACATTGTGATCAGTGACCTATTCATGAGTCTTACCTTGGAACACAGGTTTTTATTCATCCACATTTTGTAAAAGATTATCATATTTCCATTGGGAACAAAATCATTGTCAATTTGAAGACTCACTTAAAATGTAAGTATATGTAGCCATATTCAGTAATTGAGTCATTGTTCGAAGAAAGTTGCTATCAAAGCTGATGAAGGTTTTTTGTGCTAGACCTACTACTGGATATAAAGACTATTTGAGTAATGGAAATAATTGAGTGGAGATAATAATTGAGTGGAGAAATATCAACTAAAATTTTTGTTTTACCCTGATAAGGTTATAACCAGGTGTTGTTTGTAGACAATGACATTATTGGTAAGAAAAATCTGAGGTCTAGTTACTGCTTATTTATTGCATATACATCAGCATTCATTCAAAGGTAAAAATTCTCTAATTCTGAAAATTCAGCGAACTTTTTCTCTGAAACTTTAGAAATAAAATAAGCAAATAAGCAATGAGATAAATGTATAAAACATCAAAGACATAGTTCATGTAAGAAAAACAGTTTCCTTAGGCAATCAGTGAAAGATAATGCAGCTTAGGGATACCTGGGTGTCTCAGTTGGTTGAACCTCCAACTCTTGATTTTGGCTCAGGTCATGATCTCATGGTCATGAGATTGAGCCCCTAGTTGGGCTCTACACTGGGAACAGAGCTTGCTTAAGATTCTCTCCCTCCCTTTGGGGCGCCTGGCTGGCTCAGTCGGTTAAGTGTCCAGCTTCGGCTCAGGTCATGATCTCACGGTTCATGGGTTCGAGCCCCGCATTGGGCTCTGTGCTGACAGTTCAGAGCCTGGAGACTGCTTTAGATTCTGTGTCTCCCTCTCTCTCTTCTCCTCCTCCACTCATGCTCTCTCTCTATCTCAAAAATAAATTAAACATTAAAAAAAAAAGATTCTCTCCCTCCCTCTGCCCACTCCCCCCTACAAAAAAATAAAAAATAAGAAAAATAATGCAGCTTTGATGTGGATTTGGGGTTATCAGGATAGGTCAGTCTGCTGTGCAGATGTTACTTTCAAGTCTCCATATTAAGAGCCTTCTTGTATATCCCCCCAGCTCAAACACACAAACACAAGGCCCTACTCAACCTTTGTAAATTTAGTGAGTTAGCATCATCTGTGAGTGTACCTCACCTCTGACAATAAACCTCAGTAAGATAAAAGGGGGAGAAATGACTAAATGGAATTTGTGGGAGATAGAGGAGAAATAATATGATAATTGTGAATCTTCCGACTTTCTTCAAGAACCTCAAAATGGTGCCCTCCTTTTGTCCCTTTGTCTCTCCATTGAGTCTTTAATTCATATTTGGTTGATTTGTATTTGGGAGTTAATGATCAGGAGATGAAGGGTTTTCACTGGCACCTGTTTTCTCTGTGAAACAAGAAGAGGTGCCCATTGTGGAGAATGTAGAAGAGGAAAGGCAGGACTAAGAGGTGTGGGAATGGTGAAGGTTAAAACCCATGTGGGGTCTAGGAGAACATGCCCCATTAGCTGTGGATGCCATTCTTTGGAATTTCATGCAGTATAAATTACAGGGTCATAATGGTCAAATTTTCCCTCTGATATGACCAACTTTGTCTTTGTTCTTAGCCTTCTCTAAAATAAAGTCACACATGATCATCCTGTGAGTATCAACTTTGTTGAAGACACTGCTGTAGGCATTGAGGGTATAAAAGTAGTGTTTAGATATGGCCATTGCTCAGGAAGTTTACAGTATTGTAGGACAGGGGTTGGGAAACTTTTTGTAATTGACCAGTTCGTAAATATTTTAGGCTTTGGGGACCACGCAGTCTACATCACAGCTACTCAACTCTGCCATTGCAGCACTAAAACGGCCATAGACAACACATAAAAGAATGAGTGTGGCTAGTACCAATAAATCTTAGTTTATGAACACTGAAATTTGAATTTTATAAGTTATTAAAATATTCTTTTAAACCATTTAAAACATGTAAAACACATCTTCTTCTTGTGGGCTATACAAAAATAGGCAGTGGGTCAAATTTGGCCTCTGGGCTCTAGTTTTTTACACTATTATAGAAGAAATAGTATAAAAAGGTAAAATTATAACACAAGGTATGCACAGAAAGAGCTCTGAAAATGCAAGGAAAGAAGGGATATTTTTTTCTTCTGGATGTGGAATGGGGTATAGGTGAAGGCTTCTTAGAGAAGATGAAGTAGTTCTCATTTGAGTTTCCATTTCATAAAGCATCTAATTTCTCTAAGTCACTTAGGCTCAATTACCTAAGATCTAAGGACTCCTTACTAATGGATAAATGGAGGAGATGAATCATGTATTGAGCACCATCTTTGGCATCTGTTGAATACAAATTGGATGATTTGTATTACTTCTTAGACCTTGAAGAATTTAACTACAGTGACTGGTCTGTAAGAACACATTCTTTTATATTCAAGCTGAAGCTTTCATTCTACTGTCCCTTATCCTGATACATGGGGCCATCAGGTGTCTCCACATTCATTTCATTAAAGTGCAGCATTTTCAGATCTAAACCTGCCCCTGTTAAATATAGTTGCACACTACCAAGTCAGTGTCCATATGGTTTGGTTGTCCTTTCAGCTCCATCATTGGGTTAGGCTGCTCTTTTTTTTTTTTTTAAATATAATTTATTGTCAAGTTAGCTAACCTACAGTGTTTATGGTATGCTCTTGGCTTCGGGAGTAGACTCCTGTGTTTCATCACTCACAACATCCAGTGCTCATCCCAACAAGTGTCCTTCTCAATGCCCATCACCCATTTTCCCCTACCCCCCATTCCCCCACTCCCTTCCACCCTCAGTTCTCCATGTTTAAAAGTCTCTTATGGTTTGCCTCCCTCTCTGTTTGTAAATATATATATATATATATATATATATATATATATATATATATATATATTCTTTTCCCTTTCCCCATGGTCTTCTGTGAAGTTTCTCAACTTCTGCATATAAGAAGTATTAGCCAACTACATTAGCCATTTGGTTATCTTCTTTGGAAGAGTGTTCATGTCTTCTTCCCATTTCTTCACTGGACTATTTGTTTTTTGGGTGTTGAGTTTGGTAAGTTCTTTATAGATTTTGGATACTAACCCTTTATCAGATATGTCATTTGCAAATATCTTCTCCAATTCTGTTGCCTGCCTTTTAGTTTTGTTCATTGTTTCCTTTGCAGTGCAGAAGGTTTTATCTTCATGAGGTCCCAATAGTTCATTTTTGCTTTTATTTCTCTTGCCTTTGGAGACATGTCAAGTAAGAAGTTGCTGCACCTGAGGTCAAAGAGGTTGTTGTCTATTTTCTCCTCTAGGAATTTGATGGTTTCCTGTCTCACATTTAGGTCTTTCATCCATTTTGAGTTTATTTTTGTTTATGGTGTAAGATAGCGGTCCAGTTTCATTCTTCTGCATGTCGCTGTCCAGTTCTCCCAGCACCGTCTGCAAAAGAGACTGTCTTTTTTCCATTGGATACTCTTTCCTGCTTTGTCAAAGATTAGTTGGCCATCCATTTGGGTCCAATTCTGCGTTCTCTATTCTATTCCATTGGTCTATATGTCTGTTTTTGTGCCAGTACTATACTGTCTTGATGATTATAGCTTTGTAGTACAGGGTAAAGTCTGGGATTGTGATGTGGGTTAGGCTGCTCTTGGTGAAGTCATATCTTCAATATCAGTTCCCCCCATCTGATAGAACATTTCTTTTATCAATTATATACACGTTACTTCCTGACTCCTTTGAGCCTTGTCTATCTTCCTCATCAAAGTGCAACAGGATATTAAACAAGTACAATCCTGGAAAAAATTACAAAACTTAAATAAGACTCGGCTTTATTTTCCATAACATGAAGAATAATAACCCCCTAGAGAAGTCTGAGTGGATGGAATGAAAAATTATATGTAAAGCACTTAGTAAAATGTCTGACACACAAAAATACTTGGTAACTGTCAGCTACTATCATTGTTTTTTTTTCTGATAGAGCATATTTCCCATATTCCGTCACTTTCTTTCCTCCTTGACTCTCTAAAAAATGTTTTAGAACTGTTACCTAGTCCACCCAGAGCGATGTAAGGAGTCTGACACAAAAGTAGTTGCCGGCAAAGTGTTTCAAGAACATACCTCTGATTTTTGGCAACAAAGAACAAATTTTGTCTCATGCCTTCTTAATGGGGGGAATACCCCCAAGAGGGCAAAAATTGGTCCTTTTGGCAGGGGTAAATATCTTAATTATTGCAATGGCTATGGTCCTTTAAAGGGCCATGGTACATAAACAGATTATACACTATATATCTGTGCGGTTAAAATTTCATGGGGTGTGGGTGGTTAAAAAAAGATACCTGAAAAGTTTCCTGAGGTGGAAAATAGTGAATAAAAGATTAAGAAACACTGGTCTATCTATAGAGAATTATTTCTTGTTTGGGCACAATTATTCACAAGTGAATCATAAGCACAAAGACAGAAGACAAGTAGCCTAAGGTTAATTAACTATGGACTTGATGCCTGCCTCATCTGTTTTTGACTGTTTTGGTGTCCATTCATGGACCTTGTCTACTTTGACCTACTCTATCTAAGTAAATCCTTCTGCCCAATTGGTTCCCACACCTATTTTGGGTCTGTATAATCTCATGGGTGTAGACAATAGAATGTTGCTGAATGAGTTCATCCTGCCTTGGGACCTGAGTCACTGGAGAGTCTATTATGTTCCTGGCCATGTGCCTGATGGCAGTGCTGTGATACTTCGTCAAGCCCCTCTGAGCAGCCCAAACACCTGGCCAGCTATATATATACATATATCTGTATCTGTATCTGTATCTGTATCTGTGTATGTGTGTGTATATTTACTAAATGGCTGTTTTGTGGGGTTCTATATGATAGCACTGTTCACACATGCTTATTCACTTTTTGGGAACCCAAATATCTAGGAAGTTTTATAGGGGATATTCAAATTCCCATCAGTCTATAAAATAGGATTTAAATCAAATTCACAAAAATCTGAAAGAACAGAGCAATCTTTGCTGGCACCTGTGCTAAACTTACAACTTATAAATTTTAGAGGCCTCCTAAGTCTAGTAAGTTTGTGTTGACACCTCTCCTCAAAATATGGAAATGATTATTCACATAGTACAGAGGAAGAGGTTGAATTTCACATATATATAACTTGTGTGAGTTCAGACAGCTAGCAATCTACACTTAGTGCCTGGATTTGGTGCAAATGTGGCTTGTCTGATTCCAAAGGCATTGTAAATTTAAACAAGGACACCCCTCTTGGGATATCAGCTGCGTGGATCAACATTTAGCTGGAAGACGTGAAAATCTCACAGAGCCATAATGTTACTATTATAGTTAGGATAGTTACAGTTTAAAGTAATAAAGTCCAAAAAAAATTGATATAAGCAAAACTGACAAGTAAGTAAATGAAATACTATAACTGTGGAATATAGTCCCGAGTTGGTATCTGAATAGCTGAATCTAGAATCCAGAGTGTTTTGAAGTATGTCTATCTTTTTGTTTTTTCCTTTCAGGCTTGCTTTTCTCTGTGGCCTTATTCTATTCTATGGCTCATAGATTTCCTCCATGAGGTACAAAAAGTAAACTTGGAGGCCCCAGATATACATTATGACATGAGAGACAAAATCCTGACTTGTCTGCCAGCTCCAGCAGAAAAGTCTCAGAGATGGGCTTGAATTGGCTTAGGCTAGATCATGGGGCCCTCCCTCATCTAAGCTCTCTGTCAGAGTTATGAGGCACTTTGATCATTCATTAACATATTTCATTGACTTGAATCATTGTGACTTATGGAAACTTGTTTTTATCTCTTCATATACTTCATTTTGATAAGTGTTCCATGCACACTTGAAAAAAATGTACTTTGTTATTGTTGATTGGAATATTCTATAAATGTCAATTAGGTCAAGGTTGATAATGTTGTTCAAGTTTTCAGTTTCCTTACTGATTCCTTACTCTTCCCTTACTTATGCTTGTTCTATCAACTATTAAGAGACAGGTATTAAAATGTCTAACTGTGGATTTGTCTATTTCTTCTTGCATTTCTGTCAGTTTTTGCTTTACGTGTTCTGAAGCTCTGTTGTTAAGCACCCAAATATTTATGCTTGTTCTGTATTCTCCATTAATTGAACCCTTTATAATTCAGAATAATGGAATGCCTTTCCTTATCCCTGGTAATGTAACATAGAAACTCCAGGTTTCTTTTAATTGGTGTTAAAGTCCCTAAGATCAAAAGAAACACCATATCTCAGGGATCCCTGTCCTTCATTGCCTGATATCCAGTGAAAATTGTTGTTTTGCATATTTTGCCCTCATCTGTAGTTGTTCAGGTGCAAGGATAAATCCAATCCCTCTTTCTCTGTCTTGGCTAGAAACAGAAGTCTTTTCTTAGGTTTTTAAAACCTACTTCAGATTCTGCAATCATTTTTCTTACTGTGACAAATATCATGAGGAAACATGTCTGAGAACTCAAAATAGTTACCAAGATCCTTTTACTTTTCTCCATTGGGATTCAGGTTAATCTGGTTCTAGAAACTGTGCTCTGACCCATTGTCCCACACTGCTTCTACAATGTTTTATTTCTAGTGGTGAGAAGATAGGACATCTCACCTTCCAGAGAACCTCTACCTTCCAGAACTTCCTAAACCAACCACTTCCCAGATATATATATATATATATATATATATATATATATATATATATACACACACACACACACATACACACACACATATATATATATATATATATATATATATATATATATATATATATGGGAAACACTTCCATAAAGCTATGTTACTCTGTGAGTTTCTGACTCCTATTTTCTGCAGAAGGTGTATATATCAGATAAAGTCTCACTAAAGAGTTTACCATTATTTTTTGCAAAACAAATTCTATTTTGACTTTGATTTTCTTAAAAATCAGAAGCTATAACTGTACAACAAAGACATTTTAAAAACACAAAAACTTTGACTTGATTTTACTGTGATACAAGAGAGTTTTATGTAACAGTGGGTGGGGATATTGTGTTGTTATTTGGGAGATTTTTAATAAAGTTAGGCATATTAAATATAATGCTTGGGATGCCTGGGTGGCTCAGTCTGTTAAGCATCCCACTCTTGATTTCAGCTCAGGTCCTGATCTCACAGTTGTGAGATCAAACCCCATACTGGGCTCTGTGTTCTGTGTGGAGCCTGCTTAAGATTCTTTCTCTCTCCCTCTGCTGCCCACCCCACCCCCCGCTTGCTCATGCATGCTCTCTCTTTCCCTCAAAAAAACAAATAAAAATTAAAAAATTAAATATAATGTTTCTTTTGTTATTAACAACGATTTACACAAAATAAAAATATTATTAAAAAAATAGGTGTTCTACAAAACCTACGATTCAAAAAAGCATGGTGATTCTGGAGGAGGCTAGATCTAAATCCCTAAATCCCTGGGTGATTTGGGGCAAGGTGTTCCATCTCTCTAACCTCTTGTACAGAAAACAACTTTTAAAAGAAAAATCAGTGCCTATAGGTATGGGTATCAGCATTAGTTGTGTTATTGTAAATTTGGGCAATATTACTTTGTATTAGGGGAGTTTTCATTTTTGAAGTGTTTGCTAACTATTATCTCATTCTGTAGTTTCATTAATTCACTGTAAGAACAGCAGTTACAGAGTACCACCAACTGGGTGGCTTCAACAGCAGAAATATATTTTCTTGCAATTCCAGATTCTAGAAGTCTGAGATCAAGGTCTTGACAAGGTTACTTTCCTTGGAGGCTTCTGTCTTTTCTGTAGGTGGGTGTCTTTTCCCTGTGTCTTCATATAGTCTTCCCTCCCTGAATGTGTGTTTCTTAATTTTTTCTTAGAAGAACCCCAGTCACATTGGATTAGGGCCCACCTTACCTTAATCACCTCTTTAAAGACCCTGCCTCCAATATAGTCACAGTCTGAGGTTCTGAGAGTTAAGATTTCGACATATGAATTTGGAGGGGACCAGTTCAGCTCATAACATTCTTATATTCAACAAAGATTAGTGCCATGACTGTTACAACCCCATTCCTTTATGCTTTACCCACTAAGGTAGGGAGAACTGGCATTGTTATTCCCACTCAAAATATGAGAAAACCAGTATCAGAAGAGAATTTGGAAAGGCTACAAAGAACTTAATTTGAGTGGTATTTTAGTTTCTGTAGAATTGCTGAGGCTTATTAAAAGATAAGAAAGATCTCTTAAGGATAAGAAAGGTCTTATAGATAAGAAAAACTCTTTGAAATAAAATTTCATCACAAGCAGTTTTACAGAGATGCAATTTTGCTCAGGGCTATCACAAATACTAAGTGGTATCTAATTATTATTTAGGTATTTTATAAGTACTGTATAAGAACTCTCTATGTGTACTTACTAAACACTAAGTGTTAAGTACTATTACTAGAGGTCAAGTGAAAGTCAACTTTGTGATAATTTGTGAGCACTTAGAGATCCATAAGGAGACACTTAAGAGGAAGGAGAGGATGTGACTGAACAAGTCCCTTGCACTTCTTGATTTTCCTTATTTTTTTTAAAGAAAAGGGCATGATTGAATGGCACATATATAGAAATTAGGAAGAAGAGCCGATTCATTCAAAGATGATAATTTGATTATCATAAACTTATGTGTTGTACACATGAAATAAATGTAGATATCATGTGACCCAACTTTCTAGTCAGTAGAAGGTTAATAATTGGACTTACAGCTTGGTAAGACAACATGTTCCAACTAGTAAATCTCATCCCTTCAGAATAAGAAGTCCCATGCAGGGCATATCCATTGCCGAGCAAAACTTGGGTTTGATTACATTTTTTTACTCTCCCCTCTCTCTGTGTTGTACAATTGAGTTCCAGAGTGAAGTAGGATTGAAATGATTCTGTTTCATGGAAGTTTGATAGATCACACCCAGATAGCTATCTTTGAGGAAATACTTTAAATGTAGATTTTATTTCTCTAAGGCTTTGGGATTTTTTTCAGGATATTTTATATTCCATCAGCTTTTGGTAAGTTATATTTTAACAGAAATTTGTCCTTTAAGTTTTCAAATTTATTGATGTAAATGTATTCATATTTTTGCTTTTTTTCCTCTGAATGTCTACCAAATTTGTACTTATATCCTTTTTTTATTCTACTATTATTTTATTCTGTATTATTCTCCTTTCTCAAAATTATGTTTATTGATAGATATTTTACACATAGCAAAATTCATTCTTTTAAAGTGTATAGTTATCTAATTTTTGACAAATGTTTATAGGTCATAACAAGGTTATATAGGTCATAAACAAGATATAGAATAGTCCCAAACGTTTCCTTGTTCCTGTGTGTGGTCAATGCCCTCTTCACTCCAGCCCCAGGCAATTGCTGATCACATTTCTGTTCCTATAATTTTGGTTTTTCCAGTATGTTAAATAAATATAATCATAACGAAGGTAGCCTTTTGTGCCTGTCTTCTTTTACTTGCAATAATACCATCAAAATTCTTGCATACTGCTGTATATAGCTGTAGTTTATTTCTTTTCATTGCCAAGTAGTGCTCCATTGTGTGGATGTACCACAGTCCGCTTATTCATTCACCAGTTGATAGATATTTGGGTTATCTCCAGATTTGAGCAATTATGAACTAAAGTAATATATGTGTTAGGGTATAAGTCTTTTTGTGGACACATACTTTTAATTTTTCTTGGGTAAATTCTTACAGGTGGGGTTGCTGGAATATAAGGTAAGTGTATACTTAACATTATAAAAAACTACCAAACTCTTAAGTGGCTATACAATTTTGCATTTCCACCAGAAGCACGCAAGAGTTCCGTTTGTTCCACATCATTATCAGAATTTGGTATTGGCAGTTCTTTTATTTTTTCATTTTTATTTTTTAATTGCATTTTCTTGATGCACTGATATCAGGTTCCACTCAATTTTTTAATTATTATTTAAAAATTTGTGTTTGAGAGAGAGAGAGAGAGCATGAGCAGGGGAGAAGGACAGAGGAACAGAGAGAGAATCTTAAGCAGGGTCAACGTTCAGCACTGAGGCCAGTGCGGGGCCTGACACAGGGTTTGTCACAGGGCTCGATCCTATGACCCTGGGATCATGACCTGAGCTGAAATCAAAAGTCGGACATCCAACTGACTGAGCCACCCAGGTGCCCCAGCAGTTCTGTCAATTTTAAGCATTCTAACAGATGTGTAGTGGCATCTCGTTACGATTTTACTTGCAATTTCCTAATGGCTAGTGATGTTGATCATCTTTCATTTGCATACTTGCCATATAGATTCTCCTTTTATTTCTTTTGCTTTCCTTATTGCATGACTAGAATCTACAGTACAATGTTGAATGGCAGTGCTGAGGGTAAACATCCTTGATTGTTTCTGATCTCAGAGTGGAAGCATTTAATCTTTCATCATTAAGAATGATGTAAATTATTAGAACTTTGGTTTTTTTTTCAGATTGAGGGAATGCACCTCTATTTCTAGATTAGTTTTTATTATTAATGAATGATAATAATGAATAATAATAAGCTTTTATTGTTAATGAATATTGAGCTTGATTTTGAACTAGTTTTTGGACTTACAGAAAATTTGCAAACACAGAACAGAAAGTTTCCCCTAATGTTAACATCTTGCCAAAACATAGTATATAACAAAATTAAAAAAGTAATAAAAAAGTAAATAGCATAACCACAAAGTCAACATTGGTGCAACTAATATTAACTAATTTCATTTTTAGCTAAAGTATAATGCTTAAAATAATTTCATCAGTTTTCCCAATAATTATTTTTTGAAAAATTTCAGATGCTATGCAGGATTTCACATTGTATTTGCTTGTAATTTATCTTTAGTGTTTATCATTCTGCAAAAGTTCCAGTCTTTCCTTGTCTTTCTGTCTTGACACATTTTTTTTTCTTTTTTTAATATGAAATTTGTTGTCAAATTGGTTTCCATACAACACCCAGTGCTCATCCCAACAGGTGCCCTCCTCAATACCCATCACCCACCCTCCCCTCCCTCCCACCCCCCATCAACAGTGTGGAGGTTCCTCAAAAAATTAAAAATAGATCTACCCTATGACCCAGCAATAGCACTGCTAGGAATTTACCCAAGGGATACAGGAGTGCTGATGCATAGGGGCACTTGTACCCCAATGTTTATAGCAGCACTCTCAACAATAGCCCAATTATGGAAAGAGCCTAAATGTCCATCAACTGTCTTGACACTTTTAAGGAGTACTGATCAGTTAAATGTTGTACTAACTTGCATTTCTGTGATAAACTCAACTTGGAAATAATATACTATTTTTTTATGTTTTTATTTAAATTCCAGTTAATTAATATACAGTGTAATATACAGTGTATATACAGTGTAATATACAGTGTAATATACAGTGTAATACAGGGGTACAATATAGTGATTCAACACTTCCCTACATCTGCTGGTGGTCATCATGATAAGTGCATTCCTAAATCCCCATCATCTATTTAACCCATCCCCCACCCACCTCCCTTTTGGTAACCCTCAGGTTGTTCTCTAGAGTTAAGAGGTTGTTTCTTGCTGAAACCAATACTACACTATATGTTAACTAACTTGAATTTAAATAAATTAAAAAAGGAGTTTAACACTCTTCTTAGTTTAACACTCTCTCTTTTTTTCCTTTTGCTCATTTGTTTTGTTTCTTAAATTCCACACATGAGCGAAATTATATGGTATTTGGTCTTTCTGTAACTTCACTTAGCATAATACTCTCTAGTTCATCTGCATCATTGCAAATGGCAAACATTTCATTCTTTTTTATCACTGAATAATATTCCTCTGTGTGTGTGTGTGTGTGTGTGTGTGTGTGTGTGTGTGTAGATGTCTTCTTTGTCCACTCATCAGTTGATGGACACTTAAGCTGTTTGTATAATTTGAATATTGTAGATAATGCTGTTATAAACATAGGGGTGCATGCAAGTAATATTACATATTTTTTTCTACAACTGCTTTAATAATTTCATTTTTGTTGTTGCTTTTTGGAATCTTGATAATGTAGAATTTTGATAGTGTAATACTTTGGGGTTTTTTTCTTTTCTTTTCTTTTTTTTTTTTTTTTTTTTTACTTGGGGTTTGTTGACCCACTCAAATATGGAGGTTCATTCTCATCATCAGGTTTAGAAATTTGGGGTTAATATTTTAAAAATATTGGTTATGTTTTTCCCTATACCCCATCTTTTCCCTTTTCCTTTTGTGACCCTGATTTCATGTTTGTTATTTCTCATAGCTTATTGAAACATTATTCAATTTTTTCAGTCTTTTTTTTTTCCTCTTTTATTGTGGATGGGTTGTTTTGCTATGTCTGCAAGTCCTCTAACCTCTTTCTCTGCAGAGTCTAATCTGCTATTGATTGCATCTAGTCTATTTTTCATTTTAGATATTGTCAGTTTCATCACTTTATAGTTTGAATTGAGTGTTTTTATATCCTTGGTTTCTTTCCTCATTGCTTAGGTTTTCCTCTGTCTTCTTGTGAAGAGAGAAATATTTCATGTGTAGTATGCTTGTAATGACTACTGCAATGTGCTTGTATCCTAAGTATATCATTTGTGTCATTTCTGTATGTATTTCCATTGACTTATTTTTCTCCTCATTATGGTGTATTTGGGTTTCCTTCCTTTGTGCTGTAGCCTAGACACTCTCCTGCCTCTTTGCATGCCTGAAATTATTTTTTATGAATTATAAACATTGTGACTCTTATATTTTGGGGTGTTGGGTCATTTTGCTTTCTTTTAAATATTTCTGTACTTTGTCCTGAGAGGCAGTTAAGTTGTTGGCATTTGTTTGGTCTTTTGAGGATTTCTTTTAAGGGTTGTTAGGTTAGATCCAGAAGCCTGAAGTGTGGGATCAACTTGTACCACTACTGAGATTATATTTTTCTGAAGGCCCTATTTGATGTCTTGGGTGTTAGACATCTTTCCATTTGGCTGGTGAGAACATGAAATGTTCTGAGCCTTGTGTTACCTCTAGAGATCATTCCGTTTACTTCTTTCTGGTGGTTCTTGCCTTGGTCTTGACAGATTCCTCACATTCACACAAAGATTAGCAAATCAGCAAAAGATATAAAGATACCCATCTTTGGGTAACACAAATTCTGTCTCTTTGCAGCTCCCTCCTCTTTGGTACTCTGTCCCAAACTATGAACTATCTTTTCAATTTAGAAGATCACAGATTCTGTTTGGGTTCCCTCTCCTCATCCTGTGGCCTAGATATTCTTTCCAGGCAGTGAGAGGGGGCACTTGTGGCTCACCTCATTTGCTTCCCTTTTCTTGGTCATCCCTGTCCTGTGCTGCCTGTTGTCCAGTGTATGAAAACCATTGCCTGATATATTTTGTTCAGTTTTCTAGTTGTTTAAGGTAGGGGAATAAATACTATCCCTGTTATTCCATTATAGCTGGAAACTAAATTCACAATGACTTTTCATATTGATTTATTTAATTTAAAAAACATACCTAATTATTGTGTTGATTGTAATAATTTATCTATAGATTCTTTTGAATTCTCTACATAGAAAATTATATAATCTGCAAATAAAACAACAGAGCTGTTACTTCTTTCCAGTCCTCATATTGTTATATTTTTTAGCCTGTCTTCTTGCATTGACTAGGACCACCAGTATAATGTTAAATAGAGATGAGTATAAGTAGCATTATTTGTTTCTGAATTTACAGGGAATTCTTTCAAAATAATCACAATAAGTAGGATATTTACCCTATGTGCATTTATGAGATAAGTAAGTTCCATACTTTTTTAAATCATGAGTTTATGTTTAAAATAATTTTCTATATCTATTAAAATGATAGATATTAATATGATAATATAATTTTTTCTTCTCTTAATTATTAATGAGATTAATAACATAAATAACATTACTAATGAGCTTAATTATTAATGAGCTTAATGAAACCAAACTTTCCTTCTTGTATAAAACTGACTTTGTCACATCAGTAATGAAGGCAATGTAATATTTCTCTAACAATAGATAAATAGACCAATGGGTAGGAAAAAAGAGTCTAGAAACCAACCTACACATTATTTATATGAGGAAAGAATGGTCTTTCAATAAAATTGGATATCCACATTGAAACACAATAAATTTGGTCTCCATCTCAAATAATACATAGGCATAAATTCCAGATATACCGTTGATTTAAATGTGAAAAGTAAAACATTAAAGTTCCCAAAGACTACATTGAAGAATACCTTCATGATTTGGGTCGACAAAGATTTCTCACTCAAGAACAAAAAAGCAGTAACTATATGAAAAACAATTAATAAATAGAAACTACATTAAAATTAAGAGCATCTCTTCATCAGGGGCACCATTTGAGAATAAAAAAAGCACATGTGGGAGAAAACGTTTGTGATCTATATAAACAACAGACTCATATAAAAAACATCCAAAGAACT
The DNA here is from genome assembly GCF_018350195.1 of Panthera tigris. NCBI lineage: Eukaryota > Metazoa > Chordata > Mammalia > Carnivora > Felidae > Panthera > Panthera tigris. The sequence continues at coordinate 156,175,783 of NC_056661.1, forward strand.
AAAATCAATAAGAAAAAGAGAGATAATCCGATAGAAAAACAGGCAAGAAACTGAACACACACCTCAGAAAATGGAATCTTCAATGGCCAATAAATATTTAAAAATATGCACAGACTCATTAGTTATCAGAGAAATGTAAAATATAATCACAATGAGATACTACTCTGTGCCCACCAGAATGGTGAAAATGAAGAAGACTGACATTCCAAGGATAAAGTTTAGACCAAAAGAAATCTTCACACATACATAGTTGGTGGGAATATAATTGGCACAACTGTTTTGACAATATTAGCTGAAGACAGACCTGCACATAATCCATGATGCAGCTATTGTACTTCTAGGTAGCAGAAATGGATATGTATGACAAAACTATCGTGTGTGTGTGTGTGTGTGTGTGTGTGTGTGTGTGTGTGTGTAAGAGAGAGAGAGAGAGAGAGAGAGAGAGAGAGAGAGAGTGTGAAGGAGGGGAGGATGTTCCTAGCCATATTATTTTCAATAGCCAGAAACTAGAAACAACCTAAATGTCTATCAATAGAATGGATATATATTTTGAGATGCTTAAACTGGCTTGTAGATTTGTGTCATATTTGCAGAATATGAGAGCAGACATCTAGATACAAGAATAGTCAAATAATTTGATAGTGTCCAATTAAAAGCCTTCCAATAGTGAGACAAAAAGGGGAGAAGTCTCACCAAATAGTTGCATCAGTTGTGAAGAGAATATCTGTCCATAGCTCATGTACAACTTCAGAATCACGTTATAGGAGATGTTGCTTGAAGGGCTCCTCAGTGATCCCTAAATAATTGGGCACTTTGGGTCAAATGGTCTCAATCCTGGGTGCATGGACCAGAAAGTCATGGGCAAGTTGTAACTCTCTCAGAGGGAAACTGCAGCAAAGACAGGAAAGTGTCTCCAGAGGAAACTGAGGCTTTGGATTCTCTTCTTGTGTTCCTGGGTCAGGACAAACTAAATTCTTATTTGTAAATTCTTTTGAAAAATAAGTGAGAGTCTCAGGTGAGGAAGTCACCATTCAGAGAAGTAATAGAAGCCTAATCACCACAGCATAATTGGCCCATAGAGGTTGTCTCTCCAAGGAAAGAGAAAGTGACTTCTTCCAAATCCCACATCTTACCCATCTCTGCTCTTCCTGGGGGCAATGATGACCTTCCATCCTGGAGGTAAGGTAGTCATGCTCAGAGGTGTTCTACTGGGTTCTTAGGGCCAGCAGTCAGGGAACCCAGGGTTTCCTTCACACACAACATCTTCCTTGCCTCATGTGGCAATTGGATTGAATCTGGTTACCAGAGACAAAAATGTCTCATTTTGGCAATCGGTTTAGAGAAAACATATATTTTTAATTTTATTAAAAAATTTATTATTATTAAGTTTAACATTTTAATTCCAATATAGTTAACACATAGTGTTATGTTATCTATAGATATAGATCTATATGTATCTATATCTATATGTATAGATAATATAAAGAATATATATTTTGGGTAGTCAAACTGAGGAGAAAGTTCTTTCAGATACCTCTGGGAAATGCAGCATCTAGCATAGGGTTTTGGCTGCATCCAAAGGGATCACTGGGCTGAGCCACCACAGGTCATATCCCCTGCACCATACTGCACCCCTTGGCACCTGCCCACTCCTGGAAATCTGCACCAGCAGACAGGTTTGTGCTAACCAGCGTTCTGAAATGATGATGGTCATAATGTGATTTCATCTAGATAGCTGGCTTCAAACTTTCTATTGCGCCAGCAGAAACCATGCTAAGCATGGGTGTTTCTATTTGTAATCCACACCTTCCTGGGCCTTTAAGGAAGGCCCTGACCTTTAAAAATCAGGCATTACTACATTTAAAAATCAAGCCCTTAAGTAGTTATCAGTTTTTGAGAAGTGAAAGACTCAAACCTCTAAGAGATTTTTTTAATCAGATTTTTAAGCAAATTCTCCTTATTTGGTACCTGAGAATACATTAATCGTCAGATACCTCTAGCACGGTTTTTTGTTTTTGTTGTTGTTGTTGTTGTTGTTGTTTCTTGTAGCCCTCTGCTGGTCAAGTTCCTCCATTCACCTTCCCAGGACTAGCTCATGAAATACTATCTGTAGATGGTCCAGTTCCATTGATGGTCCCAGATACAGAGTTTTCCCCTTTAAGGTCGCTTGTGTCTCTCCTTTGTACCCAAGAACTTTGGCCTGGATACCTTTGTATCCCAATTTTTCTTTTTCATTAGGGCTAAAGAAATATGTTTCCTCCTTCTTTGATAGAAACATAATAAAGTAACTTGCTTACCTCTTGAAGCTCTGGAGTAAATTCTAAAGAATTAAAGAACACTTTGCACTTATATCGTTTCCCCTCGTTGTAACTTGCATAAATTATCTCTTAGTGTGAGTATGGTTTATCAGGCTTTGTTTATTCACAGGTAAAGATTTGCATTCATATGCAAATGCCCACAGACCCTTCTCTGCTGGCTGATCCCAGCATCTCAGGCACCCTATTTATCTGTGGTTAGCTGCATTTACTGTCACAAGTACCGTTCACAAAAAGTGTGATTTTCATCACAAATGGCATTATCTGATCACAGACAGCAAGCAGATAATGTCTCCTTGGGACAGCTGTGCATGAGTTTGACTTTCTCTACCCAAAGGGCAGAGTAATTAGGGGGACAGAGGATGTGGGAAATTGAGAGTAGTTCATGAGGTTTTTGGAAATGACTTGTGATTTGAGTAAGGTGCAAACAAGATTCATGAGTTCTAAAGAGAATTTCTGAATACTAGAGCCCTTGAACTTTCTGAAATACTGATACGTCAGCAGGATTACAGAGTTTGGAGATGTTATTGAGCAGACTAGAGTATCACCTTCTGGTCATGTAAGTTATGGTAGAGGGAGTGTTAGCACAAGGGTGCGATAAGACAGTTTCCTAAGGAGGAAAAATAGTCAAATATCTCAGATGAGGATAAAAGAAAAGATAATCAACAGTCTTTTCATTGAATTAATTCTGGTTAACTATGTTCCATCAGAGAACAGACTCCAAACCCAGGATCACTACCCAGGATACATACAGAGTCAGCAGAATGTGCTGCCAGTTTTTCATTATGTCTTAGTTAATAGGCTAATATATGTGGCAAGTATTTGAGTGCCTGTCATTTCTTAGGGAAGCTACTTAATGCATCTTTGACTTTGATTTGTTTCTTCCCAGTCATACCTGTGCTATGCTACTCTTCCAAAGGAGGAGGAAAAGAACATTGCAGATTCTTTCCTCTTACCCTCTCACAAAGATAAGACAGATGAAGATTTTCCAAAACAGAGGCTGATCACCCAAGGCCTTCACTCTTTATTTCACTGACTGTGAAATGCAATGTTTTCTTTTTTTTTTTTTTTTTTTTGCTGCTGAAAAATCTGTTTTATATTTGCTACCTTCTAACTTGCAACCTAAAACTTCTGATTTTAAAATGGTGAAAATTGAGTTTTTCATTTGCATAGATACTCTGGAAGTAAAATGGTAAATTAAAAACAACAGTTAATGCCTGTTAGGCTCCATTCAGTATGGATTTTGAGGTAGTAAGGAGGGGATACTGGTATCCTACAAAGAAGTAAACAAACTCCTTGTTTAGGAACTGGTCCTAAGAAAGAAAAGGATGTTTTCATTAATCTTTTTAACTCAAATGTCTAAGCATTTTAATAAAAACTTTCCTATTTAAGGAAGGAGAAGCATTTTCTTCTTCCTTGAATTGAGCCATATCAATGGGTTCTATTGTGGTCCCAAACCCTGAAGGAGACATATAATCTGGGAAAGCACACAATGCAATGTTAGATGGCTTTCGGTCTGAATGACCTCATCAGCCCCTCTGCCACCTTAATTATCTGGTATTTATTGGTTTATAACTTGGATTTGGTCCTCAGAGGCTCATGGGCAGGGAAAACCAGACCTGGATGAGTGAGTTCATTCTGCTGGGGCTGTCCAGATGCTGGAACACTCAGGTCTCCCTCTTTGTCCTTTTCCTGGTCATGTATCTCGTGACTGTGCTGGGGAACTTCCTCATCATCCTCCTTATCAGACTGGACAGCAGGCTACACACACCTATGTACTTTTTCCTCAGTGTCCTGTCATTTGTGGACATCTGTTATACCAACAGCACCGTCCCACAGATGCTTGTTCACTTCCTGTCAGCCCGGAAGTCCATCCCGTTCCACAGCTGTGTGCTCCAGCTGTTTATCTCCCTCGCCATGGGCAGCTCCGAGTTTTTCCTGCTGGGAGCCATGGCCTATGACCGCTATGTGGCGGTGTGCCACCCGCTGCACTACACAGCCATCATGCATGGGGGGCTTTGCCTGGCGCTGGCTACTGGCTGCTTGGGGGCTGGCTTCATGAATTCACTGATGCAGACAGTGATCATCTTCCAGCTACCTTTGTGCCATAATGTCATTAATCACTTTGCCTGTGAGATGTTGGCTGTGCTGAGGCTGACCTGTGTGGACATCTCCTTCAACAAGGTCATGGTGGCCATCTCAGGATTTTTGGTGATCATGCTTCCCTGTTTTCTGGTTCTCTTCTCCTATGCTCGTATAGTTGCTGCTATTCTGCATATCCGCTCCGCCCAAGGACGCTGCAAAGCATTTGAGACCTGTGCTTCCCACCTCACTGTGGTTTCCATGTGCTTTGGAACAGCCATCTTCACATACTTGAGACCCTCTGCTGGCTCCTCAGCAGAGCAAGAGAAGATGGTCGCTCTATTCTACGCTGTGGTGACCCCGATGCTAAATCCCTTAATCTACAGCTTAAGGAACAAGGAGGTAATGAGCGCCCTAAGAAGACTGTTGGGAAAATTAAGTGAAAAAAGGTGAAGATTCAAAAAATTTCTCCTTCCTTCCAAAAGCCCAAAGAATGACATTTCAAACAAAGAGGAAATGATGGATATGCCCTTTTCTCCAGATTTGCTGATAAGGTAGATCAAGGTGAGCACAGTTTTGAAGACTGACTTTTCACATTAGTCCACATTTTGACTATGTATTACCACCTTATTATGCATACAGTAAAAAAAAAAAAGCATCCAGTTATTAAGTTGGGGTCTTCTGGGTTGGCAGTCTTTCCAGAGTTCGCATTCTCCCCTCCCCTTTCTTATTTCTCCCGCATATGCCCCTAGGAAATGCAGTGTGGACAATGAAAAGTCTCAGAATGAGGGCAGCCACGCTTTACATCTTGACCCACCCGTCACCAGCAATGTGACTTTAACAAATATGTTTAATATCTCTGACCTCCAGTTTCCTCAACCATCAAAAGAAGGAATGACATTCAATGTGTGATTATTTTGAAGATTATAGATAATCTATGTAAAATACTTTCTAGGGTGGTGGTATAGATATTCAAGTATTTAAAAAAATTAATGTTTATTTTTGAGGGAGGGAGAGTGGGGGAGAGGCAGAGAGAGAGGGAAACACAGAATCCGAAGCAGGCTTCAGGCTCTGAGCTGTAAGCACAGAGCCCGGCACGGGGCTCAAACTCTCGGACCGTGAGATCTTGACCTGAGCCAAAGCTGGACGTTTCACTGACTGAGCCACTCAGGTGCTCCTCAACTATATTTTTTAATGTTTATTTATTTTGAGAGAGAGCTCACGCACAAGCGGGGCAGAGAGAGAGAAGACAGAGAATGCCAGTAGGCTCCTTACTGTCAGTTGTCAGCACGGAGCCTTGATCTCATGAACTGTGAGATCATGACCCAAGCTGGAATCAAGAGTTGGACGCTTAACTGAGCCACCCAGGAGTCTTCATATTCAACTATTTTTATAAATAGTTTTTAGGACAAAATTGTAGGGCTAAGCATTATGCAACCTTCTCTCCGTATACAGTTGTTCAAAATGAACTTTCTTTCTATTGTATGGCTGTAGTAGATTCTGTGCTCTGTCTGCTCCAGGTGACTATCTTACCCATAACCATGGCATCTGTCTATAGATCTCTCTCTCTCCTCCAATCTCTGATCTCTCAATATCTCAGCCGTTCATCTGTTATATAATTTTTAGCTCTGAGGCAGGCAAAAGCTCAAGCTTTCTCATGAGCTTTAAACACATGTATCCAGTTGCTTGCTTAACACCTTCATTTATATCATGTGAGTTACATTCTTAACATAGTCAAAATAGAATGTGCTTGGTATGTCTTTGAAGTCTCTTTAATCTATAAGTTATGTTCAACTCTTTCTTTATCCTGCAATTTATTTGAGTGGCCCAGGCCATTTGACCTGCAGAAGGCACCTTTTCTTAGAAAATAAATGTGGTCACATCTTTATCCTGTTTCGAATAAAGTCCCGCTTCACACATGTGGGGTCTGATGTTGTCCGGCTGTTGCACCAGAGATAATTAATCATATTCCTCAATAGATGGATCATTATCATCTGCATTTTATTAATTGTTAAAAATTAATTAATTCGTGGCAGCCACTATGGAAAACAATATGGAAGTTCCTAAAAAAATTAAAAATAGAACTACTATATGATCCAATAATTTACTACTGGGCATTTACCCAACAAATATGAAAACACTAATTAGAAAAGATATATGCAACCCTGTGTTTATTGCAACATTATTTACAATAGTCAAATTATGGAATCAGCCCAACTTGCCACTGACAGAAGAATGGACCAAGAAGATGTGGTGTGTGTATACACACACACACACACACACACACACACACACACACACACACAATGGAATATTACTCAGCCATAAAAAATAATGAAATCTTGCCATTTGCAGCAACATGGATGGATATAGAGGGCATAATGCTAAGTGAGATAAGTCAGAGAATGACAAATAACGTATGATTTCACTCATATGTGGAATTTAAGAAGTAAAACAAACAAAGAAAAGAGAGACAAACCAAAAAAACAGACCCTTAACTATAGAGAACAAATAGATGGTTACCAGGGGGCAGGTGGGTGGAAGATGGGTGAAATAGGTGAATGGGATTAAGGGTACACTCATCATGATGAGCACTAGTGATGACGTATGGAACTGTTGAATCACTCTATTGTACACATGAAACTAATATAATGGTGTGCGTAACTTTGCTGAATTAAAAAGTTAAAAATTAATTATCTTTTATCTCATTTTTATTTCTTCCTTGTGTGGACAACTCTTCTAATATGTTTAATGTATGTAATTATGTTTGAGAGCATATTTATGTAATTGTTAAGAATGCATTGTATTTGTAACTACTCATGTTGTGTTGTAGTTGTTTTCACTCACCACTATATTTTTAAGATCCATACATATGGCTAGTCTATTACTTCTAACGGTTCATAGTGATCCGTAGTAAACCATATTCTAGCTAACACTCTGTTATGGCACCCAACTTCCCACCATCACATATGGCCCTCTGATAAACATCGTAATAATGCACACTTAAAGAGCTGTGTGAGAATTTATTTGAGGAATATTCTCAAGAAACAACATGCTAGGTTATAGATAATGCTCACCAGAATGGCTTTGTAAGTCTCTACTCCTACTTCAGTGCCTGAGGATCCCTCTCTATCCACAGCCTGCATGTTTTGAATTTTTCTAGCCTGAAAGATCTAAAATTATTTTATTTTTCATTACTCTGATAAGTAATCCATATGACTATGTCTTCATACATGGACTCTTGATTTCCATCTACACCCCATTCTGTTCTATCCATGCCTTCCCTACCTAAGAGGTTCATGATAACTCCATCATTGCGGTGGTTAGACCACTCTCTTTTTCTCATATCTGATTCAAATCTGCAAGAATATCCTGTTGTCTCTACATTCAAAATATATATAGAATACAATCACTTATCTCTACTCCTGTATCCTGGCGTGAGTCACCATCATCTCCCACTTGCATTACTACAATAGTCTACAGCATATTTCTCTGTTTCTATTCCTATATCCCAGCACTCAGAGCGATCCCTCTGAAACAAAAGTCAAATGATGCCATTCCTCTTTTCAACCTATAATTACTCAGAATTCCTAAAATCTTTACAATGGACACAGGCCTGTTTTCAACTATACTGTACCTAGAATGCTTTTTCCTCATGGCCACTTCCTCATCCCCTCTAATTCTTCATTGAACTATCATCACTGCCCCATTTAATATGCAAATTTTCTCCGTGCCCCCTACACCTCCTCCCTCTTACCTACTTATTTTTTCCAATATATTTGCAATTAACTCATTTTTTTTTAAAGTAGTAGGCTCCACACCCAATGTGGAGCTTGAACTTATGACCCTGAGATCAAGAGTCTGATGCTCTACCAACTGAGCCATTCAGACACCCCTCAACTAACTCATTTTTAATGTCTACCTCCTACCCCTTCACGACTCCCAGAACATAAGCCCCTTGAGAGCAGCATTCTTTGTTTTGTTCATTTATGTGTACCAAGTGTCTCAAATAGTGTCTGTCTCCTAGTGGGCACATGATGAATATTTTCTGAGTGAATAATATTATCCACCATTTGGGTTTCTATTGCTGTACACTGAGCATTCATTTTCTTTTGGTCTTTTGCCATTTCCTTGTCTGTGTGTATATTATAAATACGGTCCTTCCTGTTATAGTCATTGCAATTACATGTCTCCAAGCTGTTATCTCTCTGTTAACTTCATTCATGCAGTCCTTTGTTGAACAGAAAAACTTTATTTTGATATAAGCTGATTCAGCCAATTTTTGTTCTATGATTTATGCTTAGGAAGTTCCCCCCCCCCCAAAAAAGTCCTGCAACAGGGTCATAAAATATTCTATTTTCCTATTTAATTAAATTGTCTACTTTTACCATTCACGGTTATTTCTTTAGTTTATCTGATGTTTTCTTCTCCATATGTTGTCAAATATGGATCTGGTGGGTTTTCTTCCATGTTGTGGTCCATTTATCCAACAGTCTATTCTTTACTCATCTATCTGCAGTAACTTTAATGTACTATGTACAGATCTGTTTTTGAACTCTATTCTTTTCTCTTTGTTCATTTGTTTGCACTCTCACTATACAATTCTATTATTCTATTTTTAGAAGTCTTCTTGGTTTATAATAAGCCTTCATTGGTCATGTGTAGCTTATCAAATAAGATGGGCAAACACATCTTCTTTTTTCAAAGTTATTAAGTATATAATCAAAATAGCTGGCATATTTATATTTGTATTTATTTATAGTCCATCTACAAATAGCTATTTATAAAGTAATGTATTTCATATAAATTTTTGAGTAATTTTATTAAGTTCCCCAAAAAGCTCATTTAAAGTTTTGATCAGGTTTGCACTGAATATGTAGATTCATTTTGGAGCATTGACATCTTTATAATATTAAGTTGTCTCATCCAAAGAATGAAATGTCTTTGGAGTTATTCTGATAATCGTTAATGTCCTATTTAAAGTTTTAATATTTTCTCCACATTCACTTGACAGATATTTGTTACATGTGTATTATAGGGCAGACATTCTTCCAAGTATGGTGGGTACAACAGTGAAAACAAACAAAAGGGTCTGTCTTTGTGGAGATTACATTCTACTTAAGGAAAATAAATAATACATATAAGAAACAATTAATATATAGTATACTATAGGTGTCAATTGCTATAGAGAAAAATAAAATAGGAAAAGTAGATGACGAATATTATAAGGACTGAAAGTTTTGGCAAAGTGTTCCGTACAAATCATGTATACTCTCTGATGAGAAATTCCTAAATACTTTATAACTTATGTTGCCATTATAAATGGTGTTTTCTTTTTTCTCTCATTGGTTATTGCTAGAGTACAGAAATGCTATTGATTTCTGTAACGTGGTCTTGTAGGTAGTTCTTCTTAAATTTCATTGTTGAAAATTTTTTTTCTAGGTATATAATGTCATTTGTAAATAGTGATAATTTTCCTTATAATCTTCGTACATCTTAATCTATTTCTTTACTCATATCATAGTCCAGGGCCTCTAATGTTGGGTTAAACAGAAGCTATGATAGCAGGTATCCTTCTGGTTCCTGACCCAAAGGAAAGTATATATAGATTCTCCATTAGGTATAATGTGTGCTGTGGATTGAAGACATTTCATTTTTATTAAGTTTTTGAGAAAGAAGTGTAATAAAGTAAGGGAGTACCTGCCTTAGTATCCATCAAAGCAGATTATAAAAGTAAGTACAATTAAAACCGTGGTATTGGTGTAGAAACAGGCATGAATCAAAATACAATCCCCAAAGAAACTTTTGCATATAGGAATTTAACATATCATAAATGTATAATGTGAAATTAATATAGGAAAATACGTATCATTAAATAAATGATGTTGGGACAAATGGCTCCACTGGCAGGACAAAGAAATATCATATTTCCTATTATATGCCATGAAAAATTAACTCCAAATATCTAAAAGCGAGGAAGTTAAGTGCATTTGACAAATGAGTTTATATTTGCTTCCTCCTAAAAATGTACTAAATAATGGTAAAAGCCTAGGACACAAGATAATAAATCTGCAAAGAGGACAATAAATAAGAAAAAAAGTCTTTTAAGAGAAACGTCAGCAACATTTTGGAAGCTAGAGAGCAACTTTTCCCCCCTCTGCTCTTTTTTTAAGGTCCAGAGCTCACTTGCCCTTCCAGCTCCAGCACTCACAGAGCACCTGCAGGCAGGTTATTGTGCTTAGGAAGTGGGTCTGAGACCACTGGCTGGGCGAAGATGCTATTGTCAGAGCTCCCAGAGTAAGTTGGGGAGAATGAATCACGTGCCCGTTCCTAGAGCAATGCCAGGTAGCCGAGCAGAGGCTGACAGCAGCCTGGTCACTGTCACAGACACAAGGCCCATGAGCAGAGCTCTCCCTCACCCTCGGAGAAGGGAATACTCAGGGCTTCTACAGGTTTCACTACACAAGAGCTTAACATCCTCACTGGAGTTTTTCCACACAGGATGGCTGGACTTTTACTGAGGATTCTGAATGCTGAAAATCTCCAAGTACAAACCAGGGTAGCAAAGATTATCTTCTTTAAAGGAAAAGGTGTACGTTTTCAGAAGGTTACGGGATGTAGAATTCCAGACCTAAGGAGCAGCCCCGCCTTAGCATCTCCTTGGGACCCGGCGTACAGAAAGAAGTCTCTCTGCCCATGCTTAGATCAGACAATGAAGTACAAGGCATCCCACTGACCCCTGGGTTGCCTGGTTGGGAGCTATTGCTCAAAGGAATGTGGAGATGGGTGAACTGGAAGGAGGAATTTGAGATGTAATCACCTCTTCATGCTTATCAAGTGGAGTAAAAAATTTCCACCATGCAAGGGTGGTGTCAGTGAAAACCCAGATGCATCCCATCCCCTTGAGAAATTAAAGTTTGGAGAGCTCCTTTCTATGCACCGGGGACAAGGAAGCAAAACTTTGATTGGCAAAGTTGAAATGCGGGTTAGGGTGTTTGGTGCAGAAGGGACCAGACAGAGGGGGAGGGAAAAGACAGGAAATTTAATGAACAAAGCATAATTGGCCCCTTGAGATTTCGTCACTAAAGTTAGAGAAAGTTATCTGTTCGAACTGCACTTGCTTCAAATGTCGCAACTTGCCCAGCCCTGCCATTTTTCCAAGGCTCAGGATGACCTCCTCCACTCTCCAAAGGTGAGTTTGCAAGTGTCTTTTTAACACTTATTTAGCAACATGAGTTCTGAAAGCAAGTTCCTGTAATCTGTAGCCCCCTCCTGTGTTCTTCAAGCCTGACAGCACGGTGGCTTGACATAGTTGTCCTCTCCTGGAGATTTGTCTCAAGAAAATGTGTTCTGGCTGTCCAAATTAGGAAGCCAGGAATTTCAAGCGATTTAAGGGTTCCCGACCTGTGGTGGCCTGAGCCTGCTAATAAACTGGCATTGGTGTTCATCTCTGCTTTCTACCCGCTGACTCCTGGAAACAGGGCCCAGAGGCCCGGCTACGCCGATGGTCCTTTTCTTCACTGATGTCAGGAGAAAGAGGACTCCCTCACAGGCTAGCTGTTTCCTCTCCAAACAGAATTTCTATTTGGGGAACAAGTCTTTAGGGTAACATCCTTGTCTGAAATGCTTCTCGCATCTGCCCATCTCGGGCTGGTCAGGAACCTAACAAAGCTTTGCTGGGACCCACTGTCCACACTCACGCGCTGAATAGGCTGCTTAGCTGATGCTTGTTGTTAAAACAGTCATTTTCAAGTTTACATTTTCAAGTGTGTTTCCATTTGCTTATTAATAAAGCATTTTCATTATTTTCATTATTGCTAGATAACTATGTGTATGTCCCCCCAGGAAGGGCGCAGTTTATGCCATTCTCTTTATTTTACAGATATGAAAACTGCTGTGCTAGGATTTTAGGGGAACATACGCTTTTCCATAAAGCTTCATTCCAATGGAAGGGGTCTTTCAAAATTCAAATCAAATGTTCAAGCTGCATGAAAATGCTCCAAAGAGGCAGAGCCATTGTTGGTAAATGATAAATACAGCTGTTCCACTTGTGTGGGCTACTCCCCGTGCCTGCTTGCAGCTTCAAGCTCATTCTCTAAGTACTCTGGGTCAAGGAAGAGAAAACAATGTCACAGTGGAGCAGGGCTAGATAGGTCGGAGCTGAGCAGAGGAGAGGGAATGGGGGGGGCGGCGTGCAGGAGGCAGCCCAACCCAGGAGTCCTAACTTCTCCTGTTCAGATCTGTGCCACCCCCCTTGTCCTGTCTGCTCTCTATGACTTTACTTCACGTTCTTTTCTTTGTCCCATACCCCTCTCCTTTCGCAACTATTTTTAAAGCCCAGAGGAAAGGAATCTGGGTTTCTGAGCATCTCCAGTGTGCTGTGGCAATGCAGAGATGACTCTGGTAAAGTATTTGCTTCTCTTTACAAAACAGATTATGGTAAAGTGGCCATAGAATCGAAATTAAGCCTGTGTAATTTGGCTTTCAGTAATGCCAAATACATGTTCCTTAGCCAAGCGTTTTTGAGTCTGCTATTTTTTGGTGGGAAATTTAGGGTTTTTCAGTAATGTAACTGGGGAAAAATTCGTCCTGAAGATTTGTGTGTGTGTGTGGTGGGAGGGTTGTCCTGAAAGATCTCACTGTTAATATTCTCTGGGAATTCATCAATTTCCCAGGTAAATCTATTTTGAGCAGGATTTCTACCATGATAGAGCCAAATTCTAGAAAATTTCACTGCAAAGAAGGGCTGTGATAATAAATAATAAAGGACTAAAAGTAACACTCTGGGATTGAATACCAAAATAAATAAAATATAAGAAGCTGTGGTATATAAAATATTGGATAGCTTTAGCAATGTGTACATTGATTAAATGTCGAGAAAATGGCATCTATAAATCTTTTCTCCCATTTTCATTGTTTCCATTTCTTCCTCATTTGGTTTCATTTCTATTTCCTTGGCTTCTTCAACGTACTCTTTTTTTTTTCTTTGTCTTCCTTTCTGGTTTCATTTTTCCTTTCTGACCATTAATTCTCTCTCTGACTTTTTGCTTCTTTCCATTGAGAGCTTATCGATGACTTTGCCCATTTATTTATTCTTACTTACATCTCAATATCTTCTTCTCTTCTTCTGTTTAACTTTGTGTAAGTTTTGCTGTTAAATACTTACCTATTTACTACTTGTTTATTTAAGTTTGGGCTGGTTTTGATTTTTTTTTTTAAAGAAAGACATGAAGATTTTTAAATTAGGGTATAATTCATATCACATAAAATTAACCATTTTATAGTGCACAATTCAGTATCAGTACCTCCCAGAGTTGTGGTTTTATGTTGTGAGTGTACAACTAAGTAGGTATGAAAGAACTTTGTGAACAGCTGGAGCATGAGTGAGTATGTTTGTGTGTGGCACCCCCAGGGGGGCGCTCTGGAAAGTGTCCCTCAGACTGGAAAGAACTGGATCTCTTCTCCGTCCGTGTAATGATTTGGGTTTAACTACACTGCTGGCCACTCAAGATTTTACCTCTGCCTTTGATGTGATTATCGCGTGGCCTGGAAATGTAGCCCACCTTTTATGTTAGTGTGATAGGAACTATTTACTCAAGCAGAGGGGGGATGTGTTGGCAGTACTCATAAGTACTCACCACTACAGATAATCGAGTCCAAGTTCCCTGTGGGAGGCAGATCAGAAGGGACAAATCTCCCCACTGAGACCAGACTCATGCCCGCAGCCCAGGATCCCTTGTTGGGATTCATCTTTTCCTTGTTAGGGATAGTCTTTTGGTTGAACAAAACTGTACTTAGATTTAATCTTTGTTTGCAAGCTGACTTTAAACAGTTAGCACATACCTTTATCCATTTCTGATATTAGATTGTTTTTGTTTCCATTAGTGTCCGTAATCATAGCCCTTCATTTTTTCTTAAGGGAGAAAGAAATGACTCCCTGCCATGGACCCCCTCTTGCACTCATCACCATATCAGACACAAAGTAGAAGCTTGATCATCTTTCCGAGTTTGTGAAAGAGGCTGGCTAATCACGTACTACAAGAGAGTTTGTAAATGAGGGAGATGTGCTTTGTTCCTCCTTGTCCTGTTGTGGCCGTGACCTGGAGGACAGACTGCAACATCACGGGTAAGTGCCAGGCCCCTCCTCAGCTCCGCCATGACTCTGAGGTGGTGGGATTAAAGGCAGAAGGAACTGAGTCCTCTTGATATGTCTCCTGATTTTTATGTTAGGTGAATCCACAGCCTTTCAACAGGATCTATCACTGCACTGCACATGGGGTCATGCTGTGCACAGGAGCACAAGGGATGTACCCCGAGTTATCAGGTAATCCCGTTTACCTGCGGACCCCTCCTCTGGCTAGTCACTTCGCCTCCTTTGCCACCTGCCAATAATGGGCCAAAATTCAGAGTATTATTGTGATGATTATTATATATTGTATTGTATTATGTTGTATTGTGTTATATTACTTATTAGATATGTAGAGTATTTAGTCTAATTTGGTATAGAGTAAGAAATAAATAAATAGTTCAGATCAACTTGATACAGACACAAGTGCAGTTATGGTTTTTAATTCTTCTCTTAACAGTCTTCCCAGCCAGTGAAGTTTTGCACTCTAGATGAGCAGGAGTGTTTCAAGAGCTTGTTTTTTTCCCAGCATCTGCCACCAAAAGAATAGATAAGATTGAGAAGATTTTGTAAAACTTAATGATTCACAGGGCAATTGACTTAGGTAAGTTATCTGAAATAATTTTACAATAAGATTTACTTTTACATATCGCCTTTTATTTTAAGTTTTTAATTAAAAAATGTTTATTGTTGATAGAGAGAGAGAGAATGGGGGAGGGGCAAGGAGAGAGGGAAACAGAGGATCTGAAGTGGGCCCTGCGCTGAGAGCAGCTGAGGGCAGAGAGACCAACACGGGGATCGAACCCACCAACCGCGAGATCATGACCTGAGCCAAAGTTGGAGACTCAACTGACTGAACCATTCAGGTGTCCTAACACATCACTTCTTAAATATATCAAATATATTTTACTAAAAAAAAAAAAAGCAAAATCATTTATACAAATTATGTATCACTCAGAAATGTGCTTGCCTGACGACATTACTGAGCAAGCATAACATGGCTTTAATGACAAATGACCTCATTTTGGGTGTGTTTGGAGATAGGCAGGAAAACGCTACTAGTTTTGTAATTGTTTGATTTAAAAAAAAATTAAAAAAAATTTTTTTTAATGTTTATTTATTTTTGACAGAGAGACAGAACATGAGCAGGGGAGGGGCAGAGAGAGAGGGAGACACAGAATCCGAAGCAGGTTCCGGGCTCCAAGCTGTCAGCACGGAGCCTGACATGGGGCTCAAACTCACAAACACGTGAGATCATGACCTGAGCTGAAGCCGGATGCTTAACCGACTGAGCCACCCAGGTGCCCCTGTAATTGTTTGATTTAAAAAAAAACACACACACATTCAAGTCCTGGTTATAGGAGTGCAGACAACATACGTGAATCTAGCATTACCCGGCCCCTTCACGTTCACGCAGCCTGCATGCATGTGCACACCTCTGATGTACCTAGAAGAGTGGCTGTGTCAGGGTTACCTCTGAGCCCTGGGAAGACAGGACTGAAGAAAGGTGATCTGGAATCAGTCTAACATACAATGCGGTTCAAGTCACTGGTGTTGCTTTAAAGGACACGTTACAATAGAAATACATCTTGGAAACAAGCCATCACACTTTGGTATGTTTCAGGTTTTATTGTGATTTATACAGTTGTTTGGTTTATTTTGTGAAATCCTAACACAAAGCAGCAAGCATGAAATAACTATTACTTTCTTCATTTACATTTTCAGCAATTCTTGAAATGTATAAATATATATACAGATGTGTAGAAAGAGAGAGGGAGGTATAATTCTCTTCTAAAACTGCAGATTTTCAGATGTCAGAGAGAGAGCTGTGTGAAGTGTGTTCTCTTTAGCTATTGGTGAATCTCTAAAAAGCATTGGAGTGCTAAAAATACATTTACGTAAGGATAGGAAAGTATTGTAAACATACCAGTCCGTACTTTGATCAGGGCTTTCATGACTAGGACATTTTCTAACCAGTATAATGACAGTAGTTTTTAACTCAATGTAAAATATGGCAAAATGAAAAGAAGCTAATGTACAAATAGGTGTGGTGCAACAGAAATTACAAACAAAGGAACACAAAAAAATTAAGCCTATGCTATTGGTTTTTAGCCATGAGGCTGAACAACCTGTGAATTTTAAACATTCTGGAAAAATATCATTCTTGATTATGACCTACTTATTTGTCATGAAGATTTTTAATCCCTTATTTTGTTACACAGTGAGGAGCTTTACTTACATTGTGAATTTCTTTCTTTCTTTTTTTTTTTTTTTTTACTTTTTATTTATTTTTGAGACAGAGAGAGACAGAGCATGAACAAGGGAGGGTCAGAGACAGAGGGAGATACAGAATTTGAAACAGGCTCCAGGCTCTGAGCTGTCAGCCCAGAGCCTGACACAGGGCTCGAACCCACAAACTGTGAGATCATGACCTGAGCTGAAGTCTGACGTTTAAGCAACTGAGCCACCCAGGCGCCCCTACATTGTGAATTTCTTTGCCAGTCTTGTAGCTAAGTATCTTGTTCCAGTTAATTCTGGCGTGAGTGACTGGAAGCTTCCAGGGCAAAGCCTTGCATGGATTTCTCACATTGTTTGATCATTTCCTCTGATTTCTTTTTAACACTCTATTTCTGAAAGCTCGGTTTTTAAGAAATCCCTTGGCATTTCTGGTCTTATTCAGAACAATACTTAATCCTGTATATTTTAGGACTAACAGTCTGAATGTTGCTATCTTCATGGCAATGAACCTTAATCTTAAGTCTCCCAGCCACCTGTGTTATAAGTGTTATGATCTCTAATAATTATTCTAAGTTTTTAAGCTGAAAATGGAAGTTTTTGATAAATTCAGTTGGAGTCTGCTATCTATAGTTATAGCATGAATAGCAAAGGAGCCATTGGGGTGATAATATTTCATGTGGATCCTTCGTGTCCTGTCACAGGATGGTCTCTAAGACTTCAGACTTCCATCTGTATACTTTAGATATGGATCACTACTTTCTTTTTGTAAGTGAGCAAAAGAAAAGAAACAAGAAATTTTGGTTTTGGGTCAAAAAATTACTGCCTATGTCCTCATGTTCTATAATTAACACCTGATTTTTTATCCTTCTATCTTCATGGGTAAGGACTCATCAATGGTGTATTGAGAAATGAATGAGCTGTTCCTTCCTTGAGAAAACATCGTTGTTGAGTAACAACCTCATATCATGAAACAAGTTATTAAATTCCACTTGAGGGGCATGGGAGATGAATTTTAGCAACTATATATACTTTCTTTTCATGAAACAACTGATTATTTATTTATTTTGAAATGAGAGGGGGTGGGGGAAGAGAGAGCATCCAAGCAGACTCTATGTTGTTAGCACAGACTCCTACACGGGGCTTAAACCCATGAACCATGAGATCATGACCTGAGCTGAAATCAAGAGTTGGATGCTTAACCAACTTAGCCATCCAGGTGCCCCAACAACACCTGACTTTTTTGATTTTTTAATTTTTAACATTTATTTATTTTTGAAAGAGAGAGAGAGAGCGCACGCACGCACAAGCAGGGGAGGGGCAGAGAGGGAGATGGAGACACAGATTCCGAAGCAGGTTCCAGGCTCTGAGCTGTCAGCCCAGAGCTCAGTGCAGGGATAAAACTCACAAACTGCGAGATCATGACCTGAGCCAAAGTCAGAATCTCAACCGACTGAGTCACCCAAGTGCCCCTAACAACACCTGATTTTTAAAGTTGTCCATCTTGGGTTGATCTCACCCATCGCAGTCACTGGTGTGAGGTAGGTGGAGAGGAGACCTTCCACTTGGCAATGTCAAAAGGGCAAGGTCAAGCAAATAAGTTCAAAATAATTTGTTAATGAAAATATAAGAATATTATTTACAACATCCAGGGTTTCATGGATACATTCCCCTGAGGAGGGGTAAGTAGGATGTGTCTGACATATCTAGAGAGGAAACCCAATAAACAAAAGGAAGTTAAGTGGGACTGGACATCAATCAGAATTCAGAAAAATATCTTTCATATGAACCAAAAAATTTCTCACCAAAAAGACATGAATTCTCTATAATACCTACTAAATGGAATAGGATTTTAAGTCTAAACACTTCATTAATTTCCTTCCCCCATTTAAGAGCAGATGTTTGGGAGGAGAAATTACATTCCAATAAATTGAATTCCAAGAATGTAACTTCTTTTCTCCTTGATTTACAGCTGCACAGCTGGATCCCATTGTGCTCCTCATATGGATGTGTTCAAGCAGAGTGTGGATGACGATTTGGCTGAGATGTTCTAGAAGAACTTAAGTTCAGATGGGTAAGCTCTCCATATGGTCTAAAAGCCACTTTCCAATCCTGAATTTTCATAATTTGTTTTTTCAACATCTTTAGAGTTTGGTCCTCAGAAACTCATGGGCCAGGAAAATAAAACCCAGACATGGGTGAGGGAGTTCATTCTGCTTGGGTTGTCCAGTGATTGGAAGATGCAAGTCTTCCTCTTTGTCCTGGTCCTGACCATGTACTTGGTGACTCTGGTGGGAAATGTTCTCATTCTTCTTCTGATCAGACTGGACAGCAGGCTTCATAACCCCATGTACTTCTTCCTTAGTGTTTTATCCTTTGTGGACCTTTGTTATTCAAACAGTTTTGCCCCACAAATGCTGGCCCACCTGCTCTCAGCCCGGAAGTCCATCCCATTCTACAGCTGTGTGCTCCAGCTCTACATCTCCCTGGCCCTGGGTGGGTCTGAGTTCTTCCTGCTGGGAGCCATGGCCTATGACCGCTATGTGGCTGTGTGCCACCCACTACACTACACAGTCATCATGCATGGACAGCTGTGTCTGGGGCTGGCTGCTGGCTGCTTGGTGGTTGGTTTCACCAATTCACTGATGGAAACAATCATTACCTTCCGGCTTCCCCTGTGTCACAGTGTTATCAATCACTTTGCCTGTGAGACCTTAGCAGTGCTACGGCTAGCCTGTGTGGATGTCTCCTTCAACAAGGTCATGGTGGCCATCTCAGGATTTCTGGTGATCATGCTTCCCTGTTTCCTGGTTCTGTTCTCCTACGTTCGTATAGTTGCTGCCATTCTGAATATTCGTTCTGCTCAGGGACGTAGCAAAGCCTTTGGGACGTGTGCCTCCCACCTCACTGTGGTTTGTATGTGCTTTGGGGCTACCATTTTCACCTACCTGGGGCCACGGTCAGCCTCCTCAGAGGAAGAGGAGAAGATGGTTGCTCTATTCTATGCTCTGGTGGCACCTATGCTGAACCCCATGATCTACAGCTTGAGGAATAAGGAAGTTATGGCTGCTCTCCAAAAGGTTCTAGAGAAATTCTGAGATAAAGAGTAAAGATTATAAGCATTTCTTGTTATCTATCATCAAAACCAAAAAGGAGATCAGCTGAGGTAGACAGGACTCCCATACTTAAACTAAAGTTGACTAATATGCCCTTGCATTTGGAGAAAGCATACTTCTACCTGAGTAATGAATTTCCTTATATAGGCCAATGCCAGATAATTCACATGTCAGTGATCCACGAGAGGGCCTCTCCTTAGATTGTCTTCTCTCAGGTATCCAGTGGTATTTAGACTTCTTCTGCCCATTTTTTATTTTATTAGTATATTAATGTATAAAGAAATGATCTGCAGCTCCATCCAGCAGACCTGGCATGGAATGGATAAAGAGACAAATGCCACCTATGAGGTCTGTTTTACCTGTGGAACAAAATGGAGGATGTCTGTTCTTTCTACATGACAAGATTCCATTTATTTGTAGAACAGCCTTATTTGCCCCAGGATAATTACAAATGGCTTCTTTAACTCTTTCTCAAATGATGTCAGTTTTAGAACTTTCAACACTTAATTTGTGCCTTAATATAGAGTGTGATATGATATTCTGAAATAAATAATATACGACACAATATTTGTTCACACCAGTATGTTGGCTCTCATCTGCTTTTCAAGAATCAAATCTGCTTGTAATATGCCAAATATCTGTGGCTTCACTACAGTTTTGGTTTCTAATTGTAGCAAAATATATATAAAACATAAAATTTACCAATGTAACCATTTTAAGGGTACAATTCAGTGACATTACTTTCCCAAACATCACTATTATTTCCAAAATTATTCATAGCTGTAGTTTTTTATTTAACTAATTCCCAAGACCTGTTTCCTATAAACTGTTTACAAAATCTCCATACCCATGGAACTCTGATTTTTTAAAAACTAAACTGAAGATATGTATATTTAGCTCTGCTAATTGTTATTATTGATTTTCACATGTCACACCAACTCACCAAGAATATTTTGAATCTTGATTCTCAAAGGTATTCTAGGAGTTTACTTTCTCTTTCTGTTTCATAGACATTATAAACAGAAACAGTTATAAAAAGAATTACCAAGTGGTACATTTTAACTAGATATCACTGTGAACCTATTTCCATATTGAAAACCTTTATTGAGCACATTTTGTGTATGCTTTTAAATCTACTTTAAAATAAATTATTCAAGCATATTTTAATCATTTTATCTAGAAGGGTATAATAAGGCTTTGTCAAATACCTTTTTAACTGTTATATTCTGGTCCTTGCCTGCTGTTGCATATAAGTGTGCTAAATTTACATAATAACAATTATTTTTAAAAAACGTTTATTTTTGAGAGAGAAAGAGAGAGTGAGCAAGGGAGGGGCAGAGAGATGGAGAGAGAGAATCCCAAGCAGGCTCTGCTGACAGCAGAGAGCCCAATGTGGGGCTTGAACTCACAAACTGAGATCATGACCTGAGCTGAAGTTGGATGCTTAACTGACTGAGCCACCCAGGGGCCCCTACATAATAATAATTCTTGATGCTCTGAGCTCCATCTGATATTATCTAAAAGTGGGGTCTATTCTTGTACTTCCTATGCCCATATCTTGAGCATCCCCAGACATGTTTATATGTAACCTGAAGGTCTTTAGATTGTGCTAAATCCTAGGTCCTCCAGAACCCCTGCAAGGATGGGTGTCAGGTGAAGTAAAAACCTACCTCCCATATCACAACCAATGCCTATGCCTCTAGACTCATCTTTTAGTAACAAAATGTCTTCAGTTTCTCAAGAGCATGTTCTTCAAAGCACAGCTGTGAGATCCCCAGTGAATCTAGTTCCATCTTTTATGCTAGAGCTCTATACATTTCTTGATGAAATAAGGGAGAGGGGAAAGGAGGGAGGGAAAAGACTGGCAAGTGGTCAGCCATCGCCTGGAATGATTGAACATGACATTAGTACAGAGTAAGTCGACTATAGTGAAATTGTTTTCCAAGGGAAAATCAAAGACGAAGTCTGGGTATCTGTTTCTGTGACACTGAACATCCCATGGCAGCAAAGACATTCCTCTGACATTCTTTGATGCTCACAGAATGGTCTATCCAGCCTTCCTTGAAGACATCTAGTAAGCAACAGATGCTGTATTAGTTTGCTAGGGCTCCCATAACAAAACATCACAGACAGAGTGGCTTAAGCAACAGAAATTTATTTTCCTGCAGTTTTAGAGGCTGAAGGTCCAAGATCAAGGCATTGACAGCGTTGTTCCTGTGGTGGCCTCTCTCCTTGGCTTGCAGATGCCTGTCTCCTTATTGTGCCCTCACATGGTCTTTCCTCTGCATGTGCACGTCTGTGTCCTAATCTTCTCTCTTTTTTTAAATTTATTTTTGAAGGAGAGAGAGAGAGTGTGAGTGAAGGAGGGGCAGAGAGAGAGGGAGACACAGAATCTAAAGCAGGCTCCAGGATCCAAGCTGTCAACACAGAGCCTGACATGGGGCTTGAACCCACAAACTGTGAGACCATGACCTGGGCCCAAGCTGGACGCCTAACTGACTGAGCCACCCAGGCACCCCCTAATCTTCTTTTCTTTTTTTAATTTATTAAAAAAAATTTTTAATATATATTTTTGAGAGACAGAGATAGAGCATAAGCAGGAGAGGGGCAGAGAGAGAGAGGGAGACACAGAATCCGAAGCAGGTTCCAGACTCTGAGCTGTCAGCACAGAGCCTGATGCAGGGCTTGAACTCACAAACCACGAGATCATGACCCGAGCTGAACCGACTGAGCTACCCAGGTACCCCTAATCTTCTCCTCTTATAAGGACACCAGTAACATCGTATTAAGGCCTGTATATATGACCTCATTGATCTTAATTACATTTTTAAAGGCCTTATCTCCAAATACAGTCACATTGTGAGGTACTATGGGCTAGGAATGTAACATATGAATTTTGGTGGGACAGTTAAGGCCATAACAAATGCTAGCCCCACATTCTGATTTATCAGCCTATCAGCTCTGGTCTAACCACAACTACCAATATATTGCATTGTAAAAAAACAAAACAAAACAAAAACAACAACACCACCTTTTTATTTCAACCCACCAACCTATCAATATTGAAAGCAAAGTTAGCAAGGCCATGAAGGTGGCCTCTCATGACATTATTTGTTCTTAATGAACTTCAGTTTGTTCCTAATGAGTGCTAACAACAGGCTAGTAAAAGCTCACAAACAATGCTTGATAGTTAATCCTAGAATTTTTCCACGTTAATATGCCTGTGTTTTAAAATCCATCCTCCTGATAATTTGGAAATTTTTAAATAAAAATACTCTACATTTGTTTGTCCTTAACTTCCTGGTATGGGTCCTATTCTCACAGATTATGAAAAGGGGCTATGAAACAGCATATACTAGTTTTCTAGAACCTTAGCATAAAATTCAGGATCTGGATGAATGCAATTAATTTAAAATAGCTAGTTCGTTCTTTTGTGCATCATAGGAAGGAATCATTTTCTTGTGCTGCTTTTTCTTTCCTTTATTACATGAAGGTCATTTCATTTGATGAAAAGATTAGCCTAACATTTTGTCTCACCCCTTTTATCTGTGCATTAATATCAGGTCATTTTCTCTAAAGGTAGGCCTGTTTTTTTCTTGGGTCTTTTACTTGAAATACCACTAACTACTCAAATTATTTGCTTTGTTTTTAGCATTTTAAGTCATACTTTACTTAGTTTTCCCATCATTAATTGTAATCCATGAAAACGTCACTTAAATAAAGGAGAAACTGATTCTCTGGATTAAAGGGTCTCACCATATACCTACCTATAAATTAAAGAGAAGTGAAAAAAAACCCTATAGATGTATTGGTGAAATAATTGAATTTCAAGTATAATGAAAGTTTATAAAGATCTAGAATGTAAACAAAACAAAAGGGCCACTTAGAAAATGTTAAACTAGTGTATTTTCTATTATTGTGTAACAAATTACTACAAATTTAGCAGCTGAAAACCACACAATTTATCATCTCAAAGTTTCTGTTGGTTGGAAAGTCCAGGCACAGCATAAACGCATTGTCTGTTCAGGATCTGACTCAGGTCACAGCGTCGGCTGGAGCTATGATCTCATCTGAGATTCAGGGTCCTTTTCCAAGCTCACTTGTTGTTGGAAGAATTCATTTTCTTGCAGCTGTCTGACTGAGGGACCCATTATCTTGATTGTCATTAGGTGGTGACCGTTTATAATAGTTTATAATAAGCTCTGGGAGGCCACCTTGATGGCCTTCCTACACGTGTTGGTCCTGTCACAGCATGGCAGTTTGCTTCGTAAAAGATCTACAGAAGAATCTCTGCTGTTCTGAAGCTCTCCCAGGAAAGCCTGGACACCTTTAAAAGGTGCACCTGATTAGGTCAGGCTCACCCAGAATAATCTTTCTTTTGAGTAGACAGAATTAAACTGAGTAGGGGCATCTTCAAAATCCCCTTTTCTATGTAGTGAACCATTATCACATGAGTGAAATTGCATCATATTAATAATCAAGGGAAGAGGACTCTACAGGGCACCAAGAGGTGGGAATCCTGGGTGCCAGATTAGAAGTCAGGTTGGCTAGAATTAGTCTTTGCAATATTAGATGACAGTAGTTGATGGAAAAATATCTATTTATAGAATCCTGAGAGTAAATGTTAGTAAAGAAAAACTCTCTACTAAATGGAAGCATTATTCACTATTTTAAAATAGGATTTATTGTTTAGAGCAGTTTTAGGTTCATGGTAACATTGAGCAGAAGACACAGAGATTCCCCCATATCTTCCCTGTCCCCTCACGGACATAATTTCATTATCAACACAACCCGCCAGAATGGGGCATTTGTTATGAACCTATATTGACACATCATTGTCCCGAATCCGTAGTTTCCATTAGGGTCCACTTTGGCGTAGTACATTATATGGATTTGGACAAATTTATGATGACTTGTCAGCTCTTAAAGTATTATACAGAGTAGTTTCACTGATTTAGAAATCCTCCATACTCCATCTTTTCATCCGTCTCTCCCCACCCCCATCCCTGACAACCATTGATTTTCTGCCATCTCCATAGTTTTGTCTTTTCTAAAATGTCATATACAGTAAAACCTTGGTTTGTGAGCAACTTACTCTGCGAGGGTTCCACAAGACGAGCAAACATTTCTAATAAATATTAACTTGATAAACAGAGCGTTGTCTTGCAATGGGAGCAGTCTGTGACACTGAATGTCAACCACTGAGCCAATAGTTCTTGAAATTCACTTTGGTGTAGAAGCTCTTTGGATTTCAAGCATATTTCCGGAACAAATTATGCTTGCAAACCAAGGTTTTACTGTACTTGGAATCATACAGTATGTAGCCTTTCCAGACTGACTTCTTTCACTTAGTAATAATACATTTATGTTTTTTCCATATCTTTTCATTTCTTTTTGGAACTGAATAATATTCTAAATATTCTGGGTTTTTTTATGTTTTATTTATTTTTGAGACAGAGAGAGACAGAGCATGAGCAGGGGAAGGGCAGAGAGAGAGGGAGACACAGAATCTGAAACAGGACCAGGCTCTGAGCTGTCAGCACAGAGCCCGATGTGGGGCTTGAACTCACGGACCGTGAGATCATGACCTTAGCTGAAGTTGGACTCTCAACCGACAAAGCTACCCAGGCGCCCCTATTCCAAATATTCTGAATAATAATTTGGAACTGAATAATTGCATGTACCAGTTTATTTATCCATTTGCCTACTAAAGAACATCTTGCTTGCTTTCATATTTTGGCAATTAGGAATAAAGCTGCTATAAACATTTGTGTGCAGGTTTTTGTGTGGATATAAGTTTTTGCCTCCTTTGGTAAATACCAAGAAGCACGATTACTAGATTGTATGAAAAGAATATTTACCTTTGTAAGAAGTCTCCCAACTGTTTCCAAAGTGGCTGCACCATTTTGCATTCGCACCAGCAGTGAATGAGGATTTCTGTTGTTCCATATCCTCACCAGCATTTGGTATTGTTCATATTCTGGATCTTGGCCATCTTAATAGGTCTGTAGTGGCATCTCATTGTTGTTTCAATTTGCATTTCCCTAATGACATGTGTTGCAAAGTATCTTTTCAAAGCTTATTTTCCATCTGTGTCTTTTCTTTGATGAGGTGTCTGTGAGGGTCTTTGGCCCATTTTTTAATTGAGTTGTTGGTTTTCTAACTGTTGAGTTTTAAGCGCTCCTTGTACATTTTGGGTAACAGTTCTTCATCAGATGTGTCTTTTGCAGCAAGTTTCTCTCAGCTTGTGGCTTGGTCTCTAATTCTCTTGACATCATTCATTTTTAAATAGTGACAAATACATATTTATGAATGCAAGAACTCAAAATTATTACCCATTCCTCCTGCATTAAGACTATAATGTGGGGCGCCTGGGTGGCTCAGTCGGTTCAGTGTCTGACTCTTGATTTGGTTCAGATCATGATCTCACAGTTTGTGAGATCAGGCCCCATGTTGCACTCTGCGCTGGCAGAGAGAGTGTGTTTGGGATTCTCTCTCTCCCCCTCTCTTTCTGCTTCTCCCAGACTCGCACGTGCACGCTCTCTCTCAAAAATAAATAAATAAATTAAATAAATAAATAAATAAATAAATAAATAAACATTTTTTAAAAAGACTATAACAGTTAAAATGAAAAAACATGAAAGCAACTTCAGGTTACAAAAAATGGCTTAAAAATAAAACCAGGGACATGGAGGTGAAGTTGTGATAGAACAGGCAACAAGCCAGAACCTTCTAAGTGTAAAATTAAGTTTCCAAAACTGTAATTCCATGTGTTGAGAGTGAAGAACTAAAGACCAGGGTGGTAAGTATAGAATGAAGCTGCTACCCCCTTGGAGAATGAAGACTGGGTAGAGCTCTGTGTCTAGAAAGAGGCTTTAATTAACTCTGATTAACCACTTTCCCTGAAGAGACAGTCCCAAGCACATCCTTCATGCCTCACCTCCCTGTTCATCTGAGGCTGTGCAGGAAGTCCATGCTTCACAGGACATCCATCACCTGGGTGCTTATCCCAACTTGGCCTACATGTCTGATCAGAATACTGACCTCTTCTGATACCACAATCTTCCCCAATTGTCCCCTGAAACTCATGCTCCATTATCAGCAAAATACTCTATAGTCTGAGTATCTTTGAATGTTTTTTTCTTTTTTTTGCTTGAACTCCAACCTGACTCTTCCCTGAGAACTCTGATTCCCCTCGGCTCTCTCAAATACATACTCATTTTCTCCCATTTTTTCTCTAGTATTGGGTAGAAGGGTGGAGAGTATCTCTCTTGATCTGCCACTTCCACACCAGTGTTCTTTACTTTTGCCTAAATGACTCAAGCTCCTCTGAAGCATGTCCTATCAGACTATAACACCATCACCCCATCTTTTTTGTCTTCACTTACCCTCCAATCTCCTCATTTTACCCTGGTTTACCACTAATTCCATCATGCACGTGAACATTTCAACGTCTATGTGGATCATTCAGCGTCCTAGCCTCTCAGTTGACTTCCTATCTCCTCCCAGTGTTTTGGTTCCCTAACTGATGTCCAGCCACCCTCTTCTGTGCTTGAATCCTAGTCTTTTCCCTTTACCAATAATTACACTCCCTCTAACACCTCCACATGAGCACCCCACTGTCTGACCACTCACCCCTATTTCTTCTTTCCTGTTCACACCATCTGGTATAACTCCAATAAATTTTTGACCCCACTCTGACCCCTGTTACATTAACTCTATCACATTTTCCTCATCCATTACCAACCCCCTCCCCCACTCTGTCTTAATTCCCCTCTTTCTTGGCGTAGATTCCAATCCCACTTGTAGGATCATTCCTTACATATACCCTGAGGTCATCATAAGGACATTGAATTGGTGGTTGACTCTCCTCTCTTATATCCAGAAGTAGATTTACCATAAAGCTAAAGAAGTTTATGCTTCAGAACCACTTACTTGCATGGGCTATGTGTACAGGGATATGTGGGTTTTTTTTTTTTTTTTTGTAAAATATACCTTAATGAAATTTTTCAAAATTGAGAATTTTAACTGCAATTGGTTGAGCTGATGTCACTTTCCATTCTGATTTTCCATCTGTCACACTACCCTACTGGCTGGTGCTCAAGTGGGTGTAAGAATTTTGGGGTTCCAGCTAAGGGAAAATTGAGTTGAGGTACTATAGTCATTTCCTAAGTCTTCTGTAACAAAGTACCAAAACCTTGGTGGCTTCAAACAACAAAAATTTGTTCTCTTACCGTTCTGGAGTCTAGAAGTTCAAAATTAAGATGTCAGTAGAACCATGTTCCCTCTGCAGATTCTAGGAAATAATCCTCCCTTCTTCCAGGTTCTGGTAGCCCCAAGTGTTGCCTGGCTGTGTCAGTATAACTCATCCCTGCTTACCTCTGTCATCAAAAGGGCATCTTCTCCATGTGGCTCTTTATGTCTTCTTTTCTTATAAAAATACTAGTCATTGGATTTGGGGCTCACTCTAAACTCAGGATGATATCTTTTAAGATTAAAAAAAAATTTAATGTTTATTTATTTTTGAAAGAGAGAGGGAAAGACAGAGTGCTAGCGGGGGTGGGGCAGAGAGAGAGGGAGACACAGAATCCGAAACAGGCTTCAGGCTCTGAGCTGCCAGCACAGAGCCCAATGTAGGGCTTGAAACCACAAACCATAGATCATTAACTAAGCTGAAGTTGGATGCTTAACTGACTGAGTCATGCAGGTGCCCCTCATCTCAAGATTTTTAACAATTACATCTGCGAAGATCCTATTTCCAAATAAGGTCACATTCCAAGGTTCCACACATATATTTGGTGGGGGTAGGGGAGGGCAGACAGTAATCAAACCAGTATAGGTATATTTAGTTTGAATTCAGTGCGATACATTTTAATGTCATACATAGTGACTCCAATTTATAGTGTAGTTAATACTGTTCAAACTGGTTGACTTTCAGGAGTGGCTTTCAAGAATAACCCCTACTCTCCACTGTGCTGACTTGCCCAGGGTATTTGTGGAGGCAGGAGTTAGTCTGTGGAAACTTCTTCGAAAATTATTGCTCACTTCTGTAATCATCAAGACAATATGGTATTGGCACAAAAACAGACACATAGACCAATGGGATAGAAAAGAGAACCCAGGGGCGCCTGGGTGGCGCAGTCGGTTAAGCGTCCGACTTCAGCCAGGTCACGATCTCGCGGTCCGTGAGTTCGAGCCCCGCGTCAGGCTCTGGGCTGATGGCTCGGAGCCTGGAGCCTGTTTCCGATTCTGTGTCTCCCTCTCTCTCTGCCCCTCCCCCGTTCATGCTCTGTCTCTCTCTGTCCCAAAAATAAATAAAAAATGTTGAAAAAAAAAATTAAAAAAAAAAAAAAAAAAGAAAAGAGAACCCAAAATGGAACCTACAAATGTATGGCCAACTAATCTTTGACAAAGCAGGAAAGAGTATCCAGTGGAAAAAAGACAGTCTCTTTAGCAAATGGTGCTGGGAGAACTAGACAGCAACATGCAGAGGAATGAAACTAGACCACTTTCTTACACCATACACAAAAATAAACTCAAAATGGATGAAAGACCTAGGAAACCATCAAAACCCTAGAGGAGAAAACAGGCAGCAACCTCTTTGACCTCAGCCGCAGCAGTTTCTTGCTTGACATGTCTCCAAAGGCAAGGGAATTAAAAGCAAAAATGAACTACTGGGACCTCATCAAGATAAAAAGTTTCTGCACTGCCAAGGAAACAATCAACAAAACTAAAAGGCAACTGACAGAGTGGGAAAACATATTTGTAAATGACATATATGATAAAGGGATAGTATCCAAAATCCATATAGAACTTACCAAACTCAACACCTGAAAAACAATCCAGTGAAGAAATGGGCAGAAGACATGAATAGACATTTTGCCAAAGAAGACATCCAGATGGCCAACAGATACATGAAAAGATGCTCGACTTCACTCCTCATCAGGGAGATACAAATCAAAACCACACTGAGATACCACTTCACACTGGTCAGAGTGCCTGAATTGTTAATTCAATTGTTAATTGTTGATTGTTAAACACATGTTGATGAGGATGTGGAGAAACAGGAACCCTCCTGTACTGTTGGTGGGAATGAAAACTGGTACAGCCACTCTGGAAAACAGTGTGGAGGTTCCTCAAAAAATTAAAAATAGAACTACCCTATGGCCCAGCAATAGCACTACTAAGAATTTATCCAATGGATACAGGAGTACTGATTCATAGGGGTATATGTACCCCAATGTTTGTAACAGAACTTTCAACAATAGCCAAATTATGGAAAGAGTCTGAATGTCCATCAACTGATGAATGGATAAAGAAGATGTGGTTTATATATACAATGGACTACCACTTGGCAATGAGAAAGAATGAAATCCTGCCATTTGCAGCAACATGGATGGAACTGGAGGGTATTATGCTAAGTGAAATAAGAGAAAGATATCATATGTTTTCTATCGTATGTGGAACTTGAGAAACTTAATAGAAGACTGTGGGAAAGGGAAGGGGGGGAAAATAGTTACAAACAGAGAGGGAGGGAGGCAAACCATAAGAGACTTTTAAATACAGAGAACAAACTGAAGGTTGAAGGGGGGGCGCAAGGGAGAGGGGAAAATGGGTGATGGACATTGAGGAAGACACTTTGTAGGATGAGCACTGGATGTTGTATGTAAGCAATGAGTCACAGGAAACTACCCCCCAAACCAAGAGCACACTGTATACACTGTATGTTAGCCAAAAAGAAATTATTGCTCACTTGAAAGAGGTTTAACTAATAAGCCAATAAGAGTAAAAATAATTAAGATAATTAATATGGAAAGGTAGAGAGGCAGAAATGGGAAACAAAGAAAAATGAGACAAAAATAGCAAGTAGAAAATTGATAGATTTAAATGCATGCTACTTATAATATTAAATTAAAATGGCCTAAACACAGTAATTAAAAGACAGTGGACATCATGTAGGATAAATAGAAAGACCCAAGTATATGTCTTCTAAAATCAATCTATTTTTAATATAAAGACATAAATGGATTCAAAGTAAAAAGATGAAATGTATATACCATGCAATACTAAAATCAGAAAGCTGGAGTGATCATATTAATATCAAATGAACTAATCAGCAGAATAAGGAGTATTACCAGGGAAAAAGTAGGACATTATACAATGATAAGAATATTGATTAATCAAGAGCACATTAATATTCTAATAATCTAATAACAGAGCTATAGATACATAAGAAATAAAAAGACAAATCCACCACTATTACTGGAGATGTTAACATCATTCTCCTCATATTTGTTAGATCAAGTAGACAAAAACCAGTAAATATATAGCAGACTTGAACAAACCTGACCTAACATGTTTAGGACATCCCACCTGGTAACAGAAGACTATGAATGTCAGCACATGTAAAACAATTGAAATCATGCAGAGTATTTTCTTTAAACATAATGGAATTACATCAGAAGTAATAAACCTCTAGAAAAAACCCCAAATATGTGAAAATGAAACCCCATTCTTTTAAATAGGCTGTAAGTCAAAGAAACCACAAAAGAAGTTAGAAAAATATTTTGAATTGAATAAAAAGAAAATATAGTATATAAAAACTTTTATCTGTCGGCTAAAAAAGAGCTTAGAGGAAAATTTAATCATTAAATGTTTATGTTAGAAATGTCTCAGGTCAATGACTCAAGCCATCACTTTGAGAAACTAAACAGAAGAGATCAAATTAAGCACATAGAGTGAAGAAGGAAGAAAATAAAACAAAAAACAATTTAAGAATTCCCCAGAAAACACAACTGAAAAATTCAATGAAACTAAAAGTAGTTTCTTTGAAAAGTTTAATCACATTGAAAAGACTCAAGCCAGACTGATCAAGAAACAAAGAGGAAAAACACAAATAACCATACCAAGAATTAAAGGGGGCGTATTCCTATAGACCTATCAGACACTGACAAAATACTGAGGCAATATTTTTAACTGATTTATATCAATCATTTCAAGAAGAATTATTTCTTAGATGAAACAGATAAATTTCTGGAAAATAAAAACTATCAAAGTCCTTGTAAGAAGAAATAGGTAACCTGGGGCACCTGGGTGGCTCAGTTGGTTAAGCGTCCAACTTCGGCTCAGGTCATGATCTCACAGTGTGTCTGACAGCTCAGATCAGAGCCTAGAGCCTGATTCGGATTCTGTGTCTCCCTTTCTCTCTGCCCCTCCCCTGCTCACACTCTGTTTCTTTCAAGAATAAATAAACATTAAAAATATTCTTTTAAATATTTTTTAATTAAAAAAAGAAGAAACAGATAACATGCAAACTTACCGTCTATGAAAGAAATTGAATATAACAGTTAAAAATCTTCCCACATGGAAAACTTCAGGTCCACTAATACATTTTATGAAACATATAAGGAACACATATAGTGTTAGTTCTACATAAACTCTTCCTGAACGTAGAAAAGAAGGAAAGCCCACATATTTTTATGAAGCCGGGGTTACCTTCACACCAAGACCAAACCAAGGCATTAAAAGAAAAGAAAGCTGTAGACTGTTAAGCTTCATGAACAGACATACAAAAATTCTAATAAAGTATTATCAAAATTCAGTAATTTACAAAAATATAATAGATCATGACCTTGGGGAGTTTATGCAAGGAACATACATTGGTTCAACATCCAAAAGTAAACCAGTGCCTTTCATTATATTAACAGACAAAAGGAGAAAACCAGTTAATCTTCTTAATAGACACACAAAAAGCTAGTTAATATAATTCAAAATTAATCATTATAAAGGTCACTAAAAACTATAGATGGGAACTTCTTCACCTAATAAAAGGTATGTATAGGGACACCTGGGAGGCTCAGTGAGTTGAGCATCCAGCTCTTGGTTTCAGCTCAGTCATAATCTCATGGTTTGATGAGTTCGAGCCTGCATTGGACTCTGCACACTGACTGTGCGGAGCCTTTTTGGGATTCTTCCTCTCTTCTTCTCTCTCGCCCCTCCCTTGCTCATGCTCTCTCTGTCACTCTCCAAATAAATAAATAAATAAATAAGTAAACTTAAAGGTATATACAAATAACTTACAGCTAACATCTGCTTAACGGTGAAAGACTGGATGATATCCCCTCAAAGATTAAGAACAAGAACTAGATGCCCATGCTCATTATTTTCCTTCAGCTGGATAAACTAGTCCAAGTGGCAAGGCCAGCAAAAGAAATAAAAGGGTACAAATTAGAAAGAAAGAAATAGAATCATTTTTATTCTCAGGCAGAGTTATCATCGTAATGGAAATTCCCAAATAATCTACAAAAAGGCCCTAGAATTAATAAGGGAGTTTGGCAAGGGTGAAAGTTGAAAAGTAATATTTGAAGTATGTATATATCACTATTCTTGATATAAATATTTACTTAAAAGTAGTGGTGCTTCAGTAAACATCACTGAAAATGGGGGAGCAGGGAATCCCAAGACTCCATTTCTCTATAAACATAGCTAATAACCTTTCAAAAACTTTCAGAATTACCTTTTGCAGAACTCTGGGGTCTAGTAAAAAAAAATGGCAATGACAGGGGAAAGATTAGTGAAGAATGATGCTGTTGCATGGCGGTAACATGGGGCTGGGGCATTCAAGTTGCCCACCCATCATCTCCCACCTCTCCGACTGTTGGTAGCCATGAAGATAACAACCTACACCATCGATGCAGGTTGGTAGCCATAACCAGCATTATGGACCTTATTGTCAAAGAATTTTGGTTGAGTGTGTTGCCCTATCTGGCAGCTACCTGAAGGACTGACATAAAGCCTTACCTTTGCTTCCCTGTCTTGAAGTATTCTCAGGGCTGGGATGGCTTCCCAGGTGGCATTTGCCAATAGTAGTTAAAGGCAAAAGAATTGGCCACAGCAGCCTGAGGCTAGGATAACTGTGGAGATGAGCAGTAGACAGGCTGGCATATTGGGAAGGAAGAGGTTGGAAAAGGATGTACATGGGAGAACAAGGGCTTTTAAAACCTCAAGTCTATACTGGGGAATCGAGAAGACTCCACGCATGCCCAGGGCTGAACATATGCATAGAAAAAGCCTGGAAAGACCCTAAGATTTCACCCCTGGGTGACCATCAGGCTCTATACACTAAGGAATGAAAGTCAAGGCAGAGTTGTATATGGCCTGAGTAGGGGTCGAAAGAGTGCCCCAAACAGAACAGTCCATCAAGAGATGAATAGATAACACACTGTGGAAATATCCATATATGGGGATATTCCTCAACAAAACCAAAAACGAACAGCCCCTTACTGTTAAAAAGTCTGGATCTAACACAACAGATGCAAGAAGACTGACAAAAAGAAGGCAGATAGCCAAGGGATCTGGGGACCTGAAGAACAACATGACAGTGAGCTCCTTGGGTTTCCTTATTGCTTCCAACATGTCCTAGACCGTGATCTGCATAATTCTCCAACCTGCACTTGCCAACAGGTACAAATGGGGGAAAACAACAACAACAACCCTCCAAGCAAAGCCTGGAGAGCTGAATTCTAGGATAAGATAGTGCCAGCGTGTTGTAGAATATAGTGTTTGTATCAGCTGAACATCTCCAAACTCTTCGGGGGATTATTTGTATGAAGTTCAGATCCCAAACCTCTTCTTTAAGGGATAGTTGCCTCAACAGTTCATAAAACCCTCTCACAGTAGATTCACATTCCCTGTTTTTGAGGGAAAAGTATGTCTCCCACCCTGTTCAGTCTCCTTAGCGCACAGCTACAACAGGTGAACAGAACAGTTAGCTCAACTGTTATTTGGTGGGTACTCTGTCATTTCTATTGCTGTTAGTCACCACCACATCATGGTATATTTAAAATCAATGTTGGAGAATTTATGCATGTTAGGGGATGTCAGAGTTCTCCCAGAACTTTGAGATAAATTGAGGCCAGTGATTTGAAAGCCGGACCTTATTTTTATTTGCTACAATAATTTTGTTTTATACTTGAGCCTTATAAGAGAAATTATATTAAAGAGTACTTAACAGTCATTTAAGAGTTAATTTTAAGGTAAAATGTATCTTTTCCTTTAAAGAAACCAGAGTGTATAATTACCATGATGTCATGTTGCAGACTGAATTGCTTATAACAGCCAATGTTTCCATTTACCATTTCGTGAAGCCACAGTGAATTTGACAGCTTTTCATAATGTGAGGGCTACTTAAGATTTCAGCAGGCTACAAATATATAGTAAAATAAAGTTTTGTTCCAGAAAGTGAAATATTGGTCAAGTGGTTCCCAAAAAGGCAGCTGACAAAGCAATGATGATCACATCACAATAAATGTAGTAGGCGCACAATTATGGCATAAGCATTTACAGCAAAAACTTATTTAAAACTTTACTGAAGTATAGCAACATAAGTCTACTTTGAATACTATCTCCCTTAGAGCAGTGATATGATCGTCTTGCTTCAAGTAAGCTAAAGATTGAATAATAATTGAAAATCTGTAAATGGGGGGATTTCAAAGTAGTAACTTTTCTTTCTTCGTTGTTTCAACAAAGAAGAAATTCAAATCTGGTTCTTTTCCAAGCGTGGGGCCCTAAGTGGATTTTTCCCTGTATGGAATGACTGTTCTATAAAACAAATAAGACTGCCCCAATCGGCAGGTGGCAATTCTCATGGCTCCCACGAGAGACCTGAACTGGCATCATCAAGGTGCTTTCCTCTTGGGTCTTGGCAGAGAGGTAGAGAAAGTCTTGATACCATTTAAAGCCCTCAGAATCCAAAGCTCTTCCGGGCGTGGTGGGTCTAAGACCACTGCAGTGTCCACCGGGGCAGGCAATGGGTGCTGTGGTCCGGGGGCGCTGGGGGAGCCGGCCTGGTAACGCATCAGGCACAGATGTGATCCTACAGCCGGGGGCTCACCTCTCGTTTAGTCCTGGCTATCAGCCTGGAAGCAGTTGGGTAATCCGTGCCCAGTTACTTCTAGGTTTAGAGAGTGGGTTCCTCACATCTATTCGGTGCCTGAATCTTTCTTTTCTACTTCTTCCTATTCTAGAATCAGTGAAGAATTTCTTTTCACGTTCCACCCCAGCAGAGGCTGCTGAGCCAAGGTAAGCGTCTTCTCTCAGAGCATCTCTGACTATGCAGGCAGCTCTCTTTCGGACTCCCACGGTGTAGCAGTGTCTAAATCCTAGATGTTTAATGCTATTGAGCCTCTCTCTTGTACTCACCCCCCATTCCTATCAATTGGTCAGGGTGATACTCTCGTCTTTCACACTTGTAAGTGTAGCCAGGTGTGCAGTGAGCAGAGCACACACTCCCCCTGCTACTTTTGAGGGAGCATCGCTCAGTGTAAGATCAGAAACAGGCACCCCAGATTCTGATCTCAACCTACAGGTCCCGACCATGCCTTCTGGGGGCCCCATGAGGCAGGCTGGTGCCTCTTCCCTGTAAGTCGGTTGTGATGGGGTTTACAAAACACAGTACTCTTGGCAGGGGCAGAGGCTATGTTTTCATCAAGTTTTAACTACCGAAATCTACATTTGTGCAGACTCCGGACAAAATGAAGAGAAAGTGCATACACAGCAGGCACAAGACTGGAAAAAGGAGCTAAGATGTTTGATTCCAAATCAATGGGAGAAATCTGCTATGACGTGTAATAAGTTTGAGTACACTCTAAAGGGGTAGAACCTATCATGAGTGAAAAGTCACAAATCATATGGTAAAATCATATGTTCACAATAAATACGGTCAGTTCCTCTTACTAGCATGCAATAATTAGTTCATATACTCTTTAGTTTTTGAGACATAGGAATTTCTTTCTTTTTGAAATAGGAATTCCTTCCTCCCTCCCTCCCTCCCTCCCTTCCTTCCTTGCTCTTCCTTCCTTCCTTCCTTCCTTCCTTCCTTCCTTCCTTCCTTCCTTCCTTCCTCTTCCTTCCTTCCTCCCTCCCTCCCTCCCTCCCTCCCTCCCTCCTTCCCTTCCTCTTTCTTTCTTTCTTTCTTTCTTCCTCTCTCCCTCCTTCTTTCTTCTTTCTCTTTCTTTCTTTCTTCCTCTCTCCCTCCTTTCTTCTTTCTCTTTCTTTTTCTTTCTTTCTTTCTTTCTTTCTTTCTTTCTTTCTTTCTTTCTTCCTCTCTCCCTCCTTCTTTCTTCTTTCTCTTTCTTTCTTTCTTTCTTTTTTCTTTCTTTCTTTCTTTCTTCCTCTCTCCCTCCTTTCTTCTTTCTCTCTTTCTTTCTTTCTTCCTCTCTCCCTCCTTCTTTCTTCTTTCTCTTTCTTTCTTTCTTTCTTTCTCTCTTTCTTTCTTTCTTTCTTCCTCTCTCCCTCCTTCTTTCTTCTTTCTCTTTCTTTCTTTCTCTTTCTTTCTTTCTTTCTTTCTTCCTCTCTCCCTCCTTCTTTCTTTTCTTTCTTTCTTTCTTTCTTTCTTTCTTTCTTTCTTTCTTTCTTTCTCTCTCTCTCTCTCTCTCTCTCTCTCCCTCCCTCCCTCCCTCCCTCCAGTTTCCCCTAAGAATGCAAAGTTACTCATGTAATTTGTGAACACGTATGTCTGCATGTTTATCTTCATTTCTTTAACAAACACTGTAACTGGGCTGAGTGCTCTCTGGTGTGTGTCTTCAAGTGTCTGCTAGGAGGCTGCCTTCCAACTAGTCTCTCGATCTCTGGTTCACCAGCTCTGTCCATCTCCCCACATCAAAAGCCAGGGTAAAATACTAGAATGTTATCAGCTGCTGAAAATATTCTGCAACTGTTTATTGTCTATGCCACAGGGAAATTTCTAAATGCCTTAATATTTCATATGGAAGTCTCTATGATCTGGCCCTTGGCACCATTTGTCTCTGTCTCATCTGTCTGTCTGTCTCTCTCTCCATCCCTTTTCTACTCATTCATTCTCTCATAATTTCCCCACTCACACAGCAAATAAGTCTAACTCAGTTGCTTCCCTGAAACTGCCAGGCTGTTTCATTCTTCTATGCCTTTGTTCGCTGATTCCCCTGCCTAAAATGTCTTGTTTTCTCACTTATTTATATTTCAAGACTCAGTCCAATGATTGCCTCTTCTCTGATACATTTACCAAACATTTCTATATGTTTATTTCTGGTGTGTGTGTGTGTGTGTGTGTGTGTGAGTGACTGAATATGTATGTATGTCATATTATATTTTTTTAATTTGGGTTCATCTCTAATTGACTGTGCCTATAAGAAATTTCAGTACGATTAGAGAATATTTCCTAGAATAGACATTTGAAATATGAAAACATGGTGACGGGTTTCAAATCTGGTGTTGTCCTCTGTGTGTGAGTCAGCCTGGGGGGGTGAGGCCATGTCTTCACAGTCAGGCCTCAGCTTGCCTGTAATTCTGATCTCATCCCTCTCTGACTTGGAAATGTTTCTTTATGTGTCTAAGCCAGTGTCTTCTGGGAAGTTAGAATAGCAATACCTGCTTAGTATTGTTTTGTGGATTAAATTGGATGTTGTATGAGAAGCACTCAGTACTGAGCAAACTTCTCAGCACCTAGTGCGTGCTCAATAAATTATCGTCAGAGAATATCCTGGACTGATTGCTCAAGCTTCATATGAAAATGAATCAAAACGCCACCCTACCAAATTCTTGCCCATCGCCGTTTCTTCAACGCTGAGGAAAATGCCTGTAAACATCCCAAGTTTTCCCCATCTTACTAAATGGTGTCCCTTCCCTGGAACAAGCCATATGTTGAGATTCCTCCTTGATTTCTCTCTTTCCCTTATCTTCCATACTCAACCCCTCAATTACCATTAAAGATTTTTCTAAAACACATCTGAAATCTGCCCACCTCTCCAAAACCACCGTATTCAGGGCTACCACAACCTTCTCTGAACAGCCTGCAACCAGGCTCACCACCAGTCTCGCTTCCAGAGACTTGTGCCCTGACAGAGTTATCTTATGCACACACAGCACACAGCAGTGGCCCCACTCAGGCAGCGCTGTCCCTCCTCAGCAACTCAAAGGGCTGGGTCCCTGGAATCCTTCTCTGCCTGAGTCACCTCCTCAGAGGTCACAGAGAACATCCTCTGATCACATTCATATCATTTTGTATGTTTTCATCTTCATACAGAATATCTCAAGTTTTATTATGCATTTCTTTTGGTTTGCTTATTTTATTTTATATATATATATATACATATATATATTTAAAATATTTTTTAATGTTTATTCATTTTTCTGAGAGAAAGAGACAGAGTGCGAGCAGAGGAGGGGCAGAGAGAGAGGGAGACAGAATCTGAAGCAGGCTCCAGGCTCTGAGCTGTCAGCCCGGAGTCCAATGTGGGGCTCAAACCCATGAACTGTGAGACCATGACCTGAGCTCAAGTCAGAGGCTTAACCAACTGAGCCACCCAGGCACTCCATGTTTGCTTATTTAAAAAA
Source organism: Panthera tigris (assembly GCF_018350195.1). NCBI lineage: Eukaryota > Metazoa > Chordata > Mammalia > Carnivora > Felidae > Panthera > Panthera tigris. Next base: position 156,215,028 of record NC_056661.1, read on the forward strand.
CTCTCCTCCCGGAGATTCCAGCCCCGCCCAAGAGGACTTACAGCTCCCTGAGAGCAAAGCCTGTGCTTGCTCTCCACTCTGCTTGCTCACAACTGCTCCTCTCCTCCCTCCCGTTAGCCCAGGCCCCCATTCCTAGTGCCCTAATAGGAGGCGAGAGTCCCTTCACATGTGTTGTCATTTACAGTTTATGTAATATTTCATTCACATCGTTTCATTTGGGTTTTCATCCACAGTGACACAAGCTGAATGAATATTAGTGTTCACATTACAAAAGAGAAAATTGGGTTTCAGGAAGGATAAGATGTCAAGGTCAAATAGCAAACCAGGCCAGACCTGGTACTTGACTGAGAGCCAGGTCTTTAACACCAAAAACATAACCACCTGATCTCAACACTCACGTACCTCACGTGATCATCATCAGCTGGTGACAGCTGCATTCCCTTCATGGTGGAGGGGAAGGATGAGATGGTATGTGAGGGGTAAGTGAGTTGTAAGAAAGAACGTCCAAAGTACTGTGTAGATGTGGGCCAGGAGCGCCACACATATCCTTTGGAATTGGCAGTGGTAACATGAAACTTGGAGACTGGATCCTGTTGAGTGGGAAGGCAGTGTAGAATATTAGAGCGTAGGCTTTAGACGTAGACTTCAATGTGATTCCTGCCTTGTTACCAGTGGGAAGTTGGGAAGTTGCTTAACGTCTCCAAAACTCAGTTTCTTTGTCAGTAAAATGGGTATAACAACGTGTAGAGGCTATGTGAGATTTAATTACATTAGTGCATAATGTACCCAGTGTATGGCTTAGCCTATACTGTATTATGAATAAATGATATGTTACTATTGCTCATCAGAGAAGGCAAAGGATGGATGATTCTATCTGGACTATGGACTCTGACCAAGTGATCTCCCTCCCCGCCCCCCCCCCCCCCCCCCCGCCAGGAGAGATAAGTCTTGTGTCTCTAATATGGAAGTGGAGAACCAGACTCAGGTCACCAAGTTCATTCTTGTGGGATTCCCTGGGAGCTGGGCCATGCGAGTAGCAGTGTTCCTGATGTTCCTCATCGCCTATGCTCTGACAGTGGCTGAAAATATGGTCATCATCTTGTTGGTGCAACAGAACCGGCCACTGCACAAGCCTATGTACTTCTTCCTGGCCAACCTGTCTTTCCTGGAGACCTGGTACATCTCCGTGACGGTACCTAAGTTGCTATTTAGTTTTTGGTCTGTGAGCAATAGTATCTCCTTCACTCACTGCATGATACAACTGTACTTCTTCATTGCGCTCATGTGCACAGAATGTGTGCTCCTTGCGGCCATGGCCTATGACCGTTATGTGGCCATCTGCCGTCCACTCCACTACCCCACGATTATGAGCCATAGGCTCTGCTTCCACTTGGCTCTTGGCTCCTGGGCCATTGGCTTTGGCATCTCCTTGGCTAAGATCTATTTCATCTCCCGCCTCAGTTTCTGTGGCCCCAATGTCATCAATCACTTCTTCTGTGACATCTCTCCAGTTCTTAACCTCTCCTGCACAGACATGTCTGTAGCTGAGCTGGTGGACTTTGTCCTGGCACTGGTCATCTTTCTCATCCCCCTCTCTATCACCGTCCTGTCCTATGGATGCATCCTGGTTACCGTTCTACGCATGCCCACCGGAAAGCAGAAAGCATTCTCTACCTGTGCCTCCCACCTCGTGGTGGTAACCATCTTTTATTCGGCCACTATTTTCATGTATGCCAGGCCCCGAGCCATCCATGCCTTCAACATGAACAAAGTAATTTCCATCTTCTATGCCATTGTCACCCCTGCTCTCAACCCTTTCATTTATTGCCTAAGGAACAGAGAGGTCAAAGAGGCTCTGAAGAAACTGGCCTATTGCCAGGCTATCCGGTTGGACTAGTCAATTACAAATTATTAGAAAGAAATTATTTGGTTCAGCGCTCCATTCTTTCTCCTTTAATGCCTGAACTGATACTACTCATGTCATCATTCATCATGACATCACCACATCCCCATCAGCCCAGGTGCTTGGCTGTGTTGTGAGGTCTGCATCTGCACACGTGGTCTGTGGTCTAAGGTCATACCCCTTGTATAGAGAATCCTTTTTGGCTAAGACCCAAAATGGGGTTTCTGAGACTGTGTCTAAATTCCCAACTGTGTTAGTGGGTGAGCAAGTTGGCAGCATAGGCGTTAGCTGTTTGGGGATCTAGCAAGCATGAAGGGTTGTGGGCCAACAGATTTGGGATGGCTTCCCAACTGAGACAGAGGTAGCAATGTCCTCAACAATCTCATCCTGGATGTTGTTTGGGGAGTCAGTCTTGGTGGCAGAGACTAGAGACTGCTCCTTTAGTTTCCCCAACACTTTTTGTAAGTAGCTGGTTCCCTGTATTTCATACATTTATGCTTCAAAAAGCTAGAGTGCTTTCTGTTATCTGCACACGAACTATACCTAATACAATTATCATTTGTCTTCCAACATAACTTAAACTGTTGCTTGGTATTGAATTTCACAGTTCCCTTCTAGATTTACAGTATGTCTGTGTTTATTTGTCTCCTCTAGTAGATGAGCACAAAATAAGCGAGAAATAAATAAATATCATCAAATATACTATTTGTTGAAGGAAATGTTGCCCTCGTTAGTCATCTATTCTTCTGACCTCAATGTTCTCCTTCCTCTTCAATCTGCTTTCACTCCGCCTGGCCGTCATCTCTCAGCATGCCATCTCAAATAGAGGCAACTAGTCCAAGTTTAGGATTTGGCAGATTTCCATTCCATGCCACAGTGATTCTCAGTTGTCCTACTTGTTTATCTGATACTCTTCCTAGTAATAGCAGGCTTTCTGATCAGACGTGCCACACACCCACAGAAGGGTATAGATGTGTCCATTCTTGGTTCACTGTTTCGTCGATGGCCAAAGGGGCCGGCCATACTTTGAGCTGCAGTCAATACAACATGCTAATGTCAGCCGGAATTTAAAGATTCCATTAGAATAGTTAAAAATAGAATGACTTGTACCATTTGCAACATCCACCTAAAAACAAAATACTGTTTTCAAAGATCTTTTCTCTCTCTCTCTCTCTCTCTCTCTCTCTCTTTTTCTGAAGTAAGAGGCATTAGGTAGGATTCTTAGCTACATTTTATAAACTTACAGGACAGAAGCTTAGGAAGTTAATAACATACAATCACAGACAGTGAGGAGCAGAGGTCAAAAGCCCAGACCTCCCGACTGAGACCTGGGTCTGTTCTTAGCTCATAGGATCTCTCTAGAGAGAAAACATGCTTCTTCAGCAGATGGAGTGTGGAAACTAAGTGTGTAGGGGTATAATTAGCATCATCAATTGCTATACCTGGAGAAACAACAAAATAACAATGGACAAATGTGGAATATATTCCTCAGGAGAGCAAAGAAACCAAGAAATAATGCAAGCCTGCCTTACTGTAGAGAATAAATATACAAAAGGAATGACTCTCATAATGGAAATGATTTACTCTATTCTCCTGGAACATATTTTGGTTTCTTGATGCAATACAGAAGGGGTTATAAATATATTTCCTTTTAAAACAAAACATAAAGAAAAGTGACTATTTTCTGAGATAATTCAAATAAACCAATCATAATGGCACAGTCTTATCAGGCTTTGAAATGCGTGCGTTGAAAAAAAAAAACATAAGTAGTGAATGCAGGATAAAAACAGCCAACTGGCTGCTGACAAATTATCTGTTTTTATCATGTGACCTGGGACAAACCACCTAAACTCTCTGAAACCCTGATTCTTCATATGTAAACAAATAATAATGCCTGCTTTGCCTCCCTTCTGGAATGGTTATGAAGATAAACCGATATGATTCAAAAGACTTTGATTGTTCAAGATCTGGGCCAATGTAAGATCTACGCAGGCCAAAACTTGGTTACAGTTTATGTGGGGGAACTAGCTGGGAAGTCTTTGTAGACCTCCCAAACCATCCTGTACAGACTGAGCTGCACATACCGCAATCTGGGAGACTCCAGGTATAAGGGCTGTTTGTTTCTTTATTATTTCTCATAAGTGTCTGAGTAAGAGAGGGTGTGGAAGTAGGATTTCTTCACAAATTCTATTAAATTGTGTTTCAAAGAGCAGATGGGAATCCGTAACGTTGCCGTGACCTCTTTGTGAGGTCAACGCATGAGCTAAGCAAAGTGGGGGGTGCAGATCAGATCAATGTAGGATAAACCTCAACAGAGTTCCCTCTGTTGTATATGTATCATATACATAGAGCACTGTTACAGATAAATGCACGCAGAGGAGCATCATTTGTGAAGGGAGCCACATAAAGCAAGGTAGACATTTCAAGCAAGCCTGCTTGTGGACAGGCAACCAGCATGTGGACTCTGGTAGTCAGTTTTAACAGTTTACCTAGAGACCAAGCTTCAGGATTCAGTTATGACCATCCAAACCCATCATGGAGTCCATCAAACCAATAAAAAATGTATCTTTGAAACAAAATATAAAAACTTGTGACCCTCATAGATAGGAACAGAAGGCAGACAATACATTTGTACATACGAAAGGCATATGTAATATACATAATGTCGCAGGTTGGAAGGTGGCTCCCAGAAAGATTTGTCCCATCCTCGATCTGGATCTTGTGATTATAAACTGACTCAGAAAAAGGGCCTTAATAATATAATTAAGTTAAGGATTTCCAATTCAAACTTTCTTGGATTATCTGTATGGGCCCTACATCCAATGACAAGTTTGTTTTAAGACAGAGAAGGGGCAAAGGCAGAGGAGAAGGCCATGTGAACATGAAGGTAGCTTGGATGGAAGCTTCCACAAACCAAGGGACGCTTGCAACCACCAGAGACTGGCAGATAAGGACAGAGAGAGTCTCTTGGGCTTTCGAAGGAAGCGCAGGTCTGCTGACCCCTTGACCTTGGACTTGTGGCCTCCAGCATTGTAAGAAAGTACATTTGTTGCTTTAAGGTACCAGGTTTGCTCTGATTTGTTATGGGGGCCCTAGGAAACCCATATTTATACCAATTCAGATGGAATAAGCACCATGGTGGAGGGAAATATGGGAAGTGTCGTAGTAAGTGTTGGTGGAGATTTGAAATGTTAAATAGGATGGTTACCCAAACCGTCACTGAGAAAGTTAAGTTGGAGCAAATATGCAAAGAAGTTAGGGAGCAAGACATATGGCTACTTGGGCAAAAAACGTTCCAGACATAAGACACTGCTACCAGGAGCAGGGAGCAGTTTGAACTTGGTTGCTCGAAACCACAAATGCCCCATGTGCTACTCCATTTTGGTTGCCTAGAACCCTCATATACCTCATTCCCCAAGATATACTTTATAATATGTTTGTGCTTAACAACAAATCCTCCCCCATTATCCCCCCCCCCCCACCAATTCTCAGTGGATAACTCATCCAGTTGAAGGTCTAGGATGATGAGGTAAGAAGCAGTCCTCTCTGTATGTGCACACACAGCTTTTGTTGTTGTTGTTATTGTTTTAAAGCTATTTAAGATCAGGGGTGCCTGGGTAGTTCAGTCGGTGAAGCGTCTGACTCTTGGTTTCAGCTCACGTCATGATCTCACGGTTCTTGAGTTTGAGCCCTGCGTGGGGCTCTGTACTGACAACGTGGAGCCTGCTTGTAATTTTCTCTCTCCCTCTTTCTCTGCCCTTCCCCTGCTCGTTTTCTCTCTCTCCCTCAAAAGAAATAAACTAAAAAAAAATTGTTAATTAAAAACAATCTCAGATTAGAAAACAGCAAAATGACAATTTCTTGATTTTTTTTTTTTGATATTATGCAGACCCTTTTCTAATAAGCCTGCTTGATCCTAATGTAACGTTCGTGGAGAATGTTGCCATATGTTTGACAGCTAACAATTTACAACAGACAAAGCTATGGAGTTTAGAGCCCCATAGGGTTAGAGGTCAACTTGCAGACACTGGTGGGATGTTATAATTTTGCAGCCTCCTTAGGGAAGTTAAACCAAAGCTGATGTGTAAAAAGTTCACCAGGCCTCGTTCTATCTAACTTAATAATTACATAGCTACTCTTTTACTGGTAGAGTATGCATTTCTGTTCTGCAGTGTCTTTGGAATAAACTAATTTGTCCCCTGTCTGCTGTTTCTCTTGCTAGCAGGTTAAGTTAATACTGGCATAGGTCTGCTATTTGTCAGAGACTAGATTTGGGGAGTGGGCCAGGCAGGGTAAATGGCGAATGAGCAGTGTGGTGATGGTGTGTGGTGGGGAATAGTTTGGAGTCAGCCATCTTGGAAGGTCTAGACAGAGGAGGTGTTCTGCACAAAGCCCGAACCTGGAGAGGGAGCCAGGCATGACAAGTAGAGCATCGTGACTGAAAAGTGCAGACTCTGGGACCAAGTGACCTGTCTCGAAGCTGGTTCCTGTTGTATAAACTTGGGCAAAATGATTATACCTATTTCATCATCTCATTTAGAAGATTGAATAAATCAATATGGGGAAAGTCCTCAGATTAGTTCTTGGCACAAAGTAACTTCTCGATAAAGCACTTAGTTTACTTTGACTTAGGGCAAAAGTTTTATAGGCAGAAGGAATATTGAGTGCAGAGGCTTGTAGTGAGAGCCAGAGTAGCTGGAAAAAGAGTAAACTTCTTTTTTAAAGAAGGCCAAATAAAGCTGGCATAAAGTCAGACCTGTGAACTAATCATTCCAATGTAGACATTTATGCCTTTGTGTGGAAATAATTAATGGGATGTTTAGTGCAACGCTGTTTATAACAGAAGAATTGGAACAAGAAAACCCCAGAGTGTTTAAAAAAATAGTTAGATGGAGTAAAATATGGCTTATCCTTATGATGGAAAATGTTGTACCTAAAAAAAAATGGCAAGGAAAATTGGCTCATGATATATTGTCGAGCAAAAAAAAAATAGTTTACAAATAACTAATTACAAAAATGATGTGCATGAGGATCCTATAAAAATACATGCATATGTGGCATATGCGTGCTTCCATGCAAAGACAGAAAAGGAGGCAGAATTAATAAGCTTTAGGATGCAGAGGAGAAAGTAGATAGCTCAAATATTAATCAAATGGGGGCACCTGGGTGGCTCAGTTGGTTGATTGTCCGACTCTTGATTTTGGCTCAGGTCATGATCTCAGGGTCGTGGGATGGAGCCCCGTGTTCTCCCTCTCCCTCTCCTCCTCCCCCTCTCCCTCTCCGTCTCCCCCTCCCCCTCTCCCTCCCTTCCTCCCTCCCTCCCTCCCTCCCTCCCTCCCTCCCTCCCTCTGCTCCTCCTCTGCTCATGCTCTCTCTCTCTCTCTCTCCCTCTGCTCCTCCTCTGCTCATGCTCTCTCTCTCTCACTCAAAAACAGAAATCACACATTAAAAACAAATTAGAAGATTAAATAAATCAATAGGTTTAAGAGCCCAGCAGTATTTGAGAGAACTGAGGAGGCTGTTACGTTTTGAACGTGCTGCTTCTCACGCGATGCACTAATCTTACATCAAGATCAGTGAGTAGTAAATGTATACAGAATGATCGTGCTTCTTTACTTTTGTTCACTGCCAGATTCTTCTGAGGTCCAGAAGCATCTATGGACTGGGCCAGTTATGGGCTGGACTAGTTATGACCCTAAGTCTGTACAGAGGGAAACGTTACACCGAAGCATGAAATTTAGGTTACATAAGACTTCGGCTATATGACCGTGTGTACACAAAGGTTGTCTCTGGTTTATCTGATGTTAAAAATGTTGAAGCCTCAAACAGTGGTGCAAATCTTCTAGACCAGAGCAACTTCATCCACCTCACCTTTTGCTAGGAATGTTGTCATGGTAACGGTGGGGCTCAGAAGCAAGAGCAAGCTAAAGCAGCTATTAAAACTCTACATAAAACGTATTTAACGTGGGGAACGTTTCCCTTTTGATTCATGGTTAGCCCAAGACATGGAAAGATTCCACGTCTACTGAGACCGTGTGGTCAATAATAATCTGAAGAAAAAAATCTGGAGGTACAGATACAGAATTTAAGAAGTGTTTGTCTAGGAGGGGTTCCACGTTTTTGTCTTTTTTCCTCCTCACCTGGTCCTCCTCTCCTTTTCCACTTAACTCATATCTTCTATTTTTTTTTTTTTGCCTGCATAAAAATGCTGCATTGCTTGTTTCTAGGATAGAATAATCCCTTTGAATTAAAACGCTGCTGTGCTTCTGTCATACTCCTCTTTTTTAAAAAAAAAGGTTATTTATTTTTGAGAGAGAAAGAGCACACACAAGCAGGGGAGGGGCACAGACAGAGGGAGACAGAATCCAAAGTAGGTTCCAGGCTCTGAGCTGTCAGCAGAGACCCTGACGTGGGGTTCGAACCCACTAACAGTGAGATCATGACCTGAGCTGGTTCGAACCCACTAACAGTGAGATCATGACCTGAGCTGGTTCGAACCCACTAACAGTGAGATCATGACCTGAGCTGGTTCGAACCCACTAACAGTGAGATCATGACCTGAGCTAAAGTCGGATGCTTAACTAACTGAGCCACCCAGCCCCCCGTCATACTCCTTTTAAAAACACTTCAGTGTTTCCATCCACTGTCTGTAAGAACGTGGTCCTTAGCTCGGTCAGAGACTCTCTGTGATGTGCTCCTGCCTCTGCTTCCTGCCTCAGCACCTGCTTCTCCAGCATTTTTGCCAGGCACGCCCACCTGGCACTTCATATTCTCGAACTTGTAGTTTCTACAATACAAATGCTGTTTCAGCCACCCGACCTTTACTCTGGCAATGTCCTGGGCTTACAGCATCTTCTTTCTCCAGCTTTATATGAGGAGTGTTGTTGTTTCTTCTCCCTTTCTTCTAATTCAGCTTAGGCATCATCTCCTTCAGGGAGATTACTACCCAGTAGCTCCTTCTCCTGCCTGAGTCACAACCGTCTGCACCATATTCTCTTCTCTGAGCTCAGAGGAGCAGGAATCATGTCTTACTCACCTCTGTGTCCCCAGCATCTACCACTGCACCTGGGACGTGGACGTTTGATTCACATTGTTCATCTCAGCTGAACTGAAGTAAGGGAGAGTCTGTGCTTCTGAGAAAAATGAACTAAGAAGTTTCCTGGGACCATGCATGCTTTTCCTCCCCAACGATTCCCAAGGTCTTTAAAAGGTTCCTCAGGAATCCCAAAGATCTATACATTTTGTACCTATTACTAGCAGTCTCGACAGACACCGAGCCATGGGTTGTTTGCATTAGACGGTACTCCAATCATAACACTTATTCACCAGATCTCGGAGCTTTTTCAATCCCCAGTAAACACGTTGCATGCTATGAGAACAGAAATTGGGAAGGGCTGCTGTTGCTGACCAGAAACACTGGGTTTACAGAGAGAGAAACTGTAGCGTCTGCTTTTGAAATTCAAGAGGTTCACATTAATCCGCTTCACATTCCTTTGTAACCCACATGAGCAAAACTGACTCCAGTTTTCTCCGGTTGTTATCCAGTTATTATCTTTGTTCTAATTTGTCTTCCCCTCCATTTCACCCCATCTTTCGCTACCTTCCCTGCCCGATGTGCTTGGTCCCTGTTGCCTCCATTCACCTTTAAGCTGTCTCAAGCCCTCACATGAAAATGCCAGCATATTCCTTCACCCTATCCCCATCCTCCTATTCTCATCAAGTAGTCCCCCCCCCCCGACCCAAGCAGATGTATTTTTAAAAATCACTTTATTGAAGAATAATTGACGTCTAAAGAGCTGTATGTGATTAATGTATACAACTCAATGAGCTTGGGGATAAGTGTACATGTGAAAGTATATCACCACTGTCAAGGTCATAGACATGGCCATCACCTCCCAAAGCTTCCTCCCACCCCCCTTATTATTGCTATTACTATGAATTATTGTTATTTTTGTGGTAAGAGTGTTGAGCATAAGATCTGTCCTCTCAAAAACTAAGTATACAATGCGGTATTGTTAGCTATGGGCACCCTTTGACTGTCAACTCCCCATTTTCCCCTTCTCCTGGCCCCTGTCTATCACTATCTACTCTCTGCTTCTATGAGTTTGTCTATTTTAGATTTCACATACAGGTGAGATCGTGCAGTCTTTCTGTGCACAGACATAACTTGAAAACACAGTGCTGATCACGAAACTGTGGAAAAGTCCTCAATTTTGTTTCATTATCTGCTGAATGAAGTCCAAAGACCTTAGTTTGAAATTCGATACCTCCACTCTCTGCTTCAACATGCTTTTTATTTTATGATACAACAAATTGAACCCATAACCCAAAATTAATCTAAAATACCCCAATTCCCTTGAAGACCACTGCCAATTTCTTTAGCTGGAAATTGCATCTGCACCCTCTGAATGTTCTCATTTTTTACTTGTATTATGGTTTTTACATTTTTTTTAATGTCTCATTATCCTTTTAAAAGCATCCACATATGGTTTGTCTTTGTGTGGTCTCAACGCTCACACAGTGCTCAGTAAATATTTGCTTAATAAGGTATTTGGGGTTGATTTCATAAACATTACTCCAAATGTGTCCTCCGGGCTATGCATTAAGCCATTTATTACTAAATATCTGTCCAGTTTTAAAAGTGGGAAGGGCACCTGGGTGGCTTATTTGGTTAAGCGACTGACTCTTGCTTTCAGCTCAGGTTGTGATCGCACGGTTCTTGAGATCGAGCCCTGAGATCGAGATCTGAGCTGATAGCCCAGAGCCTGTTTGGGATTCTCTCTCTTCTCTCTCTGCCCTTCTCCCCCAAGTGCACATGCATGCTCCCTCTCTTTCAAAATAAAATTAATAAACTTTTTTTTTTAAGTGGAAAAAAGATCTATGATTTACTATAATTTCTTTCACAAATTATAACTGCTGTGCCTAACAGGCAACCTGTTCTGATTATTCATTTCTCTAACTCGCTTTTAAAAATGGTCAGTTTTTTCAAGAAACGTTTATTTGGTGTTGGTACCATCTAGTGGGATATATGAGTAATGCTCAACAACCAAATTGGCTTTGGAGAGCTAGTACTGAGACTGGCTTGAAGATCATTGGGTCTAGCACTCTTCATTATACGAATAATAAACAGATTTTCAAAATTTAAGCAGTTTCTCACAGCCTCCTTAAGGCTGAGCATCTCTTACATGAAATGAACTTACCTGGGATGGTACAAATCATAAAACATGCTTCCTACCTCACATAAGTAACCACCAACACAGGGACATAAGACATGAATATGTAAAAGGTGACAATAAAAATATTTAAATTATTCAGTATGAGTGAAAACTGCTTGGTAAAATATACAGACGAAAATCTCTATACCCATTAGAAGAATAAGAAAAATGTGCTAAGAGCACAGTGAATTAAAAAATAAGGTTTCTAGAAGAGCTGAATCCGGAAAGCTGTGTAAGCAAAGATTTGCACAGCCAGGGGAGCAAGGAAGGAGCATTTAGTGCAATGAAAAGTATAGGACAAAGACCTACTTAGGGGACACTGAACATAAGAATAAGATGAGGTGATAGCAGAGCATTAACTTCTTTAAGTGACATGGAGGCTGATGCAAATAAAATAGAAGTGCTTTAGGTCATTTTGGTCTGAGAAGGTAAACAAAAAATCAGTAACTTGAATCACTAAATTGAGTCAATCTTGTGAATGCACTCAAAGGCAAAATCTTGGAGTTTGGAATTTAACTTCTTTTAAATAACGGTGATTAGATTCAAAAGTTACCTGTAAGGAATAAATTAAAAAGACAAATATCCTCATGTTATATGAAGAGCACTTGTAGCTTATAATATGATTCACACATTGATTCAAAGGTGTTGCCTTTCAAATAACCTAAAAGGAGGCAAACAGGTTGTATTTTAGCAAATTTGTTAGATGATCCACAAAGTGACCCTGATGACAGATGCTGATGTTAAAGACACAGGTGCAGAGTTGGAATAAAATTGGGCATGAATATATGACAACGTGGATGGACACAGAGGGTATCATGCTAAGTGAAATGCGCCAGACTGAGAAAGCCAACTAGCATATGACTTCACTCATGTGTAGAATGTAAAAACAAATGAACAAATAAACAAAAAAAGCAGAATCAGACCTATAGACAGAAAACAAAGTGATGGTTTTGTCAGAGGCCGAGGAAGTGGGGGATGGGCACAATGGGTGAAGGGGAGTGGAAGGTACAGGTTCCGGTTATGGAATGACTGAGCCATGGGAATAAAAGGCACAGCATAGGGAATGTAGTCAATGGCCCTGTGATGGTATTGCATGGTGACAGATGGTGGCTACAGTTGCAGTGAGTGTAGCACAATGTATAAACTTGGCTCACTATGTTGTACATCTGAAACTAATGTAACATTGTGTGTTAACTATACTCAAAAAAAATGCATGAAATTGAGTTGAAGAAATATTGTATCTAAAACATTCCATACTACTGAATATTATTTATGACTCAAATAAATATAATTAAATGAATCAATTAAATAGAAGCTTTAAAAGAAAGGAAACGATAACTAAGCTAGGTTTGCCTTCTTTTTGCATCATTGGGATTGCTTTTTATTTTGTCTTGATTTCCTATGTGTTCTGTATTCCTCACATTTAACATATGTTCCTTTTATCATCAGAAAAACACATGATTTCAAAACCGAACATAGCGAAAGGCTCTCTGCATTTCGTCTTTTAAAAAAATGTATGCATTTACCCTGGCTTAAAATCGAGGAGTATACGGTAAAAAATACCTCCTTTGCTTCCCTGTGTCTTGGGAATGGATTTGGCTTTCTGGGAGATAGAATGGTACAGAGTGAAAGACATAAATCCAATTTTATTATTGCTCTCATACATTTAGTGGTTTCAGTCCATTTGTTGTGTAATCCATTTTTGCATCACTGATTTGAGATACCATTTTCATCAGAAACACATTCCAATATCTATTTGTTTACAGTCATTTATTCTGATCCATTCGCGTGTCTCTCTACCCATGTGCCGGTAACATGTGGTTTAATTACTCTAACTTGGTGAAGTTTGAAAATACAAAAATGTCAGTCATCCTCATAATTTTTCTCTTTGTATCATTTTTATTTCACTATGATAAGTGTGCTCTTTAATTCCCCCATCTGCCCACAACCCCCCTTTGATAACCATGTTTGTTTTCTCTAGTTAAGGGGCGCCTGGGTGGCTCAGTCGGTTGAGCGTCCGACTTCGGCCCAGGTCATGATCTCGCGGTCCGTGGGTTCGAGCCCCGCGTCGGGCTTTGTGCTGACAGCTCCGAGCCCGGAGCCTGTTTCGGATTCTGTGTCTCCCTCTCTCTGACTCTTCCCCGTTCATGCTCTGTCTCTCTCTGTTTCAAAAATAAATAAACATTAAAAAAAAAAGTCTGTGTCTTGGTTTCCCTCCCTCTCTCTCTTTCTCTTTTTTCCCTTTGTTCATTTGTTTTGTTTCTTAAATTCTACATATATTTCAAAAATAAATAAACATTAAAAAAAAAAGTCTGTGTCTTGGTTTCCCTCCCTCTCTCTCTTTCTCTTTTTTCCCTTTGTTCATTTGTTTTGTTTCTTAAATTCTACATATAAGTGAAATCATATGGTATTTGTCTTTTTCTGACTTACTTATTTCACATAGCTTAATACAGTCTGGCTCCTGCCATGTCGCAAATGGCAAGATTTCGTTTTCTATGGCTGAGTAATATTTCAGTGTGTGTGTGTGTGTGTGTGTGTGTGTGCATATGTATATATGTCTGTGTGTGTGTGTGTGTGTGTGTGTGCATATGTATATATGTCTGTGTGTGTGTGTGTGTATACTACTTCTCTTTTAAAAATATTTAATATTTATTTTTGAGAGGGAGCACAAGCAGGGGAGGGACAGAGAGAGAGGAGACAGAATCTGAAGCAGCCTCCAGGCTCTGAACTTTCAGCACAGAGCCCAACCCAGGGCTTGAACTCACTAACCATGAGATCATGACCTGAACTGAAGTCAGATGCTTAACTGACTGAGCCACCCAGGTGACCCTATATCACTTCTTCTTTATCCATTCATCAGTTGATGGACATTTGGGTTGCTTTCATATCTTGGCTATGGTAAATAATGTTGCAATAAACATTGGGGTGCAAGTATCCCTTTGAATTAGTGTTTTTGTATTTTTAAAACAAATATCCAGTAATGTAATTCCTATATCGTAAGGTGGTTCTATTTTTAGTTTTTTGAGGAACCTCTGTAACATATTCCATAATGGCTGCATCAATTTACATTCCCACCAAAAGTGCATGAGTGTTCTTTTTCTCACCAATACCTGTTGTTTCTTGTGTTGTTGATTTTAGCCATTCTGACAGGGGTGAGATGATATCTCACTGTAGTTTTGCCTTGCATTTCCCTGATGATGAGTGATGTTGAGCATCTTTTCACATGTCTGTTAGCCATTTGTATGTTTTCTTTGAAAAAAAAATGTCTGTTCATGTCTTCTCTCCATTTCTTAACTGGATTATTTGTTTTTCAAGTGTTGAGTTTGATAAGTTTTTTCTATATTTTGCATACTAACCCTTTATCAGATAGGTCATTTGCAAATATCTTTTACCATTCCATGGGTTGCATTTTAGTTTTGCTGATTATGTCCTTTGCTGTGTAGAAGGTTTTATTTTGATGTAGTGCCAGTAGTTTATTTTTGCTTTTTTTCCCCCTTGGCTCAGGAGACATATCTAGAAAAATGTTGCTATGGCTGATGTCAGAGAAATTGCTGCCTGTGCTCCCTTCAAGGATTTTTATGGTTTCAGGTCTAACGTTTAGGTCTTGAATACCTTTTTTTTTTTTTTTTTTTTTTTTTTTTTTTTTAGAAAGAGAGGGCACAAGTGAGGGAGGGGCAGAGAGAGAGAGAGGGAGAGAGGGAGAGAGGGAGAGAGGGGGAGAGAGAGAGAAGCAGGGCTCATGGTTTTTGTTGTTGTTGTTACCTGAAGTGGGGCTCAAGCTCACCCGATGTGGAGCTTGAACTCATGAACCGTGAGATCATGACCTGAGCTGAATTCAGATGCTTAATTGACTTGCCCTTAGGTCTTTAATCCATTTTGAATTTATTTTTGTGTATGGTAAGAGAAAGGGTCCAGTTTCATTCTTTTGCATGTTGCTATCCAGTTTTCCCAACACCATTTTTGAAAAACTGTCTTTTTCCCATTGTGTATTCATTCCTCCTTTGTTGAAGATTAATTGACCATACAATTGTGGGTCTATTTCTGGATTTCTGTTCTATTCCATTGATCTGAGTGTCTGTTTTTATACCAGTAGCATACGTTTAATTGCTACCGCTTTGTAATATAACTTAAAATCTGGAATTATGATGCCTCCAGTTTTGTTTTTCTTTGTCAAGTTTGCTTTGGCTTTTTTAGTTAGGTCTTTTGTGGTTCCAATCAAATTTCAGGATTGTTCTAGTTCTGTGAAAAATGCTGTTGGTATTTCAATACAGATTGTATTAATTGTATAGATTGCTTTGGGTATTATAGACATTTTAACAATATTTTTCTTCCAATCCATGAGCCTGGAATGTCCTTCCATTTCTATGTGTCATCTTTAATTTCTTTCATCTGTGTTTTATAGTTTTCAGAGCACAGGTCTTTCCCCTCTTTGGTTAGGTTTATTCCTAGATATTTTATTATTTTTGGCACAATTGTAATAAGGTTGTCTTAATTTCACTTTCTGCTCATTCATTATTAGTGCATAGGAATGCAACAGATTTCTGTACGTTGATTTTGTACCAGTTCTAGAAGTTTTTTGGTGGAGTCATTAGGGTTTTCTGTAGATAGTATCATGTCAGCTGCAAATAGTGGAAGTTTTACTTCTTGCTTACCAATTTCGATGCTTTTTATTTCTTTATGTTGTCTGACTGTGGTGGGTAGAACTTCCAGCACCTGGTGAATAAAAGTGGTGAGCGTGGTGAATAAAAGTGGTGGACTAAGACATCCTTGTCTTAGTCCTGACCTTAAGGGAAAAAGCTCTCAGTTTTTCACCATTGAGTATGATGTGGGCTGTGGGTTTTTCATATGTGGCCTTTATTATGTTGAGGTATGTTCTCTCTAAACCTACCTTGTTGAGGATTTTTATCATGAATGGCTGTTGTACTTTGTCAAATGCTTTTTCTGCATCTATTGAAACGACCATATGATTTTTGTCCTTTCTCTTATTGATGCGATGTATCATGTTGTTTTATGAATATTGAACTACTCTTGCATCCATCTGGGGAATAGATCCCACTTGATCATGGTGAATGATTTTTTTTGATGTGTTGTTGGATTTGATCTGCTAATATTTTGAGGATCTTTGTGTCCATGTTCATCAGAGGTAGTTCTCTTTTTTTGTGGCATCTTTATCTGGTTTTGGTATTGGGGTGATACTGGCTCTCATAACTCTTTTATAGAATTTTTCTGGTGGTTCATGTTTTTTACTTTTCCATATGATTTTAGCATTTCTATTCAGTTAGAAAATACATCCTTTTGCCACGTGGGGATTTCACTATATGTATTGACTTGCTTAGGGGAATTGGTGAATTTCTGATACTTGGTCTTCCTATTCAAGAATATCATAAGTTCTTCCATTTGATTAGGTTTCTTGCAGTGAGAAGGGCTTTCACCCTCAGAAAGAAGTTTCTTTCACCGAGTGTTTACACATTATGTTAAAATTTTAAGATACTATGGAATTTTAATTTTCCTATTTTGTTAGTATTTTCTATTCCTGAATTGTTTAGAAAATAATGCCTATATTCTACTTTTTGAAATTATTATCTTTTTATTTATTTATTTTTATTTTTTTTCAATATATGAAATTTATTGTCAAATTGGTTTCCATACAACACCCAGTGCTCATCCCAAAAGGTGCCCTCGTCAATACCCATCACCCACCCTCCCCTCCCACCCCCATCAACCCTCAGTTTGTTCTCAGTTTTTAAGAGTCTCTTATGCTTTGGCTCTCTCCCACTCTAACCTCTTTTTTTTTTCCCTTCCCCTCCCCCATGGGTTTCTGTTAAGTTTCTCAGGATCCACATAAGAGTGAAAACATATGGTATCTGTCTTTCTCTGTATGGCTTATTTCACTTAGCATCACACTCTCCAGTTCCATCCACATTGCTACAAAGGGCCATATTTCATTCTTTCTCATTGCCACGTAGTATTCCATTGTGTATATAATCCACAATTTCTTTATCCATTCATCAGTTGATGGACATTTAGGCTCTTTCCATAATTCGGCTATTGTTGAGAGTGCTGCTATAAACATTGGGGTACAAGTGCCCCTATGCATCAGTACTCCTGTATCCCTTGGGTAAATTCCTAGCAGTGCTATTGCTGGGTCATAGGGTAGGTCTATTTTTAATTTTCTGAGGAACCTTCACACTGTTTTCCAGAGTGGCTGCACCAATTTGCATTCCCACCAACAGTGCAAGAGGGTTCCCGTTTCTCCACATCCTCTCCAGCATCTATAGTCTCCTGATTTGTTCATTTTGGCCACTCTGACTGGCGTGAGGTGATATCTGAGTGTGGTTTTGATTTGTATTTCCCTGATAAGGAGCGACGTTGAGCATCTTTTCATGTGCCTGTTGGCCATCCGGATGTCTTCTTTACAGAAGTGTCTATTCATGTTTTCTGCCCATTTCTTCACTGGGTTATTTGTTTTTCGGGTGTGGAGTTTGGTGAGCTCTTTATAGATTTTGGATACTAGCCCTTTGGCCGATATGTCATTTGCAAATATCTTTTCCCATTCCTTTGGTTGCCTTTTAGTTTTGTTGGTTGTTTCCTTTGCTGTGTAGAAGCTTTTTATCTTCATAAGGTCCCAGTAGTTAATTTTTGCTTTTAATTCCCTTGCCTTTGGGGATGTGTCAAGTAAGAGATTGCTACGGCTGAGGTCAGAGAGGTCTTTTCCTGCTTTCTCCTCTAGGGTTTTGATGGTTTCCTGTCTCACATTCAGGTCCTTTATCCATTTTGAGTTTATTTTTGTGAATGGTGTGAGAAAGTGGTCTAGTTTCAACCTTCTGCATGTTGCTGTCCAGTTCTCCCAGCACCATTTGTTAAAGAGACTTTTTTCCATTGGATGTTCTTTCCTGCTTTGTCAAAGATGAGTTGGCCATACGTTTGTGGGTCTAGTTCTGGGGTTTCTATTCTGTTCCATTGGTCTATGTGTCTGTTTTTGTGCCAATACCATGCTGTCTTGATGATGACAGCTTTGTAGTAGAGGCTAAAGTCTGGGATTGTGATGCCTCCTGCTTTGGTCTTCTTCTTCAAAATTACTTTGGCTATTCGGGGCCTTTTGTGGTTCCATATGAATTTTAGGATTGCTTGTTCTAGTTTCGAGAAGAATGCTGGTGCAATTTTGACTGGGATTGCATTGAATGTGTAGATAGCTTTGGGTAGTATTGACATTTGGACAATATTTATTCTTCCAATCCATGAGCACAGAATGTCTTTCCATTTCTTTATATCTTCTTCAATTTCCTTCATAAGCTTTCTATAGTTTTCAGCATCCAGATCTTTTACATCTTTGGTTAGGTTTATTCCTAGGTATTTTATGCTTCTTGGTGCAATTGTGAATGGGATCAGTTTCTTTATTTGTCTTTCTGTTGCTTCATTATTAGTGTATAAGAATGCAACTGATTCCTGTACATTGATTTTGTATCCTGCAACTTTGCTGAATTCATGTATCAGTTCTAGCAGACTTTGGGTGGAGTCTATCAGATTTTCCATGTATAATATCATGTCATCTGCAAAAAGTGAAAGCTTGACTTCATCTTTGCCAATTTTTATGCCTTTGATTTCCTTTTGTCGTCTGATTGCTGATGCTAGAACTTCCAACACTATGTTAAACAACAGCAGTGAGAGTGGGCATCCCTGTCGTGTTGAAATTATTATCTTTGAAGCCTGATATTTGGTTTTCTTTCTTTCTTTCTTTCTTTCTTTCTTTCTTTCTTTCTTTCTTTCTTTCTTCCTTTCTTTTTTGAGAATGTCTATTGGCATTTTAGAGTGCTAAATCCTAACCACTAGATCACCAGGGAGGATCTGTCTATTGGCATTTGAAACAAGGTTTATTTTTCCAGGATTCAGAATCTGTGAAATATTAATTAGATCTACTTTATTAATTATGCTATTTTTAGTCCTTTAAACCTTACATTTTTTGATGATCTGCTATGAACTGAGAAAGATGAATTAATGTCTCCCACTGCTTGTGTTTTTTTTTTCTATGTCTCCTTGAATAGCCTCTGGGTTTTGCTTTATGAAGGTTGATCTTATTTCATTTGAGGTTACATAGTGATAACTATTATATCTTCTGTGTTAATCACATTATTAAGTGTTATTAGTGCCCTTACATCACTTACTAATGCTTTTTTTGGTCTGAATGGAACATTGTCTGATAATAATATTGCTTTACTTTTGTCTGTGTTTGTCCTGTTTGCATTATATTTTTCCCCTAAATATTCTGAATCTCTTTGCTTTAACTATGTTTCTTGTGAGCAGCATAGAATTGAGCTTTTTAAAAATTCAATCTCTAAGTTCTTTTAATATGTCAATTTAAGTCTATTTACATTTATTGTTATGAGTCAAATGGCCTGGATTCTATCATCTGATTTTATGTTAAGCTTGAGATATTTATAAATTTATAGAACTTTATATAGAGTTTATAGAACTCTACAGAGTTTATAGAACTCTGTTGTATATATATAAATATTTTTGTGTACTTTTCCTTAAAACAATTTTTTTAAATGTTTATTTGTTTTTGAGAGAGACAGAGTGAGAGTGAGCCAGGGAGGGACAGAGAGAGAGGGAGACACAGAATCTGAAGCAGGCTCCAGGCTCCGAACTGTCAGCACAGAGCCTGACGCGGGGCTTGAAGTCATAAACCGTGAGATCATGACCTGAGCCAAAGTTGGGCACTCATTCAACTGAGCCACCCAGGTGCCCCTTTGTACTTTTCTATTAAAAAATTAGAGCTGTGGTTTCATTCTGGAGGTTATTATTCTTACCTATAATTTTCTATGACATTCTTAATCTTCTATTTCTTTACATTGAATTTAAAGTACTGCCGTAGGTAAGCAATTACCTAGTATGGACAATAATGAAATTTGTCTATGTACTCCTCACCTTGCTTTCTTTCTCTCTCCTCAACACCTGATTTTACTTAGTCATATTATTATCCTTCTTGATAATTGCTCTCCTCGTTGAAATGTACTTATATCTCTTTCACTTGATTTTTCAGATTTAAGTAAAAAGTTTTTGTTGCCAGATATTAAAGAAGAGGAAGTCAACATTATGTAATCTATCCTTTTTCCTCTCAACTTTTGTTACTTATAATGTTTCTACAGGGCATGTTTTATGGTTTGAATTCTGCCCTACCACCATAGTCCTCATATTTATATTCATCATAGTCCTGCAATTAAAAAGGTTCAAAGCTCATTGCCCATCCTTCTGCCATGGATTTTCTAGGACTGATATCCTTTAAATTCCTTCTGTTTCTACACTATCTGTGCCTTTGCATTTGCACAGCCATTTGGTTGGGTATAACATTTGGATGATACTTTCTTTCCTGGAGAATTGTGTACGTGTTGCTTCACAAACTTTAGAATTGAATATTGCTATGGAAATGTATAAGTCCAGGGGCACCTGGGTGGCTTAGTCAGTTAGGTGTCTGACTTTAGCTCAGGTCATGATCTCATGAATTTGAGCCCCACATTGGGCTCTCTGCTGTCAGCATGGGACCTGCCTCAGATCCTCTGTTCCCCTCTCTCTCTGCCCCTCCCCCACTTGCTCTCTGTCCCTCTCTAAATAAATAAATTAACAACTTTAAAAAAATGTATAAATCCAGAATTATTCTTTTTGCTTTATAAATAGCCTTTTTGGCAGGGGACAGTTAGCTAACCACATAATCATTTATCCTTTCAGTCTAGTAACATTACTAGATTATATCCTTATTTGTGTCAGTTTCTCAGGGACACAGTTTGCCTTTTCAATCTCTAGGTTCATGCCTTTTTTAAATTTCAAGAATAGTTTTGAATTGTACTTTAAAATATGTATTTTTTATTTATATTTTCTAGAAAATGAACTTATGAGGTTTCATATGCCTATTTTCCATACCTTTCATTTTACTACTAATTCATTTTAATTCTATATTTCCATTTGGTTATATTTGCTTTTATTATTTATATGCTCAGTATTTCTTGGTGTGTTTCCAGCTGTGCCTCTATTCTCTTTCTCCCCTTCTAATCTCAAACTCATTTTTGGAATATTTTTATGAAGTTTTTCATTTCTATTTTAAGCTTTGTATTTTCATACTTTATCTCCTTACACTACGTCAACATACTGTTCCTAAATTCTGGATTCTCTGAAAAGTCTTAAGTCTCTGCAAAGTCTTCTTGTTTTATAAAGAAGAGAGTTTCATTAACTTTTTAAAAATATTTATTGAGAAATGTTTGGTTACCGCTGTCACCTGTTACATGGGAAATTTTCTTTTGAGTGTTTTCTATCAGCCATTAAATTTCTAGTTTCTTTTCCTTTTCTTGCAGGATATTTTCAAAGATACAGTCAGTTCTCATTATTTGCAGATTCTATATTTGTAAGTTTGTCCACTTGCTAAAATTTGTTTGTAACCCCAAATCAACACATGGGATGCTTTCCTTGTTATGCATGAACATGTGCAGGATGGAAAGACCTTCAAGTCTCCCCGTGTGCATGTTTCCAGCTCTGCAAGCTGATACTCTGCCTTCTTGTTCAGCTCTCATGTTGTAAACTAATGTCCTTTTCATGGTCTAGTTGATGCCACATTTTTCACATTTTGGTGCTTTTTGTTGATAACTTTGCTGTTTCAAATTGTTCCCTAGTGCAATGTAATGCTGAAATACTGTCTAGTGTTTCTAAGTACAAAGAGACTGTGATGTGCTTTATGGAGAAAATAACCATAAATTTGGTTGATGAAGGTTAGGTAACCTTCTTTGGGCATGATTTATAGTGCTGTTGGCCATGAGTCCAGTGTTAATGAATCAACAGTATAATACAGCCAGAAAAAGGAAGAGGAAATGTGCTAATCTGTACATGAGAACGTTCCAGAAAGTGTATAATGAACTATAGTGCATAATGAAGCTATGGAAGAGATGGAAAAGTAGCTAAATTTGTGCATTCATGAGATGACAACTGATTTTTAAAAAGCATAATGGACAGTGTTGTTGTGAGGCTAAAGGCCAAAGAAATTTATGATCTGGTTGCTCCAAATCAGGAAAATGTTAAACACTTCTTAAATCTTTCTCAGCTAGGCTGGCTGGGTCACATTTTCATAAAGGCAACATACATCATGGGAAATGTCAAACTGGCAGGCAAGACATCCTGTAGATGAGATGGCTATGGAAGAATTTTTAAAATATTTGCCATTATACAAGAAAAGGTCTTTATGTCAAAGAACAGGTTTTCAATGCTGATGAGATGGGCTTGTTTTGTAAGGATGTTGGTAAGGCACCCCATGTAGTGCAAATGGCATTTTGGTTAATTAAAATCTTGTGACCAAAGGTTTGCAAGAATCTAACTCTGTATTTCCACTAGAAGCAATAGTTCTTTATTTGTTAATTCAGTGCTCAAATTAACTTTATAGAATGGAACAAGAATCAGCTATGCTCTTCTGGTTCCTTTTGAGTATCTTTGAAGCAGATGGACTTTTCTTAGACAAGCAAAGGAAGAGCCAAACCCAGCAGGAATTTTCCTTATGATCCAGAGTAATAGAGTTGATTCCTATTATTCATGGTAGTTATGCTTTATAAAGTTGCTATGAACACTAAATTAACAAATACTGAACTAGTGCTCCTGTGGGAAAACGTTTGGTATTTTTTTGACTTGCTTTAAAACTGTTAAAAAATATTTTATAGCAGTTTTAGGTTCAGGACAAAATTGAGCAGAAGCTACAGAGATTCCCATATATTCCCTGACTCAACACATGCATAGCCTCCTCCATTATCAAATTCCTCACCGGAATTATTAATTTGTTATGAACGATGAGCTTACATAGAAATATAATCAGCCAAAGGCCATAGTTTATATTATGGTTCACTCTTGGTGTTGTGCATTCTATGGGTCTGGACAAATTTACTATGACTTGTACCCACCGTTATGGTGTCATGCAGAATATTTTTACTGCCTTGAAAATCCTCTTTCTCTACCTATTCATCCTTGTCTGTTCAACCTCCAGCAACCACTGGTGTTTTTACTCTCTCCATAGGTTAACCTTTTCCAGGATGCCATATAGCTGGAACCATAACATATATGGCATTTTCAGATTGGCTCCTTTTATTTAATAATACACATTTAAAGTTTTTCCATGGCTTGATCCCTCATTGTATTTTTTAGCACTGAATAATATTCCACTGGCTAGATATACCACAATCTGTTTATCCATGCACATACTGACGGACATCTTGGTTGCTTTCAGATTTTGGCAATTCTGAATAAGGCTGCTATAAATATCCACATGCAGGTTTTTTTGCATGACATAAGTTTTCAACTACTTCTAGTAAATACCAGGGAGCATGATTGCTTGGTAGTATGATAATATGTTTTTTTGTAAGAAAACACAAAAATGTCTTCCAAAATGTCTGTATTGCATTCTCATCAGCAATGAATGAGAGTTCCTGTTGTTTCATATCCTTACCTCTATTTGGTGGTGTCAGTGTTCCAGATTTTGGCTATCCTAATAGGCATGCAGTGATATCTTACTGTTGTTTTCATTGACATTTCCCTGATGACATAGGCTGGGGAGCCTCTTTTCATAAGCTTATTTGCGTATCTTCTTTGGTGACGTGTCTGTTGAAATCTTTGGCCTATTTTTTTAATTTGGTTTTCTGGTTGTTGAGTTTTAAGAGTTCTTTGTATCTTTTGGTTAACAATTCTTTATCTGATGTGTTGTCTGAAAATTATTTTCTTCCAGTCTGTGGCTTTTCTTCTAACTTTTTTGATATTGTCTTGCAGAGAGAAATTTTTTAATTTTAGTGAAGTCCAGCTTAACAACTATTTTTTTCATGTATCATGTCTTTTGTGTTGTATCCAAAAGTAAAGGAAACTCATGTGATCATCTTAATAGATGGAGAAGAAAGTTTTAAAAATCACTTACAGTAAAACCTTGGATAGTAACTTGAGAGTAACTTGTTCTACATGTGTTTCAAAAGATAAGCCAACATTTCTAATAAATTTTAACTAGATAAGTGAGCAATGTCTTGCAATATGAATAGTACATGATGCCCAGTATCACATGGTCACAACTGAGCCAATGGTTCTCTCTCTCTCTCTCACTCCGGGATTGTGGGTGATCATCTCCCATGCTTAGATGCTTGGTGCCAGGCTGCAGTGTTTAACAAAAATCAGTGATTTTTCAGAATATCATATGGTGCTCACAACTGGCACTAGTGTATTTTTCATCATTTCAAACTACCTGTGGACAGTCCTTTGCTTTTTCATACAAGAGAAAGCTTAAAAATGCTTTGTTTGCTTCGTTCTAGGTCAGGCTGCCTGCAGATATAGACCCTTTACTCTGCCATCTTATTGCCAGTTAAATTAAATACAGTCTGTGATAAGAATTTATTAATACTGTACTGTAGTCAACATCCGTTTGTGATAGTGAAAGTCATCCTACACGATAACCTTCTTCTCTCTTGTCTCCCTCACACCAGCCATGAAGGTTTTCAAAGGTAAGTGCAGGTTATTTTCTTTATTTTTTTCTATTTTGTATTTTCTTTACTACTTTGTATTATGTTACAATATTGTAATCATTTTTATATGAATATTTTTGGGATGTGAAACAAATCATCTCGGTTTCCATTATGTCTTATAGGGAAATTCGCTTTGATATATGAGTGTTTGGGATTACAAGCATGTTTCCAGAACTCATTATGCTCACAAACCAAGGTTTTACTGTATTTTAAAGTCTCATAAAACTAGGAATAGATAGGAACTTTTTCAACCTGATTGGGGATAACTACAAAATACCTTCAGCTAACTTAATAGTGAAAGACTAAATGACTTTGCTTAAAAACAGGAGGAAGGTAAAAATGGCTACTCTCACCACTTTTATTCAGTATTGTACTTGAAGGTTCTAGGATGTGTGATGAGGCAGTAAAAAGCAATAAAATGTGTACAGATTGGAAATGAAGAAGAAAAATGTCATTATCCTCAGATAACATAAGTGTGTGTGTGTGTGTGTGTGTGTGTGTGTGTGTGTGTGTACACACAGAGGGAGGGACTACAAAAACTAATGGAACTAATACATTATTTCATCAAGGTCACAGGACACCAGGTCAATATACAAAATCAATTATATTTATAATTTTTTAATGTTTGTTTATTTTTGAGAGAGAAAAAGAGACAGAACGTGAGCAGGGGAAGGGCAGAGAGAGAGAAAGAGAGGGAGATACAGAATCCAAAGCAGGCTCTAGACTCCGAGCTGTCAGCACAGAGCCTGATGCAGGGCTTGAACCCACAAACTGTGAGATTGTGACATGAGTTGAAGTTGGATGCTTAACACACTGAGCCACCCAGGTGCCCCAATCAATTATATTTATAAATATTAAACAATGAAATTTGAACTTGAAAAACTAAAACAATTTACAGTAGCAACACAGTTATGAAACAGCAGAGGGTAAATTTGACAAAAGATATACAAGACCTCTATTCTGAAAACTACAAAATATTTTTGAGATAACTTAGAGAAAACTTTAAAAAATGGAGATATATCATGCTCGTATAAAAGAAGAGTCAATATTATTAAAATGCCAATTGATTTTTTACAGAATTGATATATTGAGATTCTAAGCCTCAAGGTGATGGTGTTAAGAGGTGGGGTCTTTGGGAGGTGGCAGGTCGTGAAGGTGGAGGCTTCATGATCTGGATTAGTGTTCTTACAATCTCAGTATTAAAACTGGCAGTCTCCCTTTTACTTCTGAGATTTGGGGATTAAACCAAATCTAAGATCTAAGGTGACATTGGGTTTTAAAAGATGTGAAATTCACTAGTAACATTAATTTTGTGAATTTTAGTGAAAAGTTAGGTTTGGGGGTATATCAAAAGAAAGAGAGCAAGTGTAGGGAAGTTCTTCCACCATTCTGGCAGCACGGGAAAGGGCAGACCACTAGTTGGTGAGACAGGTTTGCTTGTCTGTGCTCTTTGGGAATGATGGCAGCAAGAGCCAATAGAGAGGAAACATGGAAAACTGAAATATCCATTTGTTGAGGAACAGAAAGGGATGGGATCAAGAGCACCTGCCTAGAAAATAGGCTTTATTTTTTAAAAAAAATTTTAATGTTTACTTATTTTTGAGAGAGAGACAGGGAGAGAGCAAGCAGGGGAGGGGCAGAGAGAGGGACACACACAGAATCCCAAGCAGGCTCCAGGCCCTGAGCTGTCAGCCTGATGTGGGGTTCAAACTCATGAACCCTGAGATCATGACCTGAGCTGAAGTTGAAGGCCTAACAGACTGAGCCACCCAGGCACCCCTAGAAGATGGGCTTTAATATGAAGGGAACACTTTCTCCATTGGTTAGAAAGAAAGAGGAAAGCAGAGGTGTGGATCCAGGGACATTGGAATGTTTTGTGTTGGGAAGTTAAAGGGCTTCAATGTGATGACATCTGTTTTGTGAAAAGGAGATAAAAACATCTGTCAAATGTGACATGGAATGTTGGTGAGTTGGGCAGGTGGTGTAAGGTTTGAAAAGAGTGAAAAATGCTTAAAATATTAGTGAGAGAATTAGAAGATTACTGGGCAGGATCAATGGCCCCAATGAGCCTGGATTTTATGGATTTCACTGGAAACCAATTCTCTAGCAATGTCATTTTTTCCAGCAGTGTTCAGCCTGAGTGCGATGGGAATGACAGTAAGACAGTGTCATTGATCATTCACAAGAATGGTGTACTTTCCTGGCAGTATCAGTGAAATGATGACAGAATTAAGCTTATTTATTAAAAATGTTCTTTATTGGGACACCTGGGTGGCTCAGTCGGCTGAACATCAGACTCTTAATTTTGGCTCATGTCATGATCCCAGGGTTGTGAGATCAAGCCCCACTTTGGGGAGCCTGAGTGTGGAACCTGCTTAAGATTCTATCTCTCCCCCCACCCCCAGCCTCGACTCCTTTCCTCCGTTCCTGCTCTCGCTCGCTCTCTAAAAGAATTTAAAAAAAAAATTTTAAGTAGAAGTTAAAAAAATTTAAAAATATTCTTTACTGATGGAACATGGAGGCTAAGCAGTGGAAAAGAAGTGAAACTAAAAGAAGAAAATGGAGGACTATAGGTTCTTTGAGGTCAAAGAGCCAGAACAAGTGGACTTCACTGAACGGAAAGCTGATGAGTAGATTTAATGTTTCAGAGGTTATGAGTGGCCACAAAGCTCAGGGTGTCAACCCTAAAAATATAATAGCCAGTTACTTTACTAGCAAAATGAATTTATTCGAGAATAGCAGAGGAATTTGCCCCTGGGGACAAGCAAACTGTGACGAACCACAGGCAAGTCCCAAAAGACAAAAAGAAGGTCAGATTTTACTAGGCTTTGTGGGGGGGGGGGGGATTGGAGAGGCATGTTTTGAACACAAGTTCAATGACGGTTTCTCATTGGCTGTAGGAGGTGGTTAGTGCGTTGTTGTTGGGACAGATAGGGATCTTCCTATCTTTTCCTTAAAGGCAGGAGATAAAATTCTTATGTGAAAAGGGTCCTCCCTTGTCAAGGTAAGAATCCTCTTCCTTCTTCTTGCTGGTGGTGCAGACTGCAAGGAGTGGTAAGCATGTGAGCGCCCCCCTCAGGCTCCCCCACTCCATTTCCAACGAGGTTTCCTTTACTCGTTTCACAGGGTGTAAGGATAGCAGTGGGTTAGAAGGGGGGAAATAAAGGCAATTAATGGCCCACGTTGTGCTGCTGCTTTTTCTTTTTTCATCATAGTGGTCTGATTCTAAAACACCAGCTTGGCAAAATTATTAAGCTTTAGCTTAAATGACTGAGTTAAAATTGGCTGAAGCTGAATGACCTGAGTCGTTTATTAAACTCAGGAGTTCTGAACAAGAAGAGACACTGACAAATGGGGGAAGAGAAGGAAGGAAGGTTGGCCTGGAACAGGCTGACTGGGAAGGGTGTGCTCATTCAAACGACTGCCCTTTCAGGGTAGGATTTCTTAGTTTGTATATCAGTTTGATTATTTTCTATAAATAGGACATGACTAGAGATGACACTGTTAACAGCTGATGTTTGAGGGCTACCTCTGTGCCAAATAAGTGGTCTGTGTTAGATAATTTAAAAAAAAATTAGCGTTTATTTATTTTTGAAAAAGAGAGAGAAAGAGAGAGAGAGAGACAGTATGAGTGGGGGAGGAGCAGAGAGAGCGGGAGACACAGAATCTGAGGCAGGCTTCAAGTTCTGAGCTGTCAGCACAGAGCCCAACGTGGGGCTCGAACTCACAAGAGATCATGATCTGAGCTGAGGTTGGATGCTTAACCAACTGAGCCACCCAGGCGCCCCTGTGTTTGACCATTTGAAAGAGAAAGAAAATATATATGAACAGATTTTCTGGCTATCAAAAGTAAACCAAAGGAAGTAATGAGAGAAGGAAAGTGGGTCAAAGTTAGACTGTCATGTAATATTTTACATGTTATGTTTTTCTTGGTCTTCTCATTTTTGTGTTACATTTGTTTGCTGATTTAGTTGATGTGTTATTTGATTTACTTTTCCCTTACATTTTTTAATTGTGAAATTTTTGTAACGATGGAATTTTGGAAAGAATAACATAATGAACATACATATCTTCTCTTATATTTACTAACTGCTAATTTTTAGTATTTTGAAATATTTCCTGTCAACCTACCAACCCACACACCTACCTACCTACCTACCTATATTGCTTTCTATTAGTTGCTAGCTAGCTAGATATAGATATACAGGTATACTTAGACATATACCAGTGGTGATTTTGTGCCTGTTCCTCAGCAGACATATGACAATGTCTGGACATATGTTTTGTTATTATCTTTAAGGAAAGGAAATGCTATAGGTGACTTGTGGGTAGAAAACAGAGGTGTTGCTGAACATCCTACAACGTATAAGACAGTTCTCCACAATAAAGAATTATTTTCCAGACTAAAATGTCAGTAGTGTTGGGGCCCAGATGCTCAGTCAGTTAAGCATCAACTCTTGTTTCTGGTTCAGGTCATGATCTCACGGTTCGTGAGATCAAGCCTCATGTCAGGCTCTGCGCTGACAGTGCTGAGCCTGCTTTGGATTCTCTCTCTCTCCTCTCTCTCTCTGCCCCTCCCTGTTTGCTTGCTCTCTCAAAATAAATGAATAAACTTAAAATACATAAATAAATAAAATTTCAATAGTGCTGAGGTTAAAGAAGGGAAAATATAATTTTTGTTAATGTAATCTGTATTCTAGTGTATATGACATATACAAAATAAATATATATGATTACAAATATATATTTTTGCTGAATCATTTAAAAGTATATTTTAGAATGAGTGAACTTTAGTAGAATATAAGTACACAAACCCATTTACTCTCGAGTAATTTAGCATTTATCTCCTAAAACCAAATATTAAACACAATACCATTATCATACTCACAAAATTTAACATTAATACAATGATATTATATATATATATACTAATGGCTCTTGTTTTTTCTTGTTTTTTTTTTTCAATTTGAGATCCAGTCAAAGATCATGCATTGCGGTTAGTCTCTTATTGCTTTAGCTTCATTTAATCTCAAAATGTTCCCTCTCCCTATGTCTTTCATGTCACTGATATTTCTAAAGAGTCCAGGTAGTTGTTTTGTAGAATGTCCTGAAATTTGGATTCATCATATCTAGATCCAGATAAACCTCTTTGGGGAGGAAAACTGCATAGATGATGTTTTGTTCTTCCCAGTGTCTTATAAAAGGAGGTGCACGATGTCAGTCTGTCCCATTACTGATGTGTTAAGTTTGTTTGGTGTTTTGGTTAGGTGATTTCCACCAGATTTCTCAATTGTAAAGGGACATTTTCCTCCACTGAAATTAATTAGTGAATTAAATTTGGAGACTATGTAGGGATTCTCTCTCCTAACAATATTTTCAGCCAATTATTGTAGCATTCATTGACTGCTTGAATCAATTATTAAGTTGGCTACAAAATAGTGATTTTCTAATTCTTTCATTACCTTTTACAATTATTAGTTGGCAATCTTTCCTAAAGATCTTTCCCTTCATCTTCGTATAACTATTAAATCCTGTACTTTTTATTACTATTTGAGACATTATTTATTCCTATAAGTAAATATTTATAAATAAAATTTGTGTGGAATTTCCCTCAGATTCCTGATCTGATGGAGTATAAGACCATGGCCAGTTCTGATGAACATACAAATCAAATGGTAGGTGGTTATCTTCCCTTTGCCCCTTCTATATCCATGCTTCACTTTTCTCTGTGCCCGCTAAGACACATCTGTGTGTATTACACCATGGGGCTTCACTGCTCTCTGGCTTCTTGTTGGGTGGGTTTGGCTCATTGGAAACAAAGACAAGATACTAGGAAAGGGAGGACAGTGAGGTCTAGTATTCATTCATTCCCTACAGGAAATTCCCTGTAGGGTGGCATGGACTGGTCCAACTGACTTAAGATTCCAGCTTCTATTAGCCACCCTTCTACACATTCCTCTTTCTCTCCAGGTTCTAATAACAGCAATCTCCTCTTCTCCTTTAGGCTTAGAGTTTGTAAAGTAGTTTAATTACCAGCCCAGGATTCTGCATTATTCTGGAATCTTGTACTTTCTTTTTGGGTTTCCCCACACCCTGTACATAGCAATGTAAGTAGTTCCTTCATTAAACTTTCTTCAAATTATCAAATTTAAGTGAGCCCTCTGTTTCTGGCTGAAACCCTATGTGGTGCATGCATATATGCTCCTTTCCTTCCTTCTCTTTCTCCTTAACAGGAATCAGACCCGAGTCAAATGGCTTTCCAAACCTTCACTAGATCCCTCCTCATTGTTTCTCATTGTGTTTCCCCAATATATACCATGCACATTTAATCATGTCATGGTATCAGCCCTCGGAGGACCCAGATAAACATTATAACTTATTAACCTCAAGCATTCCCCTGCCTTGGACTTCAGTTAAGTCTTACAGAAGAAGTGAGAGGGTTGAATAACTTAGCATTAATTTGGTGTTTATGGAGAAAAATTCTATTGTATTAGTGTACCAGCAAAGATGTCCAAATGGACTGTGGCAAGGAGAAGATGGAATTAGATCTGGGATTAACAGTAACTGGGACAGACATGCTAGAAACGGGAAATGTTAAAATAGGAATCATATTACTTTTGAGGAAATTCTAGCTTATATCCTTTATTATCATGTCTTCAGCTAATGCTGCCATGTTTTGTCTTCCTTTGTATTGCCAAGGAAAAAAATGCAGGGTGGTTGTTTGGGTGACTTAACTAGGGACTATGAGTAGGTCTAGGAAGACTATGCTTGAGTTCATGCTGGACTCTCTCAGCAGAAAAATGAAGAAGGCTTCGGAATCAGTTTTAAATTTGGGATCTTATATGACTTTGGATGAGTTATTTAACTTGACTGAACTTGCTTCTTCTTTTATATGTTGGAAGGCAATAAGTATTCACTTATAAAAATTATTTTGATGACTGGCAATAATTCATATAAATCTCTTAGCACTGTGCCTGGAATATATTGGCAGTATTTGGTTTATTGTTCTCTTATTTAAATGTGTGAATAGGAGAAAGAGCTCAATCCATTGATAAGATGCTTGGAACTCCATTCTCCAAGGAGTCTGTCTCCACACTCCACTTAAACCCTAACTCTGAGATCCCACAGTGAAGCAACCAGGATATTTTCCCAAAAGGCCATGTGACACATGGTCTCTTGAGCAGTTGCCTGCAGGGAGCACTGCTCTATAATTAATAGAGACAAGGTTTAATGAACTCCACAAGGAGATTTTTCCTGACACTTACTTTTTAGATCCTGAAATAGTTTCTATTCCCTTGAGATCAATTAAAAAGTTTTTTTCCATCTTTTCCAAAATACCTGAGGGAAACTTTCCAGCTGTGTCTTTTTAATGAGTTCTCTAAATGGCTCCATGAGGTTCCTTAGTGAACTAACTGAAGTTGCAGGAGCTCTCTGGGAGCAAGGGCAAGAAAACTTCTGAGAAACCCTGAAGGTGATTTCCCTGGGCAGCCTCAGAGGAGCAAACACCTGTCAACTTAAAATCTTTCTAGATTTTTTTCAGTCACTCAGGTAGGGAGGAAGGAAGCAAGGGAGAACATGCCAGAAGGCTTTAAGAAGTCCCTGATAGGTGAGGCTCTTCTATTTGGGTTCATATTTGAGTGCAGCCTTTAGGCTTCGCAGCTATGACCAGTTGGCTAGCAACTGAAAGAGCCAGAACACTGACCAGTCTTCGGTGAGGAACATAAATGCACTCTCACCAACCTCATCCCCAGACTCAGGCTACCTCAGGTCTTTAATTCACGTGATGGATATGTCAGACATTTCCCTTATCCCCAGGAAATCATCACACAAAGAATGTGTGTATATTCTTATACATGCACAAACCAAATTGAACATTCAATTAAACTAATCCATTCATGATGAAAAACATTTAATGCAAATCCTTATAGAAGTAAGTTTGGGTCCATGAAGGCAAGTAATGGAATAGACTGATATTTATTGCTGAAGTGACCAATTTTGAGTTCTTTGACCTTGAATTCACATTGGTTTTTATATTTACCATCTATCAAACATACAAGTGGAGCAGAGTTGGGATTAAGGTAAATGTAAGAAGAACCCAGAATGGATTCAATTCATTATAGACAGTCCAGGCAGGAGAAACGTTGACAGGGTATCTTTGATGGAATTTAATAAAGAATCTTCACATCATGATTTAAAGGTAAACAATTCCCCCATTTATTAAATAATTACTGAAAAAACATAAGCCAGCAATCTACTAATAGAAGATTTTCCTGAATATGCTAGGGCAGTTTTCTTGTGTAAAAATTTAGATAAATTTCAATTTATTTTAGAGAGAATTCTTAGAGTGAAGAATTAGTTGACAGAAGTAGACAATTTTAGGTGATAAGTGGTCTCTTAGAGCGAGAAGGATTTATCATACATGTTCATCTCTTCTCCCTTCCCAGATACCACTGAAGTGGCAATGGAGCACAATGTATAATGTACAGGAGCATATAGAATGGCAGAGGAGACATAAGTGAATAAGAGGAACTGAAGCATTTTTTTTTAACATGGAAGGCACATGGAGAAGTGGTAACTAATTTATCAAATAAGAAGCTACCAACCAATGAGCATGCAGAAAGGGGAAGCCAATAAGAGGTAAGACACATTAGCCCCTGGGAAGCTGAAGACTTAGACTAGCAACAGCGGACCCTGGGGTACACAAAAGGGGAAAACAGGGGAATAAGATGAAAGTCTGTTATTACAACTTTGGATCTTCTGATTCCGCACCATCCCCCACAGCTAGGCAACAGCTCAACCTGGGCAGGAGCCTGGAAGCTCATTCTTTGGAGAAATTGAGGATAAGAAGTCCTAGATTCTGGGACCCCAGATGAAGCAGAAGTCAGGGAGGCTTGGGTCTAAAGACAGAGGAATTAAATGAAAGTCTGGGCAATGAATGAGAGTGTGCCCAGTTACTCTCCTTGCGCCCCAGTCTCTCACAGTCAGATGCATTCTACCCCTCTTGCTTGCAAGTAGACACAAGATTGAAGAACTCATTGGATAAACCAAGCAGTCCAGGAGACATTCCTATTTGAGGGAATCTCAACACACTGGATAGCTGGACCATCCTATCACCTTATATAAAACTACACATCTGGAGTTTCCAATGAAAGACAAATACAGAAAAAAGGAAGAGATCAGTGGAAACAAAGATAATGATGAAGAGAAGAGAATAAAACTATGAAATGAAATAATTAGACATTCCCATCTTTCCCACCATCTTTTCCTAGAAAAAGAAATTACGAGCTGGTCAGTTGCATGGGTATGGATGGGGTAATCATGCAGAAATCTGAGCAAATGTGCTGGAGGCACTCCAGGATGCAGAGTATGGAGATAGCATCAAACGGATGCATTGAACAAAGAAGTAGTTGATTGAGCAAATAAGCAAACACTTTGAGAACTTTCTCACAACTAGGAAAAGTATTCACAACCATGGAATGGTGATAGACTAGAAGTCCCTAGAGGAGTATGATTGGAATAAGAGCAAGCAGTATGAAATCATTTTGTTTTTTAGACAACTTCATTGAGAAATAGTTTACACACAGTATGTGTATCTATTTTAAGAGTCAAGTCCATGTGACAAATCAACACAGTCAAGATGTAGATCATTTCCATCCCTCAAAAAATTCTCCTGGTGTCTCTTTACAGTGGATTTATGCCCCCTCACCCTCTGCCCTAGGCAACCATTGATATGCCACAATAAATTTCTGTCACTATAGATTAGTTTTGCCTGCTCCACAACTTTATTTGAATGCAAGCATACAGAATATATTCTTTTCTATCTAGCTTCTTTCACTTAACGTATTTTGTGACTCATCCATGTTAATACATGTATCAGAAGTTCATTTATTTTTATTGTTGAGTGGTATTCCACTATATGGATATGCCATGATTCTTTAATCCATTCAACTGTTGGTTGGCATTTGAGTTGTTTTTCTTTTTGTTTTGTTTTTTTTTCTTTGAAGTAGTTCTGAACAGTTGTATACATGTCTTTGAAAATATGCTTTCATTCTCTTTGGAAAATACCTAAAAGTATTTACTTAATTTACCACATGGAAGTATATGTTTCAGTTTATATGGCGCTGAAAAATTGATGTTCCACTTTACATTCCCACCAGCAATATATGAGAATTCCACTTGATTAGCATCTTCTCCACAGTTTGGTTTTAAATTTTTAACCAGGGGCTCCTCAGTGGCTCAGTCAGTTAAGCATCCAACTCTTGATATTGGCTCAGGTCGTGATCTCACGGTTTGTGGGATTGAGCCCCATGTTGGGCTCTGCGCTGACAGTATAGAGCCTGGTAGAGATTTGCTCTCTCCCTCTGTCTCTCAAAATAAATGAATACACTTAAAAAATTAATTTTTAACCATTTTAGTGGGTGTATTGTGGTGTCTTCTTGTTTTAATATGTATTTCTCTGATGGCTAAGGATGTTGAACATTTTTAAATGTGTTATTGATCTTTTGTATATCTTCGTTAGTGGAGTATCTGTTCAAACCATTTGCTCATTTATTATTTGGGTTGTCTCCTTATTAAATTTAAGAGGCCTTTATATATTCTTGACAGAAGTGCTTGACAGAAGAAATATGCAGTGTGAATATTTTATTCAATTCTGTAGTTTGTCCTTTTGTTTTCTTAATGGTGCCTTTTATTTTTTTTAATTTTTTTTGATGTTTTTATTTATTTCTGAGACAGAGAGAGACAGAGCATGAGCAGGGGAGGGGTAGAGAGAGAGGGAGACACAGAATCTGAAGTGGGCTCCAGGCTCTGAGTTGTTGGCACAGTGCCTGATGTGGGGCTCGAACTCACGAGCTGTGAGATCATGACCTGAGCTGAAGTCGGACGCCCAACCAACTGAGCCACCCAGGTGCCCCTTAATGGTGCCTTTTAAAGAATGGAGTTTTTAATTTTGATGAAGTACAAGTTACCATGTTTTAATGAAGTCATATTTAAAAATGTGTACATAAATGTAGAAATAGTTATAGATGTATCTGTATATATAAGTGTGTGTAAATACGGAGACATGTAAATGCATTTCTTTCCCACCCCCGTTTGCTGGTCTTCTTACAAACGCTGACATTATGCTGGCAGTGAGCACACTGAGAACCCAGATATTGGCTTAATAACTCTCTACCACTAAAGGGAGCAGGGCTTCCTGAAAAAAATGGCTAATGCCAGGGAAAGATAAAGAAAAAAAAGTACAAGAAGAGTCTGTAACATCTTTTACAACAGAAAATAAGAAAATACTAAAAAAAAGGAAGGTGAAGATGTAAAAATAGGGTACAGAAGTCATCTTGAAGGGACTCTCATTGGCCAAATAAAATTAAAAATGAAAATAATAGTTTATAACTTAATAAAATATTAAATTTTATTTAATATAATAGAGATTCATGACAATGATATAAACAAATAAATAACCAGTAAAATAAATAGAGATGTGTAAGCTCTTCTTTAGCAGAATGACAATTCATAAATGTAGAGGAAATGATGGAAATAGGAAGTTGTTATTTGGCGACCATTATAATGGTGACTGATTTAGGCAGGAGGTGTCAGTTGAGGCTAAACCTAGTGGATAAAATTCTGATCAGGATCAAAATGTTGGTATAGCATCAGAATATCTCCTACAAAACTCTAATAGATTATAAAGGGAAAATTACGTTATGGTGGAGAAACTTGGCAGAAGCCAATATGATCAGCTGGCCAAGGTTAAAATAGTGCTGATGGTGATATGGATCAATGCTAGGTGCCCTCTGATGTACAGAGAAGAGCACAGCATTATTAGTAGTGATGAGACACATGCAGATTTAATAGACATAATTTTAAACTAGCAAATTACTGAAGTCTAGGAATTATATACATGTACACAGAGAGACACACAAGCAAGGAGATGTTAAGAAATTCTTATATGCTTACAATGGAAAAAATAATTGGATCCATCTTTGCAAAAAGCACTTTAATAATATAATAAGTAATAGTTATCTCTTTACTGTTCCATTGAGATCTGACAAGAACTCTGAAATATTGATGTTATACCCAATTTATAGATGAAGAAATAATTTAGACATTGAACATCTTGCCTACAGTAACACAGCTAATAAGTGGTAGAGCAAGGCTCATTGATCTGTCTGACCATTAGTTTGTGCTGACTTGAGTCATGAAGATATTTCTGATCTTTTGTTCAGTAAGTATATTTCTAAAAATTAAAGATATAATCCCAAATAAAGAAGTTTTATGTACAGAATATTCCTCTATTCATAGTATGTGCATATGTTATAACATGTATAATATTAATATAATATTTTTAAGTAGTATATTTTTAGCATATGGAAAAAAATCTAAGTACCCAAAAAATGATTAAGTAAATGATGATATCCTCATACAATGGAACATCATACAACTATGAAATTAACTCAGGCAGCATGACCAACTTGCATATGGAATGTATGTTCGCATCCCTCCTGGGCTTACCAAATCAGCATACCAGACAAGGAATAGGGCAGTGGTGAAGTAGTTTATGCAATTTGTAATTAGACCTGGGTTCAAGGTCAGTGAACTCCTTGGAGTCTCAATTTTCTCATTCACATGAAGTTATTCAGTTTTGGGTGTATTTTGAATGATTGCTTCCTGAGAGTAGGTATGCAGAATTCCTGGAACAGTCCGTGACACATACCAAGAAGTGAACCAAGGTGTTAATTATCATTACCAGTTGAACTCTTAGAAGCTGAAGGATTTTATTTCTGGAGATAAATGTGAACCCAATTCAAGGTTTTTATTTTATTTTATTTTATTTTATTTTATTTTATTTTATTTTAATTTTTTAACATTTATTCATTTTTGAGAGAGAGAGAAACAGAGCACGAACAGGGGAGGGGCAGAAAGAGAGAGACACAGAATCGGAAGCAGGCTCCAGGCTCTGAGCTGTCTGTCAGCCCAGAGCCCGAAGCGGGCTTGAACCCACAAGCCGTGAGATCATGACCTGAGCTGAAGTCGGATGCTCAACCAACTGAGCCACCCAGGTGCTCTTTAAGGTTTTTAGATACAGATAGCAACTAAATGTGTGTCCTGATAGAGAATATAATCAATCAGACTATACAAATTTAAACTAGACAATTTTTATTTATTTCAAAATAACTTATCAAAGGGGCACTTACTGGCAAGGAATTCACTATAATGGGCAATTCTCATTCGTCTGTAGGTATTATTCAAATAATGAGTATTGATCAGTACAGCAGTCTCAAACCTCTGACCTCTGCTGAGTGATGCAGATGAGACATTTCATGGTCTTAGGCTTTGGGAATATTTGAGATTCTGTGTGTGGGATAATTCCACATCAGTAATCATTAAATCATGTGAATTTCACCTAGATCTCAACCTAAGCACTCCTGACTTTTCTTTTGACTAATCCGCATTCTAGTTATAGAAACATGAAACCTTTTATTCTCTTGATCAATGATAAATCATTAATCTTGGATTCATATACCAGTATTACAGATGTTTTATGTATCATGCAAGTTGTCGCTGAGAAGAGGGAAAATATATTGCTACCTCCACTACTACAGTATGTCCAGGATTGGCATGAAACAACTTAAAAAAAAACAACAACTTGAGTGTTATGGCCACTATTCCATACTAACCGATGGGTGATAGCATGACCCTTCTCACATGGATGTGAGCTCATGCTCAGCTATATTTAGTGACAAACATTGATATAATTACAAGGAGTGTAGGGTTAAACTTTTGGAAAACACCTATTCTTTACCTAGGTTACTAAAGATCCATCTATAAGCTGTTTGTCAAGAGGGAAGGACAAATTACAATTAGAATTCTCTTAATGTGAAGAATTAAGCCTTCTGGAAGAGGAGAGGCAATGGGGCTCTTAGCTAAGGTAGTCTGTGCATCATTCACATTTATACCTCCTCAGGATAGATAAGTAGGGGAAGGATGGGGCATGTGCCCTCTGAGCTAGTGGGCATAGGAACTTTACGATCTGACGCTGCTAAGAAGTTTTTTCTTAAAAAAATTTTTTTTAAGTTTATTTTTGAGACAGCGACAGAGCATGAGTGGGGGATGGGCAGAGAGAGAAGGAAGCACAGGATTCCAAGCAAGATCCAGGCTCCAGGCTGTCAGCACAGAGCCCAACATGGGGCTCAAACTCATGAACCGCGAGATCATGACCTGAGCCGATGTCAGGCACTCAGCTGACTGAGCCACCCAGGAACCCCAAGAGGCTTTTTCATTGTTCTTTCATTTGTTTTGGTTTTTGCTATTTGTTACCTTGTTATCTGAAATCCTGTTTGACATTCCTCATTTAATTATGACTCTATGACTGAAAATAATTTACATTCATAAGAGAGAAGAGAGAGTGTTGAGGAGAAGGGCCCAAGAGAACACTAAGAAGAGAAGGGGCAAGGAGGGAGGGAAATGTGAAGGCAAGAGAGGGAGGGAAGGAGGAAGAAGAAAGAGGAAGGAGGAGAAAATGATGCAGGAAGAAAGAAATGAAAAGGAGATCAGAAGATCAGAAAACACCAAAGAGTCACAGAAGTGGGGCACAGGGAGTTCTGTAACTGAATATCTTACAAATCATGCTCAGTGTAATGAAAATGGTGATCCGTGAGCAAACATATGAGAAAAATCTGCTTTTCTAAGGCTATAAAAATGTGATATTCTTCAATAAAAATGTGTATTTCATAAAAAGCATGAAGTGACTAATAGATCATTAACCTTTTTCAATTAGTGCCTATGAAATAAGCCTGATCATCATAAAAGTGTTGATTTATTTATGTAGCTAATTAATTGAGCACCTACTAGAAGAAGCCACTGGGCTCTCAGTATAATGAAAGAAGACATAGTCCCTGCCCTTAAGGACTTCCCTTTGAGTAGAGAAGGCAAAGACAACAGTGAAAAGGCATAAGAGTTTTCGTTTGTGACATTTACTGCTGTGGTGTATAATAGTGTGGTTGGGGGAGGGGGGGAACAAGCGATAATTAAACTGAGGACATACTCCTGGCATAGTGACCAGTGAGTGCAAAACCCCCGAGGCTGGCAAGAGTTTCTATGATCTAGAACTTGTCCAGGTCCTGTACATCTTTAACACCCTGATCAAAGAGGAAGATTTCCAGAGATGTGGTTTAAGAAGCAGGAAGGGCCAGATCATTTAGCACTTTCATAGCCTTCAAAGGGAATTTGGATTTTATATGGTTCAAAGAAAGGACATTGAAGATTTTTAAGCAAGAGGGCATAGAAGGGAAGCTGAAAGCCACGTTAAGAGACTTTACGTTGGTTTATTGGATTTTGTCAACCTTCGACTAGAATAAAGCCTCACAGAGGTTAAAAAAGGCACAGATCAAGTACTTTCACTTGACTAATTGATAATGGAAACAACGCTAAATGTATGTATTTAAGTCTCATTATAACTATGAGGATCAAACCTTTCTCCCTCCCTTCTTACCTAGGAACCACCCCCCACCACTCCACCCTACTCTGCGGGGTACGGTAATGGCACTGACGTTGGAAAGAAATGAACAGAATTCATATACGTTCTGGAGAGGAAGAAGAATCCAGAATGACTCTGTTTCTTACTTGAGTAACTTGCAAGGGCGTGTGGGTAGTGAGACAACTTTCTGTGATAGATGAAGCCAGGAGAAGAAAACTGAATGTATATTATGAAATGTACATTTTAGATACACTAGATTTGAGATGCCTGGGTTCTTACCTGAAATATGCCTTTATTTTTGAATAAGTCATACCTGTCCGACTTCAGTATTCTCATCTTTAAAATGACACCTTTGGATACAGTGTTCTTTAAGGTTCTTTGCATGCAAAAAAAGTACTATTTTTAAAAAATAGTACTATACGTTTACTTTGAGTTTTAGAGTTTCCAAAGTGCTTTTTGCTTCCTTACAAAGAGTGAACTGTTTTTCTCATTCTGGTGGTCCGGGGACCATATACTTTGAGAAACATTTCTCTATCACCTAAACACACTAAAAAATGCATAACAGTTGAAAGGTTAAGAAAGAATGGAGTGGTTTTCTTTAAAACAACAACAACAACAACAACAAAGGGGCACCTGGGTGGCTAATTCGGTTAAATGTCCACCTCTTGATTTCAGCTCAGGTCACGATCTTACAGTTCATGAGATTTATGAGATCAAACCCCATGACAGGCTCTTCACTGGCAACACGGAGCCTGCTCGGGATTCTCTCTCTCCCTCTATCTCTGCCCCTCCTTCCCTCAAAATAAGTAAATAAACATTTTTAAAAAAACCCAACAAATTAACAGATGTAAAATTTGTCCTCCAGAATCATATTATTAATGCATAGAATATCTGACACTGACTCTTCCGTGTTTGAGAATGTCCTTGCTCCTTCTTCTTCTTTTTGAGTCTACACTGTGGTTCTGGAGATACGAGAGATAGAGTTGACTTTTGTCCCCTAATTGGAGAAAAAAAATGAGAAAGTGTGAAATCCATTATTTTCCTATTCATCAGCCTTTCTGCATGTGTTGACGAATTAAGAATAATGTGATGAGTTGCTGGAGGATGGCTGTGCCTCCAGGGTACTAACGGAAGCTTTTTTTGAATGTGATGGATGCCTAGCAGGCTGAACTATAATCCTCACCTTGGAAATCTATGGTCATCTGCCTCTTTGTCCTTGGCATCATATGCTATCAGTTGAATCCTTGTTTCACACAGAGTAATAACTACTTCTCATTTTCACAATGAAGTCACTGTATATTTGTATGGTATTATATTTCTAATGTTAATTATCTTTGAGAGAGAGAGAGCACGCAAGCAGAAGAGGGTCAGAGAAAGGGAGACACAAAATCCGAAGCCGGATCCAGGCTCTGAACTGTCAGCATAGAGCCCGATGTGGGGCTTGAACACACAAACCACGAGATCATGACCTGAGCCAAAGTCAGATGGTCAACCAACTGAGTCACCCAGGTGCCCCTGAATGGTATTATATTTCTGATTGACATGTTAATAGTAGGCTCTCTGGAAATTAAAATTGTCTCTACTTGCTGCATAATGTTCACCCTTGCACAGGTCAATGCAAATGGGAAATGATGCAAAAAACAGTGATGTATTTTTCTTGAAGGATAATAATGGATTTCTCTTAGTAATTTTGATTTTATTTTCTTTTTTCTTTTTTCTTTTCTTAAAAACATTTTTTTTTACATTTATTTCTTTTTGAGAGACAGAGCACAAGTGGGGGCAGGGCAGAGAGAGAGGGAGACACAGAATCTGAAGCAGCTCTAGGCTCTGAGCTGTCAGCACAGAGCCCAACGTGGGGCTTGAACTCACAAACTGTGAGATCATGACCTGAGCTGAAGTTGGACACCCAACTGACTGAGCCACCCAGGTGCCCCTGGTTTTATTTTATTTTTTCTATAAATATTCACTTCAGTATAGTTCTGGGCAGGAGAATATTCTTGTACCTAAAAGATAGAATTACTCCGAGGATTAAATACTCATATCTTAGTTTGTGTCCTGGAGTAACATCACTCTCTGATTTCCTTCCTTTCTATTTTCTGGACTGCTGCCTATTTCTCTGATTTTTCTTCTTGCTCTTCTTTGGAGGTTTATCTTCCTCTGTGCAACTCTTAAAT
The DNA here is from genome assembly GCF_018350195.1 of Panthera tigris. Classification (NCBI taxonomy): domain Eukaryota; kingdom Metazoa; phylum Chordata; class Mammalia; order Carnivora; family Felidae; genus Panthera; species Panthera tigris. Next base: position 156,257,315 of record NC_056661.1, read on the forward strand.
ATTGGTCATTCTTAAGACACTGTTCTTGTCCTTGTTTCTTGTCAACGAAACTGCTCTCCTTAAATTACTTTTTTCATTATCATGGCTTTAACTATCCCCTAATGCATGTGATTCCCAAATCCATGACTTTGGACTAGTTATCTCTCATGAACTCCAAAACAATTTGGTTAATTCCTTCTTGGACATATCCACCTGTATGTCTCATAGGCACATCAACCACATCATGTTAAAACTATACTCTTTTTCAGGCCTTGCAATAAATACATTCTCCCCAAAGTATTCTTTGTATAAGTGAATGAAGCCACCTCTATATACAACCACATAAACCAGCAACCTGGGAAGCATCCAAGGTCTGCTTTTGCCTCACCACACACAAAATGTCACTAAATATTGTTACAGTAAAACCTTGGATTGCAGGTAACTTGTTCTGCGAGTGTTTTGCAAGATAAACATTTCTAATAAATTTTAATTTGGTAAACGAGTGATGTCTTGCAATACAAGTCATACCTGACACCAGACGTCTATCACATGATCACAACTGAGCCAATGGCTCTTTTCTCTCTGTCTCTGTCTCTCTCTCTCTCTGGGATGGTGGGTGATCAGCTCTCATGCTTGGATGCTCCATCTCAGGCCACAGTGTTTGGCAGAAGTCAGTGATTTTTCAGAATGTTGGAAGGTGCCCACAACTGGCATTAGTGTATTTTTTTTTTTTTTGTCACTTCAAAGAACCTATGGATGGTCCTTTGCTTTTCCATTCAAGAGTAAGCTTAGGAATGCTTTGCTTCATTCTAGGTCAGGCTGCCTGCAGATATAGACTCTTTCCTCTGCTGCCATATTGCCAGTTACATTAAATACAGTTTATGACAAGAGTTTATTAATACTGTAGTGTAGTCAACATCCGTGCAAGCATAACCAATGGCCCCCATGCAGAAAAAGATTCCACTGAGCCAATAGACAGCAGTGATTCCCTTAGTGATAGTGAAAGTCGTTCTACACAACAATCCTCCTCTCTCTCTCTTGTCTCCCTTGCATCAGCCATGAAAGTTCTCAAAGGTAAATGCAGGTTAATTTGTTTATTTTTCTTTATATTTTGTATTTATTTATTATTTTTCATTATATTACAATAATGTAATCATTTATATGAATATTTTGGGGTTGTGGAATGAATCCTCTGAGTTTCCATTATTTCTTATGGGGAAATTTGCTTTGATATACAAGTGCTTTGGATTACAAGCATGTTTCAGGAACGAATTATCTTCACAAACCAAGGTTTTACTGTAATTGTGTTTCATATGCATTCTCTCCTCCCCACCCCTATGGTAACCACCCCTAACACAAGTACTCACTATCTCTCATTTGAACACCTACTCTTCAGATAGCTTGGCCTCACAGTCTTCAATCTTCTTCTTTTAAATAGTCTTCTACACTAAACAAGAAGTAATCTTTGTAACCATGTATTTAGTCATACAATTCTACCTTTTATTCTAAACAAAGCCAACATCTTTGACATAATACAGAAGCTTGTTTGTGAAGACCCTTTCCAATATTGTTCTTTTTCCTTTCCCTCCTCATACCCTAGGGGACAGCCTGGTATGTTCTATTCACCTTATGTCCTCCTGAACAGTGCTTAAGTATCTCATTTGTTGTTGTCAAGCCTATACTGACTCCCTTTCAGAATAATGTAACACATTCTACTTTGGTCCCATGGTGTACTGTGCACACTTCTATCATAGCCCCTAAATTGTTTGTTTGCATGGCTCACTCTGAGAGAGACTGTAAGGTCTTTGAAGATCAAGGCAGTATCTCATTAATGTTTGCTTCTCCAGTGTCTAGGACTGTGCCCACATATAACAGAGGCTCAGTAAATATAAACTGAATGAATTTTATAAATTAAAAAAAGAATGACTTAAATTAAGAATCTACATGTAGATAATTATGAATATTATATAGAAATTCAAAATTATCATGGAAGTATTTAATTCTCCAGTTTTAGGTAGTCAATAAATTTATCTTAAATGCTTCAGTTAATTTTGTAACCACTGTACATAGCTTATAAACTTTTCACTCTTCCAAAATTTCAGGACACTTATTACTTGAGTTTTTTTACTCTGTCCATAGAAATACATATGCTTTGAATCCTTGACTAGGATGTAAGCCAAAAACCATAGGTATACTTCCTTCCCTCCCTTGTTAACAGAGAACCATATTGTTCACACATTAACATTCTATTTCTCCTCTTTCATGTAAAGAACCAAATGTGAACTGATAAATGAGTTTTGGATGTTTCTTTCCAAAACTTTGCCTATTGAGCAAATACACACACAGGACTGACCCACAAAAGAGAGACAATCAAAAATTTTCAAGACATCCTCTGTTTATGTTTTATTATGTGAATATAAAGTCAATATCTCAGCCCAAGGCATTATTATATTAGAAGGTTCATGGAACTCATGAGTATATCATAGTAAAGATGTGATACCTTCCAAACTCCGAGGCTTCTATCAGAAACCTCTTCAAGAGCAGCTTTACTCTGGTTTCTGTTTTCCCTTACTTCCAACACCCCGTATCAAATCTCAGGTACTATATGGAGAGGATTCAGCATCTTTCTCAGCATAGTTGAGAAGGTTGATAGAGTTTTCCTGATCTACCAACAACCATCTTATAATTATCTAAGGAGGGAAGAAAAAATTCATGTTGACTTTCAAGCTATTATCTCATAAAGGTGATGTTCTGCCTCCTACAAGCTTCACAAAATCCATCTGAGACAAGATGGAGATCCAGGAACCCATCACCATCAAATACTTAGGGGGTATAATTTGCAGTGTGGTCTCAGGAGTATGTTTATTCTTATTACTACACAAGTTTCCTGCGTATGGATCCAACTGGGTATTAACTCATCACTTGCTAGCTCCTTTTCTTCTGAACATCCATCCCCAGGGCCCAGAGAAATAGAGACAGAGAGACAAACAACTTTTGTTCTTCTGGTAGAGATGGTATCTGTGTCTTATGTGTCCTTGTCTCATCTCCCCCAGGGACACTCAGGGACAATCTGGGTGGTTTGGGGTGAAGATGAGCTTGCTATAAAATCTTTACTGCTGATGTTCACAGTGAGAAGCCCCCAGGACCTGCATCAGCCTGTGTCAAGGGAACAGGGACAAGGCCTGCACCTGAAAGTCCCTCTTTCAGAGACAGTTGGAGGGGGTAAGTCCTCAGATCTTCAAAATCTCTGCCGACTTCTGTGCAATTTCCTCTAAATCTAATCCTATCTCTGAGATAAGACAAGGGCTGGTGCCACAGTGAGTAAAGGGCTTTTTTCAAAGTGCAGTAGTTGAAATAAGCTGGAGTCTGGAGGAAGGAAGGACTCCAGAAATTAGCGTCTTGAACAGGAGGTACAAGGTCAACTTAAGGGCAGGCAACTTTCTGGTCTTAAGATAGGGCTGAAATTTTCAGAGTTGGAATCATAAGCTGCCTATTGAGAATGATCATGTGTATCATGAATTGTCATTTAATAGGTGTATATGGAACATTTCAGGATTTTCCTTTCTGTCATCCCTGTGGTCATATGGTTGGTGGAATGGCAGCCAGAGAAAATGAAAGAGACAAAGTCTTGATTAAATCCCAGGATAGGCACTTTGGATGTCATTCCAAGTGTAATGCCTATCTTCCAACCATCCACCCATCCATCCAACCATGCATCCATTCATCCATACATGCAACAAATGGGTGCTGTATTAGGAACTGTCCAAATGCAGTGGGGTGTAGGATCTATGCAGAACCAGGGAAGCAGTCCTGCAAGAGGGTAGGGTGGGGCAGCAGTAGAGGTATTACACTGTTAAGTCTTCACATGATATCCACTTGCCCTGACCCTATAAGATAAATTACTTCTATGAATGCTGGCCAGATTAGTGATGTTGCTTTGCTCATGCTCAAAAGGGAAACAGTCAGATTTTCCTGTGTAGCTTCAGAAAGTAAAAAACTTAGGGACGACTTCATTTGCTAAAGCCCCAAAACTAGTGAACACAGCGGGAAACAGACCTCCTTGAAGTGACATTTATAAATCTTATTCCCTAATTCATTTATTTATTTACTCTATTTTTTATTTTATTTTTTTTTTGAGAGAGGGAGGGAGACAAAGTACACTAGCAGAGGAGGGGCAGAGGGAGAGGAGAAAGAGAATCCCAAGCAGGTGGGACTTGACCTCACCACTGTGAGATGGTGATCTGAGCTGAAATCAAGAGTCAGATGCTTAACCAACTGAGCCACCCAGGAGCCCCTATTTACTCTATCATTGATTGAGCACCTGCTATGTGCAGTATACTCTGCACAAGTTATAAAATCAGCGCAAACCAAATGATAAAAAGGAAGTGGGGTCAAAATTGGAAATCTAAATCAATTAGAAAGTAAAAGTATACGAGACTATGGCTATGGGACTTCCCAAATGAAACAGTCATTCTGGAAAACACATTATTCTGTGGCTGCCATCATAATAGTAAAAACATAGATCTCGCGATCAAAGTTAAATAAAATTGTGTAAAAGTCCAAATGGTGCATGAAATCCTGTGCTCACTTGCACTACTTACCTGAATAGATTTTTCTTTCTGCTTTACAGTGGATTAAAGGAGTTGACATAATGGCTCTGGAAAGGATTGCCAGCTGAGCGAACAGACAGTAAATACCTTAAAACCCCTCTTTCTGTTAAATAAGTAACCCAGATCAGAGTTTGTTCCTCAGCAGCAGTGACTGATACAGATACTGTTGTCAGGGAATGACAGAAAATCAAACATGGGTCACAGAATTCATTCTCCTGGGATTCCCACTCAGCCCACTGACTCAGGTGTTCCTCTTCGGGCTCTTCTCCCTGTTCTATGCCTTCACCCTGCTGGGGAACAGCACCATCCTGGGGCTCATCTGGCTGGATTCCCGACTGCACACCCCCATGTACTTCTTCCTCTCCCACCTGGCTGTTGTTGACATAGCCTATGCCTCAAATAATGTCCCAAAGATGCTGGCGAACCTTCTGAACAAGGAAAAAAACGATCTCCTTTGTCCCATGCATAATGCAGACCTTTTTATACATGGCTTTTGCTCACACTGAGTGTCTCATCTTAGTAATGATGTCTTATGATCGGTATGTGGCGATTTGCCACCCCCTACGTTACACTGTCATCATGAACTGGAGAGTATGCACGGTTCAGGCTATCATTTCCTGGGCATGTGGATCCCTGCTGGCCCTGGTCCATGTGGTTCTCATCCTGAGGCTGCCCTTCTGCGGGCCTCATGAAATCAACCACTTCTTCTGTGAGATCCTGTCTGTCCTCAAGCTGGCCTGCGCTGACACCTGGCTCAACCAAGTGGTCATTTTTGCTGCTTCTGTGTTTATCTTAGTCGGGCCCCTCTGCCTGGTTCTGGTGTCCTACACGCGCATCCTGTTCGCCATCCTGAGGATCCAGTCCGGGGAGGGCCGCAGAAAGGCCTTCTCCACCTGCTCCTCCCACCTCTGTGTGGTGGGGCTCTTCTTTGGAAGCGCCATTGTCATGTACATGGCCCCCAAATCCCGCCACCCTGAGGAGCAGCAGAAGATCCTCTCCTTGTTTTACAGCCTTTTCAACCCTATGCTGAACCCGCTGATCTACAGCCTGAGGAACACCGATGTCAAGGGCGCCCTGAGGAGAGTGCTGTGGTTGGAGAGATCAATGTGAGGGATGCCAGAGATGGTCTTGACGGTGGAAGAGTTGTTTTCTATGACATTTGGGGTGATGATAATACAAATGCCTTACAAAAATCTCGTGTATAAGATTTTCAATATTAAAACTATATATTGATCAGATTCTGTCCCTAAGCATGGGGTACTTCCAGACCACAAGGTGTAAGTGGAAAATCACAAAGTACAGGCCATACGAGAATTGTGTAGTGATGAAACACTGGAGCAGAGAGCCATGGACTCCTATGGCCAATCCCCAGAGCTACCTAAGATCCAGTTTCTTTTCTTTTGAGGCTTTTTTTCTCTGACATCTCCCCTTAAGTTCATCTAAGATTTCCATCTCCTTTATTGCTGTAAGTATATGCTAATAATGCCATGATCGATTCTGTACAATAGTACACCTCTAGCAAGACAGAATAAATAGTGACCTTGTTAAGCAGTCCCCTCCTAGGAAATACAGTGAGGACTGTGGGTAGAGCCAACACCCTCATCTGGAACTTAAAGTCTAAGCAGGATGACATTAGTTCTGAAAAATTATGTGCATCAGAGCCTGAGGAGTCTATTCCTGTGAAAAGCAAAGTTTAATTTTATGGGTTTTTTATATGTATATGAGAGGCAGAGAAATATCAGGATCTTTGTTTCATTTTATTTAATTATGCTCCATTTACTTTAAAAGAGTTTGTGTTTAGAATAAATACGAGACTCAGTTATTAGGGAGAGTTGCCTTGTCCAGTGTTCAGGTTACAAAGCCGGATGTAGGTAACAATTGACCATTAGGAGGTTGGCATAAAATGTCACAGAAGCAACAAACTCTTGGAGGGATTTCTTCCAAGGGAGGCCAGCAGCTTAACATGATGTTGTAAACTCACATTTAGAACCACTAGCATGACAAAGTCTGATAAAGATTTGTAGGAACCTCAACAAAATTCTAAGTGATATTATGCTCTAAGTGATATTAATCACTTATTCTGGACCCGAGTGGTCAGAATGATAAGGAAGAGCAATTTGTTTCCTTGTATCCACAAGTTTGGGACCTACGTGGCCAACAGAGTGTGACAACAGGGATTTCTTTAACACGCTCAGTGTGGCGTCTTTTGAATTCTCTTCCTCTCTACTCTGGGATATCACAAACCATTCAGGTGTGTGATATATGTGATTGTACATTATTTCCACTTTCTGTAGGTCTTTCTATTTTTTCCACATCCTCTCGTGTATCATTATCAGTCTCCCTTTTTCTTCTTGCATGAAATTAAGATGCACAGGGAAACCTTTGTCTTCCATTTCTCCCCTAATGCACTATTTTCCTCTTGCTTCTCAAAAAGCCTGGTTGCTGACTATTCTCTTCCTTGACTATTCTGCCTGCTAGTGCATTTGGGCAAAACATTTTGTCTCTAGCCATTATCTTAGTCTCCATATATCCAGAGTATTAGGACATTGCTTGTTCTGTCCTGTTATGCTTGCTCTGCTCCCCCCCCCCCCCAAAAAAAACTTGCTTTGCTTCCTTCTCCTCCAAAAAAGAATAATTTGAATAAAAAAATATTGGCTCCAAATGTAACAATAAGCACTATGGAGTTACTGCATGACGTATTTTAAAGGTAGAAAGAAGAAAAACAAGCAATATTTTTTTTCAATATATGAAGTTTATTGTTAAATTGGTTTCCATACAACACCCAGTGCTCATCCCAAAAGGTGCCCTCCTCAATGCCCATCACCCACCCTCCCCTCCCTCCCACCCCCCATCAACCCTCAGTTTGTTCTCAGTTTTGAAGAGTCTCTTATGCTTTGGCTCTCTCCCACTCTAACCTCTTTTTCTTCCTTCCCCTCCTCCATGGGTTTCTGTTAAGTTTCTCAGGATCCACATAAGAGTGAAAACATATGGTATTTGTCTTTCTCTGTATGGCTTATTTCACTTAGCATCACACTCTCCAGTTCCATCCACGTACAAGCAATATTTTTTATAAAAATAATGTTTTAACTATACCTAGAAAATTATTATAGTCACTAAAATATGTATACCTTAAATTAAGGTTAAACCAAAAGAAGAAAGAGGAAGAGGTAAATATAGGATAATGTGTCTCACACAAAACATAATCCATAAGTATGAATTCAGAATGTTTCTACAAGGACCCAATAGAAAACTCAGGGGATTGCATTCATTTTTATGTGAGTTCAAAAATACTTGAGAAAAAAATAGATGAGAAAGGCCAAGCTTCTCCCTACATAACTAGTGTAGATGAATAATGAAGAGATGTCCTCCAGCAGGTCTAAAGAGTAGCTCTGACTCAAAAGGAGAAAATAAAAGCAAACCTATTTTGTTAACAGATTACAGAAAATTCCTGAGTGTATGGGAGATTACCATTAATTGTTTCAGTATTTGAGTTATAGGACTTTATTTTTTTCTTCCAAGATTTTCTTTATTTATTTACTTATTTAAGATTATTTATTTATTTTGAGAGAGAGCATAAGTAGGGAAGGGGCAGAGAGAGAGAGAGAAAGAATCATAAGCAGGCTCTGTGTTGTCAGCACAGAGCTCGATGTGGGGCTCTCCCACAAAGCATGAGATCATGACCTGAACCAAAATCAGAAGTCAGAGGCTTAATCAACTGAGCCACCCAAGCACCCCTCTTCCAAGATTTTATTTAAATTCAAGTTAGTTAAAAAATATAAATAAATTAATTAATAAATAAATTAATTCAAGTTAGTTAACATATAGGGTAGCATTGGTTTCTGGAGTAGAATTTAGTGATTCATCACTTACATACAACACCAGGGCTCATCCCAACAAGTGCTCTCCTTAATGCCCATCACCCATATAGCCCACCCCCCACCCACTTCCCCTCTAGCAACCCTCAGTTTGTTCTCTATAGTTAAAAGTCTCTTATGGTTTGCCTCCCTCTCTGTTTTTATCTTACTTTAGTTTTCCTTCCCTATGTTCATCTGTTTTGTTTCTTAAATTCCACATATGAGTAAGATCATATGGTATTTGTCTTTCTCTGACTGACTTATTTCACTTAGAATAATACACTCTAGTTCAAATCCACGTCGTTGCAAATGGCAAAATTTCATTCTTTTTTATGTCTGAGTCATATTCCATTGTATATACATCTTCTTTTTTTTTCTTTTTTTTTTTTTTATATATACATCTTCTTTATCCATTCATTGGTCGATGGACATTTGGGCTCTTTCCATAATTTGGCTATTGTTGATAGCACTGCTATAAACATTGGGGTGCCTGTGCCCCTTCAAATCAGTATTTTTATGTCCTTTGGATAAATACCTAGTAGTGCAATTGCTGGGTCATAGGGTAGTTCTATTTTTCACTTTTTGCGAAATCTCCATACTGTTTCCCAGAGTGGCTGCACCAGTTTACCTGATTTTTTTTTTTTTTTTTGGTTTTAACCTTTTTAAGTCTTTATTTCCAGTTCATGTAACATTTGTATATATGATAAGCAGTCGTGTTTAAAAAACATATATTTTTGGCATGTGGCTTGTAGAATTTTTTAAAAAGTGATGTTAGATTTGTTTTCTTTTTCTTATGTGGAAAGCAGATGGGTGCTATCAGAGCCTCTCCCTCATCACCATAGTGTAATATCGTTCTTACACCACACTGAAATGTATGCAGAATTGCTTTAGCTTTATTCTTTATTCAGAGGTGTTTCAAATGTACTGATGCTACCATTTCTTGCACTGAATATATATATATAAACACTCCAAAGTGTATATATGGGGGAAATTTGAGGAGGAAGTAATTCGTAAAAGATGAAGGCTGTATCTGTTTATTTTATTTATCTTCAATTTCTTACTGGTTCACTGAAATCCTCACGAGGGTGGGATGAATTTTTCTTGCTGTTCAGTGCTTTATCTTTTTCATCTGTTGTTCTGTGGTCACAGTGACCCGGGCTAGGTAGCAGACTTTCCCAAATGTATTGAGTGCAAATAAACAGGTACTTAGCAAGACCTGAAAAAAAAAAAAAAAAGCGCTAGTCCAGAAACGACAATGCAATACTTTTTTTGAGTATTGGGTTGTTTGTGTTGGGCATGGTGTATGAAGGAAGTAAGCATGGAGTAACTACCTTTTCCTTGGAGGAATCCACATGGAGCGAATTACACTTAAAATAGTCTTCCAGGTTGTTGTTTGTGAGATGCAACTCTGCGTGCCTGGCTGCCCATCTTTCTCTCTCCTCCCACCGAGTGTCAGCCATCAACACGAAGCACACATTCTCTGCCCCTCTGTGCTTTAAGTTGCATGAGGGCTGGGTCTTGTCAGGAAGGCCTGTTGTTTGATAGTGTTTCCTATGACAAGACGGTGGGTTCAGTTCTGGGTAAGGAGTTAACAAATCTATTTGGTACCACATCCAAGTCACATCCTCGTTGTGTCTCTCCCTTAATTAGTTCTCAGTAGGAATGATGTAGAAGCTTGTTGTTCAATGATAAATCTGAAAACCCCAGCATATTGTACCCAAGCTTACAGTTTAGATTAACCACATTGGGGCATTTGGATTGTTGATTTCAGTGGCCTACAGTTGCTTGTGCTGTGTGGGTAGGGAGCTCTAAGGGACACTGTGAGCCTAGACCAGGGGGAAAGGGACTTGCTCTTTCCTTTTTGCTTGCTGGTCTTGTCAGGTTGGCTCAATCTCTCTTTAGCTTGCCAGTGGCAGCTGATGTCTGTCACTGCAGCCTTTGTTTTCTTACTTCCCCAAAGTGAGTCTTCCTCCTCCCCCCACCCCCCTGGAGAACAACTGTGCAAGCTGGGGGGCCACCTCCCCTCCGCGGTAGTCTGGACCCTGATTCCTCTGACCTTCTAGATTTTAACTACACCGACCTCTGCCCTAGAGATGGCGGCTGCCCCACACAGCTCCTGCCTGTTTATCACAGAGCTCCATTTTTCCTGTCACCATTTTGTTACGTTAAATTCTCTCTGCTCCTTTTTGCTGTAACCGTTTTATTACATTAAATTCTCTATTGAAATAATATATATGATTTTTCTGTTCCTATGGGATTCCCATCGGATTCAAAGAGAGGTTTATAAAACACTCTGAATTTGGGACATCACTATGAGTGATGACATCAAATATCTAGGCAGGTATGAGAGTTGAAGAACAGAAAATTACTGTAAAATATTTCTAAAATTGCCTGATGTGTTTCAAGGTGATCCAGTTATTATAGGTATGTGTGTATTACCTATACTCTGAATGAAAACGACCAAGACTTTTAGGAATTTTGTTGACTAAGTGAAGGCAAAATGATGAAGTAAAAAAAGAGTGGGCACCAGGTCAGACAATGTTAAAGTATCTCTTTAGAAAGCAAAAGAAGAGAGAAACATGAAAGCCAAGAGGAAGAGTGCTAAAGAGAAAACACAAATGGTAGACAGTCTAAATATCTCAGTAATTACGTTGAATGAAAATAGATTACGTCCTATTTTCACATTGATATTTTTAAACCCATAAAATATAGCTTATATATTGTTTACAAAAGCAACTAAAACACAGTCACACAAAAAAATCTGGGAATAAGGGTCTTGAAGAGCATATCCCTGAACAAATACGTGATAAGTGGAAGCAACAATACAAATGATAGTTTTTTTAATAAAACTATTTATTTTTAATAGTTTATTAAATATAGATTAATTTTATAAATAGTTTATTTACCTATAAATAAAAAATAAATTTGCATTCATGTTTATATAAGGCAGAAAGCATTCATTAGCATACAGAGGGTTATAATATACAAATACAGGTAAGAAGCTATCAAGACAGTGTTACAATCATAAATATGTATGTATGTGATGACATAGCTACAGTGTAGAATTAGGGGGAAAACCCCCCAAGAATTATAATGAAAAGATTTGTAAATTCAGCTTGTTAGTAAAGGATTTAGCAAATGTTCTCAGAAACAAATTGATAATCCCCCAAAAAACTAAAAATACAGGCTTTGAAAAACAAAGACCCTGGGATCCAAAGACCCTGGCATCATGATCTGAGCCAAAATCCAGAGTCTAACGTTCAACCAATTGAGCCACCAAAGTATCCCCTTTGTGTTTTAAAAATGAAGTCAATAATGATGAAAGTTCTGAATATCACACTTGAGATGTACAGCTCAAATGGTAGAAGAAAAGCAAATTTATACCACAGATTACATTTATTAAAAAAATAGGACGCAAAAAGTAAGTTAAATATTCAACCCAGGAAGATGATCAAGAATTAAAGATAGGATGTAATTTATATAACAACAAACTTTATTGATAAAAATGGAGTATGAAGATCATTAAAATATAACCTAATTCTTTTTTTTAAGTTTATTTATTTATTTTGAGAGAGAGAGAGAGTGTGAGCATGAGTTGGGAGGAGCAGAAAAAGAGGGAGAGAGAGAATCCCAAGCAGGCTCCGAGCTGTCAGCATGGAGCCTGAGGCAGGGCTCGACCCCACAAACCCTGTGTGGTAATGACCTGAGCTGAAGTCAAGAGTTGAATGCTCCACCCACCGATTGAGCCACCAGGGCCCCTAAACCTGATTCCTTTTACAAACAAACACCACTAAAACAGATAAGACTGATGAGAGGAACAAAAGAGAAAAGGTCTATATATACAATGTTGGGAATAATAAGTTATATAACCAAAAAGTAGAGATTGAAAAGACAACTCTATGAACAAAATTTATTACAATAAAATTTAAGATTAGAAATATCACTAAAACTTCCTTATGTAGAAATAGAAAATCTAGACAGGAAATCTTCAAAAAAATTGATGACCAAAATTATCCTACAATCAGAGAACATTGAGTCATATGGTTTTAAAGGCAAATTTTACCCATCTTCAAGAAATGGCTAATTTGCAGATCATATAAAACCTTTTTGAGAACAGAAAAAGAGGGACAAGTGTCTAGTTCATTTTACAAGGCTAATATGACATTGGCAGCAAAACTGCCAAAGGATAGTAGAAGAAAAGTAATTTATTGAATAAATCTCAAAAGGTAAAATAAATACAAAAAATCTTAAATAATCAGTAAACCAAACAGTATATTCAGTATCAAACAAAAGATATTTTTCATATAAAAAGAACTTAAAGCAAAAACATTTTTTTTTGAGAAAAATAGGACCCTTCTATGCTAGTAGATTTTAAAAAGGAGGAAAAGTAGTACTTTTGTATGTTTAATAAATTGGGCTATGAACAAAATACAGGTAATGATGAGTGTTTCTCTCTAGGCACCAGATGCCCTTGGATGTTATCAGTAGGAGGGGTAGCATCTTTCCAACATGTCAGGGTGCAAGCTGGATGCTGGTCACCAGTAAGCCTCTCCCTGAACAGGTGTGATGGAGAAAAGCCCATTTCAGATCTATGGCAGGTCAGAGCTCTCAGGTTAAAAAATAATCAGTCTGTTGATAATTTTCTTAGTTGGCATGTACATTAAAATAACTTTAACTTAGGAATTATATTTTACCCTGTTTATATTTGTGTATAAGAGTTGATTCAGATAAAAGAACAAAATAAATTTAAATTACAAAGTCACTATTAAATTGACTCTTGTATTCCCCAGAATTATAAGATGCGGTCAGTTAATTTCCATTTTAAGGAGAGAGAAAATGGTGGCTACCTAGGGAAGACCTAGGGGGACCTTGGTTTTCCAGTCCCCTTGAGCTCAGAATCTCTGGAAATTAAAAAATAGAGATTGTTTCCTGCTGAGAGTTTTCCTTCCCTTTCTGCACTCCAGGTAAATCCTACAAAACAGGACTTAACAAGTCCCATTGGGATACCTTATCCTATTTCCTAACTCCTTAACATGTTCCTCATAGCTTCTATAGGTCCTGCTACCTGGTCTTACTTTATAAATTGTATTCCTTGTGGTGATTTGATGAAAAAAAAAAAAAAAGGATGCATGGTCCATCAGATCAGGTGTGGTATAAAACTTAGCCAACACCAGCGAGCATGGGGAAAATATGAGTTTCATCTGTCCTAAATACCACTTAATCTATTTGGCGGTTTAAGGATGTGGCGGGGGAGGGGGGGCATTGGAGTTTTTGAAACCGAAATAAAACAAGCTTGTAGTAATTGTGATGTATGAAAGAGCCTGGAAGGCATTCTAATGCGTCTCACATTTAGGATCACGGGCTCCACAATGAGTGAAGAAATCCGCAACAGCAGTATTTTGTCAAGAACATCCTTCTAGAGAAGCCAGAGGTAAGTACAGCGAGACCCCTCCTTCCCCGGGAGCAGCAGACAGCAGTGTGACGGACAGGTGTTCATCTCTCCCTACACCGAACACTCAGAAGCATCTTGAGAGGTGGGTGAGCTGAGCAGAGATTAAATCCTCTCTTCTGAAAGAGATTCCTTTGCCCCTGTGGAGAAGTTTTTCTCTTGCAAGAGATCATGGGAAGAAACGAATTTCAGCATTAACTTACAAATGCCATTTACTTTTTTGGGGTGCTTTCACTTCACCCAACTTCTATTGAGTTTGTCATCTCATTTTTAGCTGTGAATCTGAGCCAAGTTTATTACCTAGTCTTTGTTCACTACACAGTTTCGAACAGGCTGTACTGAGCAATCATATTTCAAAATACAATTGCTATTGCCTGTCAATGCCAAATTTCTGCTATTGATAGCCTTAGCTAATAGGATAATTTAGATACACCTAATATGTATCATTTCCTCTCCTGCATGTAGTGTTGTTTATTTAAAAAAATTTTTTTTTAACATTTATTCATTATTTTTGAGAGACAGAAAGAGACAGAACGTCAGCAGAGGAGGGACAGAGAGCAGGAGACACAGAATCTGAAGGAGGCTCCAGGCTCTGAGCTATCAACACAGAGCCTGATGCGAGGCTAGAACCCATGAACTGCGAGATCATGACCTGAGCTGAAATCAGAAGTCTAAAGCCTAACGGACTGAGCCACCCAGGTACCCCGTGTTTCTTGTTTAAATTATAACAGCTGTTTGAGAGATTGTCTTGCAAACCTTTCTATTGCCTCATGAACTTAAGGAGTAAGAACTTAAGTAAGAACTTAAGTAAGCACCAAAAAATGAGTTTGTTACAGAAGAAGTGTGTCCTGAAGGTTTTCTTTTTGAAGGTGAAATTTCTTGTGGTGAGTTATTTAAATATAAGAATTACCATCTTTGTGGATGTTTTTAGCAGTCCTGTCATTCCAATCAGGTTGTATACACCAGCAGACAGGAACTGTCTTATATGCCCTCAGCTGAGACACGTAGCAGGACATATGGTATGTTTAGTAAATATCTGTGAATTTTATATTTTGTCTTTTAGCTACTTGTAGGTAGGAGGAAAATTGGCCCTCCTACTCTGGTTTATTGTGTGCCTTCATCATATGAAATTTTAGAAACAGCATTGTTATCTCCATTTACTCCAAATATTGCAAGAAAGTCAAAGTGGAAATGGCTAACACTTTTCTACACATTTAGGGCCAAGGAATCCTATAGGAAGGGATGTTAGCATTCTTCTGGGTCAACTTCTCACATAACACAGGAATCCCATCTTGAATAGATGGTTAATCAATTTCTGATTTCAAACATTCACTGACCTAAAGTTCAGCTCTAATAAAACAACCAGCTTCCAAGGAGATTCTTATTTTTTGAACTAAGGTAAAATCATCCTTCAATAATTTCTGTTCTGAATTCTGATTCTGTCTTTAAAGCAGGGCAAAAGTTTACTCACTTTTGTTTATGAAAGCTTTCAAATACTAACTTAACAGAAAAGTGGATGGGGAACTGGTAGGAACTCAATTACGAGTTTTTCTAGGATTCTTATTTTGGTGAAATTTAGATGGATTCTGGACTGAAGATATGGAGTCAGACAGGCAAGAAAACAGGAGGAATGGCTTAAAAGTTACAATGATTCCAACTTCAGAGCACCCACTGTGTGGTGAAAGATTTTTTCTAATTTACTAAGCCACAAAAAATGAAAGATTCATGATAAATAATAATTATCTTTTCACATAGAGTTAAGAAGCTTTAAAATATGTTACTAATACTATGAATACAAATCTATAGTTAGGGCTCTTGCTCTAGCCTTGGATAGGGACAGTACTTTTTAAGTCCTAGGCTATGATCCACCATGAAATCTTTCAACTGACATTTCAAAAAAAATTTTTTAAGTCTATTTATTTTGAGAGAGACAGAACACAAGTGGTGCAGGGGCGGAGAGAGAAGGAGAGAGAGAGAATCCCAAGCAGGCTCCATGTGGTCAGTGCTCAGAGCCTGATGTGGGGTCATGAAACTGTGAGATCATGACCTGAGCTGAAATTAAGAGTCAGACACTGAACTGACTGAGCCACCCAGGAACCCCCTAACCAAAATTCTTACTAAATAATGGAATAGAATAATATAGAAAACACACTGCACGTGATAAGGACTCAAGAGTCCTTAAATTAGTGTAGGAATATAGATAGGTAGGTAGATAGATACAGAATGTAAATATAACATAGAGTATAAGAGGGGTGGTGGGGTAACATCCTGATAATGAGATAGCACAATCAGAATAGAACATTGCGGGTACAAGAGTCAAAAGACAAAGGTCTCCATTTGAAACCTGGCCAGAGTTGTTGCAAACAGCCTGCCATTCTCTCACTTTGTTCAAGATTATGCTGTCAGTGAAGATCACAAGGCTAACAAATAATTTATATATTGAAGGCAAAAACTCATGAGAAAACCTGATGGAAGCTTTTCTGACATTCACCTTATCCTTCTTCCCATCCTCATATTCTAGATATATTCTAGCTAAGAGACATCAGTACAAATTCACACGTATGGAGACATGCATACTGCAATCTGAGAATATGCATGGGCAAACCTCTGATAGAATCATTCCAAACTGAGGAAAGTACCCGCTCCTATGAAGACCACTTAAGTATTAACATTTGAACCGTGATGAAAGTTGGTTTGGAAAGAAACATAAGATTTACTGAATACTATTAATTTTTTTAAACATTTATTTATTATTGAGAGACAGAGAGACACAGAGCATGAGCAGGGGAGGGCCAGAGAGAGGGGGAGATGCAGAATCTGAAGCAGGCTACAGGCTCTGAGCTATTAGCACAGAGCCCGACGCAGGGCTCGAACCCACAAACTGTGAGATCATGACCTGAGCCGAAGCCGGTCACTTAACCAACTGAGCCACTCAGGCATCTCAGATTTACTGAATATTTTAACAGAATATTAGCATTTAGCTTATTGAAGTGAAAAAATTTCCTTCTGTTTCATTTGGAATGCATAATTTTCACTTAGTAAGTAACTAATAGGACAAAAGCATCCTTGAAGATATTTTCTTAGGAAATAAACAACGACAAACACAGATCCATCATGTTTAAACCCTTCCCTCAGGCATTCAGGCTTGGGAGCCCCACTGTCTCACACAGAAATGGGGAGAAATAAGACCTCTGTCACAGAGTTCATCCTACTGGGATTTCCTCTCAACTCAAGGATTCAGATGCTTCTCTTTGGGCTCTTCTCCCTGTTCTATGCCTTCACCCTGCTGGGGAACGGGCTCATCCTGAGACTCATCTGGCTGGACTCCAGACTGCACACCCCCATGTACTTCTTCCTCTCCCACCTGGCCATCGTCGACATAGCCTATGCCTGCAACACGGTGCCCCAGATGCTGGTAAACCTCGTGAATTCAGACAAGCCCATTTCCTTTGCTGGCTGCATGACGCAGACCTTTCTGTTCTTGAGTTTTGCTCATACTGAATGTCTTCTCCTGGTGGTGATGTCCTATGATCGGTATGTGGCCATCTGCCACCCGCTCCGATATTCTGTCATCATGAGCTGGAGAGTCTGCATCACCCTGGCATTGACTTCCTGGATTTTAGGAGTTCTCCTAGCCCTAGTACATCTAGTGTTACTCATACCATTGCCCTTCTGTGGACCCCAGAAAGTTAACCACTTTTTTTGTGAAATTATAGCTGTCCTCAAACTTGCCTGTGCAGATACCCACATTAATGAGACTATGGTTTTGGCTGGGGCAGTATCTGTGTTGGTAGGACCATTCTCCTCCATTGTGATATCTTACATTTATATTTTATGTGCCATCCTAAAGATTCAATCAGGGGAGGGGCGCCAGAAAGCCTTCTCCACCTGTTCATCCCACCTCTGTGTGGTTGGACTCTTTTATGGCACAGCCATTATAATGTATGTTGGGCCCCGTAATGGGAACCCCAAGGAGCAGAAGAAATATCTCCTCCTGTTCCACAGCCTTTTCAATCCCATGCTCAATCCTCTGATCTATAGTCTGAGGAACAAAGAAGTCAAAGCTGCTCTGAAGAGGATGCTTGAAAAAGAGCGAACTTCATGAAAATCTGTAGAATAATAAAATAACTGAGTTTAAAGGGACCCGAGAAATCATCTCATCCAATATTTACCAGGATTCATAAACATGCTCAAGGGCATCCTTTTCATCTTCACACTTTCCTAGCTCCCAAGAAAGCTCATTCTACTTTCCTCCCTCTGGCATCGCAAGTCAATGCTACACAAGAAAATGAAAATAACTTCTGACCAGCTGAATAGTGGACATACTTGTAATATAATTATATTAAATATTCTGAATGAATGGAAATAAATTTGTATATTTTTATGCCATCAGGACTCAGAGACAACATTTTATAAAATAAAGGAAGGTATTGGCAGAATGTTTAAGATACAGCAATTAGCAGAGATTGATACATAGTAATTCCAATATTTGAAATCCAGCAGTTGTCTACTCTTTCAAAAATAGTTCTGCAATTAAAATACAATTCCTGTATAAATTCCCGTGATAGTAATGCTTTCTAAGGCATAATCAATTTAAGTTAGGAAGAGCATGAGCCATGGCTTCATGGGATAGAGAATGAAAAATATAACTGTGACGCCACGACCAACAAGAAAAACACAAAAGATGTCTGGCTAGTAAATATAAGGACACGGTAAGAACTTGGGCAGTATAATCCTGAACCATATTCCAAAAGTTATGGTTATTCTG
Organism: Panthera tigris; assembly: GCF_018350195.1. Lineage (NCBI taxonomy): Eukaryota > Metazoa > Chordata > Mammalia > Carnivora > Felidae > Panthera > Panthera tigris. The sequence continues at coordinate 156,275,975 of NC_056661.1, forward strand.
AAAGATCAAGTCAGGTACTTGGGAAGCAAATGCTATGCAAGTTGGTTTGTGGCCCTTAATCATACATACCATGTGGTAAGGTTTCATTGTCTGACAAGCAAGTAATTAGCTGTCTTGGACTGAGTTGTGTTCACTCAAAATTAATATGTTGAAGTCATGGCATTGTAATACTTCAAAGGGGGATGTTTTGGAGATCGGGTTTTATGGAGGTAATTATATCAGTGTGAGGTGTTTAAAGTAAGCCTATCCCAACAGAGCTGATGTCCTTATAAGAAGAGATTAGGACACAGATATAAACATGTGAAGACACAGGGAGAAGCCTGCCATCGACAAGCCAGGAAGAGAGACCTTGGCAGGAATCAACCCTGTCCACACTGAAATCTCAGACTACTCACCCTCTAGAACTGTGAGAAAATAAACTTCTATTGTTTATGCAGACCAGTGTGTGATAGTTTAATATGGCAGCCCTAGAAAACTAATATATTATCTCAGAGGTAGAACAGAGAATCAAATGAATATAATTAGCAGAGGGCCAAACATTGTCAAGTACAAGTCAGTTACCAAAGATAACATTTAAGCAGCTACTGGAAAATTCTCCGCTATGGGAAAAAAATGACAAACAGTTTATTTCAAGTCTGGAAAGTAAAATCTTTTTTCTTAATTGTAAAAGTCTTTTATTGAGGTCTTTGGAAAAAATAAATCTATAGTATCATTGTATGAAAGTAATATTAGATATTTTCAGGTTAATTTTCACTTAGTGAAAGCACAATGATCACAGGAAAATTATTTATAAATTTTCCCAAGCAATGCATTTTTATGAGACTCTCTCAAAGAATCATATAAGCAAAATGTATCTTAAAAATTAATTAAAGCTGTGTGAAAATAAATACCATTATGGACAATATGGATATATGTGATCATATATATATTAATATGTTAACATAGTATTAATATATATACTTATTTATATATATTCCTTCAAAAAATATAAGCACTGGTCAACAGAAATAATGTAGCAAGGATCTCCAAAAATCTTCTGCTCCAGAAAGAAAAAAGTACTCTGACAAATTGGTATAAATTGACTGTTTAAGAACTCTGGGGGGAAAAAAGAGGCAACAATCTGGGGAGTGTTTATGCAAGAAACACTGCTGACCTTGTTAAGAACAGTGAGTTTTGGGATGGTTCAACTTGCTGTGTTTCCATCACTTTCTCCCCAGCTCTGCAGAATCCTCGAAAAGCAACAGCCCTACACTCATAGTGGAAATCAGCATCTCTGCAGCCTCTGGAGAGGGAGAATAAGGTTTAAGCAATATAAGAGCAAAGAAGTAAATAAATCTCTAGTATCATTCTACAAAACTAATTTTGGGTTAATTTTCACTTTATGAAAGCATGATGATCACAGGAAGGTTATTTATAAACCATTGAAATTAAGTTGATTTAACCTAAACCATATTATTATAAATTAAAATGCTGATCATAAGCCCAAGGGGCAGCCACTAAGAAAATAACTCAAAAAATATACAGTGCACTACAAAATATTTGACAAAAAGGGGCCAGTAATGAAAGAATGAACAGAGGAACAAAACATCATAACATCTAATATGACAGCAAATAACAGTTAAAGTATAAATGGTAATGTTAGGATTAGAATTTAGGCAGACCATGAATCCTGTACTCTTAAACTCTAATCCAAATTGTAGAATTAAGACTAAATTTTGTCAACCTCTGAGAATACAATGAGCACTTTACATGTTTAATTAGCAATGTAAAGATATATATAAAGTAATATTGATCACCAAAGAGAGGGAAGAGAAGAGAGAAAGAGAACAGAAGGGATAGGTATATAGAAGTGCATTTTTAAACGTATTCTATGAAACAGTCTCTACATAAAGCAGGCACTCTCAACGACAGAGAGAAGGCATGAGAGGGAAGCTTACAATTGGAGTCTTGTCAGTGCCTTTAATGATGATGGATTTACTCTCTTGAGATAGGAGGTCAGTGGCACTGCTGATTCACAGGGATGTGTACTAGGCAAACATTCAGTCCAGAACACTGTATTTGGGAAGAGGCCTGGCAGGACATTTTAATTTAAGTGTTATCAGCATGTAAAATCCTTGGGACCAAGGAGGCACCATAGAAAGTGGTCAGAAAATAGATACAAAGAACAAACCTTGAAAAATGCCAGTGTTCATAGACATGGGAAATGAAGAGAAACCAGCCAAGGAGACAGAGAAGGAAGAGCCAGAAAAGTAGAAGGACCACTGGTTGGGGTGGGAGGAGGCAGAATATCATGATAGTCAAGGGAAAGGAGTGTTTCAAAGAGGGAGCGATGGACTGTGTTAAATGCTGCTGGCAGGTCAAGTCAGATAAGGATAGAGAACCGGTCGTTGGGTTTAGCAAAGTCAAGATAATTGGTGAGAAAAACGGTCTCACATTTGACTAGATATGTTTAAAGGAACAGGAGCAAAGGCATTTGAGACAAATGGCGGGAGAACAGTTCTTGAGTAGGCAGGAGGGCTGGATTCCTGGCCTAAGTGGCGGACTGTCCTTCATGACGGACTACCCAGTAACTTCGCAGTAACAGCCGAGGAGCTGGGAAGAAGTGCAGGTCCAGGAACTCCGTCAATGTGTTAGTTAGGGTTGTGCAAGTTCTTGTTTGATTCTTTTGTGTCCTCAGTCACTGTCAGTCAGTAGCTGGGACTGTTGAGTGGGAGGACTCATGGGAGGCTTAAAGAGAGAAAATATGCCGGAAAAATCACCTGGCGAGGAGACTAGAGAAACAGGAAACGGGAAGCGCTCTGGTAGCATCAAGGGTCAAATTGATGTGAATACTCATGAATTTAAAGGGGTCTGAGTCGTCTGGGTTTTGTGTTTTCCTCCAGATGTGTGGAGGTGGACAGAGACATTCATTGTTGAAATTCAGTCTAACACCTAAAGGCTTAGCACAGAGACACTAAAATTGCCTCCCTAAAGTGTGTGATGGAAAAATAAATGTTAAAAAAAGGAAGAAATATTTAGGGAGTGGCTTGCAATAAAAGGAAGACAAGAAAGCACGGAGGGAATAAGGTTCAATCTCTGTGAGTTTCCATGTAAAAATAAGTATTTGCAATGGGAATTTTTTATAATTCACTTTACAGTAACACTAGTCAGCAAAGATTGTTCACTCCCTGGGGAGGATCTAGTCCTTTGACTATAGGTGCTTCTTTAACAAGCCCCCTGGGGGTGGGGGGCACACTTACACCGTAACATTTAAACCATTCCAAAAGGGGACATGGAACCAGGCACACTTGAAGATCAAGTACATAAGACGTCCAAATACTTGAGGCTTGTACTGTGTGACATAAGCCATGAAATATGACTTGTATCTGCTACATTTCAGGCCAAGGTCCTCCTGAGTAGGATCACTCATGCCATTCTCCCTGAGTTCTCACTTTTCTGCATAAATAGGTGCACACACACATACCCACACGGATGACAAAGCTGGAGAACTCTGGGCAGGTTTTACACTAGTCTGTAGGGAAGACAATGTGTGAAGACGCTTTGTAATGTGTTCCCTGGATGCACAGGTATGCCTCTGTGAATTGGGGTGGTTGTAGGTGGTCAGAGTACAATGCCCTCATATCCAGATGTGTCTTGAACACTCCTGAGTACTGTCCTCTTGGTCAAGATAGAAAGGATATCTGTGTCTCCTCATCCACCAAACCTGCTCCAGGGAGTCGGCGACTCATTCCCCCATCTCTGTGAGTTTTCCTGTACATTCAAGCCCAGTTTAAGAGACACACCAGAAATAGCATTCCCCTTTGTACAAATCATTATATATAAAGCTGGTTGATGGTTAACACAAGAGCAAGCCAGAAGGCTGGCAGAAATCGTCAGGTTTAAAAAGAAGGAACAGTCTCCTTTGTGAAGACCTCTTTCTCCCACTATGTTGCGGGGTGGGGGGGGTGTCCTCACAGTATCACCTGGCATTCATGCTGTCACAACCCCTCCCCAGTCACACCTATGGGAAGTCACACCTGGTGGAATTAGATGTCTGTGACTCATGATATCAAACAGAAAGGAGCCTAAGAAGGATCTAATCCTTTAGCCTCCTTTTATAATTGGAGAAGATGAAGCCAGAGATCTTCTGCAATTTTCCTTGACTTGTCATTTCTTCCCCAACTGAACTACCTGCTCCTACTACAGCTTAGAGGTATTTTCCAACCAGGAAAGTGAGAACACTGGGGCTTCTTTTATAAGCCTCCCAGGAGGGAGGTGTTGGTCAGTGGCAGGGACACATCCTATACCTATTGGACAAAGTTCCATTATTATTTTTTCTTTATCAGTGAAGCTGGGAGAGGTGCCTGATTCGCTTATTCTTATTTGGCGTTCCAGGCTTACTGTTCAGGGATGGGAGTCCTCATCCTAAGGAAACTCTTTGTCAGATCCTAGAATGGAATTATGTGACCACTATTGTCACTTAGTAAAGTTTAGAGGAAAGTACAGCTCATGGAAATGTGGTAAAAGCCACTACTACTAAACGATTTCACCTCTGTTCTGTGTCTGGCACCATGTTCAGTGACAACATTTGCTTTATAAAATTTAAAGAATTTAAATGAGCTCTTTATTAAGTCACTTTTGAGAATTGCTTCTTTTTTCATTTTTAAAGTTTATTTTTATTTTTTTTTGTGAGAGTGCACATGTGAGCTGGGGAGAAGGGCAGAGGGAGAGAGATAGAGACAGAAAGAATCTTAAGCAGACTCTACACTCAGTGTGCAGCCCAACACGGGGCTGGATCCCATACCCCGGGATCATGACCTCAGCCAAAGTCAACACTCGGACATTCAACCAACTGAGCCACCCAAGGGTCCCAAAAAGTGTTTTTTTTTTTTAAAAAAAACAAAGCAAAAACCTTTGACCTTGAATTCATTGATGCACATTGTCAATTGTGCATTGACCTTGAATTCAGAGTTTTACAAAATCACTCATTGGTTTCAATAATTTATCTATAAATTTTTAAAAATGTTCTACATACATAATTGTGTTTTTGTGAATAATGACATTTTATATTCTCCATTTTAATTCTTATGCCCTTTGTTTTTTCTTTTCTGCTTTATTTCTGGCTAGTTATAGAGTCAGTGCTAACTAGACATTAGTGTAAGTGGAGCACAGTAAGCTTGTTTCCTAACTCAGAGAAAAAGCTTTTACTATTTCATTAATTAGGTATAATATTTCTATAGGTTTTGTAAATACTCTCTCTCAGATTAAGGTCCTTTTCTTTTTATTACTTATTTTTTGAGAAGGGGGGAGAAGGGGCAGAGAGAGGGAAAGAGAATCCCAAGCAGATTCTGTGCTGTCAGCACAGAGCCCCATGTGGGCCTTGATCTCACAAACTGTGAGATTATGACCTGAGCTGAAATCAAGTCAGATGCTTAACTGACTGAGCCGCCCAGATTCCCCTAAAGTTCTTTTCTATTTGAAGTTTGCTAAGTCTTTTTTTAGGAAATGGGTCCTGAATTTTATCTTGTTGGTGGATTTTTTTTCCCAATTAGTATTGTACAGTATCTCCTCTGTGCCAATAGATGCTTTGGAATGGTATTACGTATTTATGTGGCCAAGGACTTGTTTTGTCATTTTTCTCTTTTTTCCCCTTTTTTTCACTTAATTTTTTAGCCTTTGTGTATGTTTGTGTGTGAGAGAGAGACAGAGAGACACAGAGAGAGTTTGATTTATGTTTGAGTGGTTTAGGTATGACTCTTGAAGGGTTTTGTAACTTGTTTTTCTGATTTCCATCTAATATGATTAACTCTGTCTTTTAGTGACATATTTACATGTAATGTGATAATATATATATACATTGATTAATGCCAGCTTATTTTGTGTTTTCAATCAAAATTTTATTTGTTTCTTTCTCCTTTTTTCCCTTCTGCCTGCTGCTGGATTGATAATGTTTTTAATCTATTTTATTTGCCTTATAATTTTGGAAACTGTAGATTTTATGTCTGTTTTTGATGATTTTCATTAATTGGTAATATCCAAGTTTAATAAATTATTCTAAAAAATTTAAAGCCATTGGGGTTTCAATTCTTATCAAGAATCTCAGCACTTGCCACTTATCAATATTCCCTTCCTTGTTTAGTTAGTATTTTTAAAAGATTTCATCTCACCTCTTCAAAATACCAAAATAATTATTTTATAACCCACAGGCTATAAAATTTACCAGCATAATTTTTCAAGTGCTGTGTCAATATTGTTTGTGTATTTTGATTTACCTCTAGTTTGCTTTTATTCTTCCTGAGGAATATACTTTAATAGTGTACTAGGAAGGATCTGTAGGTATCAATACCCTTCTTATTTGTATATCCAATAATGCGTCACTTTGCTCTCATTCATTAGAGAGAGTTCTTGAAGATACAAAATTTTGGAACATCAGCTTACCTCTTTGGCACATTAAAGGCAGTAGCTTATGTCTTCAGACCCTTTCCTGCCGTCAGCGGCCATTGAATTGTCGTTCCTATGTATTTCATTGTTTTTACCTTTGGTAACTCTTAGTACTTCCTCTTAATCCTGGAAAAAGTAAATGATAAAACAGTCTAACAAAAGTTGCTGAAGACACAAATGAAATTATTGCTGCTATGACAAAATCATGAAACCTATGAATGAAATAAAAAGAGCACTATAATGAATCAAGAACAATGTGTATGGTAAGAATCACCTTTAAAGTCTTAGGAAGGAAAAGTAAAGTCATTTAAATTTTTAAAAAATTAGGTAGATGGGATAAATGTTAACCTGGTGTCAGTCATAGAGTAAACGTACAATTAGGGCATAGTTATGAAAAAATCTATCACGTGGTGAAGAGAAAAAGAAAAACAATCTGAAAGGATTTTGGAAGGGACATAAGTTGATTGACTACACATCGATTGAATAAAAGACCCACAGGGTCTAGATACAGTGAAATGTAGGCAATGGAGGAAAGACGACAGTTGGAGAGATAATTGTTAAGAACTTGCAATCACTGGGAATTTTTATTTATCCTATTCTGTTATCAGAATACATTTTTTTATCTGAAGATTCACATATACTTCAGTAATGAAAAATACCTCATTTTGCTTGACTGTACATTTAATTTTTGCACTCCTTAAGTGGAATGCATTTTTTTTTTTTTATCATTTAAGGATTTAGGTCTAGTTTGAATTTTTGAGTTCTATTTTGAGTTGATTTCGTGAAATCTCTTCAAGTATTATATCTTCACTGTTCTCTCCATTCTTTTGCTCTGGAAACTTTATCACGTCTAAGTTTAGCTGCTCAGTCGATTAATCATGTCTCAAGACTGCACCTTCAAAATGGTACCCCTTTGTTTGTCTGTATTAACATCTGGGAGGGTTCTTAAATGTGACCTTCCAATGCACTATTTCTCTCTTTAATGTGAGGTCTGGAAATGATCTTCCTTATTGGTTACAAAATGATGTGGCATCATGTCTTATTTCAAATGTGTGTGCTTGATCCATTTTATACACTCTTTTTTTATGGCTACCTTATTCATTTTTCTTAATTTATCAAGCATTTTAGTAATTGTTATGCCTTTATTAATTTATTGGAGCATCCTAACCATTCTTGGAGTCTTTGGGAGATTGTGCCATAGCTTTATTAAATCTTGAGTGAATTCCAAGTTCCAAATGTTTACTTTGTTTTTCCTATTTAGCAGGACTTATTTTTCCCAAAATAAGTGTTTAGGCACACCTGCTGAGTGAAAGATTTTTTTTAGCATGATTTTTTGCTTTTTCCACCTTTTCTTTCTCTCTGTCTTGTAATTTTGAATTTTTGTTATTCTTCACCCCAGCTCCATGAGCCCTGCATATACAATATATAAAATGTAATATGTAATATAATAGTGTCTCAGGCTCTGGTGATCTAATGAGAGACCCAGGAAGCATATTGTCTTCTTTGTAGTCACCTTATTCAGCAGCCCAATAGCTGTTTTAAACTTCTTTTTATATCCAAGCCCTTAGGATTGAGCGATTATATTAGTATATTCCATCTCCCAAAACTTGCCTTGACTCTGTAAGAGCTGAGTTCCGGGTGTAACTTTCTGCCTTCACACTTGGAACATACATGTTTCTGATTCATTTCTGGCATTGTGGGAATGACCTCATTTTAAACTCTGGATATCTATTTGGGGGGTTGTATTTTATATTTTGATTTCTCATCTTCATGTGTTTGAAGTAGAGGAAGGCTGAGGAACCCCTCTTGAGCACAGGTCTTTCTTCTTAACTAAATATACAACCAATAGTGTAAATGCAATGATAACATTGTTAGTGTCTGTTATTATTGTTAATAGTATTTCTGGGAGAAAATAGAAATTAGTGGAAGTGGAGGTAAATGGAAGAGAATCTGACTCTATCTCCTTATTAGCTGCAGGTGATTATTGCTTACAGTGAATTTCAAGAAATGACATTTCTTCTATTTGTTAAACAGTAGCCAGAGACTCCAATTTTTATGTGAAGCCTACTAATTTTTAATATCGGTAAATAACTAAATTTGTTAAATGTCTCCAAAAGCCAAATGGACAGGTCAACACCACAGACTTTGGACTGGATTGGATCCATGAATTACTGATTTGTGGCCCCTGCATAAATTCTCACTCTGTATGAACAGATCATTCCTTTCTCCTTTTCTACCCCTCAGCTCCAAAACTCCTATCCTACGTGTGGCATTGTGTCTGTGTGTCAAAAGAACATGGGAAGCAATCAGACATGGATCACAGAAGTCATCCTGCTGGGATTCCAGGTTGACCCCAAACTTGAACTTTTCCTCTTTGGGTTCTTCTTGCTATTCTATAGCCTCACGCTGATGGGAAATGGGATGGTCCTGGGGCTCATCTGCTGGGATTCTACACTGCACACCCCCATGTACTTCTTCCTCTCAAACCTGGCCATTGTCGACATGTCCTATGCCTCAAGCATTGTCCCCAAGATGCTGGCAAATCTTACAATGCAGAAGAAAACCATCTCCTTTGCTCCATGCCTACTTCAGACTTTTTTGTATTTGGCACTTGCTGTCACAGAGTGTACGAGTTTGGTGGTAATGTCCTATGATAGGTATGTGGCCATCTGTCACCCCCTACATTACGCTGTCATCATGAGCTGGAGAGTGTGCACTATCCTGGCTGCCACTTGCTGGATATTCAGCTTCCTCTTGGCTCTGGTCCATATTACTCTCATCCTGAGGTTGCCCTTTTGTGGGCCACAAACAATCGACCACTTTTTCTGTCAAATCATGTCAGTATTCAAATTGGCCTGTGCTGACACTAGACTCAACCAAACTGTTCTCTTTGTGGGCTCTGTGTTTGTTTTAGTCGGGCCCCTCTGCCTGGTGCTGGTGTCCTACACATGCATCCTGTTCGCCATCCTGAGGATCCAGTCCTGGGAGAGCCAAAGAAAGGCCTTCTCCACCTGCTCCTCCCACCTCTGCGTGGTGGGGCTCTTCTTTGGAAGTGCCATTGTCATGTACATGGCCCCCAAATCCCGCCATTCTCAAGAACAAAGAAAGATACTATCATTGTTTTACAGCCTTTTCAACCCTATGCTAAACCCGATGATCTACAGCGTGAGGAATGCTGAGGTGAAGGGTGCCCTGAGGAGATTTCTGAGGAAGAAGACATCAGTGTGAGAGGTGGTTTGGAGTATTCCAAGCCTGTGGGTTTTCCTCATGGTTCTGGGTCCTTGAATGCACTTTTGAGTCCCTTAATTTAACAAACTCAGTAGTCTTTATCTTTGGATTTCTTATAAAATGAGAATATAAATACTCTTACCATTTAAGCCATTAATACAAAACCTGAGATAAACATTATGAAACAGAAAATTGTAGTCTAGTCCTATTTATGAACAGATGCAAATATCTTAAAGAAAATATTAGTAAAATAAGTCCACAAAATAATATTACATTTTGATAAAGTTTTTATCTTCCAAATGCAAGAATTGCCTAACATTAAAACAATGAAAATAATTCACCGCATTAAAAAGATATATATCAGTAGATCCAAGAAAGTGTTTGACAAAATTCAACATCAATTCATGATAAAACTCTTTAAACCTAGTATAACAGTAAGTATTCCTAAGAGGATCTACCAAAAAACAAAAGAATACATATAATAGATATCATTCTTACTGCTGAAATGCTAGCACCTTTCCCTGTAAGATAAAAAATAAGATAAAGATGTAGACTATCACCACTTGTTTTCCGTGCTTTAACCTTTTTACTAGAGACCCTAACCGGCACAGTTAGACAAAAAGGAGAAATACATGTGCACACACACACACACTTGCAGAGGAATAAACAGACTGTGATTATATACAAGTGACATGATTATAGATGTAGGAAATCCAAAGAAATCTTTTGATATATTATTAAAATTATAAGAAACTTCAGCAAAGTAGCCTGATACAAAATCAATACAACGATCAATTACATTAAAAAAATTTTTTTTAATGTTTATTTCTGAGACAGAGCATGTGTGGGGGAGGGGCAGAGAGAGAGGGAGACACAGAATCCGAAGCAGGCTCCAGGCTCTGAGCTGTCAGCACATAGCCCGACACGGGGCTCAAACTCACAGACTGTGAGATCATGACCTGAGCGGAAGTCAGACGCTCAACCGACTGAGCCACTCAGACGCCCCTCAATTACATTTTTTATATAACAACAAATAATTGAAATGAAATTTTGCAAAATGCTAGTGAGACTATAGGACTTCATTTTAAAACTCTTAGGAATAAATTTAACAAACTATGTACAAAAAACTATAAAGACAAAATTAGAAAACTTTATTGAGTTCCAATAGTAACTTGTGGAGCCTGGATGGCTCAGTTGGTAAATACACGGGTAAACAACATGAAATATGCCAACTTCTTGGACTGGGAAACATAATATAATAAAGATCCAATCTCCTCAAATTGATTAATATATTTAATGTAGTCCTAATCAATATCCTACAATATTTCAGTGGTGTGGGTATGTGCAGAATACACATTCTGCATTTAGAATACATTCTAAAATGCAAAGGGCCAAGGCTAGTCCAAGTACTATTTAAAAAGATAGGGGCGCCTGGGTGGCGCAGTCGGTTAAGCGTCCGACTTCAGCCAGGTCACGATCTCACGGTCCGTGAGTTCGAGCCCCGCGTCAGGCTCTGGGCTGACGGCTCGGAGCCTGGAGCCTGTTTCCGATTCTGTGTCTCCCTCTCTCTCTGCCCCTCCCCCGTTCGTGCTCTGTCTCTCTCTGTCCCCAAAATAAATAAAAAAAAACGTTGAAAAAAAAAAAATTAAAAAAAAAAAAAAAAAAAAAAAGATAAAGAATGAGGTGAGAGTATTTAATTTTTCCGTGTGCCATAAAGCACCAGTAAATAAGACAACGTGCTGCTCTTCCAGGCACTGACCAATAAATAAACTGAACAGTGTACGAAGCACAGAAGCAAGATTCATGCCTTTATAAAATGACACTTGCTATGTTAGAGATGTGCCATGGCAGTTCAGTGGGGGAAAGGAAGGGCTTTGCAGTAAAGAGAGCCGGCACACTTAAGGAACCATGTAGATACTCGAAGGGCAAAAAAACCTCAATTTCTAGTGTTTTCAAGACCTAAGTGTCAAACATGAACTATACATAAAGCTTTTAAAAGATAAGAAGGGGAAGGATTTTTAAAATAACATACAAAATTGTTAGTCACAAAAGAAAACATTGATGAATTTGACTAGATTAAAATTAAGAATGTCTATCAATCAATAAAGGGTGTAAAAAGAGTGGAAAGACAAGATGTGGAGTCCTCTTCTACCTGTTCTTCTAATTTATTGGGTCTCAGACATTACCTCATCAAAGACCAGCATATTTCAGAGTCACACGTGTCTGGAACAGGTGATTTTCTATCATATCACTCCAGTTTATCTTTGTACCCAAATCACTTTTTACAAAATAAACAGACCTTAGGAATAAGGGTAAAATGGAGATTTTTCTCTTTCCTGTCCACCTGGTAGATGAGCCATTTTCAGATGTTTTGGGTGGGAGAGTTTTCTGACATATAATTACTCCCTCTCAGCAGATTTTTCCTTGTATTTCGTTGGCCAATATTGAGCCAAATGGTGATCTCTAAATAGTCACTGACAAAGAGGATGAAATTGAGAACTTGGCTTAGATCCATTATGGTTTAATCAGTGAGACCCACTTTCTCTGATAAGTTTACTATCTAATACCTCAAGAATATCAGTACTAGCTCAGGAAGTGGTAATGGCCATAAGGCAGACAACCAATAGTATCTGCTAAATGGTTCAAGTTCTGACGCAAGATTTCTGAAATCTTGAGTAGGAAATTGAAGTGTGCTAATCTTCTTATCCTTTAGTATTAGGGATCCAATGGATACTCTCTCACATTAAGGCATAATGTTTAAAAACCTAAAGGCTACAACCTCTAAATATAATGAAAAATTGTTATATCAAAGAGATTGTATTAAGAATCTGGTAAGATTAAAAAGGACTCTGAACTAGAATAAACATTTTAGTTACATAGTGGGAACTTAATTTTCCTTCTGCTAGATTATACACACACACACACACACACACACACACTTAAAAATAGCATGAGGAATATGAAACAATTTTCATTAAAATGTTATCTATTTATCCTTTCCTCCATCTATTTATCCAAGTACACAGAGATATGTGGGAGTCTACTAACCAAATGTGTGGGTGATATTGTTGTATTTTTCTGAACTGCTTATTTTCATTTGGGGAAAATATTCTTTTTACACAAAATAAAGAGTGAAAATACTTTCCTAAAATATCATGTGATTACATTTTGTTAAATTATTCATCTATCTGTCCTATTAGCCCTGAATTTGTTTATTTACTTGAAGAAATCTCTGGGATTTCTTGAGCTATTTAGCCATAATAGTTATTTCAGGGTGCTTTGACCTGGAATAATTTTAGATTTTTTTCTTTGTACTTTTCAGAATTGCTTTATTTTTTACATATGGAGCTCATTTCCATTTTACAACAACAAAAAAATCATTTTTCCCCCTAAAAGTTGGTGGAGAGAGAGGCTGGTAAAGAAGCATGGAGACTTTGGGGCTCCTGGGTGGCTCAGTCGATTAAGCGTCCGACTCCAGCTCAGGTCATGATCTCATAGTTGGTGGGGTTGAGCCCCGCATCAGGCTCTCTGCTGTCAGCACAGAGCCTGTCCTGGATCCCCTGTCCCCTTTCTGCCCCTCTCTCACTGGTGCTCTCTCTCTCTCTCTTCTCTCAAAAATAAATAAATATTACAAAATATTTTTAAAAAAAAGGAGCATGGAGACTTTTAAGAAAGAGGGTAACATGAGTGTAGCTCTCCTGTTTACCACTAGAATGTGAGCAAGGGAAATACAGATTTTGTCTCCATCAGTTGTATCCCTTAGTGTCTGACACATTACTGGTTTATGATAAACATTTGATTAGGGAAGATAGTAGTGGTCAGCACCCACTCTCCAATCCTGAGCAGGGTGCAATATAGTGTTGTTGTCGCATTGATCAACCCAACCAAGGAGACACAATTTCTGGAAAAATCTGCTGGAAGAAAGAAACAACACCCCCACCGAAGTCCATTTATCCACAGCACATCAGCAGTGTGAACAAGTTTGTATAGAAAACTCTTGGGACACCTGGGTGGCTCAGTCAGTAAAATATCAACTCTTGATTTCAGCTCAGGTCATGATCTCATGGTTGATGAGTTCAAGCCCTGCATCAGTTCAAGTTCTGTTAGCACCGAGCCTGCTTGGGATTCTCTCTCTCCCTCTCTCTGCCCCTCCTGTGTGCATGCGCTCGCTCTCTCTCTCTCTCTCTCTCTCTCAAAAATAAATAAATAAACTTTAAAAATTAAAAAAAGAAAGAAAACTCTTTATTAGGCTAATATTTTCCCTCACCTGATTTCTAAGCAGGAAGTATATAGCAATTAACAGCTTATAGATACAAGTAATAAAGGTGATAGTAACCAATTGCTGTGTTTTTCCCCGCACCTGGACTCTTAGTCCCTCTTCCTAAGGTTTTCTCTATGTTTCAATTCCCATCAGCCGCCTCAAATAATATGTCCATCCTTCAGGAGATTTCCATTCTCCTTCTATCTGAACTGGCTGTTCCCTGGCAATACCATCTGCCTTTACCCTGTATTAGATTCCTTAGTTCATTAATCTCATGTCTTCCTCTTTCTCAGTGTAGTCCCCTTGTTTTGATGGAGCACATCCTTAAACAGCTTCATACAGAGATGTTTATCATGACAGAAGTTGTGGTGGAAACAGTCATCAACACTTCTCATTTCTTATCATCATTTATACTATTTTATCTTCTTCAAACGCCCCATTGAAATTCTATGTGCAAGGTTGAATGAAAAGGGAAGGGAAGGGAAGGGAAGGGAAAGGAAGGGAACAGACTCATGCCCTCTGCTGGAGGATGTACTATCTCAGAGATGGCAAAATATTAACATGATATTTAGGTATTGTATTTGTGATCTGTAAACACTTCTATCTCTATACTGATCTTTAAAAAATTTTTTTTAATGTTTTATTTATTTTTAAGACAGAGAGAGACAGAGCATGAGTGGGGATGGGGCAGAGAGAGAGGGAGACACAGAATCTGAAGCAAGCTCCAGGCTCTGAGCTGTCAGCACAGAGCCCGACACGGGGCTTGAACTTGAAAACCATGAGATCGTGACCTGAGGCAAAGTCGGATGCTCAACCAACCAACTGAGCCACCCAGGCTCCCCTATAGGGACCTTCTTTAATAAAGGTCCATCACTAATGATAGAGCCAAGTATACTTTATAATACCTATTCTTACTAAAATATAAAATATTAGTCAATAGAATTATTGATAATAAAAGAAGTCTAAGACTTTTCACAAGGAATGCTTTTGCTTCCTCCACTTCAAAGATTAGAAACAAAATAGTAGAGACAAACTATAAGCCCCTTTGTATCCACAATACACTGTGTTAAATATTGTCATACTGTTCAATCAAAAGAAATAAAAGTGGTAACTATACATATTTGAATGAGGATGCACCAACTTGGTTCTATCTGGGTATTGGTGAGTGAAACATATTCTTCTGTAACAATCTTGTTTTCCTTGTAAAATACAGGAAATGCAAACAATAAAAATAATAAGGGTGTAAAATTATTTAAGCACAATTTTGAAGGATGTTATAATAAGTGCCATTAGTCTTCCAGAGAAGGGAGACCAGTTGGGGTTTGGGTAGGTGAAGAGGGCTCCCTGAATGCTTTGAAGGATTGGTATTATGTTTGAAGTGAAATGGACACTACAAGGATAAAATTGACTTGGAACAAGGAATAAGCATCTCAAGAGTGGGAGCGGTGAGGGAGTAGTACTTGAATAAAATTCAGAGTGTGTGTTGAAGAATAAGGAGGTATGTGGAGGGAGGCTCTATCCACCCAGGTTATTTTAAGAAAAGAAATAACTCCAATATGCCTCGCTTCCATATATATATATATATATTTTTTTCCCCTGTCCAATAGATTAAATACTTTTATTTTGAAGTGTCTTTTCTACCACAGTTTAAGAACTGAAACTTTAGATAGACCCTCTGGAAGTTAGAAGTGGAAGGACTTTCTTATCATCAAACATCACTTAGTGCATGAGAGAGGGTGAGAGAGATTGAGAGAGAGAAATTCATTTCAACTGTAAGTCTTAACTCAGGATGAAGAAATAAAATGTGGTCCAGAAATCTCAAGAAGTTTGAAATGGAGGATAAACTTCAGAAAAGTAAGGGAGAGGGGCACCTGAGTGGTTCAATCAGTTAAGCGTCTGACTTCAACTCAGGTCATGATCTCACAGTTCGTGGGTTCAAGCTCCGCGTTGGGCTCTGAGCTGATAACTCAGAGCCTGGAGCCTGCTTCGTGGATTCTATGCCTCCCTCTCCCTCTCTGCCTCTCTCCCACTCATGCTCTGTCTGTCTCAAAAATTAAAAATAAACATTAAAAATGTCTTTACAAAAAGAAAATTAAGGGAGAAATATATCTAAACTGCCAAGTCAAAAATACTTGTAAGTCAGAAATGTTCAGTGATTATCTGGCAATAACATTCCTCTATTAGGAGAAATCTATTTCTCCGAGATGATGTCTTAACAGGACCCATGGGACCCCTACCATGAAAGATCAAGCGATCACAGCCTCTCTTCTACAAACAGAAAGAATTCCAGTGTGCGGAAATTTTAAGACTGGTAAAATACATATTGAGAGAAATTAATTTATGACATGATCTTGAATTTTTTTTATTTACTGTGCCAGGGTCTTGCATAGTTTAGAGACATCCTGACCTCACCTAACCCCAAGCAAACACAAAAACACACACACAAGTCCCAAACAAATGCACATAAAAATTCCCAGGGGACATCGAAAGAGCAAAATGAATACACATGGGAAATCTGTTTAGTGGTTCGCCTGCCGAAAGAAAAGTAGCAAACTTTAAATCTCTCTGAGGAGAATGGGAGTGGATGGAATGCTATGTGGTTCTGTCCCTTGAATCATTATCTGTGTCTGCAGGGAGGGAGCTGGGTTCAAATGACGACAGAAGAAAGCCCTTGCTTGCGGAAGCAGATCTATCATCAGGTTCCACCAAGAGAACCGGGTCTATGGGCTTCACCTCCCGATAAGACCCCTTTTGCACAGGAGAGTTAATTTTGTTCCTTCCCTGTGCGGTTTCTTTTAAACCCAAGGCTATGTTTGAAGAAAAGAACACAGATTATACCACTGTAAGTAAATGTGGTTCATTAGCCCCTAGAAGGGGTTTGCAGGTGGGATATGGGGAAAGGGGGTAGGAATGAAATTGCTGGCTCTGGGCATTAGTGACTAGCTGCCTTCCATGTGGCCCTAAGCCTACCTTCAGAACTAGAGTCCTGGTGAGGATCTCTAGGTACCGCTCCCTGTCTGCTTCTGGCCCTCTAGGACCATCTGTCCACACTCCCCTCATCGTCCTCATGTGGCAGCTCTTAGCTTTGTCTTGACTGTGTGAGAGAAGAGGAATCAGCATGTAGGATACGGTCTGACTAAAGGGCTACAAAGAACTTCAGAGGTCACGTGGCCCAGGTGTCTCTCCTTACAAATAAAAAAATCCTGAAGTCACAGGTAAGTGGTTCCTTGCCCTGAGACGGATCTTCCTTCCCTGCCTGTTAAACGCCTGCCCCTGCAGACACGGGGAAACATCCTCTGCCCAAACAGGACCCACTAATTGCTTGCCCGGGAGACAGATGGCATTCTCTTACAAGGGAAACCCAGGTCTGTTGATGTACTGATTCTCTTTTTGTTCTATGTTTCAGCAGAGGAACATTATGATTCTTAACATATTTCCTTATTGGATCCAGAAGTTACTCTGCATGGTGGCTTCTAAATCCCCAATAGATCATTAAGCACTTATTAAATGTCTTGTGTAAATTAACCCATGAGGTAGGGTTATCGTTCAACCCATTTTGCAGCTGGTGATACTGACGAAGGGAGAGGCTCAGAGAGGTTGCAAAACTACATATGCAGCCACATCAGAATGGAAACTCAGGCAGTTGAGCCCAGAATCCATGTTTGTTTGTTACACTCCTGCTCGGTAAGATCAAGTCTTGAAGTCACTGTTGGAAGATGCTAAGTAATTTCTGAGTAAGTGTGAAAATTGCCCCAGAACCCCATCTTTGACACCCCAGGACTCTCCCTCAGAGTGATCATTACATACTCTCACTGTGGGTCAGTGTTAAATACCCAAAGTACAGCCTCCTTTCCTTTCAAGAGATTTTTGAGTTTTAAAACCTGTGTTTTCTTCCTGAATCCGGGAGTGAGTTTCCTTTAAAGGATTTTTCCTTTTCTTTAAAATCTGTTTGAAACTTAATTTTTTAAATCAGTATATAAAAACATTAACAGAAATGAAAGTAATGTGGTGTGTTTTCTTTTTTCTTTTTTTTTTTTAATGTTTATTTATTTTTGGTAGAGAGACAGAGCGTGAGTGGGGGAAGGGCAGAGAGAGAGAGACAGACAGACAGAATCCGAAGCAGGCTCCAGGCTCCCAGCTGTCAGCACAGAGTCCCATGTGGGCTCGAACTCAAAAACCGTGAGATCATGACCTGAGCTGAGGTCAGACGCTTAACCACCTGAATCACCCAGGTGCCCCTTTTTTTCCTTTTAATTTTTTAAATGTTTATTTGTTTTTGATAGAGACAGAGTGCGAGTGGGGGGAGGGGCAGAGAGCAAGAGGGAGACACAGAATCTGAAGCAAAAGTGGTGCGTTTTCTATTTCAACTCCAAAATAACCAAACGGAGGCAAGATAAATGTGAGTTTACAATCTCATGATTTTGTTGGATCGCTAATGCTGATGATTTGGACTCTTTCTTGACATTTGTGGTCTTATTAATGCTATTAGCCACAGTTAACCTTTCTGTAACTCGTAGAATATGCCAGTTTAATGTAGTTATTCTTCACCGCCACCCTTTAGACCTCTGTTGTCACTTTTTTATGGATGAAAACAATGAGTTGAGGGGCACCGGGGTGGTTCATTTGGTTAAGTGTGTGACTCTTGATCTCAGCCCAGGTCTTGATCTCTGTCTGGGTCCTGAGTTCAAGCCTGGCATTGGGTTCCGTTCTGGGTGTGAAGCGTGCTCAACAAACAAACAAACAAACAGCAGCAGTGAGGCATAGACTAAGTGGCTTTAGTTCATAAGCTCACCTTGCAGAATGGAGATTGGGGTGATGCTCTGATCAGCACTGTTAACCATGGTGCTTTCATCCTTGCTCAGGATCTTGCTATTTTCAGTCCCTGTGAATTTTCATGCTGTGGAAGAACAGAGAAATGTATCCATGAAACTTGCCCTTGTTCTGTGCACTGAAGATCTTTCTTTAATATGTAGCTAAGGTGGCACTAAAATCATTGTAGACATTTTTCTTTGTTATTTGCCACAGGCTTTTTCTCAGAGGAAAACCAAACCTGACTTGAGCTGTGAAATTCAAAATGCAAAACCACGCCAACATTTAAAAGAGAAAAAATGCTCTCACCTTCTATTGCATTCTATTTTCCTTGTCCTCACAGATGAGCTGACCAGCAACTGGCATGTGTAGTTAGCCGTCATTGTAGAGTGGTCTCCTCGCGACCTTCCTACAAAACTGTAAAAGGGTGCAGTTCACATCCTGCATGACATATGGTGTGTTTGTAGTTCACAGTTGATGAAACAAATTGTTTCGCTAAGAATTCTATTTGCCTCTCTATTCATTCCTGCCATTTTGGAAATAGGCTACCAGTTTCTTTCAGATGTCTTAGAAAACAAATTACATGTAAACCTCCGTAAGTCCAGATTGCTTTCATTATGCACTTGGATTAATCAGACAATTCTAATCATTTGGGAAGGGAAGCTAATGACTGGCGTAGCTGATAGCTGACGCATCCATGTGTCTGCTGTCCAGGGTCACTGGCCTGGGCGCAGTAGGAACACGAGGGACCCATCACAGATGAGCCCACTGTGCTTTTCCTTTGGTCCACTCTCAGGATTCCATGTCAGGCCCAGAGAGCCTGTCCTGGGCACAGGCTCTGTGCTCAGCCTACCTTCCTTCTCCTACCCACCTGATAATATGAAGCTCGTATCACATTTCATCTCCTATGACTCATCCAAAGGTAATCTTTGGAAAGAAATTTAGTCTTTCCTGCCTCCTGTGTCTTTATTAGCTCTAAGACCTGCATATAAGACTTGTTTCTAAAGGCATTATCAAATTTTCTGTCATTACTTTTGCCTTGCTTTCCCTGGTGACAGAATGTGCTTATTCAAGAAGAGCCTTAAATGTTGACAAGATGTTCCTGTTCCTGGAGGACTTGGGCGTTAGGAGCTCTCTGAACCCCCCCTATTTGGTTTGATTCACTGGGACCCATTAACACAATATTTGGTCTGTCCACAAAATGCCATATTCCATTCTGTCATTACATATGCATTGTCCAAACAATTGGACAGTTTCCCATTTCATATCTGCTAATTGGAAGTTCAATATACATCCTTTAACTGTGCTCTCTTTGCATGAATTTAAAAACAAGTCAAAAGTAGACCTATCAGCCCAAATAAAATCCATAATATTTGAGTGACTTTGTAAGATACTTTACCAATCGTAGTTTGTTGCTATTTCTTGGGACCTCCAGTGAAGTGTGCACCCAAAACCTAGGAAGTTAAGATGACCACCTTTTTCTAAGAGAAACACCAAATCCACATAGGCATAGACACGTAAGTTCCTGTGAAAGAGGGTGAATGTCTCTCAAATTTGCAATTCTGCTCACTCTGCACATTGTCTACTAGTAAGCACGCTGGTCAACCACAAGAATATGAATAAAGTGAACTCACAGAGGGGAACAGGAAAGTACCACTTGAACAGTATCCAGGGGAAGAGGAGGCCTTCATGAACTGGCTTGGAATAAAAAGTCCCCTCCAGTAGGCAGGACGATTCTAAGTGACTTTTTCTAAGATCCTGATGGAAAGATTCCTGGACTGGATGATTGCTAAACTCTCTGTCACTTCTGAGTCTGCTTACAGGTACTGGTTTTATTGCTGTCCTCAGTGTTTCAGTTTTTAACCTCCAATCCCCAAAAGCTGCATCACAAATAAGGAAACTAAAAGGGCAATACAGTGTGCATCTCTGAATGACAAAGGTCCTTTCTCTGGCCTGTACAAAGTCACAGCTCTGCCTGTGCTCTTGTTCACATTTTGGCAGGTGTTGCAATAATTTTCAACCTGATTTCAGATCTATTTCAATTTTTTAAAAAAATTTTTTAATGTTTTATTTATTTTTAAGACAGAGAGAGCAGAGCATGAGTGGGGATGGGCAGAGAGAGAGGGAGACACAGAATCTGAAGCAGGCTCCAGGCTCCAAGCTGTCAGCACAGAGCCCGAAGTGGGGCTCAAACTCACAAACTGTGAGATCATGACCTGAGCTGAAGTCGGTAGCTCAACCGACTGAGCCACCCAGATGCCCCTATTTCTACTTTTATTTGAAGGAAGATCTTGATCTTTTTCTCTACTAGGATGATTCAGGAAAAAACATCTGCATAAAAAAAAATGAGCTTGAGGTTTTCCATTTCCCCATTCCTGTCAAAGGTTACTATTTTTTATAATGTACTGATATATTTCTCCCAGTTGAAACTCTCAGAAAATCTGCTCTGACATGAGATTCCTGGTAAAATTTGGGGAGGATCACTCTCAAGATGAGCAGGAACAATGTGCAAATTTAGTTTTATATTACATTATAGATTTTTCCAAAATGAAAATATCTTGTTTCCCCTGATTAATGCATGAAGTTTATTACACAGACAAATAAACAATTTCTATAAAAGATGAATTCCTATACAATCCTACTGTCTGGAAATAATCAATATAAACAATTTCATGTTTAACTTACAGAATTTTCATATATATATATATGTATATATATATACATATATATACATATATATATATACAAAAGACATATGTGTGTAAATATGTTTATATTTTAAAATATAAGTTGGATCATACTATATACACATTTTTTTTACTTTATGTGGAAAACTTTTCATTCCACTGTACAAAGATCTACATGAAACTTTTTAAAAATTTTTAAATTTATTTTAGAAAGAGCACACAAGCTGGGGAGGGGCAGAAAGAGAGGGAAACAGAGAATCCCAAGCAGGTTCCTCACTGTCAGTTCAGAACCCACTGTGGGGCTTGAACTCCTGAACCATAAGATCATGACCTGAGCCAAAATCAAGAGTCAGATGCTTAACTGAACCACCTAAGCACCCCTAGATCTATATTAACCTTTTAAATGTCTGCATCATATTCTATGTTATAAAAGTAGCCAGCTATTTTAATGTGCCTCCAACTTGTAACCTTTATGAGCGTTCCTTTTTTCTTTTTTTTTAATATAAGCAGGATTACAATGAATATTTTACATCTTCTTGGTCACCATGGTTCTGGTACATTGGATTTTTTCTGTTCCCAGACCTCACTAAATCCTTCCCACACAGGGATTTTGTCTTTACGGTTCCCTGTGCAAGGAACGTCTACTTTGGCTTTAGACTGGGTGCACCCCCCCTTCATCATTTACATTCCACCCATGTGTTTTTTTATTGGAGAGATTTTTTTCCTGACAATCCCATTTAAAGAACCACCACCCCCCTTCAAACCAAGTGACTTTTAATCATATTACCCTGTTTATTTTCTTCATCATACTTTCCACTGTCAACAAATATTTTATTTCTTTGCTCTTGGTTTTTAGGGGTGGTAATCAACCATGGTGTCTCCTTTATCCTGGTCTGAAGAAATAGAGAAATAAACCAAGAAATCAGGTAAAAATTTAAAAAAATATATATTTTATTAGTGATGTTTATTGAAAAACATGGTCTATATCTTTAACAAAATGTCTCTCCAAATTAAAATCCCAATCATTAGCCCATTCCCACCTCTAAACAGGACAGTACATATTCCTGCAGGCTTTAACCTGAAGGAGTAGAAATGTATATGGCCAAAAATGAGAGCAGAGAAAGGGCATCCTCACTTCCTGTTTCCTGTTCTGCAAATCATATAGAGAACAGTGTTTCCATCTGGGGGAGGGAGATTTCTCCTAAATGGAAACATGAGGAGTAGATTACAAATACACCACCTGACATCTTCGCTACCTGTATCTCTTTCAGAATGTGTCTACTTTTGTGTCTACTCTGTTCTTTGAGAGCTTGAAACAGGCCAGAACAGATGATGTATTCAAGAAGTATGTGTTAATGGATTGTTGAAATATAAATTTAAACTGTATAAACTATTCACATATTCCATTTTCAAAGTTCGTAACTTGTAATACTTAGTATAGCTGACCATGTGGGAGAGAAACACAATTCTCCCACAGTCAGAGGGAGAAATCGGTATGTTTTTCCTGCAGGTGAGCTGATCATAGGTATCACAAGCTTTCAAATGTCTCTAACATCCGCAATTTGAATTTTAGAATATGTCCTAAAGAAGTAACCATGAATATAGACAGAACTTCAGTTTGAAAGAATATTTATCTCAATGCTGATAAACATAAGAGAAATAAGAACCAAAAATTTTTCAACAATAAGAAATTAAATAAATTATAATAGAATATATGTTAGCTTTAAATAATATCTGTAAAATATTATTTTAACACATGAAAAATGTTCATTATATTAAGGGAAGAGGGTAGTTTAAAAAGTCTATACAATATAATCCTGATTTTAAAATATGAATTTGAGGATCTAAATTTTTACAGAGAGAGCAATGAAATTATTTTGAAAGTTCTGTTGGACTTGAAACTACTGCCTAATTAGAAAGTAAAGATAGGTCTCAGGCTGTTTCTGGGAAAAATGTGAAGAGAGTGTAAAGGGACAGCATCAGGTCACATGGTTTCTCAGCGTAACATAACCACGTGGCAGTTCCATGACCATTTCTGCCTCTGGACAACCCTAGCCACCTCCCAGGAGGAGCTCCCTGGAAAGAAATATCCAACCAATGCTCCACCTATCCCCACTCCCTGTGACCTGCCCAGAACACATCAAAACAGCAGTGGGCAGTCAGCATGGTAACAGGTGTAGAAGATCTGAGGGGAGTTAATGGCCATAGGAATTGCCAAAGCGGCAAAGACATCCTGATGACAAACAATTCTGTCACACTAGAAAATGAGCTCTGAGATTTGTCTCTGTCTTAAGTTATGGAAGGGAAAGGAGAAAACACCCAAAGAAAATACAATTACAAGATAACTGTTAACGTAAATTCATTTTCCCTTTTGAGTTTCATTCTTGAAAAAGCTGCAAAAATATCATCATATTTACCTGAATTTAGGATATGTACATGTGTTCATTGCTTGCAGCCAAAGAATTCTTTCACTTGTGCCCAAATTTCAGCATCTAATGGTCATAAAGTAGTAAATAAACCTCTCAGAATAAAACCACAAACACTGGAGATGGAAAAGAGGTACCAGAAGATGCTTGTAGGGAGTATTAGCTGAAAACGAGGGGCTTACAAAGTTTTAAAGATGTCATAAAATTGAGAATTTACTTAGAAGGCATTTCAAATCTGAAATAAATGGGTAGAAAAGCATGTGTGAAGGTAAAAGGATAAGTAAGCAACATATATAAAGAAAAGGACCCTAATCACTTCATATCTTGGACCAAGAAGACAAGCAAACTTAGGAGACAAAAATATCTCCAGTGCAGATGTTCCGTCTGGGTTGTCTCACTTCTAACTCTAGTAATAATCAAGACTCGCACCCTTGAAGGGAAGCCAGAACACCTGAATCCTCCAAAACAACATATGTTTGCGTGTGTGTGTGTGTGTGTGTATGCTCTTAGGTGCAGTATATGATGTATCATGTTGTAATATTACCTATAACAAATTATATACATATATATCCTGCCATTCCATTGATACAAGGGGAATTTTCTGGTTTACATGAGCACACTGTTTTTTAACATATCTAAAGATAAATGACCGTAAATCCATCCAGAGTAATATATTTCAAAATGCTCATTCTGTAACATTTAGTAATATTCTGTGTCTTGATTGTCCTGGAACTCTGATCTTCTGGTTGTGAACATGGATTTGTCTGTCTCTGCCATAGGAGCATGGGAAGCAACCAGACATGGGTCACAGAAGTCACCTTGCTGGGATTCCAGGTTTATCCAGCACTGGAGTTTTTTCTCTTTGGACTTTTCTGCCTCTTCTATACCCTCACTCTTCTGGGGAATGGGGTCATCTTAGGGCTTATCTGCTTAGACTCTAGACTGCACACCCCCATGTACTTCTTCCTCTCCCATCTGGCCATCGTTGATATGTCCTATGCTTCCAACAATGTACCCAAGATGCTGGCAAATCTTTTGACTCAGAGAAGAACCATATCCTTTGTTCCTTGCATTATGCAGACTTTTTTGTATCTAGCTTTTGCTCACGCAGAGTGCCTGATTTTGGTCGTGATGTCCTACGATAGGCTTGTGGCGATCTGCAATCCCCTACATTACACTGTCATCATGAGCTGGAGAGTGTGCACAGTCCTGGCCATCACTTCCTGGGTATTTAGCTTCCTCCTGGCCCTCGTCCATTTAATTCTCATCCTGAGGCTGCCCTTCTGTGGACCTCATGAAATCAATCACTTCTTCTGCGAAATCCTATCTGTCCTCAAGCTGGCCTGCGCTGACACCTGGCTCAACCAAGTGGTCATTTTTGCGGCCTGTGTATTTATCTTACTAGGGCCCCTCTGCCTGGTGCTGGTGTCCTACACGCGCATCCTGTTCACCATCCTGAGGATCCAGTCCGGGGAGGGCCGCAGAAAGGCCTTCTCCACCTGCTCCTCCCACCTCTGCGTGGTGGGGCTCTTCTTTGGAAGCGCCATTGTCATGTACATGGCCCCCAAATCCCACCACCCCGAGGAGCAGCAGAAGATCCTCTCCTTGTTTTACAGCCTTTTCAACCCTATGCTGAACCCACTGATCTACAGCCTGAGGAACACAGAGGTCAAGGGTGCCCTGAGGAGAATGCTGTACAAACAGAGGCACGTATGAAGGGTACCAAAACCAACATGGGGAAAGGCATTTTGCTCCCAATGAAATCTGGCAGGTGGCATTTTCACCTTGTGCTATAATAAGTACCACATTAACATAGAATCTTTTAGACTTAAATATACAATCTGAAGCCATGTAGACTTTAGAAAATAACATAGATGAATGTCTTCATGACCATTGGTAGGCAAAGATTATTAGAGATGATGCAAAAAGCACAAGACATAACGTTTGCAAAATTGATAAATATTAGACCTTTTCAGAATCATTCTGATTTTCAATATTCCTGTGAAGAAAGCAAGCCACATACCAAGTGTTTTGTACATTTTAAATGCAATGGTGAGTCAAGTACGACCACATGAGGAGACACAGAGATATATTAGGAAAGCACAAAGTTTGTTGTCCTCACAGGTTCTGGAAAAGGAGGCAGGATCCCAGGGACATGTAGGAAAGACACCAGGGTGGTCAGAAGGCAGAAGACAGGAGCAAGAGAAGGTTTACATCACTGCCTTTATGGACATTTCCACAGAAAACAACCAGTAAAGGGTGTATAAGAACAATAAAGGGTGTATAAGAACCCTTTTGTGGGTTCCTATAAAAGGCATATCTTTGCCATGTAAAGAAAGGGCATCACCATGCAGGCAGGGTGGTGGTGGAGACTGCAGGCCCTTTTGACAGCCTCTGTACAGCACGACAAAGCTCACGAACTTCTAAGATGTATCAAGTTCATCAGCTGGGAGGAAAAGGAACTGTTTGGAATAACGGAGTGTCCTCATCAATATATAATGATACACAATAAAAACTAGTTTCAGTACAAGACTTTAAACTGAGATAGGGTAACTGGTTTTGTCTTCAATTGACTGGAACTGAGAAATCAGTGAATCTTGGCTAATTATAATGACACCTGTCATGATAATCTGGTAAATGGACAAGGGCCAAACCTGTTGGAATGTCATAGCAAATACGACTATAATTCTTACATACCTCTGATATGTTCTGTAATGAAACTGAATTGTACCATGACTATGCTCTGCTGTGAGGTAACATTGACATTATTGCTAAAATTCAGCTACATTATGTAAGTAAGTGATATGACAATGCTGATATTGATGACCAAATGTATTGGGAGATCCAGTTAAATCTTTCACAAGTTGTCATATCAATGGAAAATGGCTGGTCTTAGGCAGAACTTGATTTAACTAACCCACAGCTCATTTCTATGCTAAATAGCTCTGCACAAGGTTATTACAAGGTATGAACAACATAGCTCCAAGGAGAACAAGTCATCAAATTAGTATCAAAAATGTGAAAATGTATGTCATGGCTTTATAGGCTATAGATGTTTCTTTGAGTCTGTGCCTCGTCTCCACTGGCTCCTCCAAATATGGGCCATATTCATGTTATTGCTTCTTCTATTATTTTAAGTAAAACATTGCTGTACCTGTTATCTAAGTGCTCTTCTAAATGTAGATGCTGAGAAAAATATGGTCATTGTGCTGTAAGAGCACCAGGCTGAGGGCCAGGTGTGTGCACTGTGCAAAAAAAGGGTTCTCTTAAACTTGTATAAATTAGGAATTAAAAGGAACTTTAAAATATGCTGGTCTTGTTACTTAGCATGAGACACAGAAATGGAAATTTGCGTCCCTGTGAGTTAAGTGTCAGAATTACTTTGATTATCTGGGGAGGGAGTCCTGGAGGTGCATGTGGCAGATGATAAAGAGAGTCACAGGATAGCACCTGTCTGAGGAAAGGTACAGGATCTAGAAAATGAAGGCACTGCTCTGTGATTAAGAGAAGAGACTGTGGGTGGTGGGATCCTCAAGATGGCCCCCTGAGGAACCTGCCCCTCTTTTTTAATCAAGGGCTAATCTGGGCTCTGCTGTGAAGATGTTTTGCAAAACCAACTGATCTTAAACTCTGGAGGTTATGTTGGTGGGCCTAATCAGGTCTGGTGAGCTTTCCAAAAGCAGGGTGTTTTCCCATCTAACAGCAGAGGAGGAGGTCAGGAGATCTCAAGTGTGAGGATGGAGGGCGCCCTCAATGAGGACTGCAGGAGGACTGCAGACCCAGCCACATCTTTGAATTTAGCCTGTGAGACAGAAACGGAGAATCCGACACCAGAACTTCTGACCCAGAGAAACTGAGAGATAACACTTGTAGCTTAGGGTTTTTGTTGTTGTTGTTAATGTGTCTGGGTGTTTTTTTTTTACATTGTGTGTGTGTGAGAGAGTGTATGTGTGTGTGTATATGAATGTGTATATATATGTATTTATAATTTTTAATTTTTTTTAATTCCAATATAATTAACATACAGTGTTATGTTAGCCTCAGGTGTACAACATAGTGATTCAACAATTCTATACATTGTTCAGTGCTCATCATAAGAGTACTCTTAATCCCCTTCCCATGTTTTCCCATCCCCACACCCACCTCCCTTCTGGTAACTGCCAGTTTGTTCTCTATAGTTCAGAATCTGTTTTTTTGTGTGTGTCTCTTTTCCTTTCTCCGTTTGTTTTGTTTCTTAAATTTCACATATGAGTGAAACCAAATGGTGGTATTTATCTTTCTCTGCCTGATTTATTTCACTTAGCATTATACTTCTACAACCATCCATGTTGGTACAAATGAAAATATTTTATTCTTTTTTAATGGCTGAGTAATATTCCATTGTGTATATATATATATATATATATATATATATATATATATATATACCATATGTGTGCTGTTTTAAGCTGCTACATTTGTGTTCATTTGTGGCAACAACAAGAGAAAACTATAAAACTATTGGTATCAGATAAGATTCATTTGTTTCCAGCTCTGACCCTTTCTAGATTGGCAATCTACCAATTAGTTTAGTGGTACTCTAATATATGGTTTCCAGACCTCTTTGAACTCTTAAAAATTACCAAGGGCTGAAAGACATTTTTATGTGGTTGTATCTTTTTAATTTAAACATAATTTATTGTCAAGTTAGCTAACAACAGAGTACACAGTGTGCTCTTGACTTCAGGGATAGATTCCCATGATTCATGGCTTACATACAACACCCAGTGCTCATCGCAACAAGTGCCCTCCTCAATGCTCATCATCCATTTTCCCCATCCCCTGCCCGCTACCCATCAACCCTTAGTTCTTTGTATTTAAGAGTCTTTTATGGTTTGCCTTCTCTCTGTTTGAAACTATTTTTTCCCCTTCCCTTCCCCCATGGTCTTCTGTTAAGTTTCTCAAATTCCACATATGACTGAAAACATATGGTATCTGTCTTTCTCTGACTGACTTCTTTCACTTAGCATAATACTCTCCAGTTCCATCCATGTTGTTGCATAATGACAGGATTTCATTCTTTCTTACTGCCAAGTAGTATTCCATTGTATATATAAACCACATATTCTTTATTTATTCATCAGTTGTTGGACCTTTGGTCTCTTTCCATAATTTGGCTATTGTTGAAAGTGCTGCTATAAACATTGGGGTAAATGTGCTCCTATGAATCAGCACTCCTGTATCCTTTGGATAAATTCCTAGTAGTGCTATTGCTGGGTCATAGGGCAATTCAGTCTTTAATTTTTTGAGGAACCTCCACACTGTTTTCCAGAGTGGCTGCACCAGTTTGCATTCCCACCAACAGTATAGGAGGGTTCCTGTTTCTCCACAACCTCTCCAACATCTGTTGTCTCCTGAGTTATGAATTTAAGCCACTCTGACTGGTGTGAGGTTGTATCTCATTATGGTTTTGATTTGTTTTTTCCTGATGATGAGTGATGTTGAGCATCTTTTCATGTGTCTATCAGCCATCTGGGGATGTCTTTGGAAAAGTGTCTACTCATGGCTTTTGCCCAATTCTTCACTGGATTATTTGGTTTTTGGGGTGTTGAGTTTGGTGAATTCTTTATAGATTTTGGATACTAACCCTTTATCTGACATGTCACTTGCAAATATCTTTTCCCATTCCATCGGTTGCCTTTTAGTTTTACTGATTGTTTTCTTTGCAGTGCACAAGCTTTTTACCTTGATGAGGTCCCAATGGTTCATTTTTGCTTTTATTTCCCTTGCCTTTAGAGACATGTCGAGCAAACAGTTGCTGTGGCTGAGGTCAAAGAGGTTGTTTCCTGTTTTCTCCTCTAGGGTTTTGATAGTTTCCTGTCTCACATTTAGGTCTTTCATCCATTTCGAGTTTATTTTTGTGTATGGTGTAAGAAAGTGGTCCAGTTTCATTCTTCTCCATGTTGCTGTCCAGTTCTCCCAGCACCATTTGCTAAAGAGACTGTCTTTTTTCCATTAGATACTCTTTCTTGCTTTGTCAAAGATTAGTTGGCCATACCTTTGTGGGTCCAATTCTGGGTTCTATATCCTATTCCATTGGTCTATGTGTCTATTTTTGTGCCAATACCATACTGTCTTGATGATGACAGCTTTGTAGTAGAGGCTAAAGTCCGGGACTGTGATGCCTCCCGCTTTGGTTTTCTTTTCCAACATTACTTTTGCTATTTGGGGTCTTTTGTGGTTCCGTACAAATTTTAGGATTGTTTATTCTAGCTCTGAGAAGAATGCCCGTGCAATTTTGATTGGGATCACCCTGAATGTGTAGATTGCTTTGAGTAATATTGACATTTTAACAATATTTCTTCTTCCAATCCATGAGCATGGAATGTTTTTCTTTGTGTCTTCTTCGATTTCCTTCATAAGTTTTCTATAGTTTTCAGCATACAGATCTTTTACATCTTTGGTCAGGTTTATTCCTAGGTATTTTATGGTTCTTGGTGCAATTGTAAATGGGATCAGTTTCTTTATTTGCCTTTCTGTTGCTCCATTATTGGTATGTAGAAATGCAACAGATTTCTGTATACTGATTTTGTATCCTGTGACTTTGCTGAATTCATGTATCAGTTCTAGCAGCTTTTTGGTGTAGTCTTTTGGGCTTTGCATGTAAAGCATCATGTCATCTGCAAAAAGTGAAAGTTTGACTTCTTCTTTCTCAATTTGTATGCCTTTTATTTCATTTTATTGTCTGATTGCTGAGGCTAGGACTTCCAGCATTATGTTAAACAACAGTGGTGAGAGTGGACATCCCTGTTGTGTTCCTGATCTCAGGAGGAAAGTTCTCAGTTTTTCACAATTGAGGATGATATTAGCTGTGGGCTTTTCGTATATGGCTTTTATGATGTTAAGGTATGTCCCTTCTATCCCGACTTTCTTGAGGGTTTTTATTAAGAAAGGATGCTGAATTTTGTCAAATGCTTTTTCTGCATCAATTGACAAGATCATATGGTTCTTATCCTTTCTTCTATTAATGTGATGTATCATATTTATTGACTTGCAAATATTGAACCAGCCCTGTAGCCCAGGAATGAATCCCACTTGATCATAGTGAATAATTATTTTAATATATTGTTGAATTTGATTTGCCAGTAACTTGTTGAGAAGTTTTGCATCCATATTCATCAGGAATATTGGCCTGTAATCCTCCTTTTTAGTGGGGTCTCTGTCTGGTTTGGGAATCAAGGTAATGCTGGCTTCATAGAATGAGTCTGGAAGGTTTCCTTCTGTTTTTATATTTTGGAACAACTTGAAAAGGATAGGTATTACCTCTGCTTTAAATGTCTGGTAGACGGGGCGCCTGGGTGGCTCAGTCAGTTGTGCGTCCGACTTCGGCTCAGGTCAGGATCTCACGGTTCGTGAGTTCGAGCCCCGCGTCAGGCTCTGCGCTGACAGCTCCGAGCCTGGAGCCTGTTTTGGATTCTGAGTCTCCCTCTCTCTGCCGCTTCCCTGCTCATGCTCTGTCTCTCTCTGTCTCTCAAAAATGAATAAACGTTAAAAAAATTTTTTTTTAAAATGTCTGGTAGAATTCCCCTGGGAAGCCATCTGGGCAAAGAACTCTTATTTGTTGGCAGATTTTTGATAACTGATTCCATTTCTTTGCTGGTTATGTG
This sequence comes from Panthera tigris, assembly GCF_018350195.1. NCBI lineage: Eukaryota > Metazoa > Chordata > Mammalia > Carnivora > Felidae > Panthera > Panthera tigris. The sequence goes on from NC_056661.1 coordinate 156,307,452, forward strand.
TTCAAATTTTCTATTCCCATTTGAGTTTTGGTAATGTGTGAGTATCTAGGAATTTTTCCATTTCTTCCAGGTTGTCTAGTTTGTTGGCATATAATTTTTCATAGTATTCTCTAATAATTGTATTTCTGTGATGTTCATTGGCATCTCTCCTCTTTTATTTGTGATTTTATCTATTTGGGTTTTCTCTCTTTTCTTTTTTGAGAACACTTGTTTATTTTTTCAAAATACCATCTCTTTGATTCATTGATCTGTTCTACTGTTATTTATTTACTTACTTACTTATTTATTTATTTGGATTCTATATTGTTTATTTCTGCTCTAATCTTTATTATTTCTCTTCTGTTGGCTTTGGGGTTTCTCTGCTATTCTTCTAGTTCCTTTAGGTGTGAAGTTAGGTTTTGTATTTGTGATTTTTCCTGTTTCTTGAGATAGGCCTGGATTGCAATTTTTTCCTCTTAGGACTGCCTTTGTTACATCCCAAAGGGTTTGGACTGTCATGTTTTTATTTTCATTTGCTTCCATATATTTTTTAATTTATTCTTTAATTGCCTGGTTGACCCATTCATTCTTTAGTAGGATGTTATTTAGCCTCCATGCATTTGGAGGATTTCCAATTTTTTTCTTGTGATTGATTTCAAGTTTCATAGTGTTGTGATTTGAAAATACACATGGTATGATCTCAATTATTTTATATTTATTGAGGGCTGTTTTGTGACCCAGTATGTGATCTGTCTTGGAGAATTTTCCATGTGCGCTCAAGAAGAATGTGTATTCTCCTGCTTTTGGATGGAAAGTTCTGAATATATCTGTCAAATCCATCTGGTCCAGTGTATCATTTTAAGGCCATTGTTTCTTTATTGATTTTCTGCTTAAATGAACTTTCCATTGTTGTAAGTGAAGTATTAAAGCCCCCTGAAATTACCATATTCTTATCAATAAGATTGCTTATGTTTGTGATTAATTGATTTACATATTTGGGGACTTTCAAGTTGGGGGCATAAACATTTACAATTGTTAGCTCTTCTTGACGGATGGATCTTGTAATTATGATATAATGCCCTTCTTCATCTCTTCTTACAGCCTTCAGTTTAAAATCTCATTTGTCTGATAGAAGTATGGCTACTCCAGCTTTCTTTTGACTTCCAGTAGCATGATATGTGGCTCTCCATCCCCTCACTTTCAATCTGAATGTATCTTCGGGTCTAAATTGAGTCTCTTGTAAACAGCATATAGATTGATCTTATTTTTTTTTTCTTTTTTAAATCCGTTCTGATACCCTATGTCTTTTGATTGGGGGCAGTTAGTCCATTTACATTCAGAGTTACTGTTGAAAGATATGGACTTCGTGTCATAGAAATCCATAGAAATCTGTACATTTCATTCTTGTAGTGATGTCTCTGGTCCTTTGTAGTCTTTGCAGCATTCCACTCACAGACTGGGCTGGTTTAGTGGTCATGAACTCCTTCAGTTTTTGTTTGGGAAACCTTTATCTCTCCTTCTATTCTAAATGACAGCCTTGCTGGATAAAGGATTCTTGGCTGCATATTTTTCCTATTCAGCACAGTGAGTATTTCCTGCCACTCACTTCTGGCCTGCCAAGTTTCAGTGGACAGGTCTGATACTACCCTTATATGTCTACCCTTGAAGGTTAAGGCCAATTTGTCCCTAGCTGCTTTCAGAATTCTCTCTTTATCTTTGTATTTTGCCAGTTGCACTATGATATGCCATGGTGAAGACCTATTCTTGTTAAGTCGGAAGAGAGTTCTCTGTGCCTCCTGGATTGGGATGTCTGCTTCCTTTCCCGGATTAGGTAACTTCTCAGCTATAATTTATTCAAGTAAACCTTCTGCCCACTCCCCTTCTTCTTCTGCAACTCCTATGATACAGATATTATCACGTTTCATTGAGTCACTTAGTTCTGTAATTCACCCCTCATTGGTCTAGTATTTTCTTATCTCTTTTTTTCTTGGCTTCATCATTTCCCATAATTTTATCTTCTGTTTCACTTATTCTCCCCGCTGCTTCTTCCACCCTTGCTGTCACTGCATCTAGTTTATTTTGCACCTCATTTACAACATTTCTTAATTCATCGTGAGTATTTCTTAGGTCCTTGATCTCTGCAGCAATAGATTCTCTGCTGTCTTCTATGCTTTTTTCAAGCCCCGCTATTAGTCATATGACTATTATTCTAAACTCTTGATCAGATATATTGCTTATATCTGTTTTGAGCAATTCTCTAGCTGTCATTCCTTCCTAGAATTTCTTTCGAGGAGAATTCTTCCATTTCATCATTTAGGCTAGTTTTCTGTCCTTTATGTGTTTTAATAGCTTGTTATGTGTCCTGCACCTGTGAGCACTACTATATTAAAAAGGGGTCATACACTGTCCAGGGCCTGGCCCTTCAGGAGGTGTTTTTGGAGTGTGTTGCATGTTCTCTTCTGTTGTGATTCTCGTTGCTCTATCTCCCTACTCATAGTGGTGGTTCGGACCTTCCACCAGGTGTGCTGTGATTTGTTCACTGAAGTAGCCCTGGAAAAAATTCTAAAAAGGGGGTGGTGGAGAAAGAATCCTTATCCCATACAAAGAGAGAAATGACAGGGATGGGGGAAAAGAAAAGAAAAAAATTGACCAGGAAGAGAATCAGAGAAACTATATGGCTTAATTCAGAGAGAGAAGGGGGTGGGGAATAAAGAATAAGGAGATACAGAAGAGGTATAAGAAGAATAGATTAAAAATGTCTACTTACACAAACCAACAACCAGAATAACCAGAATAGAGAAGGGAAGAAATAAAAGGAAGAAAAGGAAGTAGAAAAAAGAAAAAAAAACATACATATATATAAAATAAGAATTGACTGAGAATCAAATCAGAAAATGCAAAACCGCTGGACCCATATCTGATGGTGCCTTGGAACCAGTAGCTGCTGTGGTCTGGAGGAGGGACTGTCTGGTTCTGTCAGTGTCAGTCTTGCTCTGTTAGATACACAGTTACTAGGCACAGAGGGGTGATTTGTTGTAGGCGGGTCCCACCTCCACTGTGGGCCCTTTCCCTGAAGCCCCACCTTGTTGGTGATGGGGAGAAAAAGAGTGACACCCCAGTCTCTCCTCCCTGGACCGGGTGACCCAAACCATTCTGTTCAGGCCATCCTCACAATGCTGCGTGGGTAGAGTGGGCCAGTTTGTCCTGCTCCACAGTTTCCCGTGCCTTTCAGGTGATCTGCTGGGATCCAAACCCTGATATCTTAAAGGATCCCACTCCTCGCACTCAGTTCTGGGATACTGCCACTCTGGCAGCCAGTCGACAAAGGGCCTCTACCTGGTGTGCACCTGCAGGGTCTTTTGTCCTTCGAGCAGTTATGTGCCTTCTTCCCACAGCACTCAAGGAAGGGGACTGCTCTCTCCAACTGCACCTCAGCTGGTGACTGAGCCCAGGGCTGACTCCCCTCCTCCCCAGGTGTGTGCACACAGCGGTCAGCCCCAGTCCAGAGAAAGCCCCGCAACCCTGGATGGAGTTAGAAACTGGTTCTTTCTCTGTTTTTTTCCATTCCCTGGTCTGTGGTTTTCCTATTGTCCAAATACAATCCTACACTTCCACACCTCTTTCTCTTCCTTTTGTCTCTCTGTTCTGTGGATAAACACCACCTGTTGTATCTCTCTCAGTTTTCAATCATACGATTGTGTGACAGAGGTTTCTGTCACTCTATAGCCCTAATTCCTGGAATTCCAAGTCTTCTAGCCTCAGTACTGCTGTATTTGAGGGAACATCAGGTCCCCCTACTTCTCCACCGTGCTGACTCTCCTCCATGTGGTTGTATTTCTTTTTTGTTGTTATTTTAATATTTTTAAAAAAATTTTTAATGTTTATTTTTTTTTTGGAGAGAAAGAGAGAGTGTGAGTGGCGAGGTGGGGGGAGGCAGAGAGAGAGGGAGACACACATTCTGAAGCAGGCTCCAGGCTCTGAGCTGTTCAACACAGGGCCTGAAATTTGTCGATATGTATCATATTGGAAATCAAAACTGAGAATTCATTAAATATTTTGATTCATTTAGAAATATTTCCATTACATATAATGTATTTTTATATAAACAACTATTTTATAAGTCAAAAATAATCAGTAAAAGGAGTAGCTATGTTTTACATTTTTGAAAAAATTTTAAATGTTGGCTTAAGCAAGGACAAGTGGATTTTATATTTCTTCTGCACTCTGTCTCATGCAGTATCACATGCCATGCTGCCTCTGGAATAGTCCATGGCACACTCTTGAGAGAGGGAGGTTGAAAAAGTAAAAAAGTCTAAATATAATTATGATAACAGTCTTGATCTTATGGACCCTTTGAGGTTCTCCGAGATTTCCCACTTCTAGTCCCTGGACCACACTTAGAGAATAAATAATTTAGTATATTCAAACTTCAGTCTCCACACCCATAAAATGGTAATGCTGATCAGATTACACCATGTAATCAACATAGAGCATTTGGCACATTTTCTGAAACAAGAGACAGGCTCAATACTTGTTGCTTATGTATATTAGAAGCCTTCCTCATTTGGATTTATCAACCCTTACTGCAGATAGAGATTCATCTTGGCTTGGGGGATCTATTCTCTCTCAGGGTGGTACAGGCTCCCTGGGAATCTACTTCTCAAGTATCTAGAAGTTCCATTCTCTCAGATGCTTCGATAGGGATTGTGAAACATGACTTCATAAAACTGTAATAAATTTTTAGAGTTTGGGTACTGTAATTGTGATATTTGTCTCATGTTTATAATCCTTGAGACATTTGAAAGTTTGTGTAGAAACAGTGTGATGTCCACATCTGCCCTGTTTGTACCCCAGAATTTTCCTTTGAGGCCAATCACATGCAACCTTAACTCTACCCCAGAGGATTTCCCTCCTCACCTTTTTCTTATGATCCTTCTGGGAATTTTAATCCTCAGTAGAAATGCAAGAATGTTTTATGTTCATCTGATTCTAAAATAAAACCTATGCTCTTGGGGTTCTTCGAAGAGACTTCAGCAAGTCTAGTGAGTGACTCCTTCTGTACCTGGGATTTAATCCTCTGAAAACTACTAAGGGAACAGGACACTGCACCCATGTTAGAGGTACATTTCTCACCTCTGTGAAATTTATTCTAGATCAAAGTAGATTCTTGTGAGAAAACCCAGTGCTAACACGTTCTTATGCAGAAGGGATGAATTTGTGCTGGGAGGTGATTTTCAGTATGGGTAGTTGATAAAGGACAGGCTATGTGGACAAGAATGACATTCCTGGGTGATCCTGCCTCCTGACTCCCATTGTGCACTGTAGGTAGATGCAATCAGCACCTGGATGTTTCCTTCCCCGACATTAGGGACCTCTGCCTACTGAGTAGTGGTCAGGGCATCCTTGAACTTCCCCACCACCTCTCACCATTTCCTACCAATGGAACTGTAACTCAGTGTTGGTGGGCAGAGCTAGCATGACTGTCTGTGCGTGAGGGGACTCAGAGAATGAGAAGCCTTATATTGAAGTATTGTCTCTGAATAAAGCTCTGCAATGGCCAAATTAATGAAAGGACTTTGTATATTACCTACCCTAAATGAAGCTATTGATGTCCAGAGAAACCTGTCTCAATGGAAAAGAAAATTCTAGTAACAGTAAGTCTTTGCTCCAACACTGTAAGATGTAAGTTTGCCATATCATTATTTCTTTTTGAACTATCCCAGGTTATCACCCTGTGTGACAATTATAAGACTTAAAAATCATTGTATTGTATGTCCATGTCTTTCTTATCACAAAAGAGGGAAGAATGAGTGCCAGCATTCCTGGAGAGGATTGAAGAAATAGAATGTAGTTCTCTTGATCACAACACATTCTGAGGGGAACCTACGCGTGGCTCAGTTGGTTGAGTCTCCTACTCTTGATTTTGGCTCAGGTCATGATCCCAGGGCCCTGGAATCAAGCTCTGTGTTGGATTCCATGATGAGCATGCAGCTGCTTAATATTCTCTCTCTCTCTCTCTCTCTCCTCCCTCTCCCTCTCTCCCTCTTTCCCATCCCCTGCTTGTACTCTCTCTCTCTCTTTAAAATAAAGAAAAAAATACTGGTGTACAGGACTGCCTAGAGAGCACTGCTCATACAACCATGCAAAGCTTTTCTTGAGTTGCTATTGTTTCATTTACTCCATCAGGGAGGTGAAATTTCAAGCATCATTATTGGGACATTTTCTTCTCTATTCCAGTACTCTAACTGCTAAAGAGTTTTAACCTACTTTCAATTGTGTCTTTATGTTGTTCAGTTTTTAAGAGCAAACTGGAAATAATGGTAATTAAAATAAGAATAAAAAGATATACACAATCACACACAAAAGTGACTAGACTAAAAAGTTCATAAACAAGTGTTCCTACTGAATAGTGATCAATTACCTTCAACAATATTTTTATCCTTTATGTTCAGAGATTAAATGTGTTTCAGACATGGCTCATCGTATCCAACTCTGTAGATTTTACAATATTAATGTTGTCTCCAACTTTACATACTACAGGTATATTCTTTAATTGTGGCAAAATCAATGTCACAAACTTCACGCACATATGCATAGAATCCTCCCACATGCAATCATATTCATGGAGGTGAAAGAATCTATGATTTTGTCTCTGTTTCATTTTCCAGTGATCATACTCTAACTTCTAACTGTGAACTTCTCTAATGAAGGAGAAACCATGTCTTTGTCAAAAGAAACTGGCAAGTAGAAGATATACAGTACATCCATTTTTTTAACTAAAATGACAGTCATCCATCTAACATTTCCTGAGTGCCTGTTTTATCTAGAATTTACTAGTCATTTGAAATGTAAAGATGTACAGGACATATTACAGGCCCATAAGATTTACCATTTGGTGAAAGGGAATGTCTGTTCAAATACACGACATTTGGATTTTATCTTGAGGATTATCCATATCTTCATAGTGGGGATATTACTCTTTTAACTGTTAATATTGACCAATTCTATACAGTTAATAGGTACCTGAAGAGCCTCCTCACGTGAATCTACTCTGATTCTCAAGAGTAGCAAAGACCCTTTTTATCAGCTGTCTTATAATTAGTCTCCTTAACAGGGCCGAGAGAAGATCAAGTAGGCTGTCACCATCCTCTTTGCAGTGACAAGTGAAAACTGCAATAAAATGGTTCAAATGAGGAGAATGACTCCAGGGCAACATCCCATCAGGATTACACAATGAAGGTTGTGATGCACATAGTTTGTAACCACGCTAATATTTTTGAATGACCCATATGCATTTTCCAGCCCAATATACACTAGCCCAGTAACTTACATTCACCCAAGCCGGGTATCCTCTAAAGGCATAGATGATAATTCTCAGTGTTTTATAAAGTGCTGAATTCATCCTACTCTCAGAAAAAAAAAAAACATAAACATAGAGAAAAAGAGAATAAGGCATATATAAAAGAGGTATTAAAATTTGTTGAATCTGTGTGAAGGAATATGGGAGTTTTTGGATAATTCTTGACCCTTTTCTGTGAGTTTAAACTTCTTTCATATTAATAGTTCAAATCAGGGGTGCCTGGGAGGCTCAGTCAGTGGAGCAGCAGACTCTTAATCTCAGGGCTGTGATTTCATGCCCCCTGATGGTGTGGAGCCTCCTTAAAAAAAAAAAGTTGAAATAAAAAAGGTACCCAATTTGCTTCCCCTGTCAAGTAGGAACAAGGATACAAGATTTCTCTGAGCTCATTTTGAGCTAAGTAACTCCAATTTTTGTCCATTCTCCAGCTCTGACCTTTTCTCACACTTCAGTCCTTGACAAACTATCATTAAGAAATGGGAAGCAACCAGTCATGGGTCACAGAATTCATCTTGGTGGGATTCCAGCTCCGTGCAGAGATGGAAGTGCTCCTCTTCTGGATCTTCTCCCTGTTCTACATATTTAGCCTGTTGGCAAACGGCATGATCTTGGGACTCATCTGTCTGGACTCGAGACTACACACCCCCATGTACTTCTTCCTCTCCCACCTGGCCATCATTGACATTTCCTATGCATCCAATAATGTCCCCAAGATGTTGGCAAACTTAGTGAATCAGAAGAGGACCATCTCCTTTGTTCCATGCGTAATGCAGACATTTTTGTATTTGGGTTTTGCGGCTACGGAGTGCCTGATCTTGGTGGCGATGTCTTATGATAGGTTTGTGGCAATCTGCCACCCCCTCCAGTACACTGTCATCATGAGCTGGAGACTGTGCCTGGTCCTGGCTGTCACTTCCTGGTCATGTGGATTTATTCTGGCTCTGGTACATGCAATTCTCCTTCTACGGTTGCCCTTCTGTGGACCCCGGGAAGTGAATCACCTCTTCTGTGAAATCCTATCTGTCCTCAAGTTGGCCTGTGCTGACACATGGATCAACCAATTGGTTATCCTTGCTGCCTGTATGTTTGTCTTAGTTGGGCCCCTCTGTTTAATGCTAATCTCCTACATGTGCATCCTCTGGGCCATCCTTAAAATCCAGTCTGGGGAAGGCCGCAGAAAGGCCTTCTCCACCTGTTCGTCCCATCTCTGTGTGGTTGGACTCTTCTTTGGCATAGCCATGGTCGTTTATATGGTCCCAGATTCCAAACAACGAGAAGAGCAAGAGAAAATATTATCCCTTTTTCATAGTCTTTTTAACCCAATGCTGAACCCTCTCATTTACAGCCTGAGGAACGCTCAGGTAAAGGCTTCTTTGTATAGAGCACTGAAGAAAAGGTCCATGTGAAATATAGATAGAATATTGTTTGGGGGTTTCCTTTTAAATTATGCGGTTTGCTGAAGCAAAAATTCAGATAGGTTCCCATTTGGAAGTTTGAATTAAACGTGGTAACTGTCCATCTTCTAGCTCTAAAAATAGGGCAAAATTCCATGGAAAAGTGTATCTTCTGAAACCGAGAGACTGTGTTAGTATTTGGGACATCTAAATTATCAGACTATTTAGTCTTTCTTTGAAAAAACATTAAATTTCTTTATCTTTTCAAGCCAGGAATATTCACGTATGGAGAAAAAATTAAATGTAAAACCAACATCACTGCATGACTCTGGCTGATGTATTTAGACATATGTGACTTTTTATCAACTTGTGGTAGCTGGACACAGTACAGAAAATTAATGCCATAAGAAAGAACTTCCACAGATCTGAGATTCCAATACAGAAAACATTGCGGAGTTATAGGACTCTGCCTCACCAATTGTGAGTCTGATGAAGGAAGAGTTTAGAGAAATGCTAAATTCCTTGATGGAATAATTTAGGAGTAAAGGGGAAAATGTTAAGGAAAGAGTTTATCCAATGAGAAACTAGGTAAAAAAAAATCCTAAAATATATTTAATGCTTCGGATTTGGTTCAATAAAGGAAATTCATCAGTAAATGTGTAAATGGTTCTAGAGGTAAGGGTTTTGAGTGTTGCTCAAACATTATGTTTATTCTTGGGTTATAATGATTTCTTTTTTTTTTTTTTAGTGAAAAAATTTTTTTAATTTTTTTTTAACGTTTATTTTTGAGACAGAGAGAGACAGAGCATGAATGGGGGAGGGTCAGAGAGAGAGAGGGAAACACAGAATCTGAAACAGGCTCCAGGCTCTGAGCTGTCAGCACAGAGCCCGACGTGGGGCTTGAACTCATGAACTGAGAGATCATGACCTGAGCTGAAGTCGGACGCTTAACCGACTGAGCCACCCAGGCGCCCCAATGATTTCTTTTTTAAAAACAATTTCTAATAAGAGAAGATTGAATCACCTGTTGAAGTTCTTGAAATTGTTCCCACCAATATTTTTCATAATTATTGAACCAACTTGTCAGAAGATGGTTTGGGGTTGCACCAAATATCAGGAGATAGCTATGACATACCTAACATCATCTTTCTTTCACGGCGGCAGAAGTTTCTCTGGATTTACAAGATTTGAACAACTGTCTTCATGATGCTAATGTTGATAAAATAAATAAGAGCTGCTTTTTTTTTTCCAATGATTCAATATTTGCAGATATTGCAAAATGATCACCACAGTAAGTCTAGTTAAATTGGTCACTATACATAGTTACAGTTTTTTTTTTTCATGTAATGACAACTTTTAAGGTGTACTCTTTTAAGAGCAACTTTCAAATATGTAATACAGTATTCATAACTCTAGTTACTTTGCTCTGCATACATCTCCACGTTTTCTTTATTTTATAACTGGAAGTTTGTATCTCTTGACCCTCTTCACCCATTTCACCTATTCCCCACACCCTGGCCTCTGGCAATCACCAGTCGTTCTCTGTATCTATGAGCTAGTTTTGTCTTACTTCCCTTCTCTTCCTCTTCCCTTTCCTTCCCCTTCCTTCCCTTCCCAGCTCCCCATATAAGTGAGATCATATGGTATTTGTCTTTCCCTACCTGGCTTACTTCACTAGCATAATGCCCTCAAGATCCATCCAGGTTGTCAGAAATGGCAAGGTTTCCTTCTTTTTTATGTCTGAATAGTATTTCATTGACCACAATTTTAAATCCCTTGTGCCATCAATGGACACTTAGGTTGTTTCCATGTCTTGGCTGTTGTGAATAGTGCTGCAATGAATATGGGGGTGCAGATATCTTTTTGAGTGATTTCATTTCCTTTGGATGAATACCCAGGAATGAAATGGCTGAATCAAATGGTAGTTCTATTTTTGAATTTTTTGAGGAGCTTCCATAACTGTCTTCCACAGTGGCTGCACCAATTTACATTCCCACCAACAGAGCACAAGTGTTCCCTTCTCTCTGCATCCTCACCAACACATGTAATCCTTGCCGTTTTGATGATAGCCATTCTAACAGATGTGAGGTGATATCTCAATGTGTTTTTGATGATGATGAATGATGTTGAGCACCTTTTCATGTACCTGTTGGCCAAGTGCATGTCTTCTTTGAAAAATGTCCATTCAGATCCTCTGCCCATTGTTAAAACTGATTGTTTTATTGCCATTGAGTTGTATGAGTTCTTTATATATTTTGGATATTAACACGTATCAGATATATGATTTCCAAATATTTTTTCCCACTTACTAGGTTGTCTTTTCATTTTGCTGATGGTTTCCTTTGCTGTGAAGATTGGTTTTATTTTAAAATATATCAAGACATTAAGTATTTTGAATTTTTTGCAAGTCATGAAAAATTTATTAAAATCAAGATTTATAAAATTCTGGGGTGCCTGGGTGGCTCAGTCAGCTAAGCATCTGACTTCAGCTCAGGTCATGATCTTACAGCTCATGTGTTGGAGGCCCAAGTCGGGTTCTGTGCTGACAGCTCAGAGCCTGGAGCCTGCTTTGGATTCTGTGTCTCCCTCTCTCTCTTCCCCTTCCCTGCTCACACTTTGTGTCTCTCCCTCTCAAAAAATAAATAAACATTAAAAAAAAAGATTTATAAAATTCCAGGGGTTCCTGGGTGGCTCAGTTAGCTGAGTGTCTAACTTCAGTTCAGGTCACGATCTCAGGGCTCATGAGTTCGAGCATGGCATCAGGCTCTATGCTGACAGCTCAGAGCACAGAACGTGCTTCAGATTCTGCGTCTTCCTCTCTCTCTGCCCCTCCCCTACTCACCCTTTGTTTCTCTCTCTCTCTCTCTCTCAAAGATAAATAAACATTAAAAAAATTTTTTTAAGTTATAAGATTCTAGAATAAGTACAAAATTAAGCATACATTTTAAAAATATATGGTAACAATTATATATATATATAGTTCTCAAAGCATATAATATATAGTATTCAACACTGCAAGAAATATACTGAAAAAGACAACCAAAAAGGTGAAGTCCATATTGCTGCTGTGGACGTTTAATATGCCTAAATAAATAAATACATAAATAGAATTCAATTAAGCAAAGGGTTATTATACATACTTCCTCTTTGTTGCCAGTTTTTTCCATCATAATTATCATAATTTTATGTCTAAATTTTTCATATATGCTACCAATACATGATTGTAACCATAAAAATAAAGATAATTTTATGCTTCTTCCCTTTTCTGAGCAAGATAATTATATTATTTTGGGATAAAAATTGCCACCATTTTTAGAGTTAGAAATTCTTCAAAGAATAAGCCTTTGCTGAAACATGAAATGAAGACAGTTCTAGAGAAAATTACAGCATTTTAATGCAGTATTTCCAACGAGAATTAAAAGTTGGCTTAACTATTGCCCCAAGTCAATAACTCAGATTCTAAGACGGCAGGCTGTTTATTTTGAATAAGCTTAATTATATTCAAGATGATTAGCAAGCCTTATAAACTATCAAGTTATTCAAGTGAATCCAAATAGGAAAAGTCATATGGTTGTCATATTAAACATGATGCACTTTTAAGTAAAAGTGTAAAGCATTTCTCCATTGTCTTATTTCTTATACACAATGAATGGAAAAACAGACATAAAGTTGTTGAAAATTCTTAAGACAGTAAAAAACTGTGTTTCTAAACCACCATCTGGTTGGGGTGTCTGGGTGGCTCAGTCAGTTAAGCATCCTATTTCGGCTCAGGCCATGATCTCATGGTTTGTGTGTTCGAGCCCCGCATTGGGCTCTGTGCTGACAGCTCAAAGCCTGGAGCCTGTTTCAGATTCTGTGTCTCCCTCTCTCTCTGCCCTTTCCCTGTTTACACACACTCTCTCTGTCTCTCAAAAATAAACATTTTAAAAAGAAAGTAGGGGCACCTGGGTGGCTCAGTGGGCTCAGATCATAATCTCTCAGTCCATGGATTCGGCCTGCATTGGGCTCTGTGCTGACAGCTCAGAGCCTGGAACCTGCTTCAGATTCTGTGTCTCCCTCTCTCTCTCTGCCCCTCCCCTGCTTGCATTCTCTGTCTCTCTCTCAAAAATAAACATTAAAAATTAAAAAAACCTAACAATTATCCACACTAAAGTATTATCTGGTTCAAAATTATTTGTAGGGTATAACTTAGAGTAGAATTTAATTCTTACCCTGGTGCTTAGCTTCATTTGTCCTGTCTGTTCCTGTAATACTTCGGAGGTGTCAGACCCATGTTTTGGTGTGTGTGTGTGTGTGTGTGTGTGTGTGTGTCTGACTCCTGTACTGTAAGCCGCCTTATAAGAAAGCTATAGAATCTTCTATCAGAGGAAGAGGGCGGCTGCTGCAGCCTCTGGTGACCGGAGGAGGGTCTTCCGAAAGCGAATACGTTTCTGCAGAGTCACACTGGGGTCGAGCAGGGCCCCACGGCCGGACTCCTCTTACAAGAAAGGCGCGGAGGAGGGAAGGCACACGCACCCGGACACGCCCCGGCCCCACACGAAAGCGATAAATAGCCCCGGGGTCAGCCGGAGGTCAAGAACTCGGAGATGCGTGAGGTTAAAAGGGCGGACACCGGCGCCAGGGTCGAGCCAGGGCCGCGGGGACCAACGCCGTCTCCCCTGCGTCCCCTGCGTCCTGCGCGGCTGGGGCAAGAACCGGAAAGCCCGGGCCCCCCGGTGACGAGAAAGGGTCCTTCCGCCCCAGGAGGTCAAGGCCTGCCAGCGGGCCGGGCGCCAGCGCGGTGCTCGACGGGAGACCCCCTGCGACAAAGGACACGCTCAGGGACGCGGCATCGGGACGCCGCCCCCCGGTCAAGCGTGGAGACTCAGGGCTGGTCCCGGCCGCGGCACGGTGTTCGCGGGGCCCTGTGGTGTCCCGCTGCCCCGACGTGAGGCCCTTCCCCCTCGAGCTCTGCCTGGAACAGCAGGGTCCCGCCACGGGGCCTCTGGACGTGACGAGAGGGCGCGGTCGGCAGCAGCCTCCTACCTGCTGGTTGTCGCCAGCACACCTGCTCCTTATTCTCCGTTAGCCTTCAGGGCTCCCCGGTTCCCCGGCCTCCCCGTGGACCCTTCCCTGCTTGTACTGCCTGAGCCGGTGATTCCCTTTAAGGCCTCAAGAAAACGGCAGGAGCTCTAACACATCAGGGCAGTGATGTCTTCTGTGCTGTGCTGTCCCCTTGTTCTCTTGGGAATAATGTAGAGAACCAACAAGCTGATGGCCGCACGGACGTGGCCAGGGGCCCCTCCCTCATGTGTCAGAAGAGGAGCCTCTGGGTCCCTTTCTCTGGCACCTTCTGGAATAACCAAGGCGAATCGCAGATTCACGCCCATCTCAGATCCGGTGGAGAGGCTCGGTCTGGGACTGCCGGCTGTCCTGCCGATGGACAAGCGGCCGCGTGGGCAGTGAGCACACAGTACAGTACAAGGAAATGACCTAGCTTCGATGACCTGAACTGTTGATTCCTTCCCACTGGGGCTCTTCGAAGTTCAGCTTCTTGAAAGTTAACCATGTCATCTGACCCCTGACAAGGCCCCACCTGACAGCTGGAGAATCAAGCAGAATGACAGCAGATCAGTTAGTGACCAGTTTACGGACACGGTCTCTAGAGGCAGGCTTCCTGAGTTCAAATCCACTTACCAGCTGTTGACCCCGGGCTAGTTATTTAACCCGTCTCTGTTCTATCATCTGCAAAATGGAGATAATAATTGTACCTACCTCACCGAGTAATCACGTAGACTGAGTTATTTTTTGTAGATGCATGGGGCAGGCATAATACATAGCAGGAACTGTGTAGGTGATTGATAAATGACAGAATAAACGCATCTACCATGGGCTTGGTATTGTGGTCGGGATTAGAATCCAAGGATAGAAAACTATATCTCCTATTACCTTTCTCCTTTAACGCATAAAGTTTATTAGTGAGAAGAGATGAGATTAGAAGCTGAGAAAACAGTGGTCCCAAATCTGTTGTGAGACAGAACACTTTTGCAAGATGCAATTCACAACCCCTCCTGAAAAGTCATTACAGACCCTGATAAGCCTCTGAACAGTTTTCTAACTGACTTTCATGGTACTTCAAGAGCCTTTCTGGGAATGTGGGGTTATGACTCAGCTGACTGTCAGTTTGGGGACTTGCCTACATGTTTAATTCATTTGGTGATCTTTAACCAGACATTTTCATACTGTATCTGCTCTTTTTTTTTTTTTTCCTACAGAATGTTTTTACCAGCAGGAGGCATCACTGAGTTTGGTTTACTCAGCAACCTCTCTTTAAGCAGCTTGTTTGAAATAGAACCTCCAGGTGAGGTCGAAATCACTTTCCATCTCTTTCCTCCTATCTCCCGTCTCCCCTCTTCCCTCTCCTTCCTTTGGAACGGAGAAACCCAGAGAAAACTTGAGACAGCCTGTGGTTCTCATCTTAGCTTGCACCAGAATCACCTGGAGGGTTTGTTAAAACCCTGATTGCCGGGAGCCACTCCTGGAGTTTCTGATTCTGTGAATGTCAGTGAGGTCTGAGAATCTGCATTGCTACTAAGTTACCCGGTGGAGCAGACGGTGGCCATCCAGGAATCACCCATGAGATAAACAATCTCAATGGAAAGTTTTTTCAGCATGACCTTCAACCCAGGCACAACTTTTCTTTCCATCTCCAAACCCTAAAGCTCTCCCCACCCCTCCGGGAGAAGGAGTGGACTCAGACTGATAATCCCAACCCATGAAGTTGAAAGACAATCCCATTGGAGGGGAGGATGCTGAGTATATAATGTTAAAGGGATGTTGGGGAGGATAAAGAGGACTTTTCCTGGAGTATTTCAGTGGGAAATTCCCTGGGAGAATCAGATTCTCACCCTGAGACCCACTTCTGAATCTCCACCAACTGGTGCTTTTGTGCGGGTTGGATTGGATCCATTTAAACTGGAGAAAAGGATTGGTTGAGTGTTCTTCATGACTCTCAGGAAAAGGTCGAGGCGCTTGACGTTTTTGAGCTGCAGCACTTTTCTCCAGGGGAAGGAGTGAGGAGACTGAGAGATCTATGCGTGGCCCCAAGTTCCCACTAGTGTTCCCCAACACCCAGCCCCCCTGCCCCACCTCCCCACAGCCCTGCTCCATAGACGCAGGGGGAGGGAAAGGAGTGCAGTCTGCCTGTGATAAGCATCCCTTCTCCCCATTGCTTAATTCCTGTAGGTGGAATACATCCAAAACTATCCTCCCAAAGTTTCTCGTGGTTACAGGTTATTCGGGAAACAAATTTAATTTTACAAATACACACACCTCGTTCTCCAACACAATACCTGCAACATCTATTAACACGTTGGAGTTGTTTTTATCAGGGTTCCCAACCTCAGCTGGTGGTCATAAACCTCACATGGGGACCTTTTACAAACCACAAGGCCAGGACCCAGCCTTGGACCCACATCATCAGGATCTGGAGGTTGTGGTCTCAGAACTGCTGAGGTCTCCAGGTGATTCGAGTGGGCCTCTACGGGCGGAAAACAGCCCTGTTTCAATCAAAGAGCCAGCTACATCTCTGTGAGGGCTGAGCTCCTTTGATTAGGGCAGCGAGTTTAGGGGCAGTTTAGCGTACTGGTTTAGGGGCAGGGAAGCTGCATGAGGGTGCTGCGTGCAGAGGGAGAGACAAGACTGGGGAGCGTGAGAGCTTTCGAGAAAAGGAGCCGCCATCACAGATCAGGAAACTTCCCTGAGAAACATCCAGTGTCCAAAGTCACCAGTGGCCTCAATCATGATCTCTTGAGTAGAGTAACGACAGAAAACCTCAGCTGTCCCACGTTGGCTGCATTTCCAGCCCAGCTCTGACTCTGCAGTGGGTGAGGGAGAGAATGAAGGTAAGTGCTTGAAACTCACCTCCAGTATCTTCCTTTTTTATAGGGCGGAACTTATGCTATTCAAGGGGCCACCCTAAGTATGGCTTTGTTGTAATTAGGAGACTGTCGTTGGGGGCTCAAAGTCATCAGCACTTGGAGGATGCCCTCCAGAGAAGACTGTGGGTATTTCACATAAGGATTTTGGTTTTTAACTTTACTAAGAGAGTGGTTGTTTGAATTTCTCATGGAGGGGAACAGAATGCATTGATGGTAATGTTGATCACTTGTGCCTTTTACATGGTGACTAGAACAGAAATTTGAAGTATTTGGTTAAAATCTCTGCTTATTTGTGGACTTAAGAAAATGAAACTCAATGACCCACATAGTGAATAAACCTTATGGCTGTAGTAGTAAAAGAAGTGATTTCTTTTCTAAAGACTTTGTCCTATTTAGCTGCTTTTAAATTAGTGGACTCAAAGAGTGCCCTGAAAAATTTCTAGAAAATGGGCTCTTTAGCATGTAATGCTAAAGCATTTTTCTTAACCTGTAAAAGTTCTTCATTCAGAGAGTTGGCTTTGTATTTACAACTAATTAGATTGGGCAGACTTTTCCACTGGTCTCTGGTATTCAGAAATTGTGTGTTTTCCTCCAGTGCCTAAATATGAGTGTGTTTTTCTTTCCCACAAAGAACAGATGGATCATCAAGGCCAGAATTATTTTCAAAGTAACATCCCTGTGCTTAGTCATGACTCGCTTATAAGCCACTTGGTCCCTTTATCTTAATGAGGTGCTCTCAGAACCTTCTTTAAATTCCTGTTCTTTCTTCACTCCTGTTTTCAAAACCCTGTAAATGATATCCCGGGTTGTCTTCTATCAAATCCATTTTCTTATTCTAGACACTCAAAACTCATCTTCTGGAAGCACAAGTTTCATTTCTCATGATTTCTTTCACCACAGTGGTCTTCTCGCTGTTTAAATGGCAAGACCATCGGCTGCTCATCCTCACCAGAGAACTTCATTCATGTCATTTTCCATACTGGAGTAGCCCCTCTACCAGTGATGTACTGCTGGCCATGGCAGCCAGCAACCCCATGAGGATAGTTATGACCACCAGAACAGCCCCTTATTGACCCACTTGTTTCAGGAAGTTGCTGGCCATAGAAAATATCACCCCCTCTAACTGTGAACAGTCTTTCCACCTTTGAGGGGCCCTATACTGCTTGCTTACCCTGTTACGGCCAACCAAGGACTGTGTAATATCACAGAAGACAAATTAGACAACTCGACTTCCAAGAAGGACCACTTGTGGTGGTGGTGCAGAATATCATGATAGTCAAGGGAAAGGAGTGTTTCAAAGAGGGAGCGATGGACTGTGTTAAATGCTGCTGGCAGGTCAAGTCAGATAAGGATAGAGAACCGGTCGTTGGGTTTAGCAAAGTCAAGATAATTGGTGAGAAAAACGGTCTCACATTTGACTATAGATATGTTTAAAGGAACAGGAGCAAAGGCATTTGAGACAAATGGTGGGAGAACAGTTCTTGAGTAGGCGGGAGGGCTGGATTCCTGGCCTAAGTGGCGGACTGTCCTTCATGACGGACAACCCAGTAACTTCGCAGTAACAGCCGAGGAGCTGGGAAGAAGTGCAGGTCCAGGAACTCCGTCAATGTGTTAGTTAGGGTTGTGCAAGTTCTTGTTTGATTCTTCTGTGTCCTCAGTCACTGTCAGTCAGTAGCTGGGACTGTTGAGTGGGAGGACTCATGGGAGGCTTAAAGAGAGAAAATATGAGGGAAAAATCACCTGGCAAGGAGAGGAGATTAGGGAAACAGGAAACAGGATGAGCTGTGGTAGCATCCAGGACAAATTGATGTGATTGCTCATGAATTTAAGGGGATCTGAGTCGTTATGGCTATGTGTTTCCCTTAGTTGTGTGGGTGCTAGTGAAGCCATTTATCATCTTAATTTACATCTAAATGCTTAGGGCACAATAGCCCCTCTAATGTAGGATGTATATTTGGGGGAGAAATGTTGTAGAAATAGGACAAAATGGGGTGCCTGGGTGGCTCAGTTGGTTAGGTGTCTGACTCTTGATTTCAGCTCAGGTCATGATCTCACGGTTCATGGGATGGAACCCTGCATTGGGCTCTGCACTGTTCGCATGGAGCCTGCTTAGGATTCTCTCTCTCCCTCTTCGCCCTGCCCCCATTCATGTTCTCTCTTTCACTCTTTAAATAAATAAATAAACTTAAAAAAAGAGAGAAGAAATGGGACCAAGTTTGGGCAGTAGCTTGAAATCAAAAAAGACAAGAAAGCACCGAAGGACTGGGATTCAATCTCCCTGAGTTTCTCCATAAAAATTAATATTTGCAATAGATATTCCTGGTAATTATCTCACATTAACACTTTTTAGCAGGCAAAGATTGTTCATTCCCTAAAGAAAATAGAGTCCTTTGAGGCTGCCTTAATAAGCACCATGGGATTTACATTCATCATGAACTTTCCAAAAGTAGAACATGGAGACAGGAAATTTCAAGATCAAGTACACAATACATTCATATCCTTGGGGATTGTACTAGGTGACATAATAAAGTATGACTTACCTATTAAATTTTTATGCCAAGATTCTCTTTAGCACAGATACCCATCCTTCTTCCTGGGTCCTTCTCTGCATAAGTGGATGCATGCAGGTGTACATACACACACGCGCACACACACACACACACACACACACACGGAGAATAAAGCTGGAGAGCCAAGAGGTGAGGGGCAGGTTTTTACTCTACCTGTAGGGAAGGCCTAGAATGTTGGGAAGATGCTTTGTAATTTGTTCTCTGGATTCCATAGATACATCTCTGGGGAACAGGTTGGTTCTAAGTGATCAGAGTATAAAGCCCTCACATCTAGAAGCCTCCTGAGCACCCTGAATCCTGTCCAGTGATCAGGGAAGAAAGAGGATCTGGAACTCCTCATTTCCCCAAAACTGCTTCAAGGAGTGGGTGACACAGCTCCAACCTTCTCCCATCTCTGTGTGTGTTCCTGTACGTGAAAGCCCCACTTGAGAAAGTGCAGGAAATAGTACTTCTGTTTGTCTAAGTCATCATTTATCCATTGGTTAATAGTTTAGAGAAGAGCAGAGCAGCCAACTGGCAGGAATTGATAAAACCTAATAGGTTTGGGAAGGATAAAAGGCCACTTTTGTGCAGATGCATTTTTCCTCACTATTTTGGGAGACTCCGAGCAGTATCCATTTGCTACCCATGATGATAGGTGTCTGACGTCTCTTCATTCCCCTCTGGCCATTTGTAGGAGGGGCTGGTGGCACCAGCTGTTCGTGGCTCAAGGTATCAACTGAAAAGGACATAAGACCATCTAATCCTCTTGTCTCACATCACAAATGATGGTGAACTCAGAGGTGTTATGTCATTTGTCTTTGAACTATATTTCATTTCCTCCTCTGCTGAGAACCATGTGTTCCTACTCTATCCTAGGAATATCTCCAGCCAGAGAAGTGAGGAACATTAGGGTCCTTTTCTTTGCTGCCCAGGAGGGAGATGTTAATAAGTAGCAGGAAGAAATCCCATAGCTATTAGATAAAGATTCCATAATTATTTCTTCTAGCAGCACTGAAGCTGGTGCAGGGGATAGAATAGCTTCTTTTTTGATTTGATGGTCCTCATCCTAGGGAAACCCTTTGTCAGATCCTAGATAATGTGAGTACCGTCATCACTTACTACACGTGGGGGGAAAGTTCTAGCTGGGGAAAATATGATAAAAAGTCCTTACTACAGGAACAATTTCTCTATTTCACATGTGTTTGTACTTGGCAACGTCTTCAGGGAATATTTTTGTTTTTTATGCTTTTTGCATTTATTTTAAGGCACTTTTTAAAAAAAATAGTATAACAAATGAAAATGCATTTTGAAAAATTTTACAGAACTCAAAAGAAAATCAAGAGAGTCCTGTCAGAGCTTGGAATGTGATAAGGCACAGAATTTCTAACACCTTCCTCTAAACTGAAATAATTTATTTTTATCTGTATCTTCAACATTCTTATACATGAGATTCAAGTCACTACTTATTAGGCTCAAAGGGTTTTCATATCGATGTTAACCCTACTTTTTCTATGTAGAAGGAGAGAATTGATGATCTGCTAACAGGAAATTACTAGAATGCCGTTCTAGGTAGCACATACCTGAGCTTATAAGCCATCAGAGTCCACCAAAGTGGTGTGAGAATTAGAACCGAAGGGTTTCACTTCTACGACAAGTCAGGGAATGATTACTTCTCTGTAGACACGAGGGAGGGTGGGACAAGTTGTAGGAATATTAAAGACAAAGCCCTCCAATGATGGTTTTATAGTATCATAATTGATGCTATTTATTTTTTTCCCAAATAAAAATTCCAAACATATATTAAAATTATGTAGAAATTCAAATACGTTAATTGAATCTCCTGTAAAGTAAAATCTTATATAATATACACTGTGATAAATGTATTCTTTTAATCTATGATGACAGCATGCCTGAAATGCAGAATAAATTTTGGAGAGATTGAATTTTTTTGAGAGCTGGATTTAGAAGCTAATACCAGATAATTGGGAGCATTGGAGAGAGACAGTGAAGATGGATGGCCATCTCAGAGTCTAAGTCTGCTCTGAAAGCCAAAGAATCAGGCAAATGGTGTCAGGGTACTATTAGTAAGAGGAAAAAAGCTGTAATTTTGACTTATGTATAAATTTAGGAATTTGTGTAGAAAAGATTCCACATTAAACTAAGTAGCTAAGGCCCCAAGCAGTCCCAACTCAGGATACAAGGGCAGACCAGAACTAGCAATTAAAGCAGCAGGCTACCATAGAGGCTTTTAATGGTTGGGTTGAGATTAATCATGTTTAAAGGTTTAATGACATTAATTTTAACATTATTACCTAAACTTTGGATGTTAAAGATATGCACTGAAATTAGATGAAAGCCTTAGAATCATTTTTACTGGTGAGCTGACTCAATATTGCTTGAGGGACTCATGAGCTATCATTAAATAGAAAAACCTCTGACCTCTCCTCCCTGGTATACAACACAGAAGGTTGTCACTATAAGAAGTTAATTGTAAATCAGCGCCTGTAATAGATTGTATTTGCCATTTGATATTTTATTCAGGGCGCTTATCTGAAATCAGTGTATTTGTGTTACCTCAGTGGCAATGCTACAAAAATTAGACTTTTCTGCAGTTTCAGGTTTTGAAGGGTGACTGTCTTCCTTCCTTCTTGTCCCCTGAAAATGAACTGCATGAACATTATATATAATCTATACACCATCCTAAATGTGCCTTCCTAATTGTTGACCATCTGTTGAACACTTTTCACATGGCAAATGAACTGGAAACCTTAATTCTTTTATGTAGATTTGCCACATCATTCTCAATATATACTGAAGATATAGAAATATTTTTCTCATTTATGGTGAATTACAGGAGCTAAAATTAGATAGTATCCATCCCCCAAATTAAATGTAATATCAACATTTATTTTTTTATTTTTATTTTTTATTTATTTATTTTTTTGCCAACAGAGTTTTATAAAATTCTTTAGGTGTGAGATACATAATGAGGGTTAGTAGGTTGGGTATAAGTAAAACCAACTCTTTTTTTGCTTTTTCTTTTTTTTGTTAAATATGAAATTTATTGTCAAATTGGTTTCCATGTAACACCCAGTGCTCATCCCAACAGGTGCCCTCCTCAATGCCCATCACCCACTTTCCCCTCCCTCCCACCCCCCATCAACCCTCAGTTTATTCTCAGTTTTAAGAGTCTCTTGTGGTAAAACCAACTTTTGAAATTAAAATTTTAAACTGTATTTTTACTTAACTATGGTTAAATATCTGCTACTATATTTATTTTTAAAAATCATTAAATATATAGGTTTTTTTTCAGAATTATCTCCTTCAATTTAGAACCAGAAAATCATACCTATTCCCCTGCCTGATGTCCAATCATATTTTAGATTTCAAAGGTGATGTGATACACTATAATTTTTAAAATCCTCATTTATATGATTTTATTCACATAATAAAGACAAACTGAATAATGTTAATTGATATTCATAGGCTCTGAAATCAGAGAAACCCTTTATGGAACTCAATATTGATCACATGATTTTTTAAATTTTAACATATATTTTTTTAATTTACATCCAAGTTAGCATATAGTGCAACAATGATTTCAGGAGTAGATTCCTTAATGCCCTTTAGCCCATCTCCTTTTATCCCATCTCCCCTCCCACACCCCCTCCAGTAACCCTCTGTTTGTTCTCCATATTTGAGTCTCTCATGTTTTGTCCCCCTCCCTTTTTTTATATTATTTTTGTTTCCCTTCCCTTATGTTCATCTGTTTTGTATCTTAAAGTCCTCATATGAGTTAAGTCATATATTTGTCTTTCTCTGACTAATTTCACTTAGCATAATACTCTCTAGTTCCACCACATAGTTGCAAATGGCAAGATTTCATTCTTTTTGATTGCTGAGTAATACTCCATTGTATATCTATACCACATCTTCTTTATCCATTCATCCAAAGCCTACCAAAGTAGGCTCTTTCCCTACTTTGGTCATTGTTGGTAGTGCTTCTATAAACATTGGGGTGAATGTTGATCACACAATTTTTGCATGGATTTTGTAGCTGGTGCTGGGGGTACCCTGTCTGTAACATGTTTTTATTCTATTTCAGAGCACACAAGCCTGGCCTCACAGGCCAGCATGTGAATTTCTTTGCCTGATCACTTTCCCTGGCCCCAAGAGGCACTTTCTAGCTCATTGGGCAGGGAGAGGGAGCCTAATGCTTGGTCCATCCACCCTAAGACCGTCAACCAATAGCTGATTCTACTTAGTCGATCAGCTCAGCTTCAAGGAAACTTCACTTTCCTTGACCTCCAGATAGCTTAACACTGAGAAGCATATGCTACACTGGCTCCAAGATTTTTCCATTAGGTTCAAACTCCAATTACTACAATTTTAGCTGGCTTGATCACCTACCCTTCATAGGCAGGCTTTACTTGGTTCTCCCCCTTTCTTCCACCTCTACTTGTAGAGGATTATCTTCTAAAAACCACTTCTGGAGGAAGTGGCTTCTGGAGGAACTCAAACTAAGATACATGTATTTTAAGTAGAATCAATATTTAGATTTATTTAATTCATAATGGGAAAAGATGTTCACAGATGATAAATTTTGAACATGGATAGAAACTTGACATGGTGATTTTTATGTTTATGAATATAAAAGCTATATGTAGGATTCTGGGGATTCTAGCACTAAAATATTTGGTTGTCAGAATATATTGCATTACTATTTAAAAAATTCTCACTTATACCATTTCATATAATAACTAAAAAATGTTAAACTGATGTTCACAGATTTTTAAATCTGTATTGAGCACAAAATTTGGGGAATGTGCTTATGACTCTCATTTTTTTTTATTTTTAGAAACTGATTTTATAAAGAGACATAGCCCAGATTATTTTTGTCAAATAAGCATCCCCAAAACTTTATTTTTCGAGGAATAGGTAAATTACATAATACATTTTTTAATGTTTATTTATTTATTTTGAGAAAGAGCACACATGTGTGCATGAGAGTGGGGGAGGGGCAGAGAGAGGGAGAGAAAGAATCTTAAGCAGGCTCCATGCCCAGCACAGAGCATAACATGGGGCTCAAGACGGGGTTCAGTCTCATGAACTGTGAAATCATGACCCGAGCTGAAATCAAGAGACACCTAACCAACCAAGTTGGACACTTAACTAACTGAGACACCCAGGTTTCCCTAAATCATACGTTTAAAAAACTAATTATAGACATTCCTACAATAACTACTTGTGTGGTTACATGGATTGTATTGTCAAGCAAAAAGATAAGCCCTTGTTTCAATCTTCTCTAACAAGCTAAGATAGAATTTTTTTCCCTTGGAAGCTAGAAAAAAAATTATAATCATCTTATGAATATTCATATATAAATTTATGTAGGGCAAAAACAAGTTGTAATAAACTTAAAGGATTGATATTATGCAAAGCATCTTTCCTGATTGCAATAGAATAAAACTAGAAATGAATAATAATAGGAAAAACAAAATCATAAATAAGTGTAAATTAGAGACCACACTCTAACAACAAATTGGCTCAAAGAAGAAAACACAACGGAAGTTAAAATATACCTTGAAACTACTGAAAACGAAAACAGAGTATATCAAAATTTATGGGCTACATAGAGAGTGGTAAAAAAGAAAAAAATATCTCTAATATAACCTAATATTATCTCTTGAGGAACTAGAGAAGAAAGAGCAAACTAAAGCCAAAGCCAGAAGAAAGAATAAAAAGGATAAAGGAAGAAAAAAGAATAAAAAGATAAAGGAAGCAGAAAATAGGGGAAAAAATAGAGAAAATGAATGAAATTAGAAGTTAGTTCTTTGAAAGGATCAACAAAATTGATAAAACTTTGGATAGGTTAATGAGAAAAATTGAAAGTATTAAAATCATAAATGAGTGTGGGGAGGGGTGCCTGGGTGGCTCAGTCAGTTAAGCATCCGACTTCAGCTCAGGTCATGATCTTGTGGTCTGCAAGTTTGAGCCCCGCATTGGGCTCTGTGCTGACAGCTCAGAGCCTGGAGCCTTCTTCAGATTCTGTGTCTCCCTCTCTCTCTGTCCCTCCCCTGCTCATGCTCTGTTTCTCTGTCTCTCTGTCTCTCTCAAAAATAAACATAAAAATAAAAGAAATGAATAAGGGGAAATTACTGATTTTATAGAAATAAAAAGGAATATAAGAGAGGATCATGAAAATTGTACAATCTGATGAAATAGAAAAATTCCTAAAAACATACAACCCATGAAGATTTGAAGAAATAGGAAATCTGAGTAAATCCATAACTAGTAAGGAGATTGAATCAGTATTTAAAAACCTCCCAATGAAAGTCCAGACCAGATAATTTCATTGGTAGATTTTACCACTGTTTAAGCAAACAAAAAATAACCATCTTTCATAAGCCCTTCCAAATATTGAAGAGGAGGGAGCACTTCTAACTTATTCCATGAGGCCACTATTACCCTGTTACAAAAGTCAAAGACAGTAAAAAAAAAGAAAAAAAAAAAAAAAGAAACCTGTATCTCTATATAAATAGGAAAAATTATCAATAATCGTAATCTGGATCCAGGAACATCATACAGTATGTTTGGGGGTGAGGGGGTATTCCTGGTAAGCAGCCTTATTCCCAATACAAAAATCAATCAATGCAATACACCATATTTGTAGAACAAAGGGAAAAAAAAACCAACACCTGATTATCTAAGTGATGGAGAAAACTCATTAGACAAGGTTCAATATCCTTTAATGATGAGAAAAAGAGAAAACAACTCCACAGTCTAGGAATAGGAAGGAAACCATGACAGAAGCCATGATGAAGCCTCTTCTACTATTGGGTCCATTCTCCATCAGTGGAGTTGGATTTCATGTGAAGATTGCAAACCAAAGCAACCTCCATCTATGAAGTCCGTGAGACGTGTGCAGAGAATCCTGTACCAGCACTTCCAACTCAGGGAAACTGTGAGATAGAGTTGTTTTAAGCTGCTACACTTGTGGTAATTTGTTAGGGCAGCAATAAAAAAACTCACATGCTTTGGAATCTAACAGAAGTCATTTGAGTGCAGCTCTGGGCCTGGGCTGATAGTCTACAGTTCTTTAGTGCGACGGTCCTTTTAATTGTCTGCTTGCAAGATACCTTTACAATTGTAAATATTCTTGAGGACCCAAAGAGATTTTACTTATACGGGTATTTGTTGGCATTTGTCATAATAGGAATTAAAACAATTTGAAAGCATTTAAGTCACTTAAAAGATAATTTCATCATATGATAATTTATATTTAAAACAGACCGAGAGTGAAAAGATGACATTGTTTTACTTATTTTTTTCTTTTTTGTAAAATTCTTCAATGTTTGTCAAGGACAGCTAGATTTTTGTATTTGCTTCTATAGCCAATCTTAAAGTAGAAAATGTCATGTAGCCTTTGAAAAACTGCATTCCACCCTCGTGAGTGAATGAGAGTAGAAAAAGAATAATATCTTAAATTATTATAAAAATTATTTTGACCTCATGGAGAATTTCACAGGGTCTCGGGGTCCCTGGACTAACAATTAGGGAACTGCTGACTTAGTTTATTTAAACTTCAGTCGCCTTGGCTGTAAAATGATTAGATTAAATATATATATGCCACGTAAAGCATTTGGCACATTGTCAGAAACAGAATAAGCGCTCAATAATTAATTCCTTCTCAGGTTTGCCCTGACAAATTCATGGAAACTACCTCTCAACAATCAAAATCCCTGCTGCCTATGGGCCTTCATGGGGTCTGAAGAGAAGCCTGAGTTTATAAACCTATAGTCCTTTTGGAGGCTTAAATATTGTAATTTGTGATATCTCCCTCAGGTTTTTTCTTTACTTGTGAGATATTCAAAGTCTGTGAGCATAAAGAGTGTGATGCTAGGAGGCGCCCTGCCTCTTTCTAGAAATTTCCTCCAAGGTCAACTAGATAAAATCTTTGTTCTCCTCCAGAGACAGAAGTTTCAGGGAATTTTCCCCCCTTCTCTTTAGGGAGAACTAGAGACATATGATGTCTCATGGTCCTTCTGGGAATTTGAGTTCTTTGCCGATTTAAATAAAACCTTTATTCCTAGAGGTTTAATTAGAACTTCATATTCTATTGCAAAGCCATCAGCAATTGTAATGAAGGTCTCGTGAGTCTGAGATTTCTCCTCTGCAGCCTTCTACAGCATCTTATGTAACTTACCTCTGAAGGGTCTTCTTTTGGTGAAAGTAGATTCCTGGGGAATATCCAGTGCTTATATCTGCATACGTGGAGAGATTTATTGGCACTGTGGGATGGTTTTTAGGACGGTAGTTGAAGTAGGACAAGGTGGAAGCCTGGCTATGTGGAAAGGAATGATATTCCTCAGTGAAATATCCTGAGTCCCTCCTAACTCAAAGTTACCTGGCAGACAGGTGCACTAGATGACCAGTTTCCACCCCCACCCAGCTCCAGGAACTTCTGCCCGCTGAGTTGTGACAGGGGCCGTGTAGTCCCTCAGTAGCTTCCTCTTCACTTCCCAGTGTGGTTGAATGGTGGGCTCCACATTAGGCTAACTCTATTGTTTAAGAAGAGATCTGGAAGTAGGAGAGGCTTCACGTGCAGGGATCTCCCCTGGATAAGGCTTTGATGGAGCCAAAAGAATAAAAGGACCTTCTACTAACTGATACCGGAGAAGATGTTGACAGAGTAGCTTTGTTGCTGGAAAGCAAAATTCTACTAAAGTTGCAGAAAGTCTTCTCACCAAAACAGTGTAAGACGTAAGCTTGCCGCATAGTTATTTCTTATTGTAATATTCTCAAGCTATAACTCAATGTTAATAATTATTAGGCTCAGAAATTACTATGCTGGATACAAGTATTTATCCTACCACAAAATGGGATAGAATAAGTGTCAATACCTTCAGCTAAAGTTGGAGAAGTAGCGTAAAGTTCCCTAACTCAGTTGCAGGATTGCCCAGGCAGAGGGAGAATTGCTCATACCGACCACCAGGACCTTCCTTTTCTGAGCTGCTGTTAACTTATTCTCTATTGGGAAGGGGAGATTGCATTTAGGCTATCTTGAAATCTTCTCTATTTCACTGCTGCATTACTTAAAAGATTTACTATGTCTTCACTATTTTTAAAAGTATCTTCATACTTGAGGCCTCCTGTAGGCTGATGTTTTTTCAAAGGCTCAAAATACTGTCACATGTGTCTTTGTGTTTCTTTCTTAGGTTATTTTATTTTCTGTAAATCTTTCAATAAAGCTATTTGCCTGAAACTTGGTTCTAAGCATCACTTCAAAGCAGGTGCAAGACATTAACTCACTTTGGCATTGCCATAGTTTCTGCAGATACACTATTGTCTACACCTTCAAAGCTTATTCAGATGTACCCTATAGAAACACTGCATTAAAATTACATGGATCGTTCATGGCATTTTTTGTAAGAGCAGTTTTCAAATGATTAAATTCTAATTTTGAACTTTCTAGTAAAGCGGAATTCATGTATTGCTCAGTAGATAGAAGATACTTATATAGAGATAGACAAATTAGTAAAGCATGGATTCATAAAACTAGAAGAATTTTGAGAGTTTGGATACTGTAATTTTTGGTATCTTTTTGAGGTCTATGATCTTTGAGATATTTACAAATCTATGTAGAACAGTGTAATGTCAATATGTGACCTGATGTGTGTGCATGTATATGAATTCTTTCTTCCATTTAACAAATATTTGAATGTCCGTTTCAAGAATTATACCAGCTATTATAAAAGGCATTCCCCAGAGATATATAATAGTAATTATATATAGAATAATGTCCAGAATATTTTTGTTACTAATTCTATAAGCATAAAAGAAAGTCAAGAAATAGGAATTGAAACTCTATCCATCATCTCTCAAGAGATTTATCTCCTATTATCTGGAAGTATGTTTTATAGAAAATACACTGTGGTCATGTATGGTAAAAGTCTTATCACAGTTACACAACATCAAAGATGTGTGGTGTTGATTACATTAAATATTTTTTTCTTTTTCTTTTTTTTTTCTCATTTTTAAGTACATATTTTATTCATTTATTTATTTTTAATATGAAATTTATTGTCAAACTGGTTTCCAGACAACACCCAGTGCTCATCCCAACAGGTACCCTCAATACCCATCACCCACCCTCCCCTCCCTCCCACCCCCCATCAGCCCTCAGTTTATTCTCAGTTTTTAAGAGTATCTTATGTTTTGGCTCCCTCCCTCTCTAACTTTTTTTTCCTTCCCCTCCCCCATGGTCTTCTGTTAAGTTTCTCAGGATCCACGTAAGAGTGAAAACATATGGTTTCTGTCTTTCTCTGTATGACTTATTTCACTTAGCATCACACTCTCCAGTTCCATCCACGTTGCTACAAAAGGCCATATTTCATTCTTTCTCATTGCCACGTAGTATTCCATTGTGTATATAAACCACAATTTCTTTATCCATTCATCAGTTGATGGACATTTAGGCTCTTTCCATAATTTGGCTATTGTTGAGAGTGCTGCTATAAACATTGGGGTACAAGTGCCCCTATGCATCAGTACTCCTGTATCCCGTGGGGAAATTCCTAGCAGTGCTATTGCTGTGTCATAGGGTAGATCTATTTTTAAATTTTTGAGGAAACTCCACACTGTTTTTCAGAGTGGCTGCACCAGTTTACATTCCCACCAACAGTGCAAGAGGGTTCCTGTTTCCCCACATCCTCTCCAGCATCTATAGTTTCCTGATTTGTTCATTTTAGCCACGCTGACTGGTGGGAGATGATATCTCAGTGTGGTTTTGATTTGTATTTCCCTGATGAGGAGTGACGTTGAGCATCTTTTCATGTGCCTATTGGCCATCTGGATGTCTTCTTTAGAGAAGTGTCTATTCATGTTGTTTATTTCTGCTCTGATCTTTATTATTTCTCTTCTTCTGCTGGGTTTAGGCTGCCTTTGCTGTTCTGCTTCTATTTCCTTTAGGTGTGCTGTTAGATTTTGTATTTGGGATTTTTCTTGTTTCTTGAGATAGGCCTGGATTGCGATGTATTTTCCTCTCAGGACTGCCTTCACTGCATCCCAAAGTGTTTGGATTGCTGTATTTTCATTTTCATTTGTTTCTATATATTTTTTAATTTCTTCTCTAATTGCCTTGTTGACCCATTCATTCTTTACTAGGGTGTTCTTTAACCTCCATGCTTTTGGAGGTTTTCCAGACTTTTTCCTGTGGTTGATTTCAAGCTTCATAGCATTGTGGTCTGAAAGTGTGCATGGTATGATCTCAATTATTTTATACTTATGAAGGGCTGTTTTGTGACCCAGTATGTGATCTATCTTGGACAATGTTCCATGTGGACTTGGGAAGAAAGCATATTCTGTTGCTTTGGGATGCAGAGTTCTAAACATGTCTGTCAAGTCCATCTGATCCAATGTATCATTCAGGGCCCTTGTTTCTTTATGGACATCTAGACCATCTAGATGGTCTATCCATTGTTGTAAATGGAGTATTAAAATCCCCTGCAATTACCACATTCTTATCAATAAGGTTCCTTATGTTTGTGATTAATTGTTTTATATATTTGGGGGCTCCTGTATTCAGCACATAGACATTTATAATTATTAGCTCTTCCTGATGGACAGACCCTGTAATTATTATATAATACCCTTCTTCATCTCTTGTTACAGCCTCTACTTTAAAGTCTAGCTTGTCTGATGTAAGTATGGCTACTCCAGCTTTCTTTTGACTTCCAGTAGCATGATAGGTAGTTTTCCATCCCCTCACTTTCAATCTGAAGGTGTCCTCAGGTCTAAAATGAGTCTCTTGTAGACAGCACATAGATGGGTCTTGTTTTTTTTTTATCCATTCTGATACCCTATGTCTTTTGGTTGGTGCATTTAGTCCATTTACATTCAGTGTTATTATTGAAAGATATGTGTTTAGAGTCATTGTGATGTCTGTAGGTTTCATGCTTGTAGTGATGTCTCTGGTACTTTGTTTCACAGGATCCCCCTTAGGATCTCTTGTAGGGCTGGTTTAGTGGTGATGAATTCCTTCAGTTTTTGTTTGTTTGGGAAGACCTTTATCTCTCCTTCTATTCTGAATGACAGCCTTGCTGGATAAAGGATTCTCGGCTGCATATTTTTTCTGTTTATCACATTGAAGATTTCCTGCCATTCCTTTCCAGCCTGCCAAGTTTCAGTGGATAGGTCTGCCATTAGTCTTATGGGTCTCTCTTTATATGTTAGAGCATGTTTATCCCTAGCTGCTTTCAGAATTTTCTCTTTATCCTTGTATTTTTCCAGTTTCACTATGATATGTCATGCAGAAGATCGATTCAAGTTATGTCTCAAGGGAGTTCTCTGTGCCTCTTGGATTTCAATGCCTTTTTCCTTCCCCAGATCAGGGAAGTTCTCAGCTATGATTTCTTCAAGTACACCTTCAGCCCCTTTCTCTCTCTCTTCTTCCTCTGGAATCCCTATTCTATGGATATTATGGCGTTTCCTTGCATCACTTAGTTCTCTAAGTCTCCCCTCATACTCCTGGATTTTTTTCATCTCTCTTTTTCTCAGCTTCCTCTTTTTCCATAATTTTATCTTCTAATTCACCTATTCTCTCCTCTGCCTCTTCAATCCGAGCTGTGGTCGCCTCCATTTTATGTTGTACCTCATTTATAGCATTTTTTAGCTCCTCCTGACTGTTTCTTAGTCCCTTGATCTCTGTAGCAGTAGATTGTCTGCTGTCCTCTATACTTTTTTCAAGCCCAGTGATTAATTTTATGACTATTATTTTAAACTCATGTTCCATTACATTGCTTAAATCATTTTTGGTCAATTTGTTGTTGTTACTTCCTGGGGTTTCTTTTGAGGAGAATTCTTCCGTTTCGTCATTTTGGATAGTCCCTGGAGTGGCATGGAACTGCAGGGCTTTTCCCTTGTGCTGTGTGGAGTAACTCGTGTTGGTGGTCAGGGCCGCAGTCAGACCCAATGTCTGCCCCAAGCCCACCACTGGGGTCACAGTCAGACTGGTGTGTACCTTATCTTCCCCTCTCCCAGGGGCAGGAATCACTGTGGAGTGGTGTGGCCCCATCTGGGCTACTTGCACCCTGCCAGGCTTGTGGTGCTGCTTCTATGGGATCTGGCATATTAGCTGGGGTGGATCTGCAAGGTGCAAGGGGGCAGGAGGGGCAGACTCAGCTCTCTTTGCCTTCAGTGGTCTGGCCTTGGGAGGGACTCTGTGGCACCGGGAGGGAGGCAGACCCGTCAGAGGGA
The DNA here is from genome assembly GCF_018350195.1 of Panthera tigris. Taxonomy (NCBI): domain Eukaryota; kingdom Metazoa; phylum Chordata; class Mammalia; order Carnivora; family Felidae; genus Panthera; species Panthera tigris. The sequence continues at coordinate 156,339,910 of NC_056661.1, forward strand.
TGGATCCACAGAAGCACAGTGTTGGGTGTTTGCGCGGTGCAAGCAAGTTCAGTGACGGGAACTGGTTCCCTTTGGGATTTCGGCTGGGGGATGGGTGAGGAAGATGGTGCTTCCCAGTGCCTTTGTTCCCCACCGAGCTGAGCTCTGTCTTCCAGGGCTCAACATCTCTCTCTCCCGGTGTCCTCTCATCCTCCTGCTGTCCGAGCAGAGCTGTTGACTTATAACATTGCAGATGTTAAGTCCCACTGGATGTCAGAACACCCTCCGTCTGGCCCCTCCACTTTTGCAAGCCAGACTTGGGGGCTCTGCCTTGCCGGGTGGGCTGGCTGCCCCTCCACCACCCTGGCTCCCTCCCGGCAGTCCGTGTAGCACGCACCGCCTCTCCGCCCTTCCTACCCTCTTCTGTGGGCCTCTTGTCTACACTTGACTCTGGAGAGTCCATTCTGCTAGTCTTCTGGCAGTTTTCTGAGTTATTTAGGCAGATATGGGTGGAATCTAAGCGATCAGCAGGATGAGGTGAGCCCAGCATCCTCCTACACTGCCATCTTCCAAACGACCCTCACATTAAATATTTTTTAACTTGAATGACTGTAAAGGTAAAGACATTTCTGTGTAATGGATGGTATTGGCCTCAAATAATAACTCATTCCATGTTGTCATTCATCTAGGAATCAGGAGTACCTGTTGGGCCACAAACTGGAATTAAGAAAAACCAATAGATGGAAACAAAGAAATGTGTGTCTTTTGGTGTTAAAATGTAAAAAGATGTCTAGGATGGAAATGCTGAATAGTTGGTGTTAGGATAACTACTTCCACATGGAATTATTTCAGCAGTAAGAGACAGGTGTCCGTTGTAATCAGCTCCCTGAAATTGGAGGATAGACAGCCCTCAGCTGTAATCAACTAAGAAAGACAGATTTAACCCAATACACCAGAGGTTACATACATTGTCATCAGATTATACTTAACCTTCATAAAATCTCACTTTCCAGTAACTAGTCTTACTCCGTCTTGGTATTTAATATGAAGGTGACCTAAGAATGAACCAGAGGAAGTACATTTTACACCAGGTTGGACTAAATTGTATAAAAACTTGAGAGTCAGCATAATAGAAGCTGAAAAGCTGAAGTGGGGGCCCTTTCATAGGAAAGGTGAGTTTGAGATTAGTCATGATTATTCAGTTAGAGATTCTTTCCCCCCCAAGTGATTTCTTCTGGTGATAATATGTCTGGATTTCTTCTGCTTGTTTGCTTTTTAGACAGAAAGATGATGACAGAGATAGATTTGACTGAGAACTTTCGTGTCTATGAATCTATTATGGGAAAATCACAAAAGGTACAAAAAAATTTATGTATAAAATGGAGTCAGCATGGGCCATAATTTCTATTGCATGCAATATAGTTAGAAGGTAATATATTAAATCAGTTAAAAGATAAAATAGTATGCAGCTGGCAATGTATGCTGCAGAAAAGTATTTTGTCATGGGGAACTTACATGAACTGATTCTAAAAGAAATAACACTGTTTAATTTTTAATTATATATGAAATTCTATGTACAGGAAGTAATGAAACACTATATGCAAATTATTAACAATGATCACTTTTGGCCATGTTTCCCAGTATTATCTCTTTAGTCTTTCATTAAATTTCATGTTTTCCTAAGACACTTTGAAAAACTTGAGGTCAAAATTTCATATGAGGTGTGTCTTCATTCACAGATTGCATCGGGCTGTTGAAACTAATCTGTGAATCTGAAATTCCCAAGAATCTATGATTGTCTAAATATAAAGAAAAACAAAAAACGTTAAATAAGACTAGAAGTATCCTTTTGCCCAAAATAAACCGCTGTATCATATCAAGATCATTTTCTTTAATCTTAATGTTAATTTAGTAAAATAGATTTGGCTCTCCAAAGGAAGTCTGTAAAGATGTATTAGGATTAAACAAGTAAGTTTAAGAATTTATCATCCCCTTAACAGTTTGCGTGTCAAATTATATGCTCTACTAATTAAACGAGGATATTAGAAATTTGGCAATAATCATAAAAATATTGTTAAAGATCCAATAAAATCAGATTTTTTTGGAAAATAAGATTCTTCACTAAAAGGAACTGGATCTTTTTAGTGAAATAACTTATTTCAAGCTGAAGTGGGAAATAAACAACTTGAGGCTAGAACAATTTAGGAAGCCAGAAGTAAGAAAGTGCTTTAAATTGTGGAGTAATAATTTTATGCTGGAGATAACGTGAAGACTCCACCTTAACCAAGATCCACGTTGTACCACCAGTATTGGGACAAATTAACATTTCCTGTATATTAACGGAAGCCATTAAGAAGGACACTTTTTATATCCTATTAGAAATTTATATTTTGAACTAAAAAGGGGCAATAAATGGAAAACCCAAGTTGAGAGACATAAACAACTGGTGTGTATGCTTCAAAAATATCAATTTCAAGGGAAGGACTGAGTGATTATTTCATATTAGAGGAGATGCAATGTGCAAGATTGCATCTTGGACCAGAGGGGCAGAAAATGCTGTATCTAGAATAGAGAATCATGCTAATGTTACATCTCCTGATTTTGGTTACTTATCCTGAATATGAATATCCTTGTCTTAGAAAAAAATGAAGGGACAAATTGGCATTATGCCTACATTTTACTCTTACGTGGCCAAGGGGGAAAAATGTGTACATAGGAAAAAAAAAAAAAAGAATTGATGAAGCAAACTTTAAAACAATTCGGTAAACTATATATAATCATATTGTTTTAATTTTTGGATACTTATCTGAATAAAAATTTTAAACTAAAACATTGGACAAGAAAAAGTCAAGTAGGGACAGGCATAAAAGCTTCCTCTGAGTTCATAACTTTCCTTTCCTCTGAGTAAATAACTTCAATTTTCATTCATATCCAGCTCTGACCTTTCTATCACACTTGAGTCCTTGATAAACGTTCATCAAGGAATGGGGGGGGGGGGCAACCAATCGTGGACCAGAAATCATCCTGGTGGGATTCCAGCTCAGTAAAGACACTGAAGTGCTCCTCTCCTGTGTCTTCTCCCTGTTATATATCTTCAACCTGCTGGCAAATGGCGTGATCTTGGGACTCATTTGGCTAGACCTCAGACTGCATTCCCCCATGTATTTCTTCCTTTCTCATCTGGCTATCATTGACATATGCTATGCTTCCAGCAGTTCGCCCAGTATGCTGGAAAAGCTAGTGAAGCACAAAAAAACTATCTCCTTTGTCTCGTGCGCTACGCAGATAGTTTTGTTTGTGACTTGTGCTGGTGAAGAGTGCCCGATTTTGGTAGTGATGGCCTATGACGGGTTCGCGGCAATCTGCCATCCGCCCCAGTACACTGTCATCATGAACTGGACAGTGTGCATGCTCCTGGTCATCGCTATCTGGGCATGTGGATTTTCCCTAGCCCTAGTACATGTAATTCTCTCTCTAAGGTTGACTTTCTCTGGGCCCCAGGAGGTGAACCACTTCTTCTGGGAAATCCTCTCTGTCCTCAAAGTGGCCTGTGGTGATACTTGGATCAATGAAGTTTTTTGTCTTTGCTGGTGCTGTGTTTATCTTAGTTGGGCCCCTCTCCCCGGTGTTGATCTGCTACGTGCACATCCTCTGGGCCATCCTGAAGATCCAGACAAAGGAGGGGCGCAGAAAAGCCTTTTCCACCTGTTCCTCCCACTTCTGTGTGGTTGGATTCTACTTTGGCATAGCCATGATGGTTGACTTGGTCCCAGACAATAGTCAACGTGAGGAGCAGCAGAAAATCCTTACCCTGTTTCACCACTCTTCAACCCATTGCTGAACCCTCTCATCTACAGTCTAAGGAATGCTCAGATGAAGGCTGCTTTTAACAGAGCATTGCAGAAAAAGAGGGCAATATGAAGAATGGTAGAATTTTTGAGAAGGGAATTTGTCTTCTCAAGAGATATGATTGCTGGTGTATTAAAACTCAAGAAATTTCCCCAAGAAGATTCATGATTTGATGGTGAGAATTATCAAAAGAGTTAAATTAGCCAGGTAGCAGAATAGAAATCCCTGAGTTTCCTCCATTCCTCCGAGGAGACAATAATATATAGATCAAATAGCCATTATGAGAAACCAGTAGAGAGGCTGCAGCACCTGGAGAAGCACAAAGTCAAGAAGAGTTACAGAAAAGTGATCAGGCAAAGTTATGATATTTTTCCTGTCCTAGTCACTCCCCATCCCTGGCCCCGTGTGGCATGATCAGAGGATTCCTTCCTAACTCCACTTTCTCTTTGGATGAAAGGAGAGGAGTGGACCATGGGTATTACATTCTGGCTTTCAGAGATGGCCGAGGAATGTTTTCCATCTGGTGTGATTTAGAGCCCTGCTGGGAATGGCAGTCTGGGGGCCATCTTGGGGTCCCTGAGAAACAAACAAATGCTAACTTACAGAGCTGTAGGGAGATTGTAGCATCTCAGACAAACACCAGGGGGAGCAAGTGTTTACAGGCTCCAGAGAAGAAGCAGGCAAACCTCTTAACTGAGAAAATCCACGCACCAGTTCAGAGAAACTACGTCCCCATTAAAGCTTGAAAAGGTCCACAGAATCTCTAACATTGCAGATTCCCCGTCATGAAGCCAATAAAGACTGGGAGAAGTAGCTGTTTTTCCAAAAGCCCACACATTTCAACTCAAATTCACATGATATGCCAAGAAACTGAGAAAACATGAGCCAAAGGAACAAAGTTCATCTCCCGAAACTACCACTGATGAAATGCAGATTTGTGAATTACCAAAGAATTCAATATAATTATTTTAAAGATAGATGCTCAATAGTCTCAAAGAGAACACAAATAAACAACAAACCAAGGAAAATGATGCATGAGAAAAATGAAAATATCACCAAGAGATAAAAACTGTGGAAAAGAGCCAGACGGAAACTCTAGAGCTGAAGAATACGAGAACTGAAGTGAAAAATTCACCAAGGGGTTCAGGAGCAGAAGTTAGAAGCTAGCTGGAGAGAAATGAAAAAAAAAAAAAAATGAAACACACAACAGACCCCAAATGGAATGTTGCAAAAGCAGTGCTAAAAGGGTGGCTTGCAGCATAAATTCCTACATTAAAATACAATAAAGGTCGCAAATCAGCAACCCCCACTTTATGCCTCCAAGGACCAGAAAGAGAAGAAAAACCAAATCCCAAATCAGCAGAAGGAAGAAACTAATGAAGATTAGGGCACAGGCAAAGGAACTAGAGAATAGAAAACCCCTCAATAAAAGGAGGAAAAAATACCAATGAAACCCAGAATCGGTTTTCTGAAAAATTCAACAATATTGGCAAGTACTTGGCAAGCTGGTAGCAAGAAGATATGTAGAAGAGTCAAAGTCGTGGAAGCAGAAACACAACAGTGGTTATAAGGGATTAGGGGAGGGAGGAATGGAGAGTTACTATTTAATGGGGACAGAGTTTCCCTCTGGGATGAGAGAGTTCTGGAGATAGAAGGTGGTGATGGTGATGGCATACAGTGTGAATAAGGCCACTGAGCTGTATGTTTTAAAATCAATAAAATTTTATATTTTTCACAATATATTAAATGCTTCGGTTGATAACTGTACAAAAAGCAGTCTTGATCGACTATACCACCATAATGAGATTTGATTGGTCTGCCTTCACAGGAACATAATTTTAATAAAGATAATGAGGATAGTGAATTAAATGATGAAGAAACTGTAAATTCTGTTTGAAATCATATCCAAGTAAATGATGAAAAGTTGTGGAAATCTTTAACTCAACTAGAATTACATAAACAATTTTAAGACACATTTCAGGTTATGATAGGATAAAGTCAATGAAGTCCGTTAGAAAATGCTTCAATGGTCCTGGAAGCTAAGGTTTTGAGCACTGATTTAGTGTTACATTTACTTCTGGTTTATGATAATTGTCAGTATTTCAAGATTGGCTCACCTGTAGAGACTCTTGGATAAATTTTCCTACCTATATTTTTAGTGTTTGAATCAATCCATCTTAAAATGGTTTGGGGTGAAACCAAGAGATGGGAGTTAGGTTTGAAATCATCAACATCACTTAACCTTTCACGGTGGCAAAAGCCCTCTGGATTTGTGAAACCAGAGTGAGCAATACTCATTACGCTAATATTTGTAAGATCACTTTTACACAAAGTGTGTTTTTCTGTAGTTGTCAGCGAAAGCATTTCCTTTAGTTCTGAAAGTGTTCTCTTTTTTTAAAAAAAAATTATATCTGTATGTTTTTATTTGGGATTAGATTTCTGGATTATATGGCAAGTGTATGTTTATAAAAAAATTGCCAAACTGTTTTCTACAGTGATGGCAGATTCTCACTAGCAACATGTAAGAGTTCTTCTCTTTTTTCTCAAATTTTTATTTAAATTCCAGTTAACATATACTATAATATTGGTTTCAGGAGTAGAATTTAGTGATTCATCACATACAACACCCAGTGCCATCACAAGTGCCCTCCTTAATGCCCATCGCCCGTCTAGCCCATCTAGCACACCCGCTTCCTTCCATCAACTCTCAGTTCTTTGTTGAAAGTGTTCTCTTTATTAAGGACTGTCAACTGAATAACAGACTTAACTCGATATTTACTTGTTTATTAGATAAGTCATTAATGCCCTTTTTAAAAAAATTAATGGACTTTATTGTTAGTACCATTTTCAAGTTACACAAAAATTGAGTGCTAAGTTGAGAGTTCCATATACTCCCTCATCCCTTCTCATGCTGTTTCTCCTGTTTATAATGTCTTGCATTACATGTGGTACATTTGTTACAATCAGTAGGCCAATACTGATATATTATTATTAACTGAAGCCCATAGTTTACATCAGTGTTCACTCTGTCTTGTACATTCCATGAGTTTTGACAAATGTATAATGACATATATCCACCATTACAGATTCATACAGAATAGTGTTTTTAATTTAATATTCTTAAATATTTTTAAGTCATCTCTACACTCAACATGGGGCTCAAATTCCCAATCCCAAGACCAAGAGTCTCACGCTCTGACTGCGCCAGCCAGGCACTCCATCACAGATTACTTTCACTGCTCTACAAATCCGCTATGTTCTACCAACTCATCCTGCTCTTGCTCTCCCGAAGCCCTTGGAAACCACTGATGCTGTCACTTTTTAAATATCTTTAGGTTTTTATTTGAATTTCAGTTAACATACAGTTTAGTATCAGTTTCAGGTGTATAGTAGAGTGATTGAACACTTCCATACACCTCGTGCTCATCAGAAGTGCACTCCTTAGTCCCCATTACCTATTTAACCCATCCCCTGACTCACGTCCTCTCTGGTAACTATCAGTTCTCTATAGTTAAGAGTCTGTTTCTTAGTCTGCCTCTATTTCTCTTTTTTTTCCCCTTTGCTCATTTGTTTTGTGTCTTAAATTCCACATATGAGTGAAATCCTATGGTATTTGTCTTACTCTGACTTATTTTGCTTAACATAATACTCTCTAGCTGCATCCATGTTGTTGCAAATGGCAAGATTTAATTATTTTTTATGGCTGAGTAATATTCTATTGTATAAAAATATCACATCTTCTTTATCCATTCATCAGTCAATGGACACCTGAGCTGTTTCCATAATTTGTCTATTGTAGATAACGCTGCTATAAACACCAGGGTTTATATCCCTTTGAAGTAGTATTTTTGTATTCTTTGGGTAAATGCCTAGTAGTGCAATAGCTGGGTCATAGGGTAGTTCTATTTTTCACTTTTTGAGGAACCTCCATACTGTTTTCCAGAGTGGCTGCTCCAGTTCGCGTTGTCACCAACAGTGCAAGAGGTTCCCCTTTCTCCACATCTTCACCAACACCTGTTGTTCCTTATGTTGATTTTAGCCATTCTGACAGGTGTGAGGTGATAGGTCATTGTAATTTGTATCTGTATTTCCCTGGTGATCAGTGATGTTGAGCATCTTTTCATGTGCCCGTTGACCATCTGTGTGTCATCTTTGGAAAAATGTCTATGTATGTATCCTGCCTATTTGTGAATTGGATTATTTATTTTTGGGGTGTTGAGTTTTAGAAGTTCTTTTTATATTTTGGATACTAACCCTTTATCAGATATGTTATTTGCAAATATCTCCCATTCAGTATATCACCTTTTAGTCTTTTGATTATGTCCTTCACTGTGCAGAAGCTTATTTTGATGAAGTCCCAATAGTTTATTTTTTCTTTTGTTTCCTTTGCCTCAAGAAACATATCTAGAAGGAAGTTGCTATTGCCAATGTCAGAGAGATTACTGTCTGTGTTTTCCTCTAGGACTTTTATGGTTTCAGGTCTCACATTTAGGTCTTTAATCCACTTTGACTTTATTTTTGTGTATGGGGTAAGAAAGTGGCTCAGTTTCATTCTTTTGCATGTTACTGTCCAGTGTGCCCAACACCATTTGTTGAAGAGACTGTTTACCATTGGGTATTCTTTCCTACTTCGTCAAAGATTAATTGACCATATAGCTGTAGGTTCCTTTCTGGCTTTTTTATCCTGTTCCATTGGTCTGTGTGTCTCTTATTGTGCCAAGATCTCCTCTTCTAATTACTACAGCTTTGTAATATAACTTGAAGTCCAGCATTGTGATGCCTCCACCTTTGCTTTTCTTTTTCAAGGTTGCTTTGGCTATTTGGGGTCTTTTGTGGTTCCATACAAATTTTAGGATTGTTTGTTCTAGCTCTGTGACAAAATGCTGGTGGTATTTTGATAGGGATTGCATCAGATGTGTAGATTGCTTTGGGTATTATAGACGTCTTAACAATATTTGTTCTTCCAGTCCATGGGCATGGAATGTGTTTTGATTTCCTTGTGTCATTTCCAGTTTCTTTCATCAGTGTTTTATAGTTTTCAGAGTACGGGTATTTCACTACTTTGGTTAGGTCTATTAATAGGTATCTTACTATTTTTGGTGCAACTGTAAATGGGATTGATGCCTTAATTTCTTTTTCTGCAACTACTGATCTTAATATCTCCATAATTTTGCCTTTTCCAGAATGTGATATAGTTGAAATCCTACAGTATGCAGCATTTTCAGATTGGCTTCTTTCACTAGCAATACATATTTGAGGTTTCTCTACATTTTTTAATGGCCTCATAGGGTCATTTCTTTTTATTGCTGAATAATATTTTGTTTTATGGACGTATCACAGCTTGTTTATCCACCTACTGAAGGACATCTTTGGAACTTCTAATTTTTGATAATTCTGAATAAAGTTGCTATAAACATGTATGTGCAGGGTTTTTGTGGACCTAAGTTTTAACTTTAGGTTAATATCAAGGAGCTTGATATGCTGGATCATATAGCAAGAGTATGCTTAGTTTTGCATTAAGTCACCAGACTATCTTCCAAAGGGGCTGTACCATTTTGCAATCCGACCAGCAAAGAATGAAAATTCCTGTTTCTCCACATCCTTGCTAGCATTTGGTGTTGTCAGGGGTTTGGACCACTGTCATTCTAGTAGGTATGCAGTGGGTGGTATCTCCTTTTTGTTTTAATATGAAATTTTCCAATGACATATGCCACAGAGTATCTTTGCAGGTGCTTCCTTGCCGTGTCTCTTCATATCTCTTGCCCATTTTTATTTAATGAACTTTATTTTTAGAGCAATTTTATATTCACAGAAAACTTGAGTGGAAGGTATAGAGATACCCTCCATACTTTCTGCCTCCACACATAACATCCCCCACTTCGGTGGTACATGTGTTATCATTGATAAACCTATGTTGGCACATCATTGTTGCACAAAGTGCATCATTTACATTAGGGTTCAGTCATAGTGACCACAGAGTCTGTGTGTTTGGACAAGTGTATAATTATGTATATCCACCAGTATAATATCATACAGAGAAGTTTCACTGCCCTAAAAATCATCTGTGCTCCACTCTCTCTGTTAACCCTTTGCAACCACTGATCTTATAACAGCTTCCACGGTTTTGACTTTTCAGAGTGTCCTACAGATGAAAACATACAGTATTAGATTTTTTCACATTGGCTTCTTTCACTAGTAATAGGCACTGAAGTTTCCTTTGTGTCTCGTCTTTGCTTGATAATTCGTTTCCTTTTAGTGCAGAAGACTATTCCAATGTCTGGATATTCCACATAGACATAAGTTTTCAAATCCTTTGGGTAAATACCAAGTAGTGCGGTTTGGTAGATCACATGGTAAAAGAATGTCTAGTTCTGTAGTCTTGTTTTGTAATAAACTGCCTTCCAAAGTGGTTGTGTAGTCTTGCACTCTCTCCAGCAATAAATGAAAGTTCCTATTTCTCCACATCCTAATCTGTGTTTGGTATTCTCAATGTTCTGGATTTTAGTCATTCTAATCGGGATTTACATTTCCCTGATGACATCATATAGACCGTTTTTCATGTGATTATTTGCTATCTGTTGTCTTCTTTGAAGAGATGTCTGTTAGGGTTTTTAAATTGGGTTGTTTATTGTCTTGTTGAGTTTTGAGTTCTTTGTGTATTTTGGAATCAAGTCATTTTTCCTCTATGTGCAAAGGTTTCTCCAGTCTTTAGCTTGGTTTTTCATATTTTTGAAAAAATGTTTTATGTTTATTTATGAGAGAGAGAGAGAGGCAGACAGAGCATGAGCGGAGGAGGGTCAGAGAGAGAGGGAGACACAGAATCCGCAGCAGGCTCCAGGCTCCGAATCATCAGCCCAGAGCCCTATGTGGGGCTCAAACTCATGAACTGTGAGATCATGACCTGAGCCAAAGTCAGATGCTTAACCGACTGAGCCACCCAGTTTTTCATATTTTTAACAGTGTCTTTCACAGAGCACAACCTTTTAATTTTAATGAAATGCAACTTATTTCTCTTTTGATAATGAAGATTTTTTTATTTTCAATGGGTTGAGATTTTTTTCTTGTGTGAATATAGGACTGTTGACTTCCAAGCTGTTTATATGATTAAATAAAAACCAGAAATCACTAATTTCTCTTTGAATTTGTATTGGGGTGGCCACAGAAGTTAGAAATGGATTTATTTTTTATAACATATTGAAAATAAAGCATGACCATTCCTATATTACCTTATTATTCATGCTGAAACATATTACCACAAACTTAGTGGCTTAAAACAACACAAATTTATCATCCTGTAATTCTAAAAGTCCTAACTCTAAAATGGGTCTGCAGGGTTGTTTTCTTTCTGGAGGCTTCAGGGGACAATTTATTTCCTTGTTCGTTAAATTTTCCAGTCTGCCCACATTCTTTGGTTCCATTTTCAGAATAGCATGTACTTTCCTCTCTGACCTCCTGCCTCCCTCTTACAAGGACTCTTGTGATTATAGTGGCCCCTGTGAATGATCCATGATAATCTCTGCACTTCAAGATCTTCGACTAAATTCCTGGAACTAGGATGTCGAAATCTTGGTGGGGCATGCATTATTCTGCCTACCAGATGCCCCAAAGATGCACCTACTAGGAATAAAGGTATTAAGTCTCAAAATTTTAACAATGAATTGTAAAATATATATTATCTACTTTGATTATCATTACCCAATAATTTCAAGAAGATAATGTGCTAGCGTGTCACAGTAATTCTCTGTCTCTGATTCACCTATCTCAACCTAATTTTCCTGTTTTGCTTACTGCTTATAAAGCCAATTTGAAGGAAGTAATTTGCATTTGTTGCGTAATCATGTTTACACCTTATGTGGATGTAAATGTGCTGGGATAAATGAAAAAGCATGTTGACACCTTCTGATGTGACTTGCCCAATGGAACAGAACTGGAGCAAGAATCCTAGAATGATAAAATAATAAAAACATTTTGAAGATGTTTTTGAGATTAGATTCACATAGCCTATAATCTGAAGAATTGTACAGTAAGAGAAAGAGAAGTTACTCTCTTCTGAGGTTATGAGTCATACCAGGGAAATATGAGTGGGAATTCCGGAAGGATTACAAAAGCAGTAAGAGTTGGTAAAGACTGAGGAAAGCATATGAAGCCTTTCTGAGCAATTACTCAGTTCAAAAATTTCTTACGAACTTTTGAAAATGAGTAGATCTTCAATAATGAGAGCAAAGGATTTAGTTTCTGTACTACTGTTGGTGCTGGTAGTTGACAGAATGGACAATTATTTCTCTAACTTCACAATCCACATCTATAATATGGAGATAACATGTTAAAATAGTATGTGTGATGTATACATCTGAGGTCCTTAAAGACAATAAATGCTAAATTGATACCAATGTCATTATGATAATCTTACTTTACTTCCCAATCTTATTCTTCAGTGGATGAAAATAGTCATCTTCTTGAAAGGATTTACTCCCCTTAGAGATGACAGAACAGGCTCCTAGGCACCCATTTATTAGATATCAGGGAACACAGATCTTATAAACCACCTTTGAATTAGAGAACTGTTATACATCCAAGTGTTATGTCCCATAAATTGCGGTCTTTTCCTCAGGTTATAGCCTTTGAGATGTTCAGAAATCGACTTGCCTTCTATGAGAATGTATCTGCTCTTCCTCTTCCCGTATATATTTTCTTCCAGAGACCATCAAACACAAACGATCTTTAGCAGGGGTGCCTGGGTGGCTCAGTCAGTTGAGCGACTGACCTGATTTCAGCTCAGGTCATGATCCTAGGGTCATGGATGGAGCCCTGCTTCAGTCTCTGCACTGAGCATGGAGTCTGCTTAAGGTACATTCTCTCTCTCTTCTCTCTCTAGCTCCCTCTCTTCCCTCCCCGTGCCCTTCTTCCCTGCTCACAAACTCACTCACTTGCTCTCACTCTCTCTCAAATAAAATGTAAAAAAATGATCTTCAGCAAATGTTTAGCAAAATTTTCCCCTTAGGAAATATGCATGTATGTATAATGAGTACGGGCACCACCCCCAGGAAAATAAAAGTTCTCAAGAGAGTCATGAAAATTGTATTGAGCTGATGATCATAGATTACAAATTTTGCTCCTAGAAGTGCAGAGAACAGCTACATTATTCTCCAACATCATCAGAAAGTGGAGTAAATATTTTCAACCTTGGGATTTCTCACTTTGGAGACTGCTGGAAAGGGGAATAGGTCTCCCCTCTGTGGGACTGCTTCTAGGTTAAAGTAAAATCCTAATGTAATAGCCAGAGATAACACCACCACATTATTTGCATTGGTAGGTGGCTTAGGGTATGGATTATTGCAGTAGGACGAGGAAACAGAAATCACCCGGATGATGGTGAGACAAAAATCACATCCTGTATATCTGTCTTTTTGAGTCAGAGTTTGTGTTCAAGGCAGCTGCACTGGCAAAGAAATTCTCCTGGGGAGCTCTTCCTGGAGCCCAGGTGAGTGTGGACATCCTGACGTCATTTGACATCACTTTCCGCATTACCTCCAACAGTGTGACTAGGTGTGGAGGCCAGAACAGGTACTTACATGAAAATGAATAGGAGGCAAAGAAAATAGGAGACTCCTTGCCCAGTCTATGGCTCTCTGGACTCAGCCATAAGTTGAAAGAACTTCACACACATAGATGAAGGTATTGATGTGCAAAGATGGAAGGCTAAGGATAAAAAAATGTAGCTGTGGATACCTTCCATCAGCAGAATTTTCAACATAAAATTTGCTACTAATCTTGTTACCCCTGAGTGACTGGCAATCAGCCTAAAAACAAAAGTCCTAGTGATAGCGTTTATAAGCAAAAATTTATTGCCTTCCAAAATGAAACAGTGAAATAGTAAAGGATGACTTCGAGTTAGGTTGAGTTCTGTTCTCCCAGTTTACTCGTAAGTGATAACATATATCCTACTATGATAGCATCTGTCTTTCAGGAAATATTTTTCGGGTCCCAGAGTAGAATAAGATGAATACCAATACTGCTGGATTCTCTCAAACAATTGTAGAGACAAAGATATATAGGAAGACTTCTTAGCTCAAGAAACATTTTTCAGAGGTTCCTATGTTGTATGTTCAGTGGAAACACACAGCAGGGGAGGAAGTGCTTTTACTATTTTTTATTTTCACGAACCGATGAACTTTAATTGTGTCAATTAACAAATTGAGCTGTTGTTCAACCATCAAATGCTTTCATATTTTCTCTCTTCCATTGCTGTAACGATTTCATGCTCTGTGATATCTTGACTTTTGGTTTTGGTCAATTAAAAAAAAAATAATATCAACATAATGGTAACCAAAATGTGAAATAAATGATTTAATAATCCAAAGTGAAAAATAACCACAGTTGAAGGAAAGATAATCTGGGAAGTAAGATTGTGATATACAAGAGGCAAGTGTTGGTAATCGGTAGACATAGGTTTTTTTTTAATTTAATTATTAACTTTCTAATTTAGAGATTAGACATATCTTAATCATGCTGATTGTTTCTAGTGTCTAAAAAGAATGATATACTACTGATGTTTCTTAGCCAATTCTGAACTCTAGACAATTATTTTTGCAGCTAAATTTAATATCACATATTCAATACACTGTTATGCAGAATGAAGTGTCATTTTCTATAAATATGATGTCAAATGAAATGACACTTCATTTTCTATAAATACTGTAAGGACATTATGTAAGCTGTTGCCCATAAGGAGACCCTACTCTATCTTAACTGATGCTTCTCTCAGATTTGTAGTTTAAAAACTTCAAATGTCTGCCATACATTGAAACTAACTTCAAAGTTACTTTAAGCAGCTCTTTTTCTTTTCTTTTTTATTTAAAAATTTTTTTTTACATTTATTTATTTTTGATAAAGACAGAGCACAAGTGGGGGAGGGGCGGAGAGAGAAGGAGACACAGAATGCGAAGCAGGCTCCATGCTCTGAGTTATCAGCACAGAGCCCCCGACACGGGGCTCAAACCCACAAACTGTGAGATCATGACCTGAGCCGAAGTTGGATACTCAACTGACAGGGCCACACAGGCACCCCAGTTTTGAGGGACATTTTTAAGTATGTATCAAAAATTTTTTAATTTCTTTTTTAATGTTTTTATTTATTTTTGAGACAGAGCATGAGCAGGGGAGGGGCAGAGAGAGAGGGAGACACAGAATCTGAAGCAGGCTCCAGGCTCCGATGAGAGGCTTGAACCCACAAGCCATGAGATCATGACCTGAGCCAAAGTTGGACGCTCAACAGACTGAGCCACCCAAACGCCCAGCTCTTTTTCTTTTAATTAATACAACTTTTTTCTTTAGATTTCTCCAAACTATAACCACAAAACGGATATAAACTACAAAATGCATTTGTTATAATTTTTCCATAGGTTTGTGATAGTTTAAGAAACCAATTCCAATTTACACTCTGGAAACAATATGTTCATAACTAATTAGTTGAATTGTTACAGTTTTTCAAACAGTTATTGTCAAATCATTAACATCTAACAGAAAAAATGTTCTTTAAAGCAAAAGTTACAACTTTGCAAAAACAAAAGATCTCCTATTTCGCCCTGGATGTATGTATTTTTCACTGACTCTGACACTCATTCATTTAACAAAAACGTTCGGTGTCTTTTACATAATAATGAACAGGGTGATCATTGGGAAGGACAAAATGATATATATGATAATACATACGTTTTATATGTTAAACATAGCATGTGAATTGGTTTCTGTATCACAATCCTCACTGTTTCATCTTTTACTATGTCTTAAAAAATTAGAGATTTATAGTGACAGCATAATTATTTTCACTGACATCTTTGACCACGATTGCACATTTACCATCAGCTCATAGAGACTCCGCATTCATAAGGTGGTGCCTAGAACAGCCTGAATCCACCGAAGCAGTGAGGACCATCTTTAACCAGACTGTTGGAACTAAGCCTAGAAAGGATGAGCTGGCTGCCTGTCTTGTTCTTTATGGTAATTATTTTTGTATAAGCAAAGAAAGCTCTTTAATCAAGCAAGAAGTCAAGGCTCAGAATATCACAGGACTTTCATGCATTTTAAGATAGCCCTTTGAACTGCAAATGTATCAGTAGCCACTCAGTGGGTAAACAGTGAGTACCTATGCATGTGTCTAAGATGGATGTCACAGCACTCTCCATTCAATACATTTCCATCTTGGAGCGCCTGGTGACCCGGTTAGGCCACCAACTTCAGCTCAGGTCATGATCTCAGAGTTCGAGAGTTCGAGCCCCTCGTCGGGTTCTGCACTGACAGCTCAGAGCCTGGGACCTGCTTCGGATTCTGTGTCTCCCTCTCTCTCTGCCCTCACTCGTGCTCTGCCTCTCTTTCTCCCCCAAATAAATAAACATTTACAAATATATATATATTTCCATCTTAAATCTACAGAAGAATATACAATTATTGCCAATATGTTTTCATTACTCAGATCATGCTATTGCATGGGTCTTAAACAAAATCATAAACATGAAGAAAAATTATAATTTTAGTACAAGTGAATTTAGCTCACAATGTACTGAGAACTATTTGTGTAGAAAATCTGCTGCAACTGTGCAAAATAAAAGAGCATCTACCATGTGTATTTAAATGCTGTGACGCTATGCTACATAATACATGATAAATTGATTGTCCTTCTGTATAGCAGATGAGGTCCAGTTGAGAAGCCTTCCTTTTGAGGTCAGTTACATAAGGAAAAAGAGTAATTCTTAGAGCAAACCCTAAAATTGGGAGAAAAATCACTACATTGCATAGAGCTTTTAAAATATTGTGGGGGCACTTGGTTGGTACAGCCAGTTAAGAATCCAACTCTTGATTTCAGCTCAGGTCATGATCTCACGGTTAATGAGTTCAAGCCCCATGTCAGGCTCTGTGCTGACAGCTTGGAGCCTGCTTGGGATTCTCTCTCACCCCCTCTCTCTGCCCCTACCCTGTTCACACACTGTCTCAAAATAAATAAACTTGAAAAATTCTTGTGTATGAAGAAATGGTAAGTGTTTAACAACGAGCTTTCTTAGGGGGAAAGAGGGCCTTATTTATAGTGTTTGCCAATGTTCTAGTGTAAATACTCCTGCCACTGTGCAACTATTGTGTCGCCACTGAGCATGAAGTAGGAAAGGCATGAGTACAGCCAATGCTAGTAAACCAGTAGAAACCAGTTCCATCACATGTTTGAAAGTTACAGAGATTATAACATATCCATGTAATTCCCTATATTTACTAGTCTTCCTTGAAACTAGAATGAATACATGTGATGGTTTCTGTCCTAAAAAAGTGAAAAGTGATGTGTGTCATTTCCAAGCTACAGTAGTTGCAAGCAGGTATGTGTCATCCATCCGTTTCCCTGCTGTGATCTACTAGGAGAACTTGTGTTCCTTAAGGCACAGCTACAAAATGAGCAAGGGCTGCCTTGCCTATGTCTGCCTTTGTGTAAGTATAAAATGTATATCATTATAAGGCATCGAGGACTTGGGGTATATCTGTTGTGCTGTGGCAAGTGAGTATCATGAAGGAAGACTAAGGGTAGTGTATATGATGGAGTTGCCATTTGGAAAACTCCAAAGACCTAGCAGGTAAGACCCTAAGACAAGGTGTGTCTGAAATGTGTCAAACCCTTTGAGATTCAAGGGCAGTTAGATCAAAGCAGAGGGTAAGATGAGACAAGATCTCAAGGCTGGTAATTATGGGGACACCTGGGGGGGTTCAGTTAGTAAAGCATGAGACTCTTGATCTCAGGGTTGTGAGTTCAAGCCCCATGTTGGGTGTAGAGATTACTTTTAAAGATAGATGGATAGATAGAAAGATAGAAAGATAGATAATCATGAAAAGATCAAGGGTCTACATTTAGTCAGCTTATCCCAGAGTGGATCTACAGAAGTGGACTCTACAATTAAGTTTGGCAGCAGGATATTTATTAGGGATCAACACTTGTAGAAGGGACAAGGAGGCAAGAAACCTACCATGCCAGTGCAACAAAGACTCATTCAATCCCACAGGCAGCTCTGAAACACACATGGCCTACCAGCTGCACCATGATGGCTGGGCCTTTGTATCCCCACCACAGTTGTCATTGGTTCTAAGTAGCACCAGAAACACATGCACTAGAATGAGGCATCACTGCAGCAGAGTCACCTGGAAGGGGCTGGTAGTTGGAGGCTGTCTATTGGCAGCTAGAGTGAAACAGTCTTCCCTTAAATTTATAGCTCTCCATATCCATCCTGTGATTGAATTCAAGTTTGAGGAGACTCTTTTTCTTTTTCTGTTTTCTCATTTTCCACTTCTTAAGTAATGGTAAGAATAACCCATAGGGAGGATATTATTCCCCATTTGAGTCAGAGGTTTAAGGAAGATGCTTCCCAAGAGCAAGCATGGAGGAAGAACCTATCAGGTAGGAAACTAAAGGGGAGGATGAACTCAGCTTTGCAAAGTCTAAACTGCAGAGTTGGCCCCCTTTCCCACTGAGGGATTCTTGACCAAGTTAAACTTTGAAATATCTGTTTCTCTTGCTTTCATTTGTCTCTAAGCAAGAAAATAAATGTTCTTTGACTCATCCATTCCACTCCTAGGAATACATCTAAGATTTTAATTAAAAAAAAAAACAACTCGTGTGTGTGTGTGTGTGTGTGTGTGTGTGTGAGAGAGAGAGAGAGAGAGAGAGAGAGAGAGAGATCGCACATATATTTATTGCCCCATAACACATCATAGCAAATAAAATGGACATAATCCATAATCTAATTATCAGAAAGAGATGCACTAAGTTACAATATATTTATGGAATGAAACAAACCCACACAACTATTAAATAAATGTCATAAAATAAGAATCTTTTAAAAAATCAAGTGAAAATTCTAAATCTTCCCTTAAAAAATATTCTATAGAAAACAGAATACAAGTGAAGCCAGAATTGGTGAAGTCAAATACAGTTCAATATGTATTACCAAAAGTAAAGTAGAGGAAGAAAAAAGAATGGAAAGAACTCAAAATAGCAAAATAAAGTTTTGGATAATACTCCAAAGTTCTAACCAACCTTCATTTCCTAGTTCCTGAAAGAAAAAGAAAAAATGGGACAGATTAATTATTTGAAGACATAATGACAAGAACTTATAAAGTCTGATAAGCGATATCAATACACAGATTCAAGAAGCTCAAAAGTCCTCGCAGGATAAATATAAAGAAAACTTCACTGGAAAATACAGTTCATGATATTGTAATACATTGTATGGCGGCAGATGGTTCCTACACTTGTGGTGAGTATAGCATAATATATAAAGTAGTTGGATCACTATGTTATACACCTGAAACTAATGTAACATTATCAATAACACTCAATTAAAAATTAAAAAAAATAATTTCAACCAAAAAAGAAAAGTGAAAACCTTACTAGAAACATACTAGTCAAACTACTGAAAAATGAAAGAGGAAAGAGAACTTTACAATTTGTCGGGGGAAGAAAAAAACATTACTTTAAAAGGAAGAGTAAAATTTTAGTTGACTTCTTTACCAAACATCATGGAAGCCAAAATACAATGGAATATCATCTTAAAGTAGTGAAATAGCTCTAAATAGAAATTAGAAAAGAAGGAAACTGGGAATATCAGGAAGAAAGAAATAGCATAATGAGCAAAATTAGGAGTAAATCCATAGGCTTTTCTTATCCTCTTAAATTTTCTAAATTATGCTTGATGGCTCAAGCAAAAGTTATGGCATTATCTGGTGTATTCTAAATTTATGTAGGGGAAATATTAAAGATCACTATACTATAAATTGGAGAGAGTAAAGACATGAAAGGAGACAAGGTTTCTATACTTCACTCAAACTGGTAAAAATGACATCAATTGAATGTGATTATGTATATATAATATCTAGAACAACTAAGCTATGAAAAACACCCAAAAAACTATACAAAGAGATACACCAAAAACACTATTGACACATCAAAATGGAGCTCTAAAAAAATGGTCAAGTAACACACAGGAAGTCAAAATTCTTTGAAAAGAAACAAAAAATAGAGAGTTGAGACAGAAAATAAAAAAAGTCAGACTTAACCCCAATCATACCAATAATTAGATTAAATATAAATGTCTAGATACAACAATTTAAAAACAGAGAATGTCAGGGCACCTGGGTGGCATAGATAAGCGTCAGGCTCTTGATTTTGGCTCAGGTCATGATCTTGAAGTTCCTGGGATCGAGCCCTGTGTTGGGTTCTGTGGTCACAGTGCAGAGCCTGCTTGGGATTCTCTCTTTCCCTCTCTTTTTCTCTCTGCCCCTTATTTGCTCACACACACTCTGTCTCTCAAAATAAATAAACTTTAAAATAAATAATAAAGATAGAGAATGTCAAAGTATATTAAAACATGACTCTTCTATTTCTTGCTGTCTGCAAGTAACTCACTTCAGAGACAACAATATGGGTAGACTGACATAAAAGGACACGAAAAGGTATATCCTATGCAAGCATTAATGAATGGAAAGCAAGAATGGCTGTATTAATACCAGAGAAAGCAAAGTGTTAGAAAGGGATATGATGACAGGAGGTTTAATCCACCAAGAAGACAAAGCAATCCTAAATGTGTATTCACCAAACAACAGAGCTTCAAAATATGTGATGCAGAAACTGGCAGAACTGAGAAGATGATCTAGACCAGTCCGCAAATGGTTAGAGACTTCTGTGCCCCTGATTCAACGACTGATAGAACGACTAGAAAATCAGCAAGAATATGGAAGAACTCAAGAACACCATCAACCTAAAGAGTCTAATCAGTATTTATAAAACCTTCCTTCCAACAACAGCAGAATACACAGTGTTTTCAAAGACTGAAAAAACATAAACCAAGATAGACTTAGTCTAAGCCATAAAAAATATCTCCATAAATTTCAAAGAAATAATCACACAGAGTGGGTCCTCCAACCACAATGGAATCAAACTAGAAATCAACATTGGAAAAATAGGGAACTCTCCCAACATTTAAAGATTTTTAAATTACTTTTGAATCTATAAGTCAAAGTCAGCTCAAGAGAAATAAATACATTGAACTGAATGAGAATGAAAATACAACACCTCAGCGCTGAGAGGGAAATGTTCAATCAATGTGTATATTACAATAAATACAATTAGAAAAGAGGAAGAGTCTCACAACTGCAATGAGATATCACTGCACATCTGTCAGAGTGGCTAAAATCGGAAACACAAGAAACAAGTGCTGGTGAGATTATCGAGAAAAAGGAAGCAACCCTCCTGCACCGTTGGTGGGAATGCAAGCTGGATTCCCACAGTGGGTGCCCCCACTGTGGAAACAATATGGAGGTTCCTCAAAATGTTAAAAATAGAACTACTCTACAATCCAGCAACTGCAAAAAATACAAAAACACTAAATCAAAAGGATACATGCATGCTTATGTTCATTGAAGCACTATAATAGCCAAATTATGGAAGCAACCCAAGCGTCCATTAGATGATGAATGTGTATATACATATACATATGTATATACATATATACATATGTATATACATATACACAAATGTTTTCACCTCAACTGAACCAATGTATATATGTACGTACATATGCATATACATATGTATATGCATATATGTATATACATATGTATATGCATATGTACCTACATATATGTATATACATACATATATACATATATACAATGGAATATTATTCAACCATAAAAAAGAATGGAATCTTGCCATTTGTAATGACGTGGTTGGAGCCAGACAGTATAAGACTAAGCAAAATAAGTCAGAGAAAGACAAATATCATATTTTAGTCATGTGTGGAATTTAAGAAACAAATTCACAAAGGAAAGAAGAGACGGACTCTTTTTAATGTTTATTTTTGACAGAGAGAGAGACAGAGCATGAGCAGGGGAGGGGCAGAGAGAGAGGGAGACACAGAATCCGAGGCAGGCTCCAGGCTCTGAGCTGTCATCACAGATCCCGACGCCGGGCTCAAACTCACGGACAGTGAAATCATGACCTGAGCTGAAGTTGGACGCTCAACCAACTGAGCCACCCAGGCGCCCCGACAGACTCTTAATTATAGAGAACAAAATGAGGGTTATCAGAGGAGAGGTAGGTGAAGGGATAGGGGAAGTAGGTGATGGGGATTAAGGGGGGCACTTATGATGAGAACTGGATGTGTACGGAATTGTTGAATCCCTATATTGTACACCTGAAAGTAATATAACACTATATTAACTATATTGGAATTAAAATTAATAAATGAATAAATACGTAAATAAGGAAAGTCTCAAATTAATAATAGATGTCCTTACCTCAAGAGCCTAGAAAAAAAAGAGCAAAATAAAATCAAAGCAAGCAGGGGATGGCAGTTAATGAATATAAGAACAGAAACATTGAACTTAAAAAAAATCAATAGGTAAATCAATAAAACAAAGAGTTGGTTCTTTTGAAAGGTGAATAAAATTTAGAAGCCTCTAATAGTACTTGAAAACACATGACTTAAAAATACCAGAATGAAATGGGGGATATCGCTGCCGACGCCAAAGGATGATAAAGGAAATTACAAGTAACTTGATTAAATGGTCCACTTCCCTGAAAAACACAAACTACTATAGCTCACCGAATAAGAAGAGATAATTCGCATAATCCTACAACTACTAAGGAAAGTTAATTCATAATTTTTAAACTGCCAAAGCATAAACCTCAGGAAAAGGACTTATATACACACACACACACACCAAAACAAAAACAAAGGCTGTACACAAATGTTTATATATTTTGGGGCAGAAGAGCTCAAAACTGAAACAATCCAGACGTCCATCAGTAGGTAAATGATTAAAAGGTGCCACATCCACACCATAGAGTACAGCTCAGATGTGAGGGCGATCTCATTGATCGCCAGGGTCGATTTGGGCTGATCGGGCTGGCTAAGCGGTGTCCCCTTCCTCCCTCACTGCTCCATGTGCATTTCTGTCCCTCAGGAAGAGGACAACCTTCCCTGATAGAGAAGGACCGTTTCGGCTAAGGGTATACAGGTAGCTGTGCTTTGCTCTAGAACCTCCAAGCAAGCACTCATAGTCCATTTGTAGGAGAATGTAGGCTAGTCAAGCTTCCAAGACTCCAGACACATCCAAAGGAGGCACTGCATGTGACAGTCTGCCTTTCTTTAAAAAAAAAAAAAAATACAGCTCAGCAATAAAAAAGAGCAATTACTGATTTCTGCAACAGCCTGGATGAACCTCCCTATACGCTGAGTGAAAAAAAAAAGAAAGTTAATCACGTAAGATTATATACTGTATGATTCCATTTATGTAACAATTTTGAAATATCAAAATTACAGAAATGGAGAATATTTTTGTGGTTACAATGAGGGTGGGAAGGACATGCCTAGAAAAAGGCAACAGGGAGAGATTCTATGGTGATGAAAATGTTTTCACCTCAACTGAACCAATATCAACATGCTGACTGTGATGTTGTATCATAGTTTTGAAAGACGTTACCAATGTGGGGAAACAGTAAAGAGTGTATGGTATTTTAATAATGGTAATATAATAACCCCTGTGTTATTTTTTACACCTGCACATGAACATACAATTATATAAAAATAAAAGTTTAACTAAAAATGAAAAATTTTTAAGTTGAAAACAAGTATTAAAAACATAATTCTTACACAAAGATTTGCATAAAAATTTAAAGACACTTAGATATCAAAATAATTTTGGAAAGAACAAAATTGGAAGCTTTACATTTCTGACTGCAAGACTTAGTTTATAATGTTGTATGATGATATTAGTTTAAGTATAAATCGATAGAAAAGAGAATAGAGACTACAATAATAGATCCATACGTATTTCATCAGTATTTTTGACAATGTTGCCAGTGTAACTCAATGGGTAAATGCAGTCGACCTCTTTATAAAAAATAAATAAAAGAACCTCAACCCATATTTCGTACCACACACAAAGATAATTTGAGGCACATCTTAGATCTAAACATGAAAGTAAGTAATAACTCTTCGAGGAGAGAAATTGGAGTATGACCTTTGGATGAGTTGTTTTCTTAAGTTGGAAGCTAAAAGCACTAATTATAAAAGAAGAAATTCAGCTGAATGCCATTAAAACGAATCATTTCTGTTTATCAAAAGAATCAGTAAGAAGGTGAAGAGGCAAACCACATCTGGAAGAAGACAGACTTAGTACACATGTTCAACAAAACACTTGGATCCAGACTCTGGAAAGAATGTCTACAAATCAATGACAGGAGAAAAACAACTCAATTGAAACTGGGCAAAAGATTTGAACAGGTACTTCATACAAAAGATTATTCAAAAGATCAATTAGCGTATGATAATGTGTTCAGTACAGCTAATCATCAATAAAATCACAAATACCACAATGGGTAACATTATAAAATTAATATCAAGTGCTGGTGGGAAACTAAAATTATAAAACCACATTGGAAAACTGGCAGTATCTACTAAAATTCAACATGTGCCTGTCCAAGGATTGGGCAATTCTATCTTTTATATATACACACTGAACACATGTATAAGAACATTCAAAGAAGTTTTAGTTACAATAGCCAAAAACTAGAAATAACACAAACTTCCACAAAAGTAGAATAAATTGTGAAATGTTCATATTGAATATTATGCAGTATCAGAAAATGATGTATACAACATAGGTACAAAAGTATGGATAAATCTCAAGGACCTTATATTGAACCAAAGAAGAAAACATGTATGAAACAGACATGAAAACATGCATACATACTGAATAATTATTCCAATGAGGTTCAGAAACAAGCAAAGCTAACCTATTATGATAGAGGTCAAAATTCCTTCCACAGAGAAAGGAAGTGATTTGGGGCAGGTGGTGGGGTGAGGGAAGAAGAAAAAAGAGTTTTTCTCTTGTGATGAAGATGTTCTACATCTCGATCTGGATGGGGCTTACACAGGTGTGTTAATATATACAAATTATTGGATCTATATACTTTATAGCTTTGGCACTTGGGCTGTATGATCAGCAGACAACATGGATTGGAAAGTATCTCTAATAGATAAAGATGTCATGTGGAGTCTCTGGCAAGCCCCAATAGGTGAGTCATTGGACAGGCAACAGGAATTCTGCATCAAGGTCTTTCCTTCTATACCAGAAGACAATACACATTTCAAAACATGACTCCTGATGTACTACTGAACCTTAGCAGACTATTCATAGAGTATCAAGTAGCTATAAATGCAGGATTGCTTATTTTGAACTGAGATGTTACACAACCCACCTAATTATAAGATTGAGTGACCATAGCAGCCATACCTCATAAAAAGAATGTGGTATAAGTCAGGACAAGATCAAGTGCAGAAGACAAAAGTAAGCCGAATGGCCCAGATCCTCATGTATCTTCTATCACCGATGGTTCTTCCCACTCAGTGCAGTGTATCTACCGTGGGTGTGGGACCTTAAAGATAAGGGTTAATCTGTCATTTTCCATAGCTGGCAATTCACCTAATCACCTACCTTGTGGGGACAGAAGTTGCCTGAAGTGAGAATGTGCAAACTCCTGGAAATTGGCAAATGGTTTGACTGGTTGGTCACAGATCAGAAGGAGTACTGTTGGTATATTAGGTGAATGGAACACAAAGAATGAGAATCTGTATATTGCACATTAATGCCTAACAAGCAAATGACTGTGTGCGACATAAATACAGAATGGCCTGAAACGTTGGACCTCAAAGGCAAGGCTAAGTGGGATGCTCAGAAAGAGCTGAAAGGGACATCCAAGGAAGACACCTTGAAAAATTGCATCTGCAAAGCAGAGTATCTAAAGAAAAATAATAAAATACAAGGGACTGGATTTAGCTGCTAGCCACACGTTTCCTCTAAATTTACATAATGCCTTGTTTTTCTAATACTGTGTATGAAGCAAAATGATGAAAATAATTAGTTGACCCAGTTCCCGAAGACTGTCCAGGATGCAGTTCTAACAGATTATGGCTTGAAAATAGCTTCTGGGTAGTTTGTAGATAAATTAGAAGTGCACTTGTTGCTTTTTAAAAGCCCAACATTCAACAACCAGGTACAAGATGATTCTATCAGAATGTCAGCCAACTTTGTTTTTGGCCACCCCAGTGAATGCACAGAGAGCACACAAATGCAGTAGCCATGGCAATAGAGAAGGAGGCTTTGCGTGAATCCAACAGCATAGGCTGCCCCACACCAAGGAGGCTCTACTCTGCTGCTCTCCTCAGCTGACTACATGTTCCATCAGCATCAGAGACCAATGCTGGGCCCTCAATATGGTGCCGTCCCCTTAAAGAGACCAGTAAATCCGTTATGAGCACGCTAATTCCTTCTATCCTATATGGAGCAATGATTTATCATGATTGCAGATGACATACAACTATGAATTTCCCTTTCTTGGTGTAGTACCTTGGTCAGTACCTCGATTGGAGGGCTATTAGAAAATCTGACTTTTGACATGCTTGCCAACAGAATATCACCTTAGTCCATTAGACCTGCTTCACAGCAGATGACCAAGGGATTAGCTGCTCCCAGCTCATATCGTATTACTCAGAAACTGTAGATCTGATAGAAATTGTGACCTGACACAAAGATTTGGGGCACTGCATTGTCGATAACATCCTGAAGAATATACTGTGATAGGTATATGCCTACACTGGTAGGTAGATTACATATATTTAGCTGCATCCATAAGAGTAGAGAGGATAGGAATTGGCCTCCTGCTTTTACAGAACTCTTTCCCAGAAGGACAGGACCAGATGTTATCAGAAAGGAAAAATGTTCTAAAATGAACTTTTCTCAGCCCCTCCAGGCAGATCAACAAGTAGCAGGGCATGGCTACCATGGATTCCCAGCATAGATGCCCACACACTCTAGATCTATGATCAAGGATCCAGCTGCTATTTAAAATGATGTCGTGATTAAGACATTTGAATTCAGGTTCGTGTTCCTACTACCTTCAGGATGGTTGGAGAACTAGACCACCCTGAAGAAATAAGGCTGTAGAAATTAATGTCATGTTTCTATTTCACTACCAAGGAATAACCAGGCATGGATCTTTGAATCTCCCAAGGGCCTCCTGAATGTTTAGGACGTGGAACAACATAAAAATTCATGAAACTATAACACATTCGTGTATTTGGGTAGCTGTAATGTTCATGTGGTGCGACTTGATATTAGTGTGTATTCTTTTAGCTAGAAAGGTACTACTTGTTTTTATCTTAACTTCTAAAGATTTCACTGTCTCTCTGGCTTCTTGAAAGACAGAAGGAGACAGGGACTGCCATTCCTCTCCCCTCTCAGGAGGATAGCAGTGGTTCAGTTCTTCATGTGTCTGTAGGGAGCATGCTGGTACAGGGGAGACCTGTCTCGTATCCCACACAGAGTCTCATGGCAATTGGGAAGGTGCCCTGTGGAGATGATAAATTAATAAAGCCTTTTCTTAAAGGCAACTTGAAGAGCCAAAATCCTTCCTTGACAGTTCTCAGATGAGCAACAAGGCTTCTAGTACCATCAGTAAATTCAGCCACCCTAGATATGTTTGCCTTTTCTGTGTGAAGATGTATTGGGATCTTTATACAACAGTCATCTCTAGACATGCAGGTTTCCTAATTGCTTTCGTAAGTTCTGGCCAAATATATTTTAGCATCATTTTCATTGCCTGTTAGCTTTTGCTATCACAATTTAATATCATGCAAAAGTACATTGTTATTAAGTCTCAAATTTTGCTCACTGATAGTTTAAATAATAGGATATTCCGAGTAAAATATATTCTTGATATATCATTATGTTAATACAATCAATGTACTAATGGCTGCTTTTGACTAGTAGCTCTTTCCGAGATAAGGAGGTAAGTATGTACAAGTGACTTTCTGGTAAAGATTTAATATTAAACAAAAATCCCAGCACTTCTCTATTAAAAATCTAGATTTAATCACTCATACAGGGAAGTCAAATATCTAAATATATAAGAAAGACTATCCAGGGTTATTGAATAAGTGTGCAAATGCTTATCTATTTATTATGTGCGATAGTATGAAGCCCAATTTCCTATCATGATACCTCTACCCAAAGAACAATGGCAGGTGCGTTACAGGAAATCAGTAAATACTTGAAATTATTTTCAACACCCTGGACATGACACTTCTTATTGGAGTGGTTATAAGAGAGTTTCAGTGCACATGGGGTCATTTTTAAGTAAGTTTATAGTTTTATAGCCATTTAAATTAGGATTTATTGTTCATCCTGATTGCCTCCAAGACAAGACGATTGTACGTAAAAGTTGGGAATAAAGTTTAAGCGAGAAGGGTAATGTCATGTTTGTACTTACATTTTATTTTTATTTTTAGCTTATAAATAACAGTAATTTATTTCTCACAGTTCTGACTCATAGTCCAAGATCAAGGGACATGCTCTTCCTGGTTCATAGTTGGCACCGGCTACCTGTAGTCACATGGTTGAAAAAAAATGTACTTACACTTTAATTGTGAAGTCATAGAGAAAGAAGATTTAGTTCAATCTCTCGAGGACTTCAGAGACCCCTTCTGCAGTATCCTTTACAGAAGTCTAGGAGTTATTGTCAGTCCCCTGCAGAGACAGTGTCTAAAATTGGTATTATTAGAGTGTTTGGCCACATTCAGTCGAAATGTGACAAAGTTTTGATTCTGTTCTTATATTTAAATAAATGATAGTATAAAGCTATTCAGTCATTCACATATACGTTCATCTAAATATTGTGGAAAACTAAGTAAGAAAAATGGTATTTTAGGCTGAAAATAAGTATTTGCACTTGATCAAGAAGAGAGTTGGTGAGATACTAGCTATAGAGGTGACAGTAGATGTAGGAGTGGAAAATGTGTTTATGGGCACGTGGATGGCTCAGTCGGTTAAGCATCTGACTCTTGATTTCCAGTCAGGTCATGATCTCATGGTTGTGAGATCAAGCCCCAAGTTGGGCTCTGCTCTGGGTGTGGAGCCTGCTTAAGAGTCTCTCTCTCTCTTTCTCCCTCTGCCCCCCCCCCAAAAGTGTGTTTAGACAAGCAGGTGAGAGGTTAATGGCTAATGGTGAATCTGGCCAATGGTATAGCTAAACCTAGTATATTGTTATTCTTAATGAGCCCTTCCAACTCGAGATTAGACATACTGATGTTTAAGGACTTTGGCAAAGAAAAGAAGAATTTATTTGAAGAATATGGGGTAGCTCACTGAATGAAACAAAAACTGTGTATCTGACAGGACACAATGTATTTATTTTGAACATTTAGACTCTGCTAATAACATTAACGACAAAGGAAACGCGCGTGCGCGTATGTGTGTGTGTGTGTATCTATTTTTAAATTTATTTCAGGGCTACTAAAGTCTTTAAACATTCATTAAAATACATAAAAATGTACTCAAAGTGTTTCTGAATAACTTTCTGTCCTAAAAAAAAGGTTTCAAACAACATAAATTTATTTCGAATGATTTCTCTTAAGTCATATACATTAACTCTATTCCATCATTGGGATATGGAAGCCAATATGACCTCTATCACAGAGTTTACCCTATTGGGATTTCCCCTTGCTCTGAGGATTCAGATGCTTCTCTTTGGTATCTTCTCCCTGTTCTACGCCTTTACCCTGCTGGGGAATGGGCTCATCCTGGGACTCATCTGGCTGGACTCCAGACTGCACACCCCCATGTACTTCTTCCTCTCCCACCTGGCCATCGTTGACATAGCCTATGCCTGCAACACAGTGCCTCAGATGCTGATAAACCTCCTGAAGCCAGACCAACCCATCTCCTTTGCTGGCTGCATGACACAGACCTTTCTCTTTTTGACTTTTGCTGTCACAGAATGTCTTCTCCTGGTGGTGATGTCCTATGATCGGTATGTGGCCATCTGCCACCCACTCCGATATCCTGTCATCATGAGCTGGAGAGTCTGCATCATGCTGGTGGTGACTTCCTGGACCTTTGGAGTCCTTCTGTCTTTGATTCATCTCATATTACTTCTACCCTTACCCTTCTGTAGATCCCAGAAAATCAATCACTTTTTCTGTGAAATCATGGCTGTTCTCAAACTTGTCTGTGCAGATACACACATCAATGAGATTGTGGTATTGGCTGGAGCAATTTCCGTACTAGTGGGACCCTTCTCCTCGATTGTGATCTCATATATGTGCATCCTCTGTGCCATCCTCAGGATCCAGTCTGGGGAAGGTCAAAGAAAAGCCTTCTCTACCTGCTCATCCCATCTCTGTGTGGTTGGACTCTTTTATGGCACGGCGATTATAATGTATGTTGGGCCCAGATATGGGAACCCCAAGGAGCAGAAGAAATATCTCCTCCTGTTTCACAGCCTTTTCAATCCCATGCTCAACCCGCTGATCTATAGTCTTAGGAACTCAGAAGTGAAGAATGCCTTAAAGAGAGTGCTGGGGGCACACCTGGGTGGCTCAGTCAGTTAAGCATCTGACTCTTGGTTTCAGCTCAGGTCATGAACTCACAGTTCATGAGTTCAAGCCCCACGTTGTGCTGACAGCACAGAGCCTGCTTGGGATTTCTCTCACCTTCTTTCTCTGCCCCTTCCTGGCTTGTCCTCTCCATCTCTCGTATATATATATGTATGTGTGTGTGTGTGTGTGTGTGTGTGTGTGTGTATGTACGTATATATATATATGTACATATGTATATGTACATATATACATGTATATATATACATATTATACACACACACACACACACACACACACACACATATTTAAAAAAAAGAGTCCTGGGAATGAAGAGACCCTATGAAAATATTATGGCGTCAGGTTGATAGTGACCTAGGAAGATATTATCTCAAGAGTTTCCAACTCTAGATTAGCATGAGAATTATCTGAGACCCTTATTAAAAATACAGTCAGTCTTCTGAGCCACCACTTAGATCACTGATTCAGTGGATGTGGGATATGTCTTAGAGATCTATATCTTGATATATTGTCGAGACACCTGGGTAGCTCAGTTGGTTAAGCGTCTGACTCTTGATTTCAGCTTAGGTCACGATCTCATGGTTCCTGACATTGAGCCCCATGTCAGGCTCTGCACTGACAATGTGGAGTCTGCTTGGGATTCTCTCTCTCCCTCTCTCTCTGCCCCTCCCCTGCTTTCTCTCTCTCTCCCTCTCTCTCTCTCTCTCCCCCTCTCTCCCTCTCTCCCTCTCTCCCTCTCTCTCTCTCTCCCTCTCAAAATAAATAAACTTAAAAAACATTATCAATAGCTAATTGTAATGCAGCTGGTCCATGAGCCGAGATTTGGAAGCTGCAGATCTAGAACAATACTCTTTATAACATCTTTCTCAAGCTATGGTCTAGCCTCATGCCTCTCAAAGTGTTTTTCTCAAAACACCAGCTCCTCAAGAGAGCTTTAACATAAACTCTATGGTCAAGTAAGTTTGAAAATTATTGTGTATTAGATGCCTTACTTTAGAGCTCACAGTTCATATTATCATTGTGAAAACTGTAAGAATATCTGCAGTAAAGAAGATTTTTATTCCAGTTTTTAGCCAATATTTTCCAAACTTATTTGATCACATAAACAATTTTTTTGTAACACTTATTAGCGGTTTCCAGGACCAGGAGATCTTGATCTGGATTGACTCACTGTGAATATTTCCTATAACCACCTTCTAGAGCAAAATGATTTTTTTCCTGCAAGGTGAGCCTCTAAAGAGGACCTAAGCGCAATACCCTAGATGAGCCTGTGAGAATGTGTGCTTTCTTTGGGTAAAGAAAGTGAGGGTAACTGTTTCTCCTTTTCACTGCTGGATCATCTGGAGGTAATGAATCCAACCCCCTGCTTCATCTTGGGTCAGCATTTACAGATACATCTCATGGAATGACCTCATTCAATTTCACAATCTTCTAAATCTGAGATAAAAAAAACCTATGCATTCCACTGCTTACCCAGTATACTAAATCCATTTTTTCTCTCCTTGATTTTAAAGATAAAACCAGGGTGCCTGTGTGGCTCAGTAAGTTGAGCTTCTGACTCTTGATTTCGGCTCAGGTCATGATCTCATGGTTCGTGGGTTTGAGCCCCATGTCAAGCTCTGCACTTACGGTGTGGATCCTGCTTGAGAGTCTCTCCCTCTCTTTCTGCCCCTTCCCCTACTTGTGCTCGCTCTCTCTCTCTCTCTCTCTCTCAAAATAAATAAACTTAAAAAAACTAAAAACAAATTTAAAGATAAAACCAAGTTTCTCACAGAAATCTAGGAGGATTTGCAAAAGCCACTACTTACACAATGTAGAAGCTTTAACAAGATTTCTCCATTGTTGTGTTTAGAAAATAGAGATATGGGAGATGTTCTGTAAGAGAATGTTTATAGGAAAGGTACACAATTAATGATGGATAAAAAGGATATGAATAGAAGATAGAATGTCCAAAGGGCTAGTTGATCCTTTGAAGATTAAAAAGTAAACAAAATAGGGAAAGTGCATGATTTATTATTCACTGGCTATTCTTGAAATAAATTTCAAATGATAGCCTTACAAACAGGAATTTCCTCATTCTCTATATGGAATGCCGTGTGCATTACTGTAATCTCAAAATAAAAAGGGTTGAGTGAGGTTTTTATGCAGTTGCAAAGATTTCCTCCTCATGAAAGTAAAAAAAAAAAAAAACAAAAACAAAACTCTAAATTCTATGCTGGCTAAATACATGGGCAAAATTTTGATGCTTTTATTACTTTTACATTTTACAATTTTATTAGTTCTTTTTCTACTGATAGAAGAAAATAACATGTTTTTTAAGGTGTATTCAGTAAATTAATACCTTTTACAAATTGTAATTTTTAAATTGTATTTTGGGATATAGTTAAGGCTCAGGTACTTGAAAAGCCATTGAACTTGAAGATAAGTAAAGTCTTTTAAGCACAGTTATAGGAACGTTTTGATTGTAAATTACACCCTGAAGTAAGTTGAAGAAATAAGTTCTATCAAGCTTTAGTGGAGTTAAACTCTGCTGAACAGTTAGGAATATGGGGGATTAAAAGAAACTACTTAGTTACTTCAAAGTGTTTTATATTATTGAACAACTATCATTTCAAATGTTCTTGCTTATGGGGTTAATGTTTAGTCCTTAATAATAAGCATACTAATCTTTCTTGGTTAACCTTTTTCTATGGAAATCCTGATGATCAGGCTATAGAACCACAGTTTGAGCCTCAGGGTTTACCTTGTGTGAGGCTTCTTCATTGGGAGTTTATGGGCACTACAGAACACATGGACAGTCGTCAGTGGCTCAATGGATCCCAGAAAAAGGGAAAAAAAGAAACTCAATTCAACTTCTCTTGAAAAAAACTTTGGGGGCCTAAGTCCTGGTCATCAGTTTGGAAGGTCTGGAAACTAGTTTTCTGTCAGTTAATCTGGAATTGATCAGAATTGTCAGAACTTAATGATTCTCACAAAACTCACAAGATAATTATGATTAACCCAAATGCAATTTCAACCTTTATAGTGAGGCATGTTTCTTCCCAGGGAAAGGAGTACCTATACCCATTATCCAAAATAACCCAGTTCTCTTTTCAAAAATCCAAGAAATGAATAAACAGTAATATATGGCTCAAAGAGGCTAGAATCAGAACAGATGGATTTGAATAATGCTGAAAGGTACTTCTTCAAAACTGTAGAAAAATTTCTCCCAATAGATCACAATTTATTCTTATCATGAACCTAGATGTCTACAACTGAAGTTTCTATACCTTGGGCTGTGCTCAATGAACTAACAAATTCTGCCTGTTTATTTTCCCAGTTTTCAAGATTCCAAGTGAAACATTGATAATAGCAATTGCTATTTTCCATTAATTATATATGTTATGACATTCTGAAGATACGTTCATCCCTGACTCAGATACTTAGTTCATCAATTAAAAGCCAACATTTTGTTAGGGTGCCTGTGGCTCAGTCAATTAAGTGTCCTACTCTTGGTTTTGGCTCAGGGCATGACCTCACGGTTCATGAGTTCGAGCCTGGTGTCCCCGCTTAAGATTCCCCCTCTCTCCCTCTCTCTCTGCCCCTTCCCTGCTTGCATGCACACACACTCTATATATAAATAAGTAAACATTAAAAATACAACATTTTTCAAACCAGTTATTGAGACAATTTACTTTGGGAAGTGTTTAAATTATCAACATATTGATTTTTATTCTACTTCCAAATGGAAATGATGTAAAATTCTGGTGGACCTTGAGATAACCATAAGATTGGTGGTTAGAAAATGTCTGATGCTAACAGATAATGTAAAAAAGAATATATTTAAAAAAAAAAGAATATATATTTTTGCAATTAAGAGTTAATTATGCTATGTGTTATTTCCTTTGTAAACATTTATGTTTTACGTATGTATATGTTTTACTCTGACCACTTTTTAAAATTTCTTAGTTTCATTTTTTTAGTGTTTGTTTATTTTTGAGACAGAGGATGAACATGCAAATGTGAGCAGGGAAGAGACAGAGATAAAGGAAGACAGAGAATCCCAATCCCAAACAGGCCCTGTGTTGTCAACAGTACATGGGGCTTGAAGTCATGAATGGTGAGATCGTGACCTGAGCTGAAATCAAGAGTTGGATGCTTAAACCAATGAGCAACCCAGGCACCCCTGACCACTTTTTGTTTAAAGTAAGGTCTACATCCAACATGGGCTTGAACTCATGATCCCGAGATTGAGAGTTGCATGTTCTATGGGCTGAGCCAGCCAGATGCCCCTACTCTGACCACTTTTAGAAGCTGTCCATAAGTTAAAGCAATGTTACCTTGATATGTACTAGAGAACATGTACTTTTGAGATGATGCATTTCCCAAAGTTAAAGTTTGTTTGGTATCATAAAAATTTATATTTAATTTCCTTATTGTCTTAGTTCAAAGTTCCTACTTTTTATA
Organism: Panthera tigris; assembly: GCF_018350195.1. Lineage (NCBI taxonomy): Eukaryota > Metazoa > Chordata > Mammalia > Carnivora > Felidae > Panthera > Panthera tigris. Next base: position 156,374,673 of record NC_056661.1, read on the forward strand.
ACTGATAGTCATACAGTGATGAATGAGAAAAACCCTATTATTTTCACAATTTCAGTGTGCCGCTATTTTTTTTCTTTTAAACATCAGTTTCCAGATATCCACATTTTTCTACAAGCCTCCTGAAACATAAAAAGAAAAGAAACTTGATAATTGTAACCAGTTTTCCCTAAGTTTATGGGATAACCCCAGGAAGCCAGGAATCACACTGTAATGAACTAATTAGTTTGTGAATCTCACGCTTGATTGGTAAGAGATTTCTCAGATAACATTTTGAGTCCCTCACATCCAGTATAGGAAAACAGTAGGATGCAAATACATGACATCATCACAGGTAGGAAATTCTCTCCCAACCCAGAAGAGGTAGGAAGCTTCAAGGGGAAGATGCCTTCCAGAGGGTTCTCTCCCCCTGGCCTGAGGGACTGGACCCCTAGAATCTCCTCACCTCAGAATCGAGATTAGAGTGTATTGCCAAGGCTGATCTATTTGAGTGGTTTGTGTTCTAGAAAACCCCTCTTCAGGTGTGTTCTAATAAGCCCCACTGGGACTCCGTGTTTCTCCTCAGACTTCCTGGTCTGCTCCCTGCCTCCATAACCTGCTCTCTACGGCATCTCCACATCTTGAGCCATTGCTTGGAACCAGCTGATTTTTCAGGGTCCTTCCTTCCCCCCTCTGCTGCTACACAAGGTGGCCCAGAGTACAGTGGGGAGAAGCTGAAATACAGAGGTGAATGCCGGGAGCTTCTTCATCGTCACACTCGTTCTGCTTCCTTCTAGGTTCCCCTGAATGACCTGATGGTTTGGGAATTAGGGCAGTGCTGGGATTCACGAAATCCAAATAATGCCAAGTTTTCCGGGGCCGTAATGACCGGTGTTGTCTCAGAGGCATCCTCTGTGGCTGGTTGTGGTTCCTGATCGTGTGTCCTGCTGGGGATGAGAGCAGAACTAGGGAACTGCTTTGTCCCCTTCCCAGTGGAGTGGGCATGCACTGTATCTCGCAGCCCACCCCTCCAGGGAGCCCTTAGACGCTACCAACTAGGCTGGGGCCATAGGAGAATCAAAGCGCCTTTTCTGAGGATTCTGCCACCTTTGCAGTCAGGAACAGGAGTGAGGGTTCTGCAGCTCCCACAGGCACTCCCAGAAAGCACGATCCTGCCCAACCTTGAGGTATTTTTCCCTTCTGGGGTCCCTGAGTCCAAACGTGGGAGCTAACCAGGCCACCTTATTTTACTTTATCATTAATTCCTCTTAGACATGGGGTAGCATCTACACTTCTGTGGACTATCACTCTGTTTCTGACAATCTTTATTTTAAATGTTAGAGAAGTAAATACTCTTTATTAATGTTAAACATATATGCTCATCATTCACATTCTATATGAATAGTTTCAGGGGAATATTAGATGCACATTTTATAGACAAATTATATAAAGATGTTTTGGGTTTCGAGTTTGGTTAATTTGCTTCATTGGTGGAGAAATATCCACGTGATAGACATTTACTTAGAAAAGATAGCACTAACAGAAGGAGTAAGAAATTTCTGTGTCATGCATTTAAACAGAACATATGGAATAATCTTAGCCAAAGAAAATTACAGGAGGGTATATTACAGAATGGTGTTATGTCGGGAAAATTAACATGTTGGTTATTATATAAAATATGCATTTACTTATTGTCAACACAGGTACAGTGGGTACTAAATCTATGTCATATGTTTATCTTAAGCTTAGCATTAAGGACAGCTAGAATGTATTCAATAAATATGTGTAAGTGTTAGATTTTTCATAGCTTGGAAGATAAGTTTGCACAGTGGGCGTGGGAAAAGTATAGAAAGGGGACCACGGTGTTAGGTGCTGGTGTGTGAGGTGGGAGAAGGACGAGATAGTCAATCATTTCTTTTTATAGGATTTTTGTGTTTAATGTGTATCTTTTTATTTATCACTGCTTTCTTCTGAAGCACGTTTGTACGAGAAAATCTTCACAAAGCTCAGCACCATCCTCCTGCTTTTACTATGTGCTTCCACAGTGCCCAGCACATAGGGGGCACTCATGAGTATGATCAACTATTAGCCTTTAACAGATTCTCCAATAGGCTATGATTACACAGAACTGACACCTAGTTCTTTACGGTCCACAATAGTTCTTATATCCAGAAAACTCACTTATCCTATCAGCCCTTACCCCAGAAGACCACTCGGCAAAGTCTTGGCTTGTAACTACATAAGCAAATAAGATGAATCAGTTTTCAGTCTTTCCTTGCTACTTGCAGGTGAGTAGTCCTACGCTTCCTCTGAGTCAAGGATTAACAATAGGTGGTGATTTTAGGAATTCTGCCTTCCCTGTGCCCACTACTTTAGAGGAGAACTTGCCAGCTCATCATTCTTCAAGATTTACTGTTTAAAACATAGCTACCTTATGACCCAGCGATAGAGCTACTAGGAATTTATCCAAGGGATACAGGAGTGCTGATGCATAGGGGCACTTGTGCCCCAGTGTTTATAGCAGCCCTTTCAACAATAGCCAAATTATGGAAAGAGCCCAAATGTCCATCAACTGATGAATAGATAAAGAAGATGTGGTTTATATATACAATGGAATACTACTTGGCAATGAGAAAGAATGAAATCCTGACATTTGCAACAATGTGGATGGACCTGGAAGGTATTATGCTAAGTAAAGTAAGTCAGAGAAAGAAATCATATGTTTTCACTCCATATGTGGAACTTGAAAAACTTAACAGAAGACCATGGGGGCAGAAAAGGGAAAAAAATAGTTTCAAACAGAGAGGAGGCAAACCATAAGAGACTCTTAAATACAGAGGAAAAAACAAGGGTTGATGGGGGGGCAGGGGATAGGGGAAATGGGTGATGGGCATTGAGGAGGGCACTTGTTGGGTTGAGTACTGGGTGTTTTATGTAAGCGATGAATCACGGGAATTTACCCCCCAAACCAAGAGCACACTGTATACACTGTATGTTAGCTAATTTGACAATAAATTATACACACACACACACACATACATATATATGTGTGTATGTATATATATATATATATATATATATATATATATATATATATAAAATAAATAAAACATAGGTTCCATCAAGTTCTGATGATTATATATGAAATTATTTCCTTCTTATATATTTACTTTAGAAGTTTAGATTTACCTGATTATTCATTAACCAGACAATTTATCCTTTTTTGAAATTCTGAAATTGTACCTATGTAAGTTAATGTACCTCGCTATGCCTGAAGGTTACATTTGGACCTGGAACACATTACAGTTTTGAGCCACCCTCATAACCCCCACCAGCCCATAAGAAATTTAATCTGTTTGCATTTCATTTGATTTTGTAAATCTAATGCATGTCATATAGGTATGACATGGTCAGGCTTATTGTCCCTGAAGGCCATTAAAGATGCACAGACAGGGGTGCCTGTGTGGCTCAGTCAGTTGAGCGTCCAACTCTTGGTTTCAACTCAGCTCAAGAATTCATGGCTTCATGGTTTGAAGCCCCCATTGGGCTCTGCACTGACAGTGTGGAGCCTGCTTGGAATTCTCTCTCTACTTCTCTCTGCCCCTCCCCCACTTGTGCTGTCTCTGTCTCTCTCTTAAAAAAAAAAAAGCTTTAAAGATGCACAAGTTCTGCCTCTCTCATAGACTTTGGTCTATGCTCCATATGGATCATCTCCTTTATTTTTCCCACAGTCTGTCTCCAGACAGGTAGCCCACACAAGCAACTACACGTGGGTTCACTGTCACATCCTCCTGCCCTGCCTCCCTGAGGTTGTATCAAAGCACCTTGACTAGACTTTTGGAGGTTCCCAAAACTCTCCAGTCATATATTTCCTGATATTCTCTTGTTTACCAAGTCTAGGATAAAATTCATAGACTAAGTATTTTATCACTAATTTGTTGACGTGTCCATTTCTCAGCAGAAAAACTGAATTACCATTGGTCAATAATATGTTCCTATTAGCTACTTATAAAGTATATTTTAACTCATGGTGCTATGGTCAGCCACTGATTGTTGATGTAAATAGTAGTTTCTTATGTTTTGGATTTCAGTTATAATACATGTTACAAATATGAAGGATTGAATTAACAGCAAGATGAGTATATTTCCTCTTTCTATTCATTCTAGGTTTTGACCTTTAAATTTTTTCCCCCAATTTTACTGAGATAAAATTGACAGGGGCACCCGGGTGGCTTACTCTGCTGAGAGTCCAGCTTCAGCTCAGGTCGTGATCTCACGGTTTATGAATTTGAGCCCCTAATCAGGTTCTCTGCTGTCAGCATAGAGCCGCTTCGGATCTTCTGTCTCCCTTCCTCTTTCTCTGCCTTTCCCTACTCCTCTCAAAAATAAATATTAAAAAAAATTGACATACAACACTATATAAGTTTAAAGTATATAGGCATAAGGATTTGACTTAAAAATATTGTGAAATGGTTACCACAGTAAGTCTAGTTAACATTTATCATCTCAGATAGATACCTATATATACACCTATATATAGGTGTGTATATATATATATATATATATATACACACACACACACACACACACCTATAGATATATATGTGTATATATACACACCTGTAGATATATATGTATATATATATATATACCTATAGATATATATGTATGTATGTATATAGAAATATATATATATATATATATATATATATATATATGCATATGTGTATAGAAAAAGAAAAGAGGTTTTCTATTTTGTGATGGGAATTCTTAGAGTTCATTCTCTTAAAGTTCAAATACAGGGGTACCTGGGTGGCTCAGTCGGTTGGGCATCTGACTTGGACTCAGATAATGATCTCACGGCTTGTGGGTTCAAGCTCCACATTGGGCACTGTGCTGACAGCTCAGAGCCTAGAGCCTGCTTCGGATTCTGTCTGTCTGTCTGTCTCTCTCTCTCTCTGCCCCTCCCCTACTCCCCCCCTCAAAAATAGACATTAAAATTAAAAAAAAACGTTCAAATATGTCATACATAATTGTTAACTATAGTCATGATATTATACCTGACATCCCCAGTACCTATTTATCTTAGAACTGGAAATTGATCTTTTGATCAATTTGATCAAAAGATGTTTTGACCACCTTCCGCCAATTCCCTCTCCACAGGTAATCACAGATCAGGTTTTTTCCCTCTATAAGTTTGGTTTCATTTGTTTATTTGTTTTAGATCCCACGTATAGGTAAGAACACACCATATTTTCTTTCTCTGATTGATTTCACTTAGCACAATGATCTCATGTTGTCACAAATGGCAGGATTTCTTTCTTTTCAATGGCTGAATAATATTCCAACATATATGTATACCAAAACTTCTTTATGCATTTATCCATCAATGGTCACTTAGGTTGTTTCTGTGCCTTGACTATTATAGGTAATGCTGCAATGAATACGGGGCACAAACATCTCTCCCACATGGTGTGCTCTTTTGGATATGTTCCCAGAAGTGGAATTGCTGGGTGATATGCAAATACAATTTTTAAGTTTTTAAGGAACTTCCATATTATTTTCTTTAGTGGATGCACCAATTTACATTCCTACCAACAGTGCACAAGGGCTCCCTTTCCTCCAGCATTTGTTAACCCTTGTCTATTGGATGATAGCCATTCTAACAGCAGTGAAGAGCTATTTTATTATGGGTTTGATTTGCATTTCCCTTATGATTAATGATATTGAACATCTTGTCATGCTCTTATTGGCTGTGTGTCATCTTTGAAAAAAAAATGTCTATTCAGGTTCTTTGTCCATTTTGATTTGGTTATTTGGGAGGTTTTTTCATGTTTTGTTGTTGCTTAAATTTTTTTAATGTTTTTAAATTTATTTTTGAGAGAGAGTGAGCACAAGTGGGGGAGGGGCAGAGAGAGATGGAGACACAGAATCAGAAGCAGGTTCCAGGCTCTGAGCTGTCAGCACAGAGCCCAATGCAGGGCTCGAACTTATAAACTCTGAGATCATGACCTGAGTCAAAGTCAGACACTTAATGGACTGAGCCACCCAGGTGCCCCTGTTGTTGTTTTTGCTGTTGATTTGCATCAGTCCTTCATATATGTTGGATATTAACCCCTTATCAAATATATAGTTTGCAAATATTTTTTCCCTTTTCATAGATTGTCTTTTTTTGGTTTTGTTAATCATTTCTTTTGTTATGCAGAAGCTTTTTAGTTTGATATAATTCCACTTGTTTATTTTTTTATTTTGTTGCTTGTGCTTTAGGTGTTAGGTGTGTGTGTGTGTGTGTGTGTATTTTTGACAAGCGAAACAGAGTGTGAACAGGGGAGAGGCAGAGAGAGAGGGAGACCCAGAATCTGAAGCAGGATTCAGGCTCTGAGCTGTCTGCACAGAGCTCGACGCGGGCTTGAACCCACGAACCATAACATCATGACTTGAATCAAAGTCAGGTGCTTAACCAGCTGAGCTACCCAGGCCCCCCTAGGTGTTATATTTAAAAAATCATTGCCAAAACCCATGTCAGGAAGCCTTTTTCCTGTTTGCTTCTAGGAGTTTTAAGGTTTTTCATCTTATATTTAGGTCTTTCATCCATTTTGAGTTAATTTTTGTGAGTAGTGTGAGGTAGGAGTCTAGTTTCATTCTTTTACATGTGAATATCCAATGATTCCAGGACCATTTATTGAAGACAGTGTCTTTTCTCCATTGGCTCCTGTGTCAAATATTATTTATATGAGTTTATTTTTGGGCTCTGGATTCTTTTTCATTGGTCTGTATGTCTGTTTTTATGACAGTATCACACTGTTTTGATTATTATAGCTTTCATATATAGCTTGAAATCAAGAAGGGTGATGACTCCTGCTTTCTTCTTTCTCAGGATTACTTTGACTATTCGAGGTCTTTTATGCTTTCTTAAAATTTCAGAATTTTTTTCTACTTCCATAAAAGTGTCATTGGAATCTTGACAGGAATTGTATTGAATAGATGGCTTTGACAACTATGGACATTTTAACAATATTAATTCTTCCAGTCCAAGAACATGGGATTTAGATACTGATAGAACTCAATAATGATTTCAGCTGAAGTAAGTGAAATTATATTCTTTTCCAGAGACCATTCTCATTTAAAGTTCCTCTTATTTCTACTATCTAGAATTTCTCTTACATATTTTTACATATGTAGCTCTGAAACAATCCAGATTTCATGATTATTTTCTTTGTAATATGGTTTGATATTTCCTAATTCCATCACATTGTCAAAGGCTCCATGTGGGTAATTACATAACATATTCCTCTTCTGTAAAATTAGATATCAGATTAAGAATTTAGCTTAAAGACAGTTAAATTTGTTTAAATAGGTAAGCCTGCCTGCCTTCCTACTTTCCTTCCTCCCTTCCTTTTCTTCCTTCCTTCCTCCCTCCCTTCCTTCCTTTCTTCCTTAATTCAGTGACTTCTTAAAGTTGTTTCTTAATAATTTTGTACATACCAAAAATTTATGAATAATAAAAAAGAGTTGTTTTAAAATAATTGTGTCATACAGCTATCTGGTTCTCTCTTTAATAGTAAAATGGAGAAAAATCGAACAATGGTTACAGAATTCATCTTACTGGGATTTTGTCTTGGTCCAAGGATTCACATAATCCTTTTTGGGCTCTTCTCCCTGTTCTATGCCTTCACCCTGCTGGGGAACGGGCTCATCCTGGGGCTCATCTGGCTGGACTCCAGACTGCACACCCCCATGTACTTCTTCCTCTCCCACCTGGCCATCGTCGACATAGCCTATGCCTGCAACACGGTGCCCTGGATGCTGGTAAACCTCGTGAAGCCAGACCAGCCCATCTCCTTTGCTGGCTGCATGACGCAGACCTTTCTTTTCTTGACTTTTGCTCATACTGAATGTCTTCTCCTGGTGGTGATGTCCTGTGATCGGTATGTGGCCATCTGCCACCCACTCCGATATTCTGTCATCATGAGCTGGACAGGCTGCATCATCCTGGTGGTGACTTCCTGGGCATGTGGCTCCCTGCTGGCCCTGGTCCATGTGGTTCTCATCCTGAGGCTGCCCTTCTGCGGGCCTCATGAAATCAACCACTTCTTCTGTGAGATCCTGTCTGTCCTCAAGCTGGCCTGCGCTGACACCTGGCTCAACCAAGTTGTCATCTTTGTTGCCTGTGTGTTTATCTTAGTCGGGCCCCTCTGCTTGGTGCTGGTGTCCTACACGCACATCCTGTTCGCCATCCTGAGGATCCAGTCCGGGGAGGGCCGCAGAAAGGCCTTCTCCACCTGCTCCTCCCACCTCTGTGTGGTGGGGCTCTTCTTTGGAAGTGCCATTATCATGTACATGGCCCCCAAATCCCGCCACCCTGAGGAGCAGCAGAAGATCCTTTCCTTGTTTTACAGTTTCTTCAACCCTATGCTGAACCCACTGATCTACAGCCTGAGAAATGCAGATGTCAGGAGTGCCCTGAAAAGGGCAATGTTCAAGGAAAGTCATTTCCAATTGGAGTGACATTGGAATCACCAGACTAAGTGCTTGATCACTGCCTAAATCCAGAAAATTTCACTTTTCTCATCTTAGGTATACCTAAAGAACAAGCCCTCTTCTTCCTCTGAATGAAAGCTTTAGATATGTTGTATTCATTGATTACCTACAGGTGTGATTTTATCAGATACGATCTTTTTCTTTTATTGTTCATTGAATTTAATAGCTGTGACATTAAAAAATGTTTAAGTTCATTTTCTAGGTCCCAAAGGTTGAACACAGTCTATCTCTCTCTCTAGCCTAAGTATTTAAACTCACTAAACTGTATATATCATAAGACTTAGGGAAAAAAAGAAAGCTGCAGTGAAAGATAATGACCTTCCAAACCCAGAGGCACACTTGTCCATTATCCCAAAATTGTACTTGCCCTATTAAAGAATAACTGTTAAAGAAACTCAGAGGTATTTACTTAACTTGTTGCATGATGGTAAGAAATTTTCTATGAAAATTAACTCACATTAGGAATTAAACAAGCAGGCTGATTGAAAGAACAAAATTAATGCAAAGAATATAGGAAAAAGGAGAGAAGAAGGAAAAATCTGTAGACAGGATGGGAATAGTGCACATTGTTTATAGCTCTGGAGATAAACGGGTTACTCGTAGGTAACAAAAGAGCAAAACTGGGCATTCTCTCCTTGAATAGGCTGATAAGGGGTATCAAAGAAAACGTGTATTTAGGGTTGTTTGTGGATTCGCCAGAAAACTTTGAGTGTAAGCTGTAAGTTACCTAGATGTACAGAGTATCTCAATATGTGCTTTTCTTTTTTATGAGAGTCTTTTTATTAGCACGTCCACCTTGCTTGTCCACATGTACATAATTTCCCTCATTAGATGTTTTATCCTTGAAATAGGAAATTTGACCAGAGAACGTAAGTGGCTAGTAGAGTATAACTGGCTATTTTGGCTTGGTAATGCACTGGTTTTTACTAATTCATTCTACTTTACAAACCCAATGATTAGGGATGAATCCCATACATTTCAGGTGGCTTTGTAGGGTGTCACCTATAAAGTCCATTTTCTAACCTGCCTGGAGACTAAAATGGCCACTTTGTGTCCAGTCTTTCACAATTTCATATTAAGATTGAATGGAACACTTGTTCAGAAGAATACATGTGTTGCCCTTCACTTGGGAATCAATAATTACTCAACCCAGGGCACTTTGGTGGCTCAGTCAGTTAAGCACCAATTCTTGACTTCAGCTCAGGTCATAACATAACCTCATGGTTCATGGGTTCAAGTCCCACGTTGGCCTCTGTGCTGACAGTGCAGAACCTGTTTGGGATTCTTTCTCTCTCCCTTTCTCGCTGCCCCCTCCCCTCAAAATAAAAAAATCTTCAAAAAAATAATAATTACTCAACCCAATTCCTAATTGGGCAGCAAAGCTCACTAAATGTGAAAACAAAATGGGTTTTTATAATACTAACATTTTGGTTAATGGCTTTCCCAGTGCCATACTCTATGAAATGATAACACTTGACATGGACTATCTCATTTAGGCATTATAACAAAGCTGTGAAGAAGGTCCTATTGTCAGTTTGATATACACTTATACCAGAAAGTAACAAATATCTGGCCTTTATCTTGACAGTCTGGCTCCCAAGCCCTCAGTACTTAACAGTATGCATTGTGTGCCTCAACATCAGTGTTATCGATAAAGAACAAAGCTAAGTTAGCCCAAAGGTGAATGTATTACATAAGGAGGGCTTGTTTCCAGCCTTCTATGCCACAGTGAGCTGATCTGTGCTCTGTAAGGCCTAGAAGATGAAATCATTTATGGGAAGTTGGTTGTTGTGCACAATGATTCCTATGGGCAGAGTCACAAAAATCATTGGACTTTTAAAGGAACACAAAACATAAAGAAGATGAAGATAAAGGCCATTCTTATTGAGATTGGTGATTTAGCTGAGCTAAGACCCAGAACCAATACACCAAGATAGCAACACCATAGTCTGTCTCTCCCTCTTTCTCCCTCTCTCTCTCTGTCTCTCTCACTATAGGCCAGTTAATGCACTTTACATTATTTCTTATTTCATCCTCAAAATGGTCTTTTGAGGCAAGAGACAGTATCCCTACTTCACATATAGGGAAACTCAGGCACAAGGAGATGGAGTAACTTGCCCAGTATCATAGATACTAACTGTCCAGGCCAGGATTGAATGAAGGCAATCTATTTCTTGACCTTATAGCCATAACCACTGAGCAACATGGCCCCTTTGGAGCTATCTGTGGATAATGACCAGAGAGATCAAGGTAGTAAAACAAAATCAGTGACTAAGACCAAGTGATGGGCACTAGGCTTCAGACAGAAGCTTTGTTTGCTAGAGGAAGCACCTTGACTCTAAACTTATGTAAGCAGTGGGTGTGATAACAAGAACGAACCTTGACTCCAAGGGTCAGAGACCATAGGAGGGCTCTGGCCAAGAGCTCCGCAGGGAAGCAGGAAACAGTGGAAGAGAAGACCGATGTTTCAGTTTCGCTTGATGGAGTAGAATTAGAATGGGTAGTTGATAGTAGTTTACCTAAAGGAGCCCGTTCTCAAGACAAAGGAATTTAGATTTCCTTTTCGGTGTTGAAAATTGCTGTAATAATCTTTCAGGTGGCATTTATAGAATATTGCTCAGGAAGGTACCGAGTTTCATAGGTAAGATGGGAGCTTCCCAAGGGCAAGAACTGGAGTCTCTCCACCTCTTTTGCATCCACACTAGCACCCTGCCTCGAACGTAGGAGGCGCTCAGCGAGCACTGGTCAGGTGCACTCATGAGCCTTTATCACTTAGCTACACGCAATCTTCAATGTTAAACTATCTTATGATTTCCACATTTTTCAAAATCCTTTAGTATGGTAGAAAATAATTGCAGCTAAAATTTATTTGGCAATTGTTGTGTACCAGACACTATATTAAATTCTTTAGGTGTAATCCTCACCTCAAAGCTGTGAAGTATTAATGGTATTTCCATTTACAGAAGGGAAATTGAGGTTTAAAGAATTAGTGAACATACTCTATGTCACAAAAATCCAGTAGTGGAATCAGAATTCAAATCCAGTCAGTCTGATGTGGGAAACAAAGGCAGAAGGAAACGGCAGGCAAAATTAAATTTTCCTTATAACCTACAGCCCACTGACAAATACTTGAGGCAGGCAGAGTAAAAACATTCCTGCAGGAAGTCCCTACTATGTTACTATTAATACTTTGCTAGAGGGGAAAACAACACTAGCTTGACAGTAGGTAGGCTTCTGGGATCCTGTGATTCTTTAGCATATGAAAATCCTTTTGGAAACTTTCCCTTCTCTTTAGCTCCCCCAACTCGCTAGTATATAATTACTGACTCCTTACAGTCCGGGAAGCTCTTTCTGCCCAGGGGTCCTGTCCCTTTGCTTTAATAAAGCCACCATAAAAAAATAAAACACCTTTTTACACCAAAGACATCTCAATAATTCTTCCTTGACTGTTGTCTCCAAACCCCAACACTTCAAATCCCATCAAATCCAAACTAGATTAACCACATGATTCTTTTGAACAGGACCTTCTGATATTTACATCTTCAATAGCTAGACCAGGCTCATGTCAGAGTAGTACTTCAGTGAATGCTGGCTAAGAATGATCATTTAGCCTAAACTCCTATCAAAAACAAAAAGCAAAAAACAGTACAGCTCCATAAAATACGTAACTTAAATATAGCAGCCATTATTCTTTCAAAGTTAGACATCTGATTGTCCATTAGTCACTTTTAGTTTCAAATGCACTCAGTTCTTACAAGTTTCTTATAGAGTAAATATTGCTGATGAATCATGTTTCATTTGCCAGTGATCACAAGGGAATTACAAACATATTAGGAGAAGGTATTTACTCCTTAACATAAAGAGTTATGTATATTGATTTCTGTCATGTGGAACAGAGGATATGAGCCTTTCAAAAAGAGCACGCCAAATTGTGAAAGCCTGTGATTATGGTGTGCCAGGAGGTGCTTGTGGGAGCTGAGCAGCCAAGCAGAGGGTGTTAATCCTCCTACGTCTTGCAAGATGGTGGAGAATTAGGGGTTGTAACTAGTGCAAATGATAGGGTGGGATGCTGTGGGTGGGAGCTACTTCACAAGCCATTTGGAATCGAGTTCCCCAGTGTCTTTGGCATGTGGAGTGGGCACAGACAACCACCGACCTATAGGATGACTGTTTATTCTTTGTTAGATGGTGTAGACCAGTGCTTCTCTGGCATCAGTGTGCATACAAATCATTGAAGATCTTGCAACAACGCAGGCAGGTTAGCAGGCCTGGATAGGATGGGCACAGATGTGCATTTCTAACAATCTCTCCTATCTTGCTGCCACAGACCACACTTTGAATGTTGATGCAATAGAGAAGACCTGTTAAATCTTTCGTTCTTAGGGAGGAAAATGGAAGGAGAGTTAGAATGTGGCCTCACTGGACATCATAGTTTTGATGTCTTTTCCCAGACCACAGGGAGGGGTCTGCTTTCTTTCCTTCCTGATGAACTTTGACTACAGCACTGTTTTAGTGTCATCTGGTATTTTGTTTTGCTTGTTCTCTGCTATTTGTTTGCTTTTAATTTGTGTAATACCGTTGGGCCGAGACAAGAGGTGTGTTTGTGATCACAGTCTGGTTTCGCCCTTAGAGGGCTGGCTCAGAGGGCCAGACATCTGGGTTCCTATCTCAGTTCTACCAGGTCACTGTGTGACCTTAGAAAAATCACTTAATTCCTCTGGGCATGGTTTCCCTACCTGTAAAATGAAACGTTGGACTAGATGATCTATAAGTACCTCTAATTCGATGCCTCTCAACTAACTTTCTAACATTTCAATTTTTTCCCTCTTACATAAGAGACAAAATTAAATGGATTATTTTGAGACTAATCTATACAATTAATTCCTGAGCCTTGCACAGGAATTCAAAAGTAAATACCGAATGAATGGTTTGCATATAATAATGATCTTGGAACTACGGATGGCATAAGATATATTCTACATGAATTGTCCTCCCCCACCAAAAAAAAAAAAAAAAAAAAAAGTTTTGTTATTCTGTTGGGGAAGGATTAATAATACCATTCACTTGCAAAGGGTCCCAGATCTCTGTCTGGTGTTGTGTAACTAGCATAATAATACTAATAGCTCGCTTTTATTGACTGCTTATGTCATATCAAGTACTGTTCTATGAGGACCTATCCATTAATATCAATCTAATCTTCACAATAATTCCCAGAGGTATGTTTTACCATTAGATTTCATTTATACATGAACATAATCAAGACACAGAGATGTTAAGTACTTCTTGAGGCTCACAGAGCTAGTGAGTGGAACAGGAGAACCCTCATCTCGGTCTTCCAAAGGCCAAAGACCATATTTATAACTAAGTTAGACTGTCCCCACACACAGCCTGACTTATGGTGCCCCATGTATCTACGATAAACTAAAGCTTGGGAAGAGTAGACTGAATTTTTAACTGGCCTGAAAACTCATCCTAAGAAAGAGTTTATAATAATATACCTATGATATTTTAACGTATATAAAACAGAAGGGCAATATACAAATCCATGAAAAAATGAAAATATGTAGCTACAGACTATTCGCAGAATAAACACAAATCAAAAATAAATATGACGATGTCTTTATCTTCATCCAGGAAAATCTACTTTAAAATGAGAACCCATGTTTTGACCAACAAATTGTGGGTCAAAGCCAATACTTTTACTGTTGGTGAGTGTGTGGGTCAGAGCAAACATTCAGACACTGTTGGTGGCAATATAAATAGGCACAGATTTTTATATGCTAAAAAATTTGGAAATATCTACTCAACGTTTAAAAATGGAAATAGCAATTTTAAGAACCTAGTCTAGAGAAATACTTAACATATGTAATTGCATGAAGAAATGGGTACAAGGATTTTGAGTTGACATTTATTATAAAAAAATACTAAATGATCTAAAATGTATTAATTTTGGACTTAGTAAATTATAAGAAGTATATATGCAGTATATGAAAAAGAGTAAGTGTTATCTATAATGGGCTACCATAGAAATTACTCATCAAATGTAATTAAATGAAGAAAATGTGTCATACTTTAAAAACTCATTTTCATTTTGTAGGAGAAACTTCTAGCTCTTCACAAAGTCATACATACATATCCATACACATGGGTGCACGTGTGTGTGTGTGTGTGTGTGTGTGTGTGTGTGTGGGTGTTTATATGTCTGAATATAAGGATGATGCACACTGAAGTAGCCAATAGAAGTTGCTTTTAAAAATAAGAGGAAGCTTGAGAAATACATACTTCTGTGTTTTTTAGTAATCTTACAATGAACATGTATTAATGTTATAACTTTAAAAAAAAACTTCTTCCAAGGCACCTCTGGACCCTTACGTTCTCAAATATTTATCGGTACACATTTTTTACATATCTTAGGGAAAGCCAGAACGAAGCAATTAAAAGCAGTTCAGAATCTTGTGGGACTGCTGAATTGTATCAAGGTGTCTCTGAAAATGTCCTTTTTGTATCTGTTTACTTCATTATCCAATCCTATGCTGTAATGTTTAGAGGTGAGATGCCCTATGTTATTAATTGAAATAATTTGAATGGGACACCGAATAACATGCAAAGTAAACTATGCTTCCCCAGACTCTAAGGCAGCTACGTGACATAAATAAAAACCTAGCACGTTGCGCCATAAGGAGATGCTCTTTACAACGTGAATTGGTCTCAGAAGCCACGAATACTTGAGAGTTACCAGCCCTTCCTCATTCCTTTTCTCTCCAAAAACAATGTGAAGTAACGGATTTGTGGGTAAAGGTGTCACAGACGAAGCCCCGAATCAAAGTAATTTTTACAAAACAAAAGTTGACTTCTTGCTCCTGCTAAGTCCGATGCAGGCAAGTGAGAGTCTCTCATGCGGTGATGCAGGGACCTTCCATCTCGTGGACCTACCACCATCCTCCTGGCCTTGGAGATCTTTGCTTCCAGCCAGTGATGGGAAGAGCAATTGTGCGGGAGGCATACCCACTGTAGCCCTAGAAGCGGCACAAATCTTTTCTGCTTATGTTCCTTTTGTAAGAATATGACACCACCCACCACCACCACCACCGATGGCAGAGAGCTAGGAAGTACAGCCACGTGCTGGCCACCGCAGCCCAGAGGCAACGGTGTATAGAAGAGAAGTACGGATCTCTTAAGGAGCTGGGTCTTCCTTAAGATAACACTAGCAACGGACAAAAATAAAATTTCTAAAAACAGCCCTTGGAAATCCCGCCTCCTTCTTCCCTTTTGTTAAGGATTCCAAACAAATGTCTGCTCTTTTCGCTGATAATTACTTAAGAAATACAACTGAGAACATTACCGTTTTCATTCTGTACCAATATACTGTGGTCATGCCATCCTGAAAACGCGATCCTGAAAATCATGTCTTGGTCATTTCTCACAACCTTACCCTCTGCTTTTTGTGCAAAAACATCCATTATGGTAATTTACTTGGAGAGATGATTAAATCCACCCATTCCACCCTGATTTTTATCCATGTACCAATCAAATGAACCCCACAGTCAAATTTTAGCAGTACTTGACTTCGTGCATAAAAGGTATAAATGAAAAGGTCTGGTGAAATCAAATGCCCAATGCTAACAGATAATGTTTTCATTTTAATTAATCCTGACCTTGTTTTTCTGTACCCTAGTTCTTTCCTGTATTTATGTTATTGTTACTCTCTTTAAATAGTAAGCACTATCACTCTCTCTCTAAAAAAAATAAAAATAAAAAATAAACTCTGCACTGAGCATGGAGCCTGCTTGAGATTTTCTCTCTCTCTCCCTCTGCCCCCTCCCCCGCTCTCTCTCTCAAAATAAAAAAAAGAGTAAACACGATCAAGATAAAAGTTATTGCAGTTTAATTTTAACAGAATATTGACAATTTTGAGTTTATAGATGTTGACGTTTGTTTATCTTTTGAAGGATTTTCCTGTTAGTTTGTGCAATAATCCCGAATGTTATCCTGAGTTACTTATTAACTTTTAATTTTTCATTTTTATCAAAATGTCTATTTAGAACCAATATTCCTAACATGCTGACAATAGAAATGTATTCTCTAAACCCATTCTTTACCCAGGTTTTCACTTTAGGACTTGCTCACGAAAGGTGGCTTCCTGTTCCGCAGCCGGGCATATACGGTAAGCACTTGAGAGAATAGTCATATCAAATAAGATCTGTCCGTTCTCTATGTGTTACTTTCCTTTGTATATTTGCACATTTTGAACATGGTCCTGTTTCACTCTGACCACATTTTAGAAGCTGTGCACAGGCTAAAATTGCATCAATTTCATGCTAATAGAAAACACCTTATTTTGATGTATTGCCTACATTTTACTTTGTTTGGTATCACAAAATTTTATATTTCTGATCATCTTAGTTAAAATTTTCTATTTTTTGTGCCCCAAAATGATTTTTTATAACTGATGTTTTCACGATGTCAAATGTAGAAAAACACATCCTATCTATTGTTTTCACGGGATTTTTGTTGTTCATCTGTGTTTCCTACTTTCCACATTTTCTGTGGTTCACCTGAGTGTGAAAAGAGAAGAAGAAAAGATTCTAGTGTTTATGGATTGCCTCCCATACAGCAGGCTTCTTATCTAATCAGGAGCAATCTCTTTGTCCCTGGATGAATGTGCGGCCCTTCTCCATGGACATCTACAGTTGGAGCATGGGTAAGCGTGTTTGCAAGACACGTGTGATAATCTGTGCAAGATTTTCCTCGAGTTTATGCCCCAGCAGGGTCATACTGTAACAAACTCATTAAGTTGTAAGTTGCACAATTGCTTGGTATGAAATTCCTAGCTCTCCTCTGTCTAGTTTAATAGAGAAATAAACATGAGAAGACCTTAGGCAGCAAATATCTCCACCCTCTGGGAGCAGTAGTGGCTTGGAGGGGAAGCTGCCTTCGAGAGGGTTCTCTCCTCCCCTCGTCAGATGGAATAGATTCTTTCAGCTCCTTTTTTAGAATAGAGATGAGAGAATCCTTCCAAGATTGACCTAATTGGGTGGTTTGTGTTCTAGAAAACCCCTCCTCAGGCATGTTCTAATAAGCCCCACTGGGACTCCGTGTTTCTCCTCAGACTTCCCGGTCTGCTCCCTGCCTCCATAACCTGCTCTCTACGGCATCTCCACATCTTGAGCCGTTGCTTGGAACCAGCTGATTTTTCAGGGTCCTTCCTTCCCCCCTCTGCTGCTACACAAGGTGGCCCAGAGTACAGTGGGGAGAAGCTGAAATACAGAGGGGAATGCCGGGAGCTTCTTCATCGTCACACTCGTTCTGCTTCCTTCTAGGTTCCCCTGAATGACCTGATGGTTTGGGAATTAGGGCAGTGCTGGGATTCACGAAATCCAAATAATGCCAAGTTTTCCGGGGCCGTAATGACCGGTGTTGTCTCAGAGGCATCCTCTGTGGCTGGTTGTGGTTCCTGATCGTGTGTCCTGCTGGGGATGAGAGCAGAACTAGGGAACTGCTTTGTCCCCTTCCCAGTGGAGCGGGCATGCACTGTATCTCGCAGCCCACCCCTCCAGGGAGCCCTTAGACGCTACCAACTAGGCTGGGGCCATAGGAGAATCAAAGCGCCTTTTCTGAGGATTCTGCCACCTTTGCAGTCAGGAACAGGAGTGAGGGTTCTGCAGCTCCCACAGGCGCTCCCAGAAAGCACGATCCTGCCCAACCTTGAGGTATTTTTCCCTTCTGGGGTCCCTGAGTCCAAACGTGGGAGCTAACCGGGCCACCTTATTTTACTTTGTCATTAATTCCTCTTAGACATGGAGTAACATCTACCCTTCAGTGGACTATCTCTCTGTTAACTATTCTTTTTAAAGTCAGGTAAGGAAATTCAGTCTTGTCTAAATATGAGCTGATTGTTATTCTGCTATGGGGGTAATTTGAGGAAAAACCAAAGCTAAGCTGGTTGAACATGTTGCTCACAAATAATGTAAGTATGTATAGAATTCAGTTAATTTCATTTTACATGGTGCAAAGCGGCTGCATGAAAGCAAAAACCTTGTGGATGGTGAAGCTAGATACAGAATAAGAAATTTCTGCACGATGGACTTAGGTTACATAGGTAGAATAACCTTCTTAAGCCAAAGAACTTTACACTGGGATGTATTATAGAGTGGCTTTACATTTCAGGAAAACTGACGTTGGTTTAGTCCTTGTGTTTCTGTCAATAGAACCACAATACGTAGTCTATGCTGCCCATACACAGCTCTTGCATTACTTATAACTTGGAGAACAGTGTCAGGCACACAGAAAGTACTCAGCTTTTAAATGTGAGACGTTCCCAAACCTGGACTCACATGTGAGTGAATGTGCCTGTGTATGTGTATGTGTGTGATGAGGTTAGAGGAAGTGCAGAAAAGAGAAGGCATTGTTTTGTAGAGGATACTCTTTTTCGTCTTTAATAGTTTGTTGTGGTTCTGTGCTCTTTTTAATCCCTCCAATCTCTTCAACAGACTGTGCTCTTTCCCCGGAAAGACATCAAAAGGTCAGGAGGCCAAATCTGCCTCAGTAGTCCTTCAACAACATATTATCCACAAGATCACATTGTAGACTTACATTGTTGTGAAGACTTTGCAAAAACTGGCTTAAAGAGGATAATGGTCAATAAGGGGAGTGATTTCTAGGGACCTCCTGGAACCGCAAAAAAGGCAGGCTTGTCAGATTCATACAGTCATAGGCTATTCAAGAAACTGTTAAAGCTCAGTAATTGTTAAAGATCGATAACTGATTTAAGTTAATGAATGTTCACCGTGCAGCAGGAATGTGCTCAATATATTATCTCGATTAATTCATTGAATTAATTAACACACTTATCTTAATTAAAATATATTATCTCAGTCTTCTCAACAACCTTGTGAAATAAATACAATCACTCCTTTCAAAAAAGTGGTAAAGTAGGGTTTGAGAAGTTAAGAAATATATTCAGAGTCATACAAAGAAGTACATGTGTATCTCACCCCCTAAGCCCATGTTCTCTGATTGCTATTCTATGCTGCCTTTCAATATTTGGGGATTTTGGGGGGGGGGGGTGGATTTTTTTTTTTGAGAATCTGGCTCAAGACAGAATGCAGAGAGCTCATTAATGTTTTGTTTTCTCATATTTAATCAAATTGATATCCAGTCAGTCAAAAAAATATTGAACACCTACAACGTTCCAGGCACAGTGCATGATCCAACATTGATCTTTTCGTCACTCGCTAGATCAAAAAGATTCCTTCAATCTGAGGGTATATTTTGTTAGATGAATTCTGAAGTATAAGTAGCTAGCCCTTATTAGTCATTATGATATCAAGAGGTAATATTTCAATATCCCAGATAAATGTCCTGACAGATGTTACTGCTATGGTGAATTATAAGATAGTATTTCCCAAGGTTTCTTATAAGACAACCTAAATGTAGACAATTAACCCAAATATAGATTTTTCTATGTAATCAAAATCTTCTAAGACACCACTCAAATATTGGAACTGTTGAGAAGTTTCTAGAAATACTGTGGAAGAGGAAATAAGAGATTTCGGGAATTGGGGGTTGTAGAAGAGGAAATAAGAGATTTCGGGAATTGGGGGTTGTAGAAGAGAGATAAGGAAAACTGGGAATGGAAAGAGAATGTCATAAAGGGGACCAGGAGAGTAAAGAGATCAGGATAGAGACAATGATAGAATGAGGTAGAGGAACCAAGACGGGGAGACATAATCATCAAGAGAGGGGATTCAGAGCAAGGAAAGTTACCAGGGATAAAGAGGGTCATGCACGACAAGGGTCAGTTCTTCAAGAAACATAATCCTTAACATGTATGCACCTAACAACAGAGCGTCAAAATACATGAGGCAAAACCGATAGAACTGAAAAGGAGAAATAGATGAGCCTACTGTTGGAGTTGGAGACTTCAACATCCCTTTATCAGCAGTAGACCCAGCAGACAGGAAATCAGTAAGGATATAGTTGAATTCAACAACACCATCAATCAATTGGACATAGTGAACATCTATAGACTACTTCATCTAACAACAGCAAAATACACATTCTTCTCAAGCTCACATTCACTATGATAGATCATATTCTGCGACATAAAATACAGCTGAACAAACTCAAAAGAAAAGAAGCCACACAATGCACGCTCTCAGACCTCAATGGAATTAAAGTGGAAATCAGTAGCAGAGAGAGAGCCGGAAAATCCCCAAATACTCAGAGATTAAACAACATTCTTCTAACTAACACATGGGCCAGGGAGGAAAATCTCAGAAACTTTACAATATTTTGAACTAAAGGAGAAACAGAAAAGGGTTATGCTGAATAAATTGGTTATAACAATAATTATTTTTTTAATTTCTTGGAGGCAAACCATCTAATACTTCAGTTGAACTAAGGATTTAAAAATAGCTTTCATTTTAGGAATGCTGTGTGACTCATGCCTACAGCATTAGAAAAGTTTGTCAGCTCATCGGATCTTAAATTTTACTTTTGAAACCTAGGCCCCATCTCGTACTGACAGGTTTGTTCCTGTGTAAAGAAATGATTTCAATCTTAGATATTTACTTTGAAACCATGAAGACACTGGATAATTTATTAGTCATCAAACGGTTGGCCAATTTTTAAATTGCTAACTTGTACATGCATATAGGATGTGTCATTTATAGCATAAAGCAAGGTCTGAATGTTACATTTGGAACTAAGAGGCATTTAATTTCTCTTTTAGT
This sequence comes from Panthera tigris, assembly GCF_018350195.1. Lineage (NCBI taxonomy): Eukaryota > Metazoa > Chordata > Mammalia > Carnivora > Felidae > Panthera > Panthera tigris. The sequence goes on from NC_056661.1 coordinate 156,395,924, forward strand.
TCCTCCTCTCACTTCTGTCAGTCCATTAGCAAATTTAATCTGTTGCACTCAGGTAAGATGCTTTCTTTTTATTTTTTAATTTTTTTAAGTTTATTTGTTGATTTTGAAAGAGACAGAGAGTGTGAACAGGGGAGGGGCAGAGAGAGAGGGGGAGAGAGAGAATCCCAAGCAGGCTCCACACTGTCAACACAGAGCCCGGTGCAGGGCTCAAACTCACGAGCCGTGAGATCAAGACCTGAGCTGAAACCAAGAGTCAGACATTTAACTGACTGAGCCACCCAGGTGCCACAGGTAAGATGCTTTCAATATCATGTGGGATGAAATAAAAAATGGGGAAAAAAGAAAATGGAAGTATCTTTCAAGTGTCCAATGCTTCAACATTTTGGAGATTCTAGTAATAGAGGGGCTTTTTTTGTTTTTGTTGTTTTTTTTTGTTTTATTTTGTTTTGTTTTGCCTCAGGAAGAATGTCCTTAATTGGGCAACCAAGATTTAAGCAAGCTAGAAATTCCAGACCCAGCACAAGGAGAGTTCAAAAATTCAATATTTAGGCATTCACTTATTCTTGTATATTCATTCATTCATTCATTTGTTCACTCAGTAAATATTTTCTAAGTGCCAGAATTACAAAAATGAGTGCCCTTGTTCCTTATTCACAAAGGGTGTATTATCACCCACTCCTGTAAAAGAAAGCAGACTTTCAGTCCATAGGGCAACTGTTCCTAACCTTAATGTACTTGTTAGGCCCCCTCCTGTCTCTTGTCTGCCCCTTTAAGTTTCAAAGAGATTCATACTTGGCAAGTAATTTTTTCCCCGTTATGTAACCATTTGGAAGCTAAGAAAGGAATTAAGCAAGGACTGAATAAAGAGATTATGCTTTTTATGAGATGTGGGTTCAAATGCATTTTCACAACTAAACATTTCCATATACTCTGTATATTTTCCACATAAACATTTTTATTTTTTTAATGTTTTTATTTATTTTTGAGAGAGAGAGAGGGAGAGAGGGAGAGAGAGAGAGAGAGAGAGAGAGAGAGAGAGAGAATATGAGTGGGGGAGGGTTAGAGAGAGAAGGGGACAGAGGATCCGAAGTGGACTCCGTGCTGACAGCAGAAAGCCTGATGTAGGGCTTGAACTCACAAGCTGTGAGCTCACGACCTGAGCTCATGTCAGACGCTCAACCTACCGAGCCACCCAGGCGCCTCCAAATAAATTTAAAAGGCTGTCCTCGCACAGCATTGTTCCAGAAAAAAAAAAAAAGTCCTGATAATGTGTTAGAAGTTCATAGTATAGTCATTAGATTCATTTGTGACTTGATGATCTAATTTATTGATAATCATTATTCTAAAAAAAGGCATTTAATGCTGCTTGAAAGGGATCTAATGGGGACGTCCTTCAGGTCCCAATTAGCTGCTCAGAGAAATTTTCCTTGTGCTGTATTTCAGTGAGGTTATCCCTGCCCACAGCCTGGTCCTCACTTTGTAGATCCAGCTTTGGAAATTTTGTTTCGTATATACATTTCCATCTGTCTCATACTATCCAAACTAAAAGGGGGAAAAAAAAAAAGAACCATGAACAAATCTGAATGGAATTATTTATCATTAAAAAAACTGGCAAGAGCTTTGCTTGGTAGCACATTTCCTCTTTGTCACAATATCTGCACAAGAAGGCAGATTAATACCTCCTGGTTAATTGGTGAGCACGGGCTCAGAGCAGAGGCGGGGGGTTCACTGGAGACCCGACAGCTAGGGTTGCTGATTGCTGATCACGCGAACCATCTGGACCGTGGGTCCACACTGGCCAGGAGGACAGCTCTCTCAGATCAGCAGGCCACCTTTCCCTGGACGGTGCTGAAAATGTGCTGGCACACACTGGCCCTCGGGGATCACCCCCTTCTCTACCCCTCAGCCTTTCTGTAGACACGTATCCTGCACACCTATTACATGTGGGTCCCCTAATTACAGTTGGATCCTCCTCCCCGAGTCCCCTGAGGTTGCATCAAAGCATCTCAAGAGGACTCTGGGATGTACTCACAACCCCCACCTACACGTTCACTCTGGTTGTCATGTTTCCTCCTCCAGTTCTTCTCATCCATTATGAGTGGATTTGCAAGTTCTAGTTTTCAAGAAGCAGTGTTATTGCTCTTATTTTCGAGTTCCTCAGGGAGCATCTCATTGATTCTCCACTGGAATTAATGACAGCTGGACCAGGGTGGGTTTTTTTTTTTTATGTTTATTTATTTTTGAGAGAGAGAGACATAGAGCACAAGCAGGGGAGGGGCAGAGAGACAGACAGACAGACAGAGACAGAATCCAAAGCAGGCTCCAGGCTCCAGGCTCCGAGCTGCCAGCACACAACTGTGAGATCATGACCTGAGCTGATGTCCGACACTTAACTGCTTGAGCCACCTGGGCACCCCTGGACCAGGGTCTTAAAACAGCAGCACCTCTCCTTGTTGTAATCCTGGAGAGCCTTTTCTGCAAGAGGCAAGCAGGTACAAGTTCAATCGTTCAGCCTCAGGTTATTTTTGCCCAGTAAAGGCACTGACAAAATGTGTGCACTAAAAAGATGCTGATTTCTACATGGTATATTGCAAACCGTTACTGAGGACATAAGGACAAGCCAACTATTATTTGGTTCATCATCAATTCACAGAAGTCTCAAATACCCACTCGACTGCCAGAGTATTGCTACAGCAACCTGTGAATGACAAATTCACTAAATTATCTCCTTGCCAAAAAAAAAAATTAAATTAGCTATCTATCAAGCATTTGGTGATCTTTCTATTGCTGAAGGAAGGCAGAGTTCATCTTTTAGTAAATGGTTGTTTATAATGGTTTTGAATCTCACACAGGGCACGTGATACAAATGCTAAGCCATCACACAAAGAGTGAGTCCTCCAACATGGTGCCATTCCAGGTATGGCCTTTCCTAGTTATATTAGTACCTGTATAATAATTAGTACCTGGATTGGTACCTTGAGATCTTGAGATATAGATAGATAGATAGATAGATAGATAGATAGATAGATAGAGATAGAGATATAATGTTTCTTTAATTTTTGACAGAGAGAGCAAGCTGAGGAGGGGCAGAGAGAGAGAGGGAGAGAGAAATCTCAAGCAGACTCCATGCTGTCAGCACAGAACAGAATTCAGGGCTCGGACTCATGAATTGTGAGACCATGACCTGAGCCAAAATCAAGAGTCGGTTGCTCAACTGACGGAGCCACCCTGGTGCCCCTGGATTTGCTTTTTGAATGGGAGTAGAGATGAGGTGAACTACAAATCGTGCATAGAGAACTGCATCTTGAAATGTCTTCACACAGATCCATACACACCACAGCCTTCAAGTCGAGTGTGAACGCCTAACCTCACACACATTTACACCCTCTGCACACAAAGTCTAGACTCGTGATGCATGAACACTGGGCAGCCCACTGAAACACCAATTCCTACGAAGCTTGTGTGTTATTATTCAAAACAACTTTTTGGTAAATCAGTAACTGAGAGCCAATCAGTAGATTGCTAAGTGGCCAATTGTCGGTTTGTATCCATCACCCATTGAAAAATATAGTCAGTAGAGCCCATACGTAGCACATCCACTGATTCCTTCTTAGCAACCTAAACAATCACCAAAAATGCTCCTTCTTTCATGGTATAAGCTTCTGTAGAGCGCAAAGATGGATCTCCATTGCCGAACGCAGAAGAGCCGATATTTCTGTTGAGAAACCGAATTTTCACATCTCTTTTCGAGGCTCCTCTGATCCTCATGTCTGGAGTTCTTCCAGCACCGATTACCTCTCCACTCCAGCAACTTCTCTGAATAATCCTGGCATGTGCAGCTCCAAGATAATCTGTATTTCATGGTTACTTTCTTTTCTCTTTTGGCTTGACACTCTCCCTCCCCCTTACACTGTCACTGGCTTTAGGTAATCTGTCTCCAATGACACGACCCTCTTGTGTAAAACTGGTTGTCAGGTTAAGTGATTAACTTCAGGTGTGACTAGATTGTTAATGTCAAAAGTTTACCTTCTAAAAATGACAAAATATATACTGCAATGCCTGGATGTTTTTCGACAATTCTGTCCCAAGTTATCCATTTTATCTTTTTCATAGTGAAATGAGGGAAAATCAGACATCAGTCACAGAGTTCATTCTACTGGGATTTTGTCTTGACCCAGGGATTCAGATGCTTCTCTTTGGGCTCTTCTCCCTGTTCTATGCCTTCACCCTGCTGGGGAACGGGCTCATCCTGGGGCTCATCTGGCTGGACTCCAGACTGCACACCCCCATGTACTTCTTCCTCTCCCACCTGGCCATCGTCGACATAGCCTATGCCTGCAACACGGTGCCCTGGATGCTGGTAAACCTCGTGAAGCCAGACCAGCCCATCTCCTTTGCTGGCTGCATGACGCAAACCTTTCTTTTCTTGACTTTTGCTCATACTGAATGTCTTCTCCTGGTGGTGATGTCCTGTGATCGGTATGTGGCCATCTGCCACCCGCTCCGATATTCTGTCATCATGAGCTGGACAGGCTGCATCATCCTGGTGGTGACTTCCTGGGCATGTGGCTCCCTGCTGGCCCTGGTCCATGTGGTTCTCATCCTGAGGCTGCCCTTCTGCGGGCCTCATGAAATCAACCACTTCTTCTGTGAGATCCTGTCTGTCCTCAAGCTGGCCTGCGCTGACACCTGGCTCAACCAAGTGGTCATTTTTGCTGCTTCTGTGTTTATCTTAGTCGGGCCCCTCTGCCTGGTTCTGGTGTCCTACACGCGCATCCTGTTCGCCATCCTGAGGATCCAGTCCGGGGAGGGCCGCAGAAAGGCCTTCTCCACCTGCTCCTCCCACCTCTGTGTGGTGGGGCTCTTCTTTGGAAGCGCCATTGTCATGTACATGGCCCCCAAATCCCGCCACCCTGAGGAGCAGCAGAAGATCCTTTTCCTGTTTTACAGTTTTTTCAATCCTATGCTGAACCCAATGATCTACAGCCTGAGGAATGCAGAGGTCAAGGGCGCCCTGAGGAGAGTGCTATACAAGGAAAGTCATTCCTAATTGGAGTGACATTGGAATCCTTAGCCTCAGTAGTCCCCTAGAGCCTTGGGTACTGAGAAACAACTAAGCTCATCACTCTTTTTATGTCTGAGACTGGGTAATCCAAGAAACTGCAAAGCACTCCCTTTTTCTGTCCAGAAAGTATTTAGGTTTTATTGCATCATTATATTTAATCCTGTCAAACATATTCTTTCATCTAACTGCATAGTCTGTTAAGAATATCTAGAGGAATAAATTTATCTCATCCCCTGCTGTGGGGTCCAAAAAGTTCAAATAGGCACTCTATCTCTGACTTGGTCAGGTATGTTCAATAACAGCAGAACACAGGCTTTGGCAGATGTAGCCACATCAGTGACAATTTTTAAAAATACTGCAGCCACAGAGACTTAGGACCCATTGATACCTTTTTCATTTATACCCCAATTAGGATGTTTTCCATCCATTGTACTTCCTTTTATAGTCAATGCACCTAAATGCCTACTTAGGCTAAGGGGAAAACTGACTTTGTTGATTCAACCCTATAATCTGGTTTATCATTTCTGGGGTCAGAAAATAAGTCCACACATGTTCAGCTGGCATCCCAAGGAATTACCCAATGAAATCCCCTTTCCAGTGTTCCCTGAGCTTTTGATGGCTACTTGCTTCTAAACTCTTCTCATCTGCTCAAGAAGAGTATCTGTGATTTTCTATGAATAAACACACACTCTCCACTTAGAAGTTAGCAAGTCCGGGGCACCTGGGTGGCTCAGTCAGTGGAGTGTCCGACTTCGGCTCAGGTCATGATCTCACACTTCATGGGTTCGAGCCCTGCATCTGGCTCTGTACTGACAGCTCAGAGCCTGGAGCCTGCTTCGGATTCTGTGTCTCCTTCTCTCTCTGCCCCTCCCCTGCTCACACTCTTGCTCTCTCTAAAAAATAAACATTGAAAAAAGAAGTTGGCAAGTCCTACAACCCAACTCTCAATTATCAGGTGGGGATGGAATGTCCCAATCAGAGGCAACTGAGTGGGGGAAAAAAGGGTTTTAACAATAATAGTAGTAGTCAACAATATTATCACGTACTCACTCTGTGCCATCCACTGCACATACGTAGCTGATTTCAGAGATCACCTCATTTTATCATAAAAACCCATTTCTCATTAGCATCCCATTTTACAGATGCAAACATTAAGCAAATGCTAGACCTGGGCCCCAACGATCTGACTCCCGAGCCTTCTCTACCTAACACCAAATGTAGTACATCATTATCGATATTATCAACTTCAGAGTAAGACTAATCTACCCCAAGCTAGGATACGTTAAGTGAATGTGTCTTTCTTCTCAGTCTATTTTTGTGCCACAATGAGGCTGGGGGAGCCAGAGACTACGTGTGGAAGGCTTCTTTTCTGGGTTAGTGAGCCCTATGGTCATGGTCACAAAGAACCTTAGGAGTTTCAGAGGAGCACAGAGAGGGTAAGAATGGAGGCTGTTCGCACTGAGGTTCTGTTTAGAACTCAGCATAGTGGCGAGACCCGGAACGAAGGCATCTCCACTTTCCCACCACTCACATGATCGTGCACACAGGTGTGCATGCGTGCACACACACTTATGAAGTGCTTACTAAGGTGATGCCTGTTCTATGCACTTTGCAAGTATTGTCTTTTTTTACAGCATTTTAAAAAACGTTTACTTAATTATTTTGAGAGAGGGTGCAAGTGGCAGAGGGGCAGAGACCGTGGGGGAGAGAGAATCCCAAGCAGACTTCACACTCAGCACGGAGCCTGATGCAGGGCTCGACCTCATGACCTCGAGATCATGACCTGAATCGATACCAAGAGTCCAACACTTAACTGACGGAGCCAGCCAGGCACCTCACAAGTAGTATCTTTTTTAACCCTCATAACAACTCTATGAGACAGGGACTATTATCAACCACTCTTTGGGTGAGAGAACACAGACACAAAGAGATTGAGTAACTTAACCAAAACGTTGCAGCTGATACGCACCTAATCCAGGATCAAACTTAGGTGATCTGACTGCCAAACTGATAGTCATAACCACCCACCAAGTAAAAGTCAAAGAGATTGTGAGGTCCCAGAAGAAGGAAATTGAAGTGGAGAAAGGGAGTAAGAAACTCAACCTCTAGCCAGAGATAGATATCGGGTTCCAGATAAAAAGGGTACTTATGTGTGCTAAAGAAGGCAGCTTGAGCCCTTGTCCGGGTGCTGTGCTGTGCGGTGAGCCGCTCTTGTCTGTGTTCCCAGCCAGGCGGTGCAAGGGTCCCCTGCAGTGGGTGCAAGAAGATGGCCACAGCAGTGGCACCCTCCAAATGGGGCAGCGGCCTTATCCAGGTGAATGAGCGGCCCCTGGAGATAATCGAGCCATGTTCGATGCAGGACGAGCTATTGGAACCTGTCCTGCTGCTGGGCAAGGATCGACCTGCCAGGCCGGAGGCCTCTAAGTCCGTGTGGTGGTGGTCACATGGCTCAGACTTCCACAATCTGTGGCTCCATCTCCAAAGCCCTGGTGGCTTATCAGAAATATGTGGATGAGGCTTCCAAGAAGGAGGTCAAAGACATCCTCATCCAGGACGACCAGGCCCTGCTGGTAGCTGAGCCCCAGCACTGCGAATCCAAAATGTTTGGCATTCCTGGTGCTTGTGCCCGCTACCGGAAATCCTACCAATAAACCATCATGATGATCAGGGTTCACCTGTATAATCAATTGTCATGGGACTTAGGGTTAAAAAAAAAAAAAAAAGGCAGCTTGACTTTATACTGGACTAAAAAGAAAGGCGAGGAAGTAAAAAAATAATAATAAGCTGTGACTCCAGGGGTCAGGGATGAAGAAGGGGCCTTTGGACAGGCTGGACAGTAAAACAGAAAACAATGGAAGAGAAAGGTTAACAATGCAGTTTTAAACTGATGGCTCACCAAAATGAAGAGCCTTAGAAAGTGTTCTTGTAACTTACCTAAACTGGATGTACTTTGTAATTCCAATATTTCCTAAAACAGTGTTTAATCTGTCTCCTGACAGATGTTGCTGTGCTGAATGGCGACATTCGGTGAGATGCAGTGCAGTGGGCAGGACAAATCGTGAACAGCTGTCGTTCCAGGGATGCATCTCACAGGAAAATAGCTCTCCTGGGACAAGTTGGAGCAGCAGGAAAGTGTGGGACGGAGAAACCATGCCCAGGGAGCAACCTGTGTGGACTCCAGACTCTGCAGTGCTCTCCTAAGTTTAGCCCAGGCATCCAGGAAGCCCAAGATCCTGTCCCGGATCCTTAAACGCCCATGATTTGTGGCTGCAGACAGGGTTCGAGTCCCAGGTCTACTGGTTGCTAGCTGTGCTTTTTCCAGGGCAGTCCTTTAAGACTGCCTGAATCTCTGTCTCCCATCCATCAACTATGCCTAATGAGAGCCGCCTAGGCTGCCCCACAGGACCGCTGAAGGCCTCAAACAAGAGTGGTGCAAATGGATGCATTTTAAAGACTTACAATGCTATGCAAACATAAGATATTGCTATTGTTATTATTAACATTCGATCAGAAATTATTCTAATACTGTCAGGCTTGCTAAACTTTTGAGCCTGGTAGCAAAGCTATCCCCTAGTCAGGAGGAGCATTGGAGGGGGGGAGGTCACCCAAACCTTTGTCCCCAAGGGCTTCTGCATCTCCCCTGTAGCCCTGGAGGGAATAGCCTTTCCCCGAGGCCAGCCTGCAGCCCGGACTCAGGGACCTCTCTGTGAGTCAGTTGGCAAAGGCACCATGGGGAAACTCTCTCCCTTTGAACCTGTTCCTGGCCCCTCCACCAAGAAAACATGGGGGACCTCTCCTAAAGCAAAGGAGTCCAGATTTCAGGGTTGTTTTGTTTTTGTTTTTGTTTTCTTTTTTTCAGATTTTGATTCCCAACATGTACCATCTCTAATCTGGGATTTACAGGACCTTTCTCAATTATGTGTCCTCTCTCCCTCAAGAGAAGGACAAGAATCTGCTCATCTCTTCATCCCCAGGATCCGAGCACCCTTAACGTACTCACCTGGTAGGTAAATAAAGGACAATTTATCCATTTGCCTCACTTCCGAAATTTCAGCGTTGAACTATCTTCTGGTTTCTACCCTTCCTTACCTGCCTCAAATGGCAGCTTATAGTATAGTGGAAATTTAATTGTAGCTGATAATTATTGAGCACTTACTATAGACAGACGTGACATAAAATGCTTTAATATAATCTTCACATCAAATCTGTGGAGTGAGCACTGCTACTGTCATTACATAACAATGAGGAAATAAAGTTTAGAGAAACGAATTAATTTACCCAAGGTCACAAAATTATTCACTGGTGGAACTACAAGCCACGACTAGGCCGTCTGGTTTTAGATCGACTCCGAATTGCTCTTTTGTAGCAGATCCACTGATGCCCACAACCTGAGTGGCTGGCATCAGAACTGTTCATAGTACGTACTTAGTAAACTTCAACGGAATGAACGAACAAATATTCATTGCGTTTAGATTTCTACCCATGATATATGGGCCTGGGGATGGGTTACCCTTCATTCCTCTAATTTAGGATATCTTTTATTCATTTATTTTGACAGAGAGAGAGAGAGAGAGAGAGAGAGAGCGAGAGCAAGCAGGAGAGTGGCAGAGAGCACGGGAGAGAGAATCCCAAGCAGGCTCCACGCAGTCATGATCTGAGCCAAACTCAAGAGGCAGACACTTAACCGACTGACCACCCAGGTGCCCCTAAGTTAGGGTATCTTCTAGTCCATCAGATGTATCCAACCCTTGCTTTTAGTATATTCTTACATGATGGATATTAATAATTAAGAATAGGTTGATGCTCTAAGATTACAGAGAAGAAAGGGAAAAATTAGGATAGAAACATAGCACTAAATAGAGAAAGTCCTGGGGGTGTTTACTTATTTCTATCGCAGGAAGCAGTGGTCTCAAAGGAATGTGCCACACTGCCGCGCCTGTGATTCTGGAAGGCCAGGATGATCCTGGTGCCAGACGGGGAGCCATGTGAGGGTGTTGCCCTTGAAAACTGGCAAGAGGGTGGAGGCGATTGCGGGCAGTAACCACTGGAAATGACAGGGTGGGGATCTGTGCACGGTGGCTTCACTTGCCGCCTGGAATTAGCACCTGCAGCATCTTTGGCATGTGGACCAGGGATTGCCAACCGCCAACCTACGGGATTGTTGTTTACTATTTGCTGTGAGTATAAAGTATCCGTGTTAAATATGGGTTGTCGAGGGCAGAATTTTGTCTGAAAGGAGGGCAGGAATGTAGTCCCACTGGATGAAAACATGACTCTTCCCCCAACTAGCAGGGCAGTGTCTTACTCTCCGTGCTTTCTTGACAAACTTTATTGGTTCATTTTGATTTGTCTTTTTTTAATCAGTGTTTCTCTGTTTTTTGTTTTAATTTTTACTTTTGAAATCGTTTGATCGCAAGAGGAGGCGGATCCTTGAACACGTCTGGATTTAGTCCACACGGCGCTGGCTCAGAGTTGGGGTGTGTGGGTTCTCAGCTCCCTGCACTAACCCACTGTGTTAGAAAAGTTGCCTAACTCCTCTGGCCTTCAGTTTCCTCATCTATAAAATGAAATGTTGAGCTAGACGATCTTTAAGAGTCTTTCTTATTTTCTAGTTTTCTGTCCCTTGGTTGATTTCCTCTCATTTCATTGGAATTTGGATTTTCATTTTTTCAGAGGAGTAAAAATTAAGTTCTACGTGACGAAAATGAAATGGACTCAAAGATAACCACATATCCTGGGCCTTAAACATCGTAGGAACTCAAGAGTAACTGCCCGAGTCAGTAAGTGAGTTGAATACTTTAGTGCTCTCTTGAAACTGCATAATAGGAAGTGAAATGCCTACTCTTTAGAAAAGGAAGTTTTATTAGCCTCCTTGGATCTTACTAAATAGAACTTTCATTGGGAAAGGTTCTAGAACCAGAAATCAAACTTTGTATCTAATTTGGTATTTCTGTTGCCCACATTGTAAGTAATTGTTGTATCTTGTACTTATCGAGCACTTACTAAGTGTCAGGCATTGTAGGGAGATATATGCGTTATTATCTCGTCCAAATTTCATGACAATTCTGAGTTTAATGAGCTGGGTGCTTTTTATTGCACTCATAAAAAAAGAAAGAAAGAAAGAGAGAGAGAGAGAGAGAGAGAGAGAGAGAGAAGGAAAGAAAGAAAGACACAGAGACTGAGCGCTTTCCTGTGATTACAAGTACGTGACAGCTGGGGCTCTAACCCAGGTCGGCCTGACTCCAGAAACCACACCCACCGCCACTAAGCACAGGGCCTCTCTGTAGCCTAGACCCAGGGAATCTTTTTCCGTCAATTGTTAGGTAACATTCAAGAAAATCAGCCTGAATGTTCTGAAAACCCATTAAAAAAAAAAAAGATAAAAATAGAGCTAGCAGAGTTTTCAATGCCTATATAATGAACAAAACAGTAATATACACATCAGTTTTTTAACTGAGCAAAAATTACGTAGATATAAGTGGAGACAAATGAGCCATGCACTATAGAACGAGTAAAAACCACTCGTGAATACGATGATAGATGTACAGGCTCTCTAGTAATTAGAGAAACAAATCTGAAAGCATGAGATACCATTTTTTGCCCGTTAAATTGGGACTAAAATAAAAAGATGAATATTTTCCAATGTTGCTGAGCATGTGGGCAATAGTCTGGATGGCAATATAAATTGATTCAGTGATAATTTGGGAATATATCTTCAAAAATTAAAGTTCGCACTCCTTTTAATGCAGCAGCTCCAATTCTAGGAACGTATCCTACAGAGATATTCATATATATGTGCAAAATATATACATGTACATTTATTTTAAATTGAAGCATTATTTACAATAGTGAATGTCACAAACTAATATCCTTCAGTAGTGAGTTTGTTAAATAAAACATTATAAATCTATACTTTTTTTTTCAAATCCAGTATTATTAAAACTATTTGGCAATTTTCGTAGCAGTACAAAGCCTTTGACTATGACTACTGGACACATTAGACATGAGTTTATGTTTTTGGGTTTGGTGTGGTTTTGGGTGCATGTACTTCTTCTAAATCTGCTGCCCTTCCTTCCATTACCAAACGGCAAAGTGCCTTATTTCTCTGTCCACAATATTCTACAAAGTATAATAACAACATCTACATTTAGTCCTCCAAGTAACAAGGCAGGCGTTTGGTATCTGGGGATTCCTGTTTTTTAAATAAGGTTTATCCCTCTAATGTCCAGAGAAGATTCTCATAAAATAAGTGAGTAAAAGAAGTCATATTGTTATAGTACTTTCTCATTCATGTGGAGAAAAAGGGGTGTGTGTGTGTGTGTGTGTGTGTGTGTGTGTGTGTGTGTTTACGGGCATATTAAGGTACAGGAAAATGTTCAAAATGATAAACATTAAAAGGTTAAAGAAGATGACTCTCAAAATGGGAAATGTGCTATGGAAAATAACACATATAATACGTTATTATAAAAATTTAAGGTAATCAAGTGTTAGTGTCACAATTTTTATTTTTTAAGTTTATTTTTTAAGTTTATTTTTTTGAGGGAGACAGAGCACGAGTCAGGGAGGGGCAGAGAGAGAGAGGGAGAGAGAGAATCCCAAGCAGGTTCCATGCTCTAAGTGTGGAGCCTAACTTGAGATCATGACTTGAGCCAAAACCAGGAGTCAGACACTTGACAGACTGAGCCACCCAGGTGCCCCAGTGTTGCAATTTAAAAGAAAAAAGAAAAAAAAAGGCGGGGCGGGGAGGACTCAGGTCCTTACACCTTGTGGCTCCCAAGGTTGTCCCGTATGTTGGAAGGAGAAAAAGCATGGAGGCTTTAGTGGGCCTGACCTCCAAGTGGACTGGGTCTTTTTGCTCACATCCCATTGGCTAAAACTTGGTCATAGGGTCTTACAAAGACGCAAAGCAGTCTGGGAGATACAGTCTCCATATGTACCTGGGAATAAGAGAAAACTACTTTGGTAAACATCTAGCAGTCTCTGCCACAAGTACTCAGAGGGTCTGAGTTTCTAGCCCTGTGGCCCTTCAGGACCACAGTGAAACTCTAAAGGATACTGAGAGAAGAAATAGAGACGTGTGATCTTCCTCCACAGATCTTCGATAGCAGCACTCCCACTGATCTATACAATCGATGTTTTTATTTTCAATTTTATGTGAAACACCACCCAGATAGAGTTTTAAGACAAATCCCCCAGGACCCACTCTAGTACCGACATTCCAGACTGCTCCTGCTCCCCAGATCACTTCCTGAGGGTCTCAGGGCGGGTATCAGCCCTGAAGCATCGAATTGCGATGGAGTGGGTAATCCTGTAAACCTGGGTTCAGGTATGCCACGATCAGATGGACACTGTTGTGCTTCCCTATCTATACAATGGTGATGAGATACCACCCACCCTGTCTGTTCCAAGGGGATGTTGTGAGCTTCAGAAAAGGTGATATACCTGTCAATACTTTTTAAACTGAAAAGAAGTACTAAACATTGTTCTTAGTCCTATAGCATAGATTCATCAATTCTTTTCTCTCACCTTTATTTTCCCCTTCCCTGCATTCTCTCTGTATTTTTTAACTGACCCCCTTGCAAGGAGATCAAGGACAGTGCGGCTCTAAGGAAGATATCAGAGAAGAGCCAAAGGAAAGTGTCCGAACAAAAGATGTAACTGGGCAAAAGGGCAGTTTTCAGAGACTGAAATGGTAGCCAACCCCAAATTAGACAGGTTTATGATCCTTCTTATCCAGAAAGAAGGTTGTTATAGGAATAGGAGATTGGACAGCTGATACTTTAAGAGGGTGGGAAGAATGGAAAGGCTGCATTTCTAGCTATCCAAAATGATGCCTCCAAGGCACAAGGCGTTGGCATTGAACCCGAAGAGCAGAAGGAAGTAATGACTGAAGTTGGTTATGAGGCAAAGTTCTAAGGGACTGAATGTTCCAGAGTGCAGAAGATATCCAGCATGCCTGGGTTGTTCGATCTTTCTCCATCAGGTCCAGCAGAACAAATTGTTAGTGTGTGTGCAGGGGGAATACTTCTGTGGGCTGTGGCAATGCCACTGATAGAGTAATATGACCTCATGGACTATTTGCAGAAGCCAACGCCTATTCGGTATGATTTCAGAGGCATCCTGGGCTTACAATGATCTCTCCCTGCTGCCTTCGGATACTCGGAATTTCTTTAGCAAGACCATCTTTTGTTTCACAATCACAAACTTAATATACGGATGCGCATACCCATGCTGCGTTGTGAATCACAGGCACTAGAGGACCTGTTTGGATAAGAGAGTCCTAGATACCTAAAGAGGGTGGGGAATGAGGGAGTCTGGGATCCCCCTGCCATGTCACTAGTTTACGTCTTCTGAAACCTGTGTCCACACCAGACTTTTAGCTACCCTCTCAGTCTCTGAAAACTGCCAGGAAACTTAAGAAATGGCCAAAACAAAACAAAGCAAATACACGCTAAGTTCCGCCAGTAGAGGGCTGATTAAGTAAGGACCAGTACCTCCAGGCAATGGAATGCCCTGCCATTTTTAACAAACAAAAAGCAATATGGACGTTCTCCATAGCTTATATAGAGAAATCTCCAGGATACCTTGAGAAAAGTAAGGGTAAAAGGAAAAGAGGTAAATACCCTATATCCGTATGTGGTTCTACATGCATAAAATAATTCTGGAGGAGTACTTAAGAAAACAAGCAGAGGGACTGCAACCTGATGATGGCAGCAAGCAGGAGCATATTCATGCTGAAGCTTATAAAATTTGAGGCAGCTCCTTTAAGAAAAAGAATGTTAATTTATGACTACAACATTAGTTGAGAGCCTCGGAATGGGCCCTTGGTAGGGGCTCTGAAGCTTGATGCTCTCTCTAACACGTGGTAAGTCCCACACTGAGGACAAGCAGGAGAGAGAGAAGTCAAAGAATGCTTCGAAAGCTGCTAGAAATCTGAGCCATTTGTACCTGTTCACGAAACTAAATTAAAAAAACAAAAATCAGTGCCTCTACCAATGCAGCTTTGGAGAAAGAGAACCGATTAGGTGACCAAGCCCCGTGAAAAATGTGACTTCATGGAATCAAATTCGTAACAAGAAAGTCATGAAAACCGTCACGGTAACTATCTGAAAGATCGCATTTCATCTAGCAGGTTGGCAAAGATCAGAAAGTTTTAATAACACGAAGCGAGGGCGTGACGTTATCATACATTGCTTCAGTTTGCTCTGAATGACCTCCACGGAGAACGAGTTGCCAAGGCCTCCCACGATTACGGACGCACATCCCATGGGACCCAGCATTTCCGCTTCCAGGAATATATCCTATGGGTGGGACGGCACGTGTGCACAGCAACAAAGGCCAAAGTTACCCACTGCACCATCGTTTGTACTGCCCTACTACTGGAACTGCCTCGGGAGGAGCCTGCCTAGATCACTTAGGCTACCTGCCTTCAATAGAATATTGCACAGCTGAAAAATAAACCAGGAAGCTCTTTAGGTACTGATATTGTAAAACACTCTTTATATTTTTAAGCAAAACACTCAGGTTTCAAAACACATCGTGGGCTACCACTGACGTAATGTATCTCCTCTAAGCGCAGAACGTTTTGGGGAAGCATTTCACAAACAGCTCGCCACATTGGAGGGACCGGGGGCAGGGAGCTGGTTGGCCGGGGAACAGGTGTGAAAGGAAAACTTTTGTGCTTTTAAATGTT
This sequence comes from Panthera tigris, assembly GCF_018350195.1. NCBI lineage: Eukaryota > Metazoa > Chordata > Mammalia > Carnivora > Felidae > Panthera > Panthera tigris. The sequence continues at coordinate 156,411,682 of NC_056661.1, forward strand.
GAAACATGTCATGGTGCAACTTTTTCAACATATGATTTTTGAAAAAGTGAAAACACATTTTTTTTTTAATTCTGCGATTCACTTCAAACTGTTGCGAAGCCTGAGGCTGCTCAAGGGTGGGCTGTTGAAGTCCCAAACTTTCACAGATGCAGATGTCAGAGGCAGGCCAAACCAGGGTAAAGAAAGATTTGAGAAGATTGGGCATTCTTCCCTCTCCACTGGAGTGTAGAGCCCTCGCATTTCAAAGTCTCATTAGTTATTCAATGAGCCAATGAATTTATGACTCTAAATGAAACATATTCCTGGGGATTATTTGTTTAGTGGACCCAATTAGATTTCTAGGAAATGTTTCTGGAAGTTCCTGGCAGCTCTGAATTCTTCTCTGAGCTCCCCATTACAGAGCATTAGCTCTTTAAAGATTAAGGGACCTCCTCTTTCCAACTCACGGAGGAGACAGAAAAGGGCCATGACAGCCAGTGTTTCTGCCTTTATTTTCCTTTATTTTCTTTGGGGATTTATAGCTGCTTTGCTAAATTCAAAGAAGACAGGATCCATTGGCATATGGTTAAAAACCAAACCCGAGGACCCAGCCTTAAAGAAGTCTGAAACAGGGAGAATATTGGATCCTACGTATGTGTCATTATTTCTGAAAACAAGAATGCTGTCACGGATGGAGAGCTGCTAACTCAGCCATCAAAGACTGAGGATACATGAGATACTTTTTGTTACCCATAAACTGTGGACTCCAGGAATGATTTGGAGCCAGGAATGAGTTTCGGGATTGATTTGTTTTCTTTATCTTTTTCTTCCTTCCTCCTTTCCTTCCTTCCTTCCTTCCTTTTTTTTTTTTTTTTTTAGAAGAGTAGGATTTCCAGAACAAAACTCTGTGATCTAAAGCATTTATTTCCACAAGATGGTGCTATAACTTCTGCCACGGAAGACGCTCACATTTCCTTCAGGAGCTAGAACTCCAAAATCTACTTTTGATGGGAACCAAATCTCTGTTCTGGTGGAGGTAGATTTGGGCCAAGAGTGTAAAGGTTGTGCGGGTACGAATGCCTTCCTCCACCTCCACACGTCCCCGAGTGGATGTCTCAAGGCTCCTTCAGCCCCTCCTTTCCCAAAGTGCTGCTCTTAACACTGTGAGGTGTGTATGTGTGTCAGGAATGGAACCTGGGTATTAAGGAGTGACACACGTGTCCCCAGTCCTGGAAACGTATCTCCCACATCCACCCACACTGTGTCCCCAGAGGCAGCTCAAGAGGCAGCTCTTCGGGAGGGCTTTCCCTACCCCTCTGGCTCACATTAATCATCCTTGCCTTTGAGTCTCCCTGGCATTATTATTTTTACCTCTCTTAGGGCTTATTAGAGATTGCTTTAGAATGTTATTTTACTATTTCCATGTAAGTTGCCCAAATTCTTTTGAGACAGGGTGCATGTCATAATTGCCTTTTGTACATCTCATATATAACAGCAAGCGTTCTACCCTGAATTTATGCACAATGAGACTGTGAACACAGACAATCTAAAGTAAGCGTTCAGTAACCTTGGTGGGAGGCTTGAATAATTGGGAGGGATGCCAGCCCCCGTTGGCCACGGCCTAGGACCTAGGACTCTGATCTCATAAGTCACAACCTCTCTGAAGCTGTTTTTGTTTGTTTTTGAATGTGAGCTTTTATCTTATTTTGAAAAAAAATTTTTTAATGTTTATTTTGAGAGAGAGTGCGTGCGAGCAAGTGGGGGGGAGGGGCAGAGACAGGGAAAGAATCCCAAGCAGGCTCTGCGCTGTCAGTGTGGAGCCTGACAAGGGTTCAGTCTGACAAACCATGAGGTCATGACCTGAGCCGAAGAGTTGGACAGTTAACTGACTGAGCCACCCAAGGGCCCCCTGAAGCTGTTTGATCGTCTCTAGAAGGATAGGATTAAACTGTCTTCCTAACTCTTTTTCTTTTTTTCTTTTTTTCTTTTCAAGTTTTTATTTCAATTCCAGTTAGTGAACATACAATGTAACATTAGTTTCAGGTGTAGAATCTAGTGACAAATCTTTTTTCCTTTTCTTTGTTTTTTAAATATTTATTTGTTTATCTATTCGAGAGAGAGAGAGAACCAGCAGGCCAGGGAGAGGGACGGAGGAAGAGAGAGAGAGGGAGAGGGAGAGGGAGACAGAGACTATCTTAAGCAGGCTCCACGCTGAGCATGGGAGCCCAATGTGGGGTTTGATCCCACAACCCTGAGATCATGACCTGAGCTGAAATCAAGAGTTGGACGCTTAACCGACTGAGCCACCCAGGTGCCCCTGTTTTTCTTTTTAATGTTTTGCCTCTCTGACTTTAATGTCTTCAGTCTCCCTGCCTTGAGGGGGCCATGAAGGCAAGTATATTTGTATCATAAGAAAAATAGAAGAATGTTCCCGCTAAAGTGAATGCCATCTCCCTTTCAATTCATTTTTATTTTCGTCTCCATTTTTATGTCTTGGGTTGTGCCTCTGTGCCTCAGCAATGAAGACAGTGCCACGGTGATACAGGGCTCTCTCGTTTGTTACCGCAACCTCTCCCCAGGGAGGTAGGGCAGGTGCGTGGAAGCCTGGGTGTGCAGTGACAACAGGCTACCCTGGGTTTCACTATTATAAACAGGTATGTGCACAGGGAGGTGCCTGCGTGGCTCCGTCAGTTGAGCGGCCGACTCTTTCCTTTGGCTCAGGTCAGGATCTCATGGTTCATGGGTTTGAGTCCCACATTCGGTTCCACACTGACAGCACAGAGCCCGCTTGGGATCCTCTCCCTCCCTCTCTCTCTCTGCCCCTTCCACTCCTACATGCTTTGGCTCTGTCTTTCAAAATAAATAAATAAAATACTTAAATAAAAAAATACAAAATAAATAAATACTTAAAAAAAGAAGAAGTACATGTATATAGAGGAAGTACAGAAGTACTGAGCTCAGTGGCTCAGTCAGTTAAGCATCCAACTTGATCTCAGCTCAGGTTTTGATCTCAGGGTCATGAATTCAAGCCCCGTGTTGGGCTTCACGCTGGGCTTGAAGCCTACTTAAAACAAAAAAAGTACAGGTATATATAGTTTATAAATAAATAAGCACTTGTATATTGGGGGTGCCTGTTGAATTTTTTTTTAATAGAAGGTAGGATAAAAGAAGTTTTAAGACCACTGCTACAGATCAGAAGGTCTCTGTTATCATTACGTATCCAAATCAGCAAGGAGCTATTTTTCAATAGTTCTTCTTGACCCACACCTACAGAATTGAAACTCCAAATATTTTGAGCAAAGGCAAATTCATAAAGTTCGTCAGGTGATTGTGGACAGAAGCCTCTGGTAAAGAACCACTGCTTTCACGTCACGGTTCCCAAATCTGGCTTCTTGTCTTAATCACAGGGGAGCCCTTAAACAATAGCAAACAAAAAATCGTTCCCGGAGATTTTGCTGATTTGTCAGGTTTAGAAACCATGGCGATAGAACCAGAACTCCTCTGAATGGATGGCATCGATTTTAGTCTCTTTGCAAAAATGGATCATCCCCGTCCCCATCCTCATATTTATCTTCCAAGAATCTTGGCTGGAAAACTTCTGAAACATCCCCAAACTAAACACATGCCAAAACAGAAGACAATGAGTAATGGCACTTCTGGGGACGGCTTACTGCGATGTGGGACGGGACCCTGCCGCCTCTCCACCATGGCCGGCTGTCCCTCCCCCATCGCTGTGACCATTCTGTGGAAACACCTGGTCATTCTCAGTATTTACCAGGCATTTTAGAGACTCAATTTAATAAGATGGAGAGGCATATCTCTTTTCCTCTGATACATGCACCAAGCTAAAGATATGCTTACAGGAGAAATTTTAAAAACTATGAGCCTCCAGGGACCTGGGGAGAGTGAGAAGTCAGGTAACTAGATGATGAGGGGGCTTGTAAGCCACGCACGCTACTGAGTTTGGACTTTATACTTTCAGAGGTGGCGCTCCTCTGAAGGGTTTTGTTCAGGTTTGTGAGGTATGATTGACAAATGTAAGTTGTAAATATTTAAGGTATACAACTTGATGTTTTGACATTTGTATACTTTATTTATTTATTTTTTTTTTTGAGAGTGCATGTGCGTGGGTGGGGAGGGGCAGGAGAGGGAGAATCCTAAGCCAGCTCCACACTCAGCATGGAGCCCTACTAGAGACTCGATCCCACGACTGTGAGATCATGACCTGAGCCTAAATCAAGAGTAGGATGCTTAACTGAGCCACCCAGGCATCCCATGATATTTGTATTGAAATGATCCCCACAATCCAGCCACATAACATAGCCATCACCTTCCACAGTTAACATTTTCTTTTTCTTCTCTGCCATTTCTTCACCATACCTCACGTGAAGTCCACACTACTCACCCTTCCCTGAACAGAATGTGCTCTGTGCTATGTTCGCATACCCCATTTCCGCTGCGGGCATGCCTTTCCTCTATTCCCTCTCTACCAGGCACAGAGTACTTTTTTAGGACAAGTTAACTCAAACAGCACCTTATTCATTAAGGTTTCTCTTACTCCCCAAGCAGTGCTCTGTCCTTTTTGTCTACCATCGCACCTTGTCTATATCTTAACACTTATACTCTCCTATCGTCATTTGCTACATGTTTCTCTCCTTGATTAGATTGAGGGCTCCTCTCCTTGGGGCAGAGACTTGGTCTTTGTATATCTGGTTTTCGAGAAATGCATATTGAGTAAATGAACTTTTTTAAATAAATGAGTTAATTAGTATTTATACCTTGAATAACACCAAATTTAGGCTAGTTCAAATGTGCAAAGGTGGAGAGAAAAATAAAGGGGGGAGGTGCCTAGGCGGCTCAGTTGGTTGAGGTCTGACTCTTGATTTCAGATCAGGTCATGATCCCAGGGTCATGGGATCCAGCCCCGTGCCGAACTCTGAGCCGAGCATGGAGCCTGTTAAAGATTCTCTGTCTTTCTCTGTCTCTCTCCCACCCCCTCTGCCCCTCTCCCCTGCTTGTGTGCATGCTCTCTCTCTGAATTTAAAAAAAAAAAAAAAAAAAAAGAAGGAGGGGGAGGGAAGGGAGGGAATGGGAAGGAAAGGGAAGGGAAGGAATAAAGGGAAACCAAAGGCGGGCTCCGACTGGAACAGGATAGCTAAGAACCAGAGCAGCCAAGTCAGGGTGGATTTAAAGGAAAAGGAAGGAGAGACCAGGGTCAGCCCAGTTAAGAAAAGAACTGAGTTCAAAAATCACTTCGAAAAGGTTCAACTGTGGGTCATGGGATCAGGCAAAAAGCAGAGTCAGAAAAACCAGAGCAGAATTTATAAAACTAGCACAGGATCCTCTGAGAGTCAGAGTTAACCAAGTGAGAAACAATGTAGCCAACATCAGGGACGACGGCACCAGGGGGATGTCCAGTCAGGGCAGTGACAGCCCCAGGGATATCTTGATGAGTTCCTGCTTTTATTTTATTTTTTTGATTTTTAAATATTTATTTTAGAGGGAGACAGAGCACTAGTGGGGGAGGGGCAGAGAGAGGGAGACAATCCAACGTAGGCTCCAGGCTCTGGGCTGTCAGCACAGAGCCCAACGCAGGGCTCGAACTCACGAACCACAAGATCATGACCTGAGCAAGATCATGACCTGAGCCGAGGTTGGATGCTTAACCGACTGAGCCAGCCAGGCACCCCTAATGAGGTCCTGCTTTTAAAGACAGCCATTATCATTCCTTTGATGCCCATAACTACACAGGACAGTTCTCTGTCCTTTCCCCTCCATGGCTGGATCTCAAAGGTACTGTCTCCAATTAAATATTCCCAAATTCCAGAACCTATACTTTTTCTTCCCCCATCTAATACAGCTCTCACTGTAAAATAACTTTATGTTGAATCTGCTTACCTTTCCCAACCCTTATCACCTTGTGATTGTAAATGTATTCATTCAACTTGCATAACTACGGGCTCTATTAGGAAAGAAAACTAACTCATATCAATCACCTTCTACGCTTGTAGCAAGGTGACCTCTGTATGATACCTTACTGAAGCAGGGAGGCAGGTATTATTAAATAGTATTATCCTCATTTAAGACATGAGGAAATGAAGCACAGTAAGATAAAGACGAAGCACAGGAAGGTTACTATGCCAAATTTTTGCCTTAAGTAAGTGGGGAAGGTAGGATTCAAATGCACCCCTCTCTGCACCTAAATCCCATCCTTCTTCCATTGTATCATCCTCTCTCCTCTCTAGGACTTTACAGAGGAAATATAAGCCCAAATGAAATATCAAAATCTTCGGACAGGATGAAAGGCCTGATTAGGAAACCCGGGCACCACAAGCAAGCATCAAGACATGGAAAAGATGGGGCACCTGGGTGGCTCAGTCGGTTAAGCGTCCGGCTTAGGCTCAGGTCACCATCTCATGGTTCATGGGTTCCAGCCCTGCGTCGGGCTGTCTGCTGATGGGTCAGAGCCTGGGGCCTGTTTCGGATAGTGTTTCTCTCTCTCTCTCTACTCCTCCCCTGCTCCCTCTCTCTCTCTCTCTCTCTCAAAAATAAATAAACATTAAAAAAAAAAGAAATGGAAAAGAAGAATAAAATAAGGGGCACCTGGGTGGTTTAGTCAGTTGAACGACTGACTCCAACTCTTGATTTTGGCTCAGGTCGTGAGATCGAGCCTTGTGTCCATCTCCATGCTGAGTGTGGAGCCTGCTTAAGATTCTCAATCTCTCTCTCTCTCTCTCTCTCTCTCTCTCTCTCTGACCCTCTCCCCTACTTGTGCTCTCCCTCTCTGTCAAAGAAAGAAAGATGGAAAGACAGAAAGAAAATAATAACATGAGAACCACGGTTTGCAGACTCAAGGGAAGAAGAGAGAGGAGCCAAGAGGGCTACATTGGCCCCCAAATGTGTACACCCTGCAGACAGGGATGCTCCCGGGGAGGAGCCAACCCCCTAAGGGATAAGTTTTAACTTTCCTACATGTCACTCCCGGCTGAAAAGTCAGGTCCAGCCTCATATGCTTCACTCTCTGGACAAGAGCCCAGAGGTCATCGATCAAGGGCAGTGACTTAAGAAAAAAATGCTGATAGGTCAGAGCTGGCAGAACAAGAGGAGGTCTGGTCTGAGAGACCTGCCTGACGGTTGGAGGAAACTAAGGCGCAGAGAGCTGTCTGTCACTGGGGAGAACCAAGTCAAGATGGAGGTGACAGAGAGAATAGCCAGGCTGGTTTCCAAGGCAGCTCCATCTCCTCTGACTACATTGCCCACCCTGTAGGCAGGGCGGATTAGCAGGGATCAGCAAGCTCGGCCCAAGGATCAGAAGTGTACTCACTTTGCTCCCCCGTAGAAATCATCGGCCTCCTCGCACCCTGGACTGCATTTTTCTCTCCTAGCCTAGAAATAGAGACACTTCTAGTTTGAAGTTTTTGACCTACTGCACTTCCCATTCTTTTTTTAAAAAAAAAACTATTAAGGTTATTTCTTTATTTTGAGAGAGAGAGAGAACAAGTGGAGAGGGGCAGAGGGAAGGAGCTGATGCGGGGCTTGATCCCACAACCCTGGGATCAGGACTTGAGAGGAAGTCAAGAGTGAGACTCTCAACCACTGGGCCACCCAGGCGCCCCATGCACTTCTCATTCTTAACCTCTCACTGAGCTGGTGACACTTGCTGGGCCTGCACTTACGCACCTGAACTCCTCCTTCTGATTTCCTCATTGCTTACCACACCTTACGCAGCAGCTCAGAGCAGGCTGGAGGCTGCTGAACTGTTGAGGGCTTAACCCTTCAGAGTAATGATGACTGAAGCTCGTTCTCTGAACACAGAGATGCCTCAGGACTTTATTGGAGAAGACACCGTTCTACCTTAATGATATTCTCTCCTAAAGTCTTCAAAAACCTGGTGGGTGTGGTCAGACGGGATCAGTGGAGCGGTCAATGCACAGGGCAATCTGGAAACGGTCTAACCCACTTAGATACATGGGTGTGTAGATCACGGCATTCCCAAGAACAAACAGCCAGAGAGCCTAGTAAGATTCTACTTGGCATAGCCCCATGGGAAGCCCTCGAGAATAATGACTGGGGCTGGGGAGGGGGTGGTGGTTTGATTTAAAAAAAAAAAAAAATGCCAAGAATCTGGGTCCCTCAAGGTGAGGGGTTCTTCCTACGTGTGTGTGGCTGCCCCCTTAGAACATTGTGGTATTCGGTGAAGTCAATGGAGACGTAGAGGATAGACCCCCCCCCCCCCAAGCGTGGCCTCCGAGACCAACAGAACAGAGGTTTCCCTGGAAGAATCTGAAAAAAAAGAGAAAAAAAAAAAAAGAAATCAATAGTACAAGCATGAGAAAACACACAGGCCTGAGACATAGGCACAAACACACAAACACACACACGTCCCGGGAAGACTGCAGAAGGAACGCATGTGGTAAGGCACATCACCAAACTGAAACGAACCTTAAAAACGACAGAAGCAAACAGGTAATACAGAGAGGAGAGGCATGGCCGTGCTGTTTTAGAGATGCATGCTTCTGGGCCCTAAAACATGGAGACAGGTGGACGTCAAGGGAGGGAAACGAACACGGAGGCCCCGAGCCAAGCGCCCCAAAGCGCACACCGACTCAGACCTCCGCGGGCACAGATCCGCCAAAAGAGAAGCACCCGCAGAAAGCGGCAGATCGCGGGGGGTCCGGAGGCAGGCTCAGGCGGCGACCCGGAGAAAACACGGGAGGAGAAACAGTCGGGCACGCCGCGGGGACCCACGCGACCCCCGAGAGCACCCCCCCTCCGCCCTCCGCGGGGCCCCCCGCGCGCCCCGCCGCCCGCGCCCCGCGCCCCGGGCTCCCCTGCGGGCCCGCCCGCCCGCCACTTCCCAGCTCTGACGCGGGAGCCTGCTTCGCACCAATGAGGCCCCGGCGCGGCCGGGCCCTGCCCCTCCCCCAGGAAGGTGTGTCCGCGGTTTCCACACCTGAAACTTCCTAGGAGAGCCAGATCCCTCCCTCCCGTCCGGGCGGGGAGGGGCGGGCCGCGGGTGGGGCGGCTGGGGCGGCCGGGCCTGCGTCGGGGACGGCCGGCCGGCGCCTGGGACCCGGAGGGGACTCTCGGGCCGAGACGGCATGTGACACTGCCCAGGTGGGTGCCCTCCTCCCTCGCCGCTCGGGGGCCCCGGGCGGGGCGGCTGTAGAGCCCCGGCGGAGGTGAGGGACGGCCGGGAAGGACGGGGAGTCTAGGCCTTCACCCCCCCCACCCCCCACCCCGGGCCAGCCCCAGCTGGGTCTCCGGGCACGGGCTCCGGAAATGGGGGGCAGGGCAGATAGGCAGAGTTCGGGGTGTGTGACCGAGTACCCTGGTCCGAAGAGGAAGGAAGCTAGAGGGAAGGCTCTTGCCTGAAAAATTTGCTTCCGGCCTGGTCCCCGCCTTGGAAGTGGGCACCCGGACCCCAGATGTTCCCCGGGCCAAGAATCGGGCCTCTGCCTTCAGGGTCTTGGCCCTGGGGAAACCTAACCCCCGGGAGTAAGAAACGACTGAGGTTCCCTTTGTGGTCCTTGTCCCCTAACTAGAGGTGTTTTTTGTCGTCTCCTTTTTCTTCCCCGGGCCTGGGCCTTCCTTCATTTATCTTCCTCTGGATTCGCATGCTGTGTACGTCTAAGTACACGCCTCTCCTCTGCCCCACGAAGCGCCTGAACGTGTAAAAAGGACTCCTGCCCTGCCCCCACCCTATTCCCCCATATATTCGAAGTACTTCCAAAGCTTCTGTCGATGGTGACTTTGCATTCTGCAGTTGGGGAGGTGAGATGGGGTTGCGGTGGGGGTGCTGGATCAACGCTAGTTCTGAGCATCATTTATGGTTGCCTTTCAGCAGGACTGCCCTAGGAAAGCTAATCCGGATGTCCCTGGGGTTTCAGATCTCAGGCCCTCTCCCCTTCCTGGATCTTGGATTCCCCAGACAGATTTGCCTTCCCATCTACCTAGAAGTGAACTCTGGCCAGGGCTCTTGTCAGATTGAGGGGGAAGGGTGTGTCAGACCAGGGAGAGAGGGTGACTTTCCTTTCCAGTTTCTTCCCTCCTTTGCTCCCCGACTTGCGACTTGCGTTCCTGGTCTTGCAGCCTTGGCCCCCTGTGGAAGTCCCAGCTCCTAGCTACACAGCTCCGCATGTGGCCTCTTTCTCAGACTTGCTGTTTTACCTACACATGGAGCATGAGGGAGCTCCTGGCCCCGGGCCCCAGCGAAGTGGAGGTCATTTGTTAACCAACCTGGGTTAACAAAACCGAAGACCTGCCTAGTGAGGGGGTTCTTGGGGGCTGGGGAGGAAGAAGGATGGGGATATCAGTTCTAAGAGAGTCTCTTTAGCAGGAGGATTGCATGTTGTTACCCTAGCGGGGAGGAGAGAGGCCGGGAGGTAGGCAGGTATGTACTCTTAAAAGAGTACAGTAATTCTAAATATAGTCAGGGGTCCTCATATATTAGGGGTCCCCAGAGTGTATGGCTTCCCGTAACAGTCTGTCTGAGGTTGTCTGTGGCCACACGAAGCATGGTGTCTGTAGGATAGACAAGAACGTGTCATTTGTGGTGTGTGGAATGGTTGGTCACAATGCGGTGTGGACAAAAATGGGGTCACTCACAGGATCACGGGTCGAACAGGAACAGTGTTGCTAAAGTGTCAGTGGTGTAGACTCAAAACAAGTGACTTGCAGCTTCTGCTGTAGACAGGGATGAGTCACTGTGTGTATAGAGTGAACAGGAGCTGGTCATTTATAGCGTCTGCAAGGTGGACCAGAACAAGGTCCCCCTCAGGGTCTGTGTTAAGGACACACAGAGGGTGCTCACACTCATGTTATCTATGTGGATGGCACCAGGGCCGTGGATGGATTTGTGGAGTATATGTCATTTGCCACTAATGACATTCCAGGTAAGCCCGTGTGGTCTACAAGACAGTGGATGATGTGGTGTTTTCAAGCATCAGGGAACACATAAGAAATGTTTATTACACTTTTCATCGGGATGGTGGGGCTTTCCTCAAAGGGATAGAACACAGGTGTTAGCAAGCTAGTGGTCCAGAAAGCTCTCTTATTTTAGTATCTTTGTAACACTGCGGGCAATATTATCAAAGAGTGAGTAAAGGCACATATCTGTATGGTGGTCTTATTTTCTAAATCAAAATGAGAACGTTTTGATATGTGCGGTATTTTCCTAAGGTGAGCCGGAGTATAGACGATATCGTGTAAATTCAGTAGTGTTGTAATCTCAAGAGTATTGCAGTGATGTTTGGTGTAAGTCAGATTCTAGAATACTTGAATCTGACGGTACAAAATCTAGGAAGCCTGGTCCTGAAAAATACACATGACACTCAACATCGGTTCAAAGAACAAGCAGTATGATAGGGAGGAGGGGATAATCTGTGAAATACAATTCCCTGTCTGGTGACTAGAAATGGACAAGACCTAAGGTGTTGGGGGGCTCCAAAGGAGACACTGAGCTCTGTCGCTGTATTTATTAATAGAGCGACTTAGGGCTTTGTCTTGCCAGAAGTTACATGTGGATGGGGTCAGCAGATGCAAAATGTCTCTGGTCTAGAGGAAGACCAGTTTACCATGATGCCACAGTTTACCTGTTTTCTGATAATTGGTGGTTATTCACCCCCTTCCCCCCAGTGGAGATGAGGAGGTAACTAACATAACGGGCAATCCAAAAAGCCTCTCTCCTGATGCCTTTATGGGAGTGGAACCATGGCTTGCAGATTTCCTTTAGCTTTCTTACGTTGTACTTGGTCGTGTCTGACTGCAATAGCATTACTAGGACAGGATCAGGTATAGGGGACACAGGGTATGTTTTTCCTCTGTGATAAATGGCGGCTGACCCGGTGACTGCCATTATTTCCAAGTGGATAGAGGCAGTGTCAGGAATAGTGCCAGTGGGCTTGTAGGAGACAGACACGCCTCGTGTAACTTGAACTGAAGAGGTCTGTGCGGCACAGGGTGCAGAGAGATGCAGCCTGAACAGAGCAGGAAGACACAGGTGTATGTAGAGGCTGTCCGTCCTGAGGACATGAGAGTGTGTGTGGGGACAGGGCCAGGACAATACAGATGTGGGTGACAGAAGACTTAGGGCTTACACAGTCTTCTTAGGCCGGTAGGAGCCAAGTTTCACAAAGTGTTTACAGCGAGCAACTACAGTTATTTAATGTGCGGTTGAGAGAATAGGGTCACGTCACAGTATCATCCATAGTGATTATAGTATTTTGTACTTAGGTCTAGAAATAGGGAGCAAATCACGCACCGTGTCAGTTAACTGGAAAAGGACATAAAAATTCTTCTACGCAAGTATGCTTATGTTAGACGTGGCTCTGTGCCCCATACAGATGGGATCTGTGTCTATGGGGTGGCCAGGAACCTGTCACACGCTACATCTGTGGGGTGGCTGGGGACCTGTTTGGTTATATCAGGCTCTATTGCGTAGAAACTGCAAGGGCGGCTTATGGCCTGTGTGCACGTGTGGATGGGTGCCTGTGCCAGCGTGTATATGTGTGTGCAGTATCTCAGCAGGACAGCAGACGTTTTGGGTGCTGGGCTCCCACGTTAAGCCTAGAGAAGATAGGAAATGTGCAGGTCCAGGGGCAGCTGTGGGTTCCGTAGGCCCCTGGGATCTTCTCTAGGCCAGCCACCTGCCAGCTTCTTCCAGCAGGACTTGGGGCTGCTTCTCACAGACTTGCGTCGGGAGACCTTGGTTTGAGTTCACCTGTACCATTTGCTTAAGAAGTCTGAACAAGTGCCTAGGTTATGTGACCTTCACTTTCCTCATCTGCAAGCGTCTCTTGTATGTCCCTAAAAATCCTTCCAGCTCATGAATCCTACATTTCTCTTTTCTTCTTTCTCTTTCCTCAGCAGTAATTACAATCCCTAACGCTTCTGTGACCCTTAAAGTTGACACTGTACGTTTTAATGTTATTTGATCTTCATTAGAACTCCTTGCAAAGAAAGAATTTAAACCCTTTTTAAAGATAAGAAAATGGCCGTTCCAATAAATTGCAGGATTCCTACAACTGTCTGAAATTACAACGAGCAGAACTAGCAAGATATGTAAAAGACCGAACTAAAAATCGAACGACGTTCTTTTAACTCTGTTTTCTTCCTCTCTTCATCCATGCAATAAATCTTTGTGGCGAGCAAAGGAAGCTGCAGGCAAAGAGACTGAGCAGCTAACATGGCAGTGTTTGAGCCCTGATGAAGTTCATTCTCTAGCCCGGAAAATAGACATGAACTTGGTAATTACAAGTGCAGTGAGTGTGAGAGAAATAAAGGGTTCACTGGGGCAGAAGAGGATGCCGAGCACAGGAGCAGCAGAGGCCCACAGCATGGGAGTAGGGGGTTCGGGGGCAGAGGGCAGTAAGGCAGAGGCCAGGCGTGGAGGGCATATAATCCAGGCTAAATGTTTGGGTTTCATCCCATTGGTGGTCGGAGGCCACTGGAGAATTTAAACTACAAATGGGGCTTTTCAGGATCACTCCCATGCAGAGCAGAGAATGCCTTGGGAATAGGGCAGGAGGGGCGCCTGGGTGACTCAGTTGGTTAAGCATCTGACTTCAGCTCAGGTTACAATCTTGCCATCTTGCCGTCTGTGAGTTCGGGCCCCACGATGGGCTCTGTGTGGACAGCTCAGAGCCTGGAGCCTATTTCAGATTCTGTGTCTCCCTCTCTCTCTGCCCCTTCCCCGCTCGCACTCTGTCTCTCTGTCTCTGAAAAATGAATAAACCTTAAAAAAAAATTTTTTTTTTAAAACAGGGCAGGAGAAGCTCTGTGGAGGCTGGTGGCCAGGCTGTACCCCAGGTGGCCTGGTAACAGAGGACAGGAGAGCGCACCAGGGGCTAGCAGTGCGGATGGAGAGATGTGCACAGACGTGAGGTGCATAGGAGGTGGGCTCAACAGGACTTGGCAACGTGTGCGATATGGGGCAGGTGGGGCCAGGAGGGAAACAAGAATTTTGTTCTGTAATTGAAAACCATTTACTGAGCACTTAATGTGGGCCGGGTATTGGGCTAGGTGGAGACAGTTGAGCGAGACGGATGTAGCTCTTGATCTTGTGAAGCTTACCCCCTGTTATTTGGGATAGATGGTAAATCAAGATGCACACAGAATGGTAACCGTACAAATGCTACAGAGGAGAAGTGATGTGAACGATCTCTGGTAAGTGGTAGACAGAGGAGCACAGTGATCTGGTCAGAGGACTGGGAAATCTTCCAGGGTTAAACCAGGAGTATGTAGTCTCACAAATAACAAGAAAGAGTGCTAATGTTAGGAGTATCCAGTACCGACAAGAGCCACGACATTGGCGATTGTGAGGGCGGTGGGTAGAGTGGTACCAGTGAGGCGTGGATAGAGGCAGGTGGAGAGGTGAGGAGGTGAGGACCACACGCATGAACAATTCTTTTACAGTTTAGATGAGAAAGCCAGGGCCATGCTTCAGTTGTGGGATGGCTCTGACAGAGAGGGGGCGAGGGGTGAGAAGAAGAGAAAATCCATGCCACAAGAAGCCAGGCTAAAGAACATGGCGCCTCGGGGCAGGGACGCCTCTTGTGCTCTCAGAGCAGGAAGCAGGAAGAGTGGAAAGAGCCAAACACAGAGCGCTCTGAATCACAAGGAGTTGAAGCAGCTCCTGTCTCCATTGGTTTCTAAATTCTTTGCAAGGTGGGGGATGTGGTATTCTTTTGGAAGTGAGAAGACAGGTGGGAAGGTCGATCTTCTGAGAAGTGATGGGAGGAGTTCATAAGGTTGTTGAAAGCAGGGGGGGTATAAGAGAGTAGCAGGTACCCACCCAGCAGGTGTCCTGGACCTGGCAGAAAGGGGCAAGCACCATGTCTGCTCTGGTTCTAATCTACTGAGTCTAGTTATCATCCCACTTTACAACAGCTGCTTCTAAAATTGCATACAAAATTATTAATGAGTTATAAGGCCCTGCTAGACACTCTAGAAGAAAATAAGATGAGTAAAATCCAGACTGTACATAGGGAGATAACACTACGCCTGAGTACCTCGGACTCACTTGCTACAATGGCCGGACCTATTTTAATCCAATCGGCAGCTTTGGAGGAAGATTCCGCCTTCAGACTCTGCTTCTCTGGGCTGTTAGATCTAGGGTGTGTCACTCACAGTGTCTGGGAGTTATAGGGGACTGAGTCACGCTTGGTGTCCAGAGAGTAGACCGGGAGAGACAGTATGACCTAATGCAATCTGGAGAGTAATGACCCCTGGGAGTGCTTGGTGCTCTTTGACAACGGTCTCACCCTCTAATTGAATCATTTATTATCTGTCTCCTCCACAAGCCTCCATGAGGACACAGTCTTTCTCTGTCCTGTCCACTGAATGCCCCGCACTTAAATATTGGTAAATATTTATTAGATGGGTAAATAAATAAGCCTACATACATTTTATAGAGGCTTTTGCTTACTTTGTTGAGTATCTTTTGTCTCAAAGAATGACTCTAAGTGGAACCAAAGAAATCCCCCACTCTCGTCCTTGCTGCTGTGTTCCTTTGATAGGTAGAAGCAGAAAGGGTGATGGACACTTTGTGTTTTGTTCCTCTCTAGGGCTTCGCCCTGATGCGGGCTGAGGAGCCCCCACTCAGGGCCTCGACCCCCATCCCTGCCATAGCAGAGCTCAGTGTTACCCCTGAAGCCCTCAGGGGGAGCAGTCAGACCGCCGCCTGGGGGCCCGAAGGTCGAGAAGGCTAGGTGCCATCCTGTACCTGGGCAGAGCGACGCAGACTCTCGGAGGCGCGGCAGAGAGACCTAAGGGATGTGGACAGCTGTGCAGCTGAGAGCATGACCTCGTTCCCCCAGGAAGCCTCTGCAGGTGCGGAGACCAACCAGGAGGACGCTGCGGGTGAGACCTGGGGCACGCCAGAGCATCCGGAGGTGGCGCCTCAGAGCCCGGAGGACGGACGGGCAAGGACACGGGCTCCCGCAGAGCCCGGGGCCCGTCCTGCCCAGGATGAACACCTGGACATGGTCCCGGTATCCAGTGAGCTGGGTGGCCGCGAGGAGATGGAATTTAGACCAGAACTCACTTCTTTGATTTGGGGAACGGAACGTGCAGAAGAGAAGGGGGAGACTTTTCCAGACACCTCTGCTCAGCCCAGATTTGGACCTGCCTGGGAAGAGCATCTGTCAGAAACCAACCAGCCACGGGGCTCCGTCAGGCAGGGGGAAGAGCTGCGGTCTCTGGGGGCGCGAGAAGGTCAAGGGAGAGGGGCACTCGAGGGGCTGGAGGAGCAGGGGCTAGCGGAAGTGGGGTTCCAGGACGGAGGAACTGTCGGGGAGGGTGGGCATGTAGGGGAGCAGGAGCAACTGGCAGAGCCGGAGAAGGGGACGGAGGGAGAACACGGGCAAAGCCAGGAACAGACACCAGGTGATGTGATGCTCGCAAAACAGAGAGAAAGAACGAGGCTTTGTGGGGAATTGGAAGGTCTGCGCTATGGTGAGGAGGAGAGGAAGACTCGGGGCCAGCGAGGTCTACAGCAGGGAGAGGAGGGGAGGAGGGCGTTAGGGGGGACGGAAGAGGGGAGCGTGGACGCCCCGTATGAGGAGAATCAAAGCCTGGTGGGGAAACCAGGGAGAGTAACTGGAAGGCAAGAAGGTCAAGTTCTGCAGGGGCAAGTGATGCTGGGGGAGGGGCAGGTAGAGGAGGCGGGGTCAAGTGAGGAGGAACCAGGGAGTTGGGTTGGGGACCCGCTGTGGGCAGAGGGCAGACAAGAGAGTACCAGAGAAGGGGAAGCCCATGATGGTCTTTCCACACTGGCTCTGGTAGCCCCTGAGGTGTCTTCTCCCTGTGACTTATTTCTAGACGCCTGTTACCCCATGACCAGTACTCCTGGGACTCAGAAGGAGCCTCGGGCTGAGGAACTGTCCCCTACAGCTCTGGGTCCTACACTGGAGCCAGGAGGATGGTCCTGCCAGCCCGTTTCTTTACCTGGCTCTTTTCCTGCTGGGGAGTCACCTGACCAAGAAGCAGCTCAGGATAGCCAGCAGGAGGGATCTGAGCCTAGGAAGGGGACGGTGTTCGGCGTGGGGACTGAGATGGCCTCTGCCAGTACATCCGGGACTCCTCCAAGGACACCAGACTCAGCTCCTTCCAGTCCTGCTGAAGTTTCCCCCAGCACAACTACGTCATCATCTGCCAGCTCCCCACTTGCCTCTCCCAGGAGGGAGCCGTCTCTTGCTGCCCATTCTCTAGAAACCTCCAGAGCATCTGTTTGGACCAACAGGGCATCTCACTGTGGGGCTTTGGAGACTCCCGCTGCTGCCCTCCATGGCTTCCCCTCTGCAGAGGCCGCCGTGGAAATCTCCACCAGCTCCAGTTGGGCCAGCCCTCAGAGCGCCCCCAGCCACCCTACAGGGGCTGTCCAGCACCTGAGGAGCAACTCCTTCCCGGGCTCTCATAGGACAGAGCCGACTCCGGACCTGCTGGGAATATCACTTTCCTTCTCCCATTCAGAGTTGCCCCAGAGGCCCCCCAAACCTGCTGTCTGTGGCTCTGTGACTCCAAGAAGGGACAGGAAAGGTGGTAGGGACCACAGGATCATTCCAGAATCCCCTAGTTCATTATCCACTCTGGGGCAAGACTCTCAAGAATTCACTTCAAATCCAGAAATGTCCAGCAGTCCCCACAGCAGCCAGCCGTGGGGCTCCCCACACACTTCAGCCTTTTCCCCAGGGCCTCCTGCCTATGGCTCTTCCCCACCCCTTGTCTCTGTAGATATGAGGATCCATGAACCTCTGCCCCCTCCTACCCCAGAGAAGAGGCGTGTCCAACCCTCCATGGTGGAAAGAGACAGCCATCTCCATGCAGGGGTTTCCACACTGAAGCGGTGTGCCCATCCTCTTCCATTGGCCCCAGGTTTGGGGCTACATGGCCCCCCCAAAGGCCCACTTCCCCCAGTTCCTGACCCCCTTGTGGCAAGGCAGCACCGACCTCTGCCCTCTATCCCAGACACGCCCCACCCTCCTCAGACCTCGTTCTCCCGCAAACTGAGATACAACAAGCCATTACCCCCAACCCCTGATTTGTCCCAGTCCCACCATCCTGTTTCTTTTAGTAGTGCAAGGATCTACAGGCCTCTACCCCCTGTCCCTATTATGGATCCCCCCACTGAACCACCCCCATTACCCCCAAAGTCCAGGGGGAGGAGCAGGAGCACTCAGGGAGGACTCATGAATTCAGGGGGTCAGGGCAAGCCAAGGCCTGTTTGTCAAGAGTGGATAGTCTCCACTCCCCATTCTGTTGGACGTACCTCCTGGCCCCCAGCTATGGGTCGATCGACAGACTCTTTGGCTTCTACCAGCAGGAATAAGAGTGAAGTGTCCCCTGGCATGGCTTTCAGCAACATGGCAACCCTTCTGAGTCCCTCTTCCCCAACCACGCCCTGGAATCTGGAGCTCCAGGGACCTGCCTCTGAACCAGGACCCTCAGAAGAGTCTGAGGCCCCTGCCAGAGGATCTTTGAGAAGAACAGCCCCTCAGGAAGGAGCCAATGGCCTGAGGAGGTTGGATCGAGGCCAAGCAAGGCAGTCAGACAAACTCAGCCATCCCCACCTGGAGAAGGCATCCAGCTGGCCCCACAGGCGAGACCCAGGGAGACCCCCGGAGGGCGGCAGCGGGCAGGTTGCAGACCCTGGCGAGGGGTCCAGTAAGCACAAGGGCTGGAATCGGCAAGGCCTGCGCAGGCCTTCTATCTTGCCTGAGGGCTCTTCAGGTGAGCAAGGAGCAGGGATCACGGGGACGCTCGTGTCAGACCACGCTTTCTCCAGCTCTTTCCACCTCACTCATCTGTCCCCAGGGCTTCTGCTCTTCCCTCTGCTGGCTTCACTCCTCCACATACCCAACCTCAACTCAGAGTGTTGTGGTGCTCACTGGAGCACTCTGCCTTCTCCTTCCCCTCTATCCCTGTCACCCGCCATGGTGTTCTTTTATTGTGTTTGTTTTCCCCAACTCTTCGGCTCGGTGTCCTCCTAGTAGTAGAGAAAACTTCCTCTTCTTGTCTTCTGACACCAGGGACGAGGACGTTACCTGGGAATGGTGTCCTCACATGCTTTCTGCTTGGGCACTGTCCTCCCAGCTGAGCCCTCATATCCCCCCAGATACCTACGTCTCCCACTTTAGGTCTTTCCTGCTTTGGCTGTCAGAGTGTGCCTCTAAAATCCCGTTACTTCACCATTTCCATTTTCAGAGACAAAAGGTCCAGCCGTAGAAAAATCCCCTGGCCCTTCAGACACCATCGTTTTTCGGTGAGTCATGTTTTCTCTTAACAGACACACTTGTACTGTCTTTTCTGAGGATACCGAGATTTCCATTAGTTGCCAGGGGTTCTGGGACCCTGTCTCTTCCAGAGATGGGGAGGGGAAGAGACATAGACCAGGATTCCAGAGCAAGGGCATCTTTTATCTTCCTGGTTCCGTCAGCTGGGTCTGAATCTCCCATCCTCCTAGGTAGGCCCGTTAGCCATGAACTAACCGCCCCGTGGAAGTTCAGTATGTCTTCCAGAAAAGCTCTGAACTGCCTAAAAATGGGTCGGGCCACAACTTGCCTCTTCAGGGGATTCAGCCCTGACACCCCAGCACACATCCCAGAAATCAGAGACTATCTCATCTATAGTCACCTGGGGCTTCTCTGCCTCAGTGCCCAGCAAGCACCCCAGAGCCCTTCTTGCCTCCACAGGGAGAAGAAACCAAAGGAGGTGTTGGGAGGCTTTTCAAGACGCTGCTCGAAGCTCGTCAACTCCTGTGAGTACCTTGAAACAAAACCGTAGACCCGCGTGGCTTGCTGCCCAGCACTGGCGCTCGCGGCTCCCCACTGCGGGGTGGTGATATCTGCGGGGAGAGAGGATTGCCAGGAGAGCCAGAAGCAGTTTGGCGGCTTCTGTCTCTGTGCCTCAGCATCCCTGTCTCTCTCGTTCTCTCCCTCTGCCGTGCCGCCTCGCCCCTGCAGCCCATCTGCTTTACCAGGAGTACAGCGATGTGGTTCTGAACAAGGAGATTCAGAGCCAGCAGCGGCTGGACAGCCTGGGAGAGGCGCCCGGGCCCGCCTCCCCCCGGCAGCCCCGGAGGGCCCTGGTCTCCTCGGAGTCTTACCTGCAGCGCCTGTCCGTGGCCTCCAGCGGCTCCCTCTGGCAGGAGATCCCGGTGGTGCGCAATAGCACCGTGCTGCTCTCCATGACCCACGAAGACCAAAAACTGCAGGAGGTACCGGGCAGGGCAGGGGCGGACTGGAGGGAAAGCAAAGGCTCTCATTTCCTGCTCGCTACCGCCACCGGCAGCAAGAGCTGGCTGTCCCCATCACAAACCCACCATGTGCCCCTGCACCACGGCTATCGCTCCTCTCCACTCCTCTCCACTCTGATGCGTCTGAACTGCTTTCTGAACCTTCCCGCTGGCCCTCCTCCCCGCTTGCACTCGGCACGGGCCACTTCCTCCCAGCTGTCACTATTTGGGGCTCGTAGGAAGTGACTGTGCCTCTGAATTTGTTGGGAGGAGTGTGGAATTAATCCCTTCTCTGCTGCTTCAGTCTAGGCTAAAATTTCCCTCTTCAACCAGGGTTCCACACGACACTGGAGGTTTTCTCTTCAACCAAAGCACCTGCAGTGGCTCTTTTGCTGAGTCCTTTGTAGCTGTCCTGTGGTCCACTGGTCTCCTAGAGGCTTTGGAATGACCATCAGTCTCAGCTCGGTCCTTAGACCCAGTGGCAAGGCTGTTCGGTGTTTATTACCGTTAATAGGTTTTACGTGGAGAACTGCTCTTAATAATAGAACCTTGGGGCGCCTGGGTGGCGCAGTCGGTTAAGCGTCCGACTTCAGCCAGGTCACGATCTCGCGGTCCGTGAGTTCGAGCCCCGCGTCAGGCTCTGGGCTGATGGCTCGGAGCCTGGAGCCTGTTTCCGATTCTGTGTCTCCCTCTCTCTCTGCCCCTCCCCCGTTCATGCTCTGTCTCTCTCTGTCCCAAAAACAAAAACAAAAACAAAAACAAAAAAAATAATAGAACCTTTCTTCCCAGGAAGACAGTATGGCACCATGGAAAGGCATCATGGAGTCATGTTTGTGTATCTGGGTTCCGGAGTAAATGACCTGGTTGTGAGCCCACTTCTCTGTTTGCTGGCTCTTTAACTTTGACCAGATTACTTGCTCTTTCTACCTCTCTGTTTTGCCATTCGTAAAACTGGGTCACCAATAGTCAGTGGGAGAGCCAAAAAAGATAAATGCCCAATGCACAATAGTCACCCAAAAAATGTTTTCTACTGTACTTTAATTTCAAGTCAGGCCAACCTGGGTGTGAATCCTGGCTTCACCATTTAGTAGCTGTGTGACTGCAAGTTCGATAACTTCACTAAATCTGTTTCCTCACCTAAAACTCGAGGATACTGATGTCTTCCTTTCAGGGTGGCCGTGTGGTTTAAATGAAATGTCCCTGTCTGGCTTTTAGTGTGAAGTCTGGTGCCTAGTTTGATACATATTACTGCCAGACTCTCCCTCTCTCAGAGGTGGGAAGGAGGAAAATGTTGGCCAGAAGGACTTAGAGATAAACAAATCAAACAGAGGCAGCTATAAATGTTTAGGTTTTTTTGAGACTCAGGCTTGGGGCTCTTGTTCTGACCTCAACTTGTCAAGCATACAGAGGATATGTAGAAAGTCAGTGATCTGCCCAATACTTAAGGACCAAACACCAGGAGAGCGTTTGGACCCTGGCTCTCTCACCAACTCCAGCATACTGGGAATCCCACCAGGGCTCCTGGGCCAGCCCTGGTCTCCGTTTCTGAGAAGAGAAGCCTCTGTGCTTATATGCACATAGTCCTTTCATAAAATAGCACTTCTGGGGTCTACGAAGTGCTTGCACCAACCCCATTTCTGGTGACTGGCACAACGTCTTTGTGACATGGGGGTCACTGTACCTACACAAAAAGGCAAGAAGCTCTGAGGTTCAGTGAGGTTAAATGAGCCACTCCAAGTCCTATCGTCAGTTGAATGTTGGAACCAGGACTCAACCGTCATTACCAGGGTCATTACCCAGGTGTGTGCGTGTGTCTCCTTTGCCTTTTCTGTTCTGTTCGTGCATCTACCCCGAAGCTGCATGCTTGGATGAAGAGTAGGGGTGGCCCAGCGCGAGGAGGACAGGGCCGTGAGCCATTGCGCCCCCTGCTGGAAAGTCCACACAAGTTCTCACGTGCTGGACCTTCTCCATTAAACCTCAACAGCACCAACTCGTTCTCAAATATCCTCCTTGCGCCCGTGTTTCCCCAAACCTCAAATCACCTTCATCCCCTAAATCTCTTCCTCTTTCAAAGTCCTGTGGCTCAGAGAGTGAGTCAGTCCGCCATTCATTCAGTTACCAAACTCCAAAGCTGACACATTAGCTGTGACTCCGTCTGCTCTTCCAGCCCCCGTTTCTAGCAAAGAACCAAGTTCTTCTGAATCTGCCTCCTCAAAAGTTACGAAAATGGCCGACCTCTCCCATCCCGTGGCCATTCAGGCTTCTATCTGTCACCCGGAATTACTACGACGGCTTCCTAACGTGACACCCCTGCCCCTTCGGCTCTTTTCTCCATGCCGTGCTCAGAAATAGCCTTTACAGAAACCAAATCTGATCAGGTTATTTCCCTACGTAAAGCCTCTTTTAACCTTCCCGTTGTCTTAAGTCCAAACCGTTTTACCTTGTTTACGGAATCCTCCAGAAGACACCCCATTTACCTCTCCGGCTCCAGGTCCTGCCACTCCTTTAGTATAAATACTTAGTTCCCCAAATCACTCAGTTTACTTAAGCTTCTTGAAAGTATCTTTTTCTCTTCTACCTTTAGGGGCTTGTACACATTCTTCCCTCGGCCTCAAATGCTCTGTCCCTGTCCTCCTGATACCAGGTTAGGCCCTGATGTGACTGCAAGCTATCAGAGAGGGTCTGCCCCCTTCCCTGCTCTGCCCCTCGAACATTATGCAGTGGCTAGCAAGTGCCAGGGACTCGAGAACGATTTTATTTTATGTTATGTTATGTTATGTTATGTTATGTTATGTTATGTTATGTTATGTTATGTTATTTTATGTTTGTTATTTTATGTTTGTTTTTTTATGTTATTTTAATGTTTATTTATTCTTGAGAGAGAGAAAGAGCAAGCCTGAGCCGGGGAGGGGCAGAGAGAGAAGGAGACAGAGGATCTGAAGCTGGCTCCGTGCTGACAGCAGCCAGCCCGACGTGGGGCTCAAACCCACAAACCGTGAGGTCATGACCTGAGCTGAAGTCGGACGCTCATCCGGCCGAGCCACCCAGGCGCCCCTCGGTGACTATTTTTAATCAGTCTCCTCTCCTACCCTCCAGGCCAAATTCGAGCTGATTGTGTCAGAGGCCTCATACCTGCGCAGTCTGCATGTGGCAGTGGACCATTTCCAGCTTTCCGCCCCACTGCGGGCCACCCTTACCAACCAAGAATACCAGTGGCTCTTCTCTCGTTTACAGGACGTGCGTGAAGTCAGCACCACGTGAGATTCCTCTTGTCCCAAACTCAGCCTCGGTGTCTTTAGCCTCTAAACTGTCAGTTGGGTTTTCTTTTCTCTCAGAAACCCTCTCCTTGCTCTCCCTCCATGATTCCCAGCGCTGTGGGAATAGGGAGAGCAAAGAAGGGGAGAAGGTATGTGGGTGGGTAGATCCGTTAACGGGTGAACAGATGAATGAGAGATGCTTCCCAGGTTGAGGGGATGCACTGGAGATGGGATATGGGCAACAGGTGAAGATCAGAGAGCCAGAGCAGAACCAAAAGAAGAACAAGAAATGGAATATAAGGAGCAGAGGGTTAGATCGGGGCAAACTAGGAATTGCCTTGGAGAGAACGCTAGAGCACGGCAGGGGCACTGAGCTAAGGACAGTCAGTAGAAGTTACCGCCTAACAGAAAGAAGGAGTCACAAACTCAAGGTGTAGGAGGGGTCCGTCAGCTGCTCACGTGAGGCCCCCAAGTCTCATGAGACGTGTGTGAATACTATACAGGTTCCTTTCAGACCTGGAGGAGAACTTCGAGAACAACATCTTCACCTTCCAAGTGTGCGATGTGGTCCTGAACCATGCCCCCAACTTCCGCCGGGTCTACCTGCCTTACGTCACCAACCAGACCTACCAGGAACGCACCTTCCAAGTCCTGCTGTGAGACCTGATCCCTATTCAGTCCCCACGCGAGCCCTGCAGTGACCTTGCTGCACTAAAACCCCCGGACCCCAATCCCGAGCAGCATCCCAAGAGCCCATGTTTCTTGTGCCTGCTCTGTGATCCCAACCCCAAAGCACCTTCCAGGTCAGACGCCCTCAGCCGTCACACGTGGGCGCCCCCACCATAGACATTCCACTGCATCTCTACTCCCTGTGCCTCCGCTGTGTCCCCAGTCCTCCCCACGGCCCTCCTCACTGGAGGCTCGCTGCCCACGCAGGAACAGCAACAGCAGCTTCCGGGAGGTTCTGGAGAAGCTGGAGAGCGATCCTGTCTGCCAGCGCCTTTCCCTCAAGTCCTTCCTGATCCTGCCTTTCCAGCGCATCACCCGTCTCAAACTGCTGCTTCAGGTACAGCACGTCCCCCCGCCCCCCCCACCCGCCGCCCCGTCCCCCAGACCTCTTCCTTCCACCCGAAAGAGATGATCTCCGGGAGCCCCAGGGCCCGGGACCATGCATGCTTCTGCCCCTCTTCCACACCCTGTGGACCACGTGAGCCTTCTTCTGCCCACCGCCCTCACCGCTCTCCCCCAGGGTGAATTTGCTGCAAAAATTTGGTTCCTAGACTTCAGTAGCTTACCCACAATTCTCTCTTCCCGTTTTCCCGTCCCTTCTTTCCATCTGGCTCCTGCTTACTGTTTGTCCTACAGAACATTCTGAAGAGAACACAGCCTGGCTCTTCAGAGGAAGCAGAAGCCACCAAGGCACATCATGCCTTGGAGGAGGTAAGCAGCCACCACCCCCACTCAGACGCCCAGGATTGTCCTTCACAGAGAATTCTTCTGCGCAGGCCCGTGACTCCAGAGAGCAGGGGTCCCTGCTCATGGGATCGCTCAGCCACCTCACTGTACCCACCAAACCTCCAGACACCCGCCCCCTCCCCCCAGCCTCCTTCCCACACTGAGGATGCTCTACACCAAGGGGCCATGCTGTCACTGCCACCAGCCCCAGATTAAATCTTACGTCCACTCCGCCCCGGAATGGCGTCAGGTCATACAAAATATACCCGAGGCCTAGAACTGCCATTTGGTGCTGCCCTCACACCATTCCAGCCTGCCAGAAAAGACGGAGGCCGTCGCAACCAACTTCCAGATTTCTTGCAGAGGACTCAAAGATCAAAGCCTCTAACACAGTGCTCTTCCTCTTTCCTCAACCTACCCACGGTTCAGCTGATCCGAGACTGCAACAACAATGTCCAGAGGATGCGCCGGACAGAGGAGCTCATCTACCTGAGCCAGAAGATTGAGTTTGAGTGCAAAGTGAGTTGGTCCCCTGCACCCCCACCCTGCCTGGGAAGCCGCCACAGGCAAGCCTCTAGCGTAGAACCATCTTGCTCGCGCCGTCCCGGTCTCTGCCCTTACTGCTGTGTGTCTTCTATTCTGGCCTGTTTCTGGGACACCCAAATGCCTACTTCAATCTCTGTGGTATATCGTTAATTGAAAAGGGAGAGACACAGAGCTGTGCGTACCGTAGCATATTACCGTGGGTACAGATCTGTGCATGCATTTGCTTGTGTCTACGTGGAGATAGGCTGGAAGGGGCACATGAGAAAGGTAGGACAGGGGTTACCTGAGGGGGAGAATGTGCATTTGGGAATGGGACAGGTGAGGGAGAACCTATCAGTGTAAGCCTTGATGACAATAACATTTGGTACTTAAATCAGTCAATGTTTGATCAAGTCTTCATCTAATCTAACCAACGCAATGTGAACTGGATTCCAAATATAGGGCCAAAGTCTCCCATCAAAATACAAATGTAAAATAAGCATTCCGCATTCAGATTCCACCTCAGAACAGGTCCCATCCTTATTTCCCTCGAAGAGAGGGGAATCCTTTATCCCCGTATTAATTGTATTCCAGCACCCCTATCTTTACCCAACTTGCAACTCCGAGCAGACCCCACCTACTTCTCCTTATCCCTGTTCCCACATACGGCTCCAGCTGCTCCTGTTACGTCTCTGGTTATAATCAGAGAAAGAACAAATGTCAGAACTGCACGAATCCTTTAACTTCTAAGACACACAGCATACGGTTCCCTGCCGTGTTCCTTCACATGCCTCGACTGGGGTCATCCAGTTCTCCTTCAGTTCAGGCTTCTAGGGCTGGGCTTTGTCACATAGTCACTGTCCTGGGTTGGAGCGTAGGCACCTTCTGTTCGCCTACTGGGTGGACGTGGGGGCCACAGGGTAGACGGTGGTAGGTAGAGGGCTCTGGGAGGAGCAGTCTAAGTGGATGGGTGATGAACAGGAAGGATGATGTGGAAGAGGGCGTCAGTGGCGGAAGCCACGAGGAAGAGGCATGGTGAGGAGGGCGGGACCAAGGAAGCCTCTCGCTTGCCCTGTCTGTGACGCGCTGCCTCTTCTGTCCTCCCCTCCCTGTAGATATTCCCGCTCATATCGCAGTCACGCTGGCTGGTGAAGAGTGGAGAGCTGACGGCCCTCGAGTTCAGTCTGTCCCCAGGGCCGCGAAGGAAACTGAACACGCGTCCAGTTCACCTGCATCTCTTCAACGACTGTCTGTTGCTGTCTCGGCCCCGAGAGTCAGTGACTAGAACGGGAGGGAAAGGGGATGGGGCCAGAGGGCAGGACTAAAAGGGACAGTAAAGGGTCGTGTTCCTGGGGGAGCCCTTCTCAGTGGCTCAACCCATGGAGTGCAGGTCATGGGCTAGAGAAGAGAAAGAAAGGTCCGAAGCAAAAAAGGGGATCCCACCAAATTATGTCACAAGATCACGTGGCAGGGCCTGAACTATGTTGTAGACATGGAGCAAAATGTAGCAAATGAGCTGCTCGCATTCTCAAATTAGCTCGTTTGGGCTAGACTCAGCCTACTAGTCTAGAGGTTCTTAGCCAATTCCAGATCCTAACTCTTTGGTCCTAAGGGCTTTAGAAAATTGGTATTGATTCGATCTCTTCAACTCTTTAAAGTGGTGAAGTATTCATTGTACTAGACATGTGGTTTCCCAGCTCTGTGACAAATCCCTGGGTTCTCTGGAGCCACCATCTTGGGAGCAAGGTAGCACCACCTCGTGGTTTTTATGAGGATTTGCAAGCTGCAAAGGACAGGGATTTTGAATCCAAAGGTATGATGGTGGCTGAAGCATAACAACTGTAGAATCAAGTTGAAAAGCCTCGTATTTTGCAGGGGTAGCCGGTTCCTGGTATTCGACCATGCTCCCTTCTCCTCCATCCGAGGGGAAAAGTGTGAAATGAAGCTACACGGACCTCACAAAAACCTCTTTCGGCTCTTCCTGCTGCACAACGCACAGGGCACCCAGACTGAGTTCCTCTTCAGCACAGAGACCCAGTGAGATGGGGCTGGGCAGAGGAGTCGGGGGGAGGGAGGAAGGGAGGGCAGCCTGGGAAGAAAGTGGGGCTGAGACAGAAACTGTGTCCAGAGGACAGCCGCAGCACGATCTAGCCCATTCCGGACTGAGAGCATCCGAGGAGAAATCCAAACCCAAACTCTGAGCTAATAGACGACTTGCAGGAGACGGGGTGGGAAGGGGTACAGAGTTGCTGCCGATGTTTAGCATCTATTTTCTGCTCTTCAGTCAAGAAGGACAAAGTGAGCGAGACAACAGAGAAGAGACGGGATGGTATGGAGTAACTAAAGAATTGAATTACTGACGTCCACGAGTCATGTGTATAAGCCAGAAACTCTTCAGTGCCGAAGGCTGGTGGACACTTTGTGACTAAGACAAGCACTGGGGTGTCTTTAGCTTTCCTCCCTCCCACTTTCCAACCCAGGCCTCTGTTGAGCAGAAATCCATAGTGTTGACAACTGTGATTTGCTCATGTTTTTAGTAATAATAATAATAATATACATTATTATATATTATAATATGTTATATATTTTATAATATATCATATTATATAATTACATTATTATAATAATATAATACACACACATACATTTTGGGGAGTATTAAAAATAATACCTATAAAATGTAGTAACAGTGCCTAAAACAATGAACAAACTATAAGCTCATAGCTGTTGCTGCTGTTACAAGAGATACAAGAAGCCTCTCCCTTTAAAGGTTTGACATGATGCTAAACGGTCTGAGGATCGATCCCTATGTTGTAGATACTTTTCCGTTTGGTCTCTTGGAAGACATCTCTGGGTAGGATCGACCTTACCCGTCTTTACTTACGGAATAGAGGGGCTGGTACAGGGGTTTGTATGCAAACTGTGACCACAGTCAGGTAGTCAGTTACAGACTCCTTTTCTTTGTTTAGTATTTGGGGCAGCCTCTTCCTGGAATAGAAATAGTGTCAGCTCTCAATTACTCCAGCGTTTTTGGAAGCAGAGGCTAAGATAATGCAAAATCCTTCAGATGATTACAAAATCAGCTTGGGTTATATTGCACGACCAAAAAAAAAAAAAAAAAAGCACAGATGTCTCCCTGATCTAATTGTGATTACAAAATATTGTTCATCTCTGAAGTATTTGGAGGAAGGGAGGTGGGGAGTAGAGTGTGGAGAATTCTGCAGAGTGATAGTGGGGATCTAAACTAAGATGGACATCTTGCTTATTACAAAATGGAAAATCTCATGTGTCTAAAGCTAACATTCTGTCCCCACTTGAAAGATATGCTATTAAGAGGGTAAGCCTGGAAAGAGAAGGAGAAAAATAAAGGGTGACAAAACACATTAACACACAGTTGGAGATCTTATATTTCCAACCAAGCAAAGTCCCATTGACTTTTGTGCTTGATGTCATTGAACTAAACAATGCTTTGAACCGGCCAAGTCTTTCCCACAGTCATTTCCCTACCCCATCCTTGGCCTTTGTCCTCTACCCCAGAGCTACAGCTGAAGCAGCTGACCCTGCTTTGTTTTCTCAGAAGTGAAAAGCTTCGATGGATCTCAGCCTTGGCCATGCCCAGAGAGGAGTTGGACCTTCTAGAGTGTTACGGTGAGTGAGGGTATAAAAGGCAGAGAAAAATGGCAGGGCCAGAAGTCACCTTTGGATGCAGGACTTTAGGAGGCTGGGTGGTAACTCTGAGAACCTTCCACTTATTGCTTTTATCCAGAATTTCAGAGTGGAAGTCTGGCCATTGGAGCTTAAGCAGCTGAGATGATCCACCTAAGACTACTCACCACTATGGCACCACCTCCTCTGCCGTATATCTTCTCCCTTGGGCCATAATTTGCTCTTTTTAAATATTTGTCCCTGTAAATCTATCCTGCGATTATTCTGCCTAGATTTTACCTGCCTGAACATCTTGGGGAAATAGGGAGAAATAGGATGGTTGGAGTAGGAGTTGTGGAAGGAAGCAACCCAGTAGATCTGTCATAACCACACCCTCTCCTGTGAAGAATGACCTGAGCTCACCACCCTTAGCCCAGGCTTCCAGGTAGCCACAGACATACACGCACATTATGCATGTGTCTGGCATTCATGTGAAGAGTAGATTTCTGGGTCTCCTAAAGCCCCACAGTTGTCCTTCAGCGAGAATTCCCTAACTGGTATCCAGAGACGAACTGAACACAAAGGAACACTGGTGACTCAAAAGAACAAACAAATACAAAGAACCTCTGAAAAGGAAGTAGGAGAACTCAGGTTGTAAACTGAGTTCTATTACCTTATTCACTCTGTGAACCCATCTGCTGGCCTTCAGTCCCCCAGCTGGAAGGAAGGCAAGATGTCCTCCTTCACTGTGGTCTTATGAGTGGCAGATTGGAGATAAGCTTTAGAAAATGGATCAGGGTGCCTGGGTGGCTCAGTCAGTTGAGCGTCCAACTTTAGCTCTGGTCATGATATTACAGTTTGTGACTTTGAGCCCTGCATCGAGCTCCCTGCTGTCGGCACAGAGTCCACTTCGGATCTTCTGTCCTGCTTTCTGTCTCTCTCAAAAATTAGTAAATATTAAAAAGAAAAGTAAATGAAATACAGACAATAATGCAGCATTCTGTTTGTTTTCTGAGGGAACCAGTGCAGTGTGGTAAAGGAGAAAGAGTGTAAGGTTGGAGGCTAATGGGTCAGAAGACCTCTGAGGCTTGTTATCTTGATCTTAAAAACTGGAAATTTCCTCCGGCTCAGAAAAACACAGAAATACAGAAAATCTCCCGAGGGGTCATCTTGATCAACCCAGTCATTTACAAGTGGGGAAACCAAAGCTGAGGGGATTGAGTGCCTTACTTTGATTGTACCTGGAGCCCCATGGCTGCAGCTCTTCCAGCCCGATCTGGTAGGTACTGTGACAAAAATGGAGAATGAGTCACAGCTTCAGATTTTACAATCTAGTTGAAGAGGCAGAACACATACACAAGGCAATTAGACAAGAGGTAGATGGTGTGGCCTAGACAATTAGTGTTAAAGGAGTTCAGGATCCTTGGTGGACTGGAGAGTCAGGGAAAGTTACAGAGGGAATGTGGGCCTCTAGCAGAATCTGAGTATTTGTAATGAGTCACTGAAGGTTGTTACAGTGGACTTCTCAATGCATCTTCCCCGGAGAAATAGAATTTTTGACTCATTTCAGTTCCAGTATTTTCATTTCCTTATTGGCCCTTTTGTTTCCTGGTAGAGGAGAAAGATTCTTCTGTCTCACTTGTCTGTAACTTTCTAAAGCCCAGACTTTATCCTGAGTCCTCATATGCTTCCCCTGTAATTCCTCTAATGTTCCAGTCATGTGCCTTTCCTAACCTCTCTTCACCCTCTTCTCTTCCAAAGACTCCCCGCAAGTACAGTGCCTTCGAGCCTACAAACCCCGAGAGAATGACGAGTTGGCGCTAGAGAAGGCAGACGTGGTAATGGTGACTCAGCAGAGCAGCGATGGTAAGAGGGAGAGCCCAGGAGTAAGCTGGGCGTTGGAGGTGGGACACTGTAGGTAGATGTATTCATTTCCTAGGGCTGCATAACAAAGTACCACAAGTACGGTGCCTTAAAACAATACAAGTTTATTCTCTCATGGTTCTGGAAGCCAGAAATCCGAGGTCAAAGTGTTGGCAGGGCCGTACTCCCTCTGAAGCCTTTCAGGGAAGATCCTTCCTTGTCTCTTCCAGCTTCTGGTGGCTCCAGGTATTCCTTGGCTTATGGCAGTATAATTCCGATCTCTACCTCTGTCTTCCTTCTGTGTGTGTGTGTGTGTGTGTGTGTGTGTGTGTGTGTCCAAATTTCTGTCTTTTTGTAAGGGTACTGATTATATGGGATTAATGGCCCACTTTGCTCAGTATGACCTCATCTTAACCTTACTAATTACACCTGCAACAACCCTGTTCACAAACAAGGTCACGTTCTGAGGCACCTGGGGTTAGAACTTCAACATATATTTTGGGGGAAACATAGTTGAATGCGTAAGAGTAGTTCAGGAGTAGGCAGTTGTAGACCTTGCCAGACCTAGAGCAGCATTGTTAACATACTGGGAGACTGGATTTCCCAATGCTGGGGCCTCCCTAGTCATTTCAGCCTTACCATTCAGAAAAGTCTGGGGGAATTATTGTGAGTCTGTCCTGGGTAATTCTTCTTCCCACCCATTGCCTGTAGGCTGGCTGGAGGGCATGAGACTCTCAGATGGGGAGCGAGGCTGGTTCCCTGTGCAACAAGTGGAGTTCATTTCCAACCCAGAAGTCCGTGCCCGGAACCTGAAGGAAGCTCATCGAGTCAAGACTGCCAAACTACAGCTGGTGGAACAGCAGACCTAGCTTTCTCTGGGAGGAATCCCCTGAGCATAAGGACAAGATGTTCCTGGAAAGGGCTGGCCCCAGAACCCTGCAACAGAGGCTTTCTGTGGACCAAGAACTAGACCTTCTGAAAACTCAAGAACAAAAACCCACTACCAGTTGCTAGTCCCAAACCTCCTGTTTTTGTGCTTTGTGCTTGGTGGAGGGATTTTGAAGGACTTTGCACTGGACTCTGAGAAGCTTTTCTCATAAGAAAAGGGAGAAATGGGGCCTAAGCCAAGGAACTTTACCTCTACTACCATATAGTACTTAAACATTCTCTGTTTCCAGAGTACAGGTTCAGGGCTGACCAAAGTTTCCATCGTGGCTACAAGTTAAACAGAATCTGATTTCAGTTCACTGGAGGGAGATGTTTAAGGGGGATTAACACATCAGATGAGAGGATCAAGCTAGTGACCTCTAAGGTGCCTTCCAACTCAAGAGATTTTCCCTAATTATCGGTGTGAGGTCAGGGCATGCATCTCTGGGATCTATGTCTGTTGGTGGCAATGTGAGGGTTGTACTCTCTCACGCTAATAAACTTGGCACTTCTCTGAGTGTTTTCTTCTCAGACTCCTGAGCACTGAACAGGGTTTGGAACATGGAATTCCGTGAGAATTCTAGGCCATTTGATTTAGGTACATGAAAGACCAAGATGGTGCCTAGATCAGGACAGATGCCAACTCTTGCTTTATGATTCCCAAGAGTTTGGGCAGCTTTTCTGTTTGTTACAGCCTCAGAGGTTGTACAAGGGATTAAAAGGAATTGACGAGTGGTAAAAACCCCATTCAAACCTTTTTTACTGAACCTATAAGTTAAGCATAGGTTAGTTCGAATGGATTTGGAAATCCTACTGAGACCATTCGTGATTTTATATTTTGATTTGAATTATGATGAAGGTATCTTCCCAGCTGTTTCATCCGCTTTGTGAAAAGTAGCATGCTATAATGGAAGAGTCCTAGAACCCAAGTCAAGAGACCATCTTGCTGTACTGCCATAGTTCAGCCTGTCCATGTCTCAGTTTCCTTAAGTGTAAAAGGCAGGACTGGACCCAGTAATCTCAAAGTCCTATCCAGCTCTGCAATATAGGATTCTCTATCTCCTACTGGATTGCCTTCCTCGATTGAGCATCATTGTATGATTTTTCACATAGAGCCCTCACATAGTCACCTTTTAAGCTGGATCATTATAGTTCTTCCGTGGACACTCTACTGCTCTGTTTCATCTTTAGGAGTGCCCAGGAGTAGCATTGCATTGCAGCTTTGTGCAAAGGTAAGAATAATGGTATAAACTTTGTCCTCTACCCAATTAAGGATGATACAACACGATAGTCTCATGTTTGTTAACACATTCTGTTTTCTACCCATCCTAAAATATAATTTAGCTGGCTTAATTTTTAGAAAAATTATCACTGCAGTAAGATGGGACTCACTTATCCTAAAGAAGTTGACACGACTGAAAAATCTAAAATAGGGATGGTTTTAGAGAAGTTCAATTGAAGTTTTCACTATTTTCATAAAGCCAGCTTTTTATTATTAATATGATATATTAATATGTATATACTGTATGTAAATTAGCAATTGGTTCTTCTTAATAGCTGTAATAATTAACATAATCCACGTTATTTGTTCAAACCAGTATTTGACTACTGGCCATGTGGCTCGAACAGAGCTGTATCCCAATCTTTATATTTTCTAGGCAAATTCTCCCTTATTTTCCCAAAGAGATAAAATGTCAACTTCTGAATGATACACACGCAAAGAATTTTCTTAGTTGAATGACTCCTTCTTTGTTTGAAGTTGCTAAGGCTTTCTGGATGTCTTTGAAGCTGACATTTGTAAGACTAAAACTGCCTTTAGATATTTAATATGTATTCATTTAATTGGGTTATTCTCACCTAATCTGGGAGATTAAAAGGCAATTGGCTTCTGCCTGTCTTTTGTTTTAAAAACAAAAACCAAACAAAAACTTAGATATGAGTAATCTCTACTCAGTTGAATTGCTAAATTTTCTATCCTTTGGGTTTTGGAGAATTGGGTATAGGTCTACTTATTGTTTCTTCTTTCTTCAGATTTCCATAATTCAACACAACTTATTCTTGAATTCTGATTGATGTCATTATCTTAGAAACAGCAATTTCTTATAAGAGATTGTGCAAACAACCATTACCAACATGTTTGGGACAGAATTACATCTGAGGCACGTATGAATATACAGTGTTTTTGCTTTTGTTTTTTTTTTTTTTTAATTTGTTTTATCATTTATTTACTTTTGAGACAGAGAGAGAGCATGAACAGGGGAGGGTCAGAGAAAGAGGGAGACACAGAATCTGAAACAGGCTCCAGGCTCTGAGCTGTCAGCACAGAGCCCGACGCGGGGCTCGAACTCACGGACTGCGAGATCATGACCTGAGCCGAAGTCAGCTGCTCAACCGACTGAGCCACCCAGGCGCCCCTGTTTTTGTTTTTGTTTTTAAGCAAAACCATGCACATGGATAGTGTCTTCGAGAGACATCAAGGATAGTTCTTTATTGCCCTTTTCTGGATTGTAACATGCCTGGAGCTTAGCAGATTTATGCTGAATTATTTCCTTTGCGCCCTTGACCACACTGAATTTCCATCTATCACTTTTACCACTAACACAGCTTAGAATGCTGTTCTTTAAAATTTATTTTCACCATTAACTCTTCACTTACAGTTAACTATGATCTTAAGTTTTTTTATTGTGTACTATTTGCTGTGGTCATTTGTAATAATTTTAATAATTTCAGCCTACATGTTAATATCTGGAAGGCTCACAGTTTGAGATGTATTTATTTCCCCTAATTTTGCGTTGTCTCTGAAACAATTCTAGATCCATGATTCAAAACAAAGTGGATATTGGTCCCATGATGAGTGATTTTTTTTTTTTTTTTTTTTTTTTTTTTTAGCCTTTGGGATAGAAGTTGGTTAAAAGTCTTTGAAAATCTAAAAGAAAATATACTCACTGGCTCCCCTTCTTTCACACGTAGATTTATTCCCTTGAAATGAGCCCAGTTTCCTCTGATCCCTTGTTGCTCTATCTATAATAGTCTGTACTCTTTTAAGTATTAAGTGATACTCCCCTTATCATAACTTTCTCTCGTTAATGACATTAGAAATGCAGCAGTTGGGTACGGTGGCCTTTTCTAGACAACTACTTCTCACCCACCCACCCCAGGACACATCGCTGAGACTTGTGTTCTTCAAACCTCTACATAAATGTCTGTTGGTTCTATCACTAACAGTGCAGTGATCCTAGAGTTTCATTTGCTGTAAACATGACTCAGGAGCTGCGTGATTCCAGCAACTCCAAGGCTGGTGTTGAATGTAATCCTCTAACTCTGAAATCAGGTGTGGGGGGGGGCAAAGGTTACCAGCCAATGAGCTAACGAGGAACAGATGCCAAGTTCAGTCCTGACTCAAATGTACTGAGAACGTTCTCTGCACTAGCAAGTTTTTGACCCACTTCTTCCAACCCTCCCGTTTTAAATGGCATTTACGGAGTGGACATTTCTCTAGCTGGTCCCTTGGAAGAGGGGGAAGCAAAGCATCCATTCATTGTACCGAATTCCCAGGGAGCGTTGCAAAAAAACGAGGCCACGATCACAAAGAAGACTCAGGGAATGCAGGTGAGTGGACGAGGGTGTTTATTCCTTCTGGGTGGCCTGTGAGCAGAGAATGTGCGGAGAAAAGGAGCTGGCTTGGTGTGCCTATAAACTTTTTCCAAGCTGGCAAAGGAGCTCGGCGGGAGTGACTCTGATCCCTGATGCTTTGTGGATGAGTCATGGGCCTGAGGGCAGAGCCTGCTGCTGGGAGGGGCAGCACCGTCTGGCCCACAACCTTCCCCAGGAGCACCAATGGGCAGATAAATATTTTCCTGGCAGTTTACCCGCGCCTCTCAGAGGGCAATTATCTCTGAACAATGCAGATGGAAATTCAGAAGTACAGTGGGAGCCGGGTCAGCTTACTGCACGGAGGTGGATGCTCTAAATCTGCTCACAGACCGAGGGGCTCTCAGACACCAGGGAGAAAGCTCACAATCCTCTGGAAAAGGAGGCCGCGAGCAACAGAGAGGCCAGGGGTTACTGCGGTAGAGTCCACCAATTCAGCAAGAGGCTTTCACCCTCAGAGAAGCAGACGGTCCCGGGGAGAAGGAAGAAAATGCAGAGGGCAGAGAAAGCAGGGACCCTTGGATGGGGTTCATCCAGGCGCTTCCGGAGAGGTTTCTTATTGAGGTCAGCTTGTGGTGAGGAGGAGGAGGGAGTCATCCACTGTTGGAGTCCAAAGAACCCTCGGGATCTTTGTGTCTAATGGCCTCACTTGTCACGGTGGAGCCGGGAGAGGGGAGGGGACTTGCCTACGGTCACACAGCCAGTTAGTTACAAACTACCAATCGGAATGGCCCTAGCCCGATGTTCTCCTCTAGGATTTCAGCAAGTGTCTGTCATTGTAATGTTCGTGCTCATTACAAAAGGTTGAAGGGGACTTGCGATAAAATTCAAGGATTGAGGAAACAGAACACGGGTGGGCCGATTATTTCGGGGAAAGGGGGAGGAGGTGGAGGTCAGACACGTGGAATTGTTAGTAGCCAGATTTGGCCAGGCCACAGACTGGAACGAAGGTAAGGTGTGGTTTTCACAGCTGTTTGTCATCCTAGCACAGGAGGGCCTTAAAGAACTAGCGGGTCCCCGGAGCACGTGTGCACGTGGGTGTGTGTCTGTGTGTAAAGAGGCAGCTGTTTGCTTTTCGGGTAGGAGAGGACACAAGAGGCTCTTTACTAGAACGTGGAATTTATACAGAGAGACGGCTTTCTCCCCTTGAAATACAATAACACTGGCACTAACAAAAGGAGGGAAAAGATGGAGTTTTCCAGTTGAACATCACGAGAAATGGATGTATAAAATATTTGTTAAAAACATTTGACAACAGTCCTTTAATTTGATGCCAGGGACATTTCTTAGTTCGCCGGGTATGAAAATGTACTTGGTTTCACCAGTTCAAATGATTAAGAGTTAAAAGAAGTAACAGAAAAGTCCACCCAAAATGAACAACGCATCAGAAGGTGGACAAATCGGAATGCCTGGGAACATTAGACGCTTATTACTGTTGAAAGTTCTCAAGGGGGCCCTACAGATGGCAGCCCTGGCAGGCTACGGGGATATGGACTGGGGAAAGGGAGCCACGCTGGAGAGAAGGATGCCCTGGATAGAATTTGATGGGAGGGATGACATGAGCCACAATTGGGCGAAAGTGCACCAGAAAGGACTGTGGAATCTCTGTGGGTGGGAATTCCATTCTCAGATAATAAAACTGTTGGCAGAGGAATGTACTTGAGGCAACTTGACTGAGAGACAAATAAAATGTGAAAACTACAAATGAAGACACAGAGGCTGCAATGCCAAGGCAGGAACCAGTTCCCCTGGACTTCTGTATCTTGTCAATCATACTCCTAGATGCCTGGGCTCTAAAAGCCAGAGTCAGAGCCAGATTTGACATTCTCTCCTCCCTGCCCGCACAAACTCCATTGATGGATTCATAGCATCGCTCACCTTGACCATTCCCCTCATGTTCTCCTACCACTGTTTTAGTCTCAACACCGAATTCCTAGACACTGGAATGACTTTCTACTCCCAAACTTTTGACCCATCTTTCTGGAGGAATGTGCTATATTATATTTGACTGCATCTACTAGGTAATAAGGCTTGGCCAGAGCCAGAGACAGCTTGGCCATCCAGCTCCCACGGTACCCCTCATACTGCCTCTTACACACCCTTCGCCTCCCTCTCCGCCTACTCTGTCCATGCATTCCAGCACCCTTTCCACTTTGATAAGATGCGGTTGGGTGTTCCCTTTCCCTGCTGCCTCTTCTCTCCCCTCTCACAGTAGTGTCTCTGTTTCAAATTAAGCACTGCTGAGTCTTTAAGTCATTTAAACACAGACCTAGGATCTATAGAAAGATTTGATTCTAAATCTAATCTAGGTTACGCCCATTGATTACGCTCACCCCACCTTCTGACCTTCTGTATTCTCTCCCCACTCTAGAATGATCAAAATACGTTGCTTCTTGACGTTGGTGCCTCCTGACATAGGTTTACATCCTGTCCAAAATGTATTTCTTTTGCAACTTTGGGCAAATATTTAAACCTCTCCAAGTCTCTGATTGTCACCTGTCAAATGAATAATACCTTCCAGGATTGTTTTGAAATGAGGTTCCCTATTAGAGAGCTAGCTAGGTAATCAATAAGTGCTAAATAAATGGTTACCATCATCATTAATATTTTGTCGAAGGACCAATTCTGGGCAAAGTAAGGAAGCTCTTTCAGTTCCTCGTGTGATCTTGTAAACACACAAAGTTATCTATCATCAATAGCCTTTTACCTATTAAGGCTCTTTAAATGAAATATTGCATTCGGGAAGCAAGACTCTTATCTGCATTTGGTGAAGTGGAAAATAAATACTTAAGACTTCTCTCTAGATTTGGTTAAGGTATTCTTAGAAAATCATTTAAACCTCAGTGCCTTCCTCTCTAAATTGGGGTAATTATATATAACATGCACAATTCTTTGTTCAACCTCCTCTCCAGACCTACTAACCCAATTTGGCTTTTGATCTTTGCCCATTCAACGCCTCT
The DNA here is from genome assembly GCF_018350195.1 of Panthera tigris. Lineage (NCBI taxonomy): Eukaryota > Metazoa > Chordata > Mammalia > Carnivora > Felidae > Panthera > Panthera tigris. Next base: position 156,450,177 of record NC_056661.1, read on the forward strand.
TCCAGATCGTTTCACCCCTACTGTTAGGCCATTCCTTATCTACCTCAATGCCATCTTTTCTTCTAGCCCATTCTGCTGTCCTTCATTGGTGTTTCCATGAGTCCACCCTAAGACCACTTTGATCCATGCTACACGCTGGGCAATTTTGCCTGGTCTCTTGACCTCAACTAGCATTTTCTATGCCGAAGAGACCAGTAGTTGCTACAGGCCCTTTAGTTCTTGTCTCTCTCACAGAGCCTAATTCCATAGTTTTCTCCCCAGACACATCCACCCAGATAACCACAGGCAATTCGGCCTCAACATACACAACAGACCGGTTTCCCTGTCCCCAACTTTGCTCCGTGCCCATTATGTCCTTTCTCAGTTGACAGAATTTCTTAGTTACAAGGTCTTTTTCCTCTTCCTTTCCTCTTTGACTCCTTTCAACAAATTATCCATCACATCAACATTTATTCCAGCTCTTTAATATCTCTCCGATCGGACCCTCTTCTACCTTTACACCGCCTACTCTCAGCTCTCATCTCTCACTTGGACTGATTCGGTAGTCTTGTCTGGTTTCCCTGCATCTCCTTTCTGAGCCCTCTAATCTCCTTCTCCATTTGTCTTTCTACATTTTTTTTTTAACGTTTATTTATTTTTGAGACAGAGAGAGACAGAACATGAATAGGGGAGGGTCGGAGAGAGAGGGAGACACAGAATCTGAAACAGGCTCCAGGCTCTGAGCTGTCAGCACATAGTCCAACACAGGGCTCGAACTCATGAACCATGAGATCATGACCTGAGACGAAGTTGGACACTTAACTGACTGAGCCACCCAGCTCCCACCCCTGCCATTTGTCTTTTAAAATACAATTCTTGGCGAGTCATGTTCATGAGTTGCAACTGCTGATGTCTCTAATCGTCCACGGATTATAGCTCAAAGATCTTAGCTTTGGACTTGAGGCTTTCCCCACTCTTCCTCACCAGCCTCCTTTTCTACCACAGGCCCTCTACTGGCTGCTCCTACACACACCCCCAGCCACTCTCAACTCCCTGATCATCGTTCCAGTCTCAGTGGCCTTACACTCACTATACCTTCTGCCTGACATTCCCTTTCCTGTCTTCTCTGCTTACCCAAATTCTACTCTTCCTTCATGAGTAATGCCTTGGACTCTGAAACTTTCTCAGCCCCCTCAGACATGGCTGCTCTCCCCTTGTGAATTTTCATCACACTTTGTCCACGGGCGGCCCTGCACCACACGGCCCTCCTGTATTGTAATGGTCCTTGTTGTTGCCACCCTCCCCAGCAAGAGTGCTGTATCTGAAGCTGGAAAGACTTTTTATTTATCTTTGTGTTCACCCGGTACTGGGGTCCCTGTAATTCCCCATTGGATGATGGAATGGATTTCTCTGTCTATATTTCTCAGGACTTTGTTATGAAAGAGAAGAGGGTATTTTTGAAAGAACAATATAAAATAAACTACAAGAACCCCTAAATCTCCCAGACTGTCCCTCTATTCTAAAACAACACCCCTTCCAGGTGAGTGAAGATGTTTCATTTCTAGGAACTCACTCTTCTTTTTTGTTTAATGTTTATTTTTGAGAGCGAGAAAGAGAGACACACACAGAATCCAAAGCAGGCTCCAGGCTCCGAGCTGTCAGCGCAGAGCCTGACACAGAGCTTGAACTCAAGAACCCATGAGATCATGACCTGAGCCCAAGTCAGACGCTTAATCAACGAGCCACCCCGGTGCCCCCAGACTGATTCTTAACTAATCAAGGACATTTAAGACTTGGAGTGGAATCACCCAAAACAAAATTGTCTTTTGCAGCCTGTTTTTATGTGTTCCTTTTATGCAAAAAATATTAAAATACACAGTCAAAAATAAATTATAGTGGACTATCTCAGAAATACATAAGAAATTTGGCTAATAGGAAAAAACATAATAGGACTCCAAGAGATGTCAGAGTGTTTTTAGACAAGTGTGGAGCCTGTAGGGAAGATTATACTCGTGGGCAGGAGGGGATGCTGAGTGAACCAGTTTCCTACAGTGAACCCACGACGGCTCTGGAACCTGAACTGCCAGAAAGCTGAGCAGACAGCTGGAGGCATCTTCCTGGACGGTCTTTGAATTGTGAAGCTCTCACGGACACAGATGTCCTTAGCAAAGGGCTCCAGCCAGGGTTGCCAGATTTAGCAAATAAAAATACCAAACATCCAAATAGTGCAGGAAGCATACTTAAAATAAAAAATCATTTGTTGTTTATTTGCAGTTCAAATTTAACTGGGCATCTTATATTTTATCTGACAAACCCAGCTGCAACCCAAGTGACTTTAGTATCTTTGAACCTGGTATTTATGGCTCTAGGATGTTTTGAAGGAAGAATTAGCCTGGGCTTTCTGACTATAAACAACCAGAATAGTTTCAGACGTAATGAAACTGGTGGTCGATTGCCATCTGGTGGAAAATTTGTGATAGTGCAGGCTTAAATTGAGGGTTATGTCTTTTTCCAGAGTCTTCCTGGAAGGATTCTGCTCTGGCCCACTGCAAAGCCCTGAGGTCCTAGTGCTGACAGGGTGATGGCAAGAAGATGAGGGTGTGGTGGGGGAAGGAGAGGGAGGAGGGGTGCTGGGATGTGGTTTGCCCTGCCATCTAAGGAGACGAGTGGCCTGGCCGTGGCTCACCGGCACACAGATTTTGCTCCTGCAATCCAGGCAAAACCAAAACAAAAGCTAGAGCTAATTGTAAGAAGACCAGCATCCTCCCAAATGAGGATGGGTCAGACATTAAGTGGAACTATCAAAAATAAATTTACACAGGGGCGCCTGGGTGGCTCAGTCAGTTAAGTGTCTGACTTCGGCTCAGGTCATGATCTCACCATCATGACATCACACAAGTTTGAGCCCCGTGCCAGGCTCTGTGCTGACAGCTCAGAGCCTGCTTCTGATCCTCTGTCCCCCTCTCTCTCATTCCACTCTCCCTCTGCCCCTCCCCTGCTTGCTTTCTCTCCAAAACAAATTTTTAATTTTATAAAAAAATTTTTTTAAAGACCCAGCTATGTCTCATAACACAAGTCCTTTCATATCTCAGTATACATATTCTAATCTCTAAATTAAGGCTGTTGATGCCTGGTTGTTGTAGTCCTTGAGTGGCAGGAAGAAAGGACGGCTAGAAGAACAGAGCTACTCAACACCATTGGTCTAGGAACTCGAACAGAGATGTGCACACACATGTTTTTTGGGTAACCAAGAAGTTTCTCCATTTACAAATATTTTGACTTTTCAGTTAGACTCTATAACTATTATGATGCAAATACGTGTAAGTTTTTGAAAAACAAAGTATTTTCCAATAATCAGAGCATTTGCAAGTCCCAAATAGCACCCACACACACACGCCCCAAACGCACTGATGCAGTTTGAATCAATGGCCCTCAAATCTTACCTACTTGGGCACAGTAGGGCCAGCAGATATGGGGTGCTAAATATATATATATATATATATATATATATATATATATATATATACATACATGTATATATATATATATATGTGTGTGTATATATATGTATGTATATATATACATATATATATATACATACATATATATACACATATATATATGAATATCTTCTTCTTGGTGCTCCCACCTCTCATTCCTACTCCCTCTCCCCAAAGAAGAGCTGTGGAAAGATAAGTTCTGGTTCACAACACGGAGACTTGACCTGAAATATCCTTGGGTGTCTCTTGTAATCCTATCCCTACAATGCCCAAATTCCAGAGAGACGCTGGTGCTCAAATTTGCTCAGGTTCAGTCCTGAGTTTGGGAATAAGAGTTCATGTCAGGAGTGAAAAACAGGCCCAAGATGCCTGATTTCCCCTCCAGTAGGAGATGGGCCCAGGAAAGATGCCAGGTTCCATGGGGTCATGCCCAACGGGGACCTCACTTGGGGCACTTAGGACTGCATCCCACAACCGGCCAGCTGAGTGGATGGTGGTGAAAGAAACGCAGCTCTTAGTGGGGAGACACAGAGCTGCGCAGAGAGGCCCAAGAATGCACTAGTCTACCACTTACAACAGACATGCGTTTGTCTGGCAAGGAAAGGAAACAACAGAAATGTACACAGCATTCAGAAATCATAGGGACCATCCCTTTCTCAGGGTGGTCACACAGAGGTGTGGACAAGAGGGCGGGCTGGCCCTCATCCTTCTCCAATCAGGCCCAGCAAGGTGAGCCCACAGAGGGGAAATGTCCGATTTCCCCCGGGTCAGGAGACATCGCTGTCTCCTGGAGGGGGCACCAAGCCTCTCCCGCTCCTCCACACTGCTTGGCCCCTCACTTAGGGGCCACAGCTGTCCTTCTCTTCCACTCGGAGCTCCTCGGCTGCGGGTGGCCCCTCCACACAGGGGGCAGGCTGCTCCTCGGGGGCCCTGCCGAGGAAGGGTCCCGTTTCGGGCCTGGCCCCTTCGGGCAGCCGGGTGACACCTGGGGAAGGCTGCCCGCTCAGGGCCGGAGCATAGGGGGCTGGGAGCAGATCAGGGAAGTAGCCGTCCCCTCCGGGGGGCTGCCCCAGGGCCTGCGGACAGAAAGGACCAGGGAAAGGCAGTTCTGGAAAGCAAGGGTCATTCCAGGGGACTGTACCTGCAGGGTCAAAGAGTGCAGGAAAGGTGAGAGAGGATTAAGCATCTCCCCCACGGCTGGACATTCTCTGTGACAGACTCTCCTCCCCCCTCCTCCTCCTCCCCCCTCCTCCTCCTCCCCCCTCCTCCTCCTCCCCCCTCCTCCTCCTCCCACAGAAACCCAGCTTAGGAACCCAGTGCCAGTGTGGGTGAAGTCCTAGCACCAGGAGCTCCCTGCCCTCGGGCCGGGCACCCTCCTGCCTCTAAGTCCTGAGGTCTGGGAACATCGACACAGAGGGGGTCGTGGGCCAGGCTGAGCGCCCCCTCACGCAGGCAGCAGGGAGACTGGGAACAGACTCTTTCTTCCCCTTCTACTGGAATTTAGTCTTACGACGACGGTTGCGTCTGGATTTCAGAGGTCCGAGTGGCCCGTCTGAATGCTCAGATCAGCTGCCAAGGATTTCCCTCATGCGGTTGCTAATCCTCCACCAATCCCTTCCCGGTATGGGGATATTATTCCCATTTGAGAGCCAGGCAAACCCAGAGTCGGCAACGCTGGGAATGGCCGAGCCTGACTTCAGAACTCCCAGCTCCAAGGCTCTCGCTCTGCCCTGCAGCCTTGCGGGAAACTTAACAAGCACTTCATAGAGACGACCAGGGGCAAGGAAAGTGGTCCACTTGCTGTCTCGGCCAGCCCTTCGGCTAAGTGAGGTGGTCTGCCCCTTGTCACTGTCCTCGGTCATGACTCACCTGCATTCCCAGCAGGTGGCTGAAGCACCGTCTGCCCTGACGGAGGCGGCGGCCCTGGGAAGTAGCCCTGTGATGTCCCCGCACTGGGGCCATAGGGCGAGGTGAAGAGGGGGTCATCTGGCAGCAGAGGCTGCAGGGGGTGGGGCATGGGGAAGGGGAAGGGGTGCAGGTAGGAGAACTGGGGCTGAGGCTGTTGGTAGAGCTGGCTCTGTGGAGCCTGGGAGAACAGGAACGGTCCCGGCTGGGCGCTCTGTTGGTAATCCTGGGGCTCCAGCTCCTCCAAGTATGAGCAGGTGGATGGTGGGGTGACACTGTGGGGGACAAAGGAGTGTCTGGTGAGGCTCACGGGAGCCTCCTCGTTGTGACCACACAGTAGGTGAGTCCCTTCCCATCTCCATGACCCCAGACTCGCTTCCTCCTTTCTCTTCCTGTTCTTGGCTTCTCGCCTTCATGCCTACACTATTGCTATGATATTCTAGATCTTTCCCACTCTAAATCCACTTTCCGTTTAATCCTCATCACAAGCAATATTCCTCGCTTCTCTCAGCTTACCCTTCCCCAACCAAGCTCTGTCTTTTCTCCTTCTATACCCCTCCCACAATAACTCGGAGGACCACCCCCAGTAGGTTCCATACCTTGTCCCCCAGGAGCCATCTTTGTGGCCGCTGTCACTGCCTGGGGTATCCAGCAGCAGAGGCATCATTTGGGGGGTGGGGACAGGGCCAAGGGGAAAAGGAAGGTTGACTCTTCGAACTGGCGGAGGGCTGAAGAGCGGTGGGGTCACTGCTACCCTTTGAGTACTCTCACTCTGTTGGGTTGGGGCCAGAGTGTGCTCAGAGGCCAGCAGCATGGGAGGCTCTAGGAATCAAGGTCAGACGAGTTACAAGGGTAGGAGAAGGAGGCGGCAGATTTAGGGTGTGCCATGCCTAGTTCTCCTTGAATAGGCCCCACTGGACCAAAACACTGGACAGCTTTGGCGCACTCTCACGTCTAGCCAGAAAGGACTTGGTCTTTGCCGTCTTTCCAGCTGCCATTTCCCTCACATTACCCTCAGCGAGTATTCAGCTTACCTGCAAGAGAATCCAGAGGGGGTTCCTGAGGGAAGGTACCAGGCTCTGGGTCCATGGGCACAGCGGCTGGCAGCTCAGTTGCAGAGCTGGAGGCAGACAGAACGAAGACTGGAGCTCTAGTGTCTCTGCATTTAGACCAGGGCTCAGTGCAGGGCACAGGACACCAGATTCCCAAAAACTGCCTTCGTACAAGACCCTGGCAACTTCCTGACCCTCCTCCATCCAAGGTCTCTCTAAATATCGGCCAACAGCTCCAGGCCTCACGGCCAGCTTTCCAATGCGATCTCCTAGACCCCAGGCGCCCAGCTTCTACCCCCTTCCTACCTCTACCTCCTGGGTGATCCGGGAAGAGGAGAGATCTGTACCTGCACTGACCGCTGGCCCCGGTAGGGGCGGGGTCTGCAGGGCTGTCCTTGTCCTCCTTGCCATTCAGCTTCTCCACTTTCCGCCACTTCGCCCTGCGATTCTGGAACCACACCTATAGGGGAGAGACCCTAGAAGTGTTCGAGGAGCACAGCAGAGACTCAGACTCAGGTTCTGACTGTCGCACAATGAGCTGCGGGACTTTAGGAGGTCGCTTTACCACCCTGCTTCAGAGGCCTTTCTCTGCAAGATTGGTTTTATGGAAAGATTCGTCTAGATAGCCGAGGTATCTTCCTCTTCTAAGCTGAGGCTGTGGCAATGTGGAAACAGGCGAGAACACAGCCAGATCGGAGACCTAACCTTGGCCCCTATGGGGTGAGGTCGAGCATCTGCCCTATTCCTTCAAGGGTACCAGTTGGTGGTTTCTCCACACCCTGATGCCAGTTGGCCAGCCCCCTTTACCATGATGCGTTGGGGGGTAACCCCCACAGTCTGGGCAATCTCCCGGCGCTTATCACTGTCGGGGTAGTGGTCTTCTTGGAAGATCCTTTCTAGCTCCTCCAGCTGGTCTGGAAGAGAAGAAACTTGCGTGAGGACAAACAACAGGAGAAAGATGCCTTCCAAATGGGACCATTGTCCCCAACTCAAGGGTCTTCCCAGAGGCTTGCAACAAAGTTCCCCATTGGGCTGGGGCCTTCTGTCTCTCCTGGGATTTGTGGCAGGGAACTGTGTATTTACTTTCACTAATCTGTTCCCAATTTCACTTTTTTTTTCCCCCCTTTTTGAGAAAGGGAGAGGGCCCAAGTCAGTGAATGGGAGAGAAAGAGAAGTAGGGCTCACCCGGGGCTCATGTTTTACCCGAAGCGGGGCTCAAGCTCACCTGATGTGTGGCTTGACCTTACCAGCTATGAGATCATGACCTGAGCCTAAGCCAGATGCTTAATGACTGAGACACCCAGGCGCCCCCCAATTTCACTTTCTGATGAGGCAACCCAATGTTCCCTTTGAGGGTCAGAGGTCGTGGCTCTGCCACAGGTGGAGAGAGGAATCAGGACAAGGGGATGTACAAACTAACCACACTGCAATCTCCTGGAGCTACAATGTTCTGTGTTGAGCCCTCCTTTCCCAGAGAGGACACCTGCACTCTTACATTTCCTTTCAACTTTGGGGACTTACCTGAGCGGTATAGGGTCCGGGTCTTTTTCCGAACTTGGCAGGTCACTTCCAGGGACCTCTTCTGATCTGTGTTTTGGCTGTTCTGAGCCAATGTGCTGAGGAGGTTAGCCAGATGGCAGGGCCCCCGGCCTGACCCACAAGGCACTGGGTTGTGTGCGGCACGGGCTGAGTGGGTGACACCAGGAGATGGTGTGGAGGCCAGACCCGCGGCACTGGGTATTTTCTGCTTACTGGAGGCTGGAGAGTAGGACCTCTTCCCTGGCTTTGCCTCTTTCACTGGGAAGGAACAGCCTTCCCCAGGAGGCTGGGGTCCCGGTGGGGCCAGAGGCGTGTCTTTTTGGAGAGCCCCCGAACCAGATGGCTGGCCCCCTCTCCTGGTATCTGTCCCAGATGGTTCTCCAGGGGGATCTGATGGTGGCTTCTCCCCGGGGACGATGCAGGAGGGGGGCAGTTCCTCACTTGGGGCATCCTGAGTGCAGGGGGCTGAACTCTGCCGCAGTTCCTTTTTTGGCCCAGCAGCCAGGGGCTTGTCTCCACCTTCCTGGCCTGTGGGGACCATCACCCACTGACCTTAGCACCGGGAGAAGGAAAAGCCTGGACTAAGGATGTGCGGCTTCCTGCTCTGCAGCCTGTGTCCCGTTTGGCCTCAACCTTTCACTTGTGCACTTGTCAGAGAGGGTAAAGATTCTAGGCTTGGCTGTTGTAGAGATCAAACTAGATAGCCCGCTGCTTTGTAAAATGTGAGCAAATAGATGCAACCAGAAGGGGGCCTGAGCTCACACACACAGATGGTAGGAGGGCTATCCCGATTTGGGGGGCACTTACTTTCTGGGAACTGCCTTTTCTCCCCTCCCCCCCCCCCCAGACACCTGGCATGTGAGTTGAGGGACAGGCATCTGTTCAGGCATTGCTAAGGGACAAATGTTGAAGCTGGGGGTGAACTTGGAAGAGGAGGGAGAGACTGCTTCTAAGACTGGATCTCATTCCTGCTGCAGGAATGCTGCTGAAATTGGGGGCTCTCCAGAAGCCCAGGCAAGGACAGCAAGGGAACTCAGGGGGACAGCCATTCTCACCATCCACAGAGGTCACTCTGCCCCTGCCAACTCTCCCCAACCCTGTGTGCACCCTCCTGCCCGTCCCTGCAAAGCAGAACCTCACTGTGGCCTTGGGCGCGGGCCACCCCTCCCTGCTCAGGTAAGGAAGTGTGATCCAGCCACACCGGGCGTGCACGAAAGCCCCCTTCCGCTCATCCTCCAGCTCGTCTGTCTGTCTTGAGGCTGGGTCTCATTCACCAGGCACTTACCATGTCCCAGGATCTATGCTAAGCACTTTTCAAAGACTAGCACAGTGTGCACCTAAGCCCCGTGAGGAAGGCACGGTTGATAGCTCATTCTAACAGATGAGGACATACAGATTACAAAATTGAGTGATTTGCCGGAATCGTCCAGCAAAGAGCGCTTAGTCGTCATGCAGAGTCCTTCCTGGGGTCCCCAGAACCTCTCCAGTTCACCTTCCTCACAATCCCCAGATGCTTTATCATTCCCCCTAAATTGGAAAAATTTTAAGTAGATGCTGACTAGCGACTAAGAACTGCTGTTATTTTAATGAAAATTACGTAAGATAGACCATCTAAAGGAATGCGAATTTCTAACGACGTGTAAAGAAAGGTGGACCTTCGGGGGCGAAGGTGCCTTATCAGGTTGTTTCCTAGGGTGCATCAGACCCGTCTAGCAGAACGGGGCCCGGGACTGGTGAGGAGTGGGCGCCGGCCTGCGCGGCGGGGAAGGGACAGGCTGGATGGTGGCCTGGGGAAGGAGGGACACGCTGGGTCGGGCTTCCCGCATTTTAGGCGAGCTTGGAGCCTAGCAAATCTGGTACGCGGTAGGTGCTCAATAAACGAGACCTATCAGCGTGATGTAGCCCCGGTAGGAAAGGGGACGGGTGTCGGAACCTGGACACGAAGGGGCCCGGGGCTCGGGGCCCCGCGTGCAGAGAGATGGGAACCTGCGGGAGGGAGGGCGCGCGGCGGCGGGCCTCCCTCCGCACCCCCAGCCCCGCGGCCCGGCGCCAGACCCCCTTCCCAAGCGCGCCCCACGCTCACCCCGCCGTTCCGGGCAGGGCTCCTGCGCCGGTTCCATGGCCCGAACTCGCGCCGCCGCGACTCGCCGCGCTGCCCCCGCGCCGCCTAATGAAGCCTCGCGGGCGGGCAGGTGCGCGGGGTCCGCACGGGCCCCGGGGCGCCCGAGCCCGCGCCCCTCACCCCGCCGCCAGGGCGAGGCCCACCCGGGCGCGTGGGGCAGCTGCAGGGCCGCGCCCGCCCCCGCCGGCCCGAGGGCGGCCCAGGTGTGCGGCCCGCCGCCCCTCCCCTCGGCCCGCGCCTCCGCGCCGCGGGGCCGCCTGCCCCCGACGGCTGGCGTACGGTCCCGGGAGCTCGGCGGTGACTCGGCACCGGGCCCTCCGTGCAAACTGGGGGAAGGCCACCCACCCTGGGGCGCTCATCCAGGGAGCGCCCCACGCCGGGCTGTCCGCGTCCCCGCGGCTCACCGAGGCTGCCCCGGAGCCCCCACCCCTCCACTCGCCTGAGAGCACAGAGCTGGCCTCCGGCGACGACGAGCAAGAAGGAGCCCGTGCTGCCGGGTAAGCCGCACCGAACCCGCGGCGTGGTCGGGGCACCACCACACACGCGCCGGAGGCCTCGGGGGGCGGCGGGGAGGCCCGGCTGGCCCAGGTTTTGTGGTCGCCCCCCCCCCCCCCCGCTTGGATAGCCTACTGTGATCTTTGAGAACCACGTTGAGCCTCACGAGGGAGCGCTCACACGGGTGATGTTTGTAACTCCTAGTTCATAGCATGTTTCTTGCCTTTAAGGAAAATTCAGAATTTAAAATTCTCCTTGCTGCCTCCTTATGTCTGCGTCTGCCCACCCGTGGGAAGTGCTGGACAGATTGAAACAGGTGCTTGGAGCTGGGCATAGGCTGGGGAGGTGTGTGTGGGGGTGAGGGTGGGGAGTTGGGGGGGGGGGGGGGGTCCAGACCGAGCTCCAGGTGTTTTGCGTTAAGGGTTTAAAAGACTCTGGACACCACGTGCTTTCCTGCTACAATCACCTATCCATCCGTTTCCCTGCGCGCCCGTTCCGTTGAGGGGCTTGGCTTGCACACTTCGCCTTGGAAGAGGGGCCAAAGCTTTCGTTCTTTTTGCAACAGAAACAATCAAACGGCTTAATCTCATGACTGTATGATGAAAATTTCAGGAGTCTGATGTTTCAGTCTGACTCCTCTAAGACTAATGTTCTCGGGTAAATAAGGGGCTTAGAAATAGGGCCCAGTTTCTCAGCCAGAAAGGGAGCACTGGAGGCCTCGTGACCAAGGCGTGGGGAGCAGTGAGTTTACAGGAAAAATCAGAACGGTGATACGGTTGTAAATGGAGCCCAATAGTCTGCTTGATCACACATTTATGGGGCACCTGCTGTATGCCAGGCGCTGCGCACAAGTCCGTTCCTTGCCTGCAGAAGCTTACTGGTGGAGAGGGGGCTTGAACTGCGCTCCAGGTAAGTGGACTGTGTCAATCCAGTGTGGTCAGTGGTGAGTTAGATGTACACACAGGTTCTTAGGAGCACAGAGGAGCAGGGAGCTTTCCTGGCCTAGGATGGAGGGAGCAGGGAAGGTGAGGGGGACAGAGGAGCTGTGAGCTGAAGGTTAAAATGAGGTTGGTTCATTGCAAACCTTACCTTGTCCCAGCCCTACTTAAAACCCTGCAGTGGTGCCTGCCTGCCCAGGAGGTAAAGACCAGTCTCCCTACTGGGACAGGAGGCTTCCAAATCCTGGCCCTTTTCTTTCAGCCTCAGCTTACCTGCTTTCCCGTGCCAAAGTACTCCAGTTTTACTCTTTTGACCCACTGTTCTGAGTGTTCCTAACCTTTCCCTAGGTCAGAATTTTTTTTTTAACGTTTATTCAGTTTTGATTGAAAGAGAGCGTGCACTGGGGAGGGGCAGAGAGAGAGGGAGACACAGCATCCCAAGCAGGTGCCAGGCTCTGAACTGTCAGCACAGAACCCAACTCGGGGCTCGAACCCACGGGCTGTGATCATGACCTGAGCCAAAGCTGGTGCTTAACCGACTGAACCACGCAGGCGCCCCCAGATCAGAATGTCTTAGGGAATTTGTTTAAAATGTGGCTCTCAGGCCACATTCCCAGAAATTTAAATTGGTGGGTCTAGAGAGGGACCCAGAAATAGCCATTGTAACAAGCCCCTCAGGTGATTTTTATTCATGTTAGAGTTTGAGACACTGCTAGACCTTTCAAAAACAAAGTCAATTAAAATCATCCTGGGAGGGGAGAGTGGAGGAAGCAGGTGGTGGGGGCTTATATGGAGGAAAAGGACCTTTTCACCTTCACTGAAGTGTCTGTGGCAGCTAGGAGCCAGGAACACTTAATTTGTTAATGGGTTATCCTACTACGTTAGACTAATAAATCATTCTTCTCTATCACATATGTTGTGTTTGCTCTCACTGCATGGTCGCCCTCTGCCTGGGCGAGGGTTGGAAAAGCAAAGACTCAAATCACCCACAGATTGAACGCCACCCTTAAGAGTCAGGGTCTAATTGTACCAAAGTGTTTGTGTTTAAGGGAATTGGAGATGTTGGCATTTTTCTAAACACATAGATCGCTGAACCTGTTGGGCTTGGAGTATTGCATTAGAAAAATTTAAGGTTTCTTCCTTTGTTGATATTCTTGGCTTGCTGTTGTGTGGCTTTTTTTTTTTTTTTTTTTTTTTTTTTTTTTTTTTTTTTTTACAAATATCGTAGCGTTTGTTGATTTACATGAAAATTTGCTCTAATGGCTACAAGTGAATTTGGCCTCCTAAGGCTTAGGAGAACATCTTCGTGAGTTTCCTTGGGAAGGGGTAGCGTTGTTGATACATGCTGTTAAAAGTTCCCCCTGATACAGTCCACTTACCTGTAGTACTGTTCAAGCCCCCCTTCCAGCCCCAAGGGCAGGAAGACCACTCTTCACAGGGAGGGCGAGAACGTGTTGTTTGAGGAGCACTTGGGAATATTTATTTCTAAGTCTTGTTTGGTTAGATTTCATCTTTGTGATCGTCACACAACTTCATATGCTCACCTGGCTTAGTGGGCGGGGTTTTTGATTTTTACTTGGAGGGAGTGGTTCTTAGTTTTTGAAGTCAAATTCTAAACCACCACTCACCCTCTCATCAAGAGCCATTTAGTCCGACATCTCTGTCTTCCCTTGGAGGAGAATAATGGACAAAAAAGAAACACGTCTGGTGCTACTAAGCAAAGTCAGCAGACGTTTCCTCGGTCTGTGTAGAGCTGACTGTACCATGAGGGTGGGCAAGTGGAATCAGCATTCTTTGTCCTTCTTCTCTTTCCACAGTGAGAACGATAACCAGAAGGTGGCTGGTTAAGAGAAATGTCGAAGCAGAAACAGGGTCGTTTGCTCTCGTTTTACCTGCCACGTCCAGGTGTGGCAGGCCTGGGACCAGAGAGGCAAGAGTAAAGTTGTGAAAGACAGAAATCTGAACGGGCCGTGGGCGGGGAGAGGGCCCAGTCACAGCACACGGGGCGGCGAGGGCCCGGAAACAACCGGGAGGCGAGGCACCTGTCCAAGGCAGAGGGTGGGGGCAGGGGGCCGAGGGCAGCTGGAAGCAGTCACAGGTTCAAGGATCAGGGCGCCCTGAGCCTGAAGAGGGCAAAGGGCCGGATGATCAGATGAACGCTGTGGGCCCATGACGACCAAGCTGATGATGGGTGGTGCCCAGTGGCCTCCTTTGGAAATCCCAGGAAAGGACGGTTTGAGGTCGCCGGTGAGGGGCATTGAGAACACCTGGCTGAAGGGAGCCAGCCTGGCAGGGAGAAAACAGGTGCCGGCATGAGTTAGCCTCATAACCTCTAACCCCCGGGCCCCAAACACTCAAGATTTTATGCTTCTACCAAGAACAGGAACCATGTTTAAGACGTGGGGTTGCTAAGATAGGATGAAAACAGAGAGGGAGGCAAACCGTAAGAGACTCTTTTTTTTTTTTAATTTTTTTTAATGTTTATTTAATTTCTGAGACAGAGAAAGAGCATGAGTGGGGAGGGGCAGAGAGAGAGGGAGACACAGAATCCGAAGCAGGTTCCAGGCTCTGAGCTGTCAGCACAGAGTCCGACACGGGGCCCGAACTCACAAACCGTGAGATCATGACCTGAGCTGAAGTCGGTCTCTCAACCGACTGAGCCACCCAGGCGCCCCAGGAGAGTCTTAAATACAGAGAATAAACTGAGGGTTGTTGGAGGCGTGTTGGGTGGGGGATGGGCATGAAGGAGGGCACTTGTTGGGATGAGCTCTGGGTATCATATGTAAGTGATGAATCACTGAATTCTACTCCTGAGATCCTTATTGCACTCTATGTTAACTAACTTGGATTTAAATAAGGTTAAAAAAAAAAGTCATAAGAGAAAGAGAGGGGGTTGCTGCTGCTTGTTTTTAATCAGCCTGTAGTAATAATAAACCACATTGCGTGTAAGTTTTGTGATTTAGTTAGTACTTTCTCCTCTGAGCCTCTCTTCCCAGTATTCCAGAACTTTGGAGAAACTTCTGTGCCATGCTAGTCTACTCCAGGATGGCGAGGTTCTAGCAGTAACTGTTGCATGGCATCCAAGATGCCTCAGAACCTGGCCCCAACCTTCCCCTGGCCCCCCAGTGTCCTCACAGGCTCTTGTTCTAAGCTCGTCCTTTCTCAGAATGGCTCTTGCCACCTCATGCCTCAGGGCCACAGATGGTGTCATTTTATAGGCATGAAACGCCATCCTTCCCTTTTATTTCTGTCAGCGTCTTACTCATACTTCAAAGCCCAGCCCAGATAGTCTCTGTTCTGTGAAGCCATCTCAACTTTCCACAGCCCGAATGAGCGGCGTCCTCCCACTGTGCTGGGTTAGCCTTGACTTGACCGCGCTCAACACAGGCTGACCTGAGAGCCTTGTATGTTCTCTGCGGGAATGTGAGTTCCTGAGTGATAACCTGCATCTGTTCGTGCCCGGCACTTTCTTCTTGCTTTACAAATACCAACTCATTGAATCCTCGTAATAACCCAGGGAGGTACTCTTATTAGCCACGTTGTATTGAAGAAACCATGGCATAGAGCTTGAGTACTTTGTCAAGGTCACACGGCTGGTAAGTGACACACCCAGGATTTGAACCCAGTTAGTCTGGTTCCCACCCATCCTCCTAGCCACTAGGCTATACTGCTTATTTATATTTCCGTCATGGCCCCTCAGTGCTCGGCATAGCGATTTACACGTTGCGGGGGGAGGGGGGGGCATTGTTCCTTGACCAAAAGTTAATCACCACTGTCAGGAGTTAGGGCAGGAGGATGGGAGGCGGCCCTGGCTCTTCAGGGAGCCACAGTGATGGGAATTTTCTGAAGCTGGGCCAGTGACAGTCCCGTGAGTCTACACGTGAGATAAAATTTTGTAGAACTAGATGTACACACACACACAAACACACGTGAATGTATATCAAGTTGGGGACAGCTGAGTAAGCTCTATGGCTAGTGCCAACATATGTCTCCTGGTGTGACCTTATTTCATACTTACGTACAGTGTTTACCACCACAAGGGGGGAATGGGTATGACTCCGTAGGATCTCTCCGTATCATTTCTAACAATTGCATGTGAATATACAATTATCTCAAAAAATTTTTAAAAATCTTTAATGTTTAGTTTTGAGAGAGAGTGCGAGTCGGGGAGGGGCAGAGAGCGAGGGAGACACAGAATCTGAAACTGGAAACTGGCTCCAGGCTCCGAGCCGTCAGCACAGAGCCCAATGCAGGGCTTGAACCCACGGACTGCTGCAAGATCATGACCTGAGCCAAAGTTGGACACTGAACCGATGGAGCCACCCAGGCACCCCTCAAAAATTTTTTTTGTTGGGGCGCCTGGGTGGCTCAGTCGGTTGAGTGTCCGACTTCGGCTCAGGTCATGATCTCACGGTCTGTGAGTTCGAGCCCCGTGTCGGGCTCTGTGCTGACGGCTCAGAGCCTGGAGCCTGTTTCCGATTCTGTGTCTCCCTCTCTCTCTGACCCTCCCCCGTTCATGCTCTGTCTCTCTCTGTCTCAAAAATAAATAAACTTTAAAAAAAAAAATTTTTTTTGTTGATCCCAGTTTATTGTTTTAAAAATAAATAAACATTTCATTTATTTTTATTTTTTAAATTTTTTTTCATGTTTGTTTCTTTTTGAGAGAGAGAGAGAGCAGGAGCAGGGGATGGGCAGAGAGAGAGAGGGAGGCACAGAATCCTAAGCAGGCTCCAGGCTCTGAGCTGTCAGCACAACGGGGCTTGAACTCACAAACCATGAGATCATGACCTGAGTTGAAGTTGGACGCTTAACCGACTGAGCCACCTAGGTGCTCCATTAATAATTTATGCTCCATAAATTTTTTAAAAAATGTTTGTTTATTTAGAGAAAACATGAGCAGGGGAGGGGCAGAGAGAGAGGGAGACAGAATCCCAAGCAGGCTCCATGGTGTCAGCGCAGAGCCTGACACAGGGCTTGATCTCACAGGCTTCGAGATCGTGACCTGAGCTGAAATCGAGAGTCAGATGCTGAATGGACTGAGCCACTCAGGTGCCTTGATCCCAGTGTTCTGACCACAAACTCAGTTCTTCTGGACTCACGTTTAATTCACAGAAATAACATTTTGTGTATAAGTAGCACTACTAACCTTTTGTTGGCGATAATTTTAAAACATTTAGATTTAAATTATATTTATTTCTTCAGGGCTGTGGATAGGAACGCAGAGGAATGTCTATCTAACTTGTTTTAAAAAGTAAAATAGTGGTGCCTGACTGGCTCAGTTGGTAGAGCATTTGACTCTTGATCTCAGGGTCATGAGTTCAAGCCCCGAGCTGGGCAGGGAGCCTACTTAAAATAAATTTTAAAATGTTTTTTTAAAAAAGGTAAAACAATAACAATGTCTCTGTTATAATAGGAATGCAAATTTATTAGGAAAATATTGATAAATACAGAAGGATTAGAAAAGGAAAAACAATTTTTCAATTGTATTTCAATATTGGTGTTGAAATTCAATATTTCAATATTGAAACAATATTTCAATCTGTATTGTTCCAGCCTTCAGAATTTATTGAGTGACACTGTAATTTAACTAGTCTCCACCTATTGGAAAAAACATTTAAAGCTTTACATTTCTCAAAACTAAAAAAGCAAATTTGTAATAAACCTTCTGATTTTTTGTCTGGCAGACTTTTTTTTTTTTTTTAAATCTCTTCCAATTAGTGATTGATTTTGTCCTTTTCTTTTTTTCTTTTCTTTTCTTTTTTTTTTTTATTACAGTCCCAACCGAACCTGTGAGGAGTCACAAAGTTGTTCGTTGCACAGAAACAGACAGGCAGCTAGGCTGGCAAGTGTTCAGCTAAAGTGTTTCCTCAAGGAGGAGTCAGGGATTCTGAGGTCATAAACTTGACAGGCCAGCAGGGCAGCTTTTAAGAGAGTAGGGTTCCCTGAACACGTTTTTTTCCTCGTGTGGTATCCTGGGGCTAGACCTCTGCCGGTGGCCTGGTGGATTTCTCTGGTGTTCAGGTCTGGGTCGGCAACCCCCAGGAAAAAGTGCTCTGCCAGGGGACCGTAGTGTGTGGGAAGAGAGCGCCGTCTTCTGGCCACATCGTGGTCCTCATGGTTCCGCTGGTTCTTTCGGGACACGGACCCCTGTCCTCCTGGGCTGTGAAGCCATCCTTGTCCCCCATGACCCAGGTGCCCTCCAGGTCTGGTGAGTAGTGTGGAAGGTGAGGTCCCGTCGTGGTCAGCAGGCTCCTCTGCTCTTTGGGGGCTCCAGGTTTTTAGGTCCGCTCATCTTCGGGTGACCGTTCGAAGTCCATGGGGTCACAGATGACCTGCCCCTGTCTTCAAATGCCTCCTGGTGATTGTGTGGACTAGCGTGGTCTAGAAGCTAGGAGAGGCTTCCTTTGCATGGAGCCGGGGAGCGGGGGGAAATCCTGGGCTCGCCTATTGTGAGGTAGAGAATCCAAACGATGGGAGGTGAGCTTGATCGCCTGAGAAACAATTCTGCCCCCAAAACCTGTCGTTCAGTTCGTTGGAAAGACAAGGCAGCAAGAGAACCAGATAGGCTGCCAGACCCAGTCTTCGGTTTGCAAAAGGCTGCCGATCGATCGATCGATTGTCTCTATCTCGCAAACAGGGGTTGCCGCGTGTGCTGTTACCTTGGTGCGCGGGAGCGCGCGCCACGGGGCCCCCCGAGTTTCGGCAGGCTGCCGACGCAGGCCCAGGGACAGGGGAAGAGGGCAACAGAGATGGGGGAAGCCATATTTAGAATTAGAGACGAACTAGACCTCGGGGTCTTACGTATGTGCTCCCTGTGCTCGGAAACTGTTGGTTCCCGCTCAGATCTGAGCTTGAACGCTGTCCCTCAGTGAGGCCTCCTTTGGCCGCGCTGTCTACTTAACACCTGCCTCCTAATCTTTTCTCTTTGCTTCCGTTACAAGTCTTTTTCAAAAAATTTATCAACGTTTTTATTTTAGTTCCAGTATAGTAAACTATATTAGTTTCAGGTGTATGATAGAATGATTCAACACTTCTGTACATCACCCGGTGCTCATCGTGACAAGTGCATTTCTTAATCCTCATCACCTATTGCCCCGTCCCCCACCCCCTCCCCTCTGGTAACTACCAGTTCTCTATAGTTAAGAATGTGTTTCTTGGTCTCTCTCTCTCTCTTTTTTCCTTTGCTCATTTTTTTCTTAAATTCCACTTGTGAGCGAAATCATGTGTCTTTCTGTGACTTACTTATTTCACTTAGCATATACTCTCTAGCTCCATCCATGCTGTGCCAAATGGCAAGATTTCATTCTTTTTTATGGCTGAGGAGTATTGTGCCTCGTGTGTGTATACGTGTGTGTATGTGTGTGTGCACACGCGTCACCTTTTCTTTTTCCATTCATCTGTTAATGGACGGTTGGGCTGCTTCCTTAATTTTGCTCTTGTAAATCATACTGCAATAATCATAGGGTTGCATGTATCCTTTTGAATCAGTGTTTTTGTATTTTTTTTGGGGGGGGGGTAAGTATCCAGTAGTGCAATTGCTGGATCATAGGGTAGTTCTTTTTTAATTTCAGGGGGACCCTCCACGCTGTTTTCCACGGTGGCTTCACCAGTTTGCATTCCCACCAGCAGTGCAAGAAGGTTCCTTTCTCGCCTATTCTTTCCAACACCTGTTACCTATCGTGTTGTTGATTTTAGCCATTCTGACGTGTGTGAGGTGATATCTCATTGTAGTTTTGATTTGCAGTTCCCTAATGATGAGCTATGTCGGGCATCTTTTCATGTGTCCATTGGCCATCTGTGGGTCGTCTATGGAGAAATGTCTGTTCATGTCTTTTGCTCATTTTAAAATTAGATTATTTTGGTTTTGGGGTGTTAATATATTTTGGATACTAACCGTTATCGGATATGCCATTTGCAATTATCTTCTCCCGTCAAAATATTGCCTTTTAAAAGTTTTGTTGATTCCTTCACTGTGCAGAAGCTTTTTATTTTGATGTAGCTCTAATAGTTTATTTTTGCTTTTACTTCCCTTGCCTCAGGAGACATACCTAGAAAAAATGTTTCTAGGGCTGATGTCAGAGATGTTGCTGCTCTCTCCTAGGATTTTTATGGTTTCAGGTCTCACATTTAGGTCTTTCATCCATTTTGAGTTTATTTTTGTTTATGGTACAAGAAAGTGGTCCAGTTTTGTTCTTTGGCATGTTGTTGTCAATTTTCCCTCACATCATTTGTTAAAGACACTTGTCTCTTTTCCCATTGTATATTCTTCCCTCCTTTGTCATAGATTAATTGACCCTATCATTGTGGGTTTATTTCTGAGTTTTCTATTCTGTTCTGTTGATCTGTGTGTCTATTTTTGTGTCAGTACCGTACTATTTTAATTACAGCTTTGTAATCTTTTGAAGTCTGGAATTGTGATGCCTCCAGCTTTGCTTTTCTTTTTCAAGATTATTTGGTTATTCAGGGTCTTTTGTGTTTCCATACATATTTTAGGGTTATTTATTCTAGTTCTCTGAAAAATGCTATTGGCTTTTTGATAGGGATTGCATTAAGTGTGTAGATTGCTTTGGGTGGTATAGACATTTTAACAATAGAGGTCCTTCCAATCCATGAGCCTGGAATGTCTTTCCATTTCTATGTGTCATCTTCAGTTTCTTTCATCAGTGTTTTATAGTTTTCAGAGTATACGTCTTTCACCTCTTTGGTTAGGTTTATTCCTAGGTATCTGATTATTTTTGATGCAATTGTAAATGAGATTATTTTCTTAATTTCACTTTCTTCTGCTTTGTTTTTAGTGTATCTGAATGCAACAGATTTCTATGCATTGATTTGGTATCCTGTGACTTTACTGAATTCGTTTATCAGTTCTAGTAGTTGTTTGGTGGAGTCTTGAGGGTTTTCTGTATATGGTATCATGTCATCTGCAAATAGTGTAGTGAATGTTTTACATCTTCCTTACCAATTTGGATGCCTTTTATTTCCTTCTGTTTGATTGCTGGGGCTAGGACTTCCAGTACAATGTTGAATAAAAATGGTGAGTGCATATCCTTGTCTTGTTCCTGACCTTGGAGGAAAGGCTCTCAGGTTTTCCGCATTGAGTATGATGTTGGCTGTGGGTTTTTCTTATAAGATCTTTGTTATGTTTCCTCTAAACCTACTTTGTTGAGGATTTTTTTAAATGTTTATTTATTTTGAGAGAGAGAGAGAGAGAGAGATTGTGTGAGGGGGGAGGGGCAGAGAAAGAACTCAGGAGTGGTGAGATCATGACCTGAGGTGAGGTCGCACGCTTAACCGACTGAGCCACCCAGGCACACCTGTGATTCTCCTTTTTAATGGAGTCTTTGTCTGGTTTTGGAATCAAGGTAATGCTGGCTTCATAAAATGAATTTGTATATTTTCCTTCCTCTTCTGTTTTTTGGACAGTTTGAGAAGAATAGGTATTAACTCTTCTTTAAACATTTGGTAGAATTCACCTGTGAAGCCATCTGATCCTGGAATTTTGTTTGTTTGGAGTTTTTATAACTATTGATTCAGTTTCATTGCTGGTAATCGGTCTGTTCAAATTTTCTATTCCTGCTTCAGTTTTGGTAGGTTATATGTTGCTAGGAATTGATCCATTTCTTCTAGGCTGTCCAATTTTTTGGCATATAGGTTTTTTTTTTTAAACATTTATTCATTTTTGAGAGAAAGAGAGAGACAGAGCATGAGCAGGAGAGGAGCAGAGAGAGAGGGAGACACAGAATCCGAAGCAGGTTCCAGGCTCTGAGCTGTCAGCACAGAGCCTGACGTGGGACTCGAACTCACTGACCACAAGATCGTGACCTGAGCTGAAGTCAGATGCTTAACCGACTGAGCCACCCAGGCACCCCTGCATCTAGTTTTTTGTTTGTTTGTTTGTTTGTTTTTGTTTGTTTTTCGGCATATAGGTTTTTTAATAATATTCTTTTACAGCTGTTATTATTTCTGTGGTGTTGGTTGTTACTTTGTTATTTTGTTTTTTATTTGGGTCATTCTTTTTATGAGTCTGGCAAGAGGTTTATCCATTCTGTTGATCTTTTCAAAGAACCAGCTCTGGGTTTCATTCATCTGTTCTATTGCTTTTTTAGTTTCTGTATCATGTATTTCTGTTCTGATCTTTATTATTTCCCTCCTTCTGCTGGTTTGGGGTTTTGGTCATTCTTCTTTTTCTAGATCCTTTAGGTGTAAGGTTAGCTTGTTTGAGATTTTTCTTCTTGAGAAGCAAGAATTTTTTTGCTGCAAACTTCCCTTAGAACTGCTTTTGCTGCATCCTGAAGATTTTGGATCCTTGTGTCTTCACTTTTCATTCATTTCCATGTAGTTTTCAATTTCTTCTTTGATTTCCTGGTTGACCCATTCATTGTTTAGTAGCATGTGATTTAGTCTCCATGCATTGGTGTTCTTTCCAGACTTTTCCTTGTGGTTGCCTTCTAGTTTCATAGCACTGTGGTCAGAAAAGATGTCTTCGACCTTGAATTTGTTGAGACTTGTTTTGTGACCTGATAGGTGATCTATTCTGGAGAATGTTCTGTGTGCACTTGAAAAGAATGGGTATTGTGTTTTAGGATGGAATGGTCTGAATATATCTGTTAAATCCATCTGGTCCAGTGTGTCATTCAAAGCCACTGTTGCCTTTTTGGTTTTCTGTTTGGATAATCTGTCCATTAACGTGAGTAGGATATTAAAGTCCTCTACTGCTATCGCATTACTATTGATTCGTTCCTTTATGCTTGTTATTATCTGTTTTATGTCTTTGGGTATTTTCATATTGGGTGCATAAATATTTACAATTGTTGTATCTTCTTGCTGGGTTGTCCCCTTTACTATTATGTAGTATCCTTCTTTGTCTCTTGTTACAGGATTTGTATTGATTATTTATTTTTAAGTGTTTTATTTATTTTTCAGAGAGAGAGAGTGCGTGCGAGCAGGTGAGGGACAGAGACAGAGGGGCGTGGGGGAGAGGATCCGAAGCAGGTTTTCTGCCAACAGCAGACAGCCCAATCCAGGGTTTGAACTTATGAACCATGAGCTCATGACCTGATCCAGAGTCAGACACTTAACCGACTGAGCCACCCAGGCACCCCACCGTATTTGTTTTAAAGTCTATTTTGTCTGATATAATTATTGCTGCCATGGCTTTCTTTTGATACCCATTTGCATAATAAATGTTTCTCTATCTCCTCACTTTCAATCTTCAGGTGTCTTTAGGTCTGAAATGAGTCTTTTGTAGGCGGTATCTAGATAGGTTCTATTTTTTTTTATCCACTCTGTCACACTGTGTATTTTGATTGGAGTGTTTAGTCCATTTACTGGTGGGCACCTGCGTGGCTCAGTTGGTTAAGTATCTGACTCTTGGTTTCAGCCCAGGTTGTGATCTCATGGTTCATGGGTTTGAGCCCCACATGAGGCTCTGTGCTGGCAGTGTGGAGCCTGCTTAGGATTCTCTCTTTCCCTGTCTCTGTCTCTCTGTCTCTCTCTCTCTTAAAATAAATAAAAATAAACATTTAAAAAATCAAAGTAACTATTGACAGATACATATTTATTGCTATTTTGTTACTTATTTTGTGGTTGTTTTTGTAGTTTTTTTCAGATCCTTCTCTTGCTCTCTTTCATTGTTTGTTGACTTTCTTTAGTGATTTATTTGCATTCCTTTCTCTCTATTCTTTATTATTGGTTTTTGATTTGTGGTTACCATTAGGTGTGTATAAACATCTGCATTAAGCAGTCTGTATTAAGTTGATGGTTTCGTATGTTTGAACCCATTCTTTACTCCTCTCCCACCCATATTTTAGGCATATGGTATCATATTTTATATCCTTTTATTTTATGAATCCTTTGACTGGTTTTTACAGAAATACTTATTTTTACTGCTTTTGTGTTTTTTACTTTTTATACTCTCACTTATGGTCTTTCCTTCCCACTCAAAAAGTCCCCTTTAATATTTCCTGTAGGGCTGGTTTACTGGTCATAAACTCCTTTAGTTTTTGTTTGTCTGAGAAACTCTTTATCTCTCCTTTTATTCTGAATGATAGCCTTGCTGGATAGAGTATTCTTGGCTGCAGATTTTTCCCTTTCAGCACTTTGAATGTATCGTGCTACTCCCTTCTGGCCTGCAGAGTTTCTGCTGAAAAATCCACTAATAGCTTTATGAGGTTTCCCTGGTATGAAACTGTCTTCTTTTCTCTTGCAGTTTAAACATTTTTTTCTTTATCACTTACTTTTTGCTATTTTAATTACTGTGTATCTTTGTGTGGACCCTCCTGGGTTGATTTTTTGGGTGGATCTTTGTCCCTCCTGGATCCGGATATCTGTTTCCTTTTTCCAATTTGGGAAGTCTTTAGCTGTTATTTCTTTAAGTAAATTTTCTGTCCCCTTTTCTTTCTCTTCTTCAGGATCCCTATAATGTGAATGTTATTAGGCTTGATGGAGTCACTGAGTCCCCTAAGACTATTCTCAATATTTCATTCTTTTTTCGCCCTCATTTGTTCTGCTCAATTACTTTCCATCACTCTGTCTTCTAGGTCACTAATTCATTACTCTACTTCCTCTAGCCTGCTATTTATTCCTTTAAGTGTATTTTTTATTTCATTTATTGTGTTCTTCATCTCTGGTTGGTTCTTTATTAGCTTTTTGTTAAGGGTCTGACTGATGTCTTCTACTCTTTTCTCAAGTCCAGTGAGTATCTTTATGATTGTTACTTTAAGTTCTCCATCAGGCATATTACTTACATCCATTACACTTCTCTTGCTGTGCTTTGGTCCTGTTCTTTCATTTGGGACATATTCCTCTGTCTCCTCATTTTGTCTAGCTTTCTCTGTTTCTGTGTGTTAGGAAATCCAGCTACATCCCTTGCTCTGGAAGGTCATGGCCTTATGAAGAAGAGGCCTTGTAGTGCCCTGCAGTGCAGCGTCCCTGTTCACCAGATCCTGGCACTTCAGGCAGTGTCTCCTATGTGGGTTTCATGTGCCCTACTGTTGAGTCCTGGCCTCTTTTTCCTTCAGTCCGGTTGTCTGCAGAGTCTCTCTTTGTCTGTTGTGGGCAGTGTTTTGTCCCTAGCCAGATGGGGCACATTTTAGCAAAATATGCACAGGCATGCTTATGTAATGAGACCTGTTGCTGCCATTGCCGCTGACACTGAGGCCCTGCAACAGGTGTGGGTTGGGAGACGGTGCTGGCAAGGTTTGTTCTGGTCTTCTGGGGGAGGCCCCTGCAGGGCTGACACTGAGGCAAGAGCGGGAAGGGAAGATCTGCCGAAACGCAGGGAGAACAGGACTTGGTGTAAGCAAATTTGGTAGTGAGTGCTGGTACCGTGCTGGTTCCTGCAGGTGGTCGTGTGTTTATGCTGGGGAATGAGCAAGGGAAATGGCTCGTGCCAGCTCCTTTGTTCCTAGAGGGGCCTCCCTGTGATCCCTGCCTCTCCAAGATATGCTCGAAGATGAGTAAATAACCCTCTTCCCATCTGCCCCAGTTTTTCCAAACTGCTGCTTCCACACTGTATCTCCACTGGCTATTTGTCTTGCTGTCTCTTTCAGGGCAGGGACTTTGTTTCCTAATGCCCTCTAGGCTCTCCCAGAGCAGAGCCTGCCAAATTTTTAAAATTCTAGGCTTTAAGTCCTTCTGGTTGAAAGAACTCAGATTTGGCCCCTCTCACTTTCAAAGCCAAATGTTATGGGGATTTGTGTTTCCCACGTGGGCTTCTAGGTGTGATAGTCTGTATCTTGCCATTCTTCGCCACCCTGGCTCCTTCCTGACTGTGGATGGTTACCATCCATTTTGTTTCCAAACCAAGTCTCTGCCCTTCTTACCTTCTTCTGTGTGGTCTCTTTTCTAACTCAGTTGTGGAGTTTGTTCTGCTAGTATTGGGGTCATTTTCTGTGTTATTTGTGCTGATGTGAGTGTTATCTAGTTGTATCTGTGGGCTGAGGTGAGCTTAGGGTCTCCCTACTCCACCATCTTTCTAGCTTCCTCCATTACAACTCTTAACATGTAATTATATTTTTGTTTGCTTGGAGACTGTCCATACTGTATTTTAAGCTCCATGGGTACAGAAACTATGCTGTGTTTTTCACCAATATATACTTGTGTATGCAATGCATCTGGTTTAGTGACCAAATTATAAATGTTAATGATTTGTTGAATGAATGAATGAATTAATGAACTATTAATATGGGTCTTTTAGTTGGAAGGGAGATAAAAGATTGCATGGCACAAATTTTAATTTCTGGTAATTCTGGTAATTCATAGTCTGATACAAAACAGGTATTTGGTAAGGCCAGTAAGTTGGAATGCTTCCTGAAAGTTGGCCATTTTGACAACTGAAGAATCCAGAAGTTGGGATAAAATGGGCATTTTAGTGCTTATAGTGAACACAGTGAGACTTGGCATGACTCTTTGGTAAAGTCCATATTCACCAGAGGCCGTGACATTCCAGAGGAGAAGAGCTGAAAGCTGCAGTCCATTAGGGCTGGTGCAGTCTTCAGAGATGAGTACAAACTACTTTATATTTAAAGTGGGTTTCCTGTAGGTAGCATATAGGTAGATCTTGCTTCTTGAATGCAATATGACAATCTTTGTCTTTTGTTTAAGTTATTTAGACCATTCACATATAATATGATTATTGCATGGTTGGGTTTAAATCTGTCCTCTTGCAGTTTCTGTTCACCATGTCAGTTCTTGGTTCCTCTTTTTATGTATTATTTTTAGGTAAGTATTATTTATGATTCAATTTTATCTCCTATGTTGGCTATGTAATGATAATGTTGATTTATAACCTTTCACTGATTTTTTTTTTAGTGGTTACTTTAGAACTTCTTGGATATGTGTTATATCATTTCATTGAAATATTAGAGCCTTACAACATTGTACTTCTCTGCCTCCCCTCCTCTCCTTTGTGCTATTGTTGTCATACATTTTCCTCTTACGTGTATTATGAACCACATAATACATTGTATTATTTTTGCTTTTGGCAGTTATCTTTTAAAAATATATTTTTTCAAATTATAAAAATAGTATTTTATATTTACTTACCTATTTATCATTTGTAAGTGTTCATTCCTTTGGGGAAAAAAACAGATTTCCATCTGGTATAGTTTTCATATTAAGGAAATTCCTTTAACATTTCTGGTGGTAAAATCTTGTGATGAACTTATCAGTGTTCATATGTGTGAATGGTCTTAATTTTGTCTTCATTTTTGAAAACTGGGTATAGAATTCTAGGCTGACAGTTTTTCTTTCTTTTAGTACTTTAAAGATGTTGGTCCACGGTCTCTGTCTTGCGTTGTTCCTGAGGAAAAGTCTACCAACATTCTTAGCTTTGTTCCTATGCACATGTCACTTTTTTGTCCTTGGTTAATTTTAAGATTTCCTCTTGATCACTGGTTGTAAACAGCTTGATTATCATGTACCTTAGTGTAGGTTTTTTCTTTTTTTATTGAAGTATTATTAACATATAGTGTTATAATAATTTCAGGTGCGCAGTATAACGATTCAGCAATTGATCAGTGCTCACCAAGATGTGTACTCTTGATACGTCTCATCAGTTTCACTCCTCTCCAAGCTCACCTCCCATCTGCTATGTGCAAAAGAACTGGCAACCACCAGTTTGTTGTCTGTACTTGAGTTTATTTTTTCATTCCTTTTCTTTCTTTGTTCATTTGTTTTGTTAAATTCCACACATATGTGAAATTGTATGATATTTGTCTTTCTCTGACTTATTTCACTTGGCATTATGCCCTTTAGGTCCATCCATGTCACTGCAAATGGCAAGATCTCTTTTTATGGCTGAGTAATATTTCATTGTATACATATATCACATCTTCTTCATTCATCTATCAGTGGACACTTGGGCTGCTTCCATATCTTCAGTATTGTAAATCGTGCTTCAGTAAACATAGGAGTGCATATATCTTTTTGAATTATGTTTTCATATTCTTTGAGTAAATAGTAGTGGAATTAATCATATGGTAATTCTGTTTTTCATTTTTTTGAGGAGGAACCTATATACTGTTTTCCACAATGGCTGTGCCAACTTGCATTCCCACCAACAGTGCACAAGGGTTCCTTTTCCTCTACATCCTCATCAATTCTTGTTATGTTTTGTATTTTTTATTTTAGCCATTCTAACAGATGTGAGGTGATATCTTGTGGTTTTGATTTGTATTTCCCTGATGAGGAATAATGTTGGGCATCTTTTCATTGGTCTGTTGGCCATCTGGATGTCTTCTTTGGAGAAATGTTTGTTTATGCCCACTTTGTAGTTGGATTATTTTATTTTTTGGTATTGAGTTGTATACATTATTGATATATCTGATAACTGGTTAGTATCCAAAATATATAATTTGCAAATATCTTTTCCCACTCAATAGGTTGCCTTTTTGTTTTTTTAATGGTTTCCTTCACTGGTGAAACTTTTTATTTTGATGTATTCCCAGTAGTTTAATTTTTCTTTTGTTTTCCTATCTGAGGAGACCTATCTAGAAAAATGTTTCTATGGCTGATGTGAAAGAAATTACTGCCAGTGTTTTCTTCTAGGAGTTTTATGTTTTCAGGTCTTTACATTTAGGTCTTTAATCCAGCTTGAGTTTATTTTTGTGTCGGGTGTAAAAAACTGATCCACTTTCATTCTTTTGCATGTAGCTGTCTAGTTTTCCCAGCATCATTTGTGGAAGAGACTATCTTTTCCCTATTGTATATTCTCACCTCCTTTGTCCTAGATTAGCTGATGAAATAAATGTGAGTTTATTTTTGTGCTCCCTATTCTGTTTCCATGGATCTATGTGTTTATTTTTGTGACAGTACCATATTGTTTTGATTGCTACAACTTTGTAGTATATCTTGAAATCTGGGATTGTGATACCTCCAGCTTTGTTCTGGTTTCTCAAGATTGCATTGCCTATTCAGGGTCTTTGGTGTTTCCATACAAGTTTTAGGATTATTTGTTCTAGTTCCATGAAAAATGTTGTTGGTATTTTGGATGCATTAAATCTTTGGATTGCTTTGGGTAGTATAGACATTTAAAAAATATTAGTTCTTCAGTACAAAGACAATGGGATGTCTATTTGCTTGTGTCACCTTCAAATTCTTCATCAATGTTTATAATTTTTGGAATACAGTTCTTTCACCTCCTTGATTAAGTTTATTCATAGGTATTTTATTCTTTTTGGTGCAATTGTAAATGAGATTGTTTTCTTTCTGTTACTTAATTATTAGTGTTTAGAAATGCAATAGATTTATGTATATTAACTTTGTATCCTGTGACTTTACTGAATTCATTTTACCTGTTCTAGTAGTTGTTTGGAGACTTTAGGGTTGTCTGTATAGAGTATAGTGTCACCTGCAAATAGTGTAGTGTTTTACTTCTTCCTTACTAATGTGGATGACTTTTACTTCTTTTTATTGTCTGATTTCTGTGGCTAGGACTTCTAGTACTGTGTTGAATAAAAGTAATGAGGGTGGGTATCTTTGTATCATTCTTGATCTTAGAGGAAAATCTCTCAGTTTTCACCGAGTATTATGTTAGCTGTGGGGTGTTATATATGGCCTTTATTACATCGAGGTATGTTCTCTCCAACCCTACTTTATTGAGAGTTTTTGTCATGAAGGAATGTTGAACTTTGTCAAATGCTTTTTCTGCATCTATTGAAATGATCATATGATTTTTAATCCTTTCTCTTGTTAATGTGATGTATCACATTGATTGATTTGTGAATACTAACCCACCCTTGCATCCTGGGAATAAATCCCACTTGATCATGGTAAATGATTTTTTTTTAACATATTGTTGGAGTCTGTTTGGTAATACTTTGTTGGGGATTTTCGCATCTGTGTTCATTGGCGATATTGGCTTGTGGTTTTCTTTTTTTGTTTTGGTATCAGGGTAATTCTGACCTTGTAGAATGAATTTGGAAGCTTTTCTTCCTCTTCTATTTTTTTTTTTTTTGAGTAGTTTGAGAAGAATAGGTACTAACTCTTATTTGTTTGGTAGAATTAAAACAGTGAAGCCATCTGGTCCTAGACTTTTATTTATTGGGAGTTTTTTGATTACTGATTCAGTTTAATTGCTAATCCATCCTTTCAAATTTTCTTAACTGGAAGGTGTTATGTTTCTAGGAATTTATACATTTCTTCTAGGTTGTCCCAATTTGTTGGCATATAATTTTTCATAGTGTTCTCATAATCCTTTGTGTTTATATGGTCATTTATTATTTCTTAATGTAGTTCTTTATGCATCATGTACTTGGGGTTCATATGGCTTCTTGGCTTTATGCATTTGTAGTGTCTATCAAATTGTGAGACTTGTTGTCCAGACAGTGTGCTGGGGTAATTGTAGAGTTTAGCTCATTTGTTTCCTTTTTCTCAGAAATGACTGTCTTGCATTTGCTGTTGTCCAATGTCCCAAAATCATTGCATATATTTTGTATAGTTTTTAGTTGTTTTTGATAATAGGGTAGATTTGGCCTGTGGCATTCCATATTGGCTGGAAGTGGGAGCACACAGAAACTATAAGTTTCAGTTCGCTTTCTACTGCCTACATGATGAAGTTCAAAGTCCTTAGTTTAGCAGTTTTTTATAAGGTGACTTCATGACAACCTCCATCCCCAAGTTCACCCACTTAATTTAAAACAGTTTGCTAGGGGCGCCTGGGTGGCGCAGTCGGTTAAGCGTCCGACTTCAGCCAGGTCACGATCTCGCGGTCCGTGGGTTCGAGCCCCGCGTCAGGCTCTGGGCTGATGGCTCGGAGCCTGGAGCCTGTTTCTGAGTCTGTGTCTCCCTCTCTCTCTGCCCCTCCCCCGTTCATGCTCTGTCTCTCTCTGTCCCAAAAATAAATAAAAAAACGTTGAAAAAAAAAATTAAAAAAAAAAAAAACAGTTTGCTAAATCTTCATCGTATCAAAATTTCTTCATCCTCAGTGCATTGTACCTGCTCTATCTCTGCCTACAAAGACCTTCTTCCAGTCTATCCCCCATCTGACCAAATTCCACTTGTTAAGACCCAACCCGATTTTCAATTCTTCTGTGAAACTTTGCACAAGTCAGTGTTAGTTACTACCGCTGTGTTCCGACACCACTCAGGAGGTGACTCTGTTCACTTTAGACACTTTTATGGAGATTCTTATTTTGACTTTTACACCTGACTGAAGTCTTTTTATCTTCTAGAGGGCAATCACATCTACATTTTATTCACATTTTCATTTCTCAGCCAAGCCCAGTACCTTACCTTGTAGTGAGTTCTTGGCAAATGTTTGCTTGGCAAATGAACATCCTATCACAGTGTAAAATCTTGATTTCTGATGATAGTTATTGGCTTGCCTATTTGAGAAACTTGGGAATGATAAATAGGACAAACTAAATAAAACTTGGACTCAAAGAGTTGCCATTGGCTAGCAGGTGTTCCAAATTATGTTTATCAGTGAGGATGCTGAGCAGGTGCTGGTTCCCTTCTAGGGTTATTATTCTACCATTAAAATAATTCATAGCCAATGTTTTTTTCCTCTCTCTCTCTCTCTCACGCAGATGGTGGGGTTCTGTGACTGATTTCTGTGAGAAGTAAGTGCAGGAAAAGTTTCTCCTTAGGAGTTCCCTGGAGTTAATGTTGTATAATCATTTTCCAAGCATCCGCTTCAACTCTGAGAGATCATTGGAGTCATGGTACTTCTGGCCTGGTTGAAGGTCAGTATCTTAGAGACTCATGACTCAGATATCCCCTGAGTTGCCTTGGACATGTGCAGTCAGGATAATGTATATTAGAGGTTCAAGATTCTTGACTGTTCTTGAAAGCTGACAGTTTAGGAAAGGGCAAACATTTTGGATGCCTCCCTCCATAATCAAGCTGGAGAAGGGTAATCAGATGTGTCACCAAATAAAACAAAGCCTACCAGACTATAAAGAAAGAAAGAAAAAACCCTGTGAGCTTACTATCTTGCTTACTTAGGGAGTGCCACTAAAGAAATTGACTAAATCGTTCCCTGAGCCATGGGGGGTGGGGCTGTGGAAGTGGCGATCGAGAGTCTTTATCCACTGGAATGGTGGTGTAAAGGCGGTTATGCTAAGTAATGATGGAAAACCTCATCTCTACATGGAAACAGGATGAGTCCGTAAGTCTGTGCACGTTTGGCGAGAGCAAGATCATTGGTCAGAAAAGAGTCTATACTTTGGGCCCCATAAAGATCTGACATATCAGAGCCCTCGCAGTTCTGTCTTTTATTAGCTTAGGATGGTGATTTGCTGAAAGTTCATAGTTGTTTAACAACCTCACCTGGTTGAAAACAGTTCTGGACAGGTTATACTGTAATACGATTTAAAAAAAGATGCTGAAATCCCAGTGCTTAGAGACAACAAGCCTTAGTTGTCACTTACGCCACATGTCCAGCACCAGTCAGTAGGGCATTCTCCGATACTCAGGGACACAAGCTACCATCCGCCTGTCCCATCATCTGGAAAGCACATCCTGTTCCTCACACCTCCCAGCAGAAGTGAGGGCTTTTCAAGTGTGCCGCACCTTGGAATTGACCCTGACCTTGGTGCTCCTCTTTTGTTATCCTGAACGAGTATATGGCCCTGGTTAATCGCAAGGACAGTGGGAAGTGTGTGAGAAAATGGACTAGTCAGGGGAACACTCACTGTATCTGGGTTAGCCTGCTCTTCTGGCCACCAAATACCCATGTGCTTCCTTCTTCCCAGTTTCTGGAGGCGGTCGCAAGTTCTGTTTGATCATAGCCTCTAGTACCAATCCTAGGGTCCCTGAGTACTGCACAGTGGTCTCTGTGTCCGGTTATGGCCTGATTCCTCTCAGCTCGGACGTCTGAGAGATAAGAAGACACGTTATCTGCTGCGCAGACACCTAGCAGACATGGTGGAACAGACCAGGTTATAACCGTACCAAACATGTCAGGGCGAAGAACACTGAATACTCTTATGTCCTCTTCTCCCCAGAAAGAGGGGCTTCTCTTCTACCTTCTGGCCTTTCCTGCTGTCTGAGAGGAGTCTCACATTTCCAAATAGAATCTCTCCCGCTGTGTAGTTAATCCACTTTCCAGCTTCTCCGGGACCTTCTGCCCACCTAGTTGGACTGTTAACCCCTGTGTCTCCATGGACTTCTCCTCTGCTTGAGCGCATTTAATTGTTATCTGTATTAAGCACGCGTTCTACGTGCAAAGCCTGATGCTGACATTGCAGACTAACACAGAAGGAGACCTTGGATTCCTAGTGGCGCTCAGCTTCTCAGGGAAGTGGGTAGGAGAGAGAAGTTGGAAGATCACTTTTTTTCAGATATTAATTTGTATTTGCATTTTTTCCTCTTTCACATCTCAGACACACGATTAAGCCTTTCACATTCCCTCGACTCAGGAATTTCTGTAGGACAGAAAATCCAAAGATAGCTGCTGGAGATCAAAGACTTTTCCTGCCTTTCTTAAAACTGTGAGGGACAGGGGCGCCTGGGTGGCTCAGTCGGTTGGGCGGCCGACTTTGGCTCAGGTCATGATCTCGCGGTCCGTGAGTTCGAGCCCCGCGTCGGGCTCTGTGCTGACCGCTCAGAGCCTGGAGCCTGTTTCAGATTCTGTGTCTCCCTCTCTCTGACCCTCCCCCGTTCATGCTCTGTCTCTCTGTGTCTCAAAAAATAAATAAACGTTAAAAAAAAAGAAAGTGTGAGGGACAGTAAAAGGTCTGGTGGGGAAGAGAAAGGCGAAGAGAGAGAGCCTTTGAAAGGAGCAAGCAGGGAAATGGCCCAACTGGGAAGAGGCAGCTGTGGGAATCTGGGAGCTGCCTCGGCAACAGCGGGGGGCTAAGAAAGGGCCTCAGGGGTGGGGCTGGCTTGGTTTGTCCCTCAGGCGCCCAGGGGGGCTCCTGTTCCACGCGTTCTACCTTTTCCCAGGTTCGGTCTTTCCTTTCTTCCTTCCTACTTCTCTCACATATTTCCAGAGTGTCTTCTGTGGACACCACTAGGAAATGCCCTGTGGATGCAGTGGTTCTTTCTCTGGTGGCACAAACTCTGCTAGGGGGACGTAACTATAATGTGGTCTTTATTTTTCTTTTCTTTTCTTTTCTTTTCTTTTCTTTTCTTTTCTCTTCTCTTCTCTTCTCTTCTTTTCTTTGTTTATTTTATTTTATTTTATTTTATATTTTATTTTATTTTATATTTTATTTTATATTTTATTTTATTTTATTTTATATTTTATGTTATGTTATGTTATGAGAGAAAGAGAGTTTGCAAGCGAGCGAGGGGCAGAGAAAGAGAATCCCAGGAGTGGCAGAGGGAGGGAGAGAGAAAGAGAGAAGCGGGCTCACCTGAAGCAGGGCTCGTGCTCACCCACCGGGTGGGGGGGGGGGTTCTAACTCAGGAACCATGAGATCATGACCTGAGCCAAAGTCAGATGTTTACCAGCTGAGCCACCCAGGAACCCTGTGATAATTCTTAAAATAGAAATATGATCAAAGCAGTCTGAGAGAGAAGGAAATGGCTCACACATCACTTTCTTTCTCTTCAGTGAACTTTCTTAATTTCTATTGTCTTGTGTTCTCCTGAATCCTTAGCTCAAGCATTTCTTCTACCTTTTGCTTTCTGAGCATGCTTTCCCTGTCTCCTATCATTGTATTTCTCTCCTGATATCTCGAGAAATTTATCATGGGCTTATTTTTGTCCTCTAGTGTTCTATAAATCTTAAAAATGTAGGCAAAAAATGAAGTTTTCTGAAAAATATTTCAGGGGCTTCTGGGTGGCTCAGTCACTTAAATGTCTGAGTGGTTTTGGTTTTCGTTCAGGTCATGATCACAGGGTCATGAGATTGAGCTCATTGTTGGGCTCCACACTGAGCATGGAGCCTGCTTAAGGCCCTCTCTCGCCCGCCCTCCCTCTCTCTCTCTCCCTCTCTCCCTCTCTCCCTCTCTCTCTCTCTCTCTCCCTCTCTCCCTCTCTCTCCCTCCCTCCCTCTCTCCCTCCCTCCCTCTCTCCCTCCCTCCCTCTCTCTCTCTCCCTCCCTCTCTCTCTCTCTCTCTCTCCCCCTCCCTCTCTCTCCCTCCCTCTCTCTCTCTCTCTCCCTCCCTCCCTCCCTCTCCCTCTCTCCCTCCCCCTCCCTCTCTCCCTCCCCCTCCCTCCCCCTCCCTCCCCCTCCCTCCCCCTCCCTCCCCCTCCCTCTCCCTCCCTCTCCCTCCCTCTCCCTCCCTCTCCCTCCCTCTCCCTCCCTCTCCCTCCCTCTCCCTCCCTCTCCCTCCCTCTCCCTCCCTCTCCCTCTGTCTCCCTCCGTCTCCCTCCGTCTCCCTCTCTCTCCCTCTCTCTCCCTCTCTCTCCCTCTCTCTCTGCCCCTCTCCCCCACTCAACACTCTCTCTCTCAAATAAAAAAATTAAAAAAATTAAAATACTTGAGTAGCTCATAGACTTGGGGGTTGGGAGGCTGAAAAGTCATACTTGAGAAATGGCTTAGCAGCAGTTAAGTTCCTACCCCTCAGAGAAGAATCTGGGTTTGGCATCTGCCTGGATAGCTTGCCACCAGGGAGGCCATTGCTGTGAATCATTTCTTAACTCTTTCTTTCTGCATCATAAAATCATTTCTGAAGACGCAAAATCCTGAGCAGAAGCATCTAATTGACCTGATCTTGGTACATCCTCACACTCCAGCCACGAGAGGGTCGGGACAGGCAACGACTGGCTTCTAGGCGCCCGTGTTGAGAAATGAGTCCCCCCGGCCACCCAAATCCACCAGCAAGCGTTCTGCCAAAATAGGAGGCAATCTGGTGGCTGAATGTATATAGGTGCATTAAGTCCAAGTATCACTACCTGCTTATACCTCATCAAGAGACTTGGGTTGATCCCAGATCTATAACTGCCATTCTGACCGTTCTCCCCTTTGGTGTCCTGTCTTTCCAGCTGCAGTCAGAGCTGTCCTCTCGGACACCCCATGGCACTTCAGGCTGACACAGGCTGGGCGCATCATCTTCCTTGCCCTTCTCATACTGTCTCTTGCTTCAAGGATCGCTTGAGAAATGAAATAAAACGCAGATTCCTTAGATTCGCTCCACCTCCCCAGGTCTGATATTTTGCTTCTGCAGTAGGACCCAGGAATCCTCCATTTTTAGCAGATGGCACATGTAATTTTAGTACCAGTAATGGCTGTTCTCCTTGAGAAACAGAGTTCTCATCCATTGCAAATGCTTACCAATGCTTTCTCCGTCAGATTTGTCACATTTTCCCCTTTCTTCAAGACAATACGCCTTTGCTGTTGCTGAGGCTGTCCTTGCACCATTTCTCCCCATTATTGGCTTTATCATCTATCTGCTTCACCATCGCTATCAGAGAACATCTCTTAAGCATCTTTGCTGCTTCCATGCTGATCACAGCAGGGAGATAGAAACTGCCTTCTGCTTTCCACTCCCTTGAGATCTGGCTGTACTTCCGGAAACTGGGTTCCGTGTGACTGCCCTGGGTGATCAGCATTAGATGCCTGGAAAGACACAAGTACCGGCCGATCGGCGTGGATCCTGCCTGACCAGGCATCTGATGCAAAACTGCCCTCGATCCTGATAATCCTCAGCAGTAGTGCTGATGGGACTTCTGTGTCTGCAGCCCAACAGGCCTTCCCTAAGGCGCACGTGTGTGCATCACGCCACAAGTCACATTAGTCATTGCGACTTTCTGGCTCCACCTTCTGGCTCCGCTCGAGAGATGTTCTGCCAACTGCGTGCTGCGTGTGACCTGCCGTGAATATTTCTTCCCTCGTTCGGGCAGATTATGATCAAGCCCTTATGATTGCCTTTAGATATCTTCCTTTTCACGCTTAACAGTGTGTTCAAAGATTTGTTTTGTACCACGGAGCTATCTGTATAAAATTATTCAGAGGATTCTGCCATTATTCACTGCCCTGGAATGAACAGCACAGCGTGGCTTCCTCTCTTTGCAGTAAGTGAGGGGTTAGAATAAGGAGGCTGCCTCCCTCCACACTGACAGTATTATACAGTCTTCTTTCGTGCTTTATATATTGATATGGCTTCATGTCTTTTCTCACCTTGAAATTTTCTTTATAGATTTTAATTTAAAAGTTGAAGAGGGAGATCTCAATTTCCTTGATTCTTTGACCTCTGAGTTAGAAGACAGTCGTAGCAGTAAATCATTAGAGGCAAAGAGGCGAAAAAAGTACCATTTGTTCTGGGACACTTCTGCATCATAAATTTGACCCTTAGACTTACAAGAATGCTAAACACCAAAAGAGAAGCCTACATGATCTCTGTCCCTGACCTTGAGCAAGGAGTAGCCCTGTCCGATGCAGCCCGTGCGGAACCCACAGTGTCTCTGCTCCCTCGCTTCTGTATGTGAACCCCTGCACCTGCTGATCAGATCGAGGGCCCAGCAGGGAGACCGACAGCCTGGCACAGAAGCTGAACAAATACAGAACTTACACGGAGCGCTTCCTATTTATTTAATAACTGTGGCACGTAGGAATCTGTGTTCACACACTCGCGCATGTGAGAAGTGTCACCTTTAAGCTTTCTAAGCCGTGCTAATTCTGTTGCGAAACATCTCCCTCTCTGGGCTGCCATTCTCGGTCATTCTCGGGGCTTCTCAAGGTTCTGGGCCTTTTAGAGAGAGACTACCTGGTTTTCTGCCATCTGTTCACACGTGTCATCACTGAGACCTTGTGGTCCTTGTGTGCACATTTCCTGTGGGCCTGAGCGCTCTCTCCGTGGGAGAGAGGAGTCGCCGGCCACCTGCCCCGCGGTCCCACCCCTGCAAGTAGCGCACGGTTCTCCTCTCTGGCCTTTTGCTGCTCCTCTACTAACAAAGTCCGTTCCCCCCTGCACAGGACCGCTCTTTCTGTCTCACACGACGCTCCCTTCCGGTTGTCTGCTCCTCCAGTCCACCTTCCTTTTCCCCTCAAACCTGTTCTTAGACTGAATTATTAGCACCCCAAACTCCGTTTACCTTTGCTTGAGAACAGGGAGGACCAGGGCTCAGAAAGTGAGGGGGCGTGTTCACCTCCCATCCTTCCAGGGCAGCAAAGGAAAAAAATAGAGAAGTCTGATTCTAGAAGCCTTTATGCTAACATCTGGGTGTTAGTTCAGTTCCTGCTATGTATACAATTCAGTACGCATTCCTTCTTCTCATGACGCGGTGCTGACTCTGTCATGGGCACTCTGTAAAGTGCCGAAGGCATATTGTAGTCCTTGCCCACATCAGCCAGGGGTTCTAGGGTGCAACCAACAGAAACCAATTCTTGCCAACTTAAGGAAAAAGGTCTAGGGGCACCAGGGAAGTTTCCCCCTCCAAAATAAAAAGAGAAAATAAAATGATGTGGAATGAGCCAGATGAATGAGTCGTAAGACTAAGTGGTGAGAGGATGAAGAAATCAGGAGGGGGCAAGTACTGGAGAAAGGAGAAAGGGAAACGGAGGTGAATGACGTAATCCGTCCCTAGAAGACTTGACACTTCGGTGAGGAAATGGACCTCTGTGCACGTAATGTGAGGACGCCAATGCAGCCAGGCAGGGCTTACAGTTCTTCTCGGTTGCAGCCAGCTTCGGTGTTCCCTTGGTTGTTGCTAGAAGGGAAGTTGGTGTTGAGCACCGTGGAACACCATGGCGGAGTTGGTGTTCGAGTCCTTCTGGTGTTGAAGTCAGGGTAAGAGAACAGGCCGTCTTGCATAAACAGTGGAGCGCCCTGAATGGAGAAACCACTTTAAGATTTTCTTCCTTGCAGCCTTGCTTTGTCAGTGGTGAAATGTCATCCCTGAATTTGGAAGGAATCGTCAGATACCGTGTTACTGTTGTTCATTTTGAGCATCTTCCAGAGAATGCCATTTCCATGGTGTCAAGCCCAAGTGAATGGACCCAGGCATGTCCATATGCAGTTTGATCTTAAAGCGATTTACTTTGCATTGGTCAGGGAATGTGTGTTGTCAGTTATGTTGATAATACTGTAAATTGCATCGCTGTGTTAAGTGCCATTGGTATTTAGAAAATAGCAATACCTGGTAAGTTTGGAAGAATAATTTATGAAGGTATTAATCTGTATTTTATTTTATTATTTTGTTTTGAGAGTGTGCATTGGGGAGGGGGGAAGAGGGAGAGAGAGAGAACTTTTTTAAAAAACATTTTTTTAATGCTTTATTTTTGAGAGAGAGACAGAGTGGGAGGGGCAGAGAGAGAGGGAGACACAGAATCCGAAGCAGGCTCCAGGCTCTGAGCTGTGAGCACGGAGCCCGATGCGGGGCTCACACTTCTGAACCGTGAGATCACGACCTGAGGCGAAGTCAGACGCTTACCCAGCTGAGCCACCCACGTGCCCTGAGAGAGAGAGAATCTTAAGCAGACTTCAGGCTCAGTGCACAGCCCCGTGCAGGGCTCGATCCCCCAACCCTGGGATCATGACCTGAGCCGAAATCAAGAGTTGGATCGGATGCACAGCCAACTGAGCTACCCAAGCGCCCCAATCTGTGTGTTGGTATCGCTGCTGTAAACAAATCGGAAAGGATGGAAGCTATGTTTTCTTTGTGGACAACTCCGTTCTCCCCATCCCCAAACCAACACTGCCTCTACACAGCAAGCAGAAGTTTGGATTCAAGACCAGGGGTCAGAGTAGAAGGTCTTTCCTGCCTCTAGAGCAGAGTTAGGAGGAATGTGTCCCCTCAAATTACTGGAATATGGTAGCAGGCGGAGAAGGGTTAAGGGCTCTGAAGAGACCAAACTGGCCCAAACTGGGAGGTAGTTGACTTGTAATGAGGAAGAGGTGAGTGCCTCCACCCTTACTGTGTGTGTGTGTGTGTGTGTGTGTGTGTGTGTGTGTGTGTGTGTGTGTAATCTGTGAATGGTAAAGAGCCGTGCCTCATTGACACATTACTTCCAGTTGGCTAACAAAGTGCTGTGGATGGTGCTGTGTGGATGCTGAGGGTGTGGGTAGGAGATAAACTCAGAGCTGTGGCCTCCACATTTGTCATGAGGGACCTCTGGGCCCAGGCATGGCAGACAGGAATGGTGCCACCATGACGTGGGTGTGGACAATAAACATCTCCGCAGCAAACCGCATGGAAGATTCTTGTGCTCCAGACGTAGCTGAGTTAGACCTCAGCATGCTGGCAGGTAAAATCCCTGGATCCGATTTAATTTGATTCCAGTATTATCATCTCCTATTACAAATAAAGCAAACAAATCTGTATAGAAGTTGCAAGACTCCTGTAAGACAACGTTAAGATAGTGTGAGTTCTGTGAATATCTAAAGCTTTTTGATGCTGCTGTGGACTAGACTTGTGCTATCCAATAGAACTTTCAGTGTCGATGGAAATGTTCTAGAACTCCACTAGACAGGTGCCATCCAACAGAACTTTCTGTGTCGATGGAAATGTTCTAGAACTCTACTAGACCGGTGCCATCCAACAGAACTTTCTGTGTCGATGGAAATGTTCTAGAACTCTACTAGACCGGTGCCATCCAAAAGAACTTTCGGTGTCAATGGACATGTTCTAGAACTCTGCTAGACCGGTGCCATCCAACAGAACTTTCGGTGTCGATGGACATGTTCTAGAACTCTGCTAGACCGGTGCCATCCAAAAGAACTTTCGGTGTCGATGGACATGTTCTAGAACTCTGCTAGACCGGTGCCATCCAATAGAACTTTCGGTGTCGATGGACATGTTCTAGAACTCTACTGTCCAATGGCCACTAACCATATGTGGCTATTTCAACGTAAATTTTAATTATTAAAATCAAATCAAATTAAAAGTTTAGTTTCTCAGTCATACTAGCCACATTTCAAGTGCTTGATAGACATATGTGGCTACCGTATCGGACAGTTCTGGAACCAAGAGTCTTGTGTCTAGGCTCTTTCTCTAGTTGGGATTTTGGAAATAGTTTTCAACTTTTGCCCTAGCTCTGCCTGATTAGAAGGGGCTGCTTCAAGTATTGTGTTGGGAAGGACCAAAGACCCCATTTAGGTAAACTGGGAAAGAATGAGTGTGGGAAGAGGTGCAGTAGTTGGCTCCTCAATTATTCACCATTTCCTAGTTTAAATGTTTCTTCACGTTACAGAGACTATGTGTGTCAAACCAATGCTCAGACCACTCAGTTCCTATGTGGTCTTGTTTCCCACGGGCTTGGATCAGTTGTCTCTGGGAGACCTCCATATTCCAGTCTTCCTAAAGGGCGAGACTGGTAAGCCCCAGGCACTGTTTCCCCCAGATCACACACGATCACCCACAATCACATGCCCACCACACTGTAGCCGGTCAGCAAACTTGTCTGTTTTGTCCTCTGCTGACTTACATCTAGGATCCTTGGAGAAGACACAGGGAGATAACCAGCTTTGGTCAAAAGAAGTAACGAGGGAAGAAAAGAACCGCTGGTCCAATTCATGTGTTTTCTTTCTGACTGAGAACAATTGGAAGCATCAGAGGTGATATTCCGCCCCAGACTGTCACCTTCCTTTCTTTGAGCCCATGGAGCATTTCTTTGTCTGTCAATCACACATCATGGCTTTTTGGAGGGATTAAACATAGTACTGACCTCTCATTAGTATTTCTGTCGTTTGCTCAAGGACCCTGGGGAAGGATACAGGAAAGCCCTGTACTCTGGATTTGAGGAAGAGGACAGTTTCTTTACTCCTCGTCTTGTGTGTGGGTCTATTCTTTACCCAAGAGACAGGGTTTCCTACAGGCAGGAAGCCTGGGGAGAGTAGCATCTGGCGTGCTGGGTGACAAAGCTGCCGGTCAGTAGTTGGTCTGTTGAACTGGAATTTAACTGAAAGCCTCGTATTTAAGACCACCCAGTGGTCTGCTATCTGCTTTTCTCACTGCAGTGGCTAAACGAAGATTATCAGGGACATGAACCCAATTCAGGTTGGACTGCCAGTAGCTACCCCAGAGCAGTTGTTGAAACCCTGGTATCCTGATGATCCCATTGTCTCAGTCCTTTATCATTTATCACAGGGCATGGTGGGCATCTTGAACTGAGCTGCAAATCCGGATGCGTTACCCTACTTGGCCAAGATAAAACTGGGACGCTCTCTCTATGCTGTGTACATATGTAGCATATACGTATATGTGTATGTATGTATGTTACATATATATTCACATGTGTACGTATATTCTGTACATAGTCTACGTTTATTTTAGCAAGGCTTGGCTGCCACCTGGTGGAGGAACCCCTCCATTATGTGCATTTCAATATTGAACAAATAAGATGCCTGTGTCGTTAGCTAACTGCATGTTTGGATGCCTGGAAAAATGTTCCGAAATAGTTTGGCAGCCTTAGGGGAGTTAAAGACTTGCGTGACTGCAACTGTGGTGATGGTGTGTCTGTGGCACTGAGGGCACGTGCGCAGAGTCCTGGCTCCTTGCCAGGGGGATTACTCATTAATCAAATGAGTCTCTGGCACCAGAGCCAATCTCTCCTTGGGTTCTTTGCAGCCGTGCGATTGTGCAAATTTATATCTAACTCCAGAGAACAGCTTTGAGGCCAGGATTGCTGGGGTTCTTACTGCCAGCTGGACCTGGAAGAGAATCCTGCC
Source organism: Panthera tigris (assembly GCF_018350195.1). Lineage (NCBI taxonomy): Eukaryota > Metazoa > Chordata > Mammalia > Carnivora > Felidae > Panthera > Panthera tigris. Next base: position 156,492,207 of record NC_056661.1, read on the forward strand.
CACTCCATCCAGATGTGAAATCTCCTGGAAACCACCCACTTGTAGAACAGATCTCCTGGAGCAAATTGGAGCAGGAAAGAATTCTCATTTCCCTTTATGAGATGACAGCCCCGTAAGTGCGGAGCGTGTATAAGGTCGAATGGAAAAGCGGGCAAGAGAGATTGTGACGGTGCTGGGCGCCTGATGGGTTTCCCTTAAGTTGAGGTCTTCCTTTATCGTGGCTTCAGACGACCACACGAGTCACAGAAAAGTGATCTATTTGCCTTTGAGTTCTGGAACCCTTTAGGGTACAGGGAGGATACCCCAATTTTGTAGAATGATTAATATAATCATGTGTCAGATCACACTGATACCCCTTCCCCGATTTCCTTGGCCCCCTTCCCCAGGCCGCTTGGTTGAGAGGCCACCACCATCCCCTCTCCTAACACCACTGTCCACCTTGTTCTGCCCCGGGGGCAAGGCTGGGTTCTGTGGGCTCATCAGGTCAGGCGTGGGCACCAGCACTACCCTTCCTTGGGTAAGACTGAGGCAGGCATCAGTGGAGGGCCTGGGGCTCGGCACCCCTGGTGGCTGCCTGGAAGCCCTGGTGACAGATGGGGTGAAAGTGCAAGGTTCTGGGACTGGGTTGTGGGCAGAGGACAGAGCTTGTGAGGAGGCCCTGAGAGAGTGCAGAGCTCAGAGAGCTGCGCGAGGTCGGTGGGGCAGAGAGGGAGGCAGAGGGCAGGTGAGACGTGTCTGGATGTGGGGTGATCTGGAACCTTAGCCCGAAGGCCACACTAGAGCTATTCAAGCAGGCTTGCATTTGAAGCTGATCACTCTGCATCAGGGTAGAGACACGATGGGAGGGAGATGAAACCTGAGAAACGGAGAGAGGTGGGGAGATGGTTGGGGGTGGAGGCTGGAGCCAGTGAGGCACGAGGAGGCGGCAGCCCGCTTGCAGTCAGGAGACCAGAGGTGCCCGTCTGTCTCTGTCACTAACTTTGGGGGGGGGGGCGCTGCTCTGTTTGCTCATCCAGGAGCTGGGGTTAGGACCTCCTGATTCCGAGTCTTCTTTCGAGAATCAGGTGAACACACCTGCTACGTAAGAGATACTTCGGGAATACCGTTTGGGTGCCGGTGGGGAGGGCGGGGCTGCCCGTGACTGGCCTGTCGTGCCGGGTAAGCGCGGCCACCACCAGGTCTCCGCTGAAGCAGGCCCTGGCGTTCCTCACGCCAAGGAACCGGGTGACTTACCTGGACATAAGGAGCCTTATCCGGAAACAGTAGCTCCACTGGGTTGGGGACGGAGCCAGAGCTATTTCTGGTAATAGAAATGTCAACACCAAATGGCTGGCGGGCCGCTCGGAACAGCGGTGCCGAGACGCTCCAGCTGGCATCTGCTTCCCGCTGTGCCGCGCGCGTATTGAAACAGACTGATAAACATTGTAATTAACAATCCTGGAGCGACGGTGTGCTTCGACAGTAAAAGCAGGTGACGACGGATTGGAAATGCAATTTGAACCTAATCATCTGGGTGAGGTGATTTCATAGTTGACTAATTTAGCAAACCATTCTTAAAAAGTGCTAATTAAAAATTGCCTGAGGTTATCAGTTCGCTGCCAGAACTGCAGAAAAATGGGCACGGAAGGGTTTCAGGCCAGCTAATTGTTGAATAAAGCGCAAGGCTCAGTTACCACGTCAGAGAATTTTTTACGTGGGGAGCTTTGCGTTCGGAGCGCGTCTTGTTGTCTGGGGGAGTAGTTATTGAGACCAGAATGACCTGGTGTCTTATGTGGTTTCTTTTGTTCATCGGCGTACCCAGTGTCCTCGGGGTGAATCCGTTCTTACGCGCCGGGCCAGGGGAAAGGGGGGGGTCCCTGGGTCCCAGCTGGTGCCACAGCATGCCGCCCAGAGCACACGGTTGTGGCGTCGGGTCCGTCGGCGTCTGGTGGCTTAGCTAGAGGACTTCACGCGCCGTGAGGGTGGCTGGTGCAATGCCTCTTGATGCTTTTCCGCTTTCCTCGGGGCATGCGAAAACTCAGCTCCCTCCAGGAAATCTCAGCAAGAATTAGACCGTGAGCTCGGAGGGAAGGAGCACCACGTCGGTTTCGTTCGAGGCTCGACTCCCAGTGCTGGCGCGTGGGATTCTCGCTAAGTCCTGGCTGAACGCAGCACCCAGCAGGTGCCAGGTGTCGCTCTAGGGGCTTGGATGTGCCCGGGAATAAAACATTCTAGCAGGAGGCAGAGAGAACATGGTAAGTAAGTAGGTTATGTGGTATGCCAGAAGGCGATGGATTCTTTGGGGAACAAAAAATTAAAGCAAAATAGCAGGGATACAAAGTGCCAGGGATGGGGTGGGGTGGAATAGGGTAGGGGGCATATTCCTTTATTCAGTAACACACCCCAGGTAGGTCTGACCGAGAAGGGCAGATTTGCGAAAGGACTTGAAAGTGGCAAGGGTGTCGGTCAAGTGGGCACCTGCAGAGGAACGTCCCCGGCAGAGGGAACAGCCAGGGCAAAGTCTTCCGGTGGCAGTGGGGCTGGGTGTGTCTGAGGGATAGCGAGGTGGCCCGTGAAGCTTGAACGCAACAAGCAGGCAGAGAGTACAGAATGAGAAGGAGGTTGCAGGTGGGGGGGGGGGTGGCGAGGAGATCATCTGGGGCATCAGGGTCCAGTGTTAGGACTTTGGCTTTTCCCCCAAGCCACTGCAGAGATTTGCACAGAGAAATAGAATGGTTGGATGTGGCTACTGTATTGAGTGCTGTCCGGGGAAGGGACAGAGTAGAAGTAGGGGCCGTTGGGGGACATTTGCAGTGATTCAGATGAGGGGTAGCAGTGGCTCGGGCCAGGAGGATAATGGCCAGGATGGTGAGAAGCGGTCAGATGTGAAGTACCTTTTGAAGGTAGGGCTACCAATCGTGAGAGAAAGAGGAGAACGGAATGACTCTGGGCTTTGGGCACCGAGGACCAGAAGGATGGGATTACCATCGGTTGACATGGGGAAGATGGTGGTTGCAGCAGGCTCTGGGGACAACAGCGCAGGGCTAGTGGTGGACGTGCTGATGTGAAGAGTCTTGGACATCAGAGTGGAGACGTCAAGCAGACAGTTGGATGGGCGAGTTTCCACGCGGACACCGTCTGAGGCCATGAGCGCTTCGTGAAATCGCTAAGGGGGTGAACGCACACGGTGCGAGAGAAAAGAGGGAGGACTGACCTGGCAGCAGCGTGTTCAGAGGCTGGAGGAGAAGCTGAGAAAGTGGTACAGGGTCTGGAGAAGGAGTGACCAGCGAGGCAGGGATGAAACCAGGAGAGCGTGCTTTCCCGGAAGTGAAGGGAAGAACGTGATCCTTGTGGTAAACATGCCCGCGAGGTCAAGGCCGAGGACTGAGGCTTCATCACTGGCCTCACCCTTATGGGTGCCGGTGGTGCCCCTACTTAGAGGACCGTGGTTTGGTGGCGTGGCGGGGCCAAGGCATCACCCCCGGGTGGGGTTTAAGAGAGAAAATGGCGGAGGGGGATTTGGAAAAAGTGCCTTTGTTTGGACAGCTTTTGAGAGGGGTTTACCGCAAAGGAAAATAAATGAGGTGGTAGCCGACAGAGGAAGCGGGGTCAACAGAAGGATTTAAGACAGTATTGTGTTCTGATGATGGCGAGGATGGTCCAGGGCAGAGGGGAAGTTGAGGATGTCAGGGTGAATGGACTGTGGACATGTGCTGGGCACCATCAAGGAACAGCATAAATGTGTGTTGGTACATTTTTGATTTTAAATGAGGCCAGTCATCACGCTGGTATGTTTTTCTCCATCTATTTTCAGGTGCAGGGGAGGCAGAAATTTGGATTTCAACAGGGGTTTGGCTTTGCCAAGTGAGCACGACGAGAGGGTTGAGGGTGTTAGGCTGGGCGTGACCGTAAGGATTGAGATGGAATTCAAGGAGGGGATGCTCCGCCGTGTTTGTTGAATGCAAAGCTGAAATTTCATTTATGAAAGAGAAAAAACTGTGCGTCTTAGAATAATAGAATAAATACTCTCAATGTTTGAGAAAATACAGAACAAGTCAGATGACGGGGGTCTCCATGCTGGTGGGCGTCCTGCACACGTACGTCAGTTTTTGCCCATCTGACTTCCTGGACCCGCCTGTCTGTGTGACTACTGTTTGTCAAGAGCTTTGAGAATCTGTGCCTGCCTCTGTGGGTCCCTTTAGGCCCCTCTGCTTGTGTGAGTGTCTTTATAATGTTAGAAAGTGGCTTTTATTAATATGCAACAATTTATTTTTTCTTCCACGTAAATGTTTTAAATGGAAGGATACAGTTATGTTTCAAAAAGTACAACATTCCTGTACACGCTGCTTATTTTCCTTAAAAATGTAGAAAAAAGACCGAAGTAGAGAGAGGAAAACGTTACCTGCAATTTCATTATTGAAAGCTAACCAGGGTAAAAGTGTCAATATATAGTTTCCCAGTATTGTCTAGTATTTACACAATTGTGACCAAGATGTTCATGGGCACTGTGTCCTTTTTGCTCTTAATATTAACCTGTTGGTACAGACTTCTCACAAACAGCTCTCACTGGAAACATAAAAGTCCAGTCCTGCACACATGTTCACAGGTTGTGTTCATGCTGGAAGTTGAGGCCCACCAGCATTCCTCCTGGGTAGACAAGGAAAGTGAAAGTCTCCTCGTTGCCCTCTTGTCTGCGTTCCCACGTGTCTTTCCTCTTGTGCGTCCCCCTTTCTCCCAACCCTCTCTGTCCCTCACCCATGTCATTATAATGGGAGCCAGTGAGGGCATCCCTGTACCCCAGCATCTGCCTTGCAGTAGACACTCAGATTTGTGTTAAAGGACAGCAGTGTGTCAGTTTGGAATATTCCCCTTAAACCAGACTTTCTGCATTATTGGAAGTTAACTTGTTATTACCATGAAGCGGCATGGGGCCCATCTCCTGCCCGGGACCTTGAACCGCTCATGGAACGATCTGCGTCCTTTCACGCACGCTTCTACAGGTCCAACCCTTCCCCAGCCAGGAGCCTGCACCCAGGAGCCTGCCGAGCAGATGCGCTAGGGGTAAAATTTCAACGAGGCCCTAAGAATACATGTGTAAAAAATACAAAGTTAGGATTGGTTCTGATGGTTTTAATCAAGCAGCACAATCTAGAAAACAGATACATCCTCTCCCTCAGACTTCATGTAGGTATACGTGGGCTCTCCCGGGGAATTACCCAACGTAGAATGTTGGAGCTTAATTTAGGGGCTAGGTCCCCAAGAGTGTTTGTTCAGCCTCGGACTGAACACTGGGGTGCTTTCCGTGGCCAGGGGGCGGGAGTGCATTCTGTGGTTGTCGGATGGCAACATGTTAGAAGATTCTTTTCTTTACGTTAAGATGGTATGTGTCTCGCCTAAAGTCTATGAGAGGTCCTGGCATCTGGAATGTCCCGAGAAGGCCAGAATATGAAATCAATGGAAACTACACAGTAACTTGGACCTTCCGTTACTCCAAGTTTGTAGCCAATCTGTTCATCCTGTCCCCTTTGACTAATATTATTTCCTTGATTTTTTGTGCTGAGGTTCAGCTCTTATAAATTACACTCCTACCCAAGAGAAAGGTTAACCTCAAAGCAACTTGTGAAAAGCTATTTGTTCCCGAAGACGGGAATGAGAAACGATAGCATCAGTGTGACTAATGCCATTTATGTGCTCACGTGGACGCAGTTACCAGCAACATCTCATTTGGAGAAGAAATTACGAAAATAAGGTGTGTGTCCAGTTCTTAAAATTTAGAGCCCGGTTTTCTTTTTGTGGAAAATGTACTTTCTTTCTCAAAAATCTCCATCCTACCTCCATTTAGCCTTAAAAAGAATATATTGGCCTCTTCGTGATTTAATCTGTGACTTTTTCCTCATAAAATCGCTGTTCAGTGCCAGTGGCATACAAATATTCAAACTGACCGTGTTGCCTAACTCCTTGCAACGGAATCGAATAAAAACTTGGATTAAAAGGTCAACTTTAAAATACGCATAATAAATTCGCCGGCGAAGAGCTCTCCCAACTTTCTGCACCATTTCCCCTCATGTCATTACTCACGGAGGCTCCCCTGAATGTTAAGGACTGCAAATAAAAGAGAAGAATGTATAGACCAGTGGGGTCTAGGAAAGTTTTTTCATGAACAGGGAATGGAAAGTAGAGTGAAAAATATTTCTTGAACTAATGAAGTTTGGCACAGTAGAGAGAGAATTGGTGGACATTTAGTATTTCCTACGGTACACAAAAAAAGCGAAACTTCTTTATTATTTTAAGAAATCCCTTACTCTGTGCCCTTCACATATTTGCCCCCATAGCCATACTAATAAAAGCCTCAATATTTTTGAGATGGTTATTCTTCTAACATTGTAACTGATGATAGTAAAATTATTGGGGTTATCCAGCAGGGGCTGGTGGGACAGAGTATACGAATTTCTGTAAGGAACAGGTGAGAACGTCTTACTGTAACACGGAAAGCCTACTCGTGCATTCTAATTGAACGTCATGGTCTCTAAGTATTTTGGAATAACACATATTCGCGTCCGTAGCCTCACAACCTCAGCATAGGACATTCCTTGAACCTCCAGAGCTGAAATAGCTCCAGCTACCAGATTTCTAACTCTGAATTTTCTTTATTAATCTCATATCCTTCCATTTTCTTCCCCCTGGCAATTTAGGCCAGTCACACACGCTCTTTACATTTATTTTGACCTTGATTCTTTCAGTCCATACCAGTCCTCCAAACCTTTGTCATCACTTGGCCTCATGACTCTCGTTTTCCCTTCCCCGTTTCAAGCAACTTAAAGCTCCTTGGCCTTTCGAGTTTGTGACTAGCTGTGCTTTGCTTTGGATGATGTCTTTAAGCACAGCCTTGGTGTTCTGAACATTGTCTCCTTTTTCAGGTCTGTGAGTGAGCAAGTAAGTGTCTATCACCAGGTCTGTCCAGTCTAGAATTAGGGCTTTTATCACGAGGACTTAGAAACTATTTAAGGAAAACTTTAGCATTATCTACTTAAATGATGGATAGTTAGGGATCAAGGAGGGAAAAGAGTAAGTTTTCAGGGATTAGGGAAGCCATGCGCTATGTTCCTGAGGCACGGGTACAAGTGGGGAGCTGAATTCATGCACCAGCGATGCCATACAGGTTTTGTGCGCCTGCCGCAGACACGGCTCTATTCGAAGACAAAGGATCTGGTGGAGAACATGAAACACAAAGTCCATGCTCCCAAGGGGCTTTTACTCTAGCACAGGACTCAGTGTTAAACAAGCGAGCACAAAATTAATTGTGCCACTCGGATGGGACTCTGTTCAGTTCTGCAGAATTTTATGCCCATAATTTCCCAGGTTTATTGCTCAAAATATACCTGGCTATTAAATATTCCCTATTCTCTAGGATTTAAAGGTTATTTTTAAAAAACATTTATTATTGAGAGACAGACTGTGAACAGGGGAGGGGCAGAGAGAGTGGAAGACAGAGAATCTGAAGCAGGCTCCAGGCTCTGAGCTGTCAGCACAGAGCCCGACGCAGGGCTCAAACTCACGAACGGTGAGATCATGACCTGAGCCAAAGTCGGACGCTTAACCAACTGAGCCACCCAGGCGCCCCTAAAGGTTATTTTTAAAAGAAAAACTTAAGGTTTGATTTGTACTCTTTTATCCGTGCTTCTTACTAATTAGTTTAAAACCCTTTTCAACCTTTGTACTCACGTTGTGTTGTTAAGTCTTAGATTTCTTTGTTCTCAGGGACCAGCTATGGGTCTGTTAGGAGAACCTTCTTAACTCTTAGTGATCTCAGGGTCGTTTCTGTTTTTCAAGTCATCTGCAGGGATGGCATTAGTCTTTCTTTTGCAGCCCACAAGTCTTGCTTTCAGGGGTAGAATTAAGTACACGGCAAACAAGTCCTTCATAACCTGGGAAGAAAACGATGCTGCCGTGACCTCTTCCTGGGCTGGGAAGTGTCGCTGTGGTGTGTGTGGTGGTGAGATCACGCATTGGCTCTCTGCCTCCAGGGGCCCAGCCGGTGGAGAACTGATGATGGCTGTCTACAGAATGGTTTGAGACGAGGCTCAGACTGGGGCTCATCTGAAGGGAAAACTACGATTGGTAAGTGAAATCTGTGGGCAAGGAAGGAACTTGTACCGTACATGCCCGGAATTTTCCACTCTTTCTATTGGCTCCCTGGGAATGGCTTGACCCTGTGGCTTGGCTTTTAATCTTCCTCCAGGTGTAAGGATCGTTTATTTTATTCTGAATAGAATGTTTTAGACACAGCCTAAATAATCTAGCTCTTCTCCCCATTCTTAATGAAGTTAAATTGATGTTATTCCCAGTTAGGATCCCATTCAGGCTGCTATCATCGGAAGGTTACTCCTCTTCGCACACATAGAATGAAAACTGTTACTAAGGGGTAAATTATACTCATATTGTCTTAAACTTAGGAAAGAAGGGTTCTGCTCAGTGCAGAACTCTTGCATTTACATCCATACATTTTTAAAAGTTACTTTATGCGTTTTACTCTATTCTTTGGCGTTTTTTTTTTTCCAATCTAGAATTTCTAGCTGTTTTTATTTCAATTTAGAATAAATTAAAGCATTCTGAGTGTGTGCACACACTCTTATGTGAGTCTAGGTCATATGATGGAATGTATTTCTGGTGGGTTGTGAGCGATAAAATTTGAAAGTCACCATTCAGACCATACCCTTTTTATTTTTTATTTTTGAGAGAGAGAGAGCGGGGAAGGGGCAGAGAGGGAGGGAGACACAGAATCCGAAGCAGGCTCCAGGCTCTGAGCTGTCAGCACAGAGCCTGTCATGGGGCTTGAACTCATGAACTGCGAGATATGACCTGAGCTTAAGTTGAATGGTTAACCGACTGAGCCACCCAGGCACCCCACACCCTTTTTATCATCGTAGAACCTTACAGAATAAAATAGTTTCTTGCTGCTTACTGACTTGGCTTTTGTCATCAGTCTCCATCACGTCCAATCCAAGGGCTGCTTTGATTGTTCAAGTAAAACTTTGGAAGGTATGAATCCGAGCAGGGGTAGTAAGCAAGGCCTGTTAAAACGCATGCCGCACATACGGAGCAAACACGAACGCTGTGCACTTACCCTCTGAATGCCCACGCTGTCATGCCCTCCGCCTTGCTCTGAGGAGCCTCTGTCACTGACATGGCCCTAGTTCCCATCCCGGGAGAACCTTGCTCTGAGTAAAACTGAAGGAAGAGAGGTATTGCCCTGCCTGCCCTCTGGGGGCGTGGCCCGCTTCTAATTCCTTGGACTCCACACAGCTCCCTCGGTCTCAGAGTCACCTGTGGCCCCCACCCGTGCTTTTAGTATCTGCAGCCATTTTCAGACTTTCCCAGCTGCCTGTAGAGAAGAGCAATCGTAGCCTGTTTTCACTGATCAGTGACTTAGGTAACCAGGATCCTGGACAGGATCCAAACTGGACAGGACGGTGGGAAGAGGGGCTGCCTGGGGACCCGAGATCGTGCTGTCTGCAGACTCCTGCTGTTGGGACAAACGTAAGAGATACGTGTTTCAGTGGTGTGGCAGGGAAGCACATGAAGAGAAAAGGAGCACTTGGGTAGCTTTAAGGAACGGAATGGGGTCCAATACCTAATTCTTCGGTAGCCTTGCAGGAAGTGGGAGAGGTGCCCTGTCCTGTAAGAGAAGCCCTTCCCTGGGCGTCCAGTGGCTCCGGCCCGATCCGTAGGTGGTGAGCGTGGGCTGTCTGAATGCTTTCCCCACCTCTGCTTACTGGGTTTCAGAAACTATATTCCTTTTGCTAAGTATCCACTTACTGCCACTGGTAAGATTTTCAGGGTCAGTAGGACATGCATTGCTTTTCTTTTTTTTGGGGAGTAAAAATTCAAAACAGAAGGCATTTATATGTCGTGAATACATTTCTAGTAATGTATGTATAACAGCTGAGCCTCAGCTTCTAAGTGAAATAAAAAGTAGTAACAAGTGCCGAGAATGGCACGCGCTGTACCCACCGGTCCTTTGCTCCTTCCTGGTTTCTTCTGGTGCAGGTATTGTTTGGGGCAGTGGTTTGGAGGTCTTAAGTACTAAGTTTTTCCGTTGGAGGTTCTGAGTTGAATGAGCCAATGAAGAAGCCGATGCGTGACCTTTCCTCCGGCTTCTGTGCCATCGTGTTTGCTCTGAGCGGGAAGGCAGGCAGTACAGGGACAGAGGCTCTGGGAGCTGCTTGGCGGAGACGACGTGGAAGGATCTGGAGGGAGCCTGCACGCAGCCCTGAGCGCGCGATCTGGGACCCTCCCCTGCGCTCTGAGCCTTCTCCTCTTTCCCAGGGCCTTTCCTCCCCCACTTGTCTTCACTTTCTCTGTGACAGCAGTTCCTTCCCTTCCTTTTTCTGCAGCTTATAAAGACCTTTGGAAGCAGTCTCCCTGTCCTTCTTAAGTCTTACAAGGTAGACAGGTGCTACACAGGTTCCCTGTTTTACAGACGGGCAACGAATCCAGAGGTTGTGTGAACCCCTGGCACATGTGATCCGGTGGGTACCCTGCGTGCCGGACAGAGCAAGTAGCAACAATCCTGGCTGGCTCTCTGACACTGGATGGGTGAAATACTGTCGCTCTTACTCATCCTTTGAGCAATTTTATTGTTTTGTACAGAAACCTTGATTATGAGACTGGTGATAACGAATACAGCTGAGAAAATGGAATGTTAGCTTAAAAATGGACTACAAACATATACGTGGGTAACCAAATAGTTTTGTTTGACATCGGATTTCAATCTCATGTATTTGCATAATAACAAAAATGACCTCTCAAGTAAGTTGTTCACAACTGCACGCTGGTTCAGCTGATCCCCCTTCTATTCTCCACTTCAAATCTGACTCTTGCTTTGTCTCAACACCAGGAAGGAAAGGGCTGCTGCTCCCTCGCAGCAGGATGGGGATGTGTGTACATAAAACATGGCGGGGGGGGGGGGGAGTTCCTATGTCACGGTTTGTATGGCAACGTTTGGTTTGGTAAATCGTTCAGGAAAGGGTGAGAAGAGAGAAGAGGGTCTCGTTAGAAACACGGATGAATCCCAGGGCCCCAGGTGTTTAAACTGCTGAGTCAGCAACCCTGTGCATTCTCTGCCTGGTAATGGGCAGGTGTCAGCGTCTAGACTCCGACTGTAGGAAAGAAGCTCAGGCACCCTCCGTGCAGCCCCTTCCACTTTCTGGCTAAGGAGCAGGTCCAGGAACTTGGGCGAATGGCTGGACAGGGACAGGAACTCAGGCTTTCAGACCCAGATCCTCAGCACACAGTGCTCGCTTATCCCCACAGGTTGTCAAACTCCTTTCCCGGTCCTCTGCATAAACTTGGGGTCTGTGAAGCACTGCTTTTTCAGTCTGAGTAATGTCGGAAACCATTCAGTTTGCATGCGTAGATGTCCTCTTATGACGAGGGCGGTTTCCACCTGTCACTCCGCTAAAGGAGTGTCTTTAGCGGAGTGTCTCCCTTCGTGTGGAGCTTACATAACTGCCTGTTTTCAAACTTAATGATTAGGTCAATGCTTCTTGATTTACTTTTAAAAGATCATAATACCAAGACAGTAATGAGGCCAGGGTGAAATGGTGTGGTTCTAACATCCCAATCTGGAAGGAATTTTTTCCTATTTTATACAGAGGAATCTAGCATGAATAGACACTCAGAAGTAGCCTTTGGGGTATGGATTTAAGGACGGGCAGAAGAAGGCTTATGTGTTGAACACCAAGAACCCTCAGCAGAGAACTTTCTCAGCTTCAAATTAAAAAAAAAATTTTTCTAGGATAAATGTAATGATTAGTAACATAACAACAGTAATGAATGTTATAGTGGAATGATCCACATTAGTTTTCCAATTGAATGTCGTAGAGCTTATTTACTTTAACAAATAATGATTTTTTCTCCCTCGCTGTAAAATTGAGATCTGCCATTTGTGTTACCTGGGTTATCTAAACATCAATATCTTGAAAACTAGTGGGCTTCCCGTGGAGAGGTTTCATTTCTGTAAACCAAGGTGAACTGTTCTTGTTGAGCAAGAAGTCGGTGGCAAATGAGGTCAGTCAGAGGCACAGCTATGGATGCCAGGTACGGGGTTAGTTTTTGATGGCCATGGTCCAGAGGAGCGGATGGTCCGTTTCCACGGTCACGACACCAGATCCATCGTAGGTATTGGAAGTACTGACCAGTGTTCCAAAACCAAGCACGTTATTTGCTGTAAGAAAATGAGAAAAAGAAATGTTTAATGACAGCCAGCCTTTCTCCAGTGTAGAACTCTGTCAACAGTTACCAGAAAAGCAGTTAAGCATGTGCTTAAGATAGAAGCTATATAAATATATATGTGATAGAAGATATATAAGATGTGGGACAGGTGAAACATATGACGTGGGATTTTAAAACTGAAAATGTCTAGAACTTGCCATAACCGCTTTTCTGGGAGTTGGTTATTGGTTGTTAACCATTCTGGGATATATGCCATTCTCTCACAAAATTTCATTAAATTTTCTAATTTTTTTTTCATTACCGATTGTAAAATCAAAACCCATTTTCTAATGTGCTACTTGCTTCCCTGCCTGGGTGCAATTATAATTTTTCTTGATGATTCAGAGTTAACATTTTACATAAGTTATTAAACTCTATAAAGATGCAGTCTTAGCGTCAAGTATGAATGATATGGGGCGGAAAGCTAATTACTCCAAAAAGGCATGGGATTTTGGTTATATTTTTCTCGTAAATTAAGAAAAGCCAAAATGAGCCAGGCCTGCTTTGTAAAATTAATAGGAACTCAAAGGTCAAAGCAGACTTCCAACGGGGTGATCCTGAGGAGGCCATAAGCCAAGCTGTAAACTGAGGCCAGGAGATGAGATAATCTCCTCTATTTATCAAAGTAGAGGTTTAGGAGTTGAGTGATACAATTTGCTTATCAATTCCACATACACATCATTATATACCTGTATGTGTATGTTCTAGCAGGTTAGCTGAAGTTAATGTCTTTGCACATGGAAGAACAGTTCACATCCAATGACTCTAAACTCATGACTTGTCCTATAAACATTCCATGATAATCAATATTATTTTCCTTGCTAACATTCAAAGAGAAAAATAGAGCCCATGCTGTCAAAGACAGAAGAGGACCCTTTTCCTTTAAACAAAAGGTACCTACGAAGTTACAGTGCTTTGGGGAAATAATTATAATGCCCACTGCCCACAAGAGGGAGCTTGTTATCTTTCTGAGGAAATCTTGAAAAGGCAATTCAGAAACGGCATTACAGGATAGTGTATAACTAGTATTACCAGTTAACACAGTTTATTTATTTAAAACTCAAATTTGTTTGCTTTTCGGAGTTGTCAATGCGTTTACTGATGCAAGTTGGAAGGTAAAACTAAGGGTACAGCGTGAACCTTGTGGGAATATCACCCTAATATATAATGCAGTAGGAGCTCTGGCCTTTTTAGTAATTGGGAATTTTGAGATGAAATTTCTACAGGACGTTAATATGCACATGAATTTACTAAACCCAGACACAAGTGTGAGGATAGTGAGTTAGGGGAGGCGGTCGTGGGTTCAAGGCCAAGTCTGCTTGGGATCTGTTGGAGAAAGAGACCTTGGCTCTCCTGCGGGGTGGCCATGCCTGCAGGCAGGTGCACACAGGGACGTCGGGACTTCTGGCCCAGGCCCAGGGTTTCACGGTTCTCTCTCGAACATTTCAAACCTTTATTCATGAAGACAACTTGGGATGCTTTTATGGGCCTGCCAGTGTAGAGTGCAAAGAAGGTGTACACGACCACCTGAATTTCATGCAGCACACTTTACTTTTTGGAAACTGATTAGATTAAAATCCTGGTTTTCACATGGGCTCCAAGGACAAGAGCACAAGATTGTTTCTCTAGCTTGACTTGCATGTAAATTCCTTTCTGATTTTCTGAAAGCAGACTATCTGATTATCAGGGCTAGATGGACACTTAGGTTATATACATTGGTTTCCCTAAGACATTAATTCTTAATGGAGAAAGAATGAAAATCGTTTTAATCGATTACCATCATGAGGGCCCCACCCTCCTGACCTGATTCAACTCTAAACTCCAAACTCCTCCCAAAGATCCCACCTGCAAATACCATCACTTTGGGGGGTTATGGCTTCCACCTAGGACTTTTAGGGGAACACATCCAGTCTCTAACGGTACAGTCAATATTAATGAAAGGTTACACTGAAATATATTTGATTGTATTACAATGAAATGATAGAAAAGATGAATAAGCTGAAATACAAATCATGAATTTCAATTTACTATGTCACTGCAATTATTTTGGAGCGTATTTCTTCAAGTCAAAGAATCATGCTTTTTGATCAAACCTTGAAGTCTTCCTCATGAAAAAAAGGTCTTTTTTTTTTTTGAGGAAAATATTTGGAATTAGGATTGAACTCCCCCTGCTTTGAATGCTTGAGGGTCAATCATGAAGTAAAATAACAAGACTGACAGCTTCCCACAGATAGAAGAAAAGCAAACGATTTTCTTCCAGTTCCACTGAGATACTGAAGCCTAGGAACAGCATAATGACCGGATGTATATACATCCTAGGAAATGATTATCACAACAAAGTTTGTTAACACGTATAACGAAATATTTTCTTTGTGATGAGAACTTTTGGAATTCACCTTTACCAGCTCTATTCCATGAGGCGTTGTTAACTATAGTTATGTACATTATGTGCCCAGTATTTCTGTATCTTGTAACTAGAAGTTTGTGTCTACCTTCACCCAATTCCCCCCACCCCTGTAGCCCTGGCAACAAAATATCTGAGGTTTTTTGTGAAGTTGGTATTTTTAGATTCCACATACACGTGACATCATACACTATTTGTCTTTTTCTGACTCACTTCACTTACCGTAATATCCTAAAGGCCCATTCGTGTTGCAAATGGCAGGATTTTCTCCTTTTGATGGCAGAATAATATTCGTGTGTGTGTGTGTGTGTGTGTGTGTGTGTGTACACAGTATATACACACACATGCACATACACACATACATGACTTCTCTATCCATTCATCCACTGATGGAAATAACACTTAGGTTGTTTCCATTTCTTGCCTATTGTGAATAGGACTGCTAGAGAACGCGGCATGCAGGGATCTCTTCAACATAGTGTTTTCGCTTCCTTCAGATATGTTCCCAGAAATGGAATTGCTGGATCATATGGTAGTTCTAGTTTTAATTTTCTGAGGAAACGCCACACTGTTTTCCAAAGTGGCTGCTCCAGTTTACATTCCCACCAACAGGATAGAAGCATTCTCTTTTCTCTACAACCATGCCAGCATTTATTTATTTATCTATTTATTTATTTATTTGATGATAGCCATTCTTCCAGGTGAGAGGTGATAGTTCATCGTGGTTCTGATATGCACGTCTCTAATGAGAGATGTTGGGCACCTTTACATATACCTTTTGG
This sequence comes from Panthera tigris, assembly GCF_018350195.1. NCBI lineage: Eukaryota > Metazoa > Chordata > Mammalia > Carnivora > Felidae > Panthera > Panthera tigris. The sequence goes on from NC_056661.1 coordinate 156,507,645, forward strand.
CCATTTGAGTATCTTCTTGGGAAAACGGTCTCATCAGGTACTTAGGCCATTTTTGATTAGATTATTTGCTGTTTTCTTCTTTTTGGTAATGAATTGTATGAGCTATATACTTTGGAAATTAACTCCTTATCAGATACATGGCTTGCAAATATTTTTTTCTCCTTTTCGTAGGTTGTCTTTTCATTTTGTTGATTTTTGTTGTTGTGTGGAAGGTTTTAGTTAGATGCAGTTCCACGCGTTTATTTTTTTAATTTGTTGCTTGTGCTTTAGGTGTCATATTGAAAACATCATTGCCAGGACCTTTTGTCCAAGCAGTTTTTTCCCTAGTTTTTCTTCTAGGAGTTTCATGGCTTCAGGTTTCATGTTTAAGTCTTTATCCATTTGAGTTAATTTTTGGGAGTGGTTTATGATAGGAGTCTAGTTTCATTCTTTCATCTGTGATATCCAATTTTCTCAGTCCCATTGACTGAAGAGATGGTCTTTTCTCAGTGGAGTATTCTTGGACCCTTTGTCATCTATTAGGTGATTGTATATGTGGGGATTTAATTCTGGGCTCTTGATTATGTTCCATTGGCTCATGTGTATATCTTTTATGCTGGTAGCATTGTTTTGTTCCTATAACATTATAATATAGTTTGAAATCAAGAAGTGTGATGCCTCTGACTTTGTTCTTTTTCAGGATTACTTTGGCTATTTCAGGGTCTTACGTGGTTCCATACAAATTTTAGGACAGGGATTGCATTAAATCTATAGATGCCTTTGGATAGTATAACATTTTAAGTACATTCTTCCAATCCATGAACATGGGGTATCCTCCCATTTGTGTCTTGTTCAGTTTCTTTCATTAATGTAGGTTTCAGTGTAGAGATCTTTGGCGCCTTTGGTTAAATTTATTCCTAAGTATTTTATTGTTTTTGATGCTATTATATAAATGGGATCATTTCCTTGTTTTTTAGATAGCTCATTGTTAGTATACAGAAACAGTATTGATTCTTTTATGTTAATTTTGTAACCTGCAAGGTTGCTGAATTTGTTGATCTAACAGTTTTTTGGTGGAGTTTTTAGGATTTTTTGTATAGAAAATCATATCATCTGCAAATTGACAGTTTTACTACTTCTTTTCCAATTCTGCTGTCTTTTATTTTGCCTAACTGCTCTGTCTAGGACTTCCAATACTGTGTTGAATAGGATTGGTTAGAGTTGGCACCCTTGTCTTCTTCCTGAGCTTAGGAAAAACTAACTTTCACCACTGAGTATGATGTTAGCTGTGGACTTGTTATATATGGCCTTTATTATATTGAGATATGTTCTTTCCATACATTTGTTAAGAGTATTTATCATGAATGGGTGCTGAATTTTGTCAAATGCTTTTTCTGCATCTACTCAGATGATTATATGATTGCTTTTCTTTCATTCTATTAATGTGATGTATCATGTTTGTTGATTTGTGTATGTTGAACCATCCTTGCATCCCAGAGGTAAATCTCCCATGATTACAGTGAATAATCCTCCTAATATGCTGCTGAGTTTAATTTGCTAGTCATTTCATTGAAAATTTTTGCTTCTTGTTTTTAAATTTAATTTATTTTTGAGGAAGAGCCAGCGAGCAGCGGAGGGGCAGAAAGAGAGAGGGAAACACAGAATCTGAAGTAGGCCCCAGGCTCTGAGCTGTCAGCACAGAGCCCAATGTGGGGCTCAAACTTACAAGCCATGAGATCATGACCTGAGCTAAAGTCAGATGCTCAATGGACTGAGCCACCCAGGTGCCCCTGAAAAACTCTGCATCTGTATTAGGGGTATTAGCCTGTAGTTTTCTTGTAGTGTCCTTATCTGGCTTTGGTATCAGGGTAGTACTGGCCTCACAAAAGGTATTTGGGGGTGTTTCCACCACTTTGAGTTTTTGGAAGAGTTTGAAAAGGATTGGCACTAATTCTTCTTTGAACGTTTGTTAAAATGCACCAGTGAAGCCATCTGGCCCTGGGTTTTTCTTCACAGGGAGCTTTTTTATTATTGATTCAAGCTCCTTCCTAGTAATTCATCTGTTCAGATCTTCTATTTCTTCCTGACTCAGTCTTGGTAGGTTGTATGTTTCTAAGAATTTTTCATTTCTTCTCCAATTTATGCAGTTTGTCGGTGGAAATTTCATAGTACCTTCATATGATCTTTCGTATTTGGTGGTTTTGGTTGTCATCTTTTTCATTTATAAATGTTGATTTGAGTCCTCTCTTTTATGTTTATCTTTTCATAGAACCTACTCTTAGTTTGTACAGTTTTCCTGTTCTCCATTTCACTTCCCAATCTTTGTTTTCATTTGAATCTTGGTTTCCTTCCCATGCAAGCTTTGAGCTTAGATCTTCTTTTTCTAGTTCCATAGGTATAAAGTTAGGCTGTTTATTTGAAATCTTTCTATTTTCTTGATGTATGCATTATAACTATGAACTCTCCTCTTAGAACTGCTTTTGTTGTATCCCGTAAGTTTTGGTATGTTGTGTTTCAAGATACTTTTTCTTTTAAAATTCTTTTTTGATCCATTGGTTGTTCAGGAGAGTGCTATTCAATTTCCACGTATTCATGGATTTTCCAGTTTTCCTCTTGTTATTGATCTTTAGTTTCATACTATCGTGGGCAGAGAGGACAGCTGGCATGATTTTAATTTTCTTGAATTTGCTAAGACTTGTTCTGTGGCCTAACATAGGATCCTCAAGTTCCACGTCCTGGCTGTGTTCCCCGCCAAAGTGCAACTGTATGAGGGACGCCACAGGTGACTGGATTTGGTGGTCAGGCTTCCTAGACAGTCAGGACTACTACTATCCTCAGAAACAGGCATGGTTATGAACTAGACTCCCTGCTTGGGCAGGGTGGAAGAACGGGGCCTACAGGCAACGTGGCTTGTTGTCTGGGGACACAAATCAGGCAGGACTGTGTGCCATCTCTGGCCAGGTGGGGTCACCGGCTTTGTTCTACAGATGGGGAGAGCCACTGGCTGTGTTCTCTGCTCGCGGGCCGCTTACAAGCGGGGCTGTAGGACCGGCTACCTGACTTCCCGGTCAGGTTCCCTGGCTGGGTGGGCGGAAGGCTGTACTTGGCAGTGGTCAGTGCTACACATTATTTCCCTGCTCAGGTGGGGTTGCCGCAGAGGCCCCGAGGCTGGCAAGGCTCTTTTTCTGGAGACCGAACAGGCTGTGGCTTGGCTCGGCAAATGGTCAAGGCTGCTGGCTAGGCTCTTCAGTCCAGTGCTCCTGTAATGGGGATTGAAGGAGGTATGTTGGGTTTCCTGGTGAAGCTGGGCTGGAGGCTGTATTCAACAGTGAGCGGGACTATAAATGAGTTTCCCCAGTCAGTTGGGGCCATAGGTCAGGCCCTAGGGCATGCAAGGCTCTTGTTTGGGGGTCCAATCAGGTGGAACTTTGCACCAAGCTCTCTGGCCAAACACGGTAACCGTTCTGGCTCTGCAGATAGGCAACACTGCTGGCCAGGTTTTCCACTTGAGTCCCACTGGGCTAAACAGTTTCCCAGGGTCTCGGGCCAGGCTTCCTGGGAAGTATACTCAGCAGTAGGTAGCCCTGTGAATTAGCTGTCCGGCCCAAGCAGTGCAAACGAACGGACTCCACGGCTGGCGTGGCTCATTATTTGTGGTCCCAAATCGGGCAGATCTGTGCCCCACCAAGTTCCTTGGTCCGACTGGGCCACAATCTTGGCTCTGCAGGTAAGCAAATGCACTGGCTGAGATTTCTGTTCGGATGCCACTGTGAGTGGAGACTTGGTCTTCCAAGATCCAGATGTGTCTGCTATAAACCCCACTTCCCTTTTTTAATCACAGTCTGATCCCCATGGTCAAGCTGCACAATCCCCCCTTGAGGTGAGCCCCGAGTCTGGGTCCCCTTGAGGTGAGCCCTGGTGTTAGGGGAGCTGGATGTCCATCTCGGGCTGTCTCTCTCGCGGAGAAACTGGAGGCTCCACTTGGTGCAGCGCTGTGCTGCTCAGGGTGGGGGAGGAGGGGTACGGCCAGAGTGCAGCCGCTCCTCTCATCTTCTAGGGCAGTCTCCCTCGGTCTTTGTGTTTTAGGCTCACGCCCATGCTCTGGGGTTTTCACAATGGTGTCTCATCTGTGGATAACTGTTACTTGGTTTCTTGGGAAGGGGACTGAAGATGGGAATGACCTAGGTTGCCATCGTGATGCCATCATTCCCTCAAAAATTACTTGTTCATACCTATCCCAGAGAACTTGCCCAAAAGTTTGGCTGGCTTAACAGTTAGATTCGATTCAACATTTAGACAATTTAGATGCAGTTTATTTTTCCCCCTCTTTGTTTGCAGAGAGTAAACCATGGTTCTAAGATAACCAGTCATTCTGATCAAGTCCTGCTTTAATCAGAGACCAGAATGAAAGTTACAGCTATGTATAAAATTATAGGCAACCATATCATATGTGATAAACATAAGCTAAAGTTGCTTGCTGTGTCTAAATGTGAAAGTTCAGTCTCGTCTGTTTGCTTCAAAGCCACTGTCATCCATTGTTTTAAGGGCAGTTGGGGTCTCATGACAACAATGTAGTTCCTGTTCCAATGAAATTCAATACCGGATATATTAGGGACCACAGAGGCACAGCCTAACTTTTGGGTTTTCATATGCTAGAGACACAGAAGTACTTAAAACTAAGAGAAACATTAACGTTGATTTTACGGTTTTCATCCATGACCTCGAACGGTTTTCCTTCCCAAAGGTAGGGATGGAAGTGAGGCACTTAGTATTCTGTTTCCTTTCAGTGACATCCCGCCAGCTTTCCTCTAAAGCTGCAAAGACTAAAGATTATAAAGCAGAAAGCTGGCACATTGGTAGAATTCAAAGTATTCAATCCTTTTGGTGTCACATGAAGGCAAGAAGGGCCATCCGTCCTGGATTCCTGCCTGCCTTACCTCTGTAAGCTGATGCACGGGGTTGTGGCTCTTTTCAGCGGGCTGACAGTGTGGAGGAGCACTGTGGGAGGACTCTGAGGCATTAAGGCTTTGCAGAGCAAGATGGGGAAGCATTTGCTCCCTCTGCACCTGGGTCATAGGTCTGTTCTGATACTTTCACAGAGGAGGCATCTCTCTGTCAAAAATAGTATAACCCTCATCATGTGAGGTTAAGTCAGATGGGGGTTCAAACCCTGGCTCTATCTATGAACTCAGTTTTCTCATATAAGTATTAAAGAAACCTTAAACGTCTTTACTTTCTTCTGTCAGTGAAGTAGGTAAAGGTTTTCTTTCCCCACTTTAGTAGTCTTTTTAAAAGAGAGAGAGAGAGAGAGAGACTGCCATGATTTGAACTATTAGCAAATGCCTTGATTCAAGTGATTAGTTTATAGTCAGTGGAGAGGTACAATGAGATAAGCTTGGACAGACTAGTAAGTCATTTGTTTTATAGGTATTTACTAAGGCTATGTATACTCTTTGCTGGACACTAGAGATAGAAAGATGTATATACAACGAAGCCCAGCAGACTGGACAGAAGCATGGGGCAGGCACTAATGAGTTGGCCAGGATGGGTTGTATATTCGAGTAGGAAGTGAATCCTTGGGTGAGGAGGGTGCCACATACATTCTCCCCAGAGGCCTGACCTCTGTCCTGGCTTCCTAGGAATCTGTGCGTTGACACGGGTTATTTTGTAAAAATACATCAGTAAAATTCTAAAAAGGCAATGCAAACATTTCTCAAATTGATGAAACTGAGGGAGTAAAGAGAGGGGAGTAAATGAGCTTTGCCCAGGAGATGCTATGCAAAGAGGTGGTATTTGAGATGGAGTAATTCTCATTCATTCCACACACTGCCTGGGCACTTACAGCACAGCGCGTGCTCGAGGTACAGCAGGTTTTTATCTGCAATTTACACATGAGGAAAATGAAGTTCAGGGAGGTTAAATCTACAGGCTGTGACGATAATAAAAGTTGTTAGACACATGTTACCAAGGGAGGGTAAGGCAATGCTTTGAAGAGCTTTACAACAAGAATCGAGGCTGGTCTGTTTTCCCTAAAGTATGGAACTGGCAGCAGCCTGATGGACAGTCAGTGGGCGATGCCGCGGAAATGCAGAACCCGTCCAAAGCCTTAAATGAATACCTTCTATGCCACACAGACAAATGCTTAATGAAGCCATTATGATGGATCTCAAGGCTCCCCACCATCCCGGAACATTAGGTTAAACTCTAGGAGTGCAGCTAGACGCACTGGACATATCACTATTTCAGACATAATGGAACTACAGTATGTTCTACATTCATCATTTACTCTCTGAAGATGCTTGAGCTATTTGGAGAAACACTGTATATTAAGAAAACATGACAGATTTCATTAGCAGGAAAAAGCAAACTCTACTGCCTCTGAAATCCTTTCACTACGATTGGTCTTTACCATTGTAATTATTTGAACTATAGATTTAAAAAAGGTTTTTACAGATATATATGATAGTCAAACTTTGTTTTAAACACTACTAACTTACTCTTTCATAATAATAATCCTTCCCAGGGGCGCCTGGGTGGCTCAGTCGGTTAAGTGTCCGACTTCGGCTCAGGTCACAATTTCACGGTTCATGGGTTCGAGCCCTGCGACGGGCTCTGTGCTGACGGCTCAGAGCCTGGAGCCTGCTTCAGATTGTGTCTCCCTCTCGCTCTGCCCCTCCCCTGCTCGCGTGCTGTTTCTCTCTCTCTTACAAATAAACATTTAAAAAAATTAAAAAAAAAATCCTTCCCAGAGTTGCTGTTTTAAAATGGTTTCCTATCAAATGGGCTTTATACTTATGGTCGTTCTTAAAAATTGTCAAAAATTAAATACCAGTATAGCCTTTTCACTTTCTTGAAGGTAGAATCTCAAACTAGTCCTAGTGTAGAGCTATAGAATACATGCCTTTCATGTATATTTATTGGAATCTTAAAAAACAACAAGTTTGAGACCATCTGTCACAGAAATAGATCCAATTATCTTTCTCACACTGTTGAATGGAAATATGTGATCCACACATCTTTTTAAGCAGTAAAAATAGGTAAAACGTTTATACACACACATACACATTATTTTTGTTGAGATGTAATTGACATATTGAATCATTATGTAATATGAAACTGATATATATGTATATTTTGAGAAATGATCACCACGATATGTCAATATGCTATCCGTCACCACAGTTACAAATATTTGTTTATGTGATGAGAACTTTTAAGATACATTCTCTTAGCAACTTCCAAACAATACAGTATTATTAACTATACTTACTATGCTGTACATTACATCCTGATGACTTATTTTATAACTGTGGAAGATTGTTCCCTTTGATTACCTTCACCCATTTCTTCCACTCCTAACCTCTAGCCTCTGCCAACCATGAATCTGTTTTCTGTATTGAGGAGTTGGTTTTGTTTTCTTTTGAAGATTCCACATATAAAGAATATTATATTTGTCTCTCTCTGTTTGACTTATTTTCACTTAGCATAATGGCCTCAAGATCCATCCATGTTGTTGCAAATGGCAGGATTTCTTTATTTTTTGTGGCTGAGTAATATTCCATTGTGTGTGTGGGTGTGTACCCCCCCCCTTTTCTTTATGCATTCATCCATTGATGGACACTTTTCAACTCAGTGTTTTTGTTTCCTTTGGATAAAACCCAGAAGTAGCATTGCTGGATCATATGGTAGTTCTATCTTTAACTTCTGTAGAACCTCTATAGTGTTTTCCATAGTGGCTGCAACAATTTACATTCCCACCAACAGTGCAGAAGGGTTCCCTTTTCTCCACATCCTTGCCAACACTTGTTATTTCTTGTCTTTTTGATAATAGACAATCTAACAGGTGTGGGGAGATATCTCACTGTGGTTTTGATTTGCATTTTCCTAACGATTAGTGAGGTTGGACACCTTCTAATGTACCTGCTGACCACTTGAATATCTTCTTTGAAAATATTTAATCAATTTTTTTTTTTGCTATTCAACTTCATATATTTTGGATATACCTTATCCAGTACAGGATTTTCTCCTGCAGTATAGGCTGCCTTTTTATTTTGTTGATGGTTTACTTTGCAGAAGAATTTTAATTTGATGTCCCACTTGCTTATTTTTGTTTTAGTGCCTACCTTTGCTTTTGGTGTCAAATCAAAAAGAATCATTGCCAAGACTGATGGCAAGTTACTTACCATCTGTTTTCTTCTACTAATTTTATGGTTACAGGTCTTATGTATAATCTTTAATCCAGTGTGAGTTTTTTGGTGAATGATGCATGATAGAGGTCCAGTTTCTTTCTTTTGCATGTAGCTGTCCACTTTTCCCATCATCATTTGTTGAAGAGAATGTCCTTTTCCCATTGTATATTCTTGGCTCCTCTGTTGTAATTTCATTGACTATATATGCATAAGTTCCTTTCTGGGCTCTCTAAATGGTTCCACTGACCTGTGTCGGTTTTTATGCCAGTAACATACTGTTTGGTTATTGTGGCTCTGTAATATGATGCCTCCAGGTGTGTTCTTTCTCAAGACCGCTTTGGTTCTTCAAAGTCTGCTGCGGTTTCAAGTTTTAGGATTGTTCTTTTGTGAAAAATGTCATTGGAATTTTGACAGTGATTGCACTGACCTGTAATATAGACATTTTAACACCATTCTTCCAGTCCATGAGCATGGTATATTTTTCCATTTGTGTATTTTTTACTTTCTTTCATCAAAGTATTAGAGTTTTCAGTGTACAGGTCTTTTACCTTCTTGGTTAAGTTTATCACTAGGTATACTTTCTGATGTAACTGTAAATGGGATTATTTTCTTAATTTCTCTTTCTGATAGTTCTCTATTAGTGTATAGAAATCCAACATTTTTGTATATTCACTTTGTATCCTGCCACTTTACTAAATTCCTTTATTAGCTGTAACAGTTTTTTTGAAATAGAGTCTTTAGGGTTTTCTCCGTATCATCTGTCGGGTCATGTCATCTGCAAATAGTGATGGCTTTCCTTCTTAGCAATTAAAAACACTTTTTTAACACCTATTCATTTTTGAGAGAGAAAATGCATGAGCATGGGAGGGGCAGAGAGAGAGGGAGACACAGAATCCAATGCAGGCTCCGGGCTCTGAGCTGCCAGCACAGAGCCCGATGAGGGGCTCGAACACACGAACTGCAAGATCATGACCTGAGCCAAAGCTAGACGCTTAACTGACTGAGCCACCCAGGCGCCCCTCTTCCTTACCAATTTAGATGCTTTTAATTTCTTGTTCCAGCCTAACTGCCCTGGTTAAGACTTCTAAAGCTATGTTGAATAAAAGTGGTGAGAGTGGCCCACTTTCTGTACATGTAATATATCTAAAATGTCTGTTGACCTAAGTCTTTGAAATCCAGTGTGTATTTATAGCATATCCCAGTTTGCACAAATCCAGTTTTAAGTGTTTAACAGCCACATGTGGCTAGTGACTACCATACTGTTTGAACAGCAGAGATCAAGGTTCTTGAAGGAGAAACCATACTAATCAGTCATCTGTTTCTCCAGGGAACTTTACCTTTGGACTGATTCATTTGCAGATATGTATTCAGACAGTCTCATGTTATAAAGGGACTATTAAATTCAAATGAGCAGATCAAGTCATTTCAAATTATTTCAGCTACAGCAGGAATAGATCAACAAGGACCTGGTCATTTGGCATATGCTCAGCAATAAGAAAAGGACGGAGTCCTCTGCCATCCAAGTTGAGGGCTGAGAAAGATTTAGCAGAACTAGACAAGAAAACCAAAAGCGCAAAACCTAAACAAACCTAAGTTAAAATTACCGATAGAATTCGTCCTGGGTTTTATAAGGAACTCAGTAAGCAGACTCCTGCCAGAACATGTAGCAGGTGGTCTGCTAACTATACTCCTTCCTCCCAGTCATTACCTCTCCCCCCATCCAACCCTGCCATTCCCATCTGAAAGACAACTGAGGGAACCTAATCGCCCACAACCTCACTGCCCCCACCCCAGACACCTTGGCCTGGCATTTAAGGCCTTTCCTCAAATGGCTCCTTTCTCCCACAGAACCTCCTTGCTGTTCCCTTAATAGATGAGGAACTTCCTACTCCTGTGAGAAATTCCCATGTTTCCCCTCCTTCTGGAACATATCCCATATCCTTCCGGTCTCAGGTCAAATGTCAGCCTCTAGCCTGTACAAGCTCTGATTCCCTACCCACTACAGCCCAAATTAATAATAAACGCATACAAAGAAAGAAAGGCAAATGTTAAAGAAGAATGTTAGCAGTTATAAATCTGGATGGAAGGGATAAAGATTTTGCTGTACTATTCAATTTTTCTGTAGGCTTGAGGTTTTTTAATATTAACATTCAGTAATAACATTTGGGAGGAAAGTTAGGAAAAAAGACTAAGAACTCGTGAAGGAAAGTGCCTTCTCCTTGTTCACCTTTACTTCCTCAAAAGCTAAAGTAATGCTGTTAGGAGAATCAAATCAGTAAATGCTCGCTGATTTGAAATGTGTTAAAATAAATCTGAAGTGAAGAAAACGCGCGCTGAATTTAGGAAGCAGGCGTCTGGCCTGTGGTTTGTGCGTTAATGGCAGCACAGAAGGGCCCGTACAGGGGACGCTGGGCGTAGTGTGGAATATGGGAAGGGGTCCGTCCTTTGTCAGCCTGCTGAAGTTCACCAAGGACAGTCTTTACTTACACTCACTGATGCAGGAGGACGGAAAATTAACCCAGATTGTGCCTCGTGTGCCTGGAAAAATGATAAGAGCAGACGTCTTCCTTGTTACCCGGGCCTCTGATAACAAGCCCTCCTCTGTGCTTTCTTTTGGGAGGTTATCTCTGAAGCCCTCATGGGCTGAGGCCTCCTCCCAAGGTGAGCGCTGTCCCCTCTCTCTCCTGCCGGCTGCTCCCCGAGTGAACTCCCGTGTCTGAGGAAGGGCTATTATAATTCCACTCGAAAGTGGCTGCATTTATCTTCATCTCTCGGAAGTCACGTTTCCCTTGCCCTTGGGTTGGAGGCTTCTGATGTTCAATTACTCTTCCATCTCTACACTGCCTGTGTCTCCGCTCAGCCCGCTGTCCCAAAAACAATTAGACCGAGAAAATGCCGCAGCTTGGAGGAACCAAGGCTAATGAGGCCAGTGAGAAAAGGTTTCCCAAGCACTTTCAAACGTTGAGGCTTTTCTAAAATACGTTATTTTTTTTCTTTGTTAAAAAGAATTCTCTAATGTGTTAGATCACTAGCATGTTCTACTCACAGGGTCAGTGCTGCAGTTAAAGAGCCAATCAGACAGAACTGCTTTATGACAGAAAAAGGACAGTCCAAACCCACAAAATGTGGCCTATTTAAAAATGAATGGTCTGTGTAGAAATGGCCCAAGATTTTCAGTATGGAAAGTCCAGATCAGGTGTTTTACTTAAAAAAATTTTTTTTGTTTATTTATTTTGAGAGAGAGAGAGAATCCCAAGCAGAGCCCGCTGCGTGCTTCGAACTCATGAACCGTGAGACCACGACCTGAGCCAAAATCAAGAGTTGGACACTTAACCGGCTGAGCCACCCAGGAGCCCCAGCCAGTGTGTATCAGATTTAAAGGTGTGGGCAAAGAAGGGAATGTGAGTCTGTCCAAGGGCTGCTCTGAGCTGCTTTACTTTGCTCTACTTCCTTCCACTCCTGGGGCCCTGCCTGGCCTCCTGTGGACACTGGCCTGTCTCCCAAACATGCCCACAGGTGTGACAGGGCTGCACGTGGCAAAGCTGACAATCCCGAAGATTCCCATCCCAATCTGTGGCTGACTGGTGGGAGGACATTCGACAAGTTCTTTTGTTCTTCCTGCCTCACTGCCCTCCCTGCAAACAGAGGCAAACTTCCCACTGCAGTATTCCCCTGGCTTTGGCTGACAGTTCTTCTGGTGACCTCAGCATGCAACAATACCTGGCTTCTGTCATCTCCGATACAGCTGTCGTGAACATGAATGAGTTAATGTCTGTGCCGATCTTTGACTTCTGCATGAAAGCACTGAAAATTTGTTGTATTATTGTCATCATTTCACCTGCACTGAGGAAGCTCTAAAGTGGCATTTGCTTCTACCCTTCAAATATCAACAGAGATTACTGTAAGTACATCAAACAAATGGAAATGGCATAGGAGAGGGAAGAAAAGAAGATGGGAGGTAGCAGGGTATAATTACTTAATATCAGTCTCAGACCTGCAGGTGGCATCTACTCAGAATAAGCTAAGGAGACATAACCTGTGCTCTTTGAGATTTTACCAAGTCACATCAGATAACCCCAGACACACAAATCAAAAAAACAAAAGAAAACAAAAAATCCATAAACATTATGCTCAAGAAAAGGCACAGATCTACTGGGAGGAATAAGAGGTCATGAAGGACTATTACTAAACATCTCACTTCTTCCTTATCCCTGGAAGAAGAGACTCAAAGAGTGGCATGTGTGGGGTTGGAAAAAAATTGGTGACACCACCCCCCCCAAAAAAAAAACCCAGAAACTGCTTTGAAGGACATTACTCATTTAATTAAGATTAAGCTAGTCTATAAACCAAGCTTATTCATATTTAAGGCAGAAGATAACCTGTTGTAACAGGATATATGTTCAACTGGTGAAGGTACCTATTAACCTCATCTTTAACCAGATAGGTTTCAACCCACTACAGTGTGTGACAGACAGGTAGGATCTGGATTACAGCTGTCACCTTGAGTGTGGACAGAAGTGGTGAAAGCATGGAAATGGTGAAGGGCAATGACATCAGAGAGTCCAAACCCCAGGGTGGCTGTGGAAATAAAGCTCTGAAAGGGGATGGAGGCCTGGCAAGTCTGCTCTACAGCTGACTAGTGCCACTCTTGGATGCCATGTCAGACACACGCTTTCTGACTTCATTAAAAATAAATTTCTAATATAAACTTTGGTGAACATGATGTAGTCATTAAAGATGACTGTGCAGCATTCCAGAAAAATTGCTGAACCAAGTAAAAGAAAAATCAACATTTCACACGAGATACACTGATCACAACTGGAAAAATGTTTACGCATGTATATTTAAAAAATGAAAAACAATAGAATGACATGCATTTTCATATAAACTAGAAGGAGGAACCACATAAACCATATAGGAAAGACCACCTCCTTAGATCAAAGAGCAGAACCACTTTGAAGAAGTATTTCCAAATTCTGAACATATTCTGAACATAAGGTATATTAAACATATTAGGTGACATGAGGTGATACATATATTAGGTAATATGGGGTTACAAAAAAAAACTATATGTTTACACATACCTCCACACAAAAACATGCCCATATATGAATAAAAAAATCTATTTCCACCCCCTAGGCAGAATTATTGATAAGTTTTAGGAGTGAAGTTTACGATTAAAAGTTGATTCTCCATCTATTTAGAGCTGGGAAGGTCTAGTCAGATGCATCAGAGGACTCTGAGTCCTTGACTTTATAAGAAGTTCTGGAAGATGGGCCACGTAAACCCCTCTGAGATTCTGGCTCTACCTTGGTAAATACACCCAGACCACTGTTCCTCTGAGGAGATGCTGTGAAATGTTCACTTCTCTCAAGATGGCATCCTCCCTGCTGCCCGGGTCCCTGAACTGCCTCCTGACTTCCTCCACTCTAGGTCCTTGTCCACTCTGTCCCTCAGGAGCTCTGCCCCCCCCCCCCCTTAACGTCCTCCATGCTTTAGCCCGCCAGGGCTGTCAGTAGCTGGGTCGCAGCTCCTTAAATGATGGCTGATCTTTCTGCCATCTCTCAGCCTGAAACTGTGAGGCTCCTGAAAATGGAATCCCAGTGGTCACAGTGGCTTTTCCCTGCCTTGTTGAAAAATATTTATAGGACAGGAATAGTAGATGGATGTTTACTATCAAGCAGAGTTCAGTAAATTATGTGGCTGTTTTTGAAACAGAATTTCATTTAATGAGAGCCTGACCACTGTCTTTTAGGAAAAAACAGCATTTGATTTAAGTCAAATGTTTTAGGATTAACAGATATGATTTATCAATAGTAATAAAACAGTGTCTTAGACTTTGTCCATAAACCTATAAATATATATGCTTGTTCCTACTATATTTCATCATGACCTATTTTCATTTTTAATTTCCCCTTACTGATATACAATGATAATATTTCACATTAGGAATAGCTGGCATCTTACTATATGAATATTCTAATGAGCCTGAAAATATTAGCCATCTTTAAAACCAAGCTACTTTATTTCATAATTAATATATTTTCCCCTGCTTTAGTTACAATAATCAATCCATTTTTCAATATTCATACCATGGATCCCTTCCTGATGACAACCTTTTATGGCTGAACTTTCTTTGCATTAACTATCTGCATGCAAAGTTACAGATTATCCAGGCCTCAGATAGATAACTTTCTATTTAAAATGCTCAATATCACTTTGGTGTAGAGGCATGCACATTCTGTCTTATACATTAAATGATGTCTTTTTCTCCCAGTAAGGTACATGACTTGATCTAACTTCTTTTATCACAGAATTTCTAATCCGAAAGAGACCTTTGTCTATCTTGTTCAGTGGTTTGACGTAGATAATAGTGAAGCTGCTTCTACTTTAACCAATTAAGGTACCAACTTCAGAGTTCTGTCCACTAAACTAAGGTGACCTTAGGGAACTGGTGAGGGGCTGTACAGCTTCAGAGAAGTAGACCAAGAACCACTGGTCTGATATCCAGCCCCTTTATTTCAAGGCTGGGAAACCAAATTAAGATATTTTATCGATCTGAAGACGCACAGCACCAGGACCCAGGTCTCCTGATGTCTTCTGTAACAGACTCAAACTATGGAACTTGACATCTTGGAAGACTGTCCAGAACCCTTTTTAGCCAGGCTGAGCAAAGTTATGATTTGCGTTGTATGCCAAGTATTTAAATTGCTTGAAAATGTGGCAGTGCCACCTAATTTTTTTTTTAGACCTTTGTTATGAAAGAGAAGAAAGGGATTCTTGTAGACAGACCAATGTCACGGACTTTAGACCAGCAGCAAAACTGATTCAGAGGTTTCTCATCCCGTATCTTTCAAAGGCCACAAAACATGGGGCACAGACATAAAGTGCTTAAGTGAGACACTTTGTACTGTATTTTCTTATTTCAAAAATGCATTGATTCCATTCCTAAAACACTATAGGAGTGTTTCTTTGTCCATGTTAGCCACTGTTAAATAGTATTAATGGTCTGGACAGTGGGGGAAGAGAAAATGACCCGAAAAATGTCCTTACTGCTAAGGACATGGTTCAATACTTGACTTTTAGCAAACACATTTTGCTACCTCTGTAGAAAACACATTAGATAAAAAGGTGAAAATTCAGGGGTGCCTGGGTGGCTCAGTCGGTTAAACCTCTGACTTCGGCTCAGGTCACGATCCCACGGTTTGTGAGTTTGAGCCCCACCTCGGGCTCTGTGCTAACGACTCAGAGTCTGGAGCCTGCTTCGGATTCTGTGTCTTCTTCTATGTCCCTCCCCCAACTTGTACTCTGTCTCTCTCTCAAAAATAAATAAATTTTAAAAAAAATTAAAAAGGTGAAAATTCAGCTAATCTACATTCACTTTTAATACGGGAATATTATTTCATGGTATAGGTGAAAGACAAAGTACAGACTTCATAGATCAATTTCCCTAGATTTACAAGTATTGTTGGAGAAAATGAAAAACAAGTTCATTTGTACTTAATTGCTATATTTGCAACTACCAGGAGGAAAAAACTTTTCAAAATATCTGACATTATTCCCCCAACATGATGACTATACACTGTATACTGAAAAAAATCATTCTTCAAAAACAGTTACACAGTTTGTAGAAGCTGGATTTACATCAAAGCTAGAGGTTAAGTCCTATTTGGCATGATACAGACAGATTTACGACTCTAATCTGTTTGGTAAAACAGTCATTACTGAAATTGAACTAATTTTAAAAAACGTAAGTCAGGTGTACGTGTAGAAATAGCTTGAGAGTATCTCCGATTTGGCCCTTCGTGGTGCTGTGCTGAGCCACTCATTTCGGTATAGTCGGTAGTGGACCAGTAGTTACAATTGTGACTTCTCGCTTTTCTACTCCTAATTAAAGACATTTTTTTAAAGAAGCAATCTGGGAGATGTCCCTCCCTTACTCCATATAACATCGCGACCATTTGGAAAATGAGAGTGTTTCATCTGGGTTCTCTTGGGTCTCGTGGATGAACACTCACCCAAATGTCTCTGATGTCTTCCGAGTGTTAGCACGTCCCTTGCCGCAGAGGTGATGGACACTGCACACTCAACAGGAGAGTTTTGCCAAGATGTGACTATAGATTGGCTTCTACTTGGGCACTGGAGGCCATCTGATGGATCTAGAGTAACAGCTGCCTCTGATCTTGGCCTTGGGGCAGCTTCACTTGCAAGTAGTGGCCATGAAGCCTCTTGTGCCTCAGTCTAGTAGTGCTGGGGTATCCCGCGTATCCCGTTTTGCACTCATGGAGGGATGACACGGCAGTGATGCCCGTCCCCTCCCCTCAGGGTCAAAGGGCCATTTCCTACAATGCGTACTGCAGGGCTTTGCCAAGATGTAGGCATGAATCTGACTGACAAAATCTCTCTCTTCTGGCTCTCATTCCATAGAAGTCTTATCCTTCCAAATAAATCCAAGGATACAAACAACCTATCCCATCCCCTGTTTCCCTGTCAAGGGATGAAGAAACCATCGTGGCTGACTGTGTCTTCCTTTCTTCTTTAAGAGAGATGTTTAGACCTGCTGGAGAATAAGGAGGAACATCCTCCAGATCTAAGCATAATTTTAGGCATCTGGTTACACCTCTGCCTGTGGCACCCTCTTTGCAATTTCAAGTGAGACAGTGACTGGTGTCTTCTTGATTCATGACTTAAATATGCTTCAACATTCTGTATTAAATTGGCCAATTCAGTCGGTCTTTTTCTCCCAATGGTGACTGAATTAAAAAAAAAATTTTGAAATCAAAAAGGAATAGTTTTTTTTTTTTCTTAATACTTGTTCCAAATGTAAACTGCCTTTTAAAATAGTAGTTAATCCTTTATGGCTCTTACATGCAATGCAAGAATCGTGGTGTGTTTTAGGATTAGTTAATGTGGCTTATGTAAATGATTTTATAGGTCATGAAAAAATACATAAAATCTAAGTAAAAAGGATTCTTTTTTTAATAAAAGACTCATGTATTAATCATATTGAACCTTATTAGATATCTACCAGGCTTAGAGATGTAAGCTCACGACCCTCAAACGCAGAGGTTTAATGCACCACTAAATTAATACACTGGTACACTCTGCAGGCAGAGACATTAAATTTTTAACAGTGCAGTTGACTGCATGTAGTTCAACCTTCAAACACGTTGCTTGTGAAAAACTGCAGAAGACACACTCTGGTATGTGATGTATGTTACTGGGTGCTCAAATGCTAACATAAAAGGATCTACTTTCTGTTTGGATTTAGCCGAAACCCAGGGTACAAAGGAGTTTACACAGCCTCAGCAACAGTTACAAAGCCATTCAGGAAATACAAAACCAGCAGAGTATGTTCTGGGCTAAGATCCTCCTATATAGCTAATTTATGACATTTGGAGTTTCAGAGATAGTGGTAATTACAACGGGGAAGAAAAAAAAATTGCATCATAAAGGCCTGTCTCTTTTTGTCAAGACTTTAGTAAATTTCTATTGGGTCCAGTGAATTACCATTTTAAGATGCTTAAAAAAATCTGACTCTTTGTATATCACCCTTGAATTTTTTTTTAACATTGTAGAAAAATTATGAAAAAGCCCCAATTACTGTAAGCTACATGGACATTCATATGCTTTATTACATACAAGAGTACTTCTTAGGGTTAGAGTGGGAAGCTGAATGTATACGGCTTGAAAAAAATTCTTAAAACTGCCATTGTGTTAATCTGTTTTTAAGTATAAAATTACTGTGAAAATCAGACATTAAGGGTGATCTTTTTATGCTTATTAAAAGGAGTCATGAGTTTAAAAAAGGTAAGAAACACTAGAATAAGCATGCATTCAAGAAGATTGTTGGAAGGGGCTGCTGCAATCCATTATTTGTGTGGTAATGGACTGGCTATGCTCCACAGTTTGAGACTCTGTGACATTATAACACACACTGGCAAGGCTCCTAGCTGGAGTTGAGGGTTCACTGTATGTGCAAATTCAGAGCCTCTGTGTTATTAGCAAAGAACTTTATTAAAATGAAATTAGGAAAGCTATTTTAAAGTTATGCTGTGGGTTATTCTCAATTCATAGAATACAGTTTGCCAATTCGAGAAACTCCAATAAAAATAAGAGATCCCCAAAGGTACCTCCCTAATTGTTTATACAATTATACAAAAGTATTAATATTAAAAATAATATTTCTGCAGTTTTCTCACTACTCAGAATCTTGTAAGCCCAGGAGAAACTACGTTTGTTTTGCCCTCCATTATACTATATACTTAGCATAGTGCCAAGTACACTGTGGACTTTCTATAAATATTTATTGAATGAATAAATGAATACATGAATAAAACAACCAATATAAGGACTAAGAATGACTTTGGTACCTAGGAAAAACAATATCTGATCTGAAACTGGGTGTCTGTTCTACAAACATCCACCCAGGCCATGTGCCTCGCTGTCAGATGATTCATCCAGAAAGTCAAGACAGAGACCAACCACACTCCTTTGGTATCGATTCCCCCTGAACTTTCATATCAAGGTTGATCTTTTACAGACTCAAAAGAGACCCACCCCTTTCTGAGAATGCAGCATCCCTTAAGTGTTAATTTACTAACTGAAGCATACCCACCCCAGGTTTTCCAGAACTTACTTGATATTGCTTCTAGGCCACCTTACCCTACCCAGGTGTGTGCACGGGGGTGCATGGGGAATGCTCGCCTCAATGGCAAAACCATTGCTACCCATTTTCTCTCCCTCTCCCCTTTGAGATAATATATCAGCAACTTCAGATGATCTTTGATCCATTAAGTACCACACGTCGAAGGATGGAACTCTGAGAAGTATCGTGTTTCTGATCAACTGAGTGTATTGTTAAGCTTTTCATTTTAGCACATTAATGGAGAAGTCATGACTCTTCCTTGCTGGTAACAAGGTGTTTCCCTCACTGGATGTACAAAGCACTTTCTCTAGGGCTCAGTGGTTTTACTACTGGAGGAAACATACCATTAAATTTTCCTGTCAGGCAGTGAGGAGAAGAGAGATTCATTATGTAAAGAGAGGCAAGGTAAAGGTTTACTATATAATCAATCAATGTTAATACACCCTTGTTTCTCTTATCAGGGAAACTGCCCCTCAAATATCTTTTAGGAACAAGGAAATTTCTGGGATAGAAACAATAATCCTAAAAGTATGCACACGGTGACATACCATTAATCATAATGTGTATCATGCCCTATAGTTAATACGTTTATAAGTTTAAATTCTCCTTAACTTCTCTTAAGCTATAACAGCCAATATGAATAATAGGTATTCGTAATAGGTTTATTATGTTTCTAGATAGTTCCATGGAGTAATTAATGGAATGTCTGGGTCAATGTCCTGCATGATTTGAACTTTGTGATTCTAGATTTGAAAAGGAAATTTGCAGTGTGCTTGACATAATGGCTGGTTCTCCGATCAATGAAAACGGAAGTACACTGGGGTGACGTCCAGCCTGAGGTTGCTGTGAGAGCCCACGCAAGTCCTTTATCCTGTCTGGGCCTCAGTGTTAAGGGTGTAAAATAGGCAGTTTGTGTCTTAGGTCCCGATCCACTGGTCAGAGAGGCCCCGCTGGTGCTCAGCTTCCACAGCTTGGGTTTACCTTCTGGGAGGTTGAAAATGACGTGATACAGTTTACTTTTTTTAATTTTATTTGTTTTTGACAGAGAGAGACAGAGTGTGAGTGGAGGAGAGGCAGAGAGAGAGAGAGGGAGATACAGAATCTGAAGCAGGCTCCAGGCTGTGCTGACAGCTCAGAGCCTGACGTGGGGCTCAAACTCACGAACCCGGAGATCATGACTTGAGCTTAGCCGACTGAGCCACCCAGGCACCCCATGTGATGCAGTTTAAAAAGTAATTCCTTTACATTACAGCATACACTTCCATTTTGATTCCCGAAATGTATTCCTACAAATTCCCTTACCTCCACTCCACTATTCTCTCCGGTCCTACATTCTTTTAACGAAAGGAACAATAGGTTCCAAATAGAAGGTCATTCTAACTTCATAATAATAAAGTGGGTAAGAGACTGAATAAACACACAGTCAACGGTCAGACCGTATATAAAACAGAAGTCTGACCCACAAGCTGCGGAAACCAGCCCAGGGGGCCAGCCTGCCATACGGCAGGCTTGTAGGAAGTCGGAGTGCTATTTCCGTGAACAATCCAGGAAGCCGAACAATAACTCAGTGATAACTGGCCCCAAACGGGCAGGGCCTGATTAATAACTGATAGCCTCCCTAATTTTTGTCTCGGTTTCTAACTTTAAGACCAAGCAAAGAAAGAGCCAAACATGCTCCTCTCACCAACCACACATGGGCCGCCCCTCCGGTAGTCAGCCCGCCTCCAGATGCTCCATACAGACTCCGCGATCAGGGCAGACCTGAAGTCTTCCATTCTTCTCATCTAATGTTTTCCAATTCCTCATCTGCCTTTGTGTCTGGGCCAAAATGAGTCACTCCGCAAGTGACTCTGAATAGTCTGCTTATTCTCGTTTGGTTGGTGTTCATTTATTTCCACAGTGAGAATTAAAAAGGACACAGAGAAAGCTCTCAACTTCAACTGGATTCTCAACTGAAGCAATCTTTCTGTGTTTCTTTGGTTAGTTATTAAGTTCTTGATAGCTACTATTTAAAAATGTCCACATATCTACGATGCCTTACATGTCTATAAACCTGACACTTACTTAATACTATACTAATCTACTCTGGGCCTATGACTCTACCCCAACCTCTCGGGGGAAAAAGCAGCCCAAAACAACTGCTTCAGCATCTTGTCAATATTCACTCCGAACATCAATAGTTTCATCCATGCGGTTCCTCCTTTTCATCCAGTCACGACAGAAAAGGAAACACTTCCCGGTCCAGTGCTGCGGATCCCGTCGCCCCGCGCCTTCCCACAGCTTTGACCAGAGTTTGCCACTCTCTGTTTCTTCCGGCACTTCCCATCTCTTTCTGAGAGCACTCCCACGTGCTCAAGTCTCTACCATCATAAACTCCATCACCCATCATTGTGTCTCTCTTCACCACTTTGGTAGAACCCCAACACAAATTACTTACCTGCCCTTCAGTTCCCACCCAGTCTACAATGGCAGGTTCCACACCCCAGTTAATCCACTGAAACTGTGCTAAGATTACCAATGACTTTGTTCGTCCTAAAGACAAAGTGTATTGTCGGGGCCTGCTACTGTGACAGATGTGTGGTACAGACTCCACTTTCTTGATTTTTTCGCTCTGAAAACAGCCCTGCGTTGTTGAACTGTGGTCTGGCGTTAGCTTTACCTGAATCCTCTCTTCTCATCCTCATAACAACCAGATAAACGTCAGTCTTATTACTATTTTGGAGATGAGGGCTCACAGAAGTTAAATCTGTCCGTGCAGAATGCACATCTAATGCTCGTGTTCCTCCCCACGGTTCATCCTTGCTTTCTCCCTCCAAGATAACAATGGCAGTAGACAGGAAAATACTTTGAAAAACCCAGATTTTTTGTACATTTCCCGCTGCATGCAGGAAAAGCTCATTATATGTTGACTATTATTTTTCTGCCACTCCAAACCATGCCTTATCCATGGAATATACTCCATAAATTCTGACTAATTAAATGTGTCCAGAGAGGTCAGAACAATGATGCTATAATAACTATATCTGCTGAGAGGTGGGGCTTGCTGGGGTTTAAAGGCAAGCAGGGCATCCTCCATGACCTCGAAGCCTCCAGAGGCCTTTACCTGGTCACACTGATTTTAGAAAAGAACAAGAGAAACCTTTGTATTTTTCCTTTCTCCTAAATATGCACTCACTCATTTCTAAAAAGGCAAAACTATAAATGGTGGTACTGGGTAACTAGTTATATTTTTGAGAAAAATATTTACCTTTATCTCATTATGGCAAGTATCGGTTGGTAGGCGTGAACCGAGGGGGAGAGCGGTTAAGTCTTTCCTATTATTGAACATGTTTAAATATTGAAGTTCATGAGATTTAACTTTGAAAATGTGCTACTGTAGGAAAATGAAGTGTAATTACAGAGTTGAGCAAAACAAAAGAGGACGTAAGAGCATAGATTTACTGATTTACTATCTTGCCTTCCCTCCCACTGGAATCAATTTATGGCGGATAGAGAGGATAAAGACAGCTGGAGGAACAATAGGTCGTTAACACAAATGATAAGGAAAGGAACTCCCTTCACATTTCAGGAACTGAGCCAAGGGAGAAAATTAGAGCAAGATACTGTATTTACACCACACTGTGTAACAGTGCTCATGTAATTGTCTGAGCTCCTCAAAAATGCCTACTAAAATAAAGCATTAGTATCTGTCATTCTGTCTAAATATTGTTAAATGCTTACGAAAAAGTCCCAAAAGACAGTTGCCAGTTTGCCAAGTTCTATAAAGAATTGCTTACCAACTGGGAGATGTTTTTCCTTAGTGTAAGAACAAGGAGATATGACAGGATACATCCTGTTACAGACACTGTGTTACTTTAATGATGTTGCCCTTAAGGAAAGAAAATTATACCAAGAGGGGGGAAAAAAAAACCCATAGGAAGCAAACAGTTCACTAGGTGCCGACTTTAAACAAAGAATGGATTTCTGGCCAGAAATGCAGTATAGGCAAAAATTTGGCAAGAAGCCTATAAATTAGATAAAAGGAGTTTAACCTCCAAAGTAGAGGGGAAAGGAAAACATCACCCAAACGAGCTGCCAAAGGCAGGTACCACGGACGGATGCGATAGCTTTCTGGATGCCATACTGACGTCACACAGATGTTCTGAAATTCTCATGAAAGCTGGCTGAGAGCACTGCTTATGGATTAGGTCCTGTCTTCTGACAGCAAAGTACCTCCCAAACAGCAGGATTCTTTTATCATCACAGACTAAATATTGGGTTTTTTTTTTAATGTTTATTTACTTATTTTGAGAGAGAGAGCAGTGTGCATGTGTAGGGGAGGGGCAGAGGGGAGAGAGAGAGAGAGAATGAATCCCAAGCAGGCTCCAAGCTCAGCAGAGCTGAATCCCATGAACCACAAGATCGTGACCTGAGCTGAAATCAAGAGCCAGATGCTTAATTGAAGGAGCCACCCAGATAGCTCCAAGGAAGTCATAGCTCTGAGGAAGACACCTATTTCAGGGGATATTTTTAAAGACGGGAAGACAGAAAAGCTAAAGATCTGGAAGATCACAAAACCAAAAGGTGCTAAATTCAGTAACACAAGGGGCCCTGAAAGCTATGTTGGGAGCAAAGGGGAAAATAAAAAGACTGATTTCTGCTTGGAGAGGGTGATGCAGCCTCAGCTACTCAACTGATACTTTCTTTCACTGTCTCCACGAGGGCAACGGTCGTCTGTGCTGTCTGCGGGAAGGCGGCTCCAGGCTTGGGAGGTTATCAGAATCCGTCGCTGGACTCAGGTCTTTGAAAACAGTGTCCAACAGTGACTCCTGAGTAATGGTTCCCTTTCAGAGACTATAGTTTTATTTTTGTATACTGTCGAGAATAACACAGGGCAACATGGGCTAAGGATTACACAGACAGATTAATTCAGATGTGTTCAGTATCTTTCTCAAAGAGCACTGATTATTGGCTCCCCGGGAAGGCCCTGAATGATACAGGATTCTGTCCTTGCTGCTGTCCTGTTCAACTATGTATCATCGCCTTGGAATAAAGCCAGTGAGATTGATCTGTAGATGACAAAATACTCAGAGAGGTAAACTTAAAAGAGTCAAGATCCACTATGATCCTGGTAAGTTAAAGCTTGTACAAGCCAGAAGCAGTGGAAAGATTATATACTTTAAAAGGGTGAATTTTATGGTGTGTGAATTATATCTTGCTAAAGCTGTTCTATAAAAACAAACAAAAGCAAAGGAGTATGTTTAACTGGAAAATGTAAAGCCACATATAAGAAAACAAACATCCTGGACGGGAAAAGCTTAACTGGTGATAGTCCCAGGAGTTGGTGACAGTGCTGGGGGCTGAGTAGAATGAAATCAGTATCAGTCAGCAGCATGGTCTCCTGCAGTCTAAGTTTCCTGAGGTGCAGACATGCGGTTAATCCTCAGCACTTAATATGTTTGCAAAGAGTAGATGCATAGTCAATACTTGAGGGGCACCTGGGTGGCTCAGTCGGTTAAATATCCAACTCTTGATTTTGACTCAGGTCATGATCTCACGGATTCTTGGGGTCGAGCCCCACATCAGGCACTGCACTGACAGCACAGACCCTGCTTGGGATTCTCTCCCTCTCTCTCTGCCCCTCCCCTGCTCATGTGCTCTCTCTCTCTCTCTCAAAAGAAAAATAAAAACCTTCACTAGTTGTTAAATATGTTGCTTAAAAACACAACAAAACACAAGAAAAACAAAATCTAACACAGCCTTAAAGTACAAAAGCTTAATTACAGAAGTTCTTTTCTAATTAAAAAATCTAACACAGTAAAAAGACTAAAGCAAACCCCAAAATGTTAATAGTGTATTAGAAGATTATGGGGAAATTGTGATATTCAAATTTTATATTTCTGTCTCTTTTCCTTGTAATCTGCTTTTGTAGGATGGCGGGGGCCAGGGGGAATCCCTGCTGTCCCCTTCCCCAAGGCTGTATGACACCGAGTGCTATAGACTGTGTACCCCCAAAGTTAATATCAAGATCCTAACCCCCAAGGTGATGTTTTAGGGGGTTGAGGTTTGGGAAGCGATTAGGCCATAAGAGGCAATAGTCATTCATGGAGCCCTCACGAATGGGATTCATACCCTTATAAAAGAGACCCTAGAAGGGATGCCTGGGTGGCTCAGTCGGTTGAGTGTCCAGCTTTGGCTCAGGTCATGATCTGACGGTTTGTGAGTTCGAGCCCTGCATCTGGCTCTGCACTGACAGCTCGGAGCCTGGAGCCTGTTTCGGGTTCTGTGTCTCCCTCTCTCTCTGCTCCTCCCCTGCTCGTGCTCTGTCTCTCTCTCTCTCAAAAGTAAATAAATAAACATTAAAAAAAATTTAAAAAAATTAAAAAAAAAAGACCCTAAAGAGCTCCCTCAGCCTTCTGACCATCTTAGGACACAGCAAGAAGACTAGCTTCTGTGAACCAGGAAATGGGTCCTCACTAGAAACCAAATCTGCCGGTACCTTGATCTTGGCCATCCCAGCTTCCAGAACTCTGAGAAATACTTGTTTATAGGCCACTTACCCATAGTATTTTGTTACAGCAGCCCAAACTGAGACACAGAGTATGTTGAAACATTGATCCTCTTTAAAATTATGTATGCTACTTTAGGGGTGCCTGGGTGGCTCAGTCGGTTAAGGGTCCAACTTCAGCTCAGGTCATTGTCTGTCTGAGGGTTCGAGCCCCACATCGGGCTCTGCACTGACAGCTCAGAGCCTGAAGCCTGCTTTGGATTCTGTGTCTCCCTCTCTCTCTGTTCCTCCCCCACTCACGCTCTGTCTCTCAAATGTCTCAAAAATAAACATTGAAAAATTTAAAAAAAAATCATGTATGCTACTTTGTTTTATCTTCATGTTTTTAAGTGTATATTTAGGTCTTTTCTCTTCCCCTAAACTGTGGTCACCCTGATTGCAGACGTGATATTGTATTAGCCTTTTTCACAGTCTGATGACAAGGACAACACACCTCAAGTTCCACCGCCTCCTCTTGCAAATGCTAATATAACTAAACTGGGGGAAAGGACAGAATTTTATGCATGTAGTCGCTCTTACGTCATCCTAATTTGATCTACTTGATGTATTTTCTGTAAAAAAAAAATAACTGAAAAAATTAACACTAGGACTTAAAGTTTAGGCTAGATACAATTCTGGAAGTCTCCTCTTTTTTATTATCGGAGAGGAAAAATCATTCTGGTGGAACGCTGACTTTCCTTTTTCAGCGCACGTGACTGGTAATTTGTCGGCTGTCACCGCGGTGCCCCTGATGGAGGGCTGTCTGTCATGTCTGAGTATCAATTGTACTGCACACGATCTCACCTCTCTCTCAATTACGAAAGTCGGCACAGCAATAAACAGATGAAAACAAAGACCACCTGCTTGGGTAGAGACACTGACCACAGGGCAATGGGAAAAAATATCCTAAGATCTTTATTTCTGGACAAACTTAGAAGGGAGGTGGCTGTTTATCTTCCATAGTCATGGGTATTTTCTGGGCCGATGGCTGCTAAACAAAGCATATCCTCTGGGGCTTTAGGACTCCGTATTCGTAAGAGATTATATTTCTCCCACTGGTCATGAAAGAACCAGAAGTTAGCAACTACCACCTCCAGCCTTGAATAGCTTGTTGAGGTTGTGGGTTTGTCTAGAAGGGCATTAAAGTGAATCACAAAATAATACAAACCCACAGCCAACCAACCCTATTCCCTTTCTAAGCCACATTTCATCTCTCTCATCTCCCATTTTTAAGACCTACATCCAGAAGAGCTTTAATGGGAGAAGGGGAGATGAATCCAAGGCCGGGGGAACCAAACCTCCATCGTCTTGGTATCGCTGTCAGACATGTTTCAGTTGAGCAAATGTGATAGCGTGTGGCCATGTGAGCAGACTGCTTTAGAGTGTCTTGACAAGCACAACCAAATCAGCTCAGAAAAAGGAGTCTAAGGACTCAAAATAGAGAATTAAGGTTGCATGCGTAGGCCACAATATTCCTAATTTTGTGCAAAATATTCCTAATTACGAAGTTCTAAGGATGTATTTAGTCAGAGATAAATATTTAGTTTAAGATTTAAAAACAAAGCAAAATAAGCCAGGACCAATTTGTGGTAGGTGGAGTTGCAGAAAGGTATGATGGATGAATTAGAATAATTGAATTCATTTAAGAAAGTAAATGTACCCTAAAATACTTGAAAATGGTTTGTTTCTCCAAATAGTTTAAATGACCCATTGTTTACTCTGCTATGCAAATTCTTTCTCTTTAGATAATAAAAGGGTTGATGAATAATCACACAATCCAAATTAGTGACATTTAATTTAAAGAATCATTAATCATACCACCTTCTAATGTTATAATCATAAACATTAGAAGCCACAAAGTCCTTTGTCCTATCCAGCCCTCATGACTTATTCTAGATGAGACTATAACCCTGTGTAATTACAGGTGACACATTGTGAATCCACTTTTGAATTTGAGAATTAGCACCAAAGCTCAGGACAAGAAACTGTGGCCTACTCAAGTTTCTCTATGTATCTGGCTATCCTCTCTTTAATAGCCACAACATTTGTCCTGCCTTTGGCTGTTCCAGTCGTTCCCTAAAACCTACTACTCACCTTAAAGCAATTACAATCCACAATGCACCACTCACTGT
Source organism: Panthera tigris (assembly GCF_018350195.1). Lineage (NCBI taxonomy): Eukaryota > Metazoa > Chordata > Mammalia > Carnivora > Felidae > Panthera > Panthera tigris. Next base: position 156,535,119 of record NC_056661.1, read on the forward strand.
GCTTTCGGTGCAAAATGTGTATTCTTGGGTGTGCAAACACAGGGAGAAGAGATGGTCTGTAAGCTCTTCCCTATTTAAGTAGTATTCCACCACATACGCTCAATGTCACCGCAATATTTATGATTTGGCAAAGTGATATTGTCTTCTGAGAGACACATTTATGGGCCTAGAGAGAACCTGATGAAGAAAGATTTTAATTCCAGAGTATTAAGCAATAGGGAACCACTGTGTAAATTTTTATAAGGGCTGATTGGATGAAAGCAGTATTTTAGGAATATCTGACAACCGTGATAGAACATACCAAAGTAGGAGCTGGAATGAAGTACTTCTGCATCAAACCCAAATACACTGTTGCTCTGCTAAGATGATAACTATTTATCCTTTGTTAGCAAAAAGCCGAGGCTTTAAATGATTCTTCTGAAAGCATGAACTATTTATGTTGACGGATGTAGTCAAGTGCCCACATGAGAAAATGATGCTTGAGAATGTCTAGCTAGTAGTGTTTAATGGCTCAGTCCGGGAGCTCATGATTAGCAGAGCACTGATCTCCATTCTTGTGGCCAAGGTAGCTGCATTCATTCGTTTCTCCAACAACTGTTTTCTGCAAAAAATGTTTTCAAATACCTACAGCTATAAGTGGAAGCTGATCAATTAAAAACAAAGTACCGACAGTGAAGAGGTTTCTACAACTTGATCATTTCTTGAGTAGAACAATTAGGGGACGGAGACGTGAAAGCCAAAAGCTGTATCCGTGTCATAGGTTAAGACTGTTGATACACGAGGTATCGAAAAACTAAAGCCTTTTGTCTTCAAGACGTTCACTTAATGACATTATGAATTTACCTATATTATCTTTAAAAACCCTTTTTAATGTTTATTTTTGAGACAGAGCGTGGGCAGGGGAGGGGCAGATAGAAAGGGAGACACAGAATCCGAAGCAGGCTCCAGGCTCCAGGCTCCCACAAACCGTGAGATCGTGACCTGGGCCGAAGTCGGACGCTTAACCGACTGAGCCACCCAGGCGCCCCTTACCTATATCATCTTACTATTTATCACAGAGGCTTTCTTGGTCCAGAATTTGGTCCAATTCTGCAGGAACGTTCACCGAGAGCAGACTGTCCTTCTCCGTCCCTTGACACGGGCTCGGCTGTGTGACTGTTTTGGCCGATGGTATGCAGACAGAGGGGACAGCGTGCCAGGTGAGGCCTTGAGAGGCTCTGCACGCTCGCCGTCTTGCGTGTCTGCCACTCTACTGAGAAGAACTTGCTGGCACCAAGCCCACCGAGAGCCACGAGGAGCGTGGCCATCTGGGTGTTCCATGGATCTCTTCTAAGAGGCCGAGTGGCGCCACACCAGGTGCCATGAAACCAGGGCCGTTTCAGATCGGCCAAATCGTACCTGAGACGCAGGTGCACGAGCAAGAGCAATGACGGGGTTTTAAATCACGGGGTTTTGAGGAAGCATAAAACACGGCACGTTTGGGCCAACAGCTAGTGCACCCAGTGGCAGATCACTGGAATCGAAGTTTGCAAGCTCATACTTGAATGGAAATGTTATTTATCACTTTTTGCCCCTTGTTCCACCAGGCACGACACTGTCAACATAAAGAACTTAAGTCTGTGTGATTTTGTGCCCTGTTTATCGTCTTTCTTTTTTTCCGCTTGGTTTATCTACCGTGGCTTCCCACTGCCTTTCATGCTTCTTGTTGGTATGTGCGTAGTTTCCTATTTTGGAAATGTTTTTTCCATTTTTCTGACATTCTGTTTTCTTTTCTTGGAAACCCCAAGTCTTTCGAATAATGCTTTCTCTAACACTTCTTTCTGCCTTAAGATCCTTACCAACTTTGAGGGGAAAAGGAAACCGTAATAATCTGTTATTATTCTTACTCTGACAATTTAGGAATATCTGCAGAAACTTGCGGTGTTTTTGCTGTTGTTGTTGTTAATAGAAGTTTATACATCAGAACGCATGAATGAGAAATGCAAAGTCAGAAACATCCCCCACGAAGTGCTTTGGACACTCTGACAGCTACAATTTATCAACATAAATTACTGTGCTTAGCAGCGAAGCTTTTGTCACAGGGAGACAGGGCGCTTCCTAAATTGCCCACTGCCCTCTTTAATAATAATCTTAGTTTTTACCATCCAGATATCCCAGGATAAAAGACACCTCGATGCAGCCAGAGATAGAAAAAATCAGATTTTATGGACATCACTGCGAGCATCCACTTGCTACTCTATTCGTCTTCAGATTAGTCTTTTCCCCTCCGTCTACGTGTGGCAATAGATTAGTACTTAGGCCAGAAGGGAAAGTTTAGCAGTAAACAGGTCGGCCTGTCTGTCGTCTCCTTTTCCTTTTGATCAAAGAGAAGACTTCACAGAATTCACTGTCAGTCTCTTAGTGGTGGCTTCTGGCAGCAGCAGGTGGAGAGAACCCTTTCATCCGCTAGCATCACACCAGCAAAGTGATTCTAAAATGCTGACCTTTACCATGTGCTCCTAAAGGCACCAGTAGTTGCTAAATAGTATGGCTAAGTGTATTTAAACTGCTTTAGACAATTTAAGCACTATTTTTTCTCATTTTTTTAAAAAAAGTATGAATCTACCTTTTTAGAGATATTTGAGATACATTACCACACAGTAGCAGAGTTTCATACATATTCGTAAAAGTCTAGTTGGGGTTTTTTGGATACAGTCGAATTCCAGTGGACTTCTCCAACAAAGCAGGTGAGAGGAAACCTGGTCCTGGACCTACCACTTAACTCCAAAGCCCGTGCCCTACTGCACCACGCTATCTTTGAAGGAAGCTCCTGCCCACATGATCCACTCCTTGAAAGCCAGTTTTAAGACTGCTATCCGTAATGCCAAATTTTGGAGCTACCTTCCTCCAGGATTACAAGAACAGAAACTTCTGGTTTAGGAATTGTAAAACAGGCTCATTAAGAATCAACAATCTGCATACTTAGTAAGCTTTCTGCCCTTATAAGCTGTGCCACAACCCAAAGAGGGTTGTAGAGGTACGAGCAAAGTTATTTACAGCCAGTTTCTGAGTACTTGCAATTTCATTAGCTGTCAACAGATGTACCACAGTCTCTAGCTTCAGTAAAGCACGGTCAGCAGCAAGGGGCTGATACACAGAGTAATAGCTGCCCCAAGATGTCCATCTCCTGAATCCCCAGAACCTGTGACTGTGCACATTACGTGGCCAGGGTGGGTATAGGCTGCAGACAGAATTAAACTTTCCAATCCACTGACCTTAAATAGAGAGATTACCTTGGATTATGCAGGTGAGCCCAGTGTAATCACTAGGGTCCCTTAAAAGAGGAAAAGAGAGAGGAGGTCAAAGTGACATACTGTTAGACTTGATCTAGCATCCATAGCTTCAAAGATAGAAGAAGAAAGCCAGAAGCCAAGGAATGTAGGAGGCCACCAGAAGGGGCCAAGGTCAGAGGCACAGATTCTTCCCCAGACTCTCCAGAAGGAAACATGGGTCAGCTGATACGATGGGCTCAGTGAAACCCACTTTGGATTTCTGAATTGCAAACCTGTACAATGAGGAATCTGTGTTGTTTTAAGCCACTAAGTTTATGGCAATCTGCTACAAGATCCATATGAAATGAATATAGGTTACCATCTAAATTATGGGTAACTGAGAGACAAGAATGTTAAATGTAAAACAGCATCTTATTTCAATAAAAATAGCTTGATTCAAGAATAGAAAAGTGCAAGCAGCCAAAGAAAAAATAAATTGGACTTCGTCAAAATTAAAAACTTTTTTCTTCGAAGGACGGTATCAAGAACATGAAAAAACAGCCTCCAGGAAAAAAAGTATTTCCAAAATCATATATCTGATAAGGGTCTATTAACCAGAATACATAAAGAACACAACAGTAAAAAGAAAAGACAACACAACTTTTGAGAGGGCAAACGACGTGAATAGGTATTTTTCCAAGGAAGATGTACAGTTGGCCAACATGCATATGAAAAGATGCTCCACATCTCTGGTCATCATCGTTGGGAATGCACATCAACACCACAGTGAGATACCAACGGACACCCATTATGATGGCTATTTTTTTTTAAAGGAAAATGTTGGTGAGGATGTGGAAAAAAATGGAACCTTTACACACTGCTGGTGGAAACGTAAAATGGTACAGCCACTGAAGAAAGCAGTTGGGCAGTTTCTTCAAAAATTAAATATGGAACTACTATATGATCTAGCAGTGCTACTCCTAGGTGCACACTCAAGAGGAACGCAAAACGTAAGCTCACGCAAAATCCTGTACATGGATGTTCACAGCAGCATGATTCATAATAGGCAAAAAGTGAAAACAGCCCAAATGTCCACAAACATAAATGGGTAAACAGAATGTGGTATATCCATACAAAATGGAATATTACTCGGCCATAAAAAGAAATGGGAGTACTCTTACATGCGACCATTGATTAAACCTTAAAAATTTTATGCTAAGTGAAAGAAGCCAGACACAAAAGGCCACACATTGTATGATCCTCTTTATATGAAATGTCCAGAATGGGCAGATCTACTCTCTGTCTCTAGACGGAGAGTGGGAGAGCGGTTGCCAGGGAAGGGAAGAGTGACGTACTGGGACTGAACGCTGATAGATACACGGTTTCTTTTTGGCTGATGAAAATGTTCTGCATAGCACGGTGAATATACTAAAAACACGGAGTTTTATATTTTAGAGTGGCATGCTCTGTCTCTGTCTCTCAAAAATGAATAAACGTTAAATAAATACCTAGATAGTAACCATTACCTTGTCACCTTGAGTTAAACAGACATTGTTAGTGGAGTAAATCTGTGTTTTCCATGCACTTAAAACCCCCAAACGCTGTCCTTGATCTTATTATGAACCCAACTTCGATTGGAATAAGAACATTACCTCGGCGTTTTTAATTCCTTCAGTTGATCTGACTTTCTGAAGTGCTTTCTCCGTTTTAGTTTCAAGTCCTAACTCTTGCCGTTTTTGTATCTTCTTACGTCTGTTGTCTTATGTCTGCTGTCTCATCCCCAAGAGGCTCTCCTGCAGCAGCCCCCTTCCTACAGCACCACTTCCTCTCTGGCAGAGACCAACTAATTAGGTGTCTACCTGGGTGTCTGTCTACTAGACTGGAAGTCAGACGCCGTTTCTAGTCTTTTAGTGATTACGCTAGGAATTTCAACATGCTTATGCTGATGATGTCTCATAGTCTTCAGTAACTTTACCCTCATCATGGGGAATGTAAGAATTTCCGGACACTTGGAACTCCATTTAACCATCTCAACTTAAATGCCTGTATGGTATGGTTGTTGCCTATTTTAATTCTGTGTATTTCCCCTCACTTTAAAGAAAAACTTTTGTTTTTAAATAACTAGAGATTTAAAGAGTGTTGTAAAGAAACACACAGGCAATTTCCATGCATAGATAATTCTACTGCTGACGTCTGTATCCCCGATCTATAATGATAAAAATTCTTATAATAACTTAATTTTGTCTGCATTGAAAAGTCAATGTAGAGTTTAAGGCCCTCTGCTTCTCTGTCAAAAAATGAAAAGGATCAAACAATACGGGTTGTGATAAGCATGTAATATTTTATTACATTGTGCTGGTAGGTTCAGGGATCCATGTTGAAAAACCTGATTAATAAATTTATCATCTTTTTATGTTTCTTTTAATCTAACAAGATTTAGGTTTCTATTTCACAAACAGACATTTAACTTCCTCATCAGGTCATTCTCAAGTTATCTTTAAAACATAAGAGCTACTTTCTGCCTCTTAAGCAAAGAAAAGCCAAATATGTGCAGAATACAGAGGGATACAGAATCAGCAGAGTACAAAGCCACATGCCTTCTTTCCTTTCCCACAGAAGTGCAAAGATCAAAACACAAGCTAGGACGCGTGTTCAGATTTTTTAAGGGATGCAACAAATGTGCACATAATGAACAAGACCTTACTTTCTTTACTACGTATCAGCAGAGTTGTGAGCGTGTGTATAAAAATGTCAGATATCTAAACAGTTTTTTAACTGAAACTATAATAATAACCCTTGACGGTTCTGACTTATTTTCTCCGTTTATATTTTCTTAGTTACTTAAGTTTATTTTAATTTGTCAATGCATTTATTCACACGAACTAAATGACACCGTTTTTTCCTAATGAGCGATCTCCTAATCATTCAGGCTACGCGGCAGCCTTAAAGTCTGAGAGATGCTAATTGCACTTATTGGAAAGTATCTTGCTATTTATTTAGCACTTATTTGTGTTCTTTGCACTTTTATAGAGAGGGACCCAAACAATCATGACTAGTTTCGTATGTGTTGACGCGGTCTCCCAGCTAGATCCTGAGTGCCTAGAACACAGCATCACTTGGGTTCTCATTAGAAAAGCAGAATCCCCCGCCTCCCCTCAGACCGAAGAATGAAAGTCTGCATTTTAACAAGACACATTAAAGAGTAAGAAGTACTGAGGTAGGCCACTCTTTTAAAAATTAAGCCCTCCTTTTCACATGCCATTATTCTCTCTTCTCCCCCCATTTCCTTTCCTTCCTTCCTTCCTTCTTGAAATCCAAGGTTCATTATTAAAAATAACATAGGGGTGCCTGGGTGGCTCAGTCGGTTGAGCGTCTGACTCTTGGTTTCAGCTTGGGTCTCGATCTTACAGTCTGTGAGTTTGAGCTCCACCTCGGGCTCTGTGCCAACAGTGCAGAGCCTGCTTGCAATTTTTTCTGTCCCTCTCTCTCTGCCCCTCCCCTGCTCACTCTGCGTCTCTCTCAAAAATACACAAACAAACCTAAAAAAAAAATTAAAATTAAAAAAAACCTTCTGGTCACCAATTTGGTCACTGATATCTTCTTTAGCGATCAAACTATCTCATTTTGCTTTCTCTGGTTACCCCATTCCTGGAATGGATTCTATACCCTTGCTCCCTTTAATTCACTTATTTCCTTCTTAATTCTGAAGCTTGACTTTCACTCCAGTGTGAAACACACGCTGTACACACACGCACAGACACAGATGTAGATGATTAATTTGGGTAAGTTTACATCAACCTTATAGAATCTAGAGTCCCTGTATTGCCTGGAAAGTGAATTATCTTAGTATTTGTGCCTGATGATTTTTGAGTGCCCCTCCTATCATGCATCCATTCAAGATCGTCTACATCTCTGTGCTCCTGCTCAGCTGGCTAGGTTGGCCTACACCAGCCAGTGTACTGACTGTCTCCTACAGTCCTGTCCCAACCTGGAAAAACAGAAATTTTCTATCTCTGCAGAGCTACCCCACAAGTATACACAAAGAATTCATGGCAATGAAACAAATGGGGCCTCGTACTTGAAGCTTATCTATTTTAGACGTTCTTCCTGAAGCTGTCGGCCTCCTAAATTCTAGAAGGCAAAGGCCCATCTATAGTCTAGTGTTAGAAACAGAGACAAGAAAAGAGCCACGGGATTCCTCCCCATCAAGTGTTACAGAAGAAGCTCACACTATGGAGGAATCAAACCAGAACAAAACCGAACCAAATTCTCCTCTTAATCTCAATGGCTTTCTTTTCTTCCTTCCTTTTTATTGTGCCAAGAACACTTAACATGAGACCTGTCCTCTTAACAAAATTTTAAATGCACAATGCAGTACCGTTAATTCTAAATGCACAGCGCGTAACTGTAGGCACGATGTACGGCAGATCTCTAGAACTTCCTCATCTTGCGTAACTGAAACTTTATACCCATCGAATGGCATTTTATGCAAAGGTTTGAAGGTTGAGATGCTTTGAAATTTACTGGGTACCACGGCCCACTCACCTTCCAGATTCCGGGCAATCTGCTCCCTAGTGATTGGATGTTGTGTTATTCATCAGGTCCGCCTTTTATGAAGAAAAATGAAGAGCATAAAAGAAAAGAACCACAGTGAAAATGGGGGTGTACCGAAAGGTTAATGTGCTCTTCAGCCCACTCCAGATAGATCACTGAGCAGCCACACAATCTGTTTATCGGATGCATGCAGAAAGAAATGTTACGCTTCACCTTTGGAAATGGGCCATTACTCCTGTTGACAGATTATGAATTGTGGAATATGGCCGGCACCTGGCCAGACAAGGAAGAGTTCATAAATCAGACTCAAAACAGAAATACCTGACTAAAATTCTTGAGTTCTTTGAGGGCTCAGAAAAGGAAATGTAAGGAGAGAAGCAGTTAAACCCACATATGTGTATGTGTGTGTGTGGTGGTTTTCTTAAGACCGTTGTGAAGGTTCTACAAAGAAGTGTTTTTCGCTGTTCTGTTTTGGTTGGCCACAACATTCTGGGTTCACCATAGAATTGGGTAGGAGTAGGGTTTGGTGTGCAGTTGGGATAAAGACTTTGGTCTTCAACAGGAAATTAGCTTGGGTCTTCCTAGAATTGGGTGGGAGTAGGGTTTGGTGTCCTTGGGACAGGATAAAGACTTTGGTCTTCAACAGGAAATTAGCTTGGGTCTTCCATTAGAAGAGAGAAGGGATCAATTCTCCCAGCAAAAGGTATGAATGGTTGATTGTCAGGATGTTTGTTTACTTCACAAATAATCTGGAAAACAGGCCCATAAGTTTACAGACGTGGACAACAGCTACAACTTGGTAGATAATATGAGGCAAATGGCTAAAGGGATGAGAATAAGCTAAGAGTATGTAAAGTCAGTAAAAACAGGCAGAAAAATATCAACTAAAATAAAAGGATGCCATAAATGCCCTTGAAGAAAAATAATCTAAGCTACTTGTGAGAAGACTGGTTCAGAATATTTATTTTGTGATGTAGGAGTGAAACCCAAAAGTGACTTTTAAAACTATTACCTAAAAAGATGTTTCACTGAGCCCCAAAGCTCTGCAAATATCGATCATCCTCTAGAACAGTGCTAGTAAGACACAAAGGTAGTGTTCCACTGTTGTGTGATCCACTCACAATTCATCCTCTGCTGATGAAACACTTATTACCGAGGACTTGGGATGGGCTGTTGATTTTTCCACATGCCCTGCCTTTACTTCAGACAGCAGCCGTGAGGCTGGTACCAACCAATTCTTCATCAGTGTAGCACTGTAAGAGTTTGTACTTTTTGATGAAGAGGGGGAGAAAAAAAGTCTAACCTATAAAACATTACTATGTCACCAGCATAATTTCTAAATGAGCTTATTTTAAAAATCATTATTTAAGGCATGCTTTAGAATATAATATATAACATCATAAGAAGTGGAGAATAAAAGGTATGTCAAGTCTTTCTGGCTGTGATAAAGCACCATCTCTAATAATACACTTTGTTTATTGAAAGGCTTTTCAGAGTGCTGATAAATCAATGAATTATTTTCAGATGTGAAATATCACTACTTTTTCCTGTTCCTTATTAATACCAACAACTTCAGTTTGTCAGGCCAACTGAGTTTCTCCTGCTCTGGGGAGACAAACTTGTAGTCTTTTGGTGCAGTTGTTAGTTTGACCAGCATTTTTACACTAGAAGCCAAAGTCTTCCTCAGGCACTAAGTACCATTTCTTAGGCCACCCGAGGACTCCCTCTCAAGTGCTACCTCTGCCTGCTCCTGGCAAGGGAGTCCAGTCCAACTGGCAGGGAAGGAGCTAGATGGCTTCATCAGCAACTGATAAAAACAAAAACAAAAACAAACAAACAAACAAAACCCGATGCTCTTATGGGGATGGTCCATTATAACTTTCTATTCTTTTTTTCCCCCCTACTTAAATTTTGCCCTCAATCTTTGACTGATTTCCCTAGTATAAACTTTGTTAAATGGGCACATATGTGTACATCCTTCTGTACACCTGCATCTAGGTCCAGACCTACAAATACCTGTATCCCAGTCACCGCTCAGCGTGTGCCCACTGGTGGATGATGGTGTCCGACAGGAGAAGCCCCCAGTGAGTGCAGGCTTTCCTGGAGGTTGGTCTGGCCAGCTTAACTGTCACGCTCACTTTCTGGCTCTTAATTTAAAATTCTCTGTTATCTGAGTGTTAAAACGAGTATGTACAGGTTTTTTCTTTGTCAAGATGGTTCCTCTGCGTCTAAGTTTTTTGTTCCTCAGTAGCATTCTAGTGCCTTCCCCTACTAGCAGCAACATTCTTTCTGGTATAAAGCACACCAGAACTTTAATTGCAAGAGTCCATTTTAGGGTAAGTACCATATCTATGTGAAGTGACTGAGATGCACAGCTTTTATGTTTCATCACACCTGGTACGAGTTTAAAGCCGCAGAAAATAAATTCCAGGCACCTTTATATTCAGTCTGTTGAAAAAGAATGTTACCAGTCTTGCCGTGATTTATCATTTTGATGTTATTTCACCATATCCTTCTGTTTCTCCAAAGGAAATGACTGTCAGACATGTATTTTAGAGAAACAGTGATTTAATAATTAATTGTCAGTGAATTGTCAGATCATCAATAAGCTAGCCAAGAACATTATAAGCAATGTTTATCCTAAAATATCCTACCTCAGTGAAATAATTCTATTTTAAGGTTTCTTATGGAAAGCGGTCTTTCGGCACTCAAGCGTCAGTGACCGAGTTCCATGCCCTATGCATGAGGTGTGTGAGGCATCGTGCCATGTGCTATCAAGAGAAGCCTCAAGATGCATGAAATGTTGAAGGTAAAATAAGGTCAATTTCATAAGAGATTTAATTAAATTCGGTAATAGCCCAATATAAATAAATAAAGACGAGTGGAAGTTAGTGTTTATCAAATTAACTGAAGAGAGAATAATTGCTCTAACATTTACTATATTGGCATTTTGTAGGAAAACTGCATCTAGAGACATGGAGAAGAGCCACAACTTGAAGGGAATCAGAACATGTCACCCAAAACAGGCCACTCTGACACACGGATTATTTTGAGCTGAAGGTACTTAAGAAATAGCAGGTGCAGGAAGGGCTCTCTGACCTCCGGCTTTGTACCTGAAAGCAGGGCGTACATTTCCCATGAGTCAGGGGCTTCCCTGCACCGTGAAGAGAACATTCCTACTACTGGAGCCAAGGAGTTGATGCCAAGACAAATCTGTATAAACAGACCTAATAAAATAACCCTTTTCTTCCACTAGTTTCCCTCCATATATTTCCTAGTCACTCTCCCACAATTTACTGCCCTTAGCCCAAACGCCTTTTCCCTTTGTCTTGACAAGCCTCCACAATTTATTGTTCTTTGTTAAAATGGTATATAGACTCTCAGGCCTACGTATTTCTTTGGGTCTTCATTTTTTTTTATAGGAAAGCTTCCATGTGCACATAAAAAACTGACATCACCTAAAATCTGTATGCTTTTTTCTTGTTCATCTGTCTTCTGTCATTTTAATTCTCAGGCTCCTGCCACAGAACCTAGGAGGGTGGAGGAAAGGTCCTTCCCCTGTAGAATCTCAAATGGATGCGTAGCATTTGACTAAGAGTTAAGGAGGAAAGCATTTTATGCACAACATCTCCATTTGTTACTCTAAATCTTAAAAAAAAGAGAAAAGACAGGAAAAAAAATCCTTTTTTTGATGTAAGCTAATATAGTACTAATATTAAAACTTCAAAACATGTTATTATTTAATATTACTTGAAGAAAAATAGTGATAAATCTGATAAAAGATTACAGGAGATGTCAACAAAAATTATAAAACATTGCTGAGAGAAATTAGGTCCTAAACAAATGGAGAATTATTCGGTGTTCTTGGGCCAGAAGATTCAATACTGTTAAAAAGATCAAAGTTAGAGTATTTACACAACCTGATTCTAAGACTAATTATAAAGCTAGAATAACTGAGACACTATAGTAACAGGAGACAGTTACTCATAGAGATCAGCGGAACAGAATGGGGAGTCCAGAAACAACCCCACACATATATGAACAATTGATTTCGACAAAGATTTCAAGGCAATCCACTTGGTGGGGGGGGGGGTATTTCAATACATGACGTTAGAAACATAGGACAACCATCTGCAAAAATATGAACCTTAAGCCTTAACTCATCATTTACAAAAATTAACTCAAGATGAATCATGGATCTAAATATAAGAGCAAAATCTATGAAACTTAGACAATAATACAAGAAAACATTTTACTGACCTTGGGTTAGACAAAGATTTCTTGAATAAGATACAAAAAGCATGAATTATAAAATAAAAATCAATGTATTTGATTTCTTTTTAAAAATGTTTATTTATTTTTGAGAGACAGAGCAAAAGCAGGAGAGGGGCAAACAGAGAGGGAGACACAGAATCCGAAGCAGGCTCCAGGCTCTGAGCTGTCAGCACAGAGCCCGACACGGAGCTCGAACCCATGAACTGTGAGATCATGACCTGAGCTGAAGTTGGACACTTAACTGACTGAGCCACCCAGGTGCCCCTAAATTTGATTTCACTAAAATGTGAAACTTTTTATCTTCATCAGAGACTGCTAAGGAAATGAAAAGGTAGACACAGACAGGACAGTATTTGCAAAACAGATATCCAAAAAGGGGACGCATATCTAGAATATACATAAAAAGCTCCCACAGCTCACTAATATCAAGACCAACAATCCAATACAAAATAGGCCAAAGATTTGAACCATGGTTTTTTCTGGTTTGGTATTTACAGACATTTTGGGTTGGATACTGATCACACACTGAAGGCTGAGTTGTACGTGCAGGGTGTTTAGCAGCCTCTCTAGTCTTGCCCAGTAGAGGTCAACACCTTAGCAGTGACAACCTAAAAGGTCTCAAGATGCTGCCAGTGGTCCCATGGGAAGCAAAACTGCCCCAGATGCGAACCACTGATTTGAAGTAACACTATTTGCCAAAGAAGATATATGGACGGCAAACCTATACAACCTATGATAATCAACTAAAAACTACTGGAAACAACTGGAGTGTTTGATAAAGTTAAATAATATACAAATATTACCAAGACAGAAAATATGAAAATACAATGAAAGCTAAGATTTTACACTCAACTGCAACCAAAAATTTTTATACATGAGCTTGGGAAGAAATTTACTGAACTTATATGAAGGAAGCTATAAAATTTTACCAAAGGGGCATGAAAGAACATGCAAATAAATGAATATGTTCATGGAGAACAAATTAAAAGTATGAAAAATTCCCTTAATCATAGTTATAAATTCAGTGAGATTGTAATAAAAATAAGATTTTCTTTTAGGAACATGATAAAACAATTCTAAAGCTCATTTAAGGCATAACTAGCACAGCAAGGGAAGTGTGTGGAAGAATGAGCTATACTTACCAAAAACAGTATAGGGACAGGAAAAACCGCATAGAAAAATCTCAGAGCCTGATCATATGTACTTGGATACTGTATACTTGATAAAGGCAATGTTTTCAATTGGTAAGCACATGATGAACTATGAATGAGCTGGAGGCAAACCAGCCAGCACTTTGGAGGAGAAAATGACATCAGTTCCCTACTTACATTACTGCTAACCCTCAAATGAATTTCAAATGATTCACATCAAAATTTTAAATGAGAACAAAAAATAGGGAAAAAAAGAAGAAACTCGGATAATTTTATACTTTGACAGGAAGAAAGTCTATTACAGATAAGACATTCAAGACTACTAAATTTGGGTGCTTAAAAATTAAACATCTTTAGCTAAATTTATATATATCTAAAAGAATCAATCTCAAAAACAAGCTGTTCAGTAATAAAAGTCTGAATATTATATAACACTTGCCCTCATTTACAAGAGACACTTTATGTATAAAAACACATGCAAGCATTCACAAGTACGTAACAAGTTTTAGAGGCTTATGGAGCGCATTTTACCACTCAAGAAGATAGATAAATGAGGTCTGGGGTGGTGGTCAGGAGGACTAGCTTTTCTTGGCAATGTATGAAATGTTTTATTTCTTTAAGTTAAAACAAACGAAACTAAAACTTAAAGAACTGTGAGTTCTGAATGGTAGATATGTGAGAATTATTTTTCTACATTTGTGCATTTCAAAAAATTTCTTTAAATGATTCAAAACTTTCTGGGGTAAAATGAGCACATAAGTGCACCATGTCAGAACACAAACTACAAATAAATTTACACTACATGGAAGTTCAATATCCCTAAGAGAAGTCTGTTCACACAACTGAGATGAACAATCCAACAAAAAAAGGGGCAAAGACAATGAGCAGGCAATGAAAAAATTTTTTACGCCTTATAAGAAAAGATGCCCTATTTCCCTGATAATTAAGTAATAATTTCCCAAATAATTAAAACGACAATTTCCTCCACTAGATTGACAAAGAAAATTCATTTTGGCAAGTGTGTATCAATATCTATATGAATATAAATGTAGATATATCCCATGATCCAACCATCTCACTTCTGGACATGGAGTTCTCTTGACTGTTGACACAAATACATGTACAAAGGTTGTGACTACAACACTGTAATAATAATAAAAAAAATCTAAACATAATCCACATATATTTCAAACTGGAATTAGTTTAATATATCATGGTGGCTCTAAACAACATCATACTATGTGTGCACTAAACCAATTTGTTGGCTCTCTTTTTGTAACATAGGGCAGTATATTTAAGAATACATCACATGTTTTCAGTCAAAAAAGCATGTATAAAAGAGTATATGTATTATGAACATTTTTTTAGTTAAAAATATACATATAGACATCCAAGAAGCTCAGGGGATTCTAAGTAGGATGAAATCTAAGAGACTCACAGACACTTCACGATCAAAACGAAGAAAGACAATGCCCAAAGGAAAATCTTAAAAGCTGCAAGAGAGAAATGACCTTTCACAATGTATCATACACACACACACACACACACACACACACACACACACACACAAACAGTAACAATAATGAAGGCATACAATTCCAGGAAGAGAAATACCAAATTTTCAGAAGCAATAACCTATGGCAGTTAGATCATGATGGGACTTCATTTTCTATGTTTCATTACTTTGACCAAATAGTGGTTGCAAAGATAACTTTTAATGATGATTTAAAATTTTATATTTATTTTGTAGGAGTTCATAATCAATGACAAGGATGGTAAGTGGCATGGAAACCAGAAGAGAAGATTTCTGAAGATTTTATTTGTGAGGTGGAAGACAGTGATAGAGTAGTAGGTTTTTCTTTAAGTGATGCAATGTAATATTTTATCCTGGATGAAGAGATTTTGTGGTAATTACTAACGGTATAAACTAAAGCAGTGCTGCCTTAAGTTTGTGACTGTCCTTCTAAGTACAAGTAACTGTAAAGAAACAGGAAAAAAATGCTACACTTTTCTCCCTGAATACAGTATTTGAAATATTTATATATATGCAAAGTAGGTCATATTTTATCCAAGTTGTCATCAATTCATCCAATTCCTGACATGATATATAATTTTTAATGATGTGCAAAAATATTCTGAGAGTACTCTATCCAAAATCATCTAAGTATTAATAAGACCAAAAGTTATAATGACACACTAAATATAACCAAAACTTAGGGCAATATTTCCTCCTTTCTATCACAAAATAGATAACTCTCGCTCACAAAAACACAGGATTGGCAGCAAATGAGAATTTTCCGTGGCATCTTCAGATAAGTAGTACGGCTGCCAACCTCAACAAATTCCCAAGACATTTTAAAATGAGCAATTTAGTTGCCAGCTGCAAAATGAATCATTTTATTTATGAAAAGGCTAAGACAGTCTTGGATATATGATAGAATGTTTGCTTCCCTGCACGCTGTGCCAGAGACTGAAGCATCCAACAGTCATCCCAACTAATACCCCTGAAAGTCCAAGATCAGATTCATTCCCAGTATCTATCACCTCTAGTGGAGTGCCCAGAGTGGTCGTCCGGTCCATTCTACCTCAAGGGAATTCAAGAAAGAATGCTGGAATTACTCCGCTAGTTAGAGTCTTTCAGTTTACTAGGAAATGCGCTCTGTTTCCCACAAAATATATGAATGGAGTTTGAACTGCTGATTTCTCACCTGAACTGCCCTCCTGTGAGGCTGAGGACTGCCCTAGCAGTCGGTAAAGAATAACAACCCAAGAGTATGCATTCAACTAAGGAAATGGCTGACTTGGGTGGCTTATGAAGGAGTCACTTGACAGCAGCTACAATTCGCTAATGCTGAGGAGAATGCACTTTGTCACTTTACTAGGACAAAGCGGAGAAGTGTTCAAAATTTGGGCTCCTATACAGGAGACACCTTATTGTGTCCTGCGTTTCTGTTACACGAACAGTATTTTGGAAAGGCTGAAAATAAGAAAAATCACTCATAATCTTAGATATTTTCCCACTTTCGATCTTTATGCACGGATGTGATTTTTTGTTTTGCACAGTCCAGTCATAGCATGTGCAGTTTTATATCCGGCTTTAAAATTTACCTTCCAAATGAAAAATGGTTTCTCAATGAGCAGCTTTCTCCCTCATGAGAGAGTAGCCATTTCAAGAGAGATGGGAAGGGAAATTATTCTAAGATCTAATCAGACGTTTATAAACCTAGTGTCCTATTCTTTTGGGGATGTTTCACAATCTCAGCAGGTGTAAATCTACATTTCCTTCTCAATTCTGCTCTCAATAAAGGACTCTGGGCCTGCCCCACAGGGCCATATTCTTGCTGCAATAAATACAGCTTTCAATGTACCTGGTAGATGCTTGCACATTACTTGTTTCATTTAATCTCTACTGTAACTATGGTTGTCCTTTTACATTTCTATTACTTTTTGTGCTTTCCCCTTTTGTTTTCTGATGGTCCACGGGCTCGGGGTTTCTTGTTCTCTATTTTTAAGAACCAGCTTTTTGACTACCTGAACAATTCTGTCATTTTTAATCTCTCCTTTGATAGTTTTTATTTCCTTCATTTGACTTCCTTAGGTACACTGTATTATTCTATTTGTAGCTTCTTGAGTTAGAAACAAATTCATTTTTATTTTTTTAATTTTTTAAAATTAATATTTATTCATTTTTGAGAGAGAGAGACACAGCATGAGCAGGGGAGGGGCAGAGAGAGAGGGAGACACAGAATCTGAAGCAGGCTCCAGGCTCTGAGCTGTCAGCACAGAGCCTGATGCAGGGTTTGAACTCACGGACTGTGAGATTATGACCTGAGCTGAAGTCGGACGCTTAACCGACAGAGCCACCCAGACACCACGAAAACAAATTCATTTTTAGAATGCAAGTGTTAAAAGCTATATATTTTCCTAAGCAAACTTTACTGTAGCCTGTGATATGCAGGGGATTTTTTTCAATTCTTATAATGTATAAATATTCTTCTTGACTCAAGAGTTGTTAAAGAGTACATTTTTACTTACCATAATGTGTTGTTATGAATTAATGAATTCTTACAAATTGTAGTTTTATTGTATTGTTTCAGAATGTAGAATGTATAATTTTATTTCAGGGACAAAAATGGAAATTTTTTGGCATTTAATTTTGTGAACTTCCAAAGTGGTTTAAAAAGTAGTTCTGTTATCATTATTTTAGTCATACGCTTATAAGCTGTGTTTGTATTTCATATACATAACAAATAAACATATATCAATCTGTTATGTACATCTTACTAATTATAATTCATATCTTTTACACCTCTTTTTGCTTGCTTTCTTGATCTGTCACAAGCTGACAGAGGTTAATTAAAGCCTCTAATCACCATTGTATTTCTGTCAGTTTCTTTCACTTTCATATAATATATGCGTATGGATTTTGGTGCAGTGGTATTTGTGTATATACTTATACCCTAATTATGTCCTTAAATATTATAAATTCCTCATCCATCTCTCTCGACATAGTTTATCTTGAATCCAACTATACCTAATAGGAATTTCAACAACAGCTTTATTCTTGTTAGTGCTTTTAACCTGGTTTACATTTAACCTTTCTAGGTCACTTCACTTTAAATGGATCTCTTGTAGTCAGTATATATATATTTTTTATCCTCTTTTTTTAAGTTTGCAATTAATTTTGTTTACTTCTATGTTTGGTTTTAGTTCTTATTTTTGGTTTGAAGTTAGAAATCATGCAACATACGTTCTTACAAAATATGTGTGCCCATCCCCTGGATTGGAAATTCCTGGATAGGACCACCTTCATTAATTTCTGAATCCTTTACAATTCTCAGGGCGGTACGTAAGGGTTGGATTCAAAATACATTTGTTCACTGACTTGAACTGAAATGTCAGAATGAGTGGATCTCCAGAGGCAGAGTTGGGAGAATAACTGACAATCCCGTGGTGCTAAACGGGGCAGGAGGGAGTGTTCCTGGCCTTCCTAGAAGCACAAAACTCCGGTCACGACATCCCTCAACCGTGTGCACCTGCTATTTCTGTACTTGGCACAGACTAAATGGACAGACACACCTGTGGTCAGGAAGAAACAAAGGCACTCAGTTCCTTCTCTTCAGCCACCTTGCCATTGTTACCAATCAATCTAGAGGCAGTTCCGGTCTGGAATGAGACTCTAAGTGCCCCATTTGCTTCTCCTAGATCAACGTGATAGCTGAAAACAGCAACAGAATTCAGACAAGTTTAAAATTCAAAGGAACAAGGGCCTGAAAAAGAAGTGCCTTCCTTCCTTTCCGTGTTTCCCTTAGGCCCCTGGGATTTCTGCATCCTTTCCCAAAGCCATTCTTCATTTACTTTAAATTGGAAGTTAATCTTCCTAAACATCCTTTGATAGATACATTTTTAAATTCTTTAAAACAGCCTTTGAAATAATCAGACTGTAATCACTGGATGGTTATTCCAGAGCTGGGCTCACATAGACAGAAATTTTAATGACAAATTATAAAAGTGACTCTAAGAGTCTGTTGGCTCACCTGTCCCACCCACAGTACAAAGAGTGTCACCTTCAGAATCCTGAAGGGGCGGGGATGTGGTGGAAATGTGGGTACGGTGGTTTTGTAGGCGAAATGATTATATTCTTTTAATCAAGGCCTTTATACTTAGAAGCTACTTTGTTAAGTAATATATTATGCTCCTAGATACAAGCAGAAAAAACCATCACAGCTACGTACAGATCCAGGCTAGACCAGCGGAAGCCCATGCTGAACGCAGCTGAGCAGGGACAAGAATGCAAAAGGCACGGTTCTAGTTTTCAAGATTCTTTTCGGGTAATTTCTTCACGATAGGCTGACACTGTTTTCTGAATTAGTTATCAGATCAGCCAAGCTCCGCATACTCTTTTATGAATTGCGATAATAAACTGAAACAAAAAGAGATAAAAAAGGTGGTAGCAAGGTTAAAAAAAAGAGACAAAAATGTAGCAGGTGGCTGGAAGAATGTAAATATATTCTTCAGTCCACATTGTAAGTGGTTTTCCTCGCAACAAGTAGAGAAGATAGAAAACGTCCCTCACTTCTTGAACCTATTAGGCTGTGAATCTTGCTCTAGTAGCCGCGGAACAAAGACTGGAAAGAAACGGAGCCGTCTGGAGCTCCATCCAGCGTAACACACACACGCACGTGATGGAGACGGCCCAAATTCAAACCCAGGTAGGTGAGCATTTTTTCTTACTAAGTGTCGAAACGAAACAGCATTTGGTTTCCAGTTCATTTACATATTTTGCGTTTATTCTTCCCAAGTTGAGTTTGCTTCTCCTAGTTCCGCAGAGTAGCTGTCAGGTCATCCGCCACAGATGACAGAGGGTTGTGGGGCTCTGGGCCGTGAACCCCGAACCCGTGCCTGAACTGCCGACCAAGGGTCCGTCTCCCTTACCGGAGTTTTCGCATTCGGACGGGACGGACATCCTGACTCAGGATACAAGAGAAACCTGTCTGCCCCCAGTCTTTTCTTCATATTTAAACTAAACAGGGAAGAAAAGACCCCAAATAAGTGGGAAGGGAAAAAAAAGTGTGAGTAGACATCTGACAGAGCCTGACAGGGGTTTCTGAGTAATGAGCGGGTGACTCACAATATCCAGCCAGATTACTAGGCTCTTATGCAGACGGCTCAATTCCCTCCCACCCATCTTCCCTTTACTTTTGCAAAACATACGGGGAGCTGAGAATCCAATTCATGTCACCAGGGCTTCACCTGGCTCTCGGGGTTTGGAGAATCCTCGCTTTCCTACTTTCATCCTATGTATACAATGACTCTGTAGGAATCCTTTTCTTTCCTTCCTTTCTCTTTCTTTTCGCGTCCCCACTCCTTCCTACACCACCTTCCTCTCATCGCACAGTGGTAGGTCTCCTGTGGAACAGAATACAACCCCCGAGACTATGGATCTGGATGGTCCCAAGTCTGGTCGGAAACAGCCGTCTGGGGTTGAGTTATAGAATCTGTGTGAACGCCAGCAGTTTAAATAGAGGATGGATTTAAAAATAAATGGCTCTAGTGGCCCAGGGAAAGTTGCTTATAGGAAAATACACGGAGCCAAACTGTAAGTTCAATTCAGCAACTACCCAACGGTCTTCCACATTTCTCGTCTTGACCCAGGTTAACAACAAGCAAACGTCTATTCCCTGCGTCATTCAGAGGCTGGGTGGAAACCGCTTATTGTCCCGATACACGTTTTTGTCTTCATCCAGAATAAAAGAACCGCTGATTTTTATCTGGATTCACAGCTCTCGCTAACAGAGATGACATTTCTCAGACTCTCTTGCAAAAACATCCATGCAGAGGTTTTGTAGCAACTTAAGGGATATTTCCTTAAAAAGACAGCCGATGCCTTTGCTCCTTTACTTCTACCTTGCTGGCCTGGCACACTAACGGGACACAGTGCTAGCCGCCTGGGGTACCAGCACGTCAAAGCTGCACCCAGGAATGGTAGAGTGGCAGGTGGAAGGAGCCGGAGTCCAGAACGACTGTGTGAACTGAAGTCACAGGGCTCTGTTCTGATTCAGAGTGAGGCACTAATTTTATACCCCAAATCAACCTTAAGATTTCTTTTGATCATCAATGACATTTAAAAATGAATTAAGAGGCTTGCAGGGTGCCTAAGTGGCTCAGCTAAGCATCCAATTCTTGATTTCAGCCCAAATCATGATCTCATGGTTTGTGGTTCAAGTCCTGCACTGGGCTCTGCGCTGAGGGTGTGGAGCCTGCTTGGGATTCTGTCTCTCCCTCTCTCTCTGCCCCTCCCCCGCTCGCTTGCTCTCTCAAAATAAACAAATAAACTTAAAAAAAATTGACTACCTAACTCGGCAACTGCTGAATGATGTTTGTCTTATAAAAAAAGGTGAGATTTAGAATAAAACCCAGCATTTTTCAGCATCTTATTAATGCTTCCCCAACCCCCATATGTCCATCTAGAGACACGTGTGCTCAGACTTCCCAAGGTTCCCTTGAACTCCATGCAAGATGTCCTGATGAACCTCACAGCCACAGATGGCCTAGAAACTCCCATTATCCCTCACATCTCAGAACAGTGAGCTGCAGTTTGTACAAATATAATGATGTTTCAATAATTCAACAAGTCTAGACACAGCGGAGGCCTGACACACTGGCCTTTGCTGACTTGTAGTCTTTTCACAATATGGCAGCCCGAGTATTCCTTGTAAAATGTCAGTCAGATAGGTTGTTCCTTTGCTTAAAATCCTCCGATTCAACTCTGTCCCAAAAAGTAGAAAGATGAACTGGAAAAGCAACAACGCTTCTCAGATCCTTAAGGGAAGGGAGGTCAAAGGGTAAACTGCTGCTCCCAAATTGAGACCAATGGGTGAACACAGAGAATCCGATCTCACCAGGGCGGAACCTTCAAGCCCACACCTCCGTGGGGGCCAGTGCCTCATAAGAAAACCTGAACTATATCAGATGAACTGCTGGAGCCTCAGTGTGGACAAGGCTGAGGGATGAAAACTCTCCAGGGCGACCCAGTCATGGGGAGTCACCGTATTTTCTGTGAGTTTCACTTCCAGGAGCCTGACCAGATTCCCACAGTCGATACCAGAGAAAAGTCCCGCTGTGCTTCTGGCAGGGGGAAGGGAAAATGGGCCATTTTGAAATACAGCGGCGCACTGTTTTTTCTCTTCAACAAGGCCTGCCCTCAGGAGGAAGTACTTAACCAGAGCTTAGCCTGTGGAGATACCATCAGAGCCCAAGTGACCGGGAGGCAAGGGAAATCCCGAGCCCCAGCCCGCATCAGCCATCCTGTCCCGCCAAAGTGGGGAGAGGGGGGAAACACCTGAGGAGCCTGTGTGTGGAGTGCACAGTCCAGAGGCGCAGGCTCACTGACAGACTAGACTGACAGACCTAATCGCTAGAATGTTCATCTCCTCCCACACCTCCCCACCACCTTACAGGCCTATTTACAGCAGCTCCTTTTACCCAGTATATCAGGTCCAGCTATCAAGAAAAAATTACAAGGTATGTTAAAAGGCAAAAAACCAAAACCAAACAACAATAGTTTGAAGAGACAGAGCAAGGATCAGAACGAGGCTCAATATGGTAGGGGTGCAGGAATTTAAAACAACTTTGATTAATATCCTCAGACCTCTAAGGAGAAAGTCAACAGCATGCAGGAAGAAACGGGCCATGTGCGGAGAGAGATAAAAATTCTAAGAACCCAAAGTAAGTAGCGGAAGTCAAAACACTGTGGCAGCGACAACGGAGGCTTCTGACGGCAACACTGCTGGACTGGACATGGCTGAGGAAAGAGTCTCTGAGCTTGAGGAGATATTACCAGAATCTTCCAATACTGAAAAGCAAAGCAAACAGGGACAGGAAAAAAAAAAAAAAAAAACCAGAAAGCTGAATACCCAAGCAGGAAAGGTGTAGCAAGCATTATGGGAATCCCAGGAGGAGGAGGAGAGAAAGGACCAGAAGTACTGAAAACAATAACCACTGGGCATGCCAGACACCGAACACCAGGAAGCTCGGAGAATAACTAAGCAGGATCAAGGCCCAAGAACCACGCACGGGCAGGGCGTGTTCAAAGGATGGAGAACCAGAGATAAAGAGGAAGTCGTGCAGGAAGCCAGAGGAGAAACCAGGTCTTCCCACCTTACCCACAACAAAAGCCAAAGTCGTCAGCATCCCTGCAAAGGCCATACGGGGACCAGAGGAGACAAGAATCTACCGACTTCTGGTCGGAAACGGAAACCACATGTTTCCTTATGATTCTTGCCAAACTGTTTCTACCCACTAAAAAAAGAAATGACCAGGCTTAAGAAAAATTAAAAAGTGGTTAGCAGACAAGAACGGTTTAGTGCATTCCTTCCTGATGGTTTTATTGCTTTCCTGCTGCCTTTCAGTGACCCTTGGTTTGAGCCCATGGAGTCCACTTCTCTACCTGTCTTTAGTGATGATTTGGATTTTCACTCAAATCAAAGTCCGCTTTTAGTAAGGAGGTATTGGTCAATTCTTTAAAAAACAATACCATCAACCGAAGACAAAACTTTGTAAACAGTAAGAGTCTATTGGCTCCAAGTTCTTGCCCCTGAATCTGTAACTATGCAAAATACCATGCAGTTAATACCCTTAAAAGTGTAAAGAGATTTCCATATATTATCTTTTTTGAATTTTGCAACATGCCTGCATTGTTAAAATTATGTGCTTTTTGTCCTACATATCTGCGTCTGATTTCTACTGGAGTTTTGACTTCTTCCTCTATTTTGTCATTTTATTTTAGACGACTTATTGTTAAGTTCTGCCAAACTCTTTGTGGAAAAAAGTTGACAGTAGAAAAAAGAAAGAAAAAAAGAAAAATAATAAGATTCTCACCTTAGAAAAAGCTGGAAATACAGGATTCTTCAAGGTCATATAAACTGCACCAGGAAGGAGATGTGACCGGACGCTGGTCCTCGGGCTCCAGGCCTACTTCTGCTCTGGTCCCCCCAACCCCCCACTTCCTTCCTTCTGCCCAGGATGATTGGCTCCCAGATACCGGGAACCAGCAGAGAAAACAGTGCTGAATATGCAGTAGGTCCTCAGTAAGCCTCATTTCATAAATCGGCTTCTTGGCAATCTACATTCTAATTTTTCATCAGTTCATGTTTGCATTCTTGACAACCTCACTTCAGCTGCAATCTCTGGGGTTGGACAAGAGTTCAGATAGATGGGCCAAAGAGACAGGATTCATTCTCTGGATTCAGAGAGGAAAAAGAAAGGAAATCTTGAATATGTTGATGAAACTTCTGATGTACCACTGGAATGTCACAGCAGCCTTACTTAATTCCTGTTCATGCTTCTGTTTTTTTCCACCCTGATGTATATGTTGCTCGTGTTTTTGCTTAAGAAAGTCAAATACACTCAATAAACATGATCAAAATAGGTCTTCCCCCAACACATACACACACACACACACACACACACACACACACACACCCACCCTGTTTGGAGAGATGCCAAGAATCACCATCGGATCTGAACAGCATCAGATGATCTATTTAATGTGTTCTAAAATTTAGGAAATGCTGTACTAAATTAAATATATGTGTATGTGTACATATATTTATTATTATTATTTAATGTAGGCCTGTGATCCTTAAACCAAGAGCTATAGGCTCAGTACCCACCCCAGGCTGCCTAGCTGTCTAGTGCTGGATGTCTTTAATTCAGAAATCAGCAATGCGGCACTGGCTAGATTTTCTAAGTCCCCATGCTGAGACCCAGACCCCATCCCTGGCCCTCTTACTCTAACTTGCAGTGATCTGGCACATGAAGTAGTGAAACTGGGGATAGACAGAGGCCAGAGAAAAGTGCCCCAGTTTTCCCAGAACATGCCAGAGCTGCTGTGCTGCACACTCTCGCCTCCCCCCGACCCCAACCCTGCCAAGAAAACCAACTGGAGCCTAAGTTTTAGACTGATCATCATCCTCTGGTTACGGGCTACATTTCTGGGAGGCCAGGGGCTGCTTCCAAGGGTGCAGAATGAGACACACATAAAGGCATCATCAATCATTCATCAGTTACAATTACCATTTGCATCCATTTATCTAATCACAGCCCGCGGCGACTACCACCCATAAGCAGTTCAAAGTCAGTTAACACAGAAACATCCGGGGCGATTAACACTATCAAATGCGTATGCCTGCCCTGGTGCGTGTTTCATTTACAGGAACGATATATGCTCTCTCTCCCCCGTATCACGGCTGAAGGAGGGCGGGGGAATGACTGGAGAGCGGTGAGAACACAGAGCTAATCACCTGCCACATTTCCTCAGACCAGCAAAGGAAAACATCCTTTGGGCAGCTAGTAACTGACATTGTGGTTCTGAAGCATATTTTCTGTTTATTTACCGAATCACACAAAGAGGCAAAGCTGCTTTATACACCCATCCAGCTTCCTCCCCGCAAATGCACACACAGTTCCCCGCCACGTCCCTCGACCCTCTTCCCGCTCACCCCCCCACACCCTCCAAACCAGGCTTTGTCTGTGGGGTTTCTCCATCAGGCTCTTTTCAGGATTACAATCAGCCTCAAAGTTTCTACATACTCATTTCATCCATGACGTCTTTTTGGGAGCATCACAAACAACTCTAAAAGTATCCAAGATGGTCACTGACAGGACACTGATGACCTTTCTTTTTTCCTGTTCTGGAAAGGTCTCCCAGCCTCTCCTGTCACGGCTGTGTGTGTGTGTGTGTGTGTGTGTGTGTGCGCGCGCGTGCGTGTGTGTGTGTGTGTGTGTGTGTGTGTGTGTTAACTCCAAATCATACCTCATTGGTCAGACACATGCTGAATTGATTTCTGTTCGCTTCTTGCCCCCTTGTTAATGCACTGTTATACTTTCTACGTTATGTAGCTTAATTTAAGGATCTTAAACTCTCAAACTTTTGTTCTGTACAATTTCTTTTAGTTTGAAAAGAAATATTTATATAACATAACACCCGGGTGACAGCAGAATGATGTCACTAAAGGGTAAAATCCTAGCTCACCTACTTCTGGACCCGCTACTGGGTTGTGTTCATGTAGCTGTGACAACTTTGTGGGGGAATTTACATTACACTGAGCCTTTGCCATTGTATAATTTTAACTAAACCCACTGGACGGAGGGATGAGGTATGGAGGGGAGGGGGAGGGGAGGGGGAGGGGAGGCACAAAATGTATTAACTCTCAAGCTATCCAAAATGGATTTAACTGAATTTCTCTTGTTCTTCAGCTAAGATGCTTCAGGGTGCTGTTTGCATCCTGGTTGAAAACACGCTCAAGAAACCTGAAACCTCGGTCAAGGGTGAAAAGTGCTATTTTCAGGTCAGTACTCTCGCCCCTTCCCTGTCTCACACTCAAATGTGTTCCTACCTGCAAAGAAGGCTGAAACCTCTGTTCTCCCCAGTTCTTTTCTCTATGCAGCAGCATAAAAGGTGGCTTTGCTGGAGGCTATGAGAGGCCTATCTTTAGCCTGAATAATAGGATAATTAGGTTTCAGGGTATTTTAAGTAGCAGAGGGAGAAGGTGGGTTGTCTGGGCTCGTTCCTGCTTCCACATGTGTTTTTATGTTTTTCCTCCCGCCAGGAATGTTCATTTTCTCCTTTCTTACCTCCCTTTTCTGCCCCCTAGTCCTCTTACCTAACTATAAAGGCCCAGCTCAACTCAAATCTGAATTGTGAGGTCTTCGCAGAGCAAGACAGTGATTTCTTCTAGATGTCCTTTTTTTTTCTTTTAATTTTTTTAAGGTTTATTTATTTTTGAGAGAGACAGAGTGCGAACAGGGGAGGGGCAGAGAGAGAGGGAGACACAGAATCTGAAGCAGGCTCCAGGCTCTGAGCGGTCAGCACAGAGCCTGACGCGAGACTCGAACTCACCAACTGCAAGATCATGACCTGAGCCGAAGTCGGACGCTTAACCGACGAGCCACCCAGGGGCCCCATCTTCTAAATGTACTCCTTATTGCATATTTTCTGGAACACATAACAGAATTTTCTACACCCCATAGTCTTCATATACATACAAGATCGTGTCTCTTCTAAGTGACGATAGTGTTTTTGAGATCAGTCGTACATCACCGCTATGCTAGTCAGGCTTATGGAAATGAATGATACTGGGGGCACCTGGGTGGCTTGGTTGGTTGAGCATTCGACTTCGGCTAAGGTCGTGATCTCATGGTCCAGGAGGTCAAGCCCCACATTGGGCTCTGCGCTGACAGCTAGGAGCCTGGAGCCTGCTTCAGATTATGTGTCTCCCTGTCTCTCAAAAATAAACAAACATTTTTACAAAATGAGTGATATTTAAATTGCTGTTTCTTAGAGTTTGAATTTTTAAAAATTACTTATTTGGGGGCACCTGGGTGGTTCAGTTGGTTAAGCATCCAATTCTTGATTTCGGCTCAGGTCATGATCTCACAGTTCATGAGATCGAGCCCTGTGTTGGGTTCTGCACTCACAGCATGGAGCCTACTTGGGATTCTCTCTCTCCCTCTCTCTCTCAAAATAAATATTTTTTAAAAATTACATATTTGGGAGAGAAAGACAATGTCTTATGTCTTAAATGCTTAGACACTGGATATTTTTATATTTCTGAGAAAAAAATAGCAAAACATATAATTGTAAAGCCAATTAGGATAGAGCTCTGGTGTGTGTGTGTGTGTGTGTGTGTGTGTGTGTGTGTGTGTGCGCGTGCATGATCCAATTTGAATGGATTTTACTTTTATATATTTTAAAAATAATTTTCTTATAAATTATGTTTTCAAACTTTGAATGCTTTCATACTAGAATCCATTTAAGCATATTTCCAGTAATAAAAATGGGTTAATACATTCATCAGCAGTTAAGTAAGATTATCTTAAAGAGTAATGGGATTTATGACACATCAAACCGTAAGTATATTCAACTATATATACACATTTCTTAGAGGTTGCATACAAGATGAAACATGCAGGAAAACTTCTAAAAATACCCTTTGTTCACATATTTTGAGATGTGACATTACAGTGACTTATTCGTGAGAATTTCCTAATGCATTAGGAAGCATGCTGCAGGATATTCTGGAAAGGTAATGGAGGCTCAGTAATACAAAGTTTTTCTGCAGTCTTCTTTTCCAAGAAATAAATGAGGGGAGACTTTCTTTTCAGTTCAAGGCTAGCCCTTCCTGTCCACAACGTCATCTGTCACTTCATCCTACACATTTAGGCTAGTGGCTTATTCTTTTACGAGCCTGCTCCAGCTCCTCCACTGGAGTCCAAGTCCTCTGGAGACAGATCCAGGATTTTTCCATCTGTCTGCAAGGCCTACCAACAGAGTGCCCGGTGTTAAGTATGTGCACATGATAGGAGGGAGAGACAGCTTGCCAGACAGACATGGGCAAAAGTGGGAGACAAGAAGAAGGATGGTGAGTGATGACCAGGTTAGTGCCAAGTGTCCATAAAGACTGTGCTCCAACACCAGCTGGGAACTCGACACACATGATCTCATTCATCGGCATGGCTATCTTTACCCCAGATCTCTATCCAGCATTTTACTGAAAGTCCTTGGCCACTAGGCACATTTCTCTCAAAATCTTCAGGAAAACTCACAGGCAGGAAAGGCCCTTAAGTAGAAATATGGCACAGTGAGTTCTGGATTGTAGTGGTGCAGGGAAAGAGTACAGGAAGATTTATTTATTTTTTTAATGTTTATTTATTTTTGAGAAAGAGAGAGAGAGAGAGAGAGAGAGAGAGAGAGAGAGAGAGAGGGAGAGAGAGAGAAAGAGAATGAACACACTAGTGGGAGAGGGGCAGAGAGAGGAAGACACAGAATCTGAAACAGGCTCCAGGCTCTGAGCTGTCAGCACAGAGCCCAATGCGGGGCTCGAACTCACGGACCGCGAGATCATGACCTGAGCCGAAGTCGGATGCTCAACCGACTGAGCCACCCAGGTGGGCCCCCTCCCCCCTTTTTGTTTTAAAGGGAGGAGTTGGTCTAAGAGAGGGAGGACAGATGGAAGTAGAGGAAGACAGGGAGGTGGGAACAGGATGGGAGGTACAGGGAATGGAAGACAGCCTGCTGTAGTAAAAACAAAAAGCGCCAGGCAGACAGAGAATAGAGAGGAACGGGCATTAAAACAATGGAGCCCATGCCATAAAGAGCCCTGACAAGCTGGTTAGTGAGCCTGGACTTCAGCTCGTGTGCAGGTGAAGGGGATCCATCAGACGTTTCGGGAAACTGACAAGAGAATTTGGACAGTCTGCTCTGGCAGTTTTATGAGGGACATATTTGAAGGGATAGAACCGAAGGCTGGGAGACAATTAGTAGATGAGATACGAGATAAAAAGCTCAACTGAGGCCAGAGTATTAGAACTGGAGATGAGGGGAAATATTTTGGAGGTAAAATTACACCTCTGTGGGTCATCTCTGCCAAATGTAAATCATATGTCAGTATCACTCCCTGCTTAAACCCCTTAGATGGCTTCCTATTGCTCTCAGAACCCAACGCACACTTGTCCACGGCCTACAAGGTCTTGTTGGTGTTTCCCTCTTTATCTTACACCCAAGGCCCATTCACCCACCGTCCCCAGCCCCAGGCCGCGCTTCTGGTCTGTAAGCCCACCAAGCCCCCTCCCCTCCCACAGTGCACTTGCTTCCCCTGTCCAGGATTCTCTTCCCCCAGCTCTCTTCATGCCGACTTCCTTCTCATTCTGTTCATCTCACCTCTTCAAAAGGACCATCCATGGAAACCCTATGCAATGTGCCCTTCCTCAATTACTCCCTATAGTTTTAATTTACTCCTTTCCTCCATGCCACTTATCACCGCATCTACTTGTCTTGATTGTTTATCATACTTGTATTTTACCTGTTCGTTATATTATGACCCCTTCCCCAAAGGGGTCACGGGAGCCCGGGAATTCTTGAGCTTGATTTATCCTTGACGGGACCAGCATGGTGGTGCTTGGTATATGGACACTCCCACTCCCCAGAAAAAGACTATATAAATGAATATACATGAATAAGTGATAAAATATATGATTGCACATAATACTTAGAAGATGAGTTAAAGGAGTACGTCTAGTAATAGAGCCAGAATTTGCACCTAAGATGACCTGGCTGCCAACTCCACTTTTAGCCACTATCCAAAGCACTCCTCCCCTGTTTTAAAGTAAACATCTGATTTATTCATTGAGACTGTAAGGCAAGTGCTATAGGGTAATGACTCAGCGTACACTGTCCTCAAAACAAATATAAAATATAAACACTGAGTAAAAACATGTTTAACTTGCCTAAGAGATATTTACATCCTATCAAAACAAAACAAAACAAAACAACAACAACAACAAAAAAACCCAAACCCCTAAAAACCCTTTTACTTCTTGCATGGTTAATCTGCAAATCTGGTCACTTTAAAGATAGGGCCTTTCCCATTTATTCCTTCAAAAAGGCTTAAAGAAGGTGGCAGAGAAATAACCTCAATGCCAAGAAGTTAACTATTTTTGTAATATGCTAAAACATAGTAATAATATACTGTATAGCATTTTATATAAAGGCTAACAAGGGGCATTTCCTAGATAAAATTAAAAATCAGTCTAATAAAAGCTTTGCTCCCTTTTTAATTATTTTATATAACATTTGTATTCTATACTTGGTGGAATATCTGTAAAATTCTCTAACATTGGATACTTTTGATGTATTAAGGGAATCTTTACTTATGTCTAGATCCTTCTATTTACATGTTTATAAAAATTAGGTAGTATGCTATACCATAAACTGAATAATAATAGACTGATTCAGTTTTTCTGTATTTTCCTTTATGACAAAGAAATACATCTTATCAGAAACAACTTCCTATCAGGGAATAATTTAGGGAGGGGCAATATTAAAGGAGTGACTTTCATTTTGGATTCAATTTTCGTCTTTTTCATGCCAGAAGTTCTGAAATTTTCGTGTACCTCAGGATTATCTAAATGTTTTAAAAAATGAGGATTGCCAGGCCCCCACCTATATGGTCTGGGGCCCAGATATGTACATTTTAAAAGTACCCCAGAAAATTATGGGGGAGATGGAGAGTCTTATATGGTCTGCATTGCTAGAATTCTACCAAAACAAAACAACAATACTTGGGGAAATTATGCCTAAATTATATAATGCGTTACAGGTTACAGTACTTTGCCATTCATTATTTCATTTAATTTGCATAACACAATGATAGGAAGAACAGGTATTGGCATCGTTTTTGTTGTTGTTGTTTTTATTTATTTATTTTTTTAAGTAGGCTTCATGCCCAGCATGGAGCCTGATGCGGGGCTTGAACTCACAACCCTGAGATCGAGACCTGAGCGGAGATCAAGAGTTGAACACGTAAGCGACTAAGCCACCCAGCTGCCCCAGCGTCCCATTTTAAACACAAGAACCTAAGACTCAAAGAGGGTAACTGACTTTTCACATATGGTCCTCTTACTAGCAAAGTGTTATTTCCTCATTCACATACGGACGCCTGAGTACCTGCTTTTGTGCAAGCATTGTTCTAGTTTCTTAAGAAAAATCAGCAAATAAAATAGATAAAAAATCTCTCATAGTGATTATGTTCTGGCAGGGAGCGACTGATGTAAGCAGTGGACACCATAAATAAGTAAATCATGAAACTAACATTAAGTCAAACACAGTCCATGCAAAGTAACCAGAAAGTTAACTACTACCTCATACAAAGATTATCAAATGGACTTCTGAAACAAATGGGCTCTCTGGTTAATTAAATAAGAAACAAAATGAAAAACAACACTCTATTCCCTTAGGAGTCTAACAGGGACTTAAGTACAATAACAGCATTTTGCAAACATATAACCTTTTATTAATGTAGCAACAAAGTCTTCCTGTCTGTACACAGCTAACTGGAAGCACAGACACAGATTAATTCCCCTGTGGCTGCATTATCTGAAGCACACACGTGGAATGTACATTATTCAATCTATTCTGTAGATGGCACTGTAGGTCCAACAATGACAAGGCTTGGCTCACAAGCCTTGTTATCACTGCCCCACACGGCAAAGTATCGTATCGGGTGCTTACGAAAACCACATTCGCTCTAAAAGCAGAAATCACTTTGCAATGGCAGGACACAACTCTAATTTGTAATGTAATGAAACGTTCTTACTAAGTACTGGGTCCCACAAAGGCTGAACTGCTGAAATCATTCTATTTATCTTGCTCTATCTATTTTAGTTTGTTGCCAGGTATAGTATAATGTCTGTTCTCGAAGTGGACAAATGATTCATTGATAAAGTGATTCATAATAAATCATTCCTGTGGATTCTGGGGCTGACTCAACCAAAAGAATACTTCTTATGGCACTTGAATTTTACTTCCCAGCCCAGGAAGTTAAGTCATTTTCTGCAAGGACGTAGATTTAGTATCTGCTGAAGGTAAAGGACAAAGGGTTGAAGACAGAGGCACCACAGCAGTCAGACCAGAACGCGAGGAAAGGCGTCTGTCTTCTTGGTCTGGAGCGAGGAACTGCTGTCAGTCAGCTAAAGCATTTAAAAAAGAGAAAGGTCAAGGCTCCTGTTCCTGAAACCCAGACTTTTATTTTATTTCACATTGACTGACTGATTGATTAACCTTTTCGCAAGGGTCACTAATGGCTGATGTGATGTAACTGGAAAAAGAGGGGCAAAATAGTTCCAACTATGCCATAGGATCAGACTGCTCTCTCTTCCCATATACTTGAATTACACTGGCTTTTTCTGGCTCAACTACAAAGCTAGAAAACAAGTCATAGTTGAGCAGACATTCAATAAGCATATTGCATTGGACTGGCCATTCCTTTACAAGTAAATCCTGCAACATACAGGAGGGATGGCGAGTCTGGCCGTTAATCATCCTGGCCCTCTGAGCGTCAAGATAACGTTTGTCCACGAAGAAAATTCTTTCTTCCATTAGACCGCTAAAAAGACACAGCTGCCCTGTAGTCCTCACCCTCTTGGCTATTTATGCTCTGCACTGAAGGAGAGGCCTTGCCAGACTCTTCTGGCTGATGAATACTAGCTCACCTATGCCTGCTTAAGTGGGTCATCTCTCCTACCCTTTGTCTGAGCCGGTCACTACTTTAAAGAGCTGACAGGGGAGAGATGAGGTGTTCTCATCTTTTTTTTCCCCTTCCTTGGAGATGGTTGCTTCAAGCAGCCTCTCACCGTTCCCGTCCATCTGGCCAATTGAACTTCAGTGACAGAAATAAAGAGTGAGGAATAATACAGAGACAAATGCTTCAGGTCCAGAAACAGTGAGGATGCTAGAATGATGAGAAAGTAGAATGACACTCTGGATAAAAAGAGAAAGAAAGGATATAATGTATCAGTGCTGACCCCCAATTCCTCAAGCAGACCACAAGGATTTTATTTTTCAATTATCTAGAGGTTGAAGTATTGAAGGGAATCCAACGAGGACCCTAGGGCTCACAAAATCCTGGCAGGGTAACAGTCTGGATCAGAAAATCAACAAATGAACTGTCAAAGCAATAACATTACTCTTTTTTCCCAGTGTCTCAGGCTTGAGTGGCCAGCTGGGAAGTTTGTTTTAAAGAATGTTCCAACTTTACTATCAGGTCAGTGTATCATTTTACATAATTATTTCACTATTGCATGCGATGCATTTTACTTGAAAAAAATAATAAAGTGAAGTACAACTCTAGGGATTCCCTGATTCAACACTAATTGTTCTGGGCATTTGGAGTCAGCGCTTACTAAGGGGGTACGCATCCAAGAGACAATTTGGTGTTTTGCTCTCAGGTTGAAGAGAATACTGCTGGCAAATGGAAGGAATGAACTCTGATTTCAAGGACCTCAGTTATTTTTTTCTCCTCCAGTCGTGTTTTTTTTCTAGGCAAGTGTTTGTCTCCATCCTTCCAAGGATACTGTTAATCTATGTTCTGACAAAATCCTCAGAGAAGAAGAAAGCTTATCTACAGGAAATATAAAGTTATAACAGAAAAAAATTACAATTTCAATCTGAACACAGGGAAAAAAGGAGCCAACCACAATATAAATTTTAATTTATAATTTATAAAGGAGCATCCTTACTCCTACAGCCCACTTACTGACAGCCTAAGTGAATTTATTGGAACTAAACAGTCATGGTTAAAAAAAAAAATCACAATAAACCAAAACTGGTAGTAGGGGGAAGAGGAACACATATGCATGTTTTGGGGCAGGTGGGGTTATGCCACTAAATAAGTCTGTTTTGATGGCATATGAGCTACTTTTAGTTATTTCCAGGAAAACAGAGGAATATATTGAATTACTCTAGATGGAAGTGCAATTGGTGGCACACACAATCACAAAAAAGAGAGCTAATCTATTTGCCCACCCTTGGCAAAAAAACTTAGTGACAGGCATGCAAATCAATCTCTTCTTTTTCTGCCTTCCTTCCCTCCCCATCTCTGTGTATGTGTACACGTAGGTGTGTGTATGTAGATGGAGGCATGCCGGGCCCACGAGTTCCTCCCTGGATGAATCATCTGGCTCTGTCATGGTTGTAAGGGAGGCGTTACAGAGGACACGTCCTCTAGCTGAAAGCAGCAATGTGGGTTATTAAAGAAATAAGAAGAGCCTCCTAAGAAGAATAGGTTTTTTAACCACTACTGCTAATTAAACAAACAAGATGTTCCCTTCCTACAGAATGTTCCCATTTTCAGGCCTACGTTCTATCATCCCAAACAGTGTTCTTCCAAACTTGAGATTTGATTCCTTTTCATGTCACAAAGGTGCAAAGTGAGGGGGTCATAAAACATATGTACAACGAATAGGACCCACTGAGACTGTTTTTCAAGAACCCATTTGAGCATTTTTAGGGAATACTGGGTTCTAAAGAACTGTAGAAGAGTGGCTTAAGGACTATGGCCACGTGTTCCTACTATAGGGAGACTTGGAATGATTTGAATAGCCCGTCCCACTCTGTCAGTTACACCCATCTCGGTGATGTCCTATGTGAGCAGAGGCATGAACACAGCAGAAAGGCAGCTTAGCTCAATTATTTTTTTAAGTTTACTTATTTATTTAGAGAAAGAGAGAGAGGGAGAGAATAGGGAAAGGTCAGAGGGAGAGGGAGAGAGAGAAAGAGGGAGAGAGAGAGAGAGAGAGAGAGAGAGAGAGAGAGAGAGAATCGAAGCAGGCTCCACATTGTCAATGCGGATCCCGATGCAGGGCTCGAACGCACAAACCCTGAGATCACGACCTGAGCCGAAATCAAGGGTCGGATGCCTAACTGACTGAGCCACCCACACACCCCAGAAAGACAGCTTAGCTTTAAATGCAGCCCTTCTTAACTCTGACTGTAAAAGAAGCACTTGGGAAAGTTAAAAACCAAAATGGGGGGAAAAACACAAAAACAAAAAAAAAACCCAAGAAACCACCATCTACACAACAACTGAGATAGACCAATTAAATTAGACCCTCCACTACCCCCAGGTTATTCCAGTGTGCAGTCACGCTTGATACCCTCATTTGCTTCAGAAATAGTCCAAGAGGTCAAAAAAGAAGGTATTAAGACAAAACCCTTGGCCTGTGGGATAATTTATCAGAAAACCACAGGGCAACTAATTCTCTGCCCAATTCTCCTAAAGTAGGTCTGACAAAAATCTCTCTGTAGCAGCTCTGTGAATTCTGCGACCCTGGCGAAGGTTTAGTTTTGCTTTCGGTAGGAGCTGGTATCTGAGTGGTAAGCACGTGGGTTTGGAGTCAGGTGCTTACAGGCTTTGTGACTCCAAGCCACAAAGTTCATCCCTATACCTTACTCCCCCTCCCTGTGAAATGGCACTTCACACTGTTGGATTACAGGAGACAACTCACAGACATGCCTCAGAAGAGTTTCTGACACGCAAGGAAGCAGTCAGTATTCACTTCGAATTTATTGGCTATCATTTCTTGCAGAAAAAATAAAGCAGAGGGCACACAGTTAGAAATGTATGTACAGTGTTAGGAATTCATTTCAGTGACTTCAAAAAAACCCCAACTACACGTGGTAAGTCACTATCTGTGGTAGCACTAGTTATCATACCTCAAACAAAACAGTTGTTCATCTACCTTTGTGGTTTAAGGTTCTAGGTAAAATCTTGGTCAAGCAAAGGGTTTTGCAATTTAAGGAAATGTGTAAAAATCCCTGTGTTAACATACTTTACCCTTATTTTGTAGATTTAAAACATATTGTTAGAAATAATCACAGGCAATGGACTTGTCTTCTCTGAGGCCTCTCTGATTTGTATTAATTTGATGGATGCCTACCATATACATATATATATATATATATATATATATATATATATATATATACACACACACACACACACACACACATATATATATATAGACACACACACCCATATATATACCCATATACATACATACACATATATATACCCATATATATATACACGTGTGTATATATATATACCCATATATATACATACCCATATATACACACACACACACACACACACACACACACACACACACACACATATATATACACCCATATATATATGGGTATAGCTGTGTGGTCAAGCTTTTGGCTTTCAGTCGTGTACAAGGCAAGTTAGCTCGGTGCTGTGCCCAGCTGCCAACAGTGGTGCTGATGTAGAGGAGGCTGTTCCTGGCCACAGACTTCCACTGAGAACGCCAAGAGGGTTGACCAGCACAGGCTGAAAATGGCCCTGCATCTTCAGAAACTTCAGAAGTTTGTAATACTCAGGAGAAAAAGTCTGATATCCAGTTCTGGTGGGAATATCCGATTTTAGCTGTCCATCATGATCTCAGTGAAGACAGAAGTATAATTTATTATTGTTATTACACTGGCTGGTGATTGGAAACACATTACCAATGTACAAATTAGAACCTCTAATTCTAAGGTAATTATCAGCCAATTTTAGAGCTGTTAACACGATTAAAATTATGAATATGTTAGCTGATTCACCCTTGCAAATCAGATTTTGATTAGATAATACTACATGCAAATAGGTACACTATTCAAATTTCTTAAAAGTTTTTTTTAGTAGAAAACCTTTGACAAAATTGTTCAATAATGTACGCAGAGCTAGGAGAGGGAATGAATGATTGATGGCTTTCCCCCCATAAACCTTATTAAAGGTCCTGATTTGGTTGGTCTCCAACTGTTTTGGCTCAGAATTAGGAATTCTAGTTTTGATGACAGCTCATGTGCACTGATTAGAAAAACATCTCTCAAAGCTATTAGAAAGGCAAGTTAATCACCAGAAAAATAATGGTGATAGAACAGTATTTCATACCA
Organism: Panthera tigris; assembly: GCF_018350195.1. NCBI lineage: Eukaryota > Metazoa > Chordata > Mammalia > Carnivora > Felidae > Panthera > Panthera tigris. Next base: position 156,572,147 of record NC_056661.1, read on the forward strand.
AAAGTTCTTAACATGTCTGCTTTTAATTTATTATACGGCATATGCTCTTAATGAAGCATCAATGAACAGTTAGTACCTACAGAAGCATGGCTCTGTAGGTAATATCTGAAATCCACCTACAAGTATAATCTTTCTATAAATAGCAGCAGGCAGTGCAAAGTGCAGTATAGTGCGTGTGTGGCTGTATGTATGGAACTGTGTCAATTTCCTAATATCACAGAACTTCATTTACAGTACAACTGGTTGTCTAAATTGCATCAACTTGTTTTAAAAAAGGTGGTAGGTCATCTGGTTGGGAGACAGCAACAGGACAGAATAAACGACACAGAGATTTGTCACATTTCACAAGGATAAGAGACACTTCCAGTCTTGTTTTTGTTGGCAAGAACCAAGTCATTCCACAGATTATAGGCCTGAAGAAGAGAATACCCTCTTTCAAGCAGACATGGAAGTTGAATTTGGAATTTCAATGGTTAACGGTACAGAATGAAAAAGATAATATATCTAATGTAGCCATCATTTCTTTAAAATGTCACTCAATAGATCTTACCCCTTTGGAATAAGTGAGAAATGCTTCTTTAAGTGCTTATTCGGATAAATGACATAAGGTTCTGGTTTCATATTTGGGCTGATTTTTAAAAAGGAAAACAAATACTGTATCTTTGTCTAATCCGATTCCTACAATGATTCCGGAGTCATCTTCATTAAACACAAAAGGGATCACCTCCCTCCTCCGTTTAAAATCTCTCCCCACTGCCTACAGAGAGATCTGACCTTCCTCTCACAGTCTGTGAGCCCCATTGGGATGTGACCCCACCGACACTTCTAACAGCATCTCTCACCTCCACCACCTCTAGTGTGTACCCGAACTACATCAGTACCTTCTGACCTATCATCACACACTCTTGTGGAGCCTACACCATCTTCCTCGAATGTGCTGTTTCATTTTATAGTTGCTACAAAAGATTTCTCTTCAAAGATTATTTGTAATTGTGACATATCATAGCTTACCAAGAGAACAAATTAGCATATAAATGACGAGCCTCTGGCATCAAAGGAAATATTCAACAATAGGGATGTGTACGTACACACACACACACACACACACACACACACACACACGCAAGTTACAAATTATTTAAACTGTGTGGAAAAGTAAGTGTTTTTCCCAACTTATAAAAAAAAATATACAACAAAAACTTGATCTGACTTGATCCTATTCATAGCCCTATGGCAACATATAAATTACTGTAATACAGAAACTCACAATAATACATGGACATCATAACAGACTTAGATATTTCTCCATGTTGGGAAAATCAAGTTGAAGTATTTCATATCCCTATTCTCCTGGTTTTATGGTTCTTGGCAATTCTTTTCATTATTTTTGTTCTTCAGGCAAGGCTGCCAAATCCTTTCCTAGGCTTCATCCACCCCATCGCTCAGGGGTCCCGGGCTCCAGCCCCCACTTTGCTGCCAAGCTCCCTTTCACTGCCTTGGCATCAAAAATGAAGCGCTGCCCTAATAACCGGTGTGTGCAGGGCAAACAGTAATTTCCTTAAAGCCCCCTCCTTTCACAAATCGGAACATGGCCTCGAATATTACAGTCATTTAGCTGATCATTTGCTTCTGCTTTTGATGTCTCTGCCCCCTCTTCCTCGCCCCTCTCCTTTACATGAAGGACCAGGATTTTCGTGTCTGTGGTTCCCATAATGAAAATGAAAGGATCTGACAAGTGCTGGAAATAACTGAGTGATAATTCTGATCAATATTCTAAATATACACTATGGTCTACAATGGCATATACTGACTCTTGGGACCCAAACTGCTGTGCCACACAGTATCAGAGAGGCTGATTAAATGCTGGCACATATCTCAGGAGAAAGGTTGAAAAGTTTGAAACTTCTCAAAGTTTCTGCAAAATTATGTCAGCCTCCCCAAAGCTCTTTTCTAACGTTTTAATCCGAATCCCTTTCTATTCCCTCAGGGATCCATCTATCCCTTGATCAACCTGCTGTCCACTTCTCCAAATCAATGAGACCAATCTGTACTTTGACTGCAATTTCCGGTTGTATCATCTAAATTGCTTTAAAAACAATTTAAAAAGGCAAAAGAGTCTAACCAAAGGTTCAAGGCACCAAGTGCAAGGCATTATTAATCCTTCAGAACACACACAACAAAGGAAATCATTCAGCACCATTTCAGCATATTCCACCACTCAGGAGATTCATGCATATTTAAATGAATTAATTTATTTTCCGCAACTTGCTCTTTAAGAGCTTAAGTGGCCATTTGCTGTTGCTTATTTCAGGATTCTGTGCCCTTGTTCTCTGAGTCACCAACTTAGAGCTTGAGTGCTCCAGGTGTATTTATGCTCCCAAAGTATTTTAAATTACCCATTAGGAAATCCAATTTCCTATTTATAAGACTCAGAAGTGATTTTCCACTGTTCACTTTTCTCTTAATTAAGGATACAGGCCTGTATTCACAGCTGAATTTTTGGTATTCTATATTATTGGCTCTGTAACAGTCAATATTTTAGAATGTCATTGATATCAGAATCACAGAATCAGTTACGACTGGCCACTCGTGGGTTCTCTTAATATTGATATTTTGGGTCCCCATAAAAATCATCACCATGATAGTATCCATTACTTATAGTACTCTGTGCCAAGCACTCGATGTACACTATCTCATTTAATCCTTTCGACAGTTCTAGGACATTGTTATTTTCTCTATCACTATTACAGTTTGATGAGAAAATGGAGGCTTAGAGAAGTGAACCACAGGGTCGTATACCTAACAAGTGGCAGAACTGATTACTCAAACCCATCACTTCTTCCTTCCAAGCTTTACACTGATTAATGTCCAAGGCATGTAGACTGTGTATTAGAGGGTACCAGAATGATAGGCCCCGGTTTCTGCCTTTAAGGAATTTATGATCTAGTTAGGGAAAGGGGCGAAGGAGATTACACCGACACTACAATCCCAGGCTGTGAGTGCCTTAAAGAGACTTGCAAAGTGCTTTGAAGATTCTGGGAAACGAAAGATCACATCTAGGTGGGGGTATAAATCTTCAAAAGGCAATTGCTGCTCTGTAGAAGCCCAGAAAATAAGGTGGGATTCAGAAAATGGAAGTGTGTAGTTAGGGCATCTATAACTGGCCCATTCTAGGCCGCTGGCCTTGAACCATGGGTGATTCACAACAAGGAACCAAAAACGATTTGGTTTTCGCTGTGGACTGAAAGCCTGTCATCTAGTGGTGGAAGCCACAGACATGGCAAACTCCCGGATTTTGGACACGGGAGAACTGGATCACAGTGATGGACAGGGTTCCTTAAATTCTTGTTTTGAGGGAGCTCTCAAGGCATATCTTATTTAATAGGACAGAAAGGAGATCTTCCTTAGCACAAAGTGTCATTTTATTTTTTTAACTTTTTAAAAAATATTTGTTTATTTTTGAGAGAGGGAGACAGAGCATGAGTGGGGGAGGGGCAGAGAGAGAGGGAGACACAGAATCCAAGGCAGGCTCCAGGCTCTGAGCCGGCAGCACAGAGCCCGACGCGGGCCTCGAACCCACAAACCGCGAGATCATGACCTGAGCCAAAGTCGGACGCTCAACCGACTGAGCCACCCAGGCGCCTCAAAAAGTGTCATTTTAGAATCACCTCAGGTATAATCTTTGATTCCCTCCTCAAGACGGCCTTTACTGCATCCTCTATGTGGTTAAAAAAACCAAATTCAACTGTGGACGTTTAAGGATCTAACTGGCTTTATTCAAGGATGCAGAAATCCAGCAGCATCCCACTCGGCAAGTAGAAAGGAGCGGGAGGAGCTGAGCCAACGAAGGCTTTTAGAGGCAGAAGGGGGCGGAAAAGGAAGTTTCTAACAAAGAGTGGATTGTTTCAGGCAAGGTTCCCTCCCTTTGGGGGAAGGGTGGGGGTCTATCTTGCGATTACCTCACTAGAGCTGATCCGGAAATTCCAGATTGACTGGTTAAAGGTCATTCCTGGGAGAGGCTGAAAGGGGGGTAAAGTCTGGGTGTGCAGTTGTAGGGGCTCTAATTCCATGCTGGCCTTGTTGCTCCTGACTTCCTTCCTTCCTATCTTTCTCTAAACAATGTCTACGGTCTGACACAGTCCTCTGGCCACACCACCGTGGCCAGCCCCATGCCGACCTCCTGCTCGGCCGCTGTGTCCACTGTTCCTAACTCCTCCTGGGAGAAGTCACCCCAGCTGAACCTCCAGATAATGATGCAATTGGAACAGGAGGCCAAGCCTTGGGCTAATCCTTCTTTCTTGATTTCATGTTAGCACTTGCCATCTGACCCAACCCCACAGCAACTTTATATTCTGCACGTATCTGCTCAGGGCTTCCTATGCGCAGGGACCACGCTCGGTGTTCAAGGTATAGTAGAGAGCTAGACAGGCGATAGTCCCTGCTCTCGTGAAGGTCAACCTTTGAGGAGAAGACAGACAGCAATAATTTAATGAGAGGATATCAAACAGGATGACTGCACTGAAGACAAGAAAACAGGGTGAGTGCTGGTGTGCTTTGTCAGGGAGGGCAGGGATGCACATCCTTTCGACCTGCTCATTAGAGAACACTCTCCATGGAGGAGTAACGCCCAGGCAGACACCTGAATTCTGCAATGTGAGAGGTCCACTGGAAGGTACGGGGAACAGTATTCCAGGAAGAGGAAAAGCAAGTACAAAGAACCTAAGACAAGAACCACAAGGGCAGGAACCAGGCCAGCTCTCAGAGCAGGACTTGCAGCCAGGACAAGAGCGAGGCGTTTATTCTAAACGCAAGGGCAAGTCATTAAAGGTCGGGGTGGAGATACACATTTGAGAAGCAAGGGCATTTGGACGTATTTAAAGCTCTAGGTGGTGATCAGATCAGTTAGGGACAGCTGATAGACAGAAGGGGACTGTGAAACAGACAGAATGGAGAGCGGCCTTTTCTTAATGTGAAATGGAGTTGGTAAAATATATCAGTTGACCTCTAGGTAACAAACTTGTCTTCAATTTCTTTGGCTCTATTAACAGGCATGACAGCATTGACCCCACCCATCCACACGGTCTTCAGGTTGTTTAGGTCAAGTACAATAAAGTCACTGAGACACTGGTAGCATTTTCTTCTTCTTTTTTTAAAGGCTTACTTTTTTTTTTTTATTTTGAGCGAGAGAAAGAGCGTGCACACATGAGTGGGGGAGGGGCAGAAAGAGAGGAGAGAGCCAGAACCCCAAGAGGGGTCTGTGCTGTCAGCGCTGAGTGACATAGGGCTCGAGCCCACAAACCGTGAGATCACGACCTGAGCTGAAATCAAGAGTCAGACGCTTAATCAACTGAGCCACCCCGTCCCCCTGCATTTTCTTCTTCTATTCCTACCTTCTTCATTAAAAAATATATTCATGGGTAATGCTAAACAAGAAACGTAGCGAACTGTAAAATTCCACCTACGCCACTCCAACTAACTTGTGACTGCCGTAGGAATTCATGGTAAATCAGTAACAGCCCTGCACACGGCACGAGATGATGGTGTGAGTATGCACAGGCCCCATAACCCTGGACCTCATCCACAGCTACCCTGTCAACCCAAGGAAACACACTAAATCACCAGGAAGGGACAATATTTTAAGAGTGACCTTGAACCTGCTTCGGTGAATTTTTAAAAATCAATCAAAATCACGAGTACTTACATTCAGTTACAGATTACTTGTGGTCCAAGTTACAACCAATGGTGACTTCGGAGCTGCTGCCCTAGGCCACCAGTGCCATGGTCACTGGCCCCAATGTGCCCTGTCCACCGTTCCCCTGGGGCTTCCAGAGAGGAAATCGGAACTGAGGAACCCTCGACAATTAGTCCTTGCCGTGGTCTGATTATTTACTCAGAAGTTACTCTTACTGGTAAAGATTCATGCCACTTACGATGATGAGTGCCTTCCTCCGTAAGTGTCTCACCCTAACACCTAACTCCACGCCTCTCATTGTGATCTTTGTTTCTGTTTTGGAAAGAGGAGCTAAACATTCTCCTCTGAAAACCTCCCCTCTCTACTCTGGATTCTACCCTCCAGCTTCCTCAGGGCTGTCCCCTGTCACCTGCACACCGTCCCTACCCCCCCATCGATTTCTCCCACCTCTCCCTGGATCTCTGCACTTTCTCGGCTCCCTCTTATTTCAACATAGGCTGCTTGTGCCTTGGACATAAAGGCCTCTTCGATAACACAACTCCATGCCTATGGTTGTTCTTGAATCATTGACAAACTTCTTTAAAAAGCTTAACGTATCTGCTCCCATCGTGCTTTCCACGTGCACCCCTTTGCAATTACCTCAAGAAGCAGAAATCTGGCTTCTGTCCCTACTGTGCTCCTACTATTCTGCATTCTCAAGAGTGACCAAATTATTCCTTCAGTGAAGTCCAACAATTTCATTCTTTTGGAAATGATCCTATTCGCTATTCCCTCTTTAAAGGGCACCTTCTTTCTCAGATAACTTATACAATCCTTTCTTTTTCCTGCCTTGCTCACTATTCCTTCGTTGCCTTTTCTTTCCCCCAGAGTCTAGTATTTCGTACCAACCTGTAAATAAGCTCATTTCAAAGGCTAGGTAACCACTTTATTAGTTACTTCTGATTGGCAATGCTAGAGAAATGCGTAAGATCTCAATATGAAAAAGACAGAGCGACTCTGAGGAGTCTTATCAATTAAGTCACTCGAACACCTAGAGTTAAGGTTAAATACAAGGGGAACAAACCTAAAGAGGTATACAATCTAGTTAAGTGGATAAAATAAAGATACAAAATAACTGGAACAAACATGAATGCACTTGTTACAGTTACAGAATATCGTAGGGCCGTGCCCTGTAGGACACAGTAGAGTAACACTGAGTTCTCTGGTTTTCTTCTTTTTGCAAAGCAAATCTTGTAAGTTTCATGAGTGGCCACACAATGAGAGAACCAATTTCAGTTGCCTTTGTTTTTATGATACTTGTCCTCAAATTACAGTTTTATATGATTTTCAACATCTGTAAGAAGGGAACGAAGAAAATGAAATGTTTTAGACCTTGCCTCATGCTCAGAGTGGTAAAGAAAGGGGCAAGAGAAATCACCTAGGGGAACAGGGAGATCCTTTAAAACTCCAAATTCCCCATAAGGTGAGATTTCTAGATTCAGGCCTCTGTGGACCATTCCTAGGTAGGCCCCTCTTCCAACATACACTCACTTACACTCAAAAAGGGTCTGTGGTGGGGCGCCCGGGTGGCTCAGTCGGTTGAGTGACAGACTCGTGATTTTGGCTCAGGTCGTGATCTCATGGTTCATGAAATCGAGCCCCACATCACTTTAAACCTTACCAACTTCTGGCAGAGTTTACAGTTATTTTCACCATTAAAATTCAACTTATCCTTTATTATCCTAATTGTATTAAAGGTTTGTGTTAAAGATCTCTTGCTTCAACATCTTTCACTGTAGTGCAATCGACTCTTACAGAATTCATGCGGAGAAAAATGCTCGTGCTAATTTAAACAAGGTTGCTAATGCATAAAACAAGCAAGACACTATTCTAGCCTACCAGGAGGCTGTGCCAGTAACAGGCACCAAATGTGAGGCGAATGCCTTCTAGTAAAGGGACTAAGAAATCTGCACAAAGAATGATGCTATCAGGTAAATACACCGTAGGGCTATGCAGTGCACTTGAGGAATTTGGAGGAAAGAGAAAACAGATTTTGTTAGGAAATCTTCATCAAGGATATGATTTGAAGTGGCCCTTGAAGATGAGTAAGATTAGTGGGAAGGAGGGGAAGATGTCAAAAGGAGAACACACTCTGGGAATACTGTGGGGTGGGGTCATGTCTTGTGGGAGAAAAGGCCATGTGCTTTGGACCTCCAATGCTTTTTGCAGGCATTCAGGAGGAAAGAACAAAACGAATAAAGAGGGACAACGCTGGAGACTGAAAGAGACGGAGACGGTTTTGTTCAAAGTCATTCATTTTAAAGGAAACAGAACCCGATCCAGAGGTAGGTGGGAGCGGTGCTCATATTTGTATCAGAATGACAGCTGAACCAGGAAGAAAACGAAGCCAGCATCACCCCCCTCATTCACTCTGTCCTACATGCACAAACCAGATTTCCTTGTGTTAGTAACGTAAAACTTCTTTTTCCTTATCTATACAATATCAGCCTCTGGCGGGATACAGGTCAACGGAAAACACCACAAGGGTCAGTTTGTATTTTTCTTAATTGCACGTCGCATTTAAACTGCCACTGATAGCTTGCAAATAAATACTTTTTAAATGGGTAAAAACAAAAGTTGGTTACCAGCTGTAGCTGGCAAAAAAAAAAAAAAAAGAAAAAGAAAAAGAAAAATCAGAAAGCCTTCTTGCTGGGATAATTTTGCTGTAAGCACATTCTTTAGCACACACCCATGCATACACACACACACACACACACACACACACACACACACACACAGAGAAGGAAAACCGCATTTAGGGAAGGGTAGTTGAGGGAGACAAGTTGTTAATTTGCAATTAAATGGGTCCAGCAAACAGATGAGTGAAGAAGGCCAAGGAGATGTGCCCAAAGGAAAACTGTGCAATTGAACTGAGGAGGCTGCCAAACTGTGACATTGGCGCAGGGCTGCCAGGAGACAGCATCGCTACTAATGAATCAATATCAAAGAGCGTTTCATTGGCTGCAGCCAGACCTTCAGCCCCGTCTCAGTGTAAATGAGGGGCAGTAATTATTTCCCATTCCTGGCTTCACCGTGAACTTCTGAGGGGTGAGAACCTTCAGCTGGAGATTATGAACCGCAGTGATGCCACAGGACATCTTCCTCCTTGACGTTCAAAGCACTTCCAAGTAGTGAACCACATCACAGGAAACCTCTGAGACGGGTCTGCACGTGCAACATCAGCTCCTGACCCAGACACACACCCTCCGATTCTGGTCCTGTTACTGCTTCCTTTAACTGCCGCCCCGTAGGGAACGGAGGAGAAGGAGGTCTCCTTGAAAAACTAAGCCGTTGGCATTTATAACCTGGACTCTTCCAATTCTCTGTGGCTTCAGCAGCCGGTGCTCAAACTGAAGAAAGCCTTGACACCACCTACCCATCCTCATTGTACAGATGAAGAATCCACCTGGAGTCCCAGTTCAGGATCTGAACCTACTGTCCTGTCCTCTTTCCTCTGCATTGTTAACCCAAGTAAACAAAGCAGACATTTTTCTGCTGCATTTCAAGGGAAACTCAAGGTACAAGCTGTACAGAAAGAAGGTAACTTATGTTATATAATAACCTCCAGGGACTTATTTTGTCAAGGGCTTTTGTCAAGCATTGATGTATCCCTTTTTGGTTGTTTTTAATCTCAAAGCCAGAGGACTGCTACCCTCTCTTGCTAGTTCAGTTCTGTTCCCTTCTGTGGGAGAGGAAAGAAAACTACAGGGTAGTTTCCTGATGCATAATTAAGCTTGAGAACTTGCCTCCTCTCTTTGTAAATTGCATCTCGAGTTTCCCTTGAACTACAGCCTCCCCCGCAAAAAAGCCCAAATATTTCTTCACTACAAACTTTACTTGGGGTACACAGTTTTACAGAAAAGCTCTTTTAAGTGGGATGCTTCTATTTTAGCCTGCATACTGGACATTTCCCCAGTTTGATCTCCCCTTCTTTTAATTTAAGCCCAGAATTCTCCAAATATTTTCTGCGTTTTCACAGTTTGGCCTCCAAGCAATCTGGAGGACAAAGTGGCAGCTCGCCGCTGAGAAACCTGCAGGCTGTCTAAACCTCCTGCAACCAAGCCATCCTGCCCTTTTATCACTGTTCTTTCTTTTTCATCCTTGAATCTTCAGACACTCAAAAATTCTGTTTTAACCATTTGTCCTCTTTGTGAATGCTAAATACATTTTTTTTTCCACTTGAATCTTTATTACAAGTATCTTGAGAACCATGGTGACTGACATTTGGCTTATAATCACCCCAGAAATCAGAAATCGCAGTGAGCAAAATTACACCTGAATTACCCACCTCTCCAAAGCTGTGTGGCTTATGATCGGTCTTACAGAGTGGAAAGGAGTTGTCTTTGGGGGGGAGGGGCTTGCAACATGATTTTAATTGCCAAGGTGTTAATTTCTATCTCCGATGTCTTTGATGCTGCCCAAACTTAAGGAAAATTTCTTTCATTTACAGAAAGGACTTTGAGATAGGTTATTTCACAATGTCCAATGCTTTAAAAATAGATACATAATATCCACCAGTGATGGATCCATCCTATGTGCACAGAGGACTCAGCTAGGCAATATGAACTTGGGACAATTCACTGAACATCCTATGACTCCGCTTCCTCGTCTATAAAATGGAGACGATATTCTGCATTAACAAGAGGGGTGAGGTGGAGTGTGGAGAAAAGATAGGTGGGAGATGTGAAGGTACTATTCACAATGCAAAGTTCGATCGTTTGGACACAGCAGAAAATTATACCCAGCAGGCTATTCCCACAGTAGAAGTATATTCACCCACACCCCTTGATTCTTTCTCTACAACTCACGTAATGACCAAAAGTTATCGCTTTCTTGTCTCCGTATATTAGCTGGATGGTTGAACGCACAGAGCGCTCTCTGAATCAGCACAAAAGTGCAACCTGGAGGAGGGGACATAGAAGGGGACTCCCCAGCTTACACTAAAGTCATTCTCATCCGTCAACCTGCCCACATAAATACTGGGAAATCAACTCATTTAAAAACTTGGGAGGCAAACCTGAGTTATAAGAGTGTTCTTGAATGCAGGTCAGTGAAAAATTGGTCTGCTCACAAATTCCCATTTGTCATATTGCCTACGAATGCACGTTAATTGTTTTCATATTTAAATGCCTAGAATCAACCATAATAAATGTGTGTTGTCAGGTTGTAGGGAGTTTTCTAAAAACAAAACAGGATGATTATGGCATATAGTAAATTATTGTTGGTTCCTTGTGCTCTCAGCAGAATCACAAAAGGGCAAGGCCTTACGAGAAGAAAAATCGTTCATGTCTGGTTCAAATCCTACAACACAGAAAACAGAATTGGAGCTGGGCTAATGAAGCAGGTATCTAATACAAGTTTGTATAGGCCATATGTTATTGGTCTTAAGCATCTGAAAATGTAATATTTGCTTATAAGTAGAATACTTGAAAATCCTTCTCAGTGACATAGTCTAAATGCTAATTTTGCTCCTCTCTTTGTCCTATTCTCTCCAGAGAAGTAGTATCTACTGCTCATCAGCAACACCCCTAACGTTGCCTTCTTCATGAAAGCTGGGTACTAGAGCTGCCCACGACTGTCACTTTGCGCAGTGTTTCCTCAGGGCTAATATTTAGAACATATCAAAAGTTGCAGTTGTGTGGTCTATAAGCCCAGACTGACCAAATCTAGGTACATACTAAGACAACTCAAACTTATAATATCTCACAGTACAAGTATGTGCACATGGCCCAGGTGTGTGTGGGGGTGGGAGGGGGGGGAGGGAGGGAGAAGGGTAGGGGTAACGGTGATAGTGGCATAAATAAACCAGTAATGTGATGGAATATGGGTGCTCAGTTAATTAATTAATAAACGCCTGCTTGATCTTTAGTGACCTTGAGAGCCCGGAGACTAGTAATATGTGGCTATGTAAGCAATATAAGGAAAAGTCAAGCTTTCTGCCTTTTGCTTTTTTACCATCTTAATCACACACCAGATTGCTGCCTGTTTTTGATGGAACTATCAGTTTCTTATGTAAATACAGCTTCAAAGGCTAAGAAAAGGTAAGAAATGTAAAAAAGGATAAAAAAATAAAGAGGAATATGTCTAATAAGAGACTGCCTACAACCCCACAGCTGGACGGAGCTTTGGCTCTGGTCTATGCAAACCTGACTCATTTCTCGGTTCTCAGGGATCAGAATATATTCTTGGCGAAACCTGACTTCAGCCCTTGGAGAACAAAAACCAGACGGATGGAAAGTGTTACTCTCGGTATCTTTGTGGGCACCAAATAAATCGTGCTCACACAGTCTGCTTTGTTTTTATGTTGTCTTGAGTCCTTATCACAAGTCATCTGAGGCCAGATGAAAGATAGCACTGAAATTCAGCTTCTCAACGGAAATACAAACAGTTCTCATACATTAATTTTCAGAGTAACTGTAAAGATTCAATGATCTAAAAACTGCACTCAGTAAGTATTATTTCAGAAAATTATTTAAATCATTGATTACAGACCTGATATGGGAGGCTGAATAATATCTCCACCACCTCCCCAAACGTCTACACTGCAATCCCTGGAAGCTGTGAATCAATTAATTATATGGCAAGAGGAGTTTTGCAAGATGCGACTAAATCAAAATTTTGAGATGGATTGTCCTAGATCATCCAGGTGGTCCCAGCGTAATGACAAATTCCTTAAAAGCAGGAAGTTACAGAGTCAGAGTTGGAGGAAGAGATGTAACAATGGAAGCAGAGGACAGAGAAAGGGATTTGGTGATGCTATGCGGCTAGCCCTGAAGACCATGGAAGGAATCACGGGCCAAGGGATACAGCCAGCCTCCAGAAGCTGGAAATGGTAGGAAAAGGATTCTCCACTCAAGCCTCCAGGAGGAAGGCAGCTCTGTCAACACCCTGATTTTCGTTTCTGAAGACGCATGTAGGATCCCAGTCTCCACGACCAGAAGATAAAGGACGCACTACTTTGGGCCACTGGTCGGTGGCAATCATTTGTTACAGTACCAATTTGAATCTGATATACCTGGAAACTTACATAATGAAAAATTTAACAAATATGGTTATTCTTAATCTATCAAACATCACACATTTTAGATTTATCTATCTTTCTATGTATTTAGTTCCCGTAATCAAGCATCAAAATTTCCTGCAGTGAGAGTAGTGAAGGAGATCAGGAGGAGAAAGCTCTATGCCCGGAGTCGAGACAGCTGGGTTTTAGGTCAGCTCTAGTTCCAGGAAGCTGTGTGGTTTGTGCAAGTCATTTTGACACCTTAGTTATTTCACAAAATCACAGGTCTCAACAACCAATGACATAATTAGGATACTTTCTTCTTGACATTATGGTATAATAATTATTCCAGAATCTAAATAAAAGAGACAATATTCATACAGTTTGGCTCATACATCATAGAAATTGCCATTTGCTGGTACTTACTATAGAGAATGCATTAAAAAAATCGAGATGTATCAACAAGATTTCTTTTTTTTTAAATGCATTCTATTAGTAAAGAAAGTAATATTCTGCTATTTCCATAATGTAGTCCCAAAGCATAAGAAATTGCTCAGCAAGGCCTAGAGTAATGAAACTGGTAAGTGCTGTTATATTAAAGTTTTACCAAATACTTGGAAATATTCAGTACACTATAAATAGAAATGTAAGGCCTCCTTGAAAAACGTCTGTGAAAATATTTCTTTCAGTTATTATCCTAAATTATATAAATAATATAAATGTAATATTTTAGGTATGGCCATTATAAGAAATAAATCTTTCATCCCTGTATCACACATGTACATTTACATAAATTTGTTAAAGAACTTTTTTATTTCTGAGTTTTGAAAAGATTCTTAGTGGAAAATTATTAATGAAGAAAAATCAATACTGGAATTTATAGCTAGCACTTTCCATTTATAAATAAAAATGGCTATGAAAACATTAATGACTTTTCTAAATTAATCATTAAAGGCACAGAGATTGAACGTCATCGATGGCTCACTGAACACAGAAGGGGGAAAGATTTCTCCTATCCATGTGTAGAGATGGTGCTTTTTGTTTATTTTTATTTATTTTTATTTTACTATTGTTTTTTCAACATATACTTCATTGTCAAGGTGGCTAACATACAGCGTATACAGTGTGCTCTTGGTTTGAGGGTACATTCCCATGATTCATTGCTTATATACAACACCCAGTGCTCATCCCAACAAGTGCCCTCCTCGGTTGCATTTCTAGACACCAATAATGAAGCAACAGAAAGAGAAATCAAGAAATCAATCCCATTTACAATTGTACCAAGAACCATAAAATACCTAGGGATAAACCTAACCAAAGATGTAGAAGATCTGTAAGCTGAAAACTATAGAAAACTTACAAAGGAAATTGAAGAGGACACAAAGAAATGGAAAAACATTCCATGCCTAATGGATTGGAAGAACAAATATTGTTAAAATGTCAGTATTGCCCAAAGCACTCTACACATTCAATGCAATCCCAGTCAAAATTGCACCAGCATTCTTCTCAAAGCTAAAACAATCTTAAAATTTGTATGGAACCACAAAACACCCTGAATAGACAAAGTAATGTCGAAAAAGAAAACCAAAGCGGAAGGCATCACAATCCCAGACTTTAGTCTCTGCTACAGAGATAAGTGGTTTTTAAAATAACTTTTTTTTAATACATAATTTTCATGTAAATGCAACTTCTTCTCCATAAAGCTGTGCTTGCCTCAATGTTCAGTGGTCTATACTCCTTAGAAAGGCCAGCCAGCCACTGCTGTTTATTAATTAGAAGCAAGATGGCTCTGTAGGTCTCCTTCTCTCCCCCCTCCCCTCTTTGTGGCAGTGAGCACACAAATAAAAGAAGGCAAAGGATCAGAACACAAGCCAGGTATCTCCTGCAACCAGAGTCCCCTCTATGCTGTGTCCTCCCCAAATCTGCATCCTGCCTGCTAGACCTACTTTCCTTTTGTCTTGCCTTTGTTGCCCTAGTTGACTTCCCTAGTGTTTCCCTCTTGAATGCCTAGATTTTAAGAGTAGATGTCAGTACAGAAGAATGAACCTGGACCACTTTCTTACACCATACCAAAAATAAACTCAAGATGGATGAAAGACCTAAATACAAGACAGGAAGTCATCAAAATCCTAGAGGAGAAAACAGGCAACAACCTCTCTGACCTCAACCTCAGCAACTTCTTACGTGATATGTCTCCAGAGGTAAGGGAAACAAAAGCGAAAAGAAACTATTGGGACCTCATCAAGATAAAAAGTTCCTGCACAGAGAAGGAAACAATCAGCAAAACTAAAAGTCAATGACGGAATGGGAGAAGATATTTGCAAATGACATATCAGATAAAGACTTAGTATCCAAAATCTATAAAGAATTTACCAAAGTCAACACCCAAAAAACAAATAATCCAGTGAAGAAATGGGCAAAAGACATAAGTAGACACTTTTCCAAAGTAGACATCCAGATGGCTAACAGACACATGAAAAAATGCTCAATATCACTCATCATCAGGGAAATACAAATCAAAGCCACGATGAGATACCACCTCACACCTGTCAGGATGGCTAACATCAACGACTCAGGCAACAACAGATGTTGGCGAGGATGCAGAGAAAGAGGATCTCTTTTGCATTGCTGGTGGGAAGCAAGCTGGTACAGCCACTCTGGAAAACATATGGAGGTTCCCCAAAAAATTAAAAATGGAACTACCCTATGACCCAGCAATTGCACTAGTAGGTATTTATCCAAAGGATACAGGAGTGCTGTTTTGAAGGGGCACAAAGACCCCAATGTTTATAGCAGCACTATCAACAATAGCCAAAGTATGGAAAGAGCCCAAATGTCCATCAACTAAAGAATGTCTAAAGAAGATGTGGTATATACATACAATGGAATATTAGCGATTAAAAAGAATGAAATCTTGCCATTTGCAACATTGTGGATGGAACCAGAGTGTATTATGCTAAGCAAAATAAGTCAGTCACAGAAAGACAAACACCCTATGATTTCACTAAGATACAAAACAGACGAACATAAGGGAAGGGAAGCAAAAATATGATAAAAACAGGGAGGGGGAACAACATAAGGTACTGTTAAATATAGAGAACAAACAGAGGGTTGCTGGAGGGGTTGTGGGAGGGGGGATGAGCTAAATGAGCAAGGGACAGCAAGAAGGACACTTGTTGGGGCGCCTTGGGTGGCTTATTTGGTTGAGCGTCCGACTTCGGCTCAGGTCATGATCTTACAGTTCATGGGTTTGAGCCTCGCGTCAGGCTCTGTGCTGACAGCTCAGAACCTAGAGCCTGCTTTGGATTCTGTCTCCCTCTCTCTCTGCCCCTCCCCCACTCATGTTCTATGTCTGTCTCTCAAAAATAAATAAACGTTAAAAATTAAAACAAAAAGGACACTTGTTGGGATGAGCACTGCATGTGAAATGTAAGTGACAAATCACTAAATTTAATCCTGAAATTTTTACACTGTATGTTAACTAACTTGGATTTAAATTTGAAAAAGAAAAAAGAAAACTGTACTTGAATAATGAAAAAGAAAACAAATGGCAAAATGAAAAAAAAAAAGGGTAGATGTTAGTATTATCCTGATACCAAAACAAGTCAAAGACATCACAAGAAAAAAAAATCCACAATGTATTTTAGTTTATGGATGCAAAAATCATCAACAAAAAAGAAAACTGTGAACCAGCAGTATATAAAAAGAATTATAAGTCATGACCCAGTGAGATTGATTCCCAAGGATGCAAGTTTGGTTTCATATCCATAATCCAGTTAATGTAATATATCAATAGAATTAAACACAAAAATCACATAATCATCTCAACAGACAAGATTTAAACAAGCACAGCCCACACTATTTCATGATAAAAACACTCAACAAACTACAAACAGAATAAAATTTCCTCAATCTGATACAAGACATCTATCAAAAACCAATGGTTGGTGTCATATGTATGGTGAAAGACTGGATGCTTCCCACCTAAGAAGATCAAGATCAGGACAAGGAGGTCCACTTTCGCTGCTATCAGTATTATTTGGATAGTTAATATTGTACCATCGGTTCTAGCCAAAACAACTTGGCAAGGACAGGAAATAAAAGAATCCAAATGAGAAAAGAAGTAAAATTACCTCTATTTATAGAGGACATGTTTGGATACATAGAACATCCTAAGAAATCCTCTAAGATACCATGAGTACTCATAAATGAGTTCGGCAAGGTTACACAAGATCAATTGATACAAAAAATCAGCTGTCTTTCTATAACTTGTACCGAACGATCCAAAAATGAAATTAAGAAGAGAATTTCATCCACCAGAGGATTAAACCAATACAATCTTTAGTAATAAATTTAATAAGTACAAAACTTGCAGGAAGAAAACAGCAAGACTTTGTTGAAAGAAATTAAAGATCTAAATGCAAGTACCCTAGGTTCATGGATTGGAGGACTTAACATTATTATAAAATGGATTTACTTCTCAAACTGATCCGCCGAATCAACACAATCCTAATCAGAATCCTAGCTGACATCTTAGAAGTCAATAAATTAAACAAATTATATAAACAAATTACATCTATGCATATAATTTGATAATTAAGTTCTATGCTATTTGATCTGCCATATTTTATCAGTTCTAACATGTACATTTCCCCCTCATCTCTGCAGTTATAATTAGTATTTTTTTCCTTAGTGAACAGAAAATAATAATGCATCCCACAATTGATGGCATCTTAAATGTGATGAAATACAGTCATTTCACCTATTTGTACACTTAAGAAAATGGTTTGGGAGTGGAAAACTTTCACTAACAGCTTCCTTGTGGCAGGGGGAGGGGGGAACTGAGGCAAAAAAAAAAAGTCATCCTTATTATCATGTTTGCTCTCTAATGCACATGTTTTATGTAAAAATTTTAACAGTATCTTCAATTCAAAGTAGGTCACTGGTTATCAAAGAATTAATAAGATATGAAAGATGCTGTCCTTGAATCAGATAGGAAACACTGAAGTCCCAGTTTCAGGGTGCCCTTTTTTAAGCACTGGATTGGAAAAGCAATAGTTAATAACAAAGACACTAAAAAACGTAAAACACTTCACATGTTAGTGGCACTAACTCACAGCCGGACCTCTGCGTTAACAGCCCCCAAACTCCCATCTCTAGCACAGACCTCTCTCCTGCATGCCAGACTTGTGATCCTAACTGAGGGGAATCACTCTGAGTCATAATGGGGTGAGAATTAAGGGTGTTTCTCACTGAAGCTCCATCATTACCGCATGAAAAATCTTTTCAAGTGGGGTTCTCTTACTTTTTTTCTTTCAAAAATATTTCACTAGGGTTAGATTCTCGTCTCTTTCAGTCAGTGCTATGAAATTATTTCATTCTGCCATTTATTTCCATACTTTGAAAAAACATATAAAAGAAGGAACAATGACGGCATAATTTCACAATCTGTGAGTGTTATAAACAAGAGGGCTGGGCGAATGGAGGGCAATTCCATTTGATATTTTCTTAGGCCAAAGTGTAGAGGAGTTAAAAGGTCTGTCCTGGAGAATTAAAAATTCTTCTTAATCCTTTCCATTTCTTGCTCCTACCTCCTGCCTTCCCTGTACATGTGCCTTCCTCTGGTTGTCTTCTCTTTATCCCAAATTCGTTTTAGTGCTTTCTTTTTAACATCAACTTATCTTATATGGAGTCTTTCACATACTAATTGGAAGCAAGGAAAAATAGCATACATGACCTGATTTCAAATTTTTAGTGCATCAATCCCTAATGATGTGAATTTGGGCAAATCACTGCCTAGAGCTTGGAACTACCATGTCCTTATCTGAAAAATGGGGACATTTGAAAAATTTTCACAGTCCATGAACCAATTATCAGAGCTGAGGAAAATTAACTAGAACCAAAGATAGGTCACACTTACACATGTAGTGGTAAAACTGTAGGACGTCAAAGAAAAACATAAGGTCCAAAGGACAGAGCTAAAAACATATACGAATGAGAATCAGTTTGCTTAACTGCGGATTCATCAGTCGCAGTAAGAGAAACCCGTAAGAGTATGGCCCAAAGAAAGTGAAAATAAGATTTTATTATATGAATAGCTAAACTGTTCATCAAGATGGCAGACGAAGAGAAGACATTTTTTTGGCAGAAGAGCAGACTCCCACGCATTCTCTTCTTCCTCACTGACAGAACCGTGGTTTCACTCGGGATCCCTATGTTTTTAGAGGCAAAACTGTACATCCCAGCCTCTTTTGCAGCTAGGGTGGCCGTTTGATACTTCTGGCCATTGAGGCAAAAGAGTGGATGCAGGAAGAACTTCTGGAAGTGGTGGAATCCCTGAAGCCTTGTTTTCTTCCCATGTGTGCTAGCCCATCCTCCTGTCTTCCCTTCCCTCTCTCCTGAGGCTGACGAGGGACTACAGCGGCTGGAGCTACAACAGACACCTTAGGATCTGGAGGCAAAGGCTGAGGAAACCACAGAAGCCATGCCCTGTAACTGCTTGGCTCTGGACTTTGTTACATGGGGGGAAAGGAATAGGCCTTTTTAAAGCTACTATTTCAGCCAGTCAGAACTGAACACATTCTTATTTCTTACGGGGCAAAGAAGAAAGAAAACTTCATTACCACCCAAAATATGACTGTCTAGGGGAGCCTGGGTGGCTCAGTTGGTTAGGCGTCCCAACTTTGGCTCAGGTCATGATCTCAAGGTTCATCAGTTCAAGGCCTATGTCAGGCTCTGTGCTGACAGCTCAGAGCCTGGAGCCTGCTTTGGATTCTGCGTCTCTGTCTCTCAGCCCCTCCTCCCGCTCTGTCTATGCCTGTCCCTCAAAAATAATAAACATTAAAAAACTTTTTTTTAATGACTGTCTATAGAAAACCTTAGTGAATCTATACTCACATTTTTTAAAAACAATAAAAGCATTCAGCAATAAATTGATAACAATATACTAAAAGTCAATTGTATGTCTATGTACTACCAAGGAACTCAGAAATTTAATTTTTTAAAAGGTATAATTTACAATAGCAACACAAAATATATGGTTCCTAGAAATAAATCTTACATAAGATGTACAGGATTTTATGGACAAATTTTTAAATTATTGAAAGCAATTAAAAAGTTCTAAAAGAGAGATATATTATGTTTATGGATAGGATGACTCAATTACACATAGGAATTTTCTTCCCCAATTGTTGTTTTCTCGCAATTAATCTACACATGAAAAATGATTCCAATAAAACATACAATGGGATTGTGTGTATGTGATACCTGTCAAACTAATGCTAACATTTATGAAGATGAAAAAGCCAGGAGTAACTACAGAAAGATGCTTTCCCTCAGCGGTAACCAGAGACCGTAATGAAATACCACCGACATGCATCAGACTGGCAAAAATGCTGAAATGTGACAATATCGAGAATCGCGTGAGGATCCAGAGTGTGGGAACTCTTGCGTTCTCCTGGATGAGTTCACGGTGGCTTTCCCACTGTCACTGTCAGAGCAGTGTGGAACACTTAGGAAAAGTGAAGGCGCTCAGGTCCAGGATGCAGCTGTTTTACTCCTGAGCGTGCACAGCCTAGAGAAAACTCTGGTCCCAGAACCATGTTCCACAATGTTCCCAGCACACTGCTAGGAAATAAAACACTGTCCTACAGACAGGCAACTTCAGAGACAGTTAAGCTTCACTTCTAGGTGACTGGTACAGAGGCATCTTTCACACTTGTTTTATTATTTATTTATTTATTTATTTATTTTTAATTTTTTTTAACGTTTATTTATTTTTGAGACAGAGAGAGACCGAGCATGAACAGGGGAGGAGCAGAGAGAGAGGGAGACACAGAATCTGAAACAGGCTCCAGGCTCTGAGCTGTCAGCACAGAGCCCGACGCGGGGCTCGAACTCACGGACCGCGAGATCATGACCTGAGCCGAAGTCGGATGCTTAACTGACCGAGCCACCCAGGCGCCCCTCACACTCATTTTAAAGACAGAGTGTGATGAGAGATACTGCAACTCGAAACAGGGAAATCGGGTGAGTTTCAGAACTTGTGACATCATATTTTAGAGCGGGTAAAGCCTGGGAGGGAGCCAGTCTCCAGAACACATGAGGGAGACATCGATCGGTTTCCTTAGGAGGACTTGCGTCCTCTCCTTGACCTAAGAAGTGATCAGCACCCGGCTTGAGTTACTGCACCTCCTTTCTCTTTCCCCGGCCAGGCCACCCTGTCACTTCGTGGGTGTGACTGACAAGTTGACACTGACCTCAGGCCTCGCCTTTCCCAGACAGTGACACCGAGTTAAGCAGAGGCCCTGTCCTCTCGGTGACAGAAATCTTGACACTGCTCTTCCAGTCAACACTGTGTCATTTCGCAGCTGGTATTACTACTTTTTAATGAAGTAATATTACCTGTCACAAGACCCCATTAGTTAGCACTTTCACCACAGAGAATGGATGAAGCGGTTTTTGTCTCAATTTTCTTGTTTTGCATACTCCATTAAGTTGCTATTTCCATATTTTACATAAAAATTCTAGACGAAAAAAATAATTATTTCAAAAGTTAGTGCCATCCGTACACATATAAGTAAGTAATAACACGGAGCATTTCTGCAGGATTGGAACATTATCATGGATAAAAAGATTAAAAGCCACGTCATGCCCAAGGTCCCCTTCCCAGAGTCAACTTCATTTTACAGAATTAGGGAGTGCTTATTACTGTGGGACAGCCAGGTCACAGGATGTTCTCAGGAGCCCGGAAGAATCGACCGTCACCCTCTGTGTCCGCCAACCAGCCCTGAAAAGTGAGCTCACTGCCAGATCCAGAAGGACCTCACCAGTATCTAGACTCGGTCCTGGGAAAGAATGGAACTCTAAAAAGTGTAATTGGTTTAGGATGCAGATGTTTTCACAGAAAGTTTCTAATGGGAACTCATGTCAGTTTTAGCTAAACAGCTTCAAAGCCCGTCACTGATTTCCGTGCACCAGAGCGGATCTGTCTCACCATCCTTTCAAATTCTGATGAGCTCTCCAGACATTTGCCTCAAAATATCTCTCGTTTTTCCTAATTGTTTCAGCAGTGGCTCGCAGAAAAGGCTTTTAAAATATCTTTTTATCTTCAAATTATTTACTTCTTGAAATATTTATTTCCTTGTGGGAACCTAAGAGTTATACATGTTCTAAAAGAACATGGCTCCGTATTTTGGTTTTTACAACCTTAGAGGTACTGGTCAATCAGGAGACAATCCCTTTGACCTTCAACCAAAGCTCTTTGATTAAACTGCCGTTATTCTTAAAGAGACTGGAGTTGACTCGTTTCACAAGCCTGACAGTTTATTGTGGAATCAGCTTTAATTCATGAAAAGATACATCTCATTTTTTGTTCCTTTCAAATCAGACACTTCAGTGTAATTTGGACTTATTACAGTTAATAAGTACTGGGAAACACTTTAAAACATAGTAAGAGCAACTAATCTTACAAAACCTCAGAGGTTTGATTATGAAGAGAATTTACTACTTTGGTCAGAATTCCTGCTTATCTGGAAAAGTAAAGGGGGTTTCAACAACACAAAATCATGAAGAAGGTTTCGCAAACAGTTCTTAGATTCGGCACTAGAAATAGAATCCATAAGAGGAAAAAAAAATCAGACGTCATCAGAATTAAGTTAATGAATTTAGTTAATTAAATGTCAGGCACTGAAGAGATTAGTCAAAGACTCTGAGAAAATATTTGTGAGTCATGTATCTGATGAAGGACTTGTATCTGGAATATATAAAGAAATCTTACAACTCAACCAAAAAACAAAAATAACGCAATTAAAATACGAGCATGAGATCTGAAGATATTACTCCAAAATATACAAGTGGCCCCTGAGTGCCCGAAAAGGCGTTTGGCATCATCAGTCATCGGGGAAAAAGCAAAACCACAATGAGGTACCACTTCATAACCACGAAGATGTGTCGAAACCAAACAAAAAGAAAATAACAAGTGTGGGTGGCGATGTGGAGAAACCGGAGACCTCACGCGTCGCTGGGAGGAATACAAAACGGTGCTGCCGCTTGGGAAGACGGCCTGGCAGTTCGCCGGCAGGCTGAACACAGAGCTGCCTAGAAGCCAGCAGCTCCACGGCTAGGTGTGTACCAGACAGAGAGGTATTTATCTCACCGTGAATTATATACGCTTCTTAAGAAAGGAAACCTCCCTTTGGCAAGGGTTTTACTCACTGAGGTTCCACTTCAGGCCCGTTGTGGTGACGTGATTGCAAGGCTGTCCGACAGGAATAAGGCCACACCAGTCGCCTTCCATTCCGGTATCTACATGCAATTTGTGCTTTCCCTGAAGTAGAGAAAGAATGATCATCGACACGGTGAAGAGAAAGGGCAGGGGTCAATGTACACTCAAGACCTGGGGAGGCGTGCGGACCGTCCGAGAACTTCACGTGGCTCATCGTACTTAATCCTAGCCACAATTTTACAAGGTAGCTTATTGTTACTTCTCATTCTTACATATGAGAAAGGTGAAGCTTGCAGAGATTAAATGTGTCCAGGCCCACACAGATAACAAGGGGGCAAACCAGGATTCCTACATGTACTTGGCAATTCTGAAGACTGAACGGAATCCTCGTGCTAATGATGTCGCGTTCTATGTGACAGAATTCTAGGGTCTTAGTCAAACACTTGGTCAGGTGTAAGTAAAACATTGCTTGCTAAGTACAAGCTCTACTTTATCTCAGAACCGGGCTTCTAGCTTTCCGAATTCCACGTCAATCCTGCTAATGGTTAGCCTGCTTCCTACATTCGTGGCTCCTGTAGGGCACGTCCACTAAGAAGTGCCTCTGCCCGGAAACGGTATCTACCCCAAGGAATGAGAACGCTTCCTCCATCTGGATTATGAAAACCGATATAATTTACCATGTTTTCGATTTTTCAGTTTATAAGAAGGTTAAAGTTAAATGTAATGTTCAACCAAGGCTACAATGGGTTTTTTTGTTTTGTTTTGTTTTAGTTTATTTATTTACTTTGAGAGAGAGAGAGAGAGAGAGAGAAAGAGAGAGGGAGAAACAGAGAGAGAGAGAGAGCATGTGCACAGCAGAGGAGGGGCAGAGATGAGGAGAGACAGAATCCCAAGCAGGCTCCATGCTGTAAGCACAGAGCCCGATGCGGGGCCCAAGTTCACAAACCTTGAGATCATGACCTGAGCGGAGATCAAGAGTCAGACGCTTAACCCACTGAGCCACCCAGGCACCTCTACAATGTTTGATTTTAAATAAAATATTTGGAAATTCCTCTTCTGCTGTAAAGTAATGACTTTCCATTCCTATTCTACTCATTATCCTTAGAGTATATGGTCTTTGTAGAAGGACGCCTCAAGTCCTTATGGGAAAATGCCAAGGCACATATCTATTCAATAATTACATGAAAAAGATATTTTCCATAATTCACAAAACTCTGAACAAGTATGTTCCAAAGGATACTTTTTTTTTTAATTTTTTTACATTTATTTATTTTTGAGAAACAGAGTGAGACAAAGCATGAGCGGGGGAGGGGCAGAGAGAAAAGGAGACACAGAATCTGAAGCAGGCTCCAGGCTCTGAGCAAGCATTCAGCACAGTGCCTGATGCGGGCTCGAACTCACGGACCGTGAGATCATGACGTGAGTCGAAGTCAGATGCATAACCGACTGAGCCACCCAGGTGCCCCCCCCAGGATATTCTTTATTTTAACAAAATATTATTTAAAAGTATATTTAATATATGATATAATAACAAAGTAAGGTAGTTAAGTCTCCTTTTATAGCATTTTATTTATTCCTTATGACTTCTGGACTCTATTTTAGGCTTCTGAGAACTTACCCTACTGCACATAAGAACTCAACGTCTGAGTAGGCTTTGTCTTTACTCAAAGGATTGCTTTTACTAGGAAAACAACTCTCTAAATTACTTATCAGCTCTTGAAATTTAACACAAACTTATGCAGATCTTTATTACCCATACAGTTCATACATACTTACATACATATTTGTGTATATATGTGTGTGTATTTATGTTTGTGTATATCCATATATATTTGAACACTTAATCAGAAGGCATAAATTCAATTAAGCGGGCTTAAATATATTCAAACACAAAGAATATGTAAAGAAAACATAAAATATATTTGAACTTGGTGACCATTACTGGAAGAAAAGATAGGCAACACGTGGAAATGTACAGAGGCACGCGGAGAAACGTAGGTGAACTGACAACATAATGCATTGTGAAAACAAGGCCCAATAAGAAACAGAATTGTGAGAAATCACAGAACCCATCTATGTAAATTAAAATGCAAACAATAAGACACTTCTAATAATAAAATTTAAATATATATTAAAAGTTTAAATATATACGTATATATACACACACACTAACCTGCCTGCCTATGAAAAGAGCAAGGAGAATGGGAACGTGGCGTAGGGATACAAGGGAGGCAAATGGCTGGATCGATCACTGACGATTCCTGCCTGGACCGGAGAGGATAACTGTGCCAGTAACCAGTGAGCATAAGAGACTCAGCACTGAAATCTTATAAAGATAACAATATCCTTTTTACTTATCACTTTTACGAAGTGATACAAGCCGGTAATTCTTAGACTCTTCTGAAGAGTCTAAAATAAAAATAGGGAAAATATTCTAGGAATTCTAAACAGTAATTCAAAAAAGAGGAATGACTGGGATATAGCCATGGAAAAAACTTACAAGTAAAAGAAAACTAACCTTGTTCTTGAATAATGATCTTTGGGTTTTTTTTTTTTAATATTCATTTTGGGGGGGGGGCGTACACAGGTGGCGGAGGGGCAGGGAGAGAGCAGCACAGAGGATGTGAAATGGCTCCGTGCTGACAGGATAGAGCCAGAGGAGGGGCTCAAACTAAGGAACCAAGAGATCAGGATCGAGTCCAGATCAAGAGTCAGATGCTTAACCGACTGAGCCACCCAGCTGCCCCTGGTGTGTTTTAGATCAATTTAGAGCAAAAGCATAGAAACTGTTAGTATGGTTATAGAAACTTTTACATGTTATAGAGCAAAGCAGTACCTGTCAAAGGGTATGGTAAAGCGGAGTGGCCCTCATTTTCTCATCATTTTCGGGAAGAATCCAGAAATAGTGCCTGGAGTGGCAGATTGGGGGGGGTTGGGGGGGATTTAAACACTGCTCCAGGTCTAAATAACTGGTGATGTGGATAACACGCCTATGCAGCCGAAATGGGAGCGAGGAGGGGGCACTCCAATAGCTGTGTCCTTCTCCGGCCACAGTCCTCCCTCAGACACCTCCATACCGGCATCAGAGACGTCCACGTGAAGGCTGCCATCACTGCATGGAAGTTGCAGCACGGAAAAGTAGGAAACAGACTGATCAGAGACCTGCTCATGTGCAGAGGGGAGGGCAGAGCTTAGGCAAGGGGCTCCGTGAGGCTTTGCATGGGAACAGAAATCACTCCGTGCACAAGGCTGCGCATTTGCGGAGCTGGGGGGGGGGGGCGGGGGGGGGGGGGTCAGGACACTCCCTGATTGGGCCACTAGGGTAGGGCGGACCGGTGGGGCCCGGGGATTTTCAGGCAGTGAAGCTCGTCCTTGTGACACCATTAATGACAGATACATGAACTTATGCATTTGTCAAGACCCATAGAGTCTCTAACACAGGGAGTGAACGCTAATGTAAATTTTACGGACTTTAAAAAATAATACTATGCTATATTGCTTTGTCACTTGGAACCCATGTACCACACGAATGCAAAATAATAGGGGAAGTGTGAGCGGGAGAGGGGCATATGGAAACTCTGTGTCTAGTCTGCTCAGTGTTCTGTAGGCCTAAAACTGTTGTAAAAATAAAGTCTATTAATTAAAAAAAAAAAAAGTCCCCTGGTGACCTTTCAGTTTCTCGTCCCTTAAATGGGACTGGCAGCAATGTGACGGTAGGTCCGAACCCCATGCTAGCCACATGAAGGTCCTGCACAGAGATGTGTACATCTGCTCCTCAGCAACCAGTATAACTTACTCTACTTTTCCCCCCCTAAAAAACAGGATTTTTTGTTTAAGCCATGAGCTGCCTTAATTTCCTGGCATAGAAATTTTCCCTGAATTAATTTACATTGACTAGCTTTGCCAGATAAACATGAGTCTTGTTTCTCCCTACCACGCTCCCTTATGGAAATTATTCTCTCTGAAGATATAGATGCTGGATAGAAAACAAATTATCGTCCATAGATGCCAAATATAACACACTTTACCAAATTCTGAAAGCGGTAACAAAGCCTCCTTCATGATGACAACGGAGGACCGTAGAAATTCTGATTTCTTTGCAATTGCTTTGGTTTTAGCAGCAAAGGAACAGAAAGCGGTGATGGCTTTTTGTGTGGGTGGGTCGTGGCCTGATAAGGGCTGGCCTCTCAGAAAGCGCAGCATATCAGAGGGGATACAGGCAATCCATAGCTTCCTTCTGGAGCACTGAGTGGCAGACGGCTCAGGAAGAAGAAAGGCAGAACACTCACCTGGCCCAGATGGCTCTACCCTTGTCTCAGGTAACGGGGTCTCTGACAATGAGGCCTGATGTTAGAGACTGTGACCTCTTCGTCCTTCCTTATCCCAGAGGGATTTGTGTCCCATTGGGCTGTCTTATTTTCAGTGTGTTAGCTAATTCCTATCTTTATTAAAATTATTTAAATTTCAGTTAGTTAACATACAATGCAATATCGGTTTCAGAAGTAGAATTCAGTGGTTCATCAGTTATATACAACACCCAGTGCTCATCCCAACAAGCGCCCTCTTTGATACCCATCACCCTTCTAGCCCATCTCCCACCCACCTTCCTCCAATCCTCAGTTTGTTCTCTATTAATAAGAGTCTCTTTTGGTTTGTTTCCATTTCTTCTCTATTTTCCTCTTCTCTTGTATTCATCTGTTTTGTTTCTCTTTTTTTTTTTTCCGTGAGCAATAGGTTTTTATGTTTATGTTGAAACTTAGTATTTTCTTTTTTTTTTTTAATATATGAAATTTATTGTCAAATTGGTTTCCATACAACACCCAGTGCTCATCCCAAAAGGTGCCCTCCTCAATACCCATCACCCACCCTCCCCTCCCTCCCACCCCCCATCAACCCTCAGTTTGTTCTCAGTTTTTAACAGTCTCTTATGCTTTGGCTCTCTCCCACTCTAACCTCTTTTTTTTTTTTTCCTTCCCCTCCCCCATGGGTTTCTGTTAAGTTTCTCAGGATCCACATAAGAGTGAAACCATATGGTATCTGTCTTTCTCTGTATGGCTTATTTCACTTAGCATCACACTCTCCAGTTCCATCCACGTTGCTACAAAAGGCCATATTTCATTCTTTCTCATTGCCACATAGTATTCCATTGTGTATATAAACCACAATTTCTTTATCCATTCATCAGTTGATGGACATTTAGGCTCTTTCCATAATTTGGCTATTGTTGAGAGTGCTGCTATAAACATTGGGGTACAAGTGCCCCTATGCATCAGTACTCCTGTATCCCTCGGATAAATTCCTAGCAGTGCTATTGCTGGGTCATAGGGTAGGTCTATTTTTAATTTTCTGAGGAACCTCCACACTGCTTTCCAGAGCGGCTGCACCAATTTGCATTCCCACCAACAGTGCAAGAGGGTTCCCGTTTCTCCACATCCTCTCCAGCATCTATAGTCTCCCGATTTGTTCATTTTGGCCACTCTGACTGGCGTGAGGTGATATCGGAGTGTGGTTTTGATTTGTATTTCCCTGATGAGGAGCGACGTTGAACATCTTTTCTCTGGATGTCTTCTTTAGAGAAGTGTCTATTCATGTTTTCTGCCCATGTTTTGTTTCTTAAATTCCATATGAGTGAAATCATGAGATACTTGCCTTTCTCTGACTTATTTCGCTTAGCATAATACATTCTAGCTGCATCTACGTCATTGCAAATGGCAAGATTTCATTCTCTTTGATGGCTGGCTAATATTCCATCATGGGTGTATTCCATCTTCCTTATCCATCCATCAGTTGATAGACATCTGGGCTCTCCATAGTTTGGCTATTGTTGATAATGCTGCTAGAAACATTGGAGCGCATGTCCCCTTTCGAATGTGTTTTTTGTGCCCTTTGGGTAAATACCTAATAGTGCAATTGCTGCAACGTAGGGTAGGGCTATTTTTAGTTTTCTGAGGAACCTCCACACTGCTTTCCAGAGCGGCTGCTGCACCAGTTTGCATTCCCCCAACAGTGCAAGAGGGTCCTCCTTTCTCTGTATCCTCAACAACACCCGTTAATTTTAGCCATTTTGACATTAACAGTTAACATTCTGAACTTAATTAACATTCTGAACTTAATAATACAGTTAATTCCTATCTTTTAATTGAAGACTTTCCTCCTTCTGTTTGTGGTCTGCTTAACAGTTCGGTAGTGGTCAGCTGTACACAGTATATTCGGTGTTCCAGATAACTTGGTAAAGGATGGTGAGGGAGGGGGTTGGCAGGGTGACCTAGGTGATGGGGATTAAGGAGGCACTTATGATGAGCATGGGGAGATGTATGGAACTGCTGGATCACCATATTGCACACCTGAAACCAATATAACACTGTGTGTTAACTACACTGGAATTTAAAATTAAAAAACAAAAAAGAATTGGTGAAGGAAGTAAGGAATGATTTCTCAACTGGTGGACATTAACTCCCTAAGAGAAGATTCTTCAACTTGTATCATATAATGCAAAGGAAACAGCACATATACATGTTAAGTTTTATTATCCCAGGGAGAGGATGCTGTTATAAAATCCACTGATTTAAATGACACAGTGGTAAGCTTTCTTTTCCAGCCTTGCTATATATTCATTGCTCTCCTCATTATTTTAGCATCCAACACACCTTGAAATTTTTAATCTGGGAAGAAACTAGTTTGTGGACTTGAGAAGTCACAGATAGGTTTTAGCCTGCAGTCAATTAACATTTTTTTCTTTTGTTCCAAAAAGATGTTTAGCCATACATGAATGGTCTCTGTGTTCATAAATATGCAAATTTAGCTTTGTTTGGTTAAAGGAGAGCAATATTATGCTTGTCTCCCATATCTTCAGTCTATGTGACATCTTTAAAAAATGAACAACAAAAGGAATTTTTGTTCATTCCTCAGATTTCTCCATTCATAATATATGCTAGCCTATATGTGATTTGACACGGGCAGGCATACAGCCTGACATTAAAGAACTTCCCCAAAGATTTATGCCATTACTGGAGACTAGAGGCACATGAACTAATCATTGACTTCCATCCACTCTCATGAATCACTCACTGCACAGGCTCCTGTTCTGTCCCGGTTCTGAGCTAAGATAACTCGCTGAAATCAAAGGCAGTTCTATATGGTAAAGACGGGACAAAATTCAATCAGACGGTTTGTTTTTCCAGTCATGGCTATTCTTAACATATTAACAACCTCAATAAGGTATGAACTTGTAATTTAGTGAAAAGTAGCAAAGATATTGCTTGGCGCCTGTGCTGGAAATCATACATAGGAGCATGTTAAAGGTGGGCATCATCATGAGATCACTTTTGCTAGACTGTAATGGCAACCTGGAGCAAAATATACACAAATTGATACCTAATGAAAGGGTAAGAAATCATTGTCACTTTGTTATTATGCTTCCTCTTTGCAAAACCCTAAGACACAACGGACAGAAAAGATAAAGTTCACCCTAGCCTTTGCTTTCACAAAAATATAAAACAATGAGGCATCCAATTCTCTTTACACCTCTAAATCGTTACATACAATAACTATGCCAAGTTTTATGCCAAGACATCTTCGTGTGGATCTCACAAAATACATAGCAGTTTAACCAGATCATTCACAAAGCAACCAAACGCAGGAAGAACATAAGCGTACTTCCTATTTAGTAGATTTCTATTCAGTGGAAGATTCAGGAACCAGGTGGCCATGCTAGGTATAAAGTGGATGACCATCCATCACATTGCTGTTAATGCTGAACTTACACCCTGTGGCCAACTGCAGTAAGATTTCGGGCACACAGAGCCAGTATGAATGAAATACCATTGTACACTGATTAAACACAAGGATAACCTTTGGTAGCTCATTTTTTTTTAGTTTGTCCAGGTACTTAAAAAATTTATCAACAAACGCTGCAGGAAATGAAATAGCCTGCAGGGAAGAACAGTGAAAGGAGTAGATGGAGGTATCTCCACTGTACCTGCTACCTCTCTCTCACAAACACAGACTTCTGTGATGGTGTATTTTCTACTCATGTGACAGAAGGTACTCATAAGAGAAATGGTCTCCCCGGTGAATTTGTAGTTCTACAACCTGAGAGCTAGAAGACTGGTA
This sequence comes from Panthera tigris, assembly GCF_018350195.1. Lineage (NCBI taxonomy): Eukaryota > Metazoa > Chordata > Mammalia > Carnivora > Felidae > Panthera > Panthera tigris. The sequence goes on from NC_056661.1 coordinate 156,603,215, forward strand.
TCTTTACTTTTATTTTGCTTCACAAGCAGAATTCAAAACATAAGTGTATTGGTTTTATACAGAGTAGCCTACAATGAATGTTATATATAAATATATTTACATATTTTATGTAAGGCATTTTTTTAAATTCACTAATACCTTATCTATAGACAGATTTTAGAGTTTTCAACTATGGAAGAAGCACAGTTTCCAAAGTCCATTGTACAGAACACGACTCCTAGGATCAGATAAGATCGGAAAGAGCGCGTTTTAGATTCTCCTCCTGGAAGTCACAACGCACAGCAGCATGGTTAGATGTTCCCGGTAGTTTTGCAGCAAAGAAATGCTGTTTACTTGAGCAAGAGCTCCCCACACTTACTGGACCAGAGATCTTCTTTCTTGCCCCTCAAATAACACCTCATAATTACCCATGGAATCTGCATTTCATGAAATTCACCTAGGAAAATACTGATTTGGAATAGAAATACTATACACAGCATCCAAAACTATAATACTTTGTGGTTTAATATTTCCACAGCCAGAACATTTCAATGATATGTCTTGAAATTAATAATCTCCATCGGATTTTCAGTTTGGAAATTATTTGATAACCTCAGGCTAAAATTACGTGTGTTCTGACATAGGAGGTAGGCTTATTCTCTGATCAAAAGGTTAATGACAATACTGGATGGTTATCCAAAAAGAAAGCCTTCTGCATGCTACTTAAGCTAGTTTGTTTATTCAAAAGTCAAAAGTATGTACAATTGTTAGAGACAGTAGAATACTATAACGATAGGCTAATTTCCTTATTAACCCCCAACACTAGCTATTTCAAAACAAAACTGATGAAATCAATGTTTATCCTTTCTTTTCTATCCCTCTGTATTGATGTTTTTGTTTCCTTCCTTCCTTCCTTCCTTCCTTCCTTCCTTCCTTCCTTCCTTCCTTCCTTCCTCCCTTTCTTTCCAATGCATCCTATTCTGTCTTTATACCTCCCTTGTATTCCAGTCGGAGGAGACCATCTGGTGAGTGCTCTCATGCTAAAATGTCAGAAACCTACTCTTTGCTCCTCCCAAAGACATGGATATTTTAAAGTACTGTCTAAAGACAATACTTACTCCAGAAGCAAGCATTTCTAACAGGACAAATTATGCTGAAAGATATATACTGAGTCAAAGAGTTATGGCAGAATTTTCAAATAGTTTCAGGTAAATGTTATTATTCTACTTAACATATGGAATGATCGGGATGTCCAAGTCCTCCTGTCTATTTCTATGCTACTTTTCCATCTTTAATCTGCAAAAACTTCACAGCAAAGGGCAAATTCTACTTTTTTATGAAAACGTCCTGTGTCTTCCAGTTAACAGAGATCACTTGCTTCTAATGGCTACAGTCTTTATACTACAAAGTGTAGCATTTTGTTACAGCATTGCATCTCTCAAATGGGTTTGTGTCGTCTCCTTAAAAAGAATAAAATTTATTTGAAGGCAAAAACTCCTGCCTTCTATTTCTGTTAGATTTCTAGCACAGTGAAGAAACATACTAAGTGTCTAATAAATATCTGATTGATTGATGGCTCGGAGCAGAAAGAAAAAGGCTTGAAAAAAGGGGTCGATGTGCTTAGTAAAATCTTTATCAAAGTTTGAGTAGAGGAGGGACAGTCTAGTTGAACTGAACTCACTACACACACCTAGAATTCTTTGTGTAGATGGTGTTTGCTTAGCTGTTCACTAGGACAGAGGCATGCACCCACCAATTACAAACACTTGCCAACAGTGCTCGAAATACACTTAAAGATGTATACAGAGTACACATTTTTTGTTGGTACATTAAATGGGGTTTACAATACTACCTCACTGGGTTATTTTGAGAAGTCAGTGAGATAACACGTGTCTCGTGCCAAGAACAGAGCTTCCAACATTCACACAGACCCTTCTCTCTCCATCAGGTCCTTCCAGTTTAACTGGAATAGAAGTGTTCCCTCCACTCATTTCTGCTTTTTATTTTATCAAAGCCTTGGCACTTTGTCCCAGTAATATTTGAAGGAAAATAAATGCGATTACTCCTGAGACTAATCTGAAATATTAGCGGGAAAGAAGAAAGAGAAGTTTTTTTATTTAAACATCGTATGTTAAACCTTAAAGCATTGATTTGTCTTAAGAAAAAGAATCATACCTCCATTTGCTTTATAAAAGCTCTAGTTTTCAGTTAACTGTTTGTTGTTATTGTCCTACTTTGAAATAGTCCTTTTTAGGAATATAAACATGAATTTTGTGAATCAATTTTAGAACAGTTCTAAGAACTCCTTCTGAGGTCTCATATGTAGTCATCATATCCAAAATGCAATTCTTTTTTTTTTGTTGTTGTTGTTGAAATGCTCAGTATTTATTGAGCCTACTACTAAATTACACGAGATTCTCTTTTTATTTTCCAATACAAGCAAATACTTTAAATACAATTCAATTCAGACTCTAAACCACTGGACTTACTTTTCAAGTTTTGTCATCATTGATCAAGGGTTGATAGGAATACCAACACTGCAATATATATTTCAACTTTCCTGCCTGGATGGGTAACCACCCCAACCTCCTGTCTATAAAAAAGCTGCATGTAGACGCTCTCCCAATAGACAATCCACTCCCCACCGTTTCTCAAGCACCGACATTCTCCCCTAGCTGGCCTCTCCTAGCTAAGCAATCCCCCAGGCACTTCTCCTTTCTGTGATCCCAGAAGCTGAAAGTCAGCAACACTGGCAGGGGAGTGGAGGGGAAGGAGAGAATTCCTAGAAGGATCCTGTTCATTATCCTATCTAAACAGACTCCAGGAAGAGTTTCTGCTTGTGGAGATGCAGCATGGCTGATGTTCAGCATGTTTGGCTGAGTTGGGTGTCTTCCCCATCCCCCCCCCTCACATTCACAATGCTCATGGGATGTTGTTAGTGTTCCTGACAGGTGGCGGGGGTGGGGGTGGGGGAGCAGTGGTGGTGAGAAAAAGACAATTTTGCCAATTATTTATGTATTTCAAACCCCAGAATAACTACCAAACTTTATAAACTGGAAGAAATAATGAGAAAGTTCCAGTAAAAGAAAAAAAAGGGAAAAGTGATGTAACAGTTTTTGAGTATCGGCTATATCCTGATAGTTTTCTGCGTACCATAACTCAACAAGCTTGAGTGGCAGAGTTACCAGAAGAGATTACAGACTCAGTGCAGTCATCAACTTGCCCAAGATCTCTCAACTAGTAACGGGCAGGTGTAGGGTCAATACCCAAGTATGCCATCATTTGAAAGTCTAATTTTCACTACATTACCATGTTTTTCCAGGCTTCCGACTTTAAAGGCCTGTCAAAACTATTTCACTCCTTTGCTCTTCTTTTCATTACTACCTTTTGTTCCCTATCTTCAATGTCCAAGTTAAGCTTTTGCAAGAACCTCACCAAAGCTTACCCTAAATAATAAATACATGTGCAGTAAATGAAGGAATTAATAGGTGAATGAATAGCTATCCTTCTTGACTTCATCCACCTATCTTCAACATTCCCCATTCTATTTACATGTCCCCATTCATTTACTTGTCCTTTGCTAGTGACTCAACATAGGGAGGGTGCTAATTAGAAGGTATGGGTCACAAATTTGTGTTTTCAAAACCCACTAGTGGGTGTTCCAGAAGTACACAAGGAACAGTTAAAGCAAAATCAATGACTGACCTAAGATTAAGAATATTAAAGTGTTTTTAAAACAGATGGGACTATTTTTAGTCAGGAACCAGTAGGACAATTTTGTTTCTCCCCTAGTTCCTATAATATATTAATTGGAAAGAGTCAGGTTAATATTCAAATGGTACAAGTTCCAAGACTTAGTTCAAACATCATCTCCTCCACCATCCTTCTCCAGGGTTCTCCCTGAACCTTCAACCTGGCTACTGGCACATCCTCAAGGCTCCACAGCACATGGTTTTATGGTCAACTCTCTTGCTGGAAAGCAAACACTTCAAGGAGAAAAGCCATGTCTCATTCATATCTCCAAAATTTTGTACAGTGTTAGACACATAGTAGGAATACAACAAATATTTATCAGAAAGGGGGCACTAAGCTTAGCCTTTTCCATATAACTACTCTCAACCTCTAATTTATGTGCTAGCTACTACCTCACCATGCCATTTCTCTGTTTTTCCTTACACAACAGCTAGAAAGGGTTGTTGAAATTGACCATTTCCAATTCCTTGCCTCCAGTTCTCCTGCATTCATTCCAGCTAAACTTTTGCTTACACCTCTTTTCCAAATTGGCTTTCATCAAGGTAGCCAACGACCTCTAAATTGCTAAATTATTAGTCCTCACCTTCTGGTAGAACTCGCAATGGGTCGTCATCACTCTCTCTTCCTTTATATACCAACTTTACTTTGCTTGCCCAACACCACACTCTTGGTTTTCCCCTTGATCCACAATTTTCTTTGCTGTCTCCTCTTCTCTCCAGATCCTAAAGTTGGACTGTCCCAGGGCTCAGTCCCTTAGTCTCAGCTACATTCTTCTCTCCAATCTATTTACAGTTTGCCCTTTGTGAGCTCAACTGTCTAGATCTTGGCGAATCCCAAATTTGTATCTCTAGCTGAGAGTTCTCTAACTGTGGGCCCGAACATCCAGCTGCCTATTTGACACACCCTGGTCTTTTACCTCAAACCCACCATATATTGATTGGAGTTGATATTTACTCCATCTTTCCAACTGTTTGGGCAAAAAGTTTCTCTTCTTTTCTTATACTCATAAGGAAATCCTATTTGCTCTATATTCTAAATATATCTCAATTCCTATCACTTCTCATGATTTCCTTCACTACCTCTCTATACAAGTCCCCATAACAAGATCTCCCATTGTCCCAAAAGAGTCTATTCTCAACTCAGCAGCTAAAGTGATCCATTGACAAAGTAAGTCAGACCTACCTACCTGCGCACTGACCCCTCAAGAGAAACACTCTGGAAGTTTTCCATTTCCATCTTCTAGCCCCTAAGACATGTGGCTAGACTTAAGGTGCTGTCCATGGCGTGGTTCTAAGAGAAATGCTGTTATCAACGAATCCTTGTTCTGAGCTAGCCTCAGGGAGCCTGTTATATGCATAGCGCTGTGGTTAAGGGTACAGGTGCTGAAGTAAGACTTCACAGATTTGAATCCCTTTTCACCATGTTTGTGTTTCATCTTCCTTATCTATAAAACCAGAACAAAAGGATTGCTGAGGATTAAATGACTTGATATGTGAGGTACTTAGAATAGTGCCTGACAGAGAGTCAATGCTCTATACACATTCACTATTATTAAAAGGATTAAAATGGGCAACCAAACAATGCATTACTTTCAATTTCTGACAGTCAATTTACTTGCCTCTCATTTTTCGCGTCAAGAATGTTAGGACATTTTGTCTTCTGAGAGTAACCCAGAAAGTACCCCATTATGTAACACATCATCTGTGTTGGCAAAATGTAGGAATAAATACACCTTTCAAGTTAGATCACAATCTTACTCGTTACAGCAGTCTGATGTTGGTACCTCGTACATGTGAGGTAAGGGTCTTCAATAGGAGAAAGGTAAAAGCACTGCTGTTTGCAAAGAAGACTGGGTAGTTTTTGATGTCTTGACGTAAAATTACGGTGAGATTTCTGAGAGAGGTATCCTGGCCTTAATGCAGCTTAACTTTATGGTTCTGTGCTACGAAGGAGACAGTTGTCATGAAGGCACAACAAAGTGTACGGGGGGGATGCAGCGGGCGTGTGGTCAGTAACAACTGGTGTAACGGTGGCAGTCTTCGTGTTTGTAGCAAATCAAGCGTGTTGCACGATCACCCTCACAACGGAAGTGCCCAGTCCTTCACCCTCTCCTGTCTGTCCAAGTCTGTGTTCGTGTGTGTCCGCCACCCTTTTCTCATGGTTCTCTGTGGCAGTCAGTCTCCAAAACAGCACCCAATGAACACCGCCTCTTGGCATTTACGTCCTTGTACAGCGATTGCCCACAATGAACAGGACTAAGCTGTGTGTACCAACTGGGTACTGTAAAGTGCTGGCGTGTCACTTCTCAGCTAGATTGTAACAAATATGACTGCTGTCTCTTGCTGGTTTGTTCTTGCAGATTACTCGCTCTTGGGGACGTCAATCACCCTGTCATGAGGACATTCACCCAGCCCTGTAGGGGCCCACACGGAGAGGGATGAAGCCATCTACCTCCCCAACCAGCCAGCACCAGCTTGCCAGGTATAGGAAGGGGCTGCCTTGGAATCCTATGACTGATATCCAAGACAACTGAACTTCATGAGACCCCCAAGTTTAAAGCACCCAGAAAAGTCCAAATACTAAAACTGCAGAGAAACTGAGAAATAATAAAGGTTTGCTGTTGTTTTCAGCTACCAAGATTTGGGGCCATTTGTTACACAGCAAAGGATAACCAACACACTCTCAATCTCTTGCTGTCCCCATCCAGGTGCGTGTGTCTGCTTTGCTTTATCTTCAGATCCCCAGGGCCCTTTCCCTTATTTCCTGTGGCCCCTCTACTTCTTTTAATGTCCATAAAACAGAACAGGCATATATGTGTATTTTTTTACTTTTGTTCAGCAGGGTATATGGTTAAAAAGTGGCAGTATGAGACGTTGTTTCTAAAGGAAAACTACCAGCTTTCCTTTGTCCCCTTCTCTGTGGGTTATTGGGACTGATTTTTTCCTCATCTTTATTCCTCCTTAAGCTACCACCTGGGGGAAAGGGAAGGGTGAAGTTAGAAGCACAAAATGTTCCCTGACAGTCATTAAATTTCATCTTAATGAAATTAAGATAACAATCATTAAAACAGAACATTTATGCTTAACAGCATTACATATATTCAAACTCACTGTACTGTATGTGACTATTTAAAAAGGCTGCATCAGAGCAAAAATGAGCCCTATTTCCTAATGAACTTGGCATCATAAGGGAAAAAAGCATTAAACATTGTATATTAACTATCTCGCTTCCTATCCCAAAGTCATTTACTTAGTATCATTTAGGTAAATGATAAAATGTGACCAAAAAGTTATTTTAAATTTGATTTGGATACTATAAAGTTCCCAAAATTGGATCCTCCAATGCCAGATATACTTCAGGAGCAATACGCAAGAGGCTGCTTCCTGTGTTCTCTATCTTACGCTTTCTGCTCTTCTAATTTTTTTATACAATAAAAAAATTTGTTTTAGTTTTGTTGGTACCAATTTATGGTATCCTAGAAACTCCACAATGATGGAAAAGAACAGGTACTCACAACAAAGCAGAATTACCAACATATTTATGGCCTTATCATTTGACAGGGAAGGTCAAAGCTTCTCCGAGTTTATTCATGACCCTGCACCAGCTTTCAATTCTTTGAAAATTGCTCCTTGATACCCGGCTTCCATGAAATCACAGAGAGTGGCAGCTACTCTCTTAAGGCATAAATCAGATTCTAAATAACTGATAGCACTTTTTTCCTGTAGACCTGGACAAGAAAAGCACTGCATTTTCATTGTTGAGTGCAAGCACTTCGAAAACCCGGTGCACAAAGAACGTTTTCAGGGCTTAATTTCTGAAGTTATCTGTAAGAAAAGAATCTTTGGGTGGATACAAAATAAAGGTCCTGCTCTTGAATGTCACTGGCATTTTAATATCTCTTCTTTCATTCTCCATATCCAAGTTAAATACTGTCACAGACTTTGTGATTGTTTATCATGATTAATGCTGTCATGACTCTGTTGTTCCAAACTTCAAAAGTGAAAGATGTGTATGATTTGGGCACAACTATAACACAAGCCAAGGACACAGTGGCAAGTGAAATAGCTATGTGTATATGCAACTAGCTACTTAGAAAAAAATAAGTAAAACTAAAGAGATTTTTTTTAAAGTCAGGACAAAATATTAATTTTTTTTCCTGTATGATGTCAGTAATTCTTTATTGCAGGGAACATTAAGAAGTATGCTCTGGGAAGCCTTTATTCTAACCATCAGTAACAGTTTTTTAAACATTTGGCATTTAACAGCTCAGTCGTGGTAGTTGGGCATTTTCTCTGAGATATATATATTGACGCACCTGGTAAAGGGCTGAAAACCATCTCATGTGCAAAATAGTTGAAAATTCAGGATCTTTAATGGGTACGCATGGTTTTCAATGGACAAGCTATCTTTACTCATCTATGAAAATAATTAAATGTTGCTTTTTCATTTAGCTGTTTATCTTAATAAAACATTACTATTGTTCTACTAACGGCCATTCGGATGACTGTTCTATAGAGAACGCTGGCATTCAGTCTCAGTCGCTGTATTTTAGCTTATATTTATCACTGTGTCTGCAGTGACAGTGCCAAGAGAGGCAGCCACAGTGGGGGCAGAATCGGTGTAGACTCAGGTCTGGTTATCTGGACCAGATGCTATTCTGCCGCTTATGGGTGGTGTGACTTTGGACAACTGAATTCATCTCTTTCCGTCTCAATTCCCTCACTTGCCAAACTGAGGAGATACTATCTAACATCACAAAGTTGTTGCAGTGGCTAAATCAAGAGTAGGCACGAAGCACTTAGAATAGTTTTCAATAAATCTCAGCTATTTCAAAGTCATTGTTTTGTCATGGCAAACACAAAAAATAAAGGAGGTGGCCTTAATGTGTGAACAATGCACTTGTATGAGGAGACGAGCTCTGTTGCCCGTCTGTAATTATTATTTAATTTCATTAGATAAACCAATAGAGAAAACAAGAGGCAGAAGGCACATTATAATTTCCATGTGGTACTTTTTATAAGAAATACCTTCATATAATTTCACCTGTCTACACCACTCCTTTTCAACCTCAATGTCCATTCTAAGGGCCAGTCTACACAGCAGTGTGGGACATCACCTTCTCAGTGTCTCAAGGCTGCTGTGAAAACACAGACCAAGGAAGTGCACACAGAGGCTATCATATGAAAGAAAAACGAGTATGACCAAATCATTATTTGTCTTAAAAATGCTGTAATTTCACTGCTTTATTCTACATCCTAGCCCCTCCATAAATTCCACAATTCAGAGTGCTGCTTGCTTTGGACATACTATCTAAGTCAAAATCAGAAGCCTATCTCCCGAATCCAAGTTGGACATCACAGCTGGTTTAAAAGTTATTGGAAAAAGGTAATTTTGTGGTAATTTCCAATCCTCAATGAATCTTTAAAAGTCTTACTCACTTAAGAAATGGACTGTTCAATTTTTGGCAACATTGGCCATTGAAGTAACAGGAGCTAGGCTGCCATATGTATGCCGTAGAGATAAATTAGAACTCATTCTGTAGGAACCCTCTCACCCAACTTTCTCTCTTTTCCTTAAGAGAGAACTTAACAAGAGACAGCATAAAAGGAGTTTTGGGGACGCCTGGGTGGTTCGGTCGGTTAAGCATCTGACTCTTGATTTCGGCTCAGGTCATGATCTCATGAGTTGGTGGGATCGAGCCGTGTGTTGGGCAATGCGCTGACAGCGTGGAGCCTGCTTGAGATTCTCTCCCTCTCCCTCTCTCTTTTTCTGCCCTTCTCTTCTTCTCTCTCTCTGTCCCCTCCCCACCTTTCAAAATACATAAACATTAAAAAAAAAGTTTTTGAAACCAGGCAGTTTTCTTCCCATTAAAATTGCTTCTCTTTATGTCCTTCTTCTGAGAGCTGAAGGTTGATGTCCCAGTAGCGCTGAGTATTAACAAACAACCTCATTCTATTCTTTAAGTAACTCAGGAAAAAATGCATTCTGAAAGGATAGATACCACTTCCTCAAATGAGAAAGGTTGGTATCGAAATGTTAGCATAAATACTGTACTTTTGCAAGTGCAAGAACGATATATAGGATATATATGCTTTTAAACCAAACTAGCCCATTTTAACCTTCCACTTCTCAGATACTAATGCATAAATAATATTTCCAGTCCTTTCTCTCCCAACCCAAACTTATAGACTAAAATAAAATCAATTAAAAACTCAGAGTAACTCTGCTCTGTGAGAAGTCAGCATGGTGTGGCAGATGGAGAAAGCGCTGGGCAGAGCAGAAAGAGCACGATATTAAGGCCAATATCATGTTTTATGACCTCACAGAAATCTCGTTCTCCAGGCCCGTTTGAATATAATAAAGTGCTCTTCCCTTGCCCATCGTGATTAAACTTGTTAATGCAAATACAACGTGCCCAAGTGCCCAATATGTTCTTCTGGTATTTCTGACCGAATGGGAAGCTTTTAGATTAATCTGGTGTTAGAAATGCTAACAACATTACAAAGTGAGGAGTGATGGGGCGGCGACATGCAAGAACCAGGGCAGAAGGGAAGAGAAAGCTCCCGCACGTGGGGGCGCTGGATCCGGGGGCGCCCGGAGTTGCTGCTGGAATGGAGCGGTGTCCAGATTTACCACTGCAGACCTTAAGTCCAGGTTATGACAAGTCTTCTAAGCACTTAAAACTTAAATGAATATGGAGTGGATAATGAGATTTTTTTTTCTCTCTAAAACCTAAGTCTGATGAATGACGCCTAGAAGTATCATTAGTCATTTTTATGAGTGCTCAGCTCAGCAATATGAGGCTTTTTTTTTTCATGCCTAAAAGAAAGATTTTCTTTGTTTTGGCTTCTCAAGGATGGTGACACATCCCCTTTTGAAAGAAATGTCATCCCTATAAAAATAGCTAAGATAATATAGTTTCCTCCTAAATAATAAAAAGTACACTGTGAATGTATTTTAAGGTATAAAACCATGGATTTATGTTAATAACTGTATCCCCTAATTAGGTTCTTAGATATTATTTGCAACAACCAAAATGATTAGTTTTTCTTAAAATATATGTATATGTGATAATGAATTGGTTATAGTTTATAAAAAGATAAATGACAGATATACAACCGTGTATACTAGAAATCACTTTTATTTGATGAAAATAAAAAATAAATCAATCCTGTTACACAACTGTCTGAAGGAATCTAGAATTAATAATCATTATGACTGGGGCAGGCACCTGAGTGGCTCAGTCAGTTAAGCATCTGACTTCGGCTCAGGTCACGATCTCACAGCTCATGGGTTCGAGCCCCACACTGGGCTCTGTGCTGACAGTTCGGAACCTGGAGCCTGCTTTGGATTCTGTGTCTCTCTTACTCTTTGCCCCTCCCCTGTTCACACTCTGTCTCTCTCTCTTTCAAAAATGAATGAACATTAAAAAAAAAAAAAAGCATGGATGTGCAAGTGCTGTTACAAAAAATAATCATTATGAGTGAGCCTTAAAAAAAAAAGATAAGAAAAAGTACATTATATTATTGTTTGACTCAAATATTTTTTCTATTATTTGCAAGCTCAGAAGTTGCCACAGATAAACTTCTGACAAGAACTATAAAGGGTCTTGTTTCCATTTAAAAAAGGCATTTAATAATTAAGGTTTTGCTTTTAAAAATAATAATCCTGAGGTAAAAACTGTGTCCATGTTTAAAAATATGCACATTTGCAGATGGACATTTTTTTTTTCTCATGGAAGATGGTCTTGAAATTATAATAGTCAGTACCTGATAACTAAATCCCATGAACATATTATAGGTTTGCTTAAAAACTATTTTCATATTCAATTTGAAGATGAGAGTCACCTTGAGTTATTTCTTATGACTTCAATGTGAAATGGAGGAAAAATCATTTATACGGTGAATAGTAAATGTTCTATGAAATACACCCAGAGAGCCCTTGAATCATGCCAGGAGAGTTAGAGGGGCAGAGGGTGAGTAGGGCTGGAACTGTACAACAACTCTACACAGATGAAATATTTGGCATTAGAAAAAAATAAAATTATGGTCAAAATTCCATATGTAGCAAAAATTACTATTAGGATACAAATAAAAGTAACTTCAAATTCAATTTCTTAACCAAAGATTTTATCCATAACTTTAAACAACACAGCTCCAAGTCTTAAAAAAATAAAGAAAAATCTTCAAGGAATAACGAAAACAATATAAAATATTAAGACTAACAAAATCTCATGTTCACTCCAGACTCAGACATTCAACTGCCACTCAAGATCCCTAGGTGAAGTTTCAATGGCCATCTCTGACTTAACACAGCTGAATCAACCCTAGTTCCTACCCACAGCCCATCCTCTTCCCCTCCCCACTTTCAGTGTGTCAGTAAATGGTACCACCATCCACCAAGCCCAAGACTAAACTGATTATTCTATTCAACAAAGGGTATCATGAACAAAGCTAATAGATGATGTGATGAGAAAAGACATTTTGTAATGTTCAGAGTTGACAGCGGATTCATCTTTAAAATATATAAGAAACATAGCAATAAAAATTTGACACTATCCCCAACAGAAAAAATGAGTTAACACTAACAAGCGGGATTAAGGAGCGAGCATGCTTGTCGTGATGAGCAATGAGTGGTGAATCAGTATACTATACACCTGAAACTAATATAACACTTTATGGTAACTGTACTGGAATTAAATGAAAACAAAACAAAATAAAAATATATATATATATATAAACACTCCTAATGTAAAAAAAATAACAAGCATATGAAGAGATGCTAAGACTCATTAGTAATGACAGAAATACAAATGAACATACCAAGATATCACCTGATTCTTATATACTTTATATCCAGAAGTTTGGATAATGTGAAGTGTTGGTGGGGATATGGGGATAATTTTTAAAACACAGTAAAAATTTAAAAAACCCCCACATACTGCTGGTTTGGTAAAAGCATTCTAGAGGGCAATCTGGAACCGGTTAAATAAAGTAAACATATACCCTATGATCTAACAATCCTTTTCTAGCTATATATGTGTCAAAGAAAAGCTCACTCAAGTACATAAAGGTATATATGACGGGGGTTCCTTACATTATTAGCAGGGGTGGAGCTGGGTGGGATCGGAGGGGGTGATTCAAGGTTTGGAAGCAATTTGGTGCCCGGTATTCAGAGTGGATGGGCAAATATACTAGATGTCCAACATACAATGCTATGAAAAACCTAAAAAGGACAGATGTATATACAGCAGCACAGAAAGATCTTACTGAAAGATCTTGCTGAGTAAAAAGGTAATCAGAAAAGACATGGAGAAAATGCACACTGCTAAGCAAAACAAGCCAGTGTGAAAAACTACACGCTGTAATGATTTCCATTATATGACATTTGAGAAAAGACAAAACTTTAGCAAGAGTAAAAAATGAGTGGTTCCCAAGGGTGTGAGGAAAGGTGAGGGTCAGTGATTAGCGGAAACCCAGGGGACTAATAGCAGGATGAACCTATACTGCAAGACACTGTCACGGTGGACGCGTGACAGTATGAGTTTGTCATAACCTACAGAACGATACCAAGAAGACAAAGAATGAACTTTATTGTATGCAAACTTAAAGAACCACTTAGGAGGTTCAGGGGATCTTGGGGAAAACTGCAGGGTGTGATAGGAGAACCTCACTGTACTACAAATATAAGGAACAATCTCAATGAAGGCAGAAGGAAAAAAAGGTGCTGACCTACCTAGCTTTGGAAATGAATGGTCTCTAAGAGTATAGGCAAAGGAACTACGTGAGCACTGTACTTTGGTTGATAAAAGTTTCCTATATGTGTGCAAGTTAACAGTTCTAATAGTGCTATCCATGTATACTGAAGTTAAAGAATTAAATAAATGGTAGAGGGTGAGATCCAGGTTCCTCAGTGATGGAGTGGGGGATTACAGGCAAGCAAGGGGAATAAGCTAGAATGATCCCTGCAGTAATGGATTCGGGTTGGAAACATCAGCAAAAACTCATGTTTAATTTCATACAGATGCATATATAAATATGTAAAATATGTATAAATGCAGGTATATACATAGGTTCATATACACACCTATATTTCCTGGCTGAGAGGATGTAGAGAAATGACACCCCAGTAGTAATAAGCACACCTAGCATCCAGAATTTGGTTTCTAATACCATTCCCTAACAAAAGGAAACAGAACTCTAAAGAGAAATGGATGATTCTAGAACTAGGGCAGGAAATATACAGGATGAGCCTATAGCATCTTGTAGTATGAAGAAAATCTACACATGCATGCATGTATGGGACAGATGGACACACACAATTTTGGGGGCTAATTCAAAGGGGCACAGGACCCAAGTGAAAGAGTTCCCAACAGCCAAAACTGAAACAGCTTGAAAAACCAAATAAATGAAATACTATTAGAATACAAATCAATATACAGAAAAAATATTCATTAGCCTGAGAAAAATAAATTATTGAATACATTTTTAAATGGGGGAAAAAGAGAGAAATTCCATACACAAAAATTCCAAATAAATTATGTTAACTACCCTAATGGAGTGGCAGTATAACTGTCCCCACCCCTTAAGTGCAAGCTGCACATATTGATTTCCTTCCAGAGTAAATATGGAAGGGGTATGGGTGGGAAAGGCAGGGCAACTTCAAAGTGGAAAAGGCTGACACACACTGCTTTTAGCTAGGTGATCAAGGTTAGCAAAAATAGCGGTAAGTCATACTGCTTGTATGTACCTTTGGGCTAATGTGATAAAAATAGTACTTTAACTCTTCCTCTCTAAAACATATGGACCCAGTCTAATCATGAGAAAAACATCAGATGCATTCTATACAGAGCATCCTACATTATGTCTGACCAGGACTCCTCAAAACTGCCAAGGTCAACAAAAACAAGGAATGTCTGATAAAAACGTCACAATCAAGAGAAACTTAAGGAGACATAATATCTAAAATGTTACATGGGATCCTCAGTGGGATTCTGGAATAGAAAAAGGACATCAAGTTAAAAAGTAAGGACCTATGAACAAACTATGGACTTTCGTTAACAGTAAGTCAGTATTAAGTATAATAAATGCACCATACAATAGATTAGTAATAATAAGGAGAACTATGTGTGTGGGATAAGGAGACATATATGCAAATTCTTTGTACTATTCACTTAATCACTCTAATCTGTAAGTCTAAAACTATTTTTAAAAGTCAGTCTGTTACGGGGTGCCTGGGTGGCTCAGTCGGTTGAGCGTCCGACCTCGGCTCAAGTCATGATGTCGCAATTTGTGTGTTTGAGCCCCACGTTGGGCTCTGTGCTGACAGCTCAGAGCCTAGAGCCTGCTTCGGATTCTGTGTCTCCCTCTCTCTCCGCCCCTCCCCCACTTGTGCTCTGTCTCTATCAAAATAAATAAAATATAAAAAAAAAATTTTTAAAAGTCTGTTACTAAAAATATATAATTATCTACAAAGGTAATAAGGTAAAAAAAAAAGGTCATTTACATAAAGTACATATACACACAACCCAAAATCAGAAAAGAAGAAGAAAAACTGAGAAGAGCATATGCAACTGACATTATAGACAAAGGGGAAATACCACTAATACATAGAGAGAGGGTCTAACAGTAACAGAAAAAAATTAGGCCAATAACTTTAGAGAAAAATGGACAGTCCAGAGAAAAAGAATTTAAAAATATAAGAATATGCTCAATCTCACTGATAACAAGAAAAATGTAAACCAAAACTATTTTGGGATTTTTTTTTAATGTTTATTTATTTGTGAGAGAGAGAGAGAGAAAGAACGTGAGCGGGGAAGGGGCAGAGAGAGAGAGAGAAACACAGAATCCGAAGCAGGCTCCAGGCTCTGAGAGATCAGCACAGAGCCTGACGCGGGGCTCGAACCCATGAACCGGGAGAACCCATGACCTGAGCCCAAGTGGGACGTGTAACCGACTGAGCCACTGGGATGCCCCTTTATAGATAGGTAGGGCTGAGAAGAAACAGGCACTCTTACCACCGCAGTGCACAACCCTATCGTGGAGCACTTGAAACATGTCAGACGCTTAGAGCCAGTGATCATGATTCTAGGGCTCTAACCGAAGATACACCGGCAAAAATACAAAAAGGCAGGTAAAAAACAATTATTCGCTGTACTGCATCGCATCACTGTAGTCCCGGCTTACAGACAAAATGAAACATCAATGGAGTACATCAGAGAGACCAGAAACAGATCCACATGTACACAGATAGCTGTTTTTTGACAAAGCTACAAAGGCAATACAGTGGGGACAGAATAGTCTTTACGACAAATGGTGCTGGAAAACTAGATACCTAAATACAAATAAAGGAATGTCAATCCATACCTCACATGGTATACAAAAAATAACTCAAAATGGATCACAGTTCTAATGTAAAACCTAAAACTACAGAACTTCTAAGAGAAAACATAAAAGGAAACTCCTGTAACCTTGCGCTGGATAAGATTTCTCAGACAAAGCACCAAAAGCAGGATCCATAACCTAAAGGATGGATAAAGTGGACTTCATCAAAATTTTAAAACTCTGCTCATCAAGAGTATTTCCCTGTTGTCCTGAGTCTGAAAGCAAGTATAAGTAGGACCTCATGTTACCCTAGCTTTGTCAAGTCAATCAATTTAGCAGCTACAAGCGTTCCCTTTAACGCCCAGATTATGGTCTCTAACTATTCTTTCTTAATAAAAGGGCCCCTCGGAGAAATTCCAGGACTCAGCCGGGAAATGTACAAGATGAGCCAGGAACATACTATAGAGACAGAAAAGCAAGACAGTTATCAGACTGGCGGGTTTGTGTCAAAAGGATTCATTCAGGCGCCAAACCGAATATGTTCCCGCTGGCCAAAGGTAGCACACTTTGAGTAGCAATAAGGATAAGAACTAGAATGGACCGATTGTGCATATCACATATGCTAAAATCCACCAGCTCAAAGAAGACTAGCTGATCAGTGTTGAAGACGCTGGGGAATCAGCAGGGTGGCCGCGGGAGACGCCTTGACGGTGTGTCCCCAGAGCAGCGGGCAGGGGGATGGGGCAAGCCAGGACCGCTAACACCGCGAGGGACTGCGGTGCGGCGCCTCCCACAGGGGGAAGTCCACATCAAACCTAGAAGGACAGATCAGTGAACAACCCCGAGCGTCAGCTGTACCCAAGGCGATTTCAGCAGCGTAAGGTCCCGTGGTGGATTTTCAGCCGGAACCGAGCCAGGCATTTTTAGCTGAGACACCAAGAGGCAGTTAAAGCAGGGCTGGAACAGCCAGGGGGGCTGATTTCCAAGGGAACCCCCAGGCTCCATATGCTCTTTGCAGCGCCCTCCCCAAGCTCGCATTGTTTGCAGGAGAACCTGCATCAAACCTTGATCTGCAGCCCTTCCTCAGGTCTTCAAGACCCTCGAGCCTTACCGCGGACCTTGCATTTGGTGGAAGAGCAGCCACGACTGTGGGAAAAGAGCCGCAAGATGCCGTGGCACACGGACGACAGAATGAGACGGGTCCTGCAAGATGGCCAAATTTTCACTGGCAACCTTAAGGCTTTTGACAAGCATATCTTTGTGACGCAGATGAATTCGGGAAGATCTGAGCTAAAGATTGCCAAGCAGCCATAGAGTGAAGAAAGGGAGTTTGGGGTCTGGTGTGGCTACATGGGGAAAACTTGGTTTCCACGACTCCCCGGAGACACGGGCATCGTGGCATCCCACTTGCTGGAGCTGCAGGAGGCCCTGGGGTCAGCAGGGCAGCGGGCAGAGGAGTGTGACTGGTGTTCCAATCCCCCAGACTCCTACTGGATGAGCAGACACTGTCTGAGGGGCCGGGGGCCATCCCAACAGGTAATGAGTGACTTCCCCCCACCCACTCCTGCGGGCCGAGCAACACCACCTCCAGGCATTATGGCTCCTTCACCTGGTATAAGACCACCCGTGGGCCCACCAGCTGGGCTTCCCCCTGCTTGAGGGACACCAATAGGCATGCCCCCTCCAGGAACGAGACCCCCTCTGCCAGGAATTAGTGGTTCAACATCCTCCCGGAATGCAGCCACCAAGACTCTAGGATACTATCAATCCTTCTTAAATCGCTTTTTTTCTCTGCACTGTATCTTGTGAAACTGTGTAGAGTGTTTGTGAGCCTTTGTCCCCTCAAACTGCATTAATATTAGCCAATAAATGCATATAACAATAAAAAAAAAGAATGTTAGGGAATCAATTCCTTATTTTGAAACATAGTAGATAAGAGAAAAAAGAATTAAGTGCATATCCTGCTTTCCTTTACAGACTATTCCGCAGGATAACTTAGTAGCTGGTCTGAGGGAAGCTTCTCTTTATAGAGGTATTTCAGGCAATAATGAAGTAATAATGGCAGAATAGTTTAGGATGACCATTGAGCAGCCACTAATAAGGTCATGGAGGCGCATGATGACGACGTCACAATAAAGACCAAGCCAATGTCATGTAATGTCCCCTTTTTCAGAAGTCTCCCCTCAGGTTTTGCGTTGTTTCTGATCATAGCTCTAGAACTAACTAAAAATAACAAAAATTCAAAGGAAAATAGAAAGAATTTAATGACACCAAGCCACACAATGAGCCCAGAATGTGAAAATTCCATAGAACAAATGACAAAATTTCTTCAGAGAAAATACTGAGGAGGGGAAGAAAAAGAGGAAGGAGAAGAAAAAGAGAAATGGAGACAGCGACAGACAAGGGGACCTACTTTTTAAAAGAATGACAAAAAAAATCCATTGCAATGTACAGACCTTGTTTGGATCTCGGATCACACGGCAAATGGTAAAGACCTCTTACAACAATGGAGGAAATGGAAACACCTTATCACATTAAGTAATTATTTTTAACTTCTATGGGGTGTGAAAACGGGATTGTAATTATGGTTTTTAGGAGTCCTTTTACAGATGTGTACAAAAATATTTTTAGTGGCCATGAAAACAATACACAATTTGCAAAGGATATATAAACAAAAAGATAAATTATGTATTAGGAATAGTTCCTTATGTGATGGAAAGGGAATCCTAGAGGGGAACTGGATTTGAATCAACAAATCCTAACCAAATGGTGAAACAAAGTGACCAAGGATGACAATGTGCCAATAATGTGTGATTAATTCAGCCCTTTCCAGTTGAAGCCCAAAAGGAAAGAAACCAAACCAAACCAAACAAAACCAGCTTTCATATACATGGCCTTGAACGCTGTAACTTTCATGAAACGTACGTGCATTATCATTCCAGTTGCACATGGAGAAACTGAGACTCACTCAGCATTCCCAGGAGCCGCGGCCAGTAAACACCACAGTTAGGACTTAGCCTCCCACACAGAGCCAGAAGCCCTACGACACCTATGTACTCGTTGAGTAATTTGAAAATTTCAGACCTGACGAAGCACAGGATAATAGACACCACGTTGCTTCTGCATACGTTTGCTCATTAAATATCTATCCTATAATTAACTGTGATATACGGTCTCTTTCTAGTTCCCTTTGTAATGATTCTGAATGTTTCCTTTGAGTACAACTCCTGTCCCAAAGAGCCTTGTTGTAATAAACTTCTATTTTAGACATAAATGCATTTTTTCATGTAAAAGGCATTGTAGATAAAAGGAAGAGAGGACAAGATTTGTAGCATTAATTTTTTTTAATGTTGCACATCAACATTTTTATGCTAAGTAGTAAGTTAGAATTTGGTTCATAAAATTGTTTTAAATGAAGTGTGTGTTAAAGATAAGGCGGATTTAAAGAATTATGCACTATTTGGTTTTAGAAATGAAATTCTTTACGGCAGCCTACTGGATGGTATGCAGGATTAAGTGTTGCTGCTAATAATGTTGGGGCCATATTTAACACTATTTAAAGATCTGTTATGAACGTGGCTGCAATGAATTGGTGTTTACAAGGGCAGGAATACTTGCATCTAAGAGGTAAGTGCCATGAACAGAACATAAGGTCTGCCTATGGAGTTGCATCTATGGCCTATCCGTCTAGGTTTCTATCACTGAAAACAGCCTCAAATTGTTTTTCTCACGGACAGCAGAGTAGCAATTAACAAGAGTACAGAGCAGGCCACGTGCAAGCCAAGTGCCTGGGTGCATCTCATCCCTGCATGATACTAGCTGTACGTAAGACCGGTCTATGGCATGATATGTTCTGCTTCTCTAGGCTTCCATGATGTTCTGTAGATATATCTGGAACTTTATTTTATTGTGAAATCATCATCTATTTAGGGATGATACTGAGTAACTCTTTGAGAGTAACTTATTCCTCCTCAGTCTAGCAATTTGTTAATACCAGATACAAATAAGTCTTTAATAATATGCTGGTCAAATGAATGTATGAAAAAAACTCATCCAAGTCCTTTTATTTTTCGTAAGGCTTACTCTGCTCTGGGAAATATTTTATGGTGTGAAATATGCTCAGAAAAAAATATTAAGCTCTATTCATAGCTTTTCAATTACTATTATCAAAATTTCAAAGAGTGCCCACTTCTTAATAGCCTAGCTTCACCCAGGAGAAAATAAATCCTAACCCTGAGCAGCATTTTTGTACATTAACCTTCCCTGATAAAATAAGACCAATGTTCCATACTCTGTGCCTTTTACCTTGAGGGCTTCTGGTTAGGAGTGAAATTGGCTTCCTATCATCAGACAATTGGAAAGGCCAACATGTATGTAATTAATCAATTTTGAGGCCCCTCTATCAACAGGACTTTTTCCAAAAAGAAAAGACTCTGATTCATTATCATTACTACCTCAGTTATGATAGAATATTCTTCTTCTTCTTTGATAAGAAAACTGATTGTGTCCATTCATTTTTATTTAAAAACACATACACTCGACAAAAGTCGGCAGTGAAGCCTATTACTCGGTTATAAAGAGTGATGTGGTATTTATAGGTTATGTTTAATGAGTTTATCCATAAATTGTTTCTTCTACACCGAATGGCATCGTGTCAAGGTCACGAATCATGTAACTGGAAATGGTCATGGAGTGAAGAAAACTCAAGGGTCAATCTGACACAGATTTGGAATGTGGCTTTTCTGTTAAGGAGTGGAATAACCCTTGGAAGTCAGTTCATCTTTTTAAGACCCAGTTTTTTCATCTTGAAAATTGGGTCATATTGTCTCCACCTCATAAGGTGTTTTGAGAACAAAATAGGTCTCAAGTGGGAATCACCTGAGGAACACTCCCTAAATATACATAATCACAACTCAAAGAACTACCTTGTCTGAACTTCTAGTATGTTCTTTCAAAAAGCTGCACATGGATAAATGATGGTACATTTAGATACATCCACACAATATTGTACTAACCAGTCATAATAAAGGTATGAGGATGATTTCTATTGCTGAATATGGTGGTTTTCAAAATATATTATTAGGTGAAAAAAGGAGATTGAGACAGATGTATACACTATGCCAAATTTCATATAAAAAGGGGGAAGTGAGAAAATGTGTACAGATCTGCCTTGTTTTGACTTTTTTTTTTTTTTTTTTTTTTGCAAGAATCTAGAAGATTCTGAAGGAGGGTAGTGGTGGTGAGGGAGACTGGAATAAACACAAGTCCTCTCCTGAGGTTATCTTTTTATCAAGCTTTGCCTTTGGATTACGTAACTGTTGTAAAATATTTAAATAATTAAAAGATAAAGTCTTATAACTTCAAATAAACTATAACAAATGAGCCTAAGAGTATATTAAATTAGTAGCATAACCACAGGAAGAAAAATATTTAATGTTTAAAGTGAGAAATTTTAGATACAGTGCTCTGACTGGGATATAATTTAAAGACAGACCTACAAAGAAATCTTAAATTTCGCTCACTAGGTTCACTATTAATAGTAATGCGGGAACTATAAATTTGAAACTAGCTACTATATATCATAGTATAATACAAGCATGACATTTCAAGCCAGGATTATGAGGGGATTAAAGAAATAAAAATATAAAGTAAAAGCAGTTTAAAAACTATGTGTTAAAACTGAATTCAAAATATCAAAGTGACCTCGTGATTTATACTATACACACATACACATACCTTTTTGTGTTTTTTTTTTTAATGTGTATTTTTTATTTTGAGAGAGAGAAAGGACACGAGATGGGAGGGGCAGAGACAGAGGATCCCAAGTAAGTTCCACACTGTCAGTGCAGAGCCTGATGCGGGGCTCAAACCCACGAACTGGGAGATCATGACCTGAGCTGAAATCAAGGGCTGATACTTAACCAACTGAGCTATCCAGGTGCCCCCTTTTTGTTGTTCTAGTTCTGTTCACTGAAAAAGTCTAACCACAGCAGCAATGGGCACACGTATGACCTAGATCCTGGTTTCTAAAAATCATCCCCCATGCTGAAGTATTTACCATAATGTGATAGGACATTTGCAACTTACTTTCAAATGGTTACCAAAAGAAAAAAAGAAAAGAGTCTATACACAGAGTATACATGCTAAGATGCTTAAAAATTTAAAAATAGTTGGAATATGTTCATCATACTAGTCTTTCAAATTCTCTGTAAATAGGACTATTTCCATAATAAAAAAAAAAAGTTGACTGAGGAGAAAAATAAAGCTATGCAGGTGATTTCAGTGCATATTCCTCAGTGAGCCACTCTCGATACACAGAAAATGCTTGAGGATGGTTACTTCTCCTTCATTCTTTTGGAGACCTCAATATGGATTCAATGACATTCAGGGAGTAGGCACGGATTCGAACAGAAAGCTCTAAAGCAAATGGCCCACAAGTAGGATTCAGAAAATTCCTAGACTATTCACGGATGTACCACAGAACTCAATATTGTTCTATGCGTAGTTTCCTCATCTGAGAAGCAGAAACAATGAATGTGAGCGTTCTGCTTACAAGGACTGCTGGAGAGTCAAGTAAGAGCATGAAGACAGTATTTCATAAATGTAAAGGGCTGTATAACTCTACAGATAGATTTTATTTTTTTAATGTTTTGCTTATTTTTGAGGGGGGGGGGAGAGAGAGGGAGGCAAAGAACCCAAAGCAGGCTCTAGGCTCCAAGCTGTCGAGCCTGATGTGGGGCTCGAACCCACAAACCATGAGATCATGACCTGAGCCAAAATCGGACTCTTAACTGACTAGAGCCATCCAGACTCCCCTATAGATATTAAAATATAATTTTCCAAACTTTCAGGATCAGAGGCTATTTTATGAGTCACACATGGCTCCCAAGAGATTTCAGTGGTATAGTAACCGTCAGTATGTCTTCGACACTTAGGTTATCCTAAACTACTAGGTATCACATTAGTAGTCTCTCAGTCTGCTTCAGAAGGCAATATGGGATTGGGCCATCTTTAGTCTTATTCTCTGTTAAGTTTAACCCTCTCAGTCTATAGATCATCGTAGGTTACACTCTGCTTTGCTAACTTGGTTCCTAACTCTGATGCATTTTTATATATATCACTTAAACCATTCCATATGCATCTAAGTCAAATGTAATTCTGGTCATGACAAAGTTATGAACAACTAAGTGGAGCTTTTAAAAGACAAAGGTTTATATAGGACAGGGTTTTTCAAAAGGAGAGGGAGGGAAGGAGGAGGGGAGAGAGGGGGAGGGGGAGAGAGAGAGAGACAGAGAGAGACAGAGAGAGACAGAGGGAGGGAGGGAGGGAGGGAGGGAGGGAGGGAGGGAGGGAGGGAGGAAAAACAAATAGAAAAGAAATCCTGGTCAGTTGACCCGAGAGACAGAATACTTACTTTCCTTCCTCTCAGTAAGACAGGTTTACAAGTGCTGAGATTTTTGATGTGTGTATGCATGCACATGGATGTTACATGCAGTGTGTGTGTGTGTGTGTGTATGTGTGTGCGTGCGTGCGCACACGTGCGTGCGTTTGTGTAAGAGGGCAAGGGACCTTACACCATTCCATGGAAGACCTTCGTAAGATCCAGGATGAATGTGCAATTTAAATAAGTCCCCTCAAATCCCAGCCCTCCTAGCTGAACTTTATTTGGATATGTTTCCCACTTTTTCTTCACTTTCAGTTTTGATCACTTTTGGAACAAAGTAGATCAAAATACTCCCAAATTCAGGGGGAAAAAAGCCTTAACGGGATAAGAAGTAATACAACCCTGCTGGAGCTGTACAAAGCCCTTTATATAGAAACTTTCACTCGTGCCAATCTTCCTCCCAGAGGCTCATTTCATTTCCCTGCTGGTAACACTCAAATCGCTTCACAGTTCATTGATACCGCATTGGCAACCTTTTGTTTTCAATCAAAGGAAGATGCTGAAGCAATGCTCAATTGAACTAAGTATACATGACACAATGTACTCGTGTCCTTGCCACAGAGGACCGTGGAAGGGGAGATAAAGGAAACCAGGACACCTTGCGTCCAATATTCCATTACTTTACCTACAATTGGATTATGATAAATTACGATGACAGAGCTCAGACAAACGCTGATGCGGTCTTTTCTATTGTTTTACCCACACACGGCACTCTTATGGATTGCATCAAGCCTCCAAAAATGATTCTCTGTCACCCATGGTTGAAAATGAAAAGGCAATGTTCAAATAAGTTTTTAAACAGTCCCCAGAGACTGAATTTGCTATTTCCTCCCGTGCTCCTTTGGAATCACTGAGGGATCAACCGTAGGTTTTTGCTGATGGGCATCTTTCTATAACCCCCTCCCCCCACTCCCCAGAGTGAAACACTACTTTAAGGTCAAAGAACTTGTAAGCTGTATGGGCATCAGGCTGTTACTTCATGCCTTTCCCTTTGAGACTTCACCATATATCCAGGTTGCCTTGAAACCTACCACCCCTGCCACCATCATCCTCATCCATTTGCTCGAGGGTAGAAATGCACCTGTAGCCTCTCAAAGCATCAATCATTCCCCCAAATGAGCTTTCAACCAACTAGGAAGAAAGTACATGTCAATAGGGAAGTAAGTGGACTCAGTCATAGCCTGGGATGCCCAGCCACGTGTATTTTACAAGAGGGGATTATGAATACTGTTGATAAAGGGAGTGGCACATTTCTATGTATTTGGATTTGGCTAGCATCGGATGAACTAGGTGTGATCATTATTTCATCCTGGATCATAAAAATGCAATTGTAAATTTTTTAAGGTTTAGAAAATGAGAGAAGTTATAACTTAGTAAATTTTGTTTTATGGATAGACTGTTTAGGGCCTGTAGGAGAAACAAAGTCTTTAAAAAGCAATGAAAATGACCCAGATGAGGGGAGTGCATGAAGGCTTACTTGGAAATTCTGTGTAGGAGTCAGAAAATTTGAGTAGGGCTTTAAGTGAGTGACTAAAAGATCATGTTTGGCACAGGAAAACAGTGGTTATGGTCAGTTTCCCTAGGCTGTATAACACTGAGAAGACGACAGACCAGAAAGAGGGACACTGATAGGTCAAACTCAAAGCTTCCTACTTGGGCTCAGACCAAGGTGCCCACACAGAGGAGGAGGGGAAGGGCGCCCCAAGACTGCAGAGCTGGGGACGGGCCAGGAAGAGAAGACGGACCTGAAATAGGTTGAAAAGTACTTCGCCAGCACAGAGTGATACAATCAGGGTCCGTCAATGTGCCAGCCATCTTATACAGCATGATGGCTGCACCTGGGCTCATACCTGGAAACAAACGTTATCATCCCCAACATGCACGTTCTGGTTTTGTTTAACTTGGAAAAGGCCTCACCAGAATAATTTTAAAAGCCATCATTAGTTCCCAGGTTCGTCCCCCAAATCCCACTGCTCTGAGTGAACAGTGAAGAAGGGTAAAAACCAAGAGCAATGTGTTTCTACCTCCCTTCCTTCCCACTTAGTAACCAACTCATGGTAATCTGGCTTCTACCTCTATTTTGCCACGAAACCTGCCTGATTAAGTTTCTTCTCGGCTGTCAAACTTATTATTACATCTTTTATATTCTCAACACCTTAGGTGGACATTCCCTTGTCTCTTGAAACTCTAAACTACCTTGGTCTCAATGATACGACTCTTTCAGTTCTCCTCTTTCTTTTCTTGTAAGGTATTCTGTCTCCTCTCTAGGGCTCTGTCATGGCTCTTTTCACTCCAAACCTTCTTCCAGGATGTAAGGGTCCACTCCTGACTTTTTAGTTGCCATGAATATGTTGATGATTCTCAGGGTGTATCACTAGGCCAGGCTATATGTATGTGTGTGTGTATTTGTATAAATTGAGTAAAATCATATGTGTATGTATGTACACACACACACACACACACACACACACACACACACACACACACACACACAGAGGGAGAGGGAGGAAGAAAGAATTGCCTAAAAGGAGATATATTTTATAGATATCGATGTATCTATATCAAGGCACTTCTACACAGTTTCAAAGACAGATCAATCTCTTTATGTCCCCACGTCGGCTGACCAGCTTCCCATCTTCACCTGTTCTTCTCATATTCTCAATTTCAAAGAAAGACAGCAACCAGTTGCCTAATCCAGAATCCTAGTCATTACATTGATTCCTCCCTCTGTGTTCCTCCAAAGAAGGCTTTGGACCACACATCCCAAGAAACTCCATCAGCAAAGTAAAGTTGATTTATGCACCATGTCTGTTTTGGATTTCAGAGTTGAATGACCTCCATCCCTTCCCTAACCAACTTATCCTCCATATTGCTACCAAACTAAACTTTCTAACTGGCAATCTAATGCCATTCCCCTAATAAAAATGCTTAATATTCTGAGCTTTGCCATCAATATAAAGAGCATCTTCTTGAGAATGCAAACAAGTCCCTCGTGGTCTACACCTTTCTTACCTCTAGCTGCATCTCGTATGGCTCCCCAGGATCCAGCAACGCGGTGTTCCCCCAAATGGGCCAAATTCTCTCAGGCTGCCTTGCACATGACATTAATCCCTTTATTCATCTCTTTGCCTACCTCTCCATCAGATATTACCTCCCCTGGAAAACTATCTACATGATCAACTTGTCCCCAACCTGTCCCCAATCTGGATGAGATGCTTTTTCCATGTCATCCCCACAGCAGTGTTTTGTTGTTGTTGTTGTTGTTTTCAATTAAAAAAATTTTTTTGGAGGGGGAGGGCAGAAAGAGATGAGAATCTTAAGAAGGCTGCATGCCTAGTGCAGAGCCCAATGCAGGGCTTGATGTCACGACCGTGAGGTCACAACCTGAACCGAAATCAAGAGTTGGATGCTTAAACAACTGAGCCACCCAGGCGACCCATATTACATTTCACTTTTTTTTTTTTTTAACTCAGGGTTTTCTCCTAACAGATTTCTGAATCTTGCAATTTATACTGCTGGCTTTTCTGCTGAACCGTGAGCAGTAGAACAGAAGCAAGGGGTTTTAATTCCACACTGTCGGTGCCCACCACAGTGTCCACTACCTAATGGTGTTTGAAGAATGTTTGCTGTTGAAATATTCTATGCTACAAATCAACAAAACAGAGCACAACACCTACGAAATAAACTCATTATGAATGTGTGGTTTAACTCCTCAGTTACATAAAATAAGCTTAACTAAACAGGGATAAAACCACAGAGGAAATATTTCTATGGCAATCTAAAGAGGACATTAGGGCGCTCAGAAAAATGAGAACTGTATAGCTCTAGAATTTTTTTGTCTTAGTGCACATTAAAATGTCATGTTTTCGTAATGACGTAATAAGGCTAACCCAGTGTTCTGAACAGGATAGGCGTTTCATTTATAATTTTAAACGATGAGGAGGGGCAGAAGAAAAGCACACAGAGGAGAAGAGAAGAGAAGGAGGGAATGGGCCCTAGAAACCCAGGCAAGGTCTGAAGCGAGGGAAAAGAGGAGGATGCTCCGGGAAGATGTGTGTCTCTGTCTGCTTTCCACGTGGAGAAGGTGCCGCCTGCCACAGCAGAGCAGACAAGCCAGGGAAAACGAGTGAGTAATGCAAGGACACGGTTCGAAGGTATCTAGTGTTTAGGTCAGACACTGAGTGGCAGAACTTTCCCAGAAAAGCAAGCTTAGGTGGGCGGAAGGCAGAGGAAGGAACGGGTGTTGGCAATTTGCCCTATGGAAGAGGAACTAGAGGGCTCAATGTGGCAGCCCGGCCGTAGAAAGGAAATGCCTGGTGGCCCTTTTCAGACCACTGCTGCCTGAGATGCATTTTCAGGATCATTTTTCCTTCAAAGAAACGCTGTGTATGACCTTGGGCAAATCACTTAAAGTCCTTGCAATTACTCATCCATAAAACGATCTTTATGGTTTTATACTATTTACACTAATATTTAACGGTTCTATGCTACCATATAGTTTATATTCTGAGAATCACTTCTCTGGTGTGGACACTGATGAGATGATCCTGGACACGTGTACATGTGGGTGGACATCCCACAACCTCAAGTCCTCAGCAGAAACCACCATGCATGGCAAAGTCACATCACGGATATCCAGCTTCCATCAGACTCTTAACATATTTCTATCATATTCATTACCGGCACTGCAAACGTCTAATGTGTAAAATGTCAGAAATTTAAACAGCAAGTGATTGTTCTAGTGGGAGAAAAAACAAGCAGCAGTAAACATGACGGAGATCATGAGGAAGAAATATTTACAACATATTTAGAAGTCGGCTCTGTGACACCATTCCCCGGCATCAGATAGTGGAATCCTGAGTAGGAATCATCGAACAAGGTTTAGGATAATGTATAAGGCACGCCTTATTAACTCTTGGACATCTCATTTCTTGGTCATAAATCCTATTAACTTGTATTACCAACTGCCATAAAACTTGCAGATAAAAGATAATTTATGCTCAGTGTACAGAAGCTAATGTTTCTGTACTCCTGAGAAGCACAGGACCAGAAAATGAGAAAGTATGTATGAGAAACCCGGAACCGTCCACACTGCATGGTTAGCATGACAAAGATGGCTGGGAGCACCCAACTGTCTTCATAAGGAATATAGTCTCGCTGGTAATTGATATCAGTGGTGTTTCATGTAGAAAATGTCTCTCGCTGATTTCATAAAAGCTTCTGCTCGTAAAAGGTCGTAATGCCTTATTAAGAAGATATTTTTGGAAGTAAAAGAGGAATGCTTACTTTTAAGGGAGGAGCCATTATGCATTCTATTTTTAATTTTCTATTTAAAAACTGGCAGACTGAACATTCCTTCAAAGTAAATGCTCCCTACTGAGGCTTTCACTCATGATGACACTCTGACCCACAGCAAGTGAGGTATGTCAAAACATAATATCAAAGACATTATATGTTTAAAACTCAACCAGCGAAAAAATTTCAAACATTTGCCCATATATATAAATATCTACATAAAGATCTGGAACTACACTATTGTCTCCTTGTTTTAAAATTCAATTTGTAGTAAGCAAAATGAGTCAGAGAAAGGGGACTCAAAAGAGAATGTAGACCAAAGACTTCAGGCTGGACCAACCCCGACAACCCTAAGGCAACTGCTCCTGGACACACAGGTCAGCCCCTAAAAACCATGAATGAAGGATGCTTACTTATTTATATAACAGTCTCAAGAGTCTCACACGTAGATTATTACAGGAATGCTAAGATGATTTGAGGGTTGGGGTGGCTTTTTAATAAAGATCAAAAAAGGCATGTTTTAGTCCCATGGTCTACGGCTATCCTAGCCACTTAACAGACACAGATGAGGGGCACCTGGGGGGCTCAGTCAGTTAAGCGTCTGACTTAGGCTCAGGGAATGATCTCAAGGTTCATGAGTTCAAGCCCCACATTGGGCTCTGTGCTGACAGCTCAGAGCCTGGAGCCTGCTTCAGATTCTGTGTCCCATTCTCTCTCTCTCTCTCTCTGCCCTTCCCCCACCCACACTCAGCCACTCTCTCTCAAAAACAGACATTAAAAAAAACCACACAGATGAGTTCTCTTAGCCTAGCACAGCACCAAAACAAATATCAAAAAAAACAGTTCCCATGTCTCATGTCTCCTATTACCTTCAATGTCAGACAATCTATAGTTATAGAATCAATTCTAGAAAACACTGCTCTGAAAAATAATACTTAAAATAATTAACACTTACATTGAATTTTTACCATTTTTGATGTATTTTAGCAAAGCTCAAAGGTAATCTTAATCTTCTTAAATGATAAAAATTCTTGTTGTATGAGATTTTGTCATACTTGAAGAAAATTCAGTTATTTTTAATTTAGGGGTACAAGGTGGGATATACCCTTAAAGTGTACCTCAAATTTATCTCATTGAAAATAATGTTGTGGATAATACATACATACACATACACACACACACACACACACACACACACAGCCCTATATACACACATCAACTGGCCACTCAGTAAAACACTGTTTATGGATAATCACCAGCCTATGAACTGTAACTAGTTCTAAGAGTTCACTATTTGTTGGGATGCCTGGGTGGCTCAGTCGGTTAAGCATCCGACTTTGGCTCAGGTCACGATCTCACAGTTCTTGAGTTCGAGCCCCACGATGGGCTCTGTGCTGACAGCTCAGAGCCCAGAGCCTGGTTCAATTCTGTTTCTCTCTCTCTCTGCTCCTGCCCCCCAACCCCACTGCTCATGCTCTCTCGCTCTCTCTCTCTCTCTCCCTCAAAAATAGGTAAACATTAAAAAAGAAAGTTTTTAAAAAGAGCTCGCTATTTGCTTGTTAGTCCACTAGCCCCAAGAAAGAAGAAATGTAATGTAGTAGAAAGCATAGAGTCCTATCTGTCCTGCTTTCCTTGTGGTATTGTTATGAAGCTCAAATTAGATGCTTCTTGTAAAAGCCCCAAAGTTAACTTCCTTTTCAAAAACAGCTATTTGTTGACTTTCAATTAAAAAAATACATTAAAAAAATTTTAACCATTCTTTATTTGGCAGTGAAGCATACCGGATTGATTTTCTTGGGCCCTAGTTCCACAATATTTGAAAACAGTTTCAATTTCAAGTTATGAGGTTTCTTCTGTCCATCGTGATGATGATTATGATCAATCCTGTTAACGAACAGTAACTGTAGACATCGTTTATTTTAAATTTTTTTTAATGTTTATTTATTTTTGAGACAGAGAGAGACAGAGCATGAACAGGGGAGGGTCAGAGAGAAAGGGAGACACAGAATCCGAAACAGGCTCCAGGCTCTGAGCTGTCAGCACAGAGCCCGACGTGGGGCTCAAACTCACAGACTGTGAGATCATGACCTGAGCTGAAGTTGGTTAAGTAACCGATAGAGCCACCCAGGCGCCCCTAGTTTTTAAATTTTTTAAAAATGTTTATTTAGTTTTGAAAGAGAGAGAGAGAAAAAGACAGAGCTCAAGTCAGGGAGGGATCATGGATACAATATATATACAATATATACAATACAACATAAGATTGGTTCATATCCTAAACCCTCAAACACACTCATTTTGACTTTTGCATTTGTATCACTAAATTGTCTTAGTGGTCTCTTCCTAAAAGCAACTGAAAAGCAGGAACCTAGTATGTGTCTCTGGGAAGATTTCTCTGGAACTGAGTGCCAAACAGGAGCAAAGCCAGGACTGGTAAAGCAAGAGGTGAAGTCTATGGTAAATACTGTCACCCCTCTACATGACAGGGGGTGTGATCATGCAGAGCTTTGTGCCCCACACTACGTAATAATTCTTTCTTAGGAGAGGCAAATGAGACACAATTACAATGACCAGAAAGAGAATCCAGAAGGCATTGTTTTGGGGCATGTAGGCTATACAGGTACACTTGCAATGATAATTATGTTTGGAGAACTGAGGATTCTGTTTTCATTTTATTTTATTTTTTTAATGTTTATTTATTTTTGAGAGAAAGAGTGAGAGAGACAGAGCAAAAGTGAGGAAGGGGCAGAGAGAGAGAGGGAAACACAGGATCTAAAGCAGGCTCCAGGCTCTGAGCTGTCAGCACAGAGCCTGATGTGGGGCTTGAACTTACAGACCGTGAGATCATGACCTGAGCCACAGCTGGACGTTCAACTGACTGAGCCACCCAAGTGCCCCAGGAGGATTCTGTTTTAACAACTAATCAAAGTTTAACATATCGTGTAAATGAGAAAAAAATTGTACTCCAAGAAATGATCTAAGGTCATGATTCCAGACTTTTCATCCCCAACTTCAGTTGCTGGCGGTTTGAGAGAGACCGCGCTCTGTGCTCACAAAGCGATTCCTTTCCCCGACCACCGCCTTCCTTTCTCAGAAGGCCTTGCAGTGGGCTGGGGAGTGTCACTGTATTCCCACCGAAGGTGATATGAACATGGCCAGGCCTGGCCTTTAAAAATATGCAGTGCCACTTTCTAGCAATCTTTTCCTCCAGATGCTGCAATTTCTTCCAGTTGGCTTAGATATAAAATGGAGGAAGCCGCCGAAACCAGACCAGATACTGATGAGAAAATAAACTTTAAAAACTCAATCTCAGTTAAACCTCTGAG
Source organism: Panthera tigris (assembly GCF_018350195.1). Lineage (NCBI taxonomy): Eukaryota > Metazoa > Chordata > Mammalia > Carnivora > Felidae > Panthera > Panthera tigris. The sequence continues at coordinate 156,635,332 of NC_056661.1, forward strand.
ATTGGGAGTTAATTATTCCTGCAACACAGGCAGGGTAAGACCTGCCTTACAGAGACACTATGATAAATTAGCATCCTGACCAACTTAAAGCAATAAAAAGTGCTAGAAAAAAATTAAAAAGAATCTTTTAAAATGCATCAAACATCTGTGTTTTTTTTCTTTTGTTTTAAGAATACTCAGAAGCCAAAAACTAAGGTTGGACTGAAAACCACACCTAACTTTCACCTCTGAAATACTTGGTGTTTACCAAAGCCGATGAACTTGAGCTTTGGTTTCCAAGACATCCAAGTACAGAAAGTCATCAGGAGACAAAGCCCAAGGCCTGCTCAAGGTGTGAGTGCAGGAGAGTGCACCAGATAAGGCAGAGACTCTCAGTGTAAGATGAATATAAATAACACTTCCACTGGACCGCCAGGAAAACCCTGACCAAACCCAGGCACCCTGTAGCTGAGAAGAGGGAGCAAGTCTCCCGTGAGCACCTGTAACCAGAAGTCAAACTCGCGACATACTGCCTTCAGAATTCACACCACCTAGATGGTCAAAAAGTCTCCAGCAAGATGTCCTGAGTTGTTAATGCCTGTGAATAACTGGGTTGGGAGTCTGCTCTAAACTCCCCCTTGGACTCACTTTTAACTCACACTTCAAACAATTCCCACAGGTAAAGTTCCCAGAAATATAAGGTCATCGCTAAAATTCACAACACACAGAAGGAATCGAGTTGACAAAATATAGAAGCAAAAATGAATACAAAGGACAGCGGGCTTACAAAGAACTACAGGTACTAGAATTATTCTTGACCATAAAATAAGTATGACAATTATGTTTTAAGAAAGAATCTTGAAACAGTGACGAGAGGACAGGCTTACAAGAAAGAAGAATCATGGCAGGAATTTTAAACACCGTGGATGGTTTTAGCAGCAAAACAGACATGGCTGAAGCAGAAGGGTGATGTGGAACACAGGTGATGAGCTTCCGAGCGAAGCCCAGAAAGGTTACGGCATAGAAAATATGAAATAGATGTGCTGAGATGGACATGATACAATTAGAGCATCCTAGGTACAGTTAAGCAGAGTTGCAGAGGAAGGGAGAAGGAGAATAGGGCAGAGACAATATTGAAAAAATAATGGCTGAGAGTTTCCTTTCCCAAATGGATGACAGACAGCATCTGCAGAGGGCGGAAATCCAAGGAATCTCAAGCTGAACGCATTTTAGGAAGTCCAAAATTATACACATTCCAGTGATAGTAGGGAATACCAGAAACACTGAAAAGCTCTTAAGAGCAAAAGTCATTTTTCAGATATGATTTTTTTCTACCAGTTAATCTTCCAATTTTATTTTTTAATTTGCTTTTTAATTTTAGTACAGCGTCAACTAACTTGTAATCTATTAACTAGAATATCTACATACAGCCAAGTTACGGTTGACTACTTTAGCAATCAAATCATCAATATAGTATATATAATGTAATAAAGCTCAATGATTCACAATGTTAGAAACTTTAACCCTTCAGAAACTGTTAGGAAATTATAGGTATTTAACAAATACACAATTAGAAATCTAAGAGGCGTATCTGCTCACATCATACCACCAAGTGAAATCTATTAATGACTTCCCATAACCTCTAGCGAAAAAGTCCACACTCCACTGTGTGGAATTCAAGGCTCTTCACAATCAAAGTAGTTTTCAGTCTTATCTTCTAGCATCTTCCACACTGCTGTGCAGAATTACCTGCAGATCCTACAATGTACCTTATGCCTCCACCTTTCTTTAGTGGCTCCTTTCTGCCTTAAATGACTTTCTCATCATCTCCCATAGCAAACATCCACTCATCCCGGAGGATTCTGCTGCACTGTAACCTCAAGAGAATGTATGTCCCACGAAAACAAGGGATTTTTGTCTCTTTAGTTGGCTTCTGTATCCCCGGTAAGTGCCTGGCACATAGCAGGTACCCAATAAATATCTGTTGAGTTAACGGAGTGAATAAAATGTGAGTGCCCCTGGGTGGACTTCCCTTACGTTACGTATGATCAAATTCTATAATCTTTCATCTTCGTGCTTTACATCTTATGTTTTTATTAATGACTTCTTCACTGGACATGTGCTAGAGAGCAAAGATCATGTCAGTATTTTTTTTTAATCCTCAACTGCCTAGCACTGCAATAAACAGGCACTCCCGGGGCGCCTGGGTGGCTCCGTCGGTTGAGCGTCCGACTTCAGCTCAGGTCATGATCTCACAGCTTATGGGTTCGAGCCCTGCATCAGGCTCTGCACTGACAGCTCAGAGCCCGGAGCCTGCTTCGGATTCTGTGTCTCCCTCTCTCTCTCTCTCTCTCTCTCTCTGCCCCTCCCCTGCTTGTGCTCTGTCTCTGTCTCTCGAAAATAAATAAATGTTAAAAAAAGACTAAAAAAAAAGAGCAGGCACTTCATAAACTGTTCGTTGACTAAATCCATGTAGAGTATGGAGTTTGAAAACTGAATTCTTCAGCTCCCTTTCCACACCTCTTAGGAAGTTTTCCAGAAAACAACAAAGCTAGGCAATACAAAGAGCCAGAGAAAAAAATGCAAAGCTGGTTGAACAGCAGGGAGTGTGCCTGATACCCACTCTATTAACCAAACAACAATTTCTAGGTAACAGCATGCTGCAGAGGGAGACTGGCAGATGGGGCAGGAGCAACGCTGTAAGCAGCACATGACAGTGAGAGGCAAGGAAGAACAACTGTCCACTCTTTTAAAAATGTTACCAAGCGATTACTTTTCTAGAGGAGCCCACTGATCAACCTTATAAAACTGGTTTATTTAATAAGGATTCTGTTCTCAGCACTGGATCGATAGAAAATTTCCATGATATTCATCAGGGGAAGTGAATGACATTGATCATTACAAATGTATTCTGAAGCAGTGAAATTAATAAGCAGGCAACTTATGAAGAGTAAAAGCTAAAAAAAATTTTTTTTAGTGCTTAACAAAATCAAATCCAGTTTCCAGTTATAACGATAGCACTGAAAATATATGAGAATTCCGATTGAAATATTTGCCAAGCTTTGGGCTTCCTCTGTTGAGATGTTTCTCAAGTGGCATTCACATTCAGCTGCTCAAAATGTAAAAGGGCTAAATTTAATTCTTAGTCAATTTAATTAAAAGTTATGCGATTTTTTTTTCGGGGCATGATAAAATGAAGCAAACATGGTCAACTTCCCTCAGGTGTCAAATTCAAAGACACACGCTAGGCTCATGTTTCGTTCTAGTCTACTCAAATGTCAGAAGTTTTATGGAAGCAATGTGCTGACATTATACTTATTCTTCACTTACTGGTTGGAGCAGGTAGATGAGAGATTCCTCTTGGATTATTATAATCGGCACAGGAGTGATGCAAGTAACTTGGAACAGGGTGCTCACAGATGCCATGATCTGGTCAAAACGCCCACCGAGACCTCCCAAGGTCACAATTACATCTACCTAAGCAAGGCAAAGCAAAAGGGAGAGTCACGTATTTAAAGAGTTTTCAATAACTGAATAGTAACTAAAAAGAGCTCTCAATCAACTGTATTTTACTTGATAAGCCATAAAGAAATGGTAGATATCATTTCTGTTGTTCAGATGAAGGATTAAAGCTACTTGTGCATAGTCACATAATTGGTGGGTGGCGGTCCCATTACGAGACCAACTCTTTTTAGCTTTTTCCCATCTGCCTGTTCACCTGAAAAACTAGGCAATCCTTTCTTTACAACTCTGTTCACGTGTTTCTTCCATGTGGAATCTTCTCTGGTTTCACAATTGGTGGAATCCCGTCGTGAACCTGTGCCGTCTTCCCTGGTAACACACGGCTCATGACAGACACCACGCCTGTTTCACAGGTTTTGTCACACCATTAGAATCCAAGTGTCTTGAGGATGGGTATCATCTTTTCACTGAACCTAGCAATGTTGCCTAAACTCTCAGTACTTCATTTTTATACTCACATGGAAAAGTTGGATGGTGTCTGCCACCTGATAAGGTTGCTGTAGGGTTTGATGAAGTAATTAAAAGAACTAAGTATAAAGCATCTAGAACCTGTTCGTGACATAGCGATTGCTTAAAAAATATTAGCTACTGGGGTGCCTGGGTGGCTCAGTCTGTTGAGTGTCCTCCTCTTGATTTTGGCTCAGATCAGAATCTCATGGTTTGTGGGATTGAGCCTCATGTCGGTGCAGAGCCTGCTTGGGACTATCGCTCTGCTCGGCTCTTCTTTCTCACAAAAATAAACAAAGAAACAAACAAACAAATGAACAAACTTTAAAAATAAATAAAAATATTAGCTACTCTTCTATTGCCTTTATCATTTTTGGTATTTTTACAGTTATATTAACATTTTTGTGATTGTTACCTGTAGTTTGATGTTATTTTTTCACTTAACGTTTTCAAGATAGCATTTCCTGTAACTAAAGTGTAATTCATTTAAAGGGTCCCCTTTTGTTGAAAATATATTTCCAGGATATTTGTATATAAAATTACCGTGCTGCTTTCCTTCTATGTAAGACTAAAGGTGAAAGCGGGCTGCAAGGAATGAGAGGGGTGGAGTAACCTTCTCCTGCACAGAGCAGGTACCAAAAGGCTCCCGGAGAACAGAGCTGGAGGCACTGTCTCTTCCCTTGACCCTACTTGCCTTCTTGCGATCATCCTAAACTTATAATGCATCAACATAGTCAAAGTTGGTATATTCATCATGGAAGAGGAAGTATTAAAGAACTTAATTAAAATATTGTAAGAAAACCTTACAAGCAATAAAAACTGACTATAATAATCACTCTATCTGGAATAAAACAGAAATCGTTGAAAAATAGGGAGTATTGGGGGGCACTGGGATGGCTCAGTCAATTTAAGCGTCTGACTTCAGCTTGGGTCATGATCTCACAGTTCGTGGATTTGAGCCCTGAGTTGGGTTCTGTGCTGACAGCTCGGAGTCTGGAGCCTGCTTTGGATTGTGTTTCCCTCTCTCTCTGCCCCTCCCCTGCTTGTGCTCTGTCTCTCTCGTTCTCAAAAACAAATAAACATTAAAAAAAATTTTTTTTAATTAAAAATATTGGGAGTATTGATTTTCAGGTTTTTACAATAGTTCATGAGAAAAAGGCTTAAATAACATTTCGTCAGAGGGACGCCATGATTTTATTTTTATTTGTTTATTTTAAAATTTATTTACTTTGAGAAAGAGCACATATGAGTGAGAGAAGGGGGAGAGAGACACAGAGAGAGAAAACGCCCCAAGCAGGTTCTGAGCAGTTAGTGCAGAGCCAGAAGTGGGGCTCGAACTCAGGAACCTGAGATCATGACCTGAGGCAAAATCAAGAGTTGGACACTCAACCAACTGGGCCACCCAGGTGCCCCAAGACACCATGATTTTATTTTTTTAATTTTTTTAATTTTTTTTTAACGTTTATTTATTTTTGAGACAGAGAGAGACAGAGCATGAACGGGGGGAAGGTCAGAGAGAGAGGGAGACACAGAATCTGAAACAGGCTCCAGGCTCTGAGCAGTCAGCACAGAGCCCGACGCGGGGCTCGAACTCACATACCGCGAGATTGTGACCTGAGCCGAAGTCGGACGCTCAACCGACTGAGCCACCCGGGCGCCCCAAGACACCATGATTTTAAAAGAATAGTATGTTAACCAAGCACCAATATGACCCGTATGGTTCTTAGAGGAACAATAAGTGGTCTAATAGTCCACGAAGCCAAAGGCTGTGTCCTCTGGTTCCAATGTGACAGCCCGGGTAACAATGCCTAACACAAGACAGCAAAGTGTTTGATGAATAAGTAAGTGGAGACACTGTAAGAAAGGACACATCCACGTAAGAAAGAAACAGATTCACTGCAATACTGTGAGAACATGTAAATCAGAATGCGGTCCCACAAAAGCACAAAAGGAAAATTACATACAAGAGCCAAGACATTTGAAATGAATTTTCTATTTCTGACTTTACCGGAGTGTAGGAAGAACGGGAGTTTTTACTTTAGATAAGGTGGCTTCATGCTCAAGTCAGCATATTTTAAGACAGCGTACCACCCATGTGTAGGACCTAATAACTAGTTTTGAAGATCTTTCAAGAACTCAAAGAATTAGAGTTGGGGTCCAGGAAGACCATGGATCCTGGGAAACATGTATTACTCTGAATACAAAGGCAAAGATAGGGACATGCGCTCACCTTCAGAGGCAGGGGGTCACTGGTAAGCAACCAGGCATAGACCTGCCAAGGAGACAGCTTCTGTTTAGAGTATCGAGTCAGGTCAATGGCTTCTAATTGTAACCAGGAGGCCTTCCTAGTACTTACATACTTAGTAAGACCAGTGAAGAAAGGCCCAGAAATCACACATGACCTCAAGAAACTAAAGAGAATTTGTTTGAAACTGAAGAAAAAGACATGAAAAGGAGTTACATGTGAAATACAGACAAAGCACTAAGGCTCCAGTGAAAAGCACATGGCATATTCCTATGCACATAATCCTAAATTCACATCAGAAGCAAGGCCTGGTGAGAGTTTATTCACTATGCAGATTCTGGAATCCCTTTTTTAGGTTCTCAATTTTTCATTACCATAATCTAAGCCTTGAGGGATCCCACAACCTTTAAGGCTGAAATTTAATCCCCATCTTCTACACTGGGGTATCATGATGAATAAGCAGTATCTGTAGATCAGTGATTGAATTTTTCAGAATAAAGAAGCCGCAAGATTACTTCTCATCACTACTCATTCTCCCTACAGGAAGTACTTAGCAAGACTGATTAAAAACATTAGAGGTTCAATGCAGGCTGCAGGCTGGGTGGGGGAGGGTTCTGGCTCTGGCTGTAAGTAGGGCGTCTGATATTCACAGAGATAGGAGGGAGACAGACACCAGCCCTGCACACTTACCTAGGTTTTAAGAGGCCAGACTTCTGTCTTTAGGACTACAATGCCACTGGGAAAGCATTCAATCCGAAATGGACTGTTTACAGACTGCCAGGGTGCCTTTTCTCTGTGGATCCAAAGCCTTGTGTGTTTATTTCTAGTATCACCCAGTGTATTGTAAATTTTTAAAACTTTTGATTTCCTGAGGTCTCCACCTTCTTACAAGACAGGCTGTGAGACCCGGCCCCGGCAACCAGGTGCACAGAGTGATAAAGGCTGGTCCCTGTCACAAGTTCACCCTGCTTGCCCTCCCGTGACGGTGACCTAGTGACATTCGAACACGCCAATGAAACGGACTCACTCTTTTGCTTGTGTACCCAACCCCGACCCCCTGGTAAGCCACTTCCCATGGACCCTCGCTCTCTCCTCCAGCTCCTGGACCTGTTTGATTGAGGCTGCTCACTTGGCACTCCTCCCTTGTGGCCCCCCGCGTGGCACACCCCTTCCTCTCCAGGGTCTGTAAGCATAATAACCTTTCAATTCCACATGCTTCTCTGCGTCTGGATCAGATGGATCATCAACACTCCCGACTTCAGTAACGTAATTATCCTTTACAACACACCCAGTGCACTTGATTATAACTGTTGATATACTGCAGTAGCTCTCCTCCTAGAGGAGGCTCATGTATCCCAGATGCCAGCCGCAGTGTTTGCAACAGAGTAGACAACAAGTAATTACTGAGCTTCCCTTAAGCATATAAAGGCTTTGGGAAAAACTGAATAAATAACCAGAGAGGCAAAAAGCTAATGAGGCTAAGTTAACATCATCTAACTCCTATAAAATAGTACTTTCCTACTTAGCAAGGGTTCAAATAGTCCTCGGCTTTTGAAAAGAGTTAACTTATTTCGTATTTGCTACTACTTCTGGTAATATTTACTCATCATCTACCACGTGTTAGGTACCAGAATAAACACATTCAGGACATTATCAGTAAAGGAGACAAAAACCCCTGCCTTCGTGGAGTTCACATCCAGGTGGAGGATAATACGCAACTGACTGACATACATAGTCAGTCTATTAGTTAGGACGTGAAACGGTGGTTAAGTGCTAAAATTGGAGAATAACAGAGCAGGAGAAAGGAGACCAAAAATGACAGTTGGGAGGATGCTTCGTCTTTAAGTAGGAGCTAGAGCAGACTGTGTTGCACAAGTGGTCAGAGTAGCACAAAGACCCAAAAGAGAAGAGGGAGGTGGCCGTGTGCATGGAAACCTGGGGCAGGATTCTCCAGACAGCAGGCTTTACTAAGGCCATGAAGCGGCAACGTGGCCCCAGGCATTTTCAAAGACTATCAGAGGGCTAGCTGCTAAAATTAAATGAGAAATTAGGAGAAATCAGAGTAAAACGGAAGTGTCGGATTCGCAGAGACTCGTTAAGACATTCTTAAGCCCCTGATGCTTACTGGCATTAAAGGGGAGCTATTTTGCACAGAGGAATGACATGATCCATGTATTCCCAAAGTCAGTATGTATCCAGAATTTCTCCTCTTCTCAACGCTTACAACCTCATCACAAGTACGGCTCAAGCCACCAAAATCGTCAGAGGGGGTAAGCCACCATTAGACGGCCCTCGAAATACTACAAGCCTCCAACGTCAGGCTATCACATTCTCCTGCTCAAAATCCTCCAATAGTTTCACAGTATTTTCCATTAGGATCTATAAAGCCCTGCCCTATCTGAGATCCAGCTATCTCTCTGATCCTACCCTCTACTTCTCTTCCCTTCTTCCTCTCTTCTCCAGCCTACTTTTTTCCTGTTTCTGGAGTACACCAGAGTCGCTACTACTCCAAGGACTTTGCATTTGTAGTTTTTTTTTTTTTTTTTTCCTAGAATGCATTAGCCCCAGATACTCACTCGGCTAACTCAATTTACTTTCTTCGCTAGCTATCCTTTTAAAAATTCCCCACCCCCATGCCAACGGTTCGTATCCCCATTTCCTGACTTACATTTTCTCCTTGGCAGCTCTTATTATCCAATACCATGGTAAATATCTTACTAATTTAGCCTGTCCTATTATTTGTCACGCCAAGAGGACTAAAAGCAACATGACGGCAGAGATTTTCTATCTCTGCCACTCAGAATGAAGCATGGCACGTAAGAGGTGTCCAGTAAATATTTTTTGAATATATGGAGGACTGAAACAGGATGGAAGGAGAGCAAAAGAGCATGACCAATGAATGGATCAGAGTGCTGGTGGAGTCGAAGAATTCCTGGAGTCCGGGAACAAGAAAGGTAGTCGAAGGGACAAAATAGAGATGAGGGAGGGTTTATAAAAATTTGGTATCAACAAAGTGTAGGTATTGTCACAGTTAAAAAAAATAAATAAGTCAGACGGGATACATTTAAGGAAACAAGAGGTCTGTGTACTGGAAGGTTCATTCAAGTATATACGGAATTTACCATGAATTGAGACAATACTGTTGGAAAAAATACTGGTGACCTAGATGTTAACTTGATCAAGACATGATGGGAAATGACCAGGACTGCCACAATGAGGACCACAGCAGTGAGTAATGAGGGTGATAAAATATGATGCCATGAGGTTGAGAACTAGAGTTTTTAGGGCAAAAGAGGAATGGAATACAACAAGCACTGTCCAACGTGGATATAAGGGGAGACACACGGGCAGCTGTAAATGCTCTCACAGCTACATTTTTAAGAGTTTTTTAAAAAAAGAGGTAAAATTAATTTTAAAACAGATTTTAATGCAATATATCTAAAATATCATTATAAAATGAAATCTGTGTTAAAAACACTGAGGGGGCACTTGGGTAGCTCAGTCAACTGAGTGTCCACCTTCGGCTCAGGTCATGATCTCGCCGTTTGTGAGTCCAAGCCCCGTATCAGGCTCACTGCTGTCAGCCCAGAGCCCGCTTCAGATCTTCTGTCCCTCTCTCTCTGCCCCTCCCCTGCTCTCTCAAAAATAAACAAAAGATTAAAAAAAAAACACTGTGTTAGGAAAACTGATCAATGCAGGAGAATAAAATTGAACCCCTATCTTATACCTCTCACAAAAATGAACTCAAAATAAAGTGAAGACTTAAACGTAAGACTTGAAACTATAAAATCCCTAGAAGAAAACATAAGAAAAAAGACCCTTGATGTTGGTCTTGTCAACTGTTTTTTAGATAGGACACTAAAAGCCCAAGCAAAAAAAGCAAAAATAAGTGTGGTTACATCAAACTAAAAAGCTTCTGCAGAGCAAAATAAACAATCCACAAGAGGAAAAGGCAACATAAAGAAGAAAATATTTGCAATTCATCTTATCTGATGAGAAATTAATATCCAAAATATATAAGGAACTCGTAACTCAATAACAAAAAAACCCCAAAAAACCTGATTAAAAAATGGGCAGAGGAGCTGACTAGCCATATTCTAAAGACATATACACGGCCAACAGGTACATGAAAAGATGCCAAACATCACTAATCATCAGAGAAATGTAAATTAGTTCTCATTATACATCCAAAAAGAATGAAATCAGGATCTTGAAGAGGTACCTGCATTCCTATGTTCATTGCAGCATTATTCACAATTGCTGAGGTAAAGAAACAACTAAGTATCCAATGAATGAATAAAGACACACACACACACACACACACACACACACACACACACACACACACACAGAATGGAGTATTATTCAGCCACAGAAAAAAGGAAATCCTACCAGTAAGAATTACACGGGTGGACCGTGAAAGCATTATGTTAAATGAAGTAAGTCAGACTCGGAAAGACAAATACTACATGATCTCATTCATATGTGGAATCTAAAAAGAGTCAAACTCCTAGAAACAGAGAGTACAGTGATGGTTGCCAGGGGCTGGTGGCGGGGAAATGAAAGATGTTGGTCACAGGGCACAAACTTCCAGTTATCAGATGAGTAAGTTCTTGGGATCTACTATACCGCATGGTGACTGAAGTTACCAATATTGTATTACATACTTGAAAGCTGTGAAGAGAATAAGCCTTAAATGTTCTCACCATATGAAAAACTCAAAACACAATAAGAGGTAATTATGTGGGGTGATGGAGGTGTCAGCCAACTCTACTATGCTAATCATTTTGTACTACATGTGTGTGTCAAAATCATGCTGTACACCTTAAACTTATACATTATTATATGTCAGTTATATCTCAATAAAACTGGTAAAGATAACAAAATATTTTACATTTTTTTTCCATGCTTGGTCTCCAAAATCCTGAATGTATTTCATACTAATAACACATCTCAATTTGAATCAGCCACGTTTCAAGTACTCAAGTGACTAGTGGTTAGAGTTTTGGACAGCACAAATCTAAAAACAGCAAAAAGCAGTGAGGACAGCTACCGCTACTTCCAGAGCCCATTCTAGAAAAAGTAGTGGGAGAAACCAAACAAAAGCACTGCTGTGGCTGCGGAGAATTGCGGTCCTCGGGGAAAAGCCCAGTTTGTGTTGGAGTTAGTTATAAAGACATAGCGAATATAGGAGATTTTAGTGAGGATAGACCATGAATTTCAGAGGGCACTAGCAGGCAGGGCATACAGAGTCTAGGGCCAGACATTTAGTTTCGAATATGCCTCCTATTCTCTAACGAATGGAAGCCAGTCCCAGAGGCTGCCATGTTTTCTACTGGTTGTGATGTACCCAGGATCCAATAGCTGTAATTCCAAACAAGCGCTGTCACAGTCTTATTAGCAAGGGAGAGTGGTGTGAAATAGGGTTGCCTTTGGCCTTTCATATGCAATCATGTCTAGCAAAAGGAACTGTGAAACCCTGGACTACTATATTGGAGATGTGACCATAGTGTGGTATATTCTTTTAAAAGCCAGGAAACCACATACAACTTACGAAACCTCCTTGTGATGTAGTGGCTCATCTATAAAGGTAAAGGGATAGACCAGATTCGTGGAACATATTTTTCAAGATTCCTTTCACTTCCAACAGCCCACATACGGTTCTCTGGCTTCCACCATAACTGGTTAAATCATAACCGTATCTATTTTGTTTAGAAAATAAATGAACACCTTAGCTTTGCGTGATTTGCCTTAATAGAATCACGACAAGACTGGTTGAGAGGCACAGAAGAACTAAAAGGAAAAGCAACGTCATTTTCCTTTTATAACTTTAAAAACCTTTCAGTAAATAAACACTATGTTTTATCCATTTGTCCTCAAAAAATCTTAGATACAGCACACATGAAGTCCATAGCAGAGACAGTGGCTGTCAGCATATTTTAATTATGTTTCATAAATTTAATTACTTTTCATAAATTGAATTCTAGAGTTGCACAAATGGACAATTTCTTTACGGCTCTCCCTGATATATAGGGTGTCCTTACAATTTAACACACAAACTGAGACACTATTGAAAGCAAAAAGGGGACAATATAAGTAATTACACCAAGAATACACTCATAAACCAAGACGTGTTTACCCTACTGTTTGAGAATTACAACTAACATTCGCATAGCCAACTTAACAAAAGTAAACACTAGGGACTCAAAAAACATAGATGTGAATATTAAGCTTCTGTTCCCTTTCAAAGATCTGTACTGTACTACAGTTAGGCTTGAATAGAATGATGAGATTCTTTGGTCCAACTGTCTGATACTTTAAAGATGGAAAATCCAACACAGGCCATGAAGGAAAAAGTCAGATAAAGATAGAGTGAAAGCAATAAAGTGACCCAAAAAATCATCAATGCCAAAATGTTTTCATAGGCCTATAAAATAACTCCAGTGATCGATAAAAAGTACAGTGAGACACCAAGGAAATCAAAGACCACAGATCTTATGGTATAAGGACATACTGTACTCACAAACATAGAATATACTTAGCTGAATGGAGGCTCATGAAAATACTACTACAGGGATCCCATTTAAATTTCAACAAGGCTCACTGAGTCATGGCTTAATGTAAGCCTGTTGGAGTCAGAAAGAAATAACGTCGCTTCCAATGGTGAGACCATGAGTTTTCCGTTCACAGATGAGAGGTCTAAGAAAATTCAGGGTGAAGTGTGTGATTCGTGTAAGCACTTTTTAAAGGATGCCTACTTCCACTTTCTAAAAAAAAAAAAAAAAGAATTTGAACAGAGTATCGTTTCCAATTTTGTCAAATTGCGAATATGCTCTTATTAAGAAATGTCATAAAAATCAGGCACCTGGGTGGCTCAGCCGGTTAAGTGTCCAGCTCTTGATTTCGGCTCAGGTAGTGATCTCACAGTTTGTGGGTTCAAGTCCCGCATCAGGCTCTGCACTGACAGTGTGAAGCCTGCTTGGGATTCTCTCTCTCTCTCTCTCTCTCTCTCTCTCTCTCTCTGGGCCCCTCTCCTGCTCACACACACACACTCTTTCTCTCTCAAAATAAATAAACTTAAAAAAATATTAAAAAAAGGAAATGTCATCAACATGTTTATACAAAACTTGTTTTTGAACATGTCATTTTAGAGAAAAGTTTTTTTTTAAAAGGGAGGAGAAAAACAGATTTATATCACTGAAAATTGATCAGTGTATCCAAGCTTGTCTGCATTTGAGGGAAAAACTACGGAGGCAGTGAGAAGGATGCACGTAATAAGACTCCTGAGCTATAACCCACAATCCCTTGCTACAAGTTTCAGCGTAAAAACCCTGGCCGTGCACACACTCATTGACCATGGCGACCTATGCCTTGCTGGAGAGCTCAGCACAGGGGACTCCAACGTCTCGTGCAGACTGGAAGGAACTCTTGCTGGTGGAGTTCTTGGACACACTGGCTGTAAGTGAGCAATGGAGGCGCCCAGGAGAGACTGATCCATCCCAGGAAGGGGAAGGGGAAGGGGAAGGGGAAGGGGAAGGGGAAGGGAAGGGGAAGGGGAAGGGGAAGGGGAAGGGGAAGGGGAAGGGGAAGGGTGTGTGTGTGTGTGTGTGTGTGTGTGTGTGTGTGTGCACGCGCGCGGTCCCCTCCCCTACTAGTTCGTTCTCTGTTGGCTTGTGTGTGTGATTAGTACTTGCACTGTTGTCTACCCTTTGACATCCCAAACCTACGAGTTTCACCCTTAACCTTCAACACTCAGAATGGAACCCTCCCCTCACTCTGGCTAGCCCCTCATCTGTCTTGCCCAAGGACAGTGGACACTGGAGAAGGTTCACTCCCAACAGGCTCCTCGTGGGTCCCATCAGACTTCAATTACAGCATCACTGACAACATATCAGGATAATCTGCTTAACTAAAATAACTATTCTGAAGGCTGCACAGTATTAGAGTTAGAAACTACACCTCATTTAGTTTGCATTTTTCAACCTGTAATACTTAATAGAAGGGCTGGATATATATAACAGACTTTGGTTAGCCGAATGGTTACAGTTTTTAAGCTGTAACTCTTTGGCAAACAATTCCAAATCATTATCCAGTATCCACCTTGTCTATTTTTATGGCCCCTATTCCTTTCTCAAATTCTTGATGGGGAAAATGACTAAAGAGTTATTCTTCAAAGCATCCTTTAATTGGTTCTATTATTACTGTCACGGTCATCTCTGTCCTTTAATTCAGCTTGCACACAACCACTACTCTATTTTTCTAAATCATCTTACGGCTTTCTGTTCAAAAGTTTTTAATGGATTACCATTACCCATGGATCAAAATTCAGATTCCGTATCTAGAGACTGAAGATTCTCCATGTTGATCACAAACATCTTTGTAACTATAAATGTAATCTGACGACTTCTGTGACCAGTTCTCATCCTTAGAGCTCTTACCGTACACGCGGTGTGAATTTTTTTTGTTTACACTCAGACTGCCATTAAGAATGCGTGAAGCACTTTAATTTCAGGTACGCTGCTCATGAGAGAGTATAGGACAATGAGTGAGTTCATTCCCAGAATGATGCAATGCGTTTTTGGCTGGCCCTAGACAAAGCTTAGAATTTTTGTAGTTCAAACATTTCAAGCCTGGTTTTAGTAATAGTTCTGTCTTCCCTTACAGATCCGTACTGAGTACTAATATTTCCTTGATTAATTGGACTACAGGCTCAAGCCGTATCAGGGAGATCCCTGGGGACGAGGCATCTCTTTCATACAAACAAAACAACACTGTGATATAGACAAAAATGTGGGAACGTGTTATTTTTCCTTCCCAAGTAAATACACCAAGGGATGGCAAGAGCTAATTTGTATGTGTTCACATTTCTCTGTATCAGGAAGTAAGCGCCAAGGAGAGTTGGATGGAATAAACAAACACACTGATGGATATTTTACATGATTTTATTCTATTATCTCTGCTGAAAATTAAATTCTTTGAAGAGTCAGGAATATATTCACAAGTAAGTATAATTACAGAAAGTCACAGTTTGTATAAATAAGTACATGGGTATTATAAATCCAATGGAGGTAATCATGGTCTCCAAACCTCTCACACTATCAGGATATGAAGATTTTTCTCGGGAAAATGTATTCAAAGGTATTCCTTTTGAGTTATGGGGTCATGAGAAATGGAAAAATGAATCTCTTGTGATTTAGAATAGCCAAAATACCGCACATAGTATCTTCAACATAGTTGATATGTTTAGTGTAAAATAAAAAAATCAAAATATCATTTATATCATATTCAGAAACAATTAGCTATTTGCAAGTAGACTTTGAAAGGCTATTACAATTTGCCTATTATCAATTTTGTCCAAAGAAGCTAAATGATTGCTTGGTCAATGAATAAAAAATTCCCTTCTGCATTCTTGAGCATCCTATTTGAAATGGATCAGATACTTTTCACTCGGGCTAAGAATTCTCTAACATACATGTTTCCCTACTGAAGATGGATATTTGACAGAGCACTGAACTGTCATTCTTCCCACTCTGTGGAAACTCGGACGTGAACTTGTACCTACGTCCTGTACTTATTTCCACCTACTGAGAAAGGTGAGAAGAGACAGATAATTGTCCAAACCTTTTTGCAAACAGACTGACTTTGGTCAGAAATGCTTTGTTCTTGGGGCACCTGGGTGGCTCAGTCAGTAAAGCGTCTGGCTTCAGCTCAGGTTATGATCTCGTGGTCAGTGAGTTCGAGTCCCGCATCGGACTGTGTGCTGACAGCTCAGAGCCTGGAACCTGCTTCAGATGCTGTGTGTCCCTCTCTCTCTGCCCTTCCCTTGCTCACGCTCGGTCTCTCTCTGTGTCTCAAAAATGAATAAACGCTTAAAAAAATTAAAAAAAAAAAAAAAGAAATGCTTTGTTCTTAGAAGATAAGTATTTCTGCACTGGCAATCATTTCTTAATAGCAATTATCTTCTTTTGCATCATCAGGATTCTTTTTTACCCAACGATATTTCTTGCTTTGCACTGGCGATAAAAGAAATCTTCGCTGCATATTCTTGTCCAAAGTGATAAATGAAACCCTTGGTTTCCATGTCTGGATGGATTAGATTTAGCTATTTGCAGTACTTTGAGTGTATTATTTTCCCAAAGTTGAGCCATATAAAACTCTCTTCATTTTTTACTGGCCAGTTTATAATAGGTGGCTATCAGACTTGCTGTAGTGCAATCCTTAGGTTTTGCAATCTGGAGCAGTATAAATAGCTTATGTTAATTATTCCCTCTCCACCTTCTGGGAGAATAGAGAACATTTTGATTGCAAATTTTGCACTTGGTCATTAACACTCTGGTTTCTAGATATGCATTCGACCATTTTATAATGCCAAATGAGAATGTTAAAACTCTTACTGCAGTCACATTAATTACTTAAAGCTTATTTTTTTGTAAAGTGAGTAAGTGTGCTTTACCTAATACATGTACGCAAAATAGCTGATCACCTCATCGTCCTCAGGTTCACCTTACTGTTATAAGCAATGCTTCTGTTTACGATTTTGCTAAATGTATTCCATATCCATGAGCATCCATACAAATGGAGTGCCACCTAGGATCAAACATTTGTTCAGTAGTAATGTCCTCTTTCTGAAATAATTTCCTGTATTTGTATGAATGCTTTAAAAAAATCAGAATACTGGGGCGCCTGGGTGGCTCAGTCAGTTAAGCATGCGACTTCGGCTCAGATCATGATCTCGCAGTTCATGAGTTTGAGCCCCATGTGGAGCTCCGTGCTGATAGCTTGGAGCCTGGGACCTGCTTCAGTTCTGTGTCTCCCTCTCTCTCTGCTTCTTCCCCACTTGTGCTCTGTCTCTGTCTCTCTCAAAAATAAACAAACATTTAAAAAATAAACAAAAATAAAAAATCAAGAATACTTAGGGTCTATTTATAACCATCTAAAATCTCTAGAAGGAATGGATGAGGAAACAGAATTAAAATGTAATCGGTGTACTCTGAATTCACATCTTCCTATTTTTTAATGTGTTCCCAAATATCTAGCCCCAGCTGCTCATACTGGAGATTACATATATTCACATAGATGTTAAGAGGCGAAGGTACATCACGGACCCAGGAAAGGAGCTGTAATCCCCTCCCTTCTCCTCCAGCCGTCAGGATTTTAGCACACCACTTGCTGTCCTGGACCAGCAAGTTGACCATGGTATGCTAAGTCCAACTGGGAAAGCGATGGTCATGGAGACGGAATGGCATTTTCTACTTCCAGTGACTAAGAGAAGAATGGAAAGTGAATATTATATAAATTCCATCTTCCCCTCTGACTTAAATGAAACTTTCTGAGATACCTATCCTTGTCGTTTAACACAAAGAAGAACGTATTTCCTATGGATGTATTTCTCTTCTCCTGATGACTTAATTAACTACCACTGAAAACATACTGATCTGATATGCACATCCCTGGGATAAGCAGTAACTTTCTTTTAGTTGTCAGTCATGACTTAAACTACATACAAATCATTTCTTATAAATGCAGCTATAATTATTATTGTGGACAATCACAATCATAGATGTGGGTACAACCACATAGATCTTGCTAAGGGATCTGCAGAATAAGGGGAGATTTTAGAATCTACTAAGCATCTGCAGGATATTCCATTCTATGTGCATTTTTCCTACAGACGTCCTCAAGATAGTTTCTTCCTCCACTTTCTGTGCTTTCTGCATCTTCTCGATGCAGTAATTCAAAATAAAATCGTCCTTTCCACGTGAGGTCAGCATGCCTTCTGCAGAGGAGTATCACACCAACCGTATCTGCAATTCTCTGAATTAATAAGAAATTTTATCTGGCAAGTGAGTCACCCAACTGAGATTCCTGGTAAGCAGATAAACTTAACCCTTGTCCCGGCGCCTATAAAAGCATGCTTCTCCTGTGGCAGGGATGGATGAGGCTGCCAGAGCTGCTAAGGCAGTAAGCTTTTTATATCCGTAGCAACATCTCCCGAGTCACTTCAAAGCACCGGGTGTATCTATTTTCTCTTGTTACACAGCACTATAAAAAAGATTGCTGGTCTCTAAGAAGAAGGAAAAACAGAGATGTGAATTTCTCTTTTGAAGGTTTCTCCGAAATGATCTAGGAAACAGCCAGCTAGTTCACTCGATGCCCAGAACACTTTCCTTCTTCTTGATTCCTCATCTGATACTTAGCTTGTGCATTTGTTCCAGAACCTGAATGTATAAGCAGTTACTTTGGCACTTGACAAAGAGAACGATTCCGCTTATATATTGAAAAACAAGAGGTGTTTTGTGTAGACATACTTAAGTATAGCAGAATATGTCTGTATGTGGACATGTGTTACTTTTTAGAAATTCATAACAATTACTAATTTAAGTTTATAACATTGCTTTGAGGTAGACAGGCACAGTCCAGAAGGTAGAGGAAGTCGTCACAGAAGTCTTACATTGCCTCAGCTATACAGCAGACGCTGGAATTGAATGGTATTGCTCTCAGTATTACTTCAAGGAGGCGGGCAGGATTTATTCTTGTCAAGTTCACATTGGTAATGGCTTATGAGACAATCTCTATGTATTTTCATTTTTCAGCTCTCAACTTTTCCAAGCAACTTACAACTTGGAAAAAGAAGCAGGTCTCAGAAGTTACAAAACGCCGATTAAAAAAACGTAAAGAAGGCATTTCGTGTACCATTTTTAATTACACACAACACATATCTCCTCCTCTACCCCATAAAATGAAGGAAAAAACCAAAGGCATATAGGATCAAAAAATAGCTCCATGTACTGCCAATGCCAAAAAATCTTCAATTACAATGGGACAAGAGCTGGAGCAGGGGAATCAGCCTTGGTAAAGTAGATTACTTAATAAAATTTACCAACATTTGATAAAAAGGGCTTGCTAAAAAAGGATCCTTCCATATATGTGCACATTCACTCGTTCAATAAATATTTATGTTGTGTTCACGATGGGTCAGGTATTACTGGAGGTCCTAGGAATGTTAACAGGGAATAAATATGCACAGTTACCTGCCCACATGAAGCGTGCATTTCCATGAGTGAAGGTGTAATAGAAACAAATATCCTAAATACACAGGTGACAAATGTGTGACGAAGACTGAGCAGACAGGGGGACAAGGATTGCTGAGCCAAGAGATCAAAGAGGAGGTGGGGTGGGGTTGGGGTGGGGGTGTTTATTTTAAAAGGGAGGCTATGGGGGCACCTGGGGGGGCTCAGTGGGTTAAGCGTCCGACTTCAGCTCAGGTCATGATCTCGCGGTTCATGGGTCCGAGCCCCACATCCGGCTCTGCGCTGACAGCTCAGAGCCTGGAGCCCGCTTCGGATTCTGTGTCTCCCTCTCTCTCTCTCTGCCCCTCCCCCGCCCATTCGCTTGCGCTCGCTCGCTTTATCTCTCTTTTCTCTCTCTCAAAACTAAATAAATGCTAAAAAATTTTTTCAGAATTTTTATGGAAGGCCTCATCAATATGAGCTGCAATATCATCAGAAAACTAATTATATTATCCCATTTTCTCAAATGCAAAGTTAAAGGGTGAGAGTTCCACGTAAACAATTAACTAAAAAAAAAAAAAAAAAAAAAAAAAGCCGACTCTTTTCTGTAGAGGCAAGTTACAGCATTCACTATAGTCTGAGTTATTCTATGGTTGCATGCACATCTGTCTCCTCTATGAGACTGGAGGGTTGGGGCCTTGAACTTAGGTGCCCAACTAAGCATAACAACCACAACAGGCACTCTGTACACGAGTTTGCTAAGCGAGGAAGGAGACCCTCAGTAGCTTCCACAGTGTATCTGAAGGGAGGAGGTCTGCCCTTGCAAGTCTAAATTCTGAACCATCCGTCAGCGAGTGTAAGGCACACAGTGGTTACTGCGGGACTAGAGAAGTCCAATCACTCCTGTTTTCTCTCTGCACCAAGGCAAGCTACAAACTATGGTTGGCGGGGTTGTGCTGGGTTCCATTACTGAACACACACACCCCATTCTCACCAGTTCCCTGGGAATGAGGGCTGGTGAAGACATCCCCTGAGAAACATTTCAACACATAAGGAGTCCTCTGTTTCCTTCAAGTTTCTGAGAGTAAGATAATTCTTGTGAAATCAGAATATGTCCAAAAGAACCAATGCTACTGGTAAGCGCATGAATGTGGGCAATAAACTGTAACTAGTTCAAGAGATTTCTAAAAACAGGGTCTAATTCTAAAATCATGCCAGTCTTTGAAATTTATCATAAAATCAAAGATCACAATATATTTATCTTTTATGATATGCGCAAAATGTTTTTGTAAAGTAATTATATATAAATTATGTGTCTTCTATAATTTACAACATGCAATGCATTATGTAAATATATAAGTACATTATATAAAATACATTGCAGATCACAAGAACTAAGGTATAAAACAATGCATGGCTATTAATAGTACTGTTGCTATATTTTTATTAAACATTTTCTATGTAGCAGGCAATGAGGTGCTCTGCCCCATAACTTGCTGATACGGGTAAATTGTTATTCTCACTTTGCAGATGACAAAACCGAGGCTCAAAAACTAAAAAGCTTTCTATCACTACGCAGAGTGCCAGCCCTATCCCAAGCGTTTGCACGCCAAATGTCGAAATTGCAATGCATTGCATGGTGTTGGGAAAACTGGACAGCAACATGAAGAGTGAAACTGAACCACTTTCTTACACCAAACACAAAAATAAGCGCAAAATGGATAAAAGACCTAAATGGGAGACAGGAAACCATCAAAATCCTAGAGGAGCAAACAGGCAGCGACCTCTGTGACCCTAGCCAAAGCAACTTCTTACTAGACACATCTCCAGAGACAAGGGAAACAAAAGCAAACATGAACTATTGGGACTTCGTTGAGATAAAAAGCTTCTGCATAGGGAAGGAAACAGTGAAAAAAACTAAAAGGCTGCCTGCAGAATGGGAGAAGATATTTGCAAATGACATATCTGATAATGGGTTATCAAAAATACAGAAAGAACTCATCAAACTCAACACCTAAAACACAAATAATCCAGTGAAGAAATGGGCAGAAGATATGAACAGACACTTTTCCAAAGAAGACATCCAGATGGCTAAAAAACACATGAAAAGAGGGGCGCTGGCTCTTTTCTAGTGGCTGGCTCACTAGGTTAAGCGGCCAACTTTGGCTCAGGTCATGATCTCGCGGCCCGTGGGTTCAAGCCCCGTGTCGGCTCTGGGCTGACAGCTCAGAGCCTGGAGCCTGTTTCAGATTCTGTGTCTCCCTCTCTAGCCCTGCTCCATTTGCACTCTGTCTCTGTCTTTCAAAAATGAATAAATGTTAAAAAATAAAAACACATGAAAAGATGCTCATCACTCATCATCAGGGAAATAAATACAAATCAAAACCACACTGAGAGACCACCTCACACCAGTCAGAATGGCTAAAATTAACAACCCAGGCAACAACGGATGTTGGCAAGGATGCGGAGAAAGAGGATCTCTTTTGCATTGTTGGTGGGAATGCAAGCGGGTGCAGCAATGCTGCAAAACAGTATGGAGGTTCCTCAAAAAGTTAAAAATAGAATTACCCTACCACCAGCAATTGCACTACTGGGTATTTACCTAAAGGATAGAAAAACACTGATTCGAGGGGATATATGCACCCTGATGTCTGTAGCAGCGCTATCAATAGCCCAACTATGGAAAGAGCCCAAATGCCCATCGACTGACGAATGGATAAAGATGTCGTATATAGATATAACACACACAATGGAGTATTGCTCAGCAATCAAAAAAATTAAACCTTGCCATTTGTAATGACATGGATAGGGCTAGATGGAGTGTATTATGCTAAGTTAAATAAATGAGTCAGAGAAAGACAATTACCATAGGATTTCACTCACATGTGGAATTTAAGAAACAAAACAGATGAACATAGGGGAAGGAAGAATAAAAAAGAGAGGGAGGCACACCGTAAGAGACTCTTAACCATAGAGAAAAAAACAGAGGGTTGCTGGAAGGGAGGTGGGTGGTGGGGATTGGGCTAAATGGGTGATGGGCATTAAGGAGGGTATTAATTGTTGCGATGAGCAGTGGGTGTTATACCTAAGTGAGGAATCACTAAATTCTATTCCTGAAACTAATGTTATACTATACGCTAACTAACCAGAATTTAAATAAAAACTTGAAGCAAACAAAAAAATGACAATACAAGGCTAATAATTTTAGTAATAAACACATTTCCTATTACAATGGTAGACACAGGATGATAAATCATCTCAACATATGTTGCAGGAGAATTAATAGGATATCCAGAATACTATTAAGAAAATCCCTTCAAAGAAGGACTGAGTTAAGGTTTGCTATGATGTCCTTGGGAATTTGCATTAATGTTACTGGAAATCTATTTATTCATTGAACAAATATTTATTGAGCAAATAACTGGGAGACATAAAAGATCTCAAGCAGATATGCATTTAACATATAAGATAGGAGTTTTAATAAGAGACTAGAGGGAATGAGGTCAAACAGATGCTAATAAAATAACCCAAATGAGAAATGATGAAAGTCTGAACTAACCGAGTAGCAGCAAGACTGGAAAGAACAAACGGGCACAAGACGTACCTATGAATTAAAGGAGCTGTGACCAACGGGTCAGGGATGGTAGAGTGAAATATAAGGATACTCTCAGGTTTCTGCCAGGTGAATGGATGGTGGTACCAGTGAATGAGATAGAGAAGAAAGAGAAAATGGGATTCTCAGAGAAAAATGATGGATTTTGTCTTAGACACTGAAACGAAATGCTTCTGGCCTTCCTCTCAGCAGTTAGAAAAAGGCTTTGGAGTTTTGGCTGAGAGGTATAAATTAAGGAGTTAATGGCACAGGAGTGATCACTGAAGCCCAGGGACAAAAGATACAAGTAAAAGGCAGGTGTGGCAGAGTATGGCCCTAAGAAGAGCCAGGTGAAAATGGAGGTGTTGATGGAGACCACAGGACTTTGACAGGTAAGGAGGCAGGGCAGGAATGAGGAATGAGGGTTACTTCTGGAGCCAATCGCGATAAAATTCTATCAAATCCCAGTTCTATTTGATTAACTAGCAACACCCTTTGATGTCCTGGGAAACCAGGAAGGTTGAGGACCTGGGCTGTTGCCGTAGCTTAACGATCTTCAAGTTTCCAACTAAGACTTTCAATCAGGCATAGTTTTCCCATAAAACAGCTGCCAAAATATCTGACAGAGAAGCTTTTGTGGCTATTTTGAAACTTTTTGAGGAACCACTTGAAAGGTGAAAGAGGTCACAGAAAGGTATTTGGATTTGCCTGGGTGCTAAGAAGTACGTGCCTTTTAATTCTACCTCACTGAGCCATGTCACAAAAAGATGACACCACCCTATAGTTAGAGCATATGTCAAACAGTGAACATCTTTCCCCCCACCCCAAGTGAACTCCTTAGTTTGGAATAATTTTAGATTTAGTAAAAAGTTGCAAAGACAGTACAGGGATTATACCCTTCACTCAGTCCCTGAATATTAACGTCTTCTGTAACTATGGTGTACCTGTTCCACCTGAGATGGACACCAATATACTACTAGGAACTCACTTCCAGATTTCATTCACATTTTCCTAGTTTTCCACTAACACCTTTGCTCCATTTCAGGGACCAATGAGAATGCCACATTGCATTTCGTTTCCATGTCTCCTTCATCTCTTCTCGACTGTGACAGTTTTTCAATCTTCCCTTGTTTTTCAAGATCTTGAAAATATCGGTCAGGTATTGTGTACAATGATATTCAATGTGACTTTCTCTGACTTCTTTTCCAAGATTAACCCGGGATTAAGGGTCTTAGGGAAGAACTTCCCAAGTACCCTTGTCACCCTTTATGTTAGATAGAGGGGCCTGGGCTATCAACGGGAATTACCACTGACATTGTTGATTCTGATTACTTGACTGAGTTGGTATCTGCCAAGTGTCTCTACTGTAAACTTTTTATTCCCTTCCAGAATACATGTTAACACACACAACACATTTATTAAATTCTGCTTTAGAGGAGACTGGAATCTTGCCGAAGATACTGGCTTACTGGAGTAGACTATACTGGAGACACCAGAGTCCCTTGGAAGTTAACGCTCAGAACACTATCGTGGTTCCTCCTACAATCCTAGGAGTCAGAGCTTAGGAGAGTGATGAGTAATTACTCCAGTCAGATACAGTCTTAAGTGAGGACCAACAGGCATTTGTATAAACAGACAAAAAAGTTATCAGTCCATTACAAACAATAATGCACAAATAACCCAACGTTGAAAATCAGTGGATACAGTGGATCAGTGGAAAATAGCACTGCTAGGAATTTATCCAAGGGAAACAGGAGTGCTGATGCATAGGGGCACTTGTACCCCAATGTTTATAACAGCACTTTCAACAACAGCCAAAATTATGGAAAGAGCCTAAATGTCCATCAACTGATGAATGGATAAAGATGTAGTCTATATATACAATGGACTACTACTTGGCAATGAGAAAGAATGAAATCATGACATTTGCAGCAACGTGGATGGAACTGGAGGGTATCATGCTAAGTAAAATAGGTCTGTCAGAGAAAGACAGATACCATATGTTTTCCTCCAGTGTGGATCCTGAGAAACTTAACAGAAGACCATGGGGGAGGGGAAAGGAAAAAAATAAAAAGTAACAGAGAGGAAGGGAGGCAAACCATAGGAGACTCTTGGATACTGAGAGCAAACTGAGGGTCAATGGGGGAAGGGGGAGAGGAGAAAGTGGGTGATGGGCACTGAGGAGGGCACTTGTTGGGATGAGCACTGGGTATTGTATGGAAACTAATTTGACAATAAATTATAATAAAGAAAGAAAATTAGTGGATACAAATAAATATTCTAAACCTCATAATACTTGAAGATGTCTAAACATAAGGTATCTGTCTGAGAAATACCATGTAGGAATTAAGTAGAAAGACTAATATCCCTTACCGAATCTCAATAGTTGAGAACTACAATTCAGAAATAATCACATAAAAACTATTCTAATACATACAAATCACAATTTAATATTTGCTCAGGCTATTACAAGAATTAAAAAAAAACAACTTAATACAATAGGTCATAATCCCACAGTCCTTATTTAACTTGCAGTCGTTAATATTTGTGTGCATGTATAAAGGTTGGGCACTTGCTCTCATTCATACAGTCCTTATTCAACATACTGCATCATTTGATTGAAAATCTGATTGAAAAAGACATGGCATAAGGAAGCTAAAATGTATTAAAATTTTACCAAACACAAGGAGTACACAATCGACAGTGTGAAATTAATGACAACTTCTCTGCCCAAATTGTGTCTAATGTTAAACCTGTGTGTAAAATATCAGAGACTGAAATAACAGATTCTGTTGTCATATAATACTCCTCTATTTTAGGAGGTCTGTTATTCTTGGGGCCTTACAATCTGGATGTATTTGTGCTTCATCCTGAACCACACACACCTTGCATTTTTACAAAGTCAGAGCAATAGCTTTTGATGTTTTTTACTGAATTCAAAGGTTTGAATCTCAGGTATGCATCACGGCATCAGAAGAAACATGTGCTCCCTGAAGATCCAGTCATATCAGATGGCATCCTGATAATGTATTATTCATGACTCAGGATCTGGAACATCCTGATAATGTTCCAGATAAACAATGTGGTTACATAAAAGCAAAGCATTAAAAAGTCACATGTAACGATGAAGCCTTTTGCAAAAAAATAAAAGGTGAGGTTGAGCAGGTTTAAAATAGATAGATAAATAGATCAGGTGATTTAGGGTAATTTTTAAAAATTCATCATATGTTCTGGGTAGTAAACTCCTTTAGCCTAAGGACAGACCCTAATTCAAATCCTATAGAGTTCTAATATGGTACACAGTATGGTTCCTTAACATATTAAATATTACTTTAATTCAATTCCTTTATATTATAATTACATTTTATTTTTTAAACAATTTTTTAAATATTTATTTATTTTTGAGAGAGAGAGAAAGAGAGAGAGAGAGATGGCGTGAGCAGGGGCGGGGCAGAGAGAGAGGGAGACAGAATCTGAAGCAGGCTCCAGGCTCTGAGCTGTCAGCACAGAGCCCTATACAGGTCTCGAACTCACAAACTGTGAGATCATGACCTGAGCCGAAGTCAGATGCTTATCCGACTGAGCCACCCAGGCGCCCCTATAATTACATTTTAAAGTATACGCTAGTAAGAGAAGATCTTACTATAAAATACAGACATTGATGACAACCTCCTATTTATAATTTAGCAAGTAGAAAAACAGCAATGTATGATAATTTGATTGGACTTATTAGGTGGAGAAGCATAAAGGATTTTTTTTTATAGTTTGTGCAGATTTTAAGAAGAAATTTTTAACGGTCCTCATAATCTCACTAGAGGGTACGACAATGTGTGCAGGGGCATCTTCTATAATTTTCCTTGTTAATGCTTCTAATCTTTCTTTTCTCTTGCTATTACATTAAATCACATAAAATGATGTCCTTTGAGGTTAAATGTAAAGACAGGTGGAAGCTCACAGATACCCCACCTTGTCAGATTTACTATAACCTGAAGGTTATGTTAATACAACCACAAGGTTTTCATTGTGAGTAATGGAGCCTTTGGTTTATTCAATTATGCTTTTTTTTTTTTTTTTAAATTTTTTTTTCAACTTTTTTTTTAATTTATTTTTGGTACAGAGAGAGACAGAGCATGAACGGGGGAGGGGCAGAGAGAGGGAGACACAGAATCGGAAACAGGCTCCAGGCTCCGAGCCGTCAGCCCAGAGCCTGACGCGGGGCTCGAACTCACGGACCGCGAGATCGTGACCTGGCTGAAGTCGGACGCTTAACCGACTGCGCCACCCAGGCGCCCCTCAATTATGCTTTTTAAAACACCAAACCCATCACGCTCACTGTCCATCTGAAAATGCTTTAAACTCCCTCCCATTGGTTCGCTGAAGCACTATCCGTCCTCCCCACGCCGAGGTATCTGTCCTTGAACGCTCTTCTCCCTCTGCCACCCACCCCCCACTTGTTTATGATGCCCCAGCCTTCTCTAAAAAGCCCTTCCCCTTTCTGTGTTGTGCTCGACCCTCCTGTGTGTTCCCACAGGCGCAACATTCATAGGCCACCTCTAACACTCAAGGTCCTCCTGTTCAGTTGTGAGCAAGATAGATCTGTCCCAACTTCGTGGGTCATACAGTGAAGCTGGGAAGAAAGGCTTCGAGCCAACAATTAGAAATAACCACCAAAATTATTACCAGTGCTCGGAGTGTCTCAAAGGAGAACAAAGGGGGAACAGAAACGTAGAGTGGCAGACCCCAACGTGGAGGGAGGGGGAAGAGGAGTCCTCTTTAAGGACATCCCCTGTTCCGCCATCGTGATATAGACCAAGAGAAGGAAAAATTTGAAAAATATTCAAAAAATGTGTAAAAAGTTCTAGGAAGAGGGGCGCCTGGATGGCTCAGTCAGATGGGTGTGTGATTTCAGCTCAGGTCATGATCTTGTGGTTCATGGGTTCAAGCCCTGAGTTGGGCTCTGTGCTGACAGCTCAGAGCCTAGAGCCTGCTTTGGATTCTGCTCCTCCCTCTCTCTCTCTGCTCTTCCCCTGCTCATGCTCTG
Organism: Panthera tigris; assembly: GCF_018350195.1. Taxonomy (NCBI): domain Eukaryota; kingdom Metazoa; phylum Chordata; class Mammalia; order Carnivora; family Felidae; genus Panthera; species Panthera tigris. The sequence goes on from NC_056661.1 coordinate 156,663,168, forward strand.
TCTCTCTCTCAAAAATAAATGAACATTGAAATAAAAATTCTAGGCGGAAAAGGCAATATACGCAAAAATCGCTCAAGGCAGAGAAGAGGGAACAGGCCATATTTTAGGAACAAAGAGAAAAAGTAGTGCAAGATAAGCTGGACAATGCACTGGGCCTAAATCACGCCAGGGCCCAGAGGCATCCGTGGAAGCTCACTGCTCCCTTTTCTCCCAGAAAGAACTCGCTAGGCCTGGGAGGGGGCAGCTGGCTGTCATGGCCCAGAGGCAACTCCTTCAGGATGCAGTAGCAAGTGCCATCAAGGTACAGTGGTCCCTAAGAGCTTCCACCCCATGACTAAGCACGGTGGGACTGGGAGGGTCTGGTCCTTTCCACCCAACATGGATGCCTCCAACAGGTCCTCCTGCTTCCGCCCTCCCACTGGGCCCACCTAGACTTTACTAGATCTGTTTTGTGGATCACATACAGCTGATGACCCTCTTTCCCCAGCTTGAAGCTCTCTCTGAATTTCACTGTTGATGAGTTTGAGATATGATTATTTATTTTCAGACTTAATGACCGAGCACTATATTACAGATACGATCAATTTGACACACATAATTTAATTTCAGTGTTGATGCTGGGAAAACTGAAACACAAGTTGAGAAGAACTGACAATTTTTTTTTCTAAGAAACTCAAACTCAGCTATGTCCGGATGAAGCAATGGGCTTCTTTGGAACTCTCAATGGGCTGTGTTCTGTTTTCATTAAGCAAATATTTAATTATAGCAATTTATTGCCAGAAATAGCACAATACATTTGGTATCGTTCAAGCTACAACAGAGATGGGAAATGTTCACTCAATTACTTTTGTTCAGTTTGCACAATGTGCTCCTCGTCAATTATGACAATTAACAAGGCTTGTCTTCAAAAAGAGAAAAGGATCTACTATGTCACCTAGGTAAATACATGCTAAAAGAAAACTCTGATAACCTTCTGTGACGGAGGAAGTTCTTCTCAGGGCTGCCTTGAATGTACAAGCATGTTTTGCTAGTTTTCCTAGTTTAATGTTTATTTATTTTTGAGAGAGAGAGAAACAGAGCGTGAGTGGGGGAGGGTCAGAGAGGGAGACACACACAGAATCCGAAGCAGGCTCCAGGTTCTGAGCCATCAGCACAGAGCCCAACACGGGGCCCAAACCAATGAACCATGAGATCATAACCTGAGCCGAAGTGGGATGCATAACCGACTGAGCCACCCAGGCGTCCCGCTAGTTTTCTTAGTCTAACACTACACATCATGTGCCTCAGCTTACTTTCCTGCCCCTGCCAGTAAAAGAATGGTCAACTGTCATTCAGTGCTTCACATTTAATTTTGTTGACCTTCACTAAACTGGACTTAAAAAAGAGTCCACAAATGCAAAGCAGCGGACTCTTCTCTGATTTCAAAAAAAAGAGTTGATAACATTTTATTTATAGATGAGAGTTTGTAATGATGCCTCCTGGGCCAAATACAGGCCGTACTTGTTTGCCTGTTTTGCCCCCACAGTATTTGAACACACGTAAGTCTGCATGGCAACAATGAACAAGAGATGAAAAGTGGTGACTTATTTTAGGCCAAAAATGAGCAACCAGTTTCAGCTGTTTATACAAAGTCCACCTCCCCTCTTTTGTGACTTTCCCATGATAAAGCATCTCCATCTGTGACCTCTGATTTAAGTGAACAAATCAATACTTTGGCAGCTAAGTACAGATTTATTCAGTATATGGGAAAAATCTGACAGGGAATCTAAAAGATTGACAGAAAAGTAACTGATCACTTCCGATGAGTGAAAAGTTTACGCAGGATTTTCACATCCTTGGTACCAAGACTCCTAACCACCAAAAAGGTGTGCATCTTACCTGTAGGTCTTTTTCCTCTATCTTTTTTTGGAGCAGTTCAAGGCACTTGGTGAAGTCAGTATGGTCTTGGTCAGGCGTTGATATAATCTCACATCCCTATGTGTTTAAAGAGAGAGAAAAGGTAAGAACACGTAATGAAGGCAGCCTTATTATGAACAGGATCAAAAACCATAAAAGATAAGGCATCAATAGACACAGCCAGTTATGCCTGTATTATATACCCCGATCATTAGTATCATTGTCATCGTCTTTTTTTATCTCACATAACAAGACATCTCAGAAATGGTGTTAGAATATCACAATAATGGTCTGATTATGACAATCATTTTACTCAACAAAAGTGCAGCTTTATACTACATTACTGGTCTTTAAGAATCACTGCTGTGATGACATTTGAGACTAACATAAGGGCTCTAGTATAAGTATTACAAAATATATTCACAGTAAAATTACCTGAAATTAAAATGAAACTATCTCTAAAAAAAAGAAAAAAAAGTCTGCATTTTTTTAAGCAGACCTCCCAAGTTCACTTACATGAATGGGAAAACTAATATTAATATTGAGCTAATGATAAAACTACATTTCAAGTAAAATCATGTCTATTGTTGTATAAAATTACTTTACTGGACCTTCCTCACCCGATGTAAAAAGAAGCATGGAGAGCTACACCTGCATAAATATGTCTCTTGGATTATTTTTTGGACATAATGAAGTGAATTTATAAGGTCTTTGCCTCTTCTACACCAGATACCTAGTGAAAAACTAGGAATATATCTATATATATGAAGTCACAAAAGTGCCAGCTGGTTGGCACTCGTGAACTTTGATGGCTAGAGAAACAATATTTCTGAAATGACACTTTCTCCTCCAATGTCTTACAGAGGCAAAGGTGTATAAAACCAGAGCGTGGCGGGACTGGAGACTTCCTAATTCAGGAACGTAACAATCCGTGGTCTCTCACAAACAGCTGAGTAAGGGGAAGTTAAATATAATCCAGTATATAAAGTTGCCATTCAAAGAGTTTTCAAGGATACAAAACACCCATACTGCCTCCTAAATTATTCTAAGAACTGTTCTCAGTAGATTTAAAGGTTCTTCTCAAACTTCAAGGTCTCTCTAAAATGTGTCAAGTTCAGCCTGGGCTTCATTCATTTATGACTACTGTCCTACAAGGTAGCAACCAATGAAAAAATTAATTTCTCATAATTTAGAAATATGTTATACCCTAAAAGATGTATATATCATCTTTATAAAATCGTCTACATGTACTTTTCTGACCCTAAAAGAACACTGAAATTTACTATCATCACCAAGCAAGGGCATAAAGAAGTTGACTTGTCTTAGGCTAATGCTCCTAGAAAAAAGATATAGGAATATGCCAGAACCTACGGGGATGTTACCAGTGCTGAGATTAGATTGTCACCCAACCAAACTGTCACTAAACTGAAAGTTCCTTGAGGACAGGAATTATGTTGCATTCATGACCATGAGTGAATGGTGTGTGGCACCAGTCTGCTACATGGTAAGGGTTTGATAAATGTTTCACTAATATTCCTGAGGAATAAAAATGTCAGCTGGCAAAGGGGGGCAGGGAGCGTGTAACAGCATGGGATCTTAATGCCAAATACAGAATTTTAACAATGGGAAATCATCTATGCTCTTTTTAGTGCTGATAATACAATCACGTCAGCAAAAGGAAACACAATGAAAAAGGCAAACAGAAATAACAATAATACAAGAAACAATTAATGGACCCGTTTACCTTCACAGCTATCTTCACGGAATCAACATAGATCCATAGGAATAATAATCGTGAATGAGAACCCAAGAAAGAATCTAGTCCCACTATAATATTTTGTAGATTAAGGAAATAAAAACAAGAGATTTTAAGGTTTAAAAAAGGTGTTTTTTTTTAAGGTTTATTTTTGAGACAGAGACAGAGCATGAGTGGGGGAAGGGCAGAGAGAGAGAGAGAGAGAGACAGAGACAGAGACAGAGAGAGAGAGAGAGAGAGAGAGAGAGAGAGAGAGACAGTATCTGAATGAGCCCCCAGGCTCTGAGCTGTCAACACAGAGCCCGACGCGGGGCTTGAACTCACGGACCATGAGATCATGACCTGAGCTGAAGTCAGACGCTTAACCGACTGAGCCACCCAGGTGCCCCTAAAAACAAGAGATTTAAGTGGACTTGCTAATCACTGGACAGCAGGGTGCAACAATGTCACATCTAGAAATCCTGCTTCTTTACTCTCAAGTGGGAGCAAATGCCTAGATATCAGACACGAAAAGGTTATAATAACATCTCCAGAGTTGGTTCCACAAGAATGGCATCATGAAAAAAGCTACCCCCGAAAAAGGAGCAAGGCTTGAATAATACCTGACTTTATCTCATCAATTTAAGACGGGCACACAGTAAAGTGTAAGTCAGGACACGGAGACAGATCACCGGAACTGAAAAATTCAGACTGTATCTAAACCAAGAACTTCTAGAAACTCTGAGGTGTTGATCAGCCATCCGTAGCTTCTTGGAATCTTCCTAAATTTAAATGATTCTAATCTCATCACAGATGGGCGACAAATTCACTGGAAGCGGAAACAGCTTCAACAGGCCTCACAGGGAAGCTCGCAACACCTAGAAGGACACCTGCAAAACGGAGCACTAGCCAAAGTGCAACACCAGGCCTTTGGCCAACTAAAGATGTTTTTACGGTCTTCTGGGTCTCATGATAACACAAGAAGGTCTAGAAGAGGAGACATATAAAACCAAAGAAATAATCAGCAAAATTCTGCAGAATAGGAAAAATGCAGAAATGCTATTAGGTATCAAGTGAGGTTCAACTATTTTATATTAATGTTTATTTATAATTATTTATGTATAGAGTAAGGCTCAATTTACTAGAGTCAGAAGCACTGGATACTGTGAAGAATTTTACTGGATTTGATGTTTAAAAAACAAAATAAAAACTCACAGTAATCCAAGGACCTAGGAGATATAAAAGCTAGGAAATCTGGCCAAATAAGAAAGTATATCACTATTAGAAACCAAATAGATGGTTTCTAGTATTAGCTTCCTAATAGATGAAGGTATACCTGACTTAAAAATATACGGAAAATTTCCAAAGCATAAACTAATAAACGTTTTAAGAACAGTTTTAACATATCAATGTTTGAGTGGAAACATTTGTTTTAACCATTACTGACTCTGATTTTTCTTAGTTGCTTAGAATATATTTTTTAGGATCCATATTATTGCTTTATAAGCCAGCAGGTGGCTCCAATCTCATTCTATGTGCTTTCCTTATGAAGTTTTTGTCATTATACAAATAGAAATTTAAATAACTCAATTCTAGTGGCGCCTGGATGATTCAGTTGGTTAGGCATCTGACTTCAGCTCAGGTCATGATCTCACAGTTCGTGGGTTCGAGCCCCACATTGGAGCCCCACGCCAGGCTCTGTGCTGACAGCTCAGAGCCTGGAGCCTGCTTTGGATTCTCTGTCTCCCTCTTCTCTCTGCCCCTCCCCTGCTCATGCTCGCTCGCTCTCTCTCTCAAAAATAAACATAAAAAGAAAATTGAAAAAAATAACTCAATTTTAATAGTAAGCTCCACTGGTGGACACACATTTTTAAGTGGATTATTATTTTTTAATATTACACTGTTAATTTTGTTTTATATTAGAATTCAAAAGGAAAAGAATTGATGTCACGAATTTCAGTATGTGTAAATATCAAGGCTACTCTAATTTTGTTCTAACCCAAAAACAGTCTTCTGAAGATGAAAAAGCACAATGCCGCCCCTTCCTTCTAAACCCTAACCAAACACAAAAGGAAAAGCGAGGAGAACTAAGTTTGAACGAGTTTAAGAATTCTGTTCCAGTGTGTTGAATTTACTTACCACAGACTTCCTCATCAGTCTTTCTCATCCCATAAATCAAAACCAGAAAAAGACGCATGTAAATTTAATTATAAATAAATGACCAGGGGGTCCAGTCGACTACTTTTTAGAGTCTTACTCTATGCATGCTGTTTTATTAAACTGTACTGTGTATGGAAGAAGTAGGGCTCTACCAGATACTAAAGGGCCAGTGCTAAATAAAAACATGAATATCATAATCAGTAAACATGTAAATTATAAATATGTGTGTGTCTGAGTGTGAGAAAGACAGCCAGGTAAGGGGAGGCTCCTTTTCTTCCTCTTTCCATACCGAGAAACTCCTAGCCACACTTCACCACTAGCCAGTAATTGCTTGCAAGAAAGTCCGTCTTCTATTCATCCCTAGATTTCTCCTTTCTTTTTGTTGGGTAGTGGGGATAGTGTAGGCATTTGAGATCCCATTCTGCTTTTGGACTAAAACTACACTCCAAAATAGAGCCAAGTGTCAATCAAAAAGAATGAAATTGTGCCATTTGCAACTATGTGGATGGAACTGGAGGGTATTATGCTAAGCGAAATTAGAGAAAGACTAATATCATATGACTTCACTTTAAGATACAAAATAGATGAACATTAGGGAAGGGAAGCAAAAATAATATAAAAGTAGGGAGAGGGACAAAACATAAAAGACTCTTACATACAGAGAACATAATAGGGTTGCTGGATGGGTTGTGGGAGGGGGGATGGGATAAATGCTTAAGGGGCATTAAGGAATCTACTCCTGAAATCATTGTTGCACCATATGCTAACTAACCTGGATGTAAAATAAACAATAAATAAAATTTTTTTTAAATTTAGAAACTAAAAATATAAAATAAAATAGTCTAGTGCAATACACTGGAATGAGATACCTACTCAGAAAACTGCCGACTATATTAGCTTCTGCTCCATAGAGGTATAATGAACATCCCCAAACTACAATGTTGAGAATCATATTGTAATAGAGAACATGTACTAAGAAAATGAAAGAATTCACAATATCAAGCAAATATCATGAATTCATATTAAAATGACAGGTGCCCTAAGGTTCAGGAAAACAAAACTGGAAGGTGCAGAAAGATGTAGAGAAGTTACAAATAAGGTAAATTAGGCCGGTTGCCAACATGCTGATTTAGCAGACTTGAGGAGAATGAAGACAAACAAGCAAACCTACTTAAGTAAACAAAAGCAGAACTTTACACATGAGGGAGTGAGTTCACGGAGCAAAGGAACCCAAGTGGAACACATCCCACACACACACACACACACGCACGCACGCACACGCACACACACACAAATTCTCGTCTGGCCAATCTTTGCCTACTACTTTGGGAACTCTGGGAACTCTGGATGTCCGGTCAGGGAGGGAAGACTCAAGCCTCCTTGAGCAGCCGTCGGCACTTGCGTGTCAGTTGCGGGGACAGTACAGGTGCATTTCAAGCAGTCGACAGAAATTTGATGGACAGAATAACGATGGACGGATTAACACCGTCTCTCTCCTCATGGCACTAATGGAATGCTTCTCTAAAATACAAATGTGGATCAGCCTTAGACAATAAGCATAATACAGAAAAGCAACATTGCCAATTATTTTTCCGGGTATCATTCCACAGCTGCCATAAGAAAATCATGTAACACTTTTGTTTTAGGGCATGACTGACAGAGATTCTTAAAGAGGTGACATATGCTAGTGCTTCATATGCAATTAAGGAAACTAAAATCCCACAATAACATTAACATAGTTAACATCCAATGAGGGAAGAGAATTACCAATTGTACATTAAGGCTAACAAATGAAGCACTACGAAAGTACTGCATAAGGAACTCAGAATATTTTTTTTCCTCATGTTTATTTATTTTTGAGAGAGAGAGAATGTGAGAGCATGAGGAGAAGGGGCAGAGAGTGGGAGACACAGGATCTGAAGCAGGCTGTATGCCGTCAGCACAGAGCCCAACGTGGGGCTCGAACTCGTGAACTGGGAGATCATGACCTGAGCTGAAGTCGGATGTTTAACAGACTGAGCCATCCAGGCACTCCACCCCCCCGAAATGTTTTATAATGAGTTGTAATTTATTTCTTAAGAGAAAGACAAATGACAAGGAATCAAACTGATATCAGGGACTCAATAAAAATTTAGCAATGAACAGTTTGCAGAAACATGTCCTAGAATGACAATAGCTCAGTTCAGTTTCTAACACTGCCAACATCTACAGTCATAGCAAACACAAAAATGTATGCAATATATGTAATGCATGAGCCTCATCACAATAAAATCACAAATCATCTAAAAGAGATAGGTTTATGTTGAGCGTGGTATACTTACATTTTTAAAGAAAAAAGGTTTAAACAATAAGGGCTGTGCTAACTGCTTACATTAACCAAATAACTGTATTATTACATTAACCCATTTCATTATTTTATAAATAGCCTATGAGTATTAAAATATTTTATTCAAATGACCAAGTAATGTTGCTACATAAACACAGTATGTCCACCTTATTACTATTAAAATATTAACCCAACTCTTCCTTCAGGCTGTGAGCCTCATGAAGGTGTCTTTCGTAACTTTTGTTCACTCTCGGATCCCCGTACAAGAACCTACCCACAGTGCATGGCAAGTGGTAAGCACTCAGTGATGAATGAAGTCACTTATAAAGTCCTGAGATAAATGATCAGTGTAGACCAGGGATCAGGAAAGTTTTCTGGAAAGGGGCAGACAGAAACTCCTTCTGGCTATGCAGGCCACAGGGCCCGTGTCCCAACCACTCACGCTGCTTTTGTATCATGAAAGATCTACAGATAATACATAAATAAATAGGAAGATTTGCATTCCAACAGAACTGAAATTTCAAATTTGAATTTCATATAATCTTCATATGCCATAAAATATTATTCTTCTTTAGATTTCTTTTTTCCCCCAACCATTTAAAAATGTCAGAACACTTCTTAGCTTGTGAGCAATACAAAAACAGACAGTGGGCCAGATCCGCCTATGGGCTGAAGTTTGCCACCTAATCTCAGTTCCAGGACCACAATTAGTTTCTGTGACTACAACGAAACTCTCTACTCGCTCAAGGAATTTCATATAAGGAAAAAGATTCAGCCCTTTATCAAATCTTTCTGAACTCCCTTTTCCTCATCTGTAATGGAAGTAATGTGCACACCAAAACTGCGGCTGAGGGTCCATGTTCCATGCACATGAGGCCCCAGGCACAGTGATGAACACCCCAAGGGGCCACCTCAGCATTTCAGAAGAATCTCTAGAAACATCAGCTGCTGCAGTCAGATCACCGCACATCAAAGATTACTAGAGGAAGCACCATATCGTAAATATTCTCCAAAGAACTTTGTGTGGGATGCTTACTGAACTATTTTTTAATTTACTGACAACTCAAAGAAATTATTACAAGGCAATGAGTATCAATAATCAACCTAACTGCAAAAGACCGATGCGGAAGCCGTGCGACTGTCATTCCTGATTACTTAATTTACTGTTTGCCAATAATTTAACTAATGTAAGTTAATGAGTTTTTACATTTTACATTTAACACCTTTCAGGTGATACTATGCTGACTCCTCTAAAACTCTTTAATGGAAAAGAAAACAGATCCTTTGGGAAAAAAATCATAAGAACATATCAACTCATTTCATACACTATATCCACAGAGAGACTTGGCCTCATTAAAACAAGAAGCAAGGAGTTAAGTCTGGTGAAGGCATTCCCCAATCTGCTATTAGCTTACTCATTTTCGGTGAAGTCATTCGATGCCCATCCATCTACCCAGGACAAGAAAGGACTTGCACAAATTACCCTGAAGAGATTTTACGGGGCTCTGAGACTTCTACTGTAACTTTATGGGCTGAGTGTATAAGGTTAAGAATTCAGAAGTGTTATTTCCTCAAAGGTGCCATGCACACCAATTCTGAAAATTTATTTGGAGTGGCTTGCGTATAGCCTCTCATCTAGCATAATTAAATGCGATGTGTAGGTAGCTATAAAATCTAAGATGCTTTTCAAGAAACTAAGAATTTTCCTAACAAAATACAACCCAATTCTTCGAAAAATCAGATTATTTTAAAAGTGTCCTTTTTTTAAATTTTTAAAAATGTTTTTTATTTATTTTTGAGAGACAGAGAGAGAGAGAGAGAGACAGACAGACAGACAGACAGACATAGCATGAGCAGGGGAGGGGCAAGGAGAGAGAGAGACACAGACTCTGAAGCAGGCTCCAGGCTCTGAGCTGTCAGCACAGAGCCTGACGCAGGGCTCAAACTCACAGACATGACCTGAGCCGAAGTCAGGCGCTTAACCGACTGAGCCACCCAGGTGCCCCGAAAAGTGTCTTAAAATTAGAATGTTAACATTGCCACCTGCTGATAATTGTGTTCCTCATTAAATGACATTAATACAAACACATTGTTATGGGAGATATTTAGTCACTTTACATGAATTACTGTCTTGAATCCCCACAATACCCTTTATAAGGTAAACGCAATGATCACATTTAATATATTCAGATTGAAGTTTAGAGGGATTAAATACCTTGCCCAAGGTCACACAAGTGTTGAGGACATTGTATGTGATCTGAAGCCCATACCTTTTTTTTTTTCTTTTTTAATTTCTATTTGGGAGAGAGAGAGCAAGCAAGCAAGAGCAGGGGACAGGGGCAGAGGGAGGGAGGGAGAGGGAGGGAGAGGGAGAGAGAGAGAAAGAGGGAGAGAGAGAGAGAGAGAGAAAGAGAGAGAGAGAGAGAGAGAATGAATCTTATGCAGGCTCCACACTCATTAAGGAGCCCAACATGGGGCTCAATCCCAAGACCCTGGGATCATGACCTGAACCAAAATCAAGAGTTGGACGCTCAACTGATTGAGCCACCCAGGCAGAGTTAAGAGGGCTGTACTCTTAACCATGCTTTGTACTCTACCCTGCTTATTTAAACCTTGGGTATTTTGGCAGCTTTAAGCAGAAAAATTGCTTTATAATTTATTTTGAACCTTGATTTTGTTGGTTTTCTCCAGTTTTAAATACCTGGAAATGCTTTAACTCTTAGCAGACATGACTCCCACCTGACTCCAAGCTACTTCCATAGTTAGCCCAAGGCTCAGATATCTCGGAGGCCTCAGACATCTGAGAATGGGCAATGAATGCTTAGCGATCTCTCTCTCCTTTGTTCTGTTTTCCTAACATATAATACCATTATATAATATCATCACTATGCTCATCATTATATTCACAATTCGCTTTTTCTTCAGCTATTAAACTTACCCTTATGATCAATATCTTTGTATATAAGTGTTTATTTCAGTTTATTATCTTAGATTACTAGAAAATGAAATCACTGGGAAAAATCTAAGAAAAATTTTCGTGATCTTTGATATACACACTGCCAGAGTGCTTTCGTTTCTAGGAAGGACATAAAAATACATATTCCCACTAGCAGTATAGGAGGGCAAAGAGTTTCTTCTTTTAAAATGTAAAAGAAGGGGCGCCTGGGTGGCTCAGTCAGTTAAGCGTCCAACTTCAGCACAGATCATGATCTCACAGCTCATGGGATCGAGCCCTGCGTCGGCCTCTGTGCTGACAGCTCAGAGCCTGGAGCCTCCTTCGGCTTCTGTGTATCCTTCTCTCTGTGTTCCTCCCCTGCTCATGCTCTGTCTCTCCCATTCTCAAAAATACATAAAGATTTTTAAAAATTTTAAATATACTAGTAGGAAAGATAATTCATCACCAATTTCTTACTGTGAATTAATTTAATTGCTGTACTTGCTTCTTAATAGCAAAGAGAAGTCATTTTCCTTAAGAGGACATCCATGGGAGAGCAAGGAAAAGAAAGGAAAATCCTGGAGTGTGAAGCAGGAATGAGGCTGGAGGTGGTTCATTAGGTCAAGGAATGAAGGGATGAAGGACAGTATGAACGAAACGGACATTTCTGGAAGGGGAGATAGGTGTCCATCAACACTGTCTAGAAAAGGAGGCAAGAAGCTACATCAGATATTATCTTTCAAGTTGGCTCTGAAAACGTGAAATAACTTACTATCCCATCATATTAGACTACTGATGTGGATTTTTCTGTAAATAAGCAATGATAAGAGTTTTTCTGACTCTTAAAATTCTGGTTCCCACATATTTTATTATCCCCTATTTACTGCTGAAGTTGCCTCTCTTGTTGTATGTAAGCCTGATACACAGTTGGAAATATTTGGGGCAGATATATTCCAGAGTATTCTAAAAATTGAGTATGTTAAAGTATTAATAATGAGTTTCCATAATCGGTCATTAAACTGAACTGACCAGAATTCTGTAATAAGAAACTGCCTGCCAGATTAAGAGCATGGCAGGCAGAGGGCAAAATGACATATACTCTGGATTATCAAAAATACAGTTCTAAAATTAGCCCAAACTTGTTCTCTAGATAAAGCCACTCAGAATCTAAATGATCTATGTTCCTTGATATAGGTATTAAAATTGTCATCTACTCTGTAGAAATGTAATCACAAAATAACCATTTCCCACTTTCCTTTTGTACAAAGCATACTATGGTAGATTGCTCCTTCCATTTACCAACCTTCTAAAAACATTTTTCACTTTTCAACTAAAAAAGATTTTTTTTATCCTCAAATGACAGCGTATGAGTAATGATTTCTTCAGCAAGAATGTCACATAGTTACACTCTTAAAAACCCTAAGTAACAGGTTGCCTGATATAATTTAGTGTTCTCCTTCTGGTTTTCTAGATCATGCACAAAAGAAAAGAATAAATGCAATTTAACCTTGTCTCAATTCTCCATTCAATCCCAAACATAAAGAGACATTCTAATCTAGTGCAATCTTCACTGCCCTGGGTGTTTGTTATAAAATAACCTTTCCTTTCAACATGGCATTGAATAAAAACTAGAGCGTTACAAACAACAAAGTCACTAGTTCCATTAACGGAAGTCAAAAGTTTTTTTTAGAACAGCATAGGGTCTTAAATGATGGCTTTCTTCCTAAAGACAGAGCTAGAGTTCTTTTGGAAGAGAGTGCCATAAAGTGTTAATACAGCAGGCTTCAGACTGTTATCCTAAAAAAGGTTTGCCCGCGAGGTTGGCCCTTGGCTCACATCTGAGAACTTGAATGGTAAACAGTTCCCTATACTTAAAAGAAAAAAAACAATTTTTTAAAAGCTAGCAGTGGCTCACTGGGCCTAACCTGCTTACTCAATGTGGTTTATGCTGAGCTCCTGCTTGTTTTCTTCCTGGGAGTCTGGAATTTTGACACAGGCTGTGCAGAGGGTGTAGGTGCCCTATATTGGTGGCCCAGTAAAATTTGGGGCCTTGAGCTCCCCTGGTGACAATACCTCACACGTAGGGTCACAATTTGATTAAGCACATCTTGTGTGACTACACTGGGAAAGAACTCTTGAACTAGTGACTGGCTTTCTCTAGACCTTGTCCCCATGTCCCCCTTTTCCCTTTGCTTATTCTACTTTGTATCGTTTCACTTTAATAAATCACAGCCATGACTATCATCAAAAAAAAAGAAAAAGAAAAAGAAAAGAAAAACGAGCATTGGTGAGGGTGTGGAGAAAAGGGAACCCTCCTGCACCATTAGTGGGAATATAAATTGGTGCAGCCTCTCCGGAAAATAGTATGGAAGCTCCTCAAATAATTAGAAATAGAATTACTATGTACTCCAGTAATTCTACTTCTAGGTATGCATCCAAAGAAAACAAAAACACTAATGTGAAAAGAGATAAACACCCCTATGTTAATTGCTACTTTATTCACAACAGCCAAGGTTATGGAAGCAACATAAGTGTTCGCGGATGGAGGCATGGGTAAAGAAACGTGGCATATTTATACAAGAGAATGTCACTCAGCCATAAAAACAAGTGGAATCTTGCCATTTGCAACAACGCGGATGGACATTGAGGGGATCACGCCAAGTGAAATAAGTCCAAGACAAGTATCACATGATTTCACTTATAGGTGGAATCTATAAAACAAATGAACAAAACCAGAAAAAGAATCATCAATACAGAGAAGAAACTGGTAGTTGCCAGAGGCGACAAGGTAGGGAGATGGGCAGAACAGGTGAAGGGGATTAGAGCCACAAACGTATCCAGTATTGAAATAAATAAATCATGGGGCTGAAAACTACAGCACAGGGAAGATAGTCAATAATACGATCATAACTTTGTATGGTGACAGATGGTAACTATACTTATCATGGTGATCTCCGCCTGATGATACAATTGTCCAATCACTATGTTGTACACCGGGAATTAATATAACATTACATGTCAACTATGCTTCAATTAAAAAATCACAGCCATGAGTAGGACTACACGACAAGTCCTGTGAGTCAGTTCTCCTAGTGAATCACCCAACTTGGGGGGTGGTCGTGGAAACCCCCAAAACAAAGCGCTAGAGAGATACTTCCTCAGTTAGGATGTTTGGATAAGCTTCTTTTTTATCACATTCCTGTACGCACCTAGACCCAGAGATCTGCTCTTGGCCTGGGTGCTGTTACTTCACAACCACTCTGTACATGCTAAAGAAAGAATGAGCCTCACTAGGGCTCTCTGTCAAGCAGCCCCAAAAAGCAAGGACACAGGGGGGCAGGACGGGCAGCCTGAAGGTAGCCTAATTGGGTACTGTTGCTCAATTACATAGAACGAAGTAGAACCAAGAAAGGAAAATTAAATGCCACAGAGACAACTTCCTCAGCACATGACCTCACTTTGATTTGAGAAAACTCCCTTTCACCTAGAGTGTTATAGCATAGTGGTTAGAAAACTGGATTCTGGGGCCAGAATGTCTGTTGGACCCCACTTCAACCATTTCTTAGCTGCTTATGTTTGGGCAAGTTGCATAATCTCTTTGTGCTTCTGTCATCTGTAAAGTGTGTCCAAGAGTCCCGACCTGATAAAGTTTGCTGCAAAGATAAATGCATTTATAATTCCAAGTACCTATAAAATGTTTGGCATATTGGAAGCACTTTAAAATCATTGGTGGCATTTACTATTATTTTGAAAGTCAGGTTGATTATTTTTTCCCATCAACTTTTAAAAGTAGAGAAAACATGAAACAAGATTATAAACGGCCAAATACACTTTAGTCTCGCTGGAAGCCAACGTGCACTAGGTGTTGGTAGGTCAAGGGTAAGTGTTCTGTGGTCAAACTCATTTGAGAAAAAGGAAGGCAAACAAAATTAAGATTTCTGGCAGACTTCCTTAAAATGATATTGCCCATGGTGAATTTTCAAAAGGGGCACACAGAATGTCAAATTTCACAAATCCATTTGATCAAGGCAATCTTTTTTGTATTAAGTGCTGTGTGGTGCTAGAGGTTGCTGTCTTCTAAAATTTTTTTTAATGTTTATTAATTATAGAGAGACATAGAGAGACAGAGCAAGAGCATGGGAGGGGCAGAGAAAGGGCGAGACACAGAATCCGAAGCAGGCTCCACGCTCCGAGCTGTCAGCACAGAGCGTGACGCAGGGCTCGAACTCACAAACCACGAGATCATGACCTGAGCCGAAGTCGGGCGCCCAACCGACTGAGCCACCCAGGCGCCCCATGTACTCTTCTAAAAGCAGGATAACTGCTTCATATCAACTGTAATGAGAGCCTACCACCTACTCGGGGAACCAGGATTAGTCACCCCCGGACGTCAGTTTGCAGAAGATCACGTACTAACAGAGATTGAGGAGGAAAATTATGACAAAATTATTTATATCAAGCTCAGCAAGACAAGTACAAAGGAGGGAATCCCAACAGATATTATGGGCAAGGAGCCCAGAAGGGGAAAGGGATGGAGCAGGGGCGTCCCATGAACCACATGAATGAATGGAGGGAGACCGAGTCCAGAGGCCGTGGAGAACACAGGCGGGCAGGCAGGGTGAGGTCATTTGTGAGGCACTTAGGAGTTCTTTAAACGGTTATAAATGCCTTAAATATGTTAAACAAATCCAAACAAAACAGGCTTTGAAAAATGTCGACAATTTATAATAACGTCAATTTGAAGGGACTATGATTGAGGAAAGCATTAAGAATTAAAGTGGATTGGAGACAGTTTCACTTAATGTCCCCTGCCTGTCTCATCGTTCCCTCGGTGAGATGCTAATAAGGATGAGCTCACTGGTTTTAAGAATATGAAGTGAAGAACCTGTCACTCAGTTGTCAATGGAAACTGCCTATGGTTCCCTTAACAAAGCCTTTCTACCTCAACATATGTTCATTAGTCTTCAAGGGGAGCCTAAGAATTTACTGTACTCAGGGTTTTTGTTTTATTTTTTATTTTTTAATTTTTTTTAACGTTTATTTATTTTTGAGACAGAGAGACAGAGCATGAATGGGGGAGGGGCAGAGAGAGAGGGAGACACAGAATCCAAAGCAGGCTCCAGGCTCCGAGCTGTCAGCACAGAGCCTGACGTGGGGCTGGAACCCACAAACCGTGAGATCATGACCTGAGCCAAAGTCGGACACTCAACTGACTGAGCCACCCAGGTGCCCTAAAAAGCTGACTTTGTTTTTTATTTCTTTTTTAGTTTTTTAATATTTATTTTTGAGAGACAGAGAGAGAGAGGGAGAGTGTGTGTGTGTGTGTGTGTGTGAATGGAGGAGGGGCAGAGAGAGAGGGAGACACAGAATCTGAAGCAGGCTCCAGGCTCCGAGCCATCAGCCCAGAGCCCGACGCGGGGCTCAAACTCATGGACCACGAGATCGTGACCTGAGTCGAAGTCGGACGTTTAACCGACTGAGCCACCCAGGCGCCCCTGTTTTATTTTTTTAAAGAAATATACCAGTCAATGGAGTTGAGCTTTATATATTTACACAGTTTCCTCTGTCTGGCATAATAGTCAAACTTGCTAACAGCTTACAATTTCTAACAGTCCAGTCTGCCATCTCTAAATTGATTTCACCACATCTAAAAGTTGTTGGCACGTGGCTGGGCAGAAGTGGGAAAGAGATACAGCTCCAAGGAGAAAATAGTGAGATTTATGAAATTACATAGATCAATAAAGATGTGGTTGTTTTATTTTGTTTTCTTAATGTTTATTTATTTTGAGAGAAAGAGAGAGAGAGAGAGAAAGGGTGGGGCGGGGAGAGAGAGCACACACGCAGGGGAGGGGCAGAGAGAGCAGAGTGAGAATTCCAAGCAGCGTCCACGCCGTGAAGATCCTGACTCAGGGCTCAAACTCACAAACTGTGAGATCATGACATGAGCTGAAATCAAGAGTTGGACACTTAACCAACTCAACCACCCAGGCGCCCCAATAAAGATGTTTGTAACTGGAGATCAAAAACATCTGTGGAGATTCCGTGACATTTCAATAGACCTGGACCCAAGCAATTATCAAACTGAAAAGGATATTTTCAATAATTTTTATTCTGATTGATTAAATCTAGGTTCATAAATTGTACACTTACAGAAATAAATGGATTGGTATCTTTTGAAAGGCAGTATTACCGAGAATAGTTACTAAAAAAAAAAAGCTCTAGAAAGTAAAACGAAATACTACGGCCTTATATTAAAATACTTCTTTAGCACTTTTAGAATACTGCCACGTGTATAACATTATTTGTTCATTATTACAAGTCTATGGGAAAGTCAGGGCTGACTTAATTTCACATGCCTTAGGAAGACTTCCATATGTGTACGTGAACAACTCAAAACATAATTTGCATAGCTAGTTCAAGAAAATATAATGACTTTATTATTTGTAAACATCTAAAAACTAAAACTGCACACTACTAGTGGCCAAGACTAGGTGGTAGTCAGCCGACTTCTCTGAGTTCTAAACTTACCTGTATCTGCTGTCCCAACTACTTGAGAATCAATGTCCTCATCTTTAAATTGGGATTACTACACTAGCATTTCTTGCTTAACATTGGTAGTCTACTTATGAAAAATGAGACATTCTATTCAAAGGTCAATGAGAAGTCAATTTCTTACTATTCTGACTGGAAAAAGTTATATTCAAACCCGAATTCCTGGTCCCCCCAGATATAACAGAAATATTTGAGGTAACAGCCATTAAGATGAGATGTAAAATGATAAGCAATTTTCTATTATATGTAACATTTCTTATATATTTATCAAAAGGAGCACAGGTTTAAAAAGTTTATACATACTACCCTTGTCTTTTAAGAGTAGACTTCAAAACTTTGAATATGGCCATGCTGGTGTTAGAGGACTGTGGGAAAACATCAAAAACAGTGATTTAGGGGCACCTGGGTGGTTCAGTCAGTTAGGCATCTGGCTTTGGCTCAGGTCATGATCTCACAGCTTGTGGGTTTGAGCCCCATGTCGGTCTCTGTGCTGGTGGCATAGAGCCTGCTTGGGATTCTCTCTCTCCCTCTCACTCTCACTCTCTCTGCCCCCTTCCCTACCTGTGCTGTCTCTATCTCTCTGAAAATAAATTAGTAAACATTAAAAAATTGATTGAATACAAGACATTCTTCAATAATTCATTTATTTGCTGAAAAAATAAACTTTCCTCAGTTCTGAGGAAGATATAATGAAAGCCAAGGAGACCGTATGTCTGGATCTCTATCTCTGCTCCTGAATTTACAGTTCTGGTACATTCAGAATAGTCTAGAATAATAGCCTGGTAGCCTAGAATAATCTTGTTATGTCTGTAATAGCAAATTGGTGTTTTAGCATCAACTCAACCTTCCTGTTAGTCTCATTTCATCATTTACACCAGGGTTCATTGTATCTTTTCAATCAAGTTCTACTGTGGCTTTACCAGTAGACCCACACGATGTTGTGTATTTCTGATCACTGTTTGATACCATATTGTGTTATTCCGGGACTTGCAAGGATTAACAGAGAAGATAAAACCAGAACTTGAATCTAGAGTCCTATTCCTGACTACAACTAGAGTCATTTTCACCACACGGTCTGAAACATGGTCTTCTGTTCATAGCCACACTTTCTGGAATGCCAAAATACTCATTTGTAGCACAAAGGAAGACATTCATAGACTTAGAGGCTACCCATGCCCTTGCTAATTTTCTATTACCAAATCGATTTGGTTCTTCAATGCTCTATCTTGGCTCAATCCTAGGGCCTATTAGGGGCTTTTATGTAACTTAATAATTGATCAGTTTGTTTGGTCATTCTTGGTCTGGCCCAACTACTGCCACCTCAGAGTTGAGGGTAGGAGTGAGTGACAAGATAGAAATGTGAACACACTGACTGTTACCACTTTGACGGTGACACTGGCATTCATTCCCATGGATACTAAACACCTTGTGCAACCAACTTGCCCAACGGGCCAAAGATACAGAGTGTTGAAAACCAGTAGTATTAGCTGAATCCCAGTTTTTTATAGAAAACATGGATATTGACCCAAGAGCTGCCTCTGACTGGCTCTACCATTTTCTTTTGAGTCATTTAAACTTTATGGGCCTGTTTTTTCATCAGGAAACTGAGCTACATAACATTGCTTAATTTTTTATTGTATTTAAATTTTTTTAATGTTTATTTATTTTTGAGAGAGAGCAAGCGTGTGAGTAGGAGAGGGGCAGAGAGAGAGAGAGACAGAGACAGAGACATAGACAGGGAGACAGAATCTGAAGCAGGCTCCAGGCTCTGAGCTGTCAGCACAGAACTTGATGCGGGGCTCGAACACACGAACCGCGAGATCACGACCTGAGCCGAAGTCAGATGCTTAAGCAACTGAGCCTAATAATTTAGGCACCCCTAATTATTGTGCAATTTTATCATTATATTTACCATATATTTACTTCTATCCTACACACCTACATATCTGCAAAAACCTTGTTATTCTTTGGCTTTTTAAGGCATTTAAAATACAGCAACCAGTTCTTTAATCTCCTGATATGAAGGAAGCATCCTTAAAAATCCCCCTTCCTATATCTAGTGAAGACACCATAGACTATACGTCAATCAAAGCGTCTAGGGAGTTACAGGAGATAACAGCTTCTTCAAAAGTTCTCGAGAAACTGAAATAAATGTGGGCATGACTGACTGGGTAATTAAGAAGGTTGAAATAGGTGATTCTAGCCTTCAGTCAAGGCACACTGACTGAGTCAGAAAGTAATAAATAAACATAAAAATATCAAGGGGAAAATCTGTAAGAGACATTCCTCAATCTGAGCTAATATTCATGAACCATGCAAGGAAGAACTGAGCCAGCACAGAGAAACACAAAGATTTTATAGCTCTATCTGAAAAGGAAAGTTTTATGGAATAAATTAAGATAGGCCTGCCCTATGCATTCCTATGGGCCATATAGAATTAAGTGATGGACCAGAGCTTGCCCCCAACTTGTCTAAATCCCAAAGGAATAAATAATTAAGGGCTATGAACATAAAGACTAGTGTTTTGGTTGTTGAATGTAACTTTGCTTGAAGCAGGTTATGCATGTAAAGAATCAAACAGCGAATTCTAAAAGGCTAAGTCTTCTTCTTCCTTCTTATATATAAAGACCAAGAATGTATTATGACATCACGAAAACAACTTTGCCACTGCCTAACACTCAGGCTTTGTCAGAACAAAGTCAGTAAGATGGTGCGGTAATCAGCCTCCAAGATGGCTACCAAGGATTCCCGCCATCTGGTGTTGACCACCTTGTGGAATCTGATCCCACATTGTACCAGAGGTGGTCTGTGTGACTAACGGCACCTGGCAGAAGAGATGGTAAGATGGTGAATCACTGCTGAAGTTCGGTCATAAAAAAGACAGCTACTTCTGTCCTGGGCTGGCTGTCTTGTATGTCCTTCCCTTCTCCTTGCCATGGTGTGAGCAGCCCAGTGGCAAAGAACTGATGCCTCCAATCAAGAACCAGTGACAACTAATAGCCCAGGAGACCAGTCCACAACCATGAGTAATCTTAAAAGAGAATTCTGTAGCCCCAGTGGAGCCTTGAGATGACTGAAAATCCCAGCTCATGAGAAACCCTGAGCCAGAAGCACCAAGTTAACTGACTTCCATATTATATTCCTCACCTGGAGGAAGTATGGGAGATAAAAACAGTTTGCTGTTCTTAACTGCTAAATGTTAGGATAATTTATTCCACAACAGACAACTGATAAAGATGCTAAGATGTGGGATATATTATTTAAAAGCTGACAAATCAAGTACTTTATATTTTAGGTTCTCAGAAATAAAGCAGGCAGACCAATTTCAAGTTTTATATAATCATGTAACGCTGGGTTTTTCGATAAGTCAAAGACATATCTACTGGGGGAAAATTGTGTGAGTAAATGTTGGCTACTTTAAAACGCACTTTAAAATTTTAACAAACCTTTAGAGTTCTAAATTTCTTTTTTTACTTTCTTTACTAGAGCCCCAGTTTCAGCTGCACTGAAAACCCAGATCAGGTGGGGTGGGAGGAGTGTATTTGAAAGCAGAGATAACCTTCTTTTGTTTGTAAAAGAGCAGCTTCAATACTGCTTAAATTGGAGATAATGGCTTATAAGAATCGTGAGACGCTGCATTAACTTGTTGTCATTAGCATCATTATTAACACTGCAGCTAAACACTCACCATGTGTTGTACAGGGCACATTAGCTACATAAAAGACATCACTGGTACCCTCTGGGAACAGATCAGAAGTGAGTTCCCATATATACTTGAAAAAACTGGATTGTACTAAACCAGTTTGTTAACTACGCAATGAAGGAATTAGAAAATGAGCTATGCTTACTTTAAAAATGTTATCTTAACACATATAAATTAGCTTTGAAGTTAAAAGATTGAAGTAGGAAATATAAGAGAAATTCATCAAATAGTAATAAGTCAAAACTTTCCTTTATGCTTGACTGCAGTAAGAAATTAAGAGGCTGGCTTCCCCTTATTTCCTGTTACTTCCCCCATCCTGGATAGGAATCATCAGATGGACATTTCCAGTTGTTGCAAGCCAGCAGCATTTCAGAGAGGAGGAGGAAAGTCACATCTGGCCAGATCAACATGTTTCTAAGTCTGTTTGTCCCTGCCTCTCCTGCTGTTTCTTCTGCTTCCAAAAATATGATTAACGTCTATGAATTTATAACACTCTGCATTGTAAGCAAGGCTGAGGGCTGTCCATCCCAACGAGGGTGAGGTATGGAGTTAATGAGAAGTGAGACTGGGGAATGAACAGAAAGATGCCAATGTTAAAGTAATTGAGCATGAATATCAAACGCTGACTTGGGAACAGTCTTCATTCGCTGATAGAGAGTCTGATCAGCTGGTGGGCAGAGGGAACAAGCACAGACCCGCATTCGCAGCCGGCCCCAGAAATTCCCTATCACCACGGCGAATGCATTATAACCTGGCGACCTCTGTGTCCCCATCTGCAATCAAGTGTTTTCTTTTTCCCCTTATTTCCTTCCCTCCCTCCCTATTTCTTTCCTTCCTATGAAAGGTTTCCTCCCTTCTTTCTGAATTGATCTCATCCGTCCCCAAGCCTCATAAAGAATTTAAATTTTTGTGTTGGTAACTGCTGTTTTTTTACAAACACGTAGGACTTGCTAATGCAAGTTCAGAATAACACAGAAAACGGTGTGCGGCAAGAATTGCTGAGGCTATAATTTTTATTTTAAAAACTCTGCATTGTCCTCTAAAACCAGCAAAAGTTCAAATGATCAATTACCGCAATACACTCCTACGTGTCTTCTTTCATTTTCAATTAGATCATTTATAAGGGACAAGGATCTCTGGAATATTTGCACAATAGGAATGATAACATAAACACGTTAATAAGCTGTATGTCATTATTAATTTCAAGCTGTAATGAATAGTTTCATTGAGAACAGAGTAATAATAGTTTCAAGAAAACTAAATATTACAGAAAAAACTATGGTTCTCAAATTCTGGGACATGTAATTATGCATTTTTATGAAAATTCAGTTTGCAAGGATGTTTTTATTAGTTTACAATGCAAAAAAATGGATAAAACTTATATATATATGAATTGGGAATTGGTTAAATTAAATATAGTGGACTCCAAACTTAAATATAAATAAATTGGGAATTGGTTAAATTAAATACAGTGGACTCATTAAAGGAAATTAAAAATGATTTGTGAAAAATATTATTAACTAATGAGGTTGTAGGCAAGAGTATTAAATGAGCCTATTATTAAATGAGCCTACATAAACGATAAACTCATTTAAAATATATATGCTTAAAGGACTAAGCATTCACGATCATCTGATGGTGACAGAATTTCTAAGACTGGGTTTCCACTTGTCATTTCTAAATTTCTATTTAAATGTGCATTACAATTGCTATAATTTTTTTTTTAATAACCAGTTTGTAAACCCCTATGCATACGTCAAGGACATCAGAAAGAACACAGGAAAAGCAATCATAAGAGATCTTAAATATAAAAAGAGTTTATAGTTTACCTTAACAGCATAATATTCTTTAACTTCAGGCCTAATAGAATCAAAGTCTCCACTGATGAATTCAGGCAAAAAGCTGAAAGAAAGAGTTCCAAGTAAGTCAACTAATTAAGACTACTTTTGGTTATCCTTGAAAAACTACACCAATAGGATGTCTTATGCTCTTGGTTTCTATATGGTATGTTTAAGAGTAACTCTACATAATTCATCAAGTTAGTCACACTATCAGTCAATATTTATCCTGCTTTAAAAAATAGAGATTAAAGAAGATTATTGGTTTGAAAAAGTCCCAGTTCAAAAACCCTAACATCACGACTCCATCTTTATATATTACTTTCTACATATATACAAACTTTTACATTATTGTGCCCTCACACAAGTCCACAACTTCAACAAATTTAAACTGATGAGGAAGAGGATTAGGCATTCCCTTTAGAGCCGGAATCAGTTCAGACACATTTTCCAAATATCCTATTGACACATTTCTAGGAACAGGAGGCTTCCAGACAAGTTTGAAATACTACACAAGTCAGTTACCAGACAGAGGGAGAGAATTCCCCAAAGTAAAAGTTTTTAATTACATCATGAGTATCTTATTTCTCTTCTCTACCATTTACATTTTTTCAGAATTCATCCAGAAAGCCTACCTCACTCTACATACATTGCCATCATTTACTTTACATAAAACATTCACATGACCTGGTAGAATTTCTTCCCAGTGTGGAAAAATTAAGCTTCCTTGGATTTATCAGTGCTCTAACAAAAAGCCCTAGCCTCCTGAGTCTCTAAAATATATATAATGTAAAGAAGGGAATGTTTACTTTCATCCCACAGATATATTCTTCTTTTCACACACCATGAGAATTAGATCTGCCGACATTTATCTAACTGTTCTGATTCAAAAGAATAATAAAACTTCTGTGTGTCTTTTCAAGAGGGCCAAGTCGCTATATCATGGACTAGATCTCTGGCTAAATGGAGACTAAAGTTTCATTTCGCTAAGTATTACATGTCAAAAGAGTTGAAGCCCCAGGACTTGGAGACATCTTTAAGTCATAAAAGCCAAGACAGAGGCTCCCGGAGAGATTTTACTGACATACCAGTGGGGTGGGGCTTAGGATTCAGGGTCATCAAATTTCCACAGAGACTCTTGCAAGAGGGGGAAGTAACCTGCCACAACCCACTTAATAAATTGAGGGGGAAAATCCTATTTCCTCCTCTTTCACCCGTGGTGTGCAGCTACAAGCACAGGACAATGGACCTGGCCATCACTGCAGGGCCAAGGTGTAAGAATTAGAGCTTTGGGGACAGAGATAAAATGAAACTAGACGCAGAACACCTTGTGTATGCCCTCAGGATAAAATGAATAAAGCTGAGAGGCGCCTGGGGGGCTCAGTCGGCTAAGCATCCGACTTCACCTCAGGTCATGATCTCATGGTTTGTGGGTTTGAGCCCCGTGTTGGGCTCTGTGCTGACAGCTCAGGGATTCTGTGTCTGTCTCCTGCTCGTGTGCAAACAAATACACATTAAAAAATAAATACACATTAAAAAATTAAAAATTAATAAAGATGAACATGAAAAACCCAATACTAACCTTGTTCTTTCATACAAATTTTTTTCAAGGTTTTAACGTAATTGGAAATATGACTTCTTAGGTCTAACCTCATCTTACTAACCTGTGTTAAGTCTTCTCAGAGTTACAGGTCTTCCTAGAACAAACAGTAAGAATGTTCTACCACACTGGTCTGTACTGCATAAAGTGCTGGGTTTTGTTTCCTTTTTGTTCTTGTTAACCAACGATGGTTAACTATTAAAATTTGGGGTATTTAATAAAACTATTACATTAAATGATTCCAGCCATATTCACTGAACATCAAGCATACAGAAAAGACAATAGTTTATTTCAGAATAAGGCAGAATTGGAAAGTACCTAAGTTTTCAGTCACTTGCCTGGTTTCAACATTTTCCTGTAAACTGGTCTCCTCAAAACGTGTATGCCACCACATCCATTACTTTCAACTTCATTTTAGACATATTTAGGTAAATACATTGCACCCTACCCATATGAAGACTAAAAATAGCCCATTTCCTCTTTCTTCATTGTTTTTCCTGTTGCAAAAACTCACTGATTTTTTAAACTTTCTTTAAAATGCCTCCATCAGCCAACATTCAATAACCCATACAACAAAGCTCATACAGGTCACAAATTGTTTTAAGTGCTTGCTAAGTTCTGAATGTTTGTGTACCTCTGAAATGTATACGTTGAAGTCTTAACCCTTAATGCGATGATGCTACAGGGTAGTGAGGCCTTTAGGAGGTGATTCGCTCAGAACGGTGATGCCCATGTGAATGGGATTAGTGCCCTTGTACAAGAAACCCCAGCTCTCTTGTCCCTTCCGCCGTATGAGGACACAGTAAGAAGACAGCCATCTATGAACGAGGGAGTAGATCTCATCATATGCTAAACCTTGACCTTGACTTCCCAGCCTCCAAAACTGTGAGAAGTGTTTACAAGCCACAAGACTGACTTATATGGCTCTACAAATTTTAGTCCCTCAGATATCTAGAATCAATTTGCCAGTTTCCAAATATCATATTGATTTTGACAATAATAAAAATGAAAAATAAAAACTGATACACACGGGCAGCTGAATCTCTCTCCCCTTAGGATATAGGATTTTAAAGACAATTAGATCTCTTTTTATTGAACACTGTGAATCATGAAGGAAAGCAATCATACAGATTTACTTATATTTTCATATAAAATATTAACAGGAAAACAAACTTACATTGATAAAGGATGACGAACTTTGATTAGCTTTTAATATAATTTTCTCTACAACAACATGCATGCTTTAAAAATGAACAAAGATTCTTATTTCTAAGAAGGCTCATGCCCAAAATATACCTGGTATACATGCTGAGATGACTGCGGTAATTGTAAACTTTCCTCAGAATACCGTAGTTTTTGAAACTTCCTGAAATGTGCTTTTGGACACAAGCAATTAAAAGCCCACCTCACATTTCTGAGGCACTGGTTGCCATGGTGCTTCGGCATTCTGAAGAAACACTGGGGATGACACTTCACAGATGTCGAAGCATGATGTCATGATATAAAAGACAGTTTACACGGGAAGATTATTTTCACAGCTCTCTGGGGACTGATTGCTCAAGCAACTGACTAAGGGTAGATGGAATTCTCTCTCCACTGACCACACCTCTGTTCACTGTTGTCATCGATCAGACCGGTACACCTCATCCTGAGATCCTCCCTCCACTGGCACTGGCCGGCTGGTACTAAAAGGTGTTCCGAACGCTCCATAAATGGTGCAGCCTCCTTTGATTTTTACGTTTAACTCTTATCGTACTTGGCCACTCACTAGTAACAAAATACAGAGTTCAAAAGGAGCAGAGATTAATTAATGAGCTAAAGATCCATCACATGTAATAATCAACAGGGAGGCTGATATATTTAGAAAACACCCCTAAACATGATGTGTGAGCGCCAAGTACAGAGATGTTGATAAGAATATAAGATAGAGGAGAAGGCGGAGGGGCATGGAGAGAGGTAAAAAGAACAGGGTAGGGCAGAATGGGGAAAGGTGGTAGGAAGGAAAAGGGGGAGACAGGGAGGCAGGAGAAGACAAGAGTGAAAAAGAAGCAGGAGAAAAGAAACACTTATTACCAACTTCCTATTATGCCTGGCCCATTATTTCCTAGCTTGTCCCAATGACTGAGCTTGTCTGAGCTTCATTTCCTCACATGTAAAATGAAGCTACTCTACAGCAGTTGTGGAGATTATGAGTTAATTCATGTAAAGCACTTAGAAAATCCTGGTACACAGCAAGCACAGTTTAAAGCTTCCAGCTAAAATAAATGTTACTAGAGAAGCTAAGTAAGGAGCCTGTTATAAGGCTAATGAGAGCTCCAGCCAAAATTCAAACCCAGGCAGCCCCATCTTTGATCTCAGACAACTACATCCATAGCCTTCCACACATGCATGCACATTTAAGGAAACGGAAAAAGACTTCATCGTGGAGAAAGTTCTGTACACAACCACGTCACTCCCCTAGGGGTTTGAATCATCAGTGTTAATGCGGTCAACCCGTGGTCAACCTGTGTATTTTACAAATGGATCACCAAAGCAGGGGGGGAACACTTTGCACTGGTTGCTAAAAAAAGGATGAGATTTTGATTAAAGGAATGTTAGAAGACTGTTTGAGAACATTGTTGAAAAAGAGTATGGCTGTAGACACAAGGGAAAAAATGGTACTCCATCTAAAGAAAGGAGGGGACGTAGAGACATAATGTTATGATGAATGATGTCATCATTCAAAGATCTGAGCTAACATTCTCTGCAAAACTGCGTAACTTAAATAAGGGGAGGGGGGCAAAAGAGGGGGGGTCCAAACTATAATAAGGAAAAACGACTGTGTATCTAGAAGCAATTAGTTCAACTGTCTTCATAAATAAGTCTCTAAATGTAATAAAGATGTCAAGAAATATTTAAATAGTTGTATAATTTTGGACAAAAGATATTCTGAGGAAATAGAAAACACACAGTGACAAATCCTATTAAACTGTATAAAAATGTACCAATGTGCTTATAAAATAGTAATATTTTTATGTATGCAAAATATATAATATGTGTGTGTGTGTATATATATATATTTTCATATATATATATATGAAAATAGGATGTAATATGAAAATAGTACTCCAGGGTCACCTGGGTTGCTCAACCGGTTAAGTGTCTGACTTTGGCTCACATCATGATCTCAAGGTCCGTGGGTTTGAGCCCCGTGTCGGGCTCTGTGCTGACAGCTCAGAGCCTGGAGCCTGCTTCAAATTTTGTGTCTCCCTCTCTCTCTGTGCCTCCTCTGCTCGTGCTCTTTCTCTCTCTCTCTCTCGCAAAAGTGAATAAACATTAAAATATATATAAATAAAACAGTACTCCAAGGTGGTAAAGGAAACAAATCCAGTAGAAAAACTGTCAGAGGCTATTAACACAAGGAAAAGTCACACAACAAATACAAAGAGCACTAAGTATATGAAAACATGGTAACTACTTATCAAGGAAATAAATATTAAAGCAATACTAGGATACTGACTTACACAAGAACTTGTCAAAAATTAGGAAGAACAAGTGTTGCTGGGCTAAATAAAAGCACAGACTACTGGGATCCTGAGTGGAATACAACTTACAGACCAGCAACCCCACTTGAGAATCTATCCTACAAAAATATACTACATAGGGTATCTGTACGATAATAATAAGGAGAAAAAAACTAAATCTTCAATAATACAGGAGAGGTCAAACAGAATATCGTGTACCCTAACAGGGAAATTAGGCAGCTTGAAGATTAGTTGACTTCATCCTAAAGTTGACAACTGTCCCAGAGGAAATGCCTACTCCATGTTAAGTAAAAAAAAAAAAAAAAAAAAACAAGTTGTAGAAAAATGTCTATGTTCTTACCCTGTTTTTACATACAAGTTGCTTATAACTACTATATATAACTTGATAAATTTAGAGATAAGGACGTACCCATAAAGCCATGACCACAACCTACATCATCAACATACCCAACACCTCCAAAGTTTCCTATTATTTATTAAATTTTTTAAAGAACAGTTAATATAAGATCATTAACATTTTATCATTTTCAGTGTTCTAGTCTTTCACCTCCTTGGTTAAATGTATTCCTAAGCTTTTAGGTTTTTGTTTTTTTTTTAATGATTTTGTAAATGGGATGGTTTTCTTAGTTTCCTTTTCAGATAATTTTTTGTTTGTGTATACAAATGCAGCTGATTTGGGGGCACTGATTTTGTAATTTTGCTGTTTTTTTGTTCCAACAGATTTTTTGGTTATTTTTTAGTGTATGTGTGTGTGGGGGGGGGGTGTGGGTGCGCGCGCGTGTGCGTGTGTTTGTGGAGTCATTAGAGTTTTAGAGATATAAGATCATGCCATTTGCAAATAGAGCTCATTTTACTTCTTCCTTTATGATTTGGTTGCCTTTTATTTCTTTTTCTTGCATAATTGCTCTGGCTAGGACATCTAGTACTATGTTGAATATTGGTGGTGAGAGGTGAGAATCCTTGCCTTTTTCCGGGTATTAGAGGAAAAGTTTTCAGTTTTTCACCACTGAGTATGATGTTAGCTGTAGGTGTTCCACATACACACTTTACCATGTTGAGGAAATTTGAGAGTTTTTAATCACAAAAGGATGTTAAATTTTGTTAAATGCTTTTCCTGTATCTATTGAGATGATAATGTGATCTGTCCTTTATTCTGTTACTGTGGTGTAACCTGTTGATATGTGGAACCATCCTTGCATAGCAAGGTTAAATCCCACTTGGTCATGTCATGGTGTGTGATTCTTTTAATGTGTTCTTCAAATTTGGTTAGCTATTCTGTTAAGGATTTTTTTATACATGTTCAACGGGGATATTGTTCCATAGTTTTCTTTTAGGATCTCTGGCTTTATACCAGGGTAATGCTGACTTGATTTTTAAAAAATGGAAGCATTCTTTCTACTTCTGTATTCTGGGAGAGTTTAAGCAGTATTTGTATTCATTTTTCTTTAAAAAAATAGAAAAATTCATCAGTGATGCCATCCGTTCTGGCCTTTTCCTGTTGGAAGGTTTTTGATTACCAATTCAATCTTATTTGTTACTGATCTGTTCATACTTTCTATTTCTTCTTGACTTAGTCTTGGTATGCTTTCTTGTATACTTCTAGGAATTTATCTATTTCCTTTAGGTTGTCCAATTTGTTGGCACATAATTGTTCATAATAGTCCTTTATGATTTTTTTTCCTGTGGCACTGAATTAAAATGTCTTCTTCATTTATGATTTTATTTGAATCTTGTCTCTTTTTTCCTTGGTTAGACTGCGTAAGGATTTTCAATTTGGTTTTTATCTTTTCAAAGAAACAACTCTTACTTTAACTGAGTTTTTAAATGTTTTTCTTTCATTTCTTCCTGTTCTAATCTTTATTTCCTTCCTTCTATTAACTTTGGGATGAGTTTGTTCTTTTTCTACTTCTCTGAAGTGTAACGTTGAGATTTTTTTTCATATAGAATTTTATTACTATAGACTTCTCTTTTAATACAGATTTTGACGCATCCCTTAAGTTTTAGTATTAACAGTGTGCTTTAAAACAATAAAATTCAAAAGAAATGCAAATACCTGTAGACATGTTCATACATTTTAAGCTGTTGACACTGATTGATCTCAGAGGATGGGTTTTTTTTTTTAAGATTTTAATGAAATAACTATAGAATAACTACATGAGATAACTGAAATACCTAGAAAAAACAAAAGTAACAATAATGGAAATATAGATAAAAATCTCTGTATCACATAGTTAAAATAAAGATTAAGGACAGAGTGAGGAGACAGAAATGATAGGGGAAAAATATAACTTTGCAAAAAAAAAAAAAAAAGTTGAATTAGAGAAAAAGCCAAAAAAAAAAAAAAAAAAAGGTACAAAAAGGAGAAAGATCTGAGGGCTCTTACCCTAGAAGTAAACTTTCGGGAAATATTTTTTGAATCCTTCTTATATGCCAGTCTCTGTATTTCATTCATGCAGTTTATACTTATTAATTAGTAAAATTTTAGTTGATTTTCATAATAGTCCCATAAGGTTGATTTTTCTTTTTATTTTAGAGAAAGAGAAAGCACGCGCAACCAGGGAAGAGGGGCCGAGGTGGGGAGAGAGAGAATCTTAAGTTGGGTCCATGCTCAGCACAGAGCCTGACATGGGTTCAGTCCCCCCAACCCTGGGGTCATGACCTGAGCCAAAATCAAGAGTCGGACACTTATCCAAATGAGCCACCCAGGTGCCCCAAAGTTGATTTTTAACATCCTAATTTTATGGTAGAAAGCCAAGTCTGAGAGATAGGAAGCAACATACATAGATGTCACACAGATTCATAATGTTTCCTCCTCCTCCTCTTGCTACATTCCCTTCACAAGATGCAAACCTAGTTCTCCCAAAATCTTGGCCCTTATTGGAAATATGCCCAACCAGAGCTACCTGACAATCAAATAGCAGTGTGAGTGCCGTGCAAAGTTACTCCACACCATAAGCTATCAATTCCTAAGCAAGCTCAACTTAAACTTTTAAGGCCTGTGATTTACTTCAATGAATAGAGAAGTGATAAAAAGAGGCACATTTACAAAATCATGAGACTTGCTGAAAGTATATTTCATTCTAGGTAGCAAACAAACAAAAGAAGATTTAATTCTGTAACTGCTCTAATTCAGTATCAGCAATGCAAATTATGTGGCTAAAAAATTAAAATATATGGACTGCTATCACTGTCTGTGCTATGGGAATTAACCTGTAACCACTGTAACCAGCTAGAAAACCAGACAAAATATGTGAAACAGTGGTATCCGGACAGTAGAAAATAGGCAGCTCAGGACAGTACTTGCTGGAAAAAGGGGAACAGGTGAGATGAGCTGTATTATTGCCTCAGCTTTCTTTCTGGAGGCAGTTTCTAGCCCACCGCACAGTGAGGGGAAAGTCAGAGATCTGTGGTCTCCCCAAATGAGGGGACCAATTTTAATAGAAGGTGAAAAGCTAGGATGATCACCAGAAACCAGTGGTCTCGACAATTCCCAGAAATAAAACACAGTTGGGTAGAATCCATGCTCCGGTCATCAAGAGTACAGAGACACAGTAATAAACAGGTCATTAAGTAGAGTCTCACTTTAAAAGTAAGACTAAATTGGGGCACCTGGGTGGCTCAGTCGGTTGGTTAAGTGTCCGACTTTGGCTCAGGCCATGATCTCACAGTTCGTGGGTTCAAGCCCTGCATCAGGCTCTGTGCTAGTAGCTCAGAGCCTGGAGCCTGCTTTGCATTCTGTGTCTCCCTCTCTCTCTGCCCCTTCTTTGCGTATTCTCTCTCTTAAAAATGAATAAAATAAATAAAAGTAAGACTAAATTATTCCCATAATAAAAGTTGCTCTGGACCTACCTCAAGAAAGTTTAAAATAAAGCTTCCAAAGTATCAGAGCCTGGAGCCTGCTTTGGATTCTGTGTCTCCCTCTCTCTCTGCCACTCCCCCACTCATGCTCCGTCTCTCTCTGTCTCTCAAAAATAAATAAATTAAAAATTTATTTAAATTTAAAAAATTTTTAAAAATAAATAAAATAAACTGGTATAATGTAAAAGTATATGCCTAAAAATCCCTAGTTTATGACATGTGCACACACAGCAAGAGAAACATGCTTACAAAAATACGAAACTGAAAAAGGTATGTAAAAATGTGAATAGTGAGAATCACGGTGTTTCAGGTTCTTTTTATTTTTTCTTTGCATCTTCCTGCATTCCCCAAGTTCATTATAATGAACTTGTATATTACTTCTATAAGCAGGAAGGCAGGTGAGGGTAGGGGATGATATACCGTTAAGAAAAAAGAATAAAGTTCCATCAGTAATCAAAAAAGGTAAATACTAAATAGTACAGATTTGGTTCATTTAAATGAATTTCTTTTCCTACTGCTATCATTTATAATTATGATTTCACTGAGACTGCTTGTATACAGTTTTGTTTAAAATTGAACAAAAAAAGCACAGTTTGGTTCAGACTTTTGCTATATACGTTTGGCTAAAATTGCTGTTTTTGGTGACCACTGCCACCTGTATCCTCACGACTCCATCCCACTGAAGCGTGAGAATGCATCAGTGCCGTCCACAACCATCAACCCTTTCTCTGCACCGCATCAGAAGTGTTCGTTGGAGAACAGCTACTGCACAGAGGAAACTCACCACGAAAGCCCTATTATTGGTAGTAGGAATCATAAGACCACACCACTATGTGAAACTTTTCTTCTCACTCACTGATATAATGGGAAGATGACAGAAACTGAGGTTGTTTTTCTTGTTCCTAACACAAGGAACTGCTCTCTAGTTACTAATAACCTACTAATGTACAGCCTAGCAGGAACAAATTGAATACACACTAGAGGCCGCTAGTGATAAATAAGTGAATTTTGCATGAAGTAAAAAACATGATGAGAGCAGTACAAAGAAAACTGCATTCTAAGCTTCTAGCTTCAGCTGCCTTTTTAAGTACTATTCTTCAGGTCAGAAAACATTTTTTTCCATCTATAAACCTCTCCTAAATTTTCTTGAAATAAAAGAAATAGAGCTGGGCAAATTTCATCTTAAAACGACAAATCAAGGAAATTTTTTAAATATCTGTATTACCATATTATTAAAGCAAAGCTGTCCTTTAAAGCAATGAATCCTTTTTATAGAGTACAAATTAGGAGAATAAGTTATTCTCTTAATTGTCACAAAGATTCAGATCAAGTAAAGAAAACCTTATGCTCAATGATGTAAATGTGTCTTGGTTATACATTCATGGAGAGGAAGATATATATGTACATATATATATATACACACACACACATATATACATATATATATACACACACAGACGTATATGTATATGTATATGTATACGTATATATATGTATACATGTAGATATATATGTGTATATTT
Organism: Panthera tigris; assembly: GCF_018350195.1. NCBI lineage: Eukaryota > Metazoa > Chordata > Mammalia > Carnivora > Felidae > Panthera > Panthera tigris. Next base: position 156,696,818 of record NC_056661.1, read on the forward strand.
TTTTATTTTTTTTAATGTTTATCTATTTTTGCAAGAGAAGGGACAGAGCCTGAGCCAGGGAAGGGCAGAATGAGAGGGTGACACAGCAGGCTCCAGCCTCTGAATTATCAGCACAGAGCCCGGCATGGGGCTCAAATTCACAAGCCCTAAGAGCATGACCTGAGCTGAAGTCTAAGACTTAACCAACTGAGCCACCCAGGTGCCCTGGGAAAGGAAGATATTTTTAAAAGCAAAAGAGATCTAAAAAATATCCCAAGTCCCAGAGGAAAATCATGAATCCTAAGAGTGGGGTTTTAAGGAGTTTACTTAGAAAAAAAACGCATGATACCATGAGTTCAGGGAAAATAGAATCATCTGATTAAAAGCAAGCTTTTCTAAAACCGAGGTAGTGTACATATACTATATACCCTTTTTAAAAAGTCTGTGAGGAATGTTATTAAATTTCTCAGAACGCACGGGAGGTATTTTTATCACTTCTATGTATGACAGGTAACCATTTAATTCCTTTTCACGGTCATCGAGAGTGTGAGGAATAAAAAAAAAAAATCACAGATCGAGGGGCATTTTACATCACAGTAAACTTTAAGTTAGAGGAGAACCCAGGGTAGCAGAAGTATGCAGATTACGAGAGACCCTGAGAAGATCCCAAACCATGATGATAGCACGGCAGCCAAAGAGAAAGCACTGGGGGCGGGGGCATTTGTGGAAATGTCGTTTGTGTCTGTATTTGCATCTGGTTGTCCCTACCCATGTTCACCGAAGCGAACCCGGAGTGGATCCCGGTGCTAAGCACAGCCGCCTCCAGTCAGGGGTCTCCGTATGTCAGCCTTCCCATCAAGGGCGCAGGCAGTCTTCCCCCCTCGCCACCTCAGGGGGGTCAGTCACTCGTATGTCCTTACACAAGAAAAGACAGGCCACTGGGAATTCAGGGGCAGCACCCGGTGCCCAGCTCACACTTGCTCTTAGAACACAAACGCAACTGCGGATCTGGTTTCTAGATTCTGGCAGATTTCCTCGCAAGCCCAACTTTCCAGTCCTTCCACTTACTGTTAGTTATAATACTTTCGACTGATTTTGTTGTTGTTTACATTGGTCAGAGTTCCTCTGTTCTTTACAACCAGAACCCCTCAATGCGACAAAAAGTTAAATAAGAAGTTCCTAACAACGTTAACAAAAGAGCTTTTAGTATCAGTCTCTGATTCTCCTCTTAAATAAAAGCAACTTTAAGAATTGCTTTACTGGGTCAGGAATATGCTTTCATACTTAATCTGTGAAAGTTGAAGACATTAAATTTTTATGGAAGAGCGTGTCTAATCATTCTTTAATAACTATTAAGCACATAGTGACCTAGTTCCTGGGGATGAGATGGTGAAAAAGCCAGAGACAGTACAATGCTTTCCACTGGGGTTATAGGCGGGTGGGAACATGGAAAGAAGTGGTTCCAACGTGTTGTGATAAATGTTACGATAAGGGAAGTACGGGGTGAGAGAACATCTCAGAAGGACAATGAACTCCACTTGGTAAAGCAAGAAATCTAGCCACCAAATACCCTCACTGAGGTTTATTTAGGATTTGTCATCTATGGCCTGTGGGGAAATGATTATTATTTTCAGGGAAAGCTATCTAAAAAGGAGTAAGACTGCTCAATTAAAATTATTTATTTATCGGGGCACCTGGGTGGCACAGTCCGTGCTGAGCCTGGAGCCTGCTTCGGATTCTGTGTCTCCCTCTCTCTCTGCCCCTCCCCTGCTCGCATTCTCGCTCTCAAAAATAAACGTAAATTTTTTTTAATGAAAACAAAAATATTTATTTATCATCTTTTATTTGTTAAATTGGGTCCTACGTGCCAGAGTTATTTCCCAAGATAAATAAAACAACAACAAAGAATTGTGTGAAATTAAGTAGAAACACCCACAGATAATTTTAACATAATATGCAATGATACATAATTATTGCCTAGAAAATTTTAATTTATCCTGAATTAGGTCTGAGGAAACAAAGACTTCTGGGGAAACCCAAGGGAACTGAGTTTTGAAAGGAGTGTATATGGCTTGGAAGAAAGCAGAAGAGGGATTTTATGAAAGAATTTTAAAAGAGGGTTTTGTTATAGAATAGGGTTTTATAAGTTGGTCAGACATGGTGTTCTATAAAAAAGTATCTCCGTGTGACGTTAAAACTAATTCCTTGACCTTTCAGTGTATACTGCCATGGTTTTGAAAAATAACTGACCAAGTAGGATCGGTATTTCGATGGCACCAATATTTTTTTTAACGTTTACTTATTTTTGAGAGCGAGCACGTAGGAGAGGGGCAGAGAGAGAGTGCTCCAAGCAGGCTCCGAGCTCTAAGCGCAGAGCCCAAGCTAGGGCTCCAACTCACGAATGGGGAGATCATGCCCTGAGCTGAAGTCAGACACTTAACCGACTGAGCCACCCAGGCGCCCCTGGATGGCACCAATATTTTAAATAACCATTGCTAAAGAGTGCTAGTGCTCACAAGTGCTCCCTTCACGGCCGCTCCTGCCCTGAGGAGCAGGTCCCAGGTGTCAGGCATCCCAACACGGCATCCAGCAGAAATGGACATAACCAAGCATCCAAAGCTGAAAACAGAGCTCGTGGATCGAAATCCTGTGGGACCGACAACTTCTTCCCTACAGTTCAGGCAAAACATGGCGAATCTCATTCGAGAAAAGTACTAAGTGCAATTCCAAATCACACAATTCGGATTGGTAAGTCAACATCTTTAATGTTCATGATTTTTCAAATTATAGTTCCTATGAGCCTGGGCATTTATACACTAGTGTCTCCTTGTTCATCACTTAAGTTCCCTTCCCCCGACTTTCTGAAGTGATAGAGTATCCAGAGATAAGCACATTAGACATAATATATACATACACACACACAAATATGATATTTACATCATATATATCATACACACATATACATACACACAATGATTTTATTCTTGCAGTGATAAAATGTTTTTGGTTGTATTTTAAATAGCCTTTCTGAGACTCTTCGGCATATTCTCCAACTTCTGGCTAGAGACAAAATTGGAGCCTTCAAGGAATACAGTGTCAAACACCTCTCAGATCACTAAGCCAGGACTGTAAGTAAAAGTCCAGAGCTTATCCTGGTGTAAGTGCCATTTGGATATATTCCCACAAAATTTATTAACTAGCCCTTGCTCCCACTGAATTCCAGCTGTCACTTTTCTGTCCCCATAGCTGGCGCAGGTACAAATCCAGCATCCACTCAAATTTCACGTCTCATAACGATGTGTCAACGAATAGTAATGTGTCCTGTTGTTGGAGTTATTGTGCTTATTCTTGGTCTCATAACACAAAACCAAAATTTTAATAACGAGAAATAGGAAATATCTAGGTGCATGTGGGGGTGCACTCACATATGCGCACACACTGAAACGAGTCTGAAAAATCAGACAGCGAAGGACCATTCTACAACTTTTTAATCAACATATTTATACACATACACACATATGTGACTCTCAATTATTACTCCTAACTCAGCAATCTATAATATACTGAAAATAAAACAAAAAACTTGAAAAACATGAGCTCTTACATTGTACTGACAAGTGCTAAGACAATTCAGGTTCCTTTCTTTTTAAAAAGTAAAATTAAAAGAGCCATGTGTTACTCAGAACTTTTGACAGATGATCCAGGTTTCTCTGAAAAATCATCTGAAGGTAATTTATTTCTGAAGGCTCCATCCACAGTGCAGGAAAGGAAAAGGGTTTTGTCAGGAACATACTTTATGAAATAGAATAGCCATAAAGAACAATGCCTCTGATTAAATTTAGTTGTAAACTGACTTCCTGCGGCTGCTTAAAATGATTTCACTCTGAAAATTTATTTTGACTTCATGCATGATCTGACAAACATAGCATCTTTGCATACATATTCTGTCTCCCCACATCCCCCCAAATGATTCAGAGCTATGCATGGATAACTTTGAGATCTCTGATTTATAGCATTTGATAACCAACAGACTAAAATATATTAGGAAACTAATTCAATCAGCAATTCAAGAAAAATATGTCCTCACAGTTTATTGTGTAGGGTTCTTTAATAAAGACTCCTATTACAAATTTTCTTTTAAATGTGCTAATCATTTTTACCTTCCATCATTTTAATTCAAAGGCCCAATAATGTTGACACGCTTACAGACTTAGTAATTTGATGGCATAAATACTTTTTAATGAAAACTTGTCAAAGCAAATGACTAAATAATTGCTTAAGGCTAGGCTTACAAGAAATCAAGGTAAACCAGTGATCTTTGGTTTTCCTTAAGCAAGTACAAACTTGTTTCCTTTCTATATGTGTTCACACATACTGAAGGTATACATTTTTTTTAAGTATGCCATGAAATGCGTGAGCATTAGTTAAAATGAAGGCCAATCACTCAGAAAATTACAGTCACAGGGAGACTGAAATCAATTGTCCTAAACATTAGACGTTATTGAGATCACAGTATCTGCTCAGATCCTTGACACCAACTTATTCCACAACAATTTTTATATTTGTTGTCTCGTTCCATAAAAAACGAACAGTACTGAGCAAGCTTTTGCAAGATTTTCACTAAGAGACGGCAAATATAGGCATTATATGAGTCTCTGCTACTCTTTATATCCCTTCCACGGTGGAAGTGCCAACTTTGAAAATTATGTTTGGTTCTGACTACAAGAACTAACATTCCTCCCAAAGAATCACTTGCAAAAAGTGGTAACAGATCCCAACTAAAAAGACAATTCTTAAGAATCAAGTCTATCAACTACCTTGAGGGAACAAACACGATTGTTGGTGGGCCTATACAATGGAGTACCACTCAACAGAGAAATGGAACAAACTACTGATATAGTCACAAGCTCAAGCTCAATCTCAGAAGCATGTGATCAGTCACAAAAGTCAGATACAAAAGACAACAAGCTGAATGACTCCATTTATAGAACATTCCAGAAGGCTGCAGGAGCTAGGATACAGAAGTTGGGAACGGATGCAAAGGGACATGAGGGAACTTTTGGGGATGATGGACATGTTCTGATCTTGATTGCCGGTGGATATACCTGTAGATTACTTCAAAGTTTGTTGAATTGTGTGCTTAAAATGGGTGGATATTATTGTATGAAATTATACCTGAACAAAGCTGACTAAAAACAAACAAACAAAAAAAGGAATCAGAGAAGCTGAACACCGTATTCCTTCATTTCAACAATATGAAAAGAGCTGGAAGCTATTCAGTTACCACATGCGACACACTAACCATGAAAGAATATTTACAGCTATTATTGAAACGTATATCATACACGCATTTAACTATTCTGTAATTCATCACATCGTAGCTTTGAACAGCCACCCTCCACCCTCTTGGTTTATCCAATTCTTTTTTTTTTTTTTTGGTTTATCCAATTCTTGTATAACCAGCCCGAGTAATACACTTCTTCATTATGATTTCGCTGAGTACTCCAGAAGATCCTGATCTCTCCTTGAAATGTCGCAGATAGAGAAACTACAGCTCAAGGAAGTGCAATTACTTGGCCAAAGTCTCATAGTAATGAAGTCGCCAGATCAGATTTTGAATCCTGACCTCACTAAGGAGTCTGTGCCCTCTCACTTCACACTTCCCAACGTGAAAATCCTGCTGTTGCGGTGAATGGACAGAGAGGACAAAATTGTTCAAAGGTAATCCTATGGAAACAGGTCAATGCTTCCTTCAAGAGGATGTCTGATTCTTGCTGCCAGGTGCCTGGTTTAATGATAACGACAATGACTTTGGAGGATAATCTGTAACATCAGAACCTCTTATTATTCAGTTTATTTAAATCCCATTCTGAAGTTGGTTTAGCCAGGGCACAGTAAGCTTTAGAGTCAGGTCAGCTTTATTCCTACTTGATCGCTCAGAAAAGTGGTATTGATCTGCTGATAAGAAAGCTGCGAGAATATATAAAGCTAGGAAGTCTGAAATTCTATGTGTGAGAAAATTAATGGTCTGATGGGAATAAGCTATCAAGAATGAGCCCTCCTTTTCTGCAGGAGCCCCACAAGTTCCTCCTCAACCCACAACGTTAACAACTGTTTACGTGAAGGGTCATCTGTGTGATTTCAAGGAATTTTTACTGGATGCTGATCTTTTAAATTCAACAGAGAGCAGCCCTTAACCATCTGAGCTAAGCTAGAATAATGTTCATATGATCATCTGTAGGATCTCCCATTCAGGATGCTGGATTCATCAATTATTCTGAGAAAACTAACCAGGAAACCATACCACCACACCCCATTTCAAGTCCTTACACACTAACGATACCAAAATCCACAGCTATCCCTCAGACAAGTACACAGATGAGTTTCAAAGGCTCTATGCCCTTTAGAATCACAATTCAAAGAAATTATCACATTTAACATTAGATTCTTGTTGCTCTCAGAATACCAATGAATTTAAAGGCAAGGATCTTCATTTCATGATAAAAGACTCATTTAGATAGGGATTCGAATGCAATGTAAATATAAAATATTCTGAAAATAGGTGGGATGTATTCTACATGTGATTTCAGACAAAACATGCAAAATCTTTCTAGATAGAAGGCACTCTAGTTTATACATGCTAATAAATAACAACCCAAAGTTTCTTCTGTAGCCCAGGTAGCAAGGAGAAAGGACAAAGGAGAAAACAGAGGAAACAGCTTGGCTAAAATGAGCAAACCCTGATTCTCAAGGTCAGGAGTTTAGATTTTATCCAGGAGACAGGAGAACCTCCCCTTCTCCCTGCTAGTCAACAAACACACACACACACACACACACACACACACACACACACACACACCCCACTCTGTGTCCCTAACCTTTTACACTCCAGTAGGATCCTCGGGATTATTTCTAATACGCCCATTCTGGATTAACTGTCCATTCTCTGTGTTTTTGTCATAGAACCTATCGCACTGGACTAGAATTTTCTCATTATGTGCTTTATAATCTACATATTGCACACTAATGTCTTCTTTATTTGTATCACTCTAAGTTTTTTATGGGCAGGAATCATTTATTTATATATTCACAGTAACTATCAAAATATCTAACCAGAGAAGTTATTCAATAAAAGTTTGAATGAATAAAATGAATGAATGAATCATAAGCTAGATGCTACATTCTTAATTCTGTCACTGGATTATATTTTTGAGGGATCCTGTCTCATTCAAAAGCTAATTTTATTTTTAACTGTAATTGTATTTTATTTTTGATTAGTTTACCTCAACTTTTTAACAGAATAAGGTCTACAAATGCTGACGTCCCTTGAAAAGTATTTTTTTAAAGAATCATCAATATCCACTATTTTTCCCATACCGTCAAATAACTTTCGTGTGGCATTGATTTTGTGATTCTAGTTGGTATCCATACCTCTCCTATTCTACTTGATTCCCTCACTTCTTCCACCTCCTACCATAATTAGTTGTGACCACAATTCTAAGAACCTATAGCAATGTTTCTTAATCCATTTTTCGGGTTCAAAGAGCTATCAATTCTATATCCTAAAAAAAAAAAAAAAAAGGCCACACAGTCAAAATTCAATATATTCCCATTTTATAAAGGCCAGAGATAGGTAGAATGAATCTAACATTAAGTAGGTCAGACAGTGTCCTGTGAGGGGAGATGGCAATTGGGGGTTGGGAGCATGAAGAAGGCCTCTGCAATGCTGCTAATACTCTATTTATTGATCTCAGTACTGTTCGTTCATGTGCTCCCCTTTGTAAAAATTCATTGAGCTCTATCATTATAGTCTGTGTACTTCTCTATATGTTTGTAATATTCCCTCTGGTGGAAAAGGTGGTTAATTACTGCATAGTTAACAACTTCTCCACCCTTGGTTAGGAACTGATGAGAGGAGAAGTGGTTCTCTTAGGGTATCTGGGAAAGATGCAGACATAGCAATGACTGGGTATGGGAGGAGGGCGGAGGTTAACTCTCCCATAATCCTTACTGTTCACCTGGTACCCATAAATAACAATCTTTTCATATTCTTTGACGTGGACAATTTACACTTTCCTGATCTAATTTAACGTTAATAAAACTGTCACTAGAAAAACAAAACCCTCCAAAATCTATCAACAAGGGGTAAGAAGCGAAATCGGCTTCATAAAATCCTCCTAGAAAATCTTATTCTGCCTCACTCGTATTTGTTTTTTCCTTTTGGCCTCCTGTGATTATTCTGACAAGGCTGAGCTTTACCATGCTGATTCAGATCAATGGTGGGTTTGACCTACTTGCCAGAAAGCAGGAGGTGGATGTTATGAAGCCACCAAACGAGTTTTTAATCACAGACACCTATCAAAATATAGACATGTGACTTCATTATTAGGCTGAAGCTGCAGAAATGGGGGTATTGGCCCACACATCTAATATACCACCATAGTACCCCACATTTCTAAAAACAGATATCTGGGATTTGGAAAACAGTCAGTTAAGACTATGGGAACAAGGGCGTCTGGGTGGCTCAGTCAGTTAAGCGTCTGACTTCAGTTCAGGTCATGACCTCGCAGTTTGTGAGTTCGAGCCCCGTGTCAGTCTTGGAGCCTGCTTCGGATTCTGTCTCCCTCTCTCTCTGCCCCTCCCCTGCTCACGCTCTGTCTCGTTCTGTCTCTTTGTCTCTTTCAAAAAGAAAATAAACATTAAAAAAAAAAGTATGGAAACAGAGTTATGGAATCACTATGTTGCATAACTAAAAGTAATGTAACATTGTGTATCAACTATATTTCATCATAAAAAATATATATAATATAGGATATAATATACCACTCTCAATATTACATTGAAATCAGAAATCAGTGGGGATAGTTCAGATGATTTAAAAAATAAGGTTGGAGAAAGTGGCTAACCAAATAGATTTTTTTTCCCTCAACTAAAGAAAAAAAAAAAAAAAAGTATGGGAGTACAAAGTATGGCGTCTTCCTAAAATGTCTTCCTCTTTAATCTTGAGTCCATAACCAAAGCTAAGACCCCAATGTCATGGGCGGTGCCCATCCTACAATTCCCTGACTGGGTCTTCAACCTGCCTCAGTCTGATGTCCAGACTGGGCACACCCCCAAGTCAGAACCTGCCAGTCCTCAGAGCAGAGGTAATCCATTCATCTAAAATGTGAGGGTCAATCAAAGTCACTCAAAACCTTATGGGAAGAGAGATCAGAGTGACTGCAACAATATATTCATTTATCAACAAATATTTGTTGAATCTCTCATACTCCCACACATTCTCTAGGCACCACCGAGCTTCCATTCTACAAGCTTATATTCACCTGAACAAGAAAAATTAGTCACATTTTCTGTCTTCCCAAAGAGCAGAACCAATAGGAAGACTCAATGTAACTCTTTACTACTTAGGAAGGAATAACAGATCTTTTTTTTTTTTGCCTCCTTTTTGTTTCTCTCAACCTCCTAACATATGCTCAAATCATCATGTATTATTTTCATAGCAATAAAAAACACTTCGGACTTCTTTATGAAAAGTCAACCCTGATAAATACGGAGTGGCCCCTCTCAGAGTTGAAACAAAGCCCGACAAACATTTATGAAGATGGTGTAGACAGCTGAATGCATTTGGTAAGGATCAGACATAGGGTCACTGCGGATGTTCGCCTCAGCTCTGTCCTTCCTCAGGATCTCTTCCTCCCCTTGCTCCTCTCTTGGTATCTACATCAGTCTCCCTTCCTTCCATTTCAAATGTGTGAACAGCTCATTTTGTCCTCAGCTGGAGAAGATTCTCTACACATTCATGTTTTATTGCATAATTATAAGGTATTACATTGTAGATGCGGCATTAAATAAACAAATACAAACAAACCATACTCGGCTTTTCAAAACCTGTGTTTTCTCCTTTCTAATTCTGTTTTTCTGCTTTTCTGACAAAAATGTGAGAAAAAATAGGAATCACGTTTAGTCACCTATATCCAATTAGCATAACTGGTTATGGTTTGTATTTAATGAGATTTACTCTTAAGGATTCAATTCCCACATGGGGCAGTTAGTTTACTCAGCTCCCTATTAGACACTCTACCCAGGCCAGCCTTGTCCCTAAGTATCTGAGTATGAATCATTGCAAACACATTATTATAATGAGAAAAGGAACAGAAAGTACATCTTATTATTGAGCATCTTCATATACGGGCAAATGGTTCTTAGATAAAATCATGTAAATCTTTTTGGAAGTCTTCCATAAGATTACTGATAAATGTGTTAAGAATATTAGAAATGGGGGCGCCTGGGTGGCGCAGTCGGTTGAGCGTCCGACTTCAGCCAGGTCACGATCTCGCGGTCCGTGAGTTCGAGCCCCGCGTCAGGCTCTGGGCTGAGTTCGAGCCCCGCGTCAGGCTCTGGGCTGATGGCTCGGAGCCTGGAGCCTGTTTCCGATTCTGTGTGTCTCCCTCTCTCTCTGCCCCTCCCCCGTTCATGCTCTGTCTCTCTCTGTCCCAAAAATAAATAAAAAACGTTGAAAAAAAAATTAAAAAAAAAAAAAAAAAAAAAGAATATTAGAAATGATTATTTTGAAATCTGGGCAAAAATGATGATACTCACTCCACCACCCTGGTCACCTGTTTTGCTTTTAAATGTGAATGAAAGTTCACATTTCTCTCTCTTATTAGGGTGTTCTAATGTTCTCTCTAATAAAAGCAATCAGCAGGGAAATCTGTACTTTTTTCACAAGCATTCTAGATGGTTCTGACGGTCAGAGCAGAGTTGGGAAGCACTGTGTTACTATCTGTTCACAGCTCTGGTTCATGTAATTATGTTCATGAGCTACACCTACCCGTAGGGAAACAGCACTCAGTACCAGATCCCTCGCCAGCAAGCCGGCTACGGGCATGAAATGCAATCTCCAGGTCCTAATCTTGGCCTCCTGGGTATCATGCTCTTCCCTGAACCAACTGGCCCAGGCACTTTTTAGAGTATTTTTCGTACACTGTCCATGTCAGGTCTTAGGGAATATGGTCAGAGGAATCCATAAAGTTAAAAAATAAAGAACCATAAAGTGTTAAGAATTTAAATTGTTTCCTAGGCTGTCTCTAGTGCCATAGTTCTTGATAATTCATCCAGGCCCGAGACATTAGTATGGCCCGTCTCAAAGAAAACATGCTTTCCTCCTGTAAGCAACGGGCTGCTTTCAAAAAGCAGCTCCAATGGAAGGCTGAAGTTAAAAATTCTGATGCCATAAAGATGTATTTTACCTCATTTCAAACTACATATATTTAATTCACACCTGCGATTTGTTGAATCATAATATTTTTATTTTATTTTTTGCAGCAAGGAGGTGATTTCTCAAACTATAAACATTTCAGTACATTTAATAACACATATGATAGAAGCGGAACTAAATTTCACAGCTAGTCTACTCATATCTGGACTATAAATTCTTATGTTTGCCAGGAGGTTGAACCATAAACATGTTGGCAATGAGCTGGATTTAAATTTGCTTTCATCAAACGTATTCCCTTGTCTAAAAATAGCTCATCATGCAAAGATCTGGGAAATCAGACAGTACAGATATCAAATCATTAAGAAGTAAGTTATTGGGGTGCCTGGGTGGCTCAGTCGGTTGAGCATCTGACTTCAGCACAGGTCATGATTTCGCGGTCTGTGAGTCAGAGCCGCATGTCGGGCTCTGTGCTGACAGCTCAGAGCCTGACGCTTGCTTCTGATTCTGTGTCTCTCCATCTCTTGGCCCCTCCCCTGCTCGTGCTCTGTGTCTGTCTCTCAGTAACAAATAAACGTTAAAAATATAAAAATAAAATAGAAATAAAAATAAACATTAAAAAAAAGAAATAAGTAACTTATCTCCTAAAATATGTGGGTGCATAACTCAGAAGTAACGAAGTTAAATTATATTTAGCTTTACTTAACACTAATACAAAAGTCTTGCTTCTACAACAGAATGTATCATTTGTTTACAAGGCCAGTTTTCTTTCATTTAAACTGAGTAACAACTCAAATAATCGTTACTGGTTTTATTTTAGTCAATGTTCAAAGTCCCCCTAGATACAAATATTTGATAATGCTACTTAATGAGACTTTTCAAGCAGCAGAGTGAGGGATTGTTAAATAATACGATTGGCCAGGGCACCTGGGTGGCTCAGTCGGTTTAGCGTCCGACTTCAGCTCAGGTCATGATCCCAGGGTTTGTGAGTCCCAGCCGCACATCAGGCTGTCTGCTCTCCTCACAGAGCCTATTTCAGACCCTCTGCCTCCCTCTCTCTGCCCCTCTCCCCCCTGTTCCACTCACGCATGTGCACGCTCTCTCTCTCTCAAAAATAAACTTTAAGCATAAATGAATACATAAATAAGCACATAAATAAATAACATGGTTGGCCTAGTTATTCTAAGAGATACATTCAAAACAAAGAAATAATATTAACATGGCAGAGCAGGTCTCTCACTGAGGTGGTTTTCCGTTCCCTTCGAAGTAAAATTAATAGTCATCATTTACCAAGGAGAGAAGAAAACCAACCCAAGAATAGGATTAGTGGTATTTTTGACACTGACTGGAAGAAAGCATACCTTTCCCTCTCTCCTTCCGTGGTATCGTATAGGCGGTTAGCACCTCCATCAGCACAGGCTCTTAAAAGAGCTTCAAATAGAAAAAACAAAGAGTATTTCAATATAAGAAGCTTAGAGCAGCACCGCATAAATGATAAACATCACAAAGTAGGCACTCAGACATGCACAATGTCAATGCTTCCTTCCCGCTTTGGACCTGTCACATTCAGCCCGTGACCTCTGTACGACATACCGCAAGGGATCCTGCACAGCACACGGTCAAGTTAGACAGAATCGCCTAAGACAGTGTTTCTTTTTTGCATCTTTCTTAATTCCTCCTATAAAATCAAAGGGGAGGAGTGTATTGGGCGTCTTCAGTCTCTCTCAAAGCTTATTTTCCTTCTTTACAAGAGAAGATAGGATTCATGCTCAACAGGAGACAACAGGACATAGTTCTCACTTCGTTCCCTTCCTCGATTAATTTTACAGATGTGTTCTATTGATGGCAGGAATGGGTTTCCATATGTTGTTGTGATATAACCATTCTTTTAAAAATAAAATCATAAACATAATGTCATAAGCCTGTTTTAAAATATTAAGTAACAATCTAGGTAATGTGTGCACACAGTAAAAATTATGAGATGGCACAAAAGTAAAATTCGGGAAATACCAACACTTTCGAGTAAGACTGGCTGTCTCTCCAACTGGGACTTTTACGTCTTGCTTTCACTCTAGGATTTGGAGCTACTGAGCAGTTGTTCCTTGAAATTCTCTTAGCCCACGAACTACTATTTTCTTGTTGTCATTACTGCTCTCATTTCCAATTTTCCCAGAAATGTTCAGTATCTTATCATCAGTTCCTTCTTTTCTTCTTTTTTAAATATTCTTGGGGTGCCTTGGTGGCTCAGTCGGTTAAGCGTCTGACTTCGGCTCAGGTTATGATATCACAGTTCGTGGGTTCGAGCCCTGCGTCGGGCTCTGTGCTGACAGCTCAGAGCCTGGAGCCTGCTTTGGACTCTGTGACTCCCTCTCTCTCTGCCCCTCCCCTGTTCATGTTGTCTCTCAAAAAAATAAATAAACTTTAAAAAAAATTATAAATAGATAGATAGATAGATAGATAGATAGATATTCTTTACCAAAAGGTTTCAGATCAAATTTTATTTTTTATCCTGGGCAAGGACAGTGAATGCAGATATGTCCCAGATTCCAATTCCTCATCTCGAACAAACCAAAGCTTGTCTCTGTCCCCACACAGCTGTTAAAACCAAAGTCACTAGGGCCACAAAGATCAGCAAAGACCCTAGGCACCAGCACCTTCAGAAGAAACACTACTCTTTGGAGCTACTGCATCATTTTCTGGCACTTACAAAATCCCCTTCCCTTCTCATTTTACCAATTATTGACAATATATATTTCCTTAGGAGGAAGGACACCCAAATTCAAATAAGCCACAAACATAACTTCAAGAAGATCACAGAATATTCTGCACATTTTCTAAATATTGAAACCCCAAAGTTCAAAACCATCAAAAACTACACTGGGTCTCATATATAAAACACGGCATACAACAACTGAATAGGAAGACAGAAGAGACTGATTAAAATAGAGACAGATGGTAAACTATCAGTAATTACCCTCTGAGTACATAAAACAATTATCTTTATACAAAATTAACATATATTAAATCTTTTTATATAAAAAGTGATTCAACCAACTAATAAGGAAATCTAAGTAATAGTTTCGCAGTGGCTAAGGATTAGCAAATAGAGTGAATTGTCAACTTCACAGCATAGTATTTGTCAAGGATCGGTTGAATTCAACATTCATACTTGTTATGTTCCAGGCCACAAACAGAATAATAAGGTGAGTAACCAACACACTTAATACCCCAGGCTCACAATTTGGCAGAAGAAAGAGAGACTGAAGCAAATGTACAGGATGCATTATAGATTCTCAGGGAACTATAATAAAGGCAACAAAATGTAATGGGAAGACAAGGAAGGGAGAAGGAAGTTTCACTGAACAACTCCGAACAACTGCTTATCAATAAATCTAGTTCAGGGAAGATTAGTGTTACTTTCACAATCCTAAAACTTTCTCTAATTTCTGTTACTTCTTATGCCTAAATTCACATTGACATTTTTAGAGCAGTTTATGAAAAGAGAAGTATTTAGATCATAGGAAGCAAATGTGTCCATATCTACTCCTGTTTAAAATTTTTTTAACGTTGGGGCGCCTGGGTGGCTCAGTCGGTTAAGCGTCCGACTTCGGCTCAGGTCATGTTCTCGCGGTCCGTGGGTTCGAGCCCCACGTCGGGCTCTGTGCTGACAGCTCAGAGCCTGGAGCCTGTTTCAGATTCTGTGTCTCCCTCTTTCTCTGACCCTCCCCTGTTCATGCTCTCTGTCTCAAAAATAAATAAATGTTAAAAAATTTTTTTTTTAATTTTTTTTAACGTTTTTATTTTTATTATTTTTATTTTTTTTTGAGAGAGAGACAGACAGAGCAAGAGAGGGGGAGGAGCAGAAAGAAAGGGAGACACAGAATCCGAAGCAGCCTCCAGGCTCTGAGATGTCAGCACAGAGCCTGACATGGGGCTCGAACTCACAGACCGTGAGATCATGACCTAAGCCAAAGTCCGACACTTGACCCACTGAGCCACCCAGGCGCCCCTATTCCTGTTTTAAATGGCAAAGGGAGCTAAAATAACCCTGAGAAATTCTATAGACTTTTCTCTCATTACCTTTAAGTTGCAAGCGGGGGTATAATCCACCTGAAAGGAAAAACAAGTTCCCATCTGGCCCTAAAACAGTTTTGTTTTTAATAAAGTTTGACCAAAAAAAGATGTATTGTACCTTTTTAAAATTTTAGTAATAAAATGTTTTGGCTGGTTTGAAATACTTTCCACATATGTACATAAAGTTGCATTTGAAAAACAAAATATTTCAAGCATAAAGAATGTTGGCATAAATTCACTGAGAGGATGTGGAAAAAAGTTACAAATATACCTGTTAATGAAAGTAACAAACTAAAAGACCCAGAAGTAGAAGGTACTCTTACATATTTTTTTGTAAGTCATAATGAATCAGCTTCAAAAACCTGTTCACTCCATCATTTAAACTGTTCCAAACGAGAACAGATACAGGTTAGTCCATGACTTATCTCTTAATGTGAAATTTTCACTGGCATATACAGCTGAAGTTGTGTACATTTGTGAAATATGGTAACTTCAATGATTGGACAATTATTTACTATGCATTGGGTTAATATACAGCTAAAGACTACAGTACAGTAAAATCATTACATTATCTTTATATATTGGTACTACCAGTAAGTATATTAAACGTGTAAATGGCATAACGTGAGTTAATGTTACTGTCAGAAAATGAAGAGCTCCATTCAAAAGCAGAGGTTAATTGGCTATTTCATTGATTTCTGTTGAATAAAGTTGGACAGAAATAATGTGACTTTCTCAAAAGGAGGCTATTAAATTTGTTCTAAGTATTAAAATGGAAAAATAAAATAAAACCAAAGAAGAATTTTGCAGTTTCAGCTGAAGTCAAAGAAAAGCAGACTATCAAAGGTTTCAACTCTAGTCTAGATCCGTCCCTTATTAGCCCTCTAACTTCAAGCTAATCCCAAGCCTGCTGATTCCAATGTAAAATAAAAATTACAATATATATTTTGCCAAATTCACAGAATTTTCAGGGGAGACAACGTGGAACTAGAAGGAAGCAGCAGAGGGAAGCATTCTCTCTCATTCTGTTGAGGACACTACAACTCTGAAGGACAGTTTGGGAGAGTAATCAAAATTTAAATGTGCATCCCTTCGATCCAGAAATTCTACGCAGCCTATAAAAACACCTGCGTAAATTCACAAAGGCATATACACAGGGATATTCATTGTGATACGATGTGTAATCATGAAAAACTACCAGCAAACTTAACTGGTCATCAGTCGAATAGTGGTAAGATACATCATAACCATAGTAGAGAACCATAAAAAAAAGGTAGCTCTTATATGTATTTGTGTGCTCTTATCAGATACATTGTTATTTAAAACTTTAAATAACCCTTGGTTAAATCTTCCTTGCAATAGCGACTCAGAGAATGTATAAAGGTATAACAAATCCAAGAAAACAAAGAGTCAGGCAAAAGTTACCTTACCAAGAATGTTTATCAAGTAATCAGTACTCAGTTGATAAGACGCACTGCAGATAAGATGCTAACATACACCCCTGAGGAAACTCCTAACAACCAGCAGAGGATAAAACCCCCGGGGGAACTGATGGCTTTTGTGGCCACCTGTATCCCACACATGGAGTGACCAGAACATTTCAAAGTCATTCCTAGGACATGACTAGACCTTCACTACTTCTGTTATCAAACAAATTCTAGGATCTGTCTTGTACCCTTCCTTAAAGCTAAGAACACTTAGTGCTGAGAAAAGCCTATCATGTGTTACTAGTGCGTTAATCCAAACCCAAGACCACCTCTGTATTCCACAGACCCAAACCCTTTAACATGATTATTAGTGAGGAATGGGTATGGCATCATGGAGAAGACTTGTTTTTTTCACTCTTTACGTTAAACACTGTGCTGTTAAAAATATCTGCACAAAAGAATTTGAATCATAGTGTAACTTTAATTTTAAAAAATCAGCAGTAGGAACTAAAAGGGGAAATACACATAAAGTAATGTAACAATTCCAGATCTAACCCCATTGTTAGAAGGAATCAAATATTTGGTCAGACTTTGTCAGGATTGAATTGCAGATGCCTACAGTTGATCTAGAGGAAAGAGAAGGTCCGAATCTTCTTTGGAAGTCTTTACTGTATCCCTAGAGAGCTAAGTAACTCTAATTACCGAAATCCTGTTTCTTCCCAGCACAGGTCCTAACTCCTAGTACCCCAAGGATTCAATTAGCCTTTGCGTACGTGAAACCAATCTAATCCGTCAATACTACTGGTTTAAGCCAGGATTCTTTCCCTGCCTGACACAGCCATCCATGAGTTCATCCAGCTACTGCAGAAAAAGTATGTCCCTTCTGGGTGAGACTCAGCAACAGTCCACTAATACACATTAATAAGGAAATGAAAATCGCTGAGAACCACCGTGAGCACATTCACAACTACACTGATGCCAGCAGAAGGTTCACTATCAGGCACTACAGAGAAGAGTGTTGTTTGATTTGTTTTTATTGTGGTAAGAACACTTCACAGGAGATCTACCCTCTTAAAAGCTTAGGTAAGCAACACAGTCTCATTAACTAGAGGTGCAGTGTCGTGTAACATCTCTAGAACTTGATGGTGTTGCATAACTGAAACCTCAGATCCCTGGAATAACAACTCTTCATTTGTTCCTTCCCTCAGCCCCCCGCAACCACCGTTCTATTCTCGGCTACATGCTTGACTATTTTAGCTGCCTCACACAAGGGGTCCGGTCAGTACTTTTCCTTCTGTGGCTGGCTTTTTTCACTTCGCTTAATGTCCTTCAGGCTCATCCAGGTTTTCACCCATTGCAAGATTTTCTTCCTTTTAAAAAATTTCTTATTTCGGGGGGACCCCGGTCACCCATTTCTCCCATCTCACTCCCACCACCTCTGGCGGCCACCTATTTGTTCTGTGCATCTATCAGACGGTGGTGGTGTTATTTTGGGGGTTTTGGTTCTTTGCAAGATACATAGCTTGCAAATTATTTTCTCCCATTCTGTAGGCTGCGTTTTCACCCGTTGTTGTCTCCGCACAAAAGCTTTCTGGTTTGATGTAATCCCAATTATCTCATTTTGCTTTTGTTGCCTGTGCTCTTAAGCATCATATCCATGAAATCATTGCAAAGCCAATGCTGTGACATTTTTCCTTATGTTTTCTTCTGTAAGTTTTACAGTTTGGGGTTTTACATTTAACTCTTTAATCCATTTTGCATTGAAAATAAGTGTTTTTAACCAACTTTTATCATGAGAGACTATACTTAGCAATTATTTACACGTCGTACTTAAATCAGCCAAGAAGCTCTGAATGATTTAATTCTTCCAGAAATATCTCTTGCTTAAAAACATTTATTTCACCTACAGTTATTCTCTGCCGGTATTAAAAACTCAACCATATAATGAAGCCTAGTAAGAAACAGATTCTGTATAAGAATTCACGGAAGCTTTTCTTTAGTGAACTAGTACCTTTAAGCTCTTTTAGGTGTTATCCACTTTTGGCATTTCTTAAACACTTCATAAAAAAAAAAAACAGAACATCTGTTTAAGATATTTCTGTTATTTAAAAGAGAGTTAAAGGAACTTCCTTGGAGATCTTTCATATGTGGGGGTGTTGAATATATTGATGATCTCTGATAAAAGGAAAAACACATATTAAGATACAATCATCTACATATAAAATGATAGTTAATGATTTTTACATTATACAACTTAAAGCACAAGATACTGCTTACAGTGGTACTTCTGCAAAAGAGAACAGGATTAGGAAAAAGATTGGTTTTTGTACTTTCAGTCATAGGGGACATTAAATCTATACCCAGATCCAGATATGACATAGGGCCCAATCTATGCCAATCTCCTTCAATCCATTCAAAAATAATGACACTGAAAAAGACTTGCCACATTCCCTTTCCTACTGCCCTGCAACCAGAGAGACTCTGACCCGACCCGACCCGACCTTGAGAAGGCTGGGTCTATGATCTATCAAAACAACACAGAGAATGAAGTCAGCATAGTAAAGGAAAGCTAGGCCGAGAGCACGGTTTGGGCCCCACAGCCATAGCAAGGGCCAGGCACTAGCCTTTTCAATTACATGAACTCTAAACGCCCTTTTCGGGCTCAGGCCAAGTTCACTTGAAACAGGAAGAGCCCTAACTAATACAAATCTTAATTTCTGTTTCAAAGACACTGAATCTTCCTTCTATCAGTTGGAGAAGACTACTTTTCAGGTGTCCAATCTGTGACGGACCAAGCCCTTAAGAGGAGAGGCATATTTCTTTAGAGAGTATATAGTAAAAATAGGCAGACTATCACCAGCACAGCCTTGATTATGATGCAAAGCAGTTAGTTCATGCACATGATTAACAGAGACAGATAAGCATGCTTTTCCTATCAAGACATGATTTCATGTGGAAACACCTTCATTCAGAGGATGTCACAGAAATATATGCTCTGAGAGAGATAGCAACAATTTACTTTGCTCACAGACATACTGAAATGCGTAATTATTTGCTGTTTAGATAACTCAGTTTTAGAAAAAAGGTTTTATAGTATATTTATGTACAATTAAGAAGGCTCATATTATTTGTAATATCCTACAAACAGTAAGTGGCATACTCTTTAAATTTTAGTCAAGGCAGTAGTACAGAATTTTCCTTATTTCAAATAAAAACCAAGTACTTATATTGAGCATCTATAGGCACAGTGCTGTACTAGTCCTAATGATCTGGGTTCATGCCACATAATTACGATTTTTATTACCAATAGGTAAGCGTTGCAGTATAAATTCTATAATCCTTTCTCTCTGCCACCTTCTATCCCCCCCCTCCCCCCGCCTAGTTATACAGCATGGAGCTAAAGGATGACATTTGGTTATCCTTGATGCAATTTATAAAGTCTAAAATCAGGTACCCCTTTAACACTGAGTGATACCAAATACTTCATTACTAAAAAAAATCTTAAAAACAGCCAAATATCAAACTGTCTGCTTATCCTGAAGTACCCTCATAATGTGTAAAAAACGCAAAGCATGAAGCAGCACAGAAGAAGATGGTCTTATATACGTGAAGCTAGCATAGGCATGTTTGTACAAATGTGTCTTGTTAAAAACAAGGATGAGTCCATCCTCAATCGTTACATCTTTACTAAAGGTTGGCCATTCTTTAGGGTCATGGTAGAAAATACGCATGCTTTATCTATGGCGAGTAAAAAAACATACAACAGAGCTTTGTTGGTGTTGTTGTAACACAGCACAACACTTGCTCAGCACTGGCAGTATTCACATTCCGAACTTCTGTTGCGAGGGGGTCGCTTAGCACATTGTAGAATGTTTACCAGCATCCTTGGCCTCTACACACTAACTGCCAATAGCACCCCCAAGTTGATGGTGCCAAATGTCCCCTCCAGGGCAAAATTACTCCCAGTCGAGACCCAGTGCCTTAACCAGAGGACCACTTACGTTTCCGCAGGCTGCCCACAACCCCACGACATCCAGCGGTAAAGCAGATTGTTCGCCGCCATTCTCTCAACTTCCAAATTAAAAGTGAGACTATCAACAAATAAAAATACAAGCAAGACTATTACCCAGAAACTACATTCTACCTAGCTACTGAAGTCAGGCGAACTAACAAAGCAACTTATGTCCAAACTCAATCGACTGCCTTCTTGTCTATCCCAGATGCAAATCTACCTACCATCTTAACCTCTGTTTTAGCATTCTGAACCTTCAGTAAGATCGCTCGTATGTTCTCTACACATATTGGGTATTTGTGACATTCTGGGTAATCTTCTAATCATGACCCCACACCGCATATGTGCTTCATACTCATCTGAGTCCCTATGACTAAATCATTTCCACTAGTCACAGAAGTTGAAGTTAGGTCCTTTTGATGGTCTTGTGGGGAACTGCTGGGTAGTTCACATCTCCCAGGTCAGATAAGAACAACCACTGCACAGATGTCACCACGGATGGTGACATGAAAAGTGACCACTTCTATTAGCTCTGTTCACTTCCTAATATACAAAGACTGGTAAGATGGCAGTGACGAAATGAGGAGATGTGGCAAATCTGCGTGAAGGAGTAAAAATAACAAAATGCCTACAAGTATTAAGAAGAGTTGAGACAGAAAGGGAGAACAACGTTGAGAACAACGCTGCACCACGTAGCGAAAATAAAAGCCTTTAAATAAAAATCACTTTGTTGATGCAAATACATAACATAATAAAAGGCAGAGAGATTTGGAACCAATTTTCATCCTTTGCCAGTTTCTTTGGTACCAGAATTTCTTCACCTCTCCTTTTTTTATGAATCACTGCGAACAGACCTCATAGCTTATATACAAGACATATTTCAAATAAGAGATTCATTGGCGCATATATCACAAGTGAGGTCAAAATCAGATGTTTGTTACACAAGTGATATATTTGCCCTTTTGTGTAGATAAAGAAAAGCACCTACAGATCATGTCTGTACTGTTGCCAGTACCTCTGACATCTTTATAAAAATATTCCAACACTATTTATTTAGTGAGAGTTTCTCGCAAACTAAACTCTTAAACAATCATCATGAAACCTAAGTAGCAATAATAGGTTAACTTCAGTAATTGGGCCTTTATTCAAAATAATTAGAAACAGAGAAATAAGTACATATTATTACCAAATAAAGTAAGAATTCCACATTATCATCTTCTAACTTGACTATGCTCTTTTTCTAAGTGAGCACAGTTATAAGCTAATTCTCCTTCCTGCTTAGGGGGAAAAAAGTAGAGGTCGGAGAGCTATATGAAGGCTATGAGTAGAAAAAAGAGAGAAGAACTAGGGACCGTACTTCTAGAAAAAGAAGGAAAGAAGAGGAATCACTGCGTTCAGGTTAAAAGCAAGAAGTGACTACCCAAAAACTCCTTAGGCCAAGAGTCACCACCACATGGGACAAAGCACAAAGATCTAAGTGCTTCCAGAAGATGGATGAGTGCTTTATTAACTACCACATTTCTTAGTTTGTAAGCTATCTCAGAGCACTGTTAGAGAGAAATTCATCTTAATCTTTAAAGCATGATTTATCAGATATGAAAAGGCTTATTATTTTTTTTTTTTAATTTTTTTTTTCAACGTTTTTTATTTATTTTTGGGACAGAGAGAGACAGAGCATGAACGGGGGAGGGGCAGAGAGAGAGGGAGACACAGAATCGGAAACAGGCTCCAGGCTCCGAGCCATCAGCCCAGAGCCTGACGCGGGGCTCGAACTCACGGACCGCGAGATCGTGACCTGGCTGAAGTCGGACGCTTAACCGACTGCGCCACCCAGGCGCCCCTGAAAAGGCTTATTTTTAAAGTAATTAAACAAAGGCCAGTTGCTTTGGCCTTTCGTCAGGTACAGGAACAGCCGCTAAGAGATGAAGTGAGAGGTAGTCAAAGACCACATTAAGCAGGTTGTGGCCTAGACTAGAGTTTAAGCATAAAGGGAAGTCATTAAGGGCTTGTGTGAGAGTTTTCTATTCTAGCTTACAGAGGAAAGATCATTTTTTCTATGTTGGGAACAGGTTAGAGGGAGAAAAGAGTGGAAGTAATGGAATGAGTTGGGAATGAAGAGGGTGGCTTAGACCAGGAGGGCAGCATTTAAGGCAGGAAGAAATGAATGTACCTCAAGATATATTCAGGAGGTGGAAGGGACTGTGGGCTGAGAAACTGCCGGGGTGGGGGGGGCAGTGCAAAAGGAACCAGAGATGACCTTTAGCTTCCTATCTTGAGCAACTGACCAAACATTGCCCAACTGCTTCGATATCCTGCAAAGTTGAGAGCAGCCATTCTCTTGTTCCCCTTACGCCTACTCTCTCCTAGCCACCCTCCGGCCTGACGCAGTACCTCGCACACGCGGGCGTTTGTTAAGCGCCTGTTGAACCCAACTGCACCACAGCCCAAACATCTTTGAATGGCTCCGGCTAGATTTCAAAAAGTACTTTCCACCTTAACTCAAGAGGCTACAAAAGGTCCTGCGGGACACTGAATTTATTGGGTATTTTCCTATCGGGATCTGGATTAAAATTCTAGCCTGAAATATAGAACAAAGTTCAGTTACAGAATGCACTTTTGTACATCAAAATGATACTTCTCCACCTGGGCACCCTTTTTCAGCAAGGGATCGGAATAATTCACATGAAGTGCACCAAGAAAAATATCCCTAGCCTTTTTAATCTGAAATCTTTACTTTCAAAAAAATATATACTACAGATAAAGAAAATCCTCTGAATGTATGGAAGGCATCTTATAAATTGAGAACGATTTAAAATACAGCAAAGAGTAAGAGAAGACGTCTGTCCCCTCCACCTAAAACCACCAAGTGTTTCCACCCAGCACTCTGTGTCACCTAAGAAACTGTGGGAGTTTATATTCCCTAGATACCTCTCCAATGCCCCAAACTACCTCCATGCCCCTTACCGTTATTCTGGATTAGAGTTTTGTGTTTTGTTCTGTTTTTTTTTTTTAAACTTTCTCATAGCATGCGTTGGCATCAACGAGCCACATGCAATATTATGTGACATGTGTTATCTTTAATTTTTGTGTTCCAAACCTTGTTTTCGTCATTTGACATTATATACTTGAGGGCTCCATTTGGAAATAAAAATCTAGATTGGGGCGCCTGGGTGGCTCAGTGGGTTAAGCACCCTCTTCAGTTTAGGTCACGATCTCGCAGTCCATGAGTCTGAGCTCTGCCTCGGGCTCTGTTCTGACAGCTCAGAGCCTGAAGCCCGTTTCAGATTCTGTCTCCCTCTCTGCCCCTCCCCTGCTCGCACTCTGTCTCTTTCAAAAATAAATAAACATTAAAAAAATTCCTTTTAAAGAAATAAAACCTAGATTCACTTAACTACTGTACAGAGTTTAGGAATGTGTCAAAAACATTGATATGATCAATAGATGTTTAGGTGGTTTACAGATTTTTACTATTTAAAACAAATGTTACAATTATCACTTACATGCCTCCCTGTGCACAAATGAAACATTTTCTCAATGGTACATACGTAAATGGATACTTAGCAGGTGATAGAATATGCACATTAATTATTTTACACAATTTTGAACTGTTATCCCACATTGACTTTATCACCTTATGTCAAGTGAAATTTTATTTTTTAAGTAGCAAATGGAAGCAGATGCATTATGCACCATTTGTATTAAATAGGTGTGCACAGGACTTGAGTAAGAATTTGATTATGGGAGCACCTGGGTGGCTCAGTCAGTTAAGGGTCCAACTCCTGATTTCGGCTCAGGTCATGATTTCATGGTTCGTGAGTTTGAGCCCCGCATCAGGCCCTGAACTATCACTGCTTGGGATTCTCCCCCCCCCCCCTCTCTCTCTCTCTCTCTCTCTCTCTCTCTGCCCTTCCCCTGTTCATGCTCTTTCTCTTTCTCTCAAAATAAATAAACTAAAAAAAAAAAAAAAAAGATTTTGATTATGACTACTGGAAAGCAGCTTCATCCACCGGTAAAAGTGAAAGGTGCTGATGGTCCAATGCTCTGGATCAGGGTCTGTCGGCTGGAAACCAGATAGTGGATAGAGACTGACCACCTTCTTAATTCCCTCACCCCACTGTCTTCTGCAATAAATCCTCAGCAACTTACCTCTATGAAGGCTGCCCCCACTACCCTACCTGATCACTGGACACAGGATCTTTCTAGCCACGCGTGCCTCAGTTATCCTAACAGGAGGTACTGATATTATTCGGGAAGACGTCAATCTGCATAACCCTCCCAGTATCTTTTATTCATTCATCTGTAGGCACGTACTGAATGAGCACCAACTGTGGCCAGCAGTATGGCCAACAAAAGCAGACATGGTTCCAATGGTCAAGAACAGTCTAGAGCTATACAATATGGGTAGCCACTAGCCACCTGGGTACGCGAGCATCTGAAGTGCAGCTAGGCTCACTGGAGACGTGCCCCAGTGTCAAACACCAGATTTTGAAGACTCAGTACAAAAGAATATAAAACGTCTCAATAATTTTATATCGGCTTTATGTTGAAATCATACTCTGAATGTATTGTGTTAAATACATACAACAGCATTACAGTAACTACTTTCTCCTGCTTCTTTTTACTCTAACATGAATACAAGCAAATTGAAATTTTTACTTGTGGCTCACATTATATTGACCAGCACTGGCAAAGAAGGTATGAGACGGGCGCCTGGTTGGCTCAGTCAGAAGAGCATGCAACACTTCATCTTAGGGTTGTGAGTCAGAGCCCCACGTTGGGTGTAGAGATTACTCAAATAAATAACTAAAAACTTATTTAAAAAAAAAAAAGGAGGAGGAGGAAGAGGAAGAGGAGAAGGAGGAGGAAAAGGAGAAAAAAAGAAAAAGGTAGCATGACAGATTAAGTAGAACACAGAGAGGTAGACTAAGTTCAAAACTCTATGGGAGCAGGCAGAAAGGACAAAGTCAATTCAGCTTTAGGTTTAAAAGAAAGCAAACCACAGGAACTGAGACCACAAATAATAAAAAATAATAATGTTTTATTATTATTATTATTTGAAAAATAGGAGTTAGCTAGATGTAAAGAGAGGAAGGTTGGGTGGCTCGGTCGGTTGAGTATCTGACCCTTGATTTCGGCTCTGGTCATGATCCCAGGGTGGTGGGATCAAGTCCTGCACTGGGCTCCATGCTGTGCGTGGACCGTGCTTGGGATCCCCTCTCCTCTGCCCCTCTCCCCAACTTGCACGTACAGAAAAAATCAAAATAAAACAAAAATGACTTAAAAATATTTTTAAAATAATAATAACCGTCTTGTTGTATTATTTCTTCCCTAAAGACGGCAACTTTTAGACAACTGAAACACAACTTCATACAGAAAATAAGTGTTAACCCATTATTTACCTCACAATACCAATTATTTATTTTTGTACTATCAGAATCACAGAAATCTAAAGGGTAAGCAGGGCGTAAATAACATCCACAATAAGGGAATACAGTACCCAGAACAGAACGTATCACCACCCACGGCGTATCCCAACCTATTATACCCCAGAGGAAGATGAAGAAGACTCTACACCCTGAGGCTTTTATACAAGTCTTGGTTCCAAATCACATGAGAACAGTACGATCTTCATATCACAGCAAAAGTAGAATGTGATCGACTCGGCAAATGACACAGTTACACAATGAGAAGAAAGCCTTTTATTTATCCTAGTTCTGTCTCAAACACCAAGCACCACTGAAAACACTTTTATTAATGAGTGAAAATAAAAACAAAAGCCAACGGAAATGTAAAAGAGAACAAAAATACAAATGCCGACATTCGTTGTTGGAGGATAGTTTCTCACAGGACTTTAAAAAGAATTAATTTCTCTGTGTCTCCCTCTCTCTCTGCCCCTCCCCCGTTCATGCTCTGTCTCTCTCTGTCCCCAAAATAAATAAAAAATGTTGAAAAAAAAATTAAAAAAAAAAAAAAAGAATTAATTTCAACAGCTGGAAATTGCATTCGGCTCCTGTGAAAGAAACACTGCCATTTCTGTTTGTAAACATGATGAATGGAAAGCAGCTTGCAAGCATGATGGATAAAAAATAAATATTTCATTATGCAAAATGTGTTTCATTGTTGGGTTTGTAAATCTGAAACAAGTGTTAAGTTCTGCACGACAGCACATGCTGCTGTTTTCATGGACTGGCAGGGCTTCCTTCTTTCTTTCCTCTCTCTTCTCTTTTTTGGCTGCAGTGCTTGCAAATAACTTTTGGTATTCGATAGAAACTAAAATAACTCTCTCCTGTTCTAACCATGGTTCTAACCATGCATTTTTTTTCCCTCTCTTTGCTCCTTGGAACATAAACAACGCCACTAAGTAGAATTCAGTAATAGGAAACCAGGGCCTCCAGATGGGATAGCAGGCAAATAAAAGTTACTCCCGTTCTTCTTAAAAGATGTATTCAAATTGTTTTAATAATCCATAGGATGCGCAACATCATGAGTGCCCAAGAAAGTACAACAGAGCCCAGAGAAATGAACGGGGGTGGAAATATTGATCCCTACAATACAGTTAATAAATGCAATCCAACATGTGCCCTCAATGTTCACAGTACTGTGATGTCCCTCTTGTTCAGAGTTAACCCATCTGGGAAACCCCCCCATCGACAGTGAAATCTGGTGCTCCAGAAAAGTAATCAACAACCAGAAGAAACATCACCAGGAAATAAAAGAAGGAACGGAAAGAGCCAAGAGGCCAAATCCTAAATGGGACTTTCCAGAAGGCTTTTGTTAGCTAAAACAAATTTGCCGGGAGACTAAAAGATAACAGAAGACCATGGGAGAGGGAAAGGGAAGAAAAAAAAAGTTAGAGAGGGAGGGAGCCAAACCATAGGAGACTCTTAAAAACTGAGAACAAACTGAGGGTTGATGGGGGGTGGGAGGGCGGGGAGGGGGGGTGATGGGCACTGAGGATGGCACCTGTTGGGATGAGCACTGGGTGTTGCATGGAAACCAATTTGACAATAAATTTCATATAAAAAATAAAAATTAAAAAAAAGACTAAAAGAAAAAAAATATTTTGAAGATGAGTGCCTTAAGACAGTGGAGAAGTCTCTGTTCTCTCTCCATCCCAAAATAGCCAAATGAAAAAAACATAGGTAAAACCAGGGAAAATCTGTCACCCAATCACAGTGTGTGTGAAAAGGCCGCCAGAGGCAGTGAACTCAAACAGGGGATGGAAAGATATTGAGAAGAGGTCTTTGGCTAAAGATTCAGATACAAAATGTGTAGACAGAAAACACGGTCGCTGAGATAAGGTGGAGAAAAATAGAAAAAACTGAAGTGGGAGCAGCTCTGTGGCTGCCTCGCGGCCAGCAGTGAGTCAAGGTCAGTGTCAGGAAGCCCTTCACTGTGCCTGAGGAGCAATCTCTGCTTATCCTTGCCCTCCCAGCTCCCACATAACCCAGTTTCAAGCCAATTCCTTCGAAGACCAGGAGCAAAAGAACTGGACCAAGAAGTCACAGGACAGAGGGGGAAGGACAGAGAAAAACAGGAGGGAAGCAAGCAGGAAGAGGCAGTAAGAAGTCAACGGGAGAAACAGAGGACGGAGAGTCACCAGAAATACACTGCCACCAAGCGAATGAAAATCGTGACCGGAAATACCACCGTGGTTCAAAGAACTTAATGAAAAAGTAAGAAACATTCCAAGAAGAGATAAAAGAACTCTGGAAACACAGAATTAAGATGATGATGAATTGTGAGAAAGACGAATGATGAGCCTCAAGAGTTCACCGAGGAAATTAACTCTCAACACTAAGTTGTCTGAGGCACAGTAAGCATCACGGAGTAAACCGCACGTTAGATAAAATTGAGAAACGAGCAAAATTAAATGGAAACAACGAAATTAGCGATGAAAAGAAAATGAGAAATGGAAGATAAAGAAAAAAATGGCACATGTATAACTACTCACCTAGGAGAACACAGAACAAATCAAAGACCAATTGTCCAGATCTACAGGGAGACTTAAACCAATGGATTGAGGGGGCACACGCATGCCGAGAAAAACCAATGCACACTGATGTTGAGTCAACTCTAATGAAAATTGCTGTACTTACAGATAAAAGTCCAACTGTATTCTCAAGTCAGGGGGGGAAGTCTCACTAGCCTCAGACTTCCCTCCAGAAACATTCAATATACTTGAGGAACTGAAAGGATCCCAATCAAGTTCTTAGTAAATGAAAGTGTATCCAGTCACACTGTGTAAGTTTAAAGGAAACAAATACTCATCTTGAAACATTTTAAATCCATGAAATTTCATTCCCATTGACGTTTCTCGAAAACGCTACTACTAGAAGAAAAGCCTCAACTTAGCACACACATTTATGGAAACAGTACGACTGACTGCCTCTCACACCAAAGCCTTTGCTGTTACACCTCTTCCTGCAGCATCCCTCTCATGGGCCCACTCAGCCACCTGCCTCCCTCCCTCCCAACCCCTCTGCCTCCCTCCCAGCCAGTCTCCCTCCTTCCATCCCACCTTCCCCGTCTCCCTGCCCCCTCTCTGCCATCCTGCCTCCTTCCCTGTCTCCCTCCCTGCCATCTCATACACCAAGGTCCCTCTTTCCTTCCATGAAGAATTCACTCATGCATCGTATCTTCCTTAAAATCTTTTCTGATGTCATTTGTCTGGACTTCTCTCTCCATTCCTCATGAATTACCCAACGGTGTGCTATAAATACTGTATCTAAAATAAAGTAACTCCAGAAGACTGAAAATGGGCAAAGGCATACTTTGTAAGTGAAAACAAAAAGAAAGCAACGGTCATGCATCAGTATTGGAAGGATCTTATTCGCCTTTCTCAATCCAAGAAGCTGAAGGACGTTAAAAAATAACGAGTAAGGCACAATTAAGTGAAGTATATCAAATGCTGTGATCTGAATATAGATCTTTTCCACTGTCCATACATAATTCACAAAAATTAGCTATATATCCAGGCCACAAAGAAAAGGTTAAATTCCTAATAAGAAAAGCAAGACAAATAACACTCCATGATCACTGTGTAATAAAAATGGGAACCAACTGTGAAATAAAAAAAAAATAAAAAAAAGAAACCTAATCTCTCTTTGGAAATTTTTCATTCTTAAGTCAAAAAGGGAGGAATTGAAGAGGGAAGGTGGGTACACAGGTAGATTAAAATGAACTGTTGATCTGGGAAAAAGAGGGGATCTTTATTAACCTCATCAAGAACATAAAAAGGAGCCATTTAAAAGATATGGTATTCAATAGATGAACATAGTGTTACCGTCCAGTTAAGGACCACTAAATCGTAAACCACTGCTAGTGTATTTAGCAGCTAAGATTCGAGTTCAAAAAAACTGATTTTACTCTAGGTAACATAGCTAATAAATGGCAGGAATGGGGCTCAACCCCGGCTCTCCTAGGCCATAACCAGGCCTTTGTTCCCCTACTGGTTATATGCTTCACATGGTCAACTAAAGTTACTAAGCTCAAGTGTATTTTCACTAGACCAAAGACATCATTAACAGAAACACCCTTGTTCTACATACCACCAGGAAAGAAAAAAAAAATTATACTAATTAAACTGACACAATATTTTCACGCATAAACCACTATACTTTATTTTAAAAGGTTTTTAGGGGCACCAGAGCGCCCCTAAAACAGGAGAGTGCTGCCTCACGTTGGGGGGTGTTGAGATTGCTTCAACAAATAAACTTTAAAAAAGTAAAAGGTTTTTCAGACTAGATTTTAAATAAATATCACTCAAGTGCTTTAATTAAAAGAAAGAGCAAAACAAACTGGATGTGACTTTACAAAAATATTTGTTTCACAAACATAAACAAACCTAAATTACTCTACTGCAGGCAACTTCAATCTTGGGAAGATCCTCAATTATTTGTTCCACAAGCATATATCTATTAAATAATTTACTATTAATGACTGAATAACTTCATCAAGCAAGAATATTTCCTGTGACTTAATAAATGTATGATAATCTGCAGATAGAAAAATACTGTTTCATTACTAATTTCATAATATTTCTTCCCCCTATTTTACAGTATTATGTCAGAATTCAGATGACTCAGACACTGTAAATATATCCTACCGGCAGCCAAGTGCAGAGTCTGCTCAGGTGAAGCAAATTTAATATCTGTCAGCAATCACAAACCCACCAAAGTTGATCTTTGGTGAATCCATGGTCAAATGGTGCTCAGCAAACTTGCCTCGTGAGAAGCATCCAGGGAACAAGATAGAAATGATGACTCCCTGGGCCTCCCCTGTAGATTATGATGCACTGTTTTAAGGGAGAGTCTTGGAGTCACATGCCATGGGTAAAATTTATCAGTAGACAAAACAGAGGAACATTGTTACATAGAATATGTAAAATCTCAGAATATATAATTCAAGAGAACACTGGTCGTGAAAGAAAAAGACTTTGTTTGTTTTAAATAAAGGCCTTTTAATTTCATTACAAAATAAAACACACATACACAGATTTTGTTTTTTATGTGCCTGAAAGCCTTATACTATACATGTATATTCAGATTCCATTTGAGGACTCTAAATAATTGAAGAAAGCTACCCAGAAAAAGAACACATCTTGAAATGTGGAGAAAGAGAACTATTTCACACACTCATCAACATTTTTCAACTGGGAGGCACCAATTTATAAGTAAATTTGCCCTGTCCTTATTGTAACTGCAAACTGTATGCTCAACATATGAAAATTTTATTCTGATCATGAAAGCAAAATATTTATCTATTTGACATCATATTTAAAAAACTCGAAGTTCTACTGGTAAGGCCTACAGTCTGGATTTGTCTAACAGAATTCTAGGTGAAGATGGAAACGTCTGACATCTACGATGATCACCTCTGAGCAGCACATCTGTGTCGATTACCTCTGTTCACATATGGCCACTGGACACTTGACATGTGGCTATCGAGAATAAGAAACTGAATTTTTAAATTCTTTTCACTACAATTAATTTAAATTTAAAGGGCCACATGTGGCTAACAGCTACCATATTGGAAACAACACAGTCCAAAAGATGAAGTGGTTACACAACTAAACGTTTATTTTTGGTCCTTTGAGACCTGGATGGAGATGAGACCAGGAGACCAGTTGAGCTGTTTGATTACGGCTACACAGGTTAACTGCAAATGGGACCGCACACAAGTAAGCAATACAGAATAAACAGACAAAATCACCAACAGTAAAACGTTAAGATCTTTAATAATATAGTCTTTTTTCCCCCAAGAGTTACTTCTGCTAACAATCTCTTAAAAATTTTTATCACTTTTTTTCCTCCTAATCTCCTCCTCCTGTAAACAAGGAAAGTCGTAGCACTTATCTAACACCTCAGTCCCCGATGTCCCTGACAGTGAGGATGGTTACATTATTTCCCCTTCCAACTCAGGCCTCTGCCTCCAGTTTTTCTTTTTAAACTTTCTGCTCATCTTTTCCTTTTCTTTTTCATAATGCAATGACCATCCTTCTCAGGCTTCCTCTCCCGACTTGAAACTGCTCTCACCACTCACTCTACTCTGTTTGTATTTCTTTTATATTCTCACTTTGCATTTGCTTTTCTCCTATCCAGTTCTCTGTACAGCTATCCTTACTTTTCATTTCCTCTCCTCCCCCTACTTATAAATAAACACATGTCCCTGTGTAAAATACGTAAAGCATTTTGCTCATTAATAAGCTCTTTTAATTTTTTTTAATCTTTATTTTTGAGAGAGAGAGAGAGAGAGCGAGAGCGAGAGCAAGAGAGAGCAAGTGGGGCAGGGGCACAGAGAGAGGGAGACACAGAATCTGAAGTAGGCTCCAGGCTCCGAGCTGTCAGTACAGAGCCCAAGGCAGGGCCTAAACTCACAAACCGTGAGATCATGACCTGAGCTGAAGTCGGGCGTAACTAACTGAGCCACCCAGGCACCCCAATAAGCCTACTCTTTTAAAAAGTCTTTTGAAAAGGGCTTAATAAACCTGAGCCTTCTCCTCTCCTGGTCCCTGAAAAAGCAGAATTCGGTGCAGAACTGGACACAAGGGAGGCTCACTGAGCGTTCACAACACACCCAAGCACGGGCCCACTGCTTCGTAGAAGAGGCATCATGGCGATGGTGCTAAGGTAAGACAAGTGTGCCTCTCCCTCTTGGATCACCTTTATCAGAAGCTAAAGGCAGGGCCCCTGGGTGGCTCAGTCGGTTAAGCATCCGACTCTTGATTTCGGCTCAGGTCAGGAGCGCACAGTTCATGGGATTGAGCCCCGCATCAGCTCTGGACTGACAGCACGGAGCCTGCTTGGGATCCTCTCTCTCTCCCTCTGTCATGCATGTACACTCTGTTTCTCTCTCTAAATAAATAAATAAACGCTTAAAAAAAAAAGAGAGAGAGAGAGAAGCTAAAGGCACATTGACTGGCGCAATGAATCACAGCAAATACAACACAAAGAAGGGAAATCATTCTCAAAAAAAGACAAAGGAATACGTATTAAAATTAGATGGTTTGTCAAAACAACACACATATACATCATATTCAACAGATACATGGGAAGTGCATACCATGTGGCAAATATTGTTTTGAAAACTCCCTGCTTACAAGAAGAGATCTATCCAGGGGCGCCTGGGTGGCTCTGCCGGCTGAGCGTCCGACTTCGGCTCAGATCATGATCTCACAGTCCGTGAGTTCAAGCCCCACGTCGGGCTCTGTGCTGACAGCTCAGAGCCTGGAGCCTGCTTCGGATTCTGTGTCTCCCTCTCTCTCTGACCCTCCCCCATTCATGCTCTGTCTCTCTCTGTCTCAAAAAATAAAATAAAAACATTAAAAAAAATTTTTTTTAAAAAAAGAAGAGATCTATCCAGTTTAGAAACATAAATCCATAGGAAAACTAGAATAATATAAGAAAAAGGGCAACCGAAGAGTTCATTTTCATGGCATTGAGTAGTCACCGTCATGTAAATTCTGAAAAGGAAAGATCAGTACAGGCCTAGAGTCGTCAAGAAGGACTTGACAGAAGAGGAAGAAAGCAAACTGGACTTTCAGTCAAAGGTAGGCAATCGATTAAAGAAGACAGAGGACACATTTACAAACGGAGTAGAGTGTACATCAAAGCAGAGAGAGGCAGGAATGAGCATGACCCAGCACGTGCGAAGAGTATGCAGGAGAGCAGCCTACAAGGTTTATGTTGGTAAATAAAAAAAAAGAAAAATTGAGGTTATGGCAGGGTCAGCTTTTGGAAGAAATGGAGTGTCCGAGAAAAGGAATTTAAATGGGGTGGGATAAACACTACAGATACCGCAAGGGATACGGTGAAAGCTAGGAAGAGTGGTCCAGAGATGAACAGCAACAGACATGACAAGCGATCAGAGCAAACAGCTTACGGGACTTAGAATAATCAGTGAAGGAAGATGGCAGCAGTGGATAAACAGAGTTAAAGGTGAATTAAGGAGACATATAACGAACCACAACAACAACAACAAATCCATAGGGTTTGAAGACCTATCAGGAAGGGGAGAAGGAAAACAAGGAAGCATCCAAGATGATTCAATGTTTCCATCTAGGAAAGCACAAGGAAAGACTGGCAGCAGGTTTGATCACAACATCAAAACACATAAAAACTCCATCTGTTTTCACATCTTTCCGGGGCTTCTGCCGTAAATCGTGCATGCCAAATGAGGCCCTCCAGCATTTTTCAACAGAAGAAGCTTAAGTGTATTATTAAGTGCAACCGCATAAAACACTTAGGAATACATTTAAAACACGGTTTCCTTATTTGTGCATGAAAATGACATGATACCTGCTATTCGCTTCACAATACTCCAGTGGGGAAGAGTATATATGAAGCAAAAATGGCCACGAGCTAGTCATTGTTGAAGATGGATGATGTGTACATGGGGGCTCAGTAAACTATCCTCTCCGCTTATTAGAGAGCTGACCACTTTTATCTGTTCACATGAATCTGACCATTCACTCAGCGCTCCCTTCTAAAGGATGTGATTGTGAAATCTGACCCTGTAACTTGTAAATGATTCTGACTAAAAGGCGAATCTAACGCATTATAACCATTACTAAACATAACTGCAAAAAACATGGAACAAACCGAAAACCCTACCCCATTCACCCCTGCACGTTAGTGGACGTCAAGGAGAATTAATAAACAGTTCTAACTTTAAAAAACAGATTAGTATTTAATACATTAGTATCAACAAGATATATAAAACAGCAAGCATTGGTGTTACAGTTCAGTGCTACACACACTGTACAGTACTTTGGGTAAAATACATTTAGGAAACTTTGCACCTTGGATAGCTAGATCTCTAAAATAGTAACCGATGGAAATATCTTATCTCTTGCCATTGCATCCCAATAAAAATGTGGTATATAACTGAGTACATGAACATCAAATATAAACTATTAATCTTAAGCTACAGTTTGGAGTCAGCAAATTTTTCTTAATAAAGTGTAAGTGGTTAACTAAGAACCTCGAGATAATTTAAAGTGCAACAGACCCTTAATGCATTTGCTTTCTTAGAATTGTTTTGGGATGCAGGGTATGTTTAAGCTCTTAGGGACACACAATGTATTGGATCCCAAGCATGTATGCCCTCCTAAAAATTTAAACATCCAAGGACTCTAAATCCTGAAAAATATTTTATCATACTAAAAAGAACAATGTAACTAAACAAAAGTCTACAGTCTCACTTTCTTCCTTAAAAAGCTTTGTTAAATACCTAAAAAAGGTTTTATGTAGGGGCGCCTGGGAGGCTCAGTCAGTTCAGTGAACAACTGCGGCTCAAGTAGTGATCTCATAGTTTGTGAGTTCGATCCCTGCCTCAGGCTCTGCACTGAGAGCTTAGAGCCTAGAGCCTGCTTCAGATATATTCATTGTCTCTCCCTCTCTCTCTCTCCCTCTCAAAAATAAATAAACATTAAAAAAATAAAACTTTCATTAAAAAAAAAAGGTTTTAAGTACTAAGAGTGTTTGAAGGAGGAGATTTTCCATAAAGAAAAAATGAAGGACTAGATCCCACTATACTTTGTAATCATTAACTTTTCCTAAGACACAAGGAAATGAATCACCAATGATGACTTATTAGAAAGTTTTGCTTTAGGGGTGCCTCGGTGGCGTAGTTGGTTAAGCGTCCGACTTTGGCTCAGGTCTCTATTTTGTGGTTCATGAGTTCAAGCCTCGCATCAGGCTCTGTGATAAAAGCTCAGAGCCTGGAGCCTGCCTCTCCCTCTGCCCCTCCCCTGCTTGCACTCAGCCTCTCTCTCTCTCAAAAATAAAGAATAAACAGGTTTTTTAAATTAAAAACAAAGAAAGTTTTGCTTTATTTTAGGCAGGTACATGTAAATCAGGGGTTGAATTCTAGCTCAGCTACTTGTTTGTGGCGTTGAACAAGTGTGACTTCCTATGTGACCTTGACCAGATCACTCAATCTCTTTGTGTCTCTATTTCCGCATCTGTTAAATGGGGCACCTACTTCCTAGGGTACGAATTAAATGAATCAACCTACGAAATGATGTCAGGAGCGTGCCTGGCACTTCATAAACACTGTAAACGCATTGGCACTGCTGCGGCTCCCAGCCGGCTCCAGTGAGCATGTCTATAGCTCCCACCTTCCTATACAAAAATGCACATCAGGCTTCTTCCCAGGGTTCTCTCCCCCACTCCCCCTCCTCCTCCCCCTCCCCCATGGTAAATAACAGCCAGTTAGGAGTTGGGGACACACAATCCTTCTCAGCCCACAACTGAAGTTAACAGTCCACAACTAAAGTTAAAAATGAGAACAGCTCAGATTTAACGTTTCTTTCCAAGAAAGTGGGGAAGTATGTGCACACACAATTCTTACGAAAAACAACAACCACCTAAATCTTACTTGGGCTTTCATGTACATATAACTCAAAATGTATTTTTTGTCTCACTTCAGTGAGAAATTGCGTACCCTCCTCACTGACTGGCCACCAGCCACAAATAGCCTTCCTCCTGCTTCTCAAACACACCAACCCCACTCCACTCGCAGGGCCTTCGGGCCTATCGCTCCCTTAGACAGAAGTACTTTGCCGCCTGGCTTTCCAGGGCTAGTTTCTTCTTATGTTTAGATTGCAGCTCAAATCCTTTCCAGAGAGCCGCTCCCTGACGACCTCACCTTTTGATTTAATGCAATGTGATCACCGTTGGATATCCTCCTTCATTTTTTTGTTTTCTCTTTTATGATCTGTCTTCCTCGTATCCCTTTATCCCAATAAACTACAGGCTCCGTGACAACAGAGAGCACGTCTTATTTACCATTTCATCCCTGGACTGGCTGGTGTGTAGCAGGCACTGAGCTAAATATTTGGTAAATGAATATTTTAATGTTGAACTTCAATTTTTTTAAGTTTACTGCCTATTAAATTTTCAATGCACATGTATTAAAGAACTGCCTACATGCTAAACGATTAGTACCATTTCATTCGACATTATTCCAAAGTATCTTTGAGATTCAGTATTTCTCAGAATGCCAAATTTGCGTCCTTGAAGAGATTAGGACCTATCAATATCTCTAAGCTACGTTTTGAGCCAGAGGCTACCAATAAACCTGCTTTTGAAAAAAAAAAATTCTTTTCTGATGCATTAGTTTAGCACATGACATGAAAAATACGGGGAAGAAAATCAGTGCAAAGGAGAAAAAACAGACAAGAAGAAACTGGGCAGCAACGTTTCTGCTAAAGTGGTGCTTCTTCTAGAGACTAAAAAAATACTCCTCATTTATTCTGCAGAGCAGAGCCACAGAACTGTGTAAATTATGATGCATCAGTAAGCAAAGAATTTTCAAAGTATATGTCTTATTACAGTAAATACAATCTCACATACACATGCGCACACACACAAAATGAGAAAGAAACACTCCAAGATGTTGATGGGATATCCCCTGGGTGCCCTTTTCTTTCCCAATTTATTTATCTCCTTCCCCCAAGAAAAGTTCACCTACCCACGACCCCTGCTTCTGACAACCACCACACTATTCTATCATTAGACTTAGTGTTTTGTAGGCTGTATTTATAAACGCATGATATGTGAACGTATGATGTGTGACCGTATAATGTGCGATTATTTAGATTCCACGTGTAAGTGACATCATATGGTATTTGTCTTTTGCAGACATATTTCACTGGGCAGAATGCCCCCAAGGTACATCATGTGGTCTCAAGTGGCAAGATTTCCTTCTTTTCACCGCTGAATAGTCCACCACGGATGTACTCCGCAATTTCTTTACTCATCCACGGATAGACACTGAGGCTGTTCTCATACCTTGGCTATTGTAAATAATGCTGGAATGAACATGGGGCTGCATATCTATTCAAGTAAGTGTTTTCATTTTTTTTCCTGATAAATACCCAGAAGTAGAATTGCTGGGTGATACGGTAGTTCTATTTTTAATTTTGTGAGAAACCTCCATACTATTTTCCATAGCGGCTACACCAGTTTACATTTCCAACAGTAAATAAGGGTTCCCTTTTCTCCATATCCTCACCAACCCTTGTTAATTCTAGTCTTTTGATAACAGTCATTCTAACAAGTCTAAGGGGATATCTCATTGAAGTTTTGATTTGCATTTCCCCGATGAGTAATGATATAGAGCATCTTTTCATGTACTTGTTGGCCATCTGTAGGTCTTTTGAAAAACGTCTCTTCGATTTTCTGCCCATTTTTAACTAGATTGTTTAAGTTTTCGTTTTGCTATTGAGGGGCATAAGTTCTTTATATATTTTTAATAGCCCCTTATCAAATATAAGATTTGCAATCATCTTCACCCAATCTGTAGGTTACCTTTTCATTTTGGTGGTGGTTTCATTTGCTGTGCAGAAGCTTTTTAGTGTGATGCTGTCCCACTTGTGTGTTTCCATTTTTGTTGCTTTAGCTTATGCCCTCAGAGTCAAAAAAAAAAAAAAAAAAAAAAACTATCACCAAGACTTCTGTCAAGGAGCCTACTGCCTATGTTTTCTTCTAGGAGTTTTATGGTTTCAGGTCTTATGTTCAAATCTTTAATATATTTTGAGTTAATTTTTCTGTACGGTCTAAGACAGTGATCCAGATTTATGTTTTGCACGTGGCTGTCCCGTTTTCCCAACACCACTTACCGAAAAGAGTATCTTTTCTCCATTGCACATTATTGGCTCCTCGTCATAAACTAATTGACCATATATATGTGGTTTACTGCCGGCTCTCTATTCTGTTTCACTGATCTGTAGGTCTATTTGTATGTCAATGACATATTGTTTTAACTACTACAGCTTGACAATATAGTTTGAAATAAGGGAGTGTGATGCCTCCAGCTTTGTTCTTTCTCAAGATTGCTTTGGCTATTCAGTATCTTTTGAGGTTCCACACAAATTCTAGAATTTTCCTGTTCTATTTCTGTGAAAAATGCCATTGTAATTTTTATAGAGAATGCACTGAATCTGTAGATTGGTTTGGGTAGTATGGACATTTTAACAATACTAATTCTTCTAATCCATTATCACATAATTATCTTTCCATTTATGTGTATCTTCAATTTTCATTATAGTGTCTCATAGTTTTCAATATACAGGTCATTAAGCTCCTCAGTTAAACATATACCTAGGTACTTATTCTTTTTGATGCAATTGTAAATGGGACTATTTTCTTAATTTCTCTTTCTGATACTTCATTATTAGTGTATAGAAATACCACATGTTTTTGTGCATTGATTTTTGATCCTGCAACTTTAATAAATTTGGGCTTAAGTGACACATTAGACCAGATGGACTTTACAGATATTTACAGAATATTCCATCCAAAAGTAATAAGCATTCTTTTTAGTTACACATGGAATATTTTCAAAGATCACATGTTAGGCCAAAAAACAAGTCTTAATAAATTTCAGAGGCTTGAAATCATATTAAGCACCTTTTCCAACCATAATCGTATAAAACTATACATTAATTACACAAAGAAAACTGGAAAATTAACAAATATGTGGAAGTTAAACAACAAGCTACTGAACCAGTGGAAAAAGGAAATCAGAACAGAAATGCCTTGAGACAAGTGAAAATGGAAATGGCACATACCAAAGTTAAGAAACACATCGAAAGCAGTTCTCAGAGACAAGTTCATGGTGATAAATGCCTACATCAAGAAAAGTCAGATATACAACCTAACTTTACACCTCAAAAAACTAGAAAAAGAATAAACAAGGCCCGAGGTTTGAAGCAAGAAGTAAAAAATCAACCATTATAGCAGAATAAATGCAATGGAAACTAAAAAGACAATAGAAAAGATCAATGAAAGTAAGAGCTGGTTCTTTAAAAAGAGAAAACTGACAACCTTTAGACAGACTCACCACAGAAAAAGGTAAGAGGAGATACTACAACTGACATGAAAAAAATGCAAAGGATCATAAGAGACTACTATGAACAACTACATACCAACAAACTGGACAATCTTGAAGAAATGGATCAATTCCTAGAAACACACAACCTACTAATACAAAATCATAATGAAACAGAAAATGTGAGCAGATTGATTTCCACAAAGGAGATTGTCGGGAGGGATTTTTAACTACTGATTCAAACAGAAGTCCAAGACCAGATGCCTTCACTGGTGGATTTTACCAAACTTTTAAAGAAGAAATAATACCAATCCTTCCTAACTCTTCCAAAAAACAGAAGGGTAGGCAATACTTTCAAAAAGATTTTTATAAGGCCGCAATATCCTGATACCAAAACCAGATAAGGATGCCACAAGCAAAGAAAATTACAGGCCAATATCCCTGATGAACATAGATGTAAAAACTCTCAACAAAATATTAGCACACTGAATTCAATAATACATTTAAAAAAATCATAGAGAATGATCAAGGGGGATTTATTCTATGGAAACAAGGACAATTCAACATCTACAAATTAGTCAATGTGATACATCACATTAACAAAATGAAGAATAAAAATCACACGATTATCTCACCAGATAAAGAAAAGGCTTTTGACAAAATACAACATCCATTTATGATAAAAACTCAACAAAGTGGTTATAGAGGAAATCTGTATCAACTTAATAAAGGCCATATATGACAAGCTCATGGCTAATACCATACTCAAGAGTGAAAAGCTAAAAGCTTTTCCTCTAAGATCAGGAATAAGACAGTATCCACTCTCACTACTTTTATTCAACGTAGTATTGGAAGTTCTCACCAGAGCAATCAGGCAAGAAATAAATGGCATCCAAATCGCGGGTAAAAAAGTTAAACTATCACTATTTGAAGATGACATTACTTATAAAAAATCCCAAAGAGTCCATTAAAAAATGTTGGAATAGAGGAAATCAATAAAGCTGCAGGATACTAAACCAATTAACAAAAATCTGTTATGCTTTTCTGTTCCTTTTTCTTTTCTTTTTTTTTTTTTACATTGTCTAAAATCTTAAATTGCAGTTGAAATTTTGATAAAAATATTAAGGTAAGATGGGTTGGCTTTTCTTT
The DNA here is from genome assembly GCF_018350195.1 of Panthera tigris. Classification (NCBI taxonomy): domain Eukaryota; kingdom Metazoa; phylum Chordata; class Mammalia; order Carnivora; family Felidae; genus Panthera; species Panthera tigris. Next base: position 156,738,012 of record NC_056661.1, read on the forward strand.
TGCTTTTCCCATTTGTTTTTGTTCTTAAGAAAGAACAAATGGAATACCGAATCGAGTTAAAGAAATAAGCTAATACAGTTCTTAAGTAGAATAAAGGAGGATAAGCCTTGGCAAACGTCCTCACTGGACCAGAGACACACTACATTCCTGACACTCCAAAAAAGCTAAAAGGATGGAAACTGTATAGTGTTAAGAATAACAATTCTAATAATGAGTACAATTTATCAAGTAATTACAGCTACCCAGGTTTAGATATTATCTCACTTCATCCTCACAGTAATCCAATAAGGTATATTTTATTGTTTCTATCTATAAACAACTGGGAGGCACACATGCAGAACCTCTCCCTCCCTCCCACCACAGATTTGCAATGGGGACGTTGTGCCATTCTCTCTGAAAATTTCATCATAAAAACTCTCACCACCATTTAACTCCTTCTTTAACTGCTTTTTAAAAAATCATGTATTTCTTTTGGTCATAAACTCAAATTTTATACCAAGCTACACACCAATGCTGTGTCTGGAAATCCCACTTAGATTAGGGTAATAAAGACTAAATCTTCTTTCTTATAACACTTAAAAGGATAATAATGAAGCTTAATGATCCCAGAATAAAACTTTGTTCAAATGATTAAAAATCATATATAAAGAACATTCACTGTTAACATGCTTCAAGAATACCAGGAGTGGCCCCTTCAGAAGAAGGATGGGCAGATCCACAAGCCAGTTTTCCAAAATACCCACAGGACTGTCCCTTTAGCCTTGAAGCAACCTAGCCTATTTCAGTAAATCCTGTCCTGGCCAAAAGACAAACCACATTAACAGACCATTCCAACTGACAAACACTATTCCAGTTATCAAAGGGCAAATATTGCAACCTTAATTATATCTAAAAAAATCATTTAAAAGCGTTAAACAATATTGGTTCAAACTTCACGTAGTTGAAAATACAAGATAGGTTAAATTTACAGAACAATTCATTGCAAGCATCTATTTTTTTTTTCCTTTTTCACTCTATCTTCTTACACAGCCAACATAAGGAAACTGGTTAACAAATATCAAAATGATAAAGCATAATGGAATTCTCTATATTTACTTTGGATTGATTCCATCTCCAAGGTTATTAAAACTTCCAATTCTCTAAAAATTAGTTTCCTCTCCAAACAGTCATGTTGCCTACAGTAATATCAGTCCATGAAGTAAAACAAAATAAAGCAACTTTGGATCTATTCCATCCCAAATAATTAAAATACATCATTCAATCATTTTAAAACTTCCTTATAATCAAAAGGTAGTATCGACTTACCTACGGTGAGAAGAAAAAAGCCTAAGAAATAGCGAAGAAGACAACAGCAAGAATCCCTATACAGTAAAATCTTGGTTTGTGAGCATAATTCGTTCCAGAAACATGCTTGTAATCCAAAACACTTGTTAATCAAAGCAAGTTTCCAGACCGACTGGCTCAGTTGTGATCATGTGACATTTGGCGAGACGTACTACTCGTATTCCAAGACATCGCTCATTTATCAAGTGAAACTTTATTAGAAATGTTTGCTCATCGGGCGCCTGGGTGGCTTGGTAAGTTAAGCGTCCGACTTCGGCTCAGGTCATGATCTCACGGTCCGTGAGTTCGAGCCCCGCGTCGGGCTCTGTGCTGACAGCTCAGAGCCTGGAGCCTGCTTCTGATTCTGTGTCTCCCTCTCTCTCCGACCCTCCCCCATTCATGCTCTGTCTCTCTCTGTCTCAAAAATAAATAAACGTTAAAAAAAAAAAAAAAGAAATGTTTGCTCATCTTACAGAACACTCGCAGAACAAGTTACTCGCAATCCAAGGTTTTACTGTGATTTTATAGCTTGTAACAGATCAGTGCAGAGATGTGGAGGTGGCAGGGGGAAGTCCGGTGGCCAGCACTACACAGGCCACCTCAACCAAAGGGCTTGCCTTTCATCTAGTACCTGGCCTTGGAACTCCCAGAAGATTTCTCATATATGATTGCCCTTGAATAAAATGATTTTGCAGGTAAAACAAAATTAAAACACTGTAAAAGATTATTCAATATATACATTTATATGCCCGTGTATTTGTACTGTGTGATCGTCAACGCATACATTTGCAATGAAACTGGACATGGCCCCAACCAACAAACACACTACAAGGAACAGGCCTTACCTGCCAGGGTCCGAATAAGGCCAGAGATATTTCTATTTTAACTCAAGCACGTCATTAAAAAACATTAAACACGGTCTCTGTATAACATCAGTCAGCGTCTCTCACTCTTGCTGAGGTGTTATAGCGAAGTGGAAGGAGAAAATAAACACTTTCCAGTCCTATTCATCAAGCTTGGATAATAAAATGTCATTACTGAATCATCATTATTCAGAACCAAATGGGAAAGAGCCATAAAACACAACATGGAAAGAGTGAAACTGCACATTTTTCCCTAAACTTGTTAAGGATGACCATTAAACTCCACTTGCCTCTGACAATTGTGATTTAGATGGTAACCAAAAATGCATGAAAATAAATCGACTCCTTCTGTCTCTTCTCTTCATGCTTTATTTATGGTGGTTGTAACTGCAACCGATAAAGAGCGGTAGTGAATACTGTGTGAAGGCAGCAAAGTCAACATTAACCAATAAAGGCAGGTCTTACCGGACAATAACGAAGTTACTAGCAAACCTGAGATTACGGAGAAAGTGACACATAAATCCACAGCAAGACTTGAGATATGAATCCGTGTGAATTGACTGAGTTTACCTAATATATGCTTCTAAATAGAGGATTGAATAAGCAAATCAATATGTGTTAAGTTCATCTTAAATGTCATTAACTAGCTGTCCAAATCATTATGTTTAATTTATGTGTCTATTTAGAAGGGAATACACTGAATGATGGAGGCAAGTCTGATCAAGCTGACTTTTTAAAACTAAGCACATAATCAGAACAAGTTTAGTCTAAAAAATAGCTGACAGAGAAATTAAGCTTCAATTATTGTTTCCACATGTATCATGCTGTAAGTGAACTTCAAAATCATTATGCATCAGGGATAACTCATTTACTTAGAAAAATATTTTCTCTGGGCAGATGCTTTCTTTGTAAAGTTTTCTCCAAAAATAAAGTTAATTTAAAGTGATATATACGATGTGGTTGAAAATCATAAAACCTCAAAAATCATAAAAAAAAATCTTGAAGATTTTGCCTAAATAAGAACAAAGTCATTTGTGTGGTTCATTATTTCCTATGGGAACAAACAGTGTCATTTTTCACATGAGGACTTCTTCAACTCCACATGAAATCCAGTCACATTTCTACATACTGACAGTGAATATGTGGAAACCAAAATTTAAAACAAAGTATTGCTTATAAACACTTGAAAAATATCAAAATACTTAGGTACAAATGCAAAAATGCATGGAAAGGCTCTGCATGGAAAAAAATTTACAAAATGCGTATGTAAGAAATCAGAGAAGACAAAAAAATGAATTTTTTAGGAGTGTCTAGTTATTAATGTTCAGGTAAATACTGTGTAAACAGTATAAAATATTACTATCAAAATTCACACCTAGGGCACCCGGGTGGCTTAGTCGGTTGAGCACTGACTACGGCTCAAGTCATGATCTCACAGTTGGTGGGTTCGAGCCCCGTGTCGGGGGCTCTGTGCTGATAACTCAGAGCATGGAGCCTGCTTCAGATTCTGTGTCTCCTTCTCTCTCTGCCCCTCCCCAGCTCGTCCTCTGTTGCTTGTGCTCTGTCTCTGTCTCTCAAAAATAAATAAATGTAAAAAAACAAACTTCACATCTAATGAGACTATTTCTTCTCCTGAGCAATCCTCTATAGAAGCTTGAAGCTCAGCATCGCAAACATCTCCTGTGGAAACTGGAAAGCTCAGCACTTCAGACTTCCGGGGTCGTTGCTAAAACTTCAATTTTCCTTATTCCAAAATGATTCTTCCACTTAGTCAAACAAGTTGGTCAAAATCAAATGTAAACCAGTAAGCGATGCTTAAAATCTCCATTATTTTCTTGGAAGACAAATTCAGACATCTACTCTTCTCATTAGCTACACATGAGCTATGTTCATCTTCTCTTTTTTTCATCTTCTCTTTTTTATGTTCATCTTCTCTTTTTTTATGTTCATCTTCTCTTCTCATTAGCTACACATCAAAAACTGGATCTACAAACTGGGACCTCATCAAGATAAAAGCTTCTGCAGAGCCAAGGAAACAATCAACAAAACTACAAGTCAACCGACAGAATGGGAGAAGATATTTGCTAATGACACATCAGATAAAGAGTTAGTATCCAAAATCCATAAAGAACTTGCCAAACTCAACACCCGAAAATCAAATAATCCAGTGAAGAAATGGGCAGAAGACACTTCTCCAAAGAAGACATCCAGACGGCCGACAGGCACTGAAAAGATGCTCAACATAGCTCATCATCCGGGAAATACAAATCAAATCCACATTGAGATACCACCTCACACCAGTCAGTGGCTAAAATGAACAACTCAGGAAACAACAGATGTTGGTGAAGATGTGGAGAAACGGGAACCCTCTTGCACTGTTGATGGGAATGCAAACTGGTGTAGCCGCCTGGAAAAGCATGGCGTTTCCTCAAAAAATTAAAAATAGAACTACCCTCTGACCCAGCAATAGCACTGCTAGGAATTTATGCAAAGGACACAGGAGCACTGATTCATAGAGACACATGTACACCAATGTTTTCAGCAGCACAATCAACAATAGCCAAATTATGGAAAGAGCTCAAATTTCCATCAACTGACAAATGGATAAAGAAGATGTGTCGGGGCGCCTGGGTGGCTCAGTCGGTTGAGCGGCCGACTTCGGCTCAGGTCACGATCTCACGGTCCGTGAGTTCAAGCCCCGCGTCGGGCTCTGTGCTGACGGCTCGGAGCCTGGAGCCTGTTTCGGATTCTGTGTCTCCCTCTCTCTGACCCTCCCCCGTTCATGCTCTGTCTCTGTCTCAAAAATAAATAAACGTTAAAAAAAAAAAAGATGTGATACACACACACACACACACACACACACTGGAATAATAGTCAGCAATGAAAAGAATGAAATCTTGCCATTTGCAGTCATTTGCAGTAATGTGGATGGAGCTGGAGGGTATTATGTATGCTAAGTGAAGTAAGTCCCTTAAAGACAGATATCATGTTTTCACTCATATGTGGAAACTGATCAACTTAACAGAGGACCACGGGGGAAGGGAATGAAAAACAAAGAGTTACAACAGAGAGGGAGGCAAACCCTAAGAGACTCTTGAATACAGAGAACAAACTGAGGGTTGATGGGGGTGGGGAAAATGGGTGATGGGCACTGAGGAGGGCACTTGTTGGGATGAGCACTGGGTGTTGTATGTAAGTGATGAATCATGGGAATCTACTCCCGAAGCCAAGAGCACACTGGATACACTGTATGTTAGCTAACTTGACAATAAATTATACTTCAAATAAATGCATAAAGCAAGCAAGCAAGCTCTGGGACTAAATTAAAAAAAAAAAAAAAGGCTAGTGAGAACTACCGGATTGGTCAGCATCAAATTCATAACACAAAAATCACAACATCCTTTATGGGTGATGTGACATTTTTTACTACAAAGGCAGAACACTAAACAAAGCTAGAGAAATCATATTTTACCAATCTTTAATAGTCAGGACTAATCTCAACTTGAACCACCTTAAGCAAAAGCGGTGGATTTATTTGCAAAAAGCCTTATTAGTTTCATAGCTTTCTGCTGCGGATTTTGCCCCCCCACCCCACCCCGCAAGCCCAAAACAGAACACAAGGCTGCAAGGGAAGCTGAACTCATCTTTCCTGTGAGGAGACAACTGCAAAGAGGCAGTTAGCCTGGCTACCTCCAGTTTCCAAATATTCTCCAAACGATACTGACAGACTTAGTCATGACTCCATCCTTGAGGGATTCACAGTGGTCCCCTGGATAACAGCTTGGGGGTCCACCACCACAGTTCACGGGTAGGTAGGACTGGCGACATCCCCTAAGACTGCATGGTGAGGGTGAGGGAGAAGCAATTCCCCTAAAATGTGTGGGATGTGGAACTATTACCTCCCAAAGAGAGAGAGAGAGAGAGAGAGAGAACTAGCCAAAAGGGAGTGTGCTGAGCCACCAAAAACAATAGCTGTACACATCACTGAGTAATAACCACACTTTTTTTTTACATTTTCACATTTTGAAATAAGGGTGTGTTCTAATTAATTTAATCAACACTTGTGGGCCTGGTGGTGACTGCGACACAGTTGTCACTATCCATGCACGCACAAACTTGGTTTGTTACTCCCAGTGACCTGTCTGGACCATGAAAACTCTTCAACATTTCAATCAATAAGCCATTTGAGAACCATCTGAGTAAGGAAAATAAATCCTGATTGTGTTAATGGAAATTTTTCTAACTTTCTGGTAAGGTCAAGAAAGGGCTGGCCTTAAAACCCACATTTCTGTTGACAGCAACTTGGAAACAAAAAACCTGGAGTCAATAGTGTATCATTTTGTTTAAAACTCCTTCATCAGCAATCTTCTTAATAGCATAGAGAACAATATGTGTCAAAAGGTACAAAACAACAACTCCTCTGTAAAATGGTTGAGAAGAGGAAGACCATGATGAAGTTTTACAAAATAACTAACCATTTTGTCCACTTATACTTCCTTTTCCATACATTGTGGTTTCCATTATGCCCATATATGCTGTGACCCTCCTCCTTGGATGCTTCAGAAGACAGAATCTAATTTCTCTCCCACTGAAAGTAGGCTGGATGTCGTGACTCGTTTCTAATGAATATTATAAGTGATGCCATGTGATTGCTGAACCTAAGTCATAAAAGACAGTACAGAATCCTCCTCACTCATGTTCATGGATCATTCACTCTGCAATAAGGTATCTGCCATGTTGTGAGGACACTCAAGCATCCCTACGGGGCACGAGGGATCCTCCTGTCAGCCATGTGAGGCAGCCGTCCCGAAAGTGGGTTTTCCAGCCCCAGTCAAGCCTTCAAATCACTATAGTCCCGGCCAACATCTTTTTTTTTCCTTAATGTTTATTTATCTTTGAGAGATAGGGGGAGAGAGAGAGAGAGCGCGCATGCGCACACACACACGCACGCGCACACACACACACGCATGCACAAGTGGGGGAGGGGCAAAGTAAGAAGGAGACACAGAATACGAAACAGGCTCCAGGCTGTGAGCCGTCAGCACAGATCCCGATGCAGGGCTCGAACTCACAAACCGCAAGATCATGACCTGAGCCGAAGTCAGACGCTTAACTGCCTGAGTCACCCAGGTGCCCCAGTCCCCGCCAACATCTTGAGGGTAACCCTCCTAAGAGATCCTAAGCCAGAACCATGGATGCCAAAATTGCTACTGGATTCTTGAGAATTTCAGAACTCTCGGATCTCAGAGAAACCATGAGATACAAATGTTGGTATAGTAGTTTAATAAGCATGTCTGTCTTTCTTAGTGGTACGTAAAATACTAATGCATCGACGGAGTGTTACAGTCAATAAAATGGAGCCATTTCCATTAACAGTCTACTGCTTAGCTGATTCGTGTGCTCCACTGCACTTAACACAAAGACCCACACGCCTTCTCGCGGTCTCTCCCGCTGCCTTTCTGCCTAGAACACATCTTCTTCTGCTTCCAACTGGAAGCCTTCTGTGACCTCCCTCGGTCAAACTACATACCTTGCCTCATACAGTGAGTGTGCCACTAGGTCCAGAGCCTATCTGTATCACACTCCAGTGTTATCATAATCCATCTTTACCGAAGTAATGTAGTAATGCATACTATTTGGGGATGTTGTTTTTCCTCAATAAACTGAAAGTGCAGAGTTGCAATATAAAAGGGCATGCCAATCTCAGAAAGTTTTTTTCTAACACTAGAGATAAGCTTTTTGTAGTTCTCAAATGGCATTTTTCACACCATTACAGGTCTGCCCGTATCTTCCAGCCAAAAGAGATGTCCATGGTCAATTTCTCTGGCACACACATACCAGCTCCCTCCCTCTTTGAGATTGTTTTCACCTTTTTTAGATTTTTAAATACATGTACGTAGTTTACATAAATGTCTCAAAACTTACATATATAAATTTGTTCCTATCACAAATGCTTTTACTTATGCTATTCATACTCTCATTTTTGGTTTTCTGTCTCTCCTTCTCTTTTTTATTTGCATATAAACATCTCATACCCTTCCTTTAACCCCCTTGTCCAACACACATACTAGGGCTGTGCGTCTCTGTATTTATAAACAGACATAAATTTTCACATATATACACTAAAATATGCTCATATGAACTTTTCTTTTTTAACTTCTACAAAGAGAGGATTACGTAATTGGAACTTTTCTGTATCTTGCTTTTCTCAGTAATACATCATTGCAATTCCAAGGCAACTAACATAGCTAATTTTCCCCCCAAATGACATACCATTCTGTGACACAGATATACCGTAATATATGCTAATATTCAACTGTGGATAGGCATTTACTTGTTTTCCAGATTTCTGCCTCTGTTAGGTACTGCAATAAATATCTATATATGGGCACATAGAAATATTTTTTCACATATGTATTTCACTTATTGTTCATGTTTCTATGGGATAGTCACAATTGGAACTGCCGAATTAAAGGGACATGTATTTTTTTATGTTAATAGAGGTTAGCGAGATTATTTTCCAAAGAAAACATGTAATAGTTCCCATCTCTGCTAACAACAGCAGATTGCCCCATTTCCTGTCTCCAACAGCAAGACTGATTACTCTCATTTCTGTCACACTAATAGGTATAAAATGGTATCTCATTATGTTAACGTGCATTCCCCAAATACACTGAGCATCTTTGAGCATCTTTTCATATGTTTGGGGTTCACTGGAATTTGTTTTTCTCTAAAATGCTTACTTGTAGCTTTGGCAAAATTTTTTGACAAATTTGGTCTTTACTTATCTTTATTCATCTGTATAAAAATTCTCTTTACATTATAGGTAAAACCTTTTATCTATCATCTCTTTATAGTTATTATTCCAAATCTGTTATTTTTCTTTTAACATGGTTTATGATATTTTCAGCTGTAAAAATTTACTAGGTTTTGATATAGTCAAAATGCCTATCTTTGAAATCTCTGGGCTTCCCATCCCTAGTTAGGATGGACTTTCCCTAACCCTACATTCACATATATCCTAAGTGATTGTCTTCCAAGATTTTTATTTTTTACATTTTAGTCTCTTATACATTTGAAAATATTTCCACATATGATATAAGAATCCAATATTAGTATACAGTCTTTATGGGGAAGATAAACATTTTATTAAACTGTATATGTATAAACATATACATTTTTAATCAGCAGTGTTGAAAAGGAGGCTAAGTTTAAATTTCCTTATTAAATCATTTTTGGAATAAGGTAAAAAAAGGTAAATATGTATTATGTACATATCCACCGTACTTATAAATTATTGACTAATTCACTTTAGCAAACATATGGCCTCAACTTAAAAATCTGGCTAAATCAAGTATGTTCTCATAAAGTTGAAGTCACAAGACTCAAACAAGACCAATGCTAGTGCAATAATAATCAACAAAAACTTAACTGTAATTCCATACACATACATACAACACCTATCATGCAAATAGGAATTTTTAAGTTAAATTCAGAGTTTTAAGCATATCACGTCCACCTGTGGCACACAGCATTCCCCATTTGGGTCTATGTTACTGCTACCATTATATAAAAGAGAGACCATCCAATACTTTGGCTCAGAATGGAAATTGGAAACAGTTTTCCAAAGTCAGAATGACCTCAGATTTTTTCTAACATTCAAATGCGGCAGATAAGCCCAAAGTATTCGGTTTCTAATACTCTCTATCATTATTGTATTTTTCGTTATATTCCTA